>NC_136068.1:125394106-126594106 GCF_964261635.1 Lissotriton helveticus | reverse complement strand
CGGTTTACGCGCACCATTAGGTTAGAGGTCCCGGCTCCTTAGGTAGCCCCCTCCATGTTTACGCCCCATTTATGACATATTCTGTTACGTTTACATCACATGTCTATGTATACGCCCCTGTTACACCCATTTTCACCCTTATCTTTCGCGACTGCTATTGACCACACCCACTGCTCCGCCTATTGTATGTACTGTAATGCAATTGTTTTAGTATATATATTTGTGCACTGTTATTAAATGTTGTGCCGATTCTGATCCTGCCCCCGGCAGCGCTGCCATCCTGTTCCCGTGCAGGTTGTCCTGTTCCTGTCCTTTATGCTGTATTAAACCTGCAAACTCCTACTACCTCGAATCTTGACTCTTATTTATTGAGCTATCTGTTATTCATTTATCCATTCAAAAATAGAGGTATTATTTATTTATTTACCACACAATGAATGCAGAAACATTGTTGAGCCCGATCAAGGTTCATGCTTTGTGCTGCCCTCAAAGGCTACCAATCCTGATGACGGCATTCGTGGAAGCTTCACCACTACGATTGATGGGTAGTGAAGTTCAAGATGAAAGCAGCATCGATCAGGTACGACCTTCTGTCAGCAATGCGAATC
The DNA here is from genome assembly GCF_964261635.1 of Lissotriton helveticus. NCBI lineage: Eukaryota > Metazoa > Chordata > Amphibia > Caudata > Salamandridae > Lissotriton > Lissotriton helveticus. The sequence continues at coordinate 126,593,498 of NC_136068.1, read as the reverse complement.
AGAATGTCAATGGAGACAATCATGCGCACGAATGCATGATTACACCTATATCCGAGTTAGTGGAACTTTCCCAGGAAGCTGTTGACAGTTTTTTCGAAAGCCTAAATGATAAGATGTTCTCGCCAGAACAGAAATAGAGACTTTTGAACAAGCTCGCACACGGCGTTCCCTGAATTCGGCCTTCAACTTTAAAAATAAAGTCACATGAACAATTTTCCCTCCAGTTCACGGACAGCAATTTTTCAGCAGCCCCAGAATATTTTTGCATATTTTTCGGGACACTATCTTCTGCTTAAAGTAAGAACTATTCTTAGAGAACCAAGGTTTCTAAATTTTAGATAGCTTATAGACATTAGCTGCCCGCTGGTATGTTCATTGTTATTATATTCTGTGATGAAATGGTCTCGAACTTTTCTTCTGTATTAAGAGCCATTTCATGTGTAATTCTCATATACAAAATAGCAATAATGTATACAAATGCGATTACTTTGGCATTATTCTACAGCTTGAGTGCATACAATACATATGACTGCAATTTTTCCGTATATTTGAAAATTTCAAATGCATTTATGTATTTTGGGGTGGTAAGGTATACACTATACTCTATAGTATGTTGTACTATGTTATACTATGCATAGATTAGTAAATATGACCATAGTTAGCGTGGAGTGGGTGTGATGTATTCCTATAGGTTCTGAATCGATCCCCCTATTCCTGACCCTATTCTGGTTAAACAAACCAACAAGTTAACTAACAGTCAGCCCATGAGGCAGAAAACCCCCATGATGCAGATACCGTTATCTGACGCAGTCACACTACGGCACAGGAACGTGTTATCTGATTAGGGCATAACGCTTGCGATCTAATTAGACAAGCGATATTCCTCCAGCCCCTGATAAGGCATACGGAGTTCTCATAACAAATCAAACCTATGACAACCTGGGCAAAACCCTGCGGCCATTGTTTTGATTTCACCGAGAACTTCAGTAAAAGAATGTGCTAACGAGCAAGTCGTATGACATCCTTATTGACGTATCTATGTCCATCCTTACGTCAATCTCGGCACCTTAAAGGTATAAATATTACCGATATTGCCCTATGCAAACACACGCGTGGTGACGAGACGGAGCAGCCATACTTGCCGAAGCGAAGAGCAGAGCAGACCCCGCTGGCGCAGCCCCGCCTTCCTGACGCGCTGAGAGAAGCTGCTTTCTCCTGCCGAGAAATCCAACACCGGCGTTTCTAGGTAGCCCTCGCAGGCAGCCTGGAATATCGAGACCAGAGACGAGAGATACCATCCCTCATTCAACCTAGATTCCAGGTACAGAACTGAATAACCCCTCACAGAGAATTCTTTAGTTATTCACTTGGCAAAAACAAACTTAACTTAAACTGTAACTTTCTATTCCCGCCCACGTATTAGACTTAGGTCAGGTACACGGGGTAGGCGTATTTAGAAACACCAGTTGAGTACGTTTAGTCAAATGTATATGTGTATGTAATATATTTTATTCATTTTAAACATCTTATGGCTTAGAAACCATATCAATGTTTTTACAGTATTATTTTATACTATTGCTTTTAATGTATGCACTTTACTTAACTATAAGTATTGCAATAATATCGATCCATTTCTCTTGTATGAGAAAAGAGACTGATCAATAAATAACACCTTTTTATTGAACACGCCCGTCTCTTCCTTTTCTCTACAATCTGATGAGACCAAGAATGCACGTACTGACTGAGTAAAATAAATTGCCTTTTGTTCACACGACTCTCGAGATATACTCTTGATTAGGGGAGAGCAAAGTTGTCATGTTCTATGGTTGTCAGAAACTAAATCCCTTCTTGTCTAATCAGGGAAGTTAAGTCCTCCTTGAACATTCGAGAAAGTTTCTAGTGAACTCTGAGCTAAGCTGGCAAACCCAAAACTTTAAGTCTAGTATCGACAGTAGTAGACCTAGTTAACGTCTGGTCTAGGCCTTTACTGCTGTAGGTATTATTCCAATGCGCAGAGCCTATTGGGATGATGGGAACTACACTACAGCACGAGGGCATTGTGATGGATTTGTGTAGTTATTCTCCAATAAGAGTGCACGAGGGCAATGTGATGGATTTGTGGAGTTAGTCACATGCAATCCATAAATAGATCTGTGGAACACAGACTGCTGCATAACACAACAGAACGCACACAGTGGTATAACAACGAAACAAGGCATACCTTAGTGCAAAAACAAAAAAAGACATTGCATACAATGACAACACATAAACGGCACATGTTGTGGCTCAAGAAGTGTCCACACTATAGACACAGTTGCCCCAACACACACACAGTACTTCTGCTGTGACAGATACATTTCACCTCACTGTGAGCAACAAGATAACGCTTGTTCGTGTGCCTGAGTGTCTAGCACCTTTTGCAGTATTATACCTTAAATGATACTTTGTTCTCTCTTGTAACTGCACACTTGTCACTTTTTCCTCCTGTGCACTTTTTACTACCTCATGTATGTTTGGCTGCTCACAATTTTCACTACCTCATGTATTCTGTTTGCTCACAAATGTCATTATTACCTTTACTACCTCATGTATTTTTGGTTGCTCACAATTTTTAATACCTCATGTATATTGTTTGATCACAAATGTCACTATTACTTTATGTAACGTAACGTATGCTTTTGTAATGTTTCTCATTATGTTCCATTTCTGTTCCTTTTGTGAAGCGCTCTGACACCTTGGGGTAAAGTCCGCGCTATATAAAAATGCATAAATAAATAAATAAACTGCCTCTACTCCCCTTTCAGAGAGAGGCGTTTCACACACCCCCTTTTAAGTTGACAATCCAGCGGCTAACGGCCAATCACAGGCGGACCCGGTGATGGCCACGTGCCAGAGGCGGTTCGTGTTGTTCTTCGTCCTACTTTCCTTTCTACGGGTGCCTCTGCTGGGGGAGGGTCGGGGACTCTGACATCATCTTACAGCTGAGCGCTTTGCCAGAAAGCGTCTGGGCGGAGCCGGGGCTGGAAAGTACCGTTTGCTTGATTATGGACAACAACCTTTTCAGAATGGGATAGAACTGACTCCACTCTGCTTGTACTCAACGGAGACTCTATAAAAAAAAAGTCCCTCGCACTTCAGATTTTCTGTTATAGGGAGTAAACTATTTTACCTATATCCTCGACGTAGCTTACATTCGCTGTTGGCCAAAGCCCATGCGACCTACTTCTGTGAATACCAAAGACTGTTAGCAGCACGCCACACATGGACACTTTTCTACATTTTTACTCCTATAAAAGGTGCTCACCGCTTTGGTCTGAAATGGCCGCATTATATTTTATATATTTAACAGACGACTCGAAATAAAGGCAGGCAGTATTTCTTCTGTCTCTAACCCTGAAAGTAAAGCTGCTGGGGGACGATGCTCGCATGGTAAGAAGGATGTGGCTCGTCGAAGGGGTGGGGCACAGACAATGATTGACAGTTTAAAAAGATCCAAGGAAACTTAAAGTAGCTTTTCATGAAGAGTTTAATGCATGAATCAGAGTTGAAGCACAGCACATCATAACAGGTTCAGGTACAGGTATCATAAAATCAGTTGGCCTGGAATCTGGAACCCAGGATGTAAGATGCAGGCACGCATCATACATTCCAGGCAGCAGATCCAGACAGGGAAAGGCAATGGGACAGAACAAGGCAGAAAGAAAATACTACAGAATGCAACACATCTTACCCCTAAAAAAAAACATTAATCCAGATATCTGCTGGGAACACACTTTTGCCTATTGGAAACTTTAACTCTAGAGGCAACTGAGGAATCTAGATGAACAGAACTGGGAGAGGGTAAAAGAGGAAAAACATCAGGTCTCCTCAGGCAAATACCCTGAGTGGAGGAAGGAGAGAAACGTACATTTTCAGGATTGCAAAACTTAGCTACTCTGCGGACGTTCCATACCCTACCGTCTTGCGTGGCAACGCTATTTTTAAAGACTTTAACTATTTTGATAGGAGGGTAAAACTTAGAAAGACCCTTGACGAGAAAGCCAGGCTTTCTAATTCGTACCCAATCCCCCACCACAAAGTCATTATCTTTAGCTTTCATTTTGGAATCAAACAAGGTTTTCATTTGTAGTTGTTTGTTTTCAACCCGTTTGGCCACAGCAGCAAGGTCACAAACAGAGTTATTTACATCAAGTTTTACATCAAGTTTTTTAATCCACCAGGGACATATATCAGAAGGAGGCTCCCTACCCTTAAGGAGCTTGAAGGGACTAACACCGGTAACAGAGTGGGGGGTGATACGATATGTCCACAATCTTTTCCTCACAACATCCACCCAGTTATCATCCGAAGACTGCACAACATTCAAACAATCCTTAAGAACACGGTTAAAGCGTTCAACTTGGCCGTTTTCCCTAGGCTCATAGAGAGAGGTGGTGTAATGTTTGATACCACAAGCACTGAGGAATTTCTCAAAATCATCTGACACAAGTTGAACACCATTATCGGTGACACAGGTTTCAGGAAATCCTTCCCTGGCAAAGACTTCCTTAAGGAAAAGAATGACCGATTGAGAAGAAACAGAACTGACAAACTTGACTTCGGGCCACTTGGAGTGGTAGTCCACCAGAACTAAAGCATACCGAGCATTAAAAGGCAACTGTTTAAATGGACCAGATATATCAAAACCCACTTTCTGCCAGGGAAAGGTGGGCCAAGACACAGGCTTGAGAGGAGCAGAGGTCACATGAAGCATCTTATCACTGTTAACGCAATGCGAACAGTCTCTCACCAGCCTATCCACCATTTTGTCCACTCCCGGCCACCAAAAGCTCTCCCTAATTAGACGTTTCATTGATGACATGCCGATGTGACTCTGGTGAGCGAGAAGAAGAATCTTCTCTTGTAAGGATTGAGGTGGAATTAATTTACCAGACTTGAAGAGTAAACCAGAAAACACTTCAATTTCCGAAGAAACCTGGCAAAAAGGAGCTATATCTGGAGAAATACCCTTATGGGGTGGCCAACCATTCCTGACAAAATCAAACAGATGTTGGCAAACCACATCCTTGCCAAGTTCAAGAAACCATTCATCTTCCGACAATGAAATAAACTCCTTGGAAACACAATCTCCAACAGAGGCAACCACATCGAGGTCAATATCCATCTTTGGAGACTCCTCACAAGGAAACCTTGAAAGAAAATCAGCAGTCACATTACATTTACCAGGAACATACACAATTTCGAAATCATACTCTTGAAGGCGTGAGGACAAACGAGCTATACGCGCAGTGGAGTTCCATCCACCTCCAGGAGATAAAATCCCAACTAAGGGTTTATGGTCGGTACGTAGTACAAAACGATTTCCCCAAACATAATTCCTGAAGTGCTCAACAGCCCAAATGCAGGCCAGAAGTTCCTTTTCAATTACGGAGTACCTTCTCTCCGTGGGAGACAAAGTCCTCGAGGAGAAGGCAACACACCACTCATCCTTACCTGATGACTGACTTAACACACTACCAATGCCATAAAGGCTGGCGTCAACAGTAATAATGCACTTTTTATTGACACAAAAGGACTTTAAAGTAGGAGCATTAACAATTTCCTCTTTGATTTGTTTAAAAGCTTGTTCCTGTTTCTCTGACCAAATGAATTTAGCTGAACTCCTAGTAAGTTCTCTGAGAGGTTCCATTTTGTTCGCAAAATTTTTGATAAATTTGCTATAATACTCGCAAAGTCCTGCAAAAGAAAGTAACTTTTCCTTGTTGTCTGGGGAAGGAGCCTTAACAATAGCATCCACAAGGTTTTTTTTTGGTACAACTCCATCCCCTGAAAGCGAATGGCCCAAATAGTCTACTGTCTTACAAAAAAACTTGCACTTACTAGCTTTGATGGTCAAACCAAACTTCTCCAACCTGGAACAAACCTCCCTAAGGTGACCATCATGCTCAGAGATATTTTTAGAAAAGACAAGAATATCATCTTGAAAGCATTTGACGTAGACATTCAGATCCCTGAAAATGTGATACATTGCCCTCTGGAAAACAGAAGCGGCTGACGCTAAGCCGAAAGGCATTCTTCTAAACTGAAACACACCATGGGGAGTGATGAAGGCGGTGAAATGTTTTGAGTCTTCCGTGAGCTCTATCTGGTGGTATGCAGACCTAAGGTCTAAAGTGGAGAACACACAGGCACCATCAAGCATACATAACATTTCATTTATGTTAGGTAACGGGTGACAATCTGTAACCAAACATTTATTTAACGCTCTCAGGTCTACACACAACCTAATAGTTTTGTCGGGTTTAATCGCCAAAACAATAGGCGAAACCCATTCGGAGGATTCTACCTCTTCAATAACACCATCTTTAACCATGTTGTCAAGCATGACTCTGAGTTCCTCTCTGACACTGATGGGAACGCCCCTCAACTTCTGCTTCAGAGGCACAGTATTAGGTTTGACTTTGATTTTATGCATAAAACCAGTCAATTTCCCAAGTTTCTCGGAAAAGACATTGGGAAAGGCGATAGATATCTCTTTAGACATGGATGCTAGATCATAGTCCCCATCAGTTATAGCAAGAACACATACAGGATCCTTTAACCTAGGATTTAACGAGATCCCCAACTTAGCTTGGTCCCGCCAACCTAGAACATTCACACCTTTGGACGCTACATACATCTTGATGATAGCTGAATTATTTTTAACAATAATGGGGACTTCTTTAAAACCAATAAAACTGATCTTGGAAGTATCAAAATTGTAGGCATCGATATCAGGTTCACACAAAGAATTCACATCAATTAAGTTACCAAATGACTCCACACAGTAATCATGAGTGATTATGGTCCACGGTGAACAGGAGTCTACCATAAGTTCAAGAGTTTTACCTAGTATGTTCACTGAACTCTTAGGAGGAGGCAAAGTATCTGCAAGTGTCACGTCGAACGAAGATTGTATGGAAATTACAATACCAGACTCTCTGACTAGCAGATCGTCACTCTCTCTCTCCGCAACATAAGACACATTACTATTAGCACGTCTGGGAGTGGCATAGGAAGGTTTCTTGTAATCATTAACTGGCTTAATCGAAGTCTTACAATATTTAGAAAAATGTCCAGTGCGATTACACTTATTACATTGTCTATTCAGAGCAGGACACTGTGGAAAAGAAGCTATGTGATCCGGACTTCCACACCTAAAACAATAAAATTGTTTACCTTTGCCCTCGTTTTTGTTAGAACTTTGAGTTTTAACATTCACAGTGTTAACCTCACCAGTGGATGTGGACGGGGCAGATTGAACAGAGGCTTTGTCTAAAGATTTGATCCATTTGTCGGACTGTTCTAATGCTTTAGTTGTACTAATGGCAGTTTCTAAACTAGGATCCCCTAAAATCCATAACTGCTCCTGTACTTTTTTGCTTTTCACATGCACCACTATTTGGTCTCTAATCATTTCGTCGGTTATAAGACCAAAATTGCAATGGAGAGAAAGTGCACGTAAAGCAGTTAAGAAATCATCAAAGCACTCATTCTCATCTTGTACTCTGGTATAAAACTTGAACCTGTTTAAGGCTACACTGGTTACTGGTTTAAACCTTCCCTCTATTCTGTGTACAGCCTCATCATAAACATTAGAATCCCCACTAGATCTCACAGGAGGTAAAGTTCTAAAGACAAGTTGTCCTTCTGAGCCAAGACAATGTAAGAAAATGTTCTTTTTCCTTTCCGCTGACATCCTTTCGCCATCCATGGCTTTAAGGTAAGTAAAGAATTCCTCTTTCCACCTAGTCCAGGGGATGGGTGGATCTCCTTTGGTTTGCAAAAACTTTGAAGGTGGGTCAAATTGCATAGTGGCTAGAGAAAGTAAGGGTACTTCCTCCAATCTTTAACTAATGAAAAAAATTTTTCACCAAATAATAATAGACACAAAACGAATAACGTAAATAGGGCTTAACAATAGTTCTTTAAGTGGTACAGTCACCAGTTCGAAGAGAAGAGAGAAATCCTTTCCTTTGAATTGAATGAAAATGCGGCAAAAGTACTTGAAACTGAAATCAAAACGATAATAAAGATAAATCTGTTATTATTTTCCCATCCGGCGTATATATACAGTTTTATTTTACCTTCCGGCGAGTAGAAACGTTTAGGAAGCCTCGACAATGATTCTTATGCGTTGCCGTGTATTCCGTTGTTATGGCAACCAAGATGGCGCTGAGGCGTGCAGCGTGAAGGCAGGAAGAACGCGTCACGTGATCACGCAGCGCGTGATGATGACGCAGCGCGTGTAACGAAGAAGCCTCACAGCGCGCGTCTGCAGAGGAAGTCTCGCGCAAGCAAAGCTTCGCGCATGGAGAAATGTCGAAAAAGGCTTGAAATTGAATAAAAGCAGTTTTATACTTCACCGGATCGCCGGAGCAGAAGCGCAGGAAACATCCGGAGGAGCGCTGAATAAAACGGTAGAAGCGATGCTTTTTGAAGAATCTTTGTAGTTTTCTGTTTTCAGTTGGTAAAACGAAAAGTTTTAAAAATAGGTAGGAAAACACTGGTAGCTCGTAAATTTTCGTAGTTTCGATGTAGAAGCATTAACCAGTGCTGTCAAGAAGAAAAGGCTGATGAATATGTATTACAGGTTTCTTCCTTAGTACGTAGTTTCAAAATGAATAATTCTGCTCCTGTGCTCCAAGGATGGTGGCAGAAATAGTAGGGTTTACCTCGTCGCCAGTAAAAAGATCCAAGGAAACTTAAAGTAGCTTTTCATGAAGAGTTTAATGCATGAATCAGAGTTGAAGCACAGCACATCATAACAGGTTCAGGTACAGGTATCATAAAATCAGTTGGCCTGGAATCTGGAACCCAGGATGTAAGATGCAGGCACGCATCATACATTCCAGGCAGCAGATCCAGACAGGGAAAGGCAATGGGACAGAACAAGGCAGAAAGAAAATACTACAGAATGCAACAGAACTGGGAGAGGGTAAAAGAGGAAAAACATCAGGTCTCCTCAGGCAAATACCCTGAGTGGAGGAAGGAGAGAAACGTACATTTTCAGGATTGCAAAACTTAGCTACTCTGCGGACGTTCCATACCCTACCGTCTTGCGTGGCAACGCTATTTTTAAAGACTTTAACTATTTTGATAGGAGGGTAAAACTTAGAAAGACCCTTGACGAGAAAGCCAGGCTTTCTAATTCGTACCCAATCCCCCACCACAAAGTCATTATCTTTAGCTTTCATTTTGGAATCAAACAAGGTTTTCATTTGTAGTTGTTTGTTTTCAACCCGTTTGGCCACAGCAGCAAGGTCACAAACAGAGTTATTTACATCAAGTTTTACATCAAGTTTTTTAATCCACCAGGGACATATATCAGAAGGAGGCTCCCTACCCTTAAGGAGCTTGAAGGGACTAACACCGGTAACAGAGTGGGGGGTGATACGATATGTCCACAATCTTTTCCTCACAACATCCACCCAGTTATCATCCGAAGACTGCACAACATTCAAACAATCCTTAAGAACACGGTTAAAGCGTTCAACTTGGCCGTTTTCCCTAGGCTCATAGAGAGAGGTGGTGTAATGTTTGATACCACAAGCACTGAGGAATTTCTCAAAATCATCTGACACAAGTTGAACACCATTATCGGTGACACAGGTTTCAGGAAATCCTTCCCTGGCAAAGACTTCCTTAAGGAAAAGAATGACCGATTGAGAAGAAACAGAACTGACAAACTTGACTTCGGGCCACTTGGAGTGGTAGTCCACCAGAACTAAAGCATACCGAGCATTAAAAGGCAACTGTTTAAATGGACCAGATATATCAAAACCCACTTTCTGCCAGGGAAAGGTGGGCCAAGACACAGGCTTGAGAGGAGCAGAGGTCACATGAAGCATCTTATCACTGTTAACGCAATGCGAACAGTCTCTCACCAGCCTATCCACCATTTTGTCCACTCCCGGCCACCAAAAGCTCTCCCTAATTAGACGTTTCATCGATGACATGCCGATGTGACTCTGGTGAGCGAGAAGAAGAATCTTCTCTTGTAAGGATTGAGGTGGAATTAATTTACCAGACTTGAAGAGTAAACCAGAAAACACTTCAATTTCCGAAGAAACCTGGCAAAAAGGAGCTATATCTGGAGAAATACCCTTATGGGGTGGCCAACCATTCCTGACAAAATCAAACAGATGTTGGCAAACCACATCCTTGCCAAGTTCAAGAAACCATTCATCTTCCGACAATGAAATAAACTCCTTGGAAACACAATCTCCAACAGAGGCAACCACATCGAGGTCAATATCCATCTTTGGAGACTCCTCACAAGGAAACCTTGAAAGAAAATCAGCAGTCACATTACATTTACCAGGAACATACACAATTTCGAAATCATACTCTTGAAGGCGTGAGGACAAACGAGCTATACGCGCAGTGGAGTTCCATCCACCTCCAGGAGATAAAATCCCAACTAAGGGTTTATGGTCGGTACGTAGTACAAAACGATTTCCCCAAACATAATTCCTGAAGTGCTCAACAGCCCAAATGCAGGCCAGAAGTTCCTTTTCAATTACGGAGTACCTTCTCTCCGTGGGAGACAAAGTCCTCGAGGAGAAGGCAACACACCACTCATCCTTACCTGATGACTGACTTAACACACTACCAATGCCATAAAGGCTGGCGTCAACAGTAATAATGCACTTTTTATTGACACAAAAGGACTTTAAAGTAGGAGCATTAACAATTTCCTCTTTGATTTGTTTAAAAGCTTGTTCCTGTTTCTCTGACCAAATGAATTTAGCTGAACTCCTAGTAAGTTCTCTGAGAGGTTCCATTTTGTTCGCAAAATTTTTGATAAATTTGCTATAATACTCGCAAAGTCCTGCAAAAGAAAGTAACTTTTCCTTGTTGTCTGGGGAAGGAGCCTTAACAATAGCATCCACAAGGTTTTTTTTTGGTACAACTCCATCCCCTGAAAGCGAATGGCCCAAATAGTCTACTGTCTTACAAAAAAACTTGCACTTACTAGCTTTGATGGTCAAACCAAACTTCTCCAACCTGGAACAAACCTCCCTAAGGTGACCATCATGCTCAGAGATATTTTTAGAAAAGACAAGAATATCATCTTGAAAGCATTTGACGTAGACATTCAGATCCCTGAAAATGTGATACATTGCCCTCTGGAAAACAGAAGCGGCTGACGCTAAGCCGAAAGGCATTCTTCTAAACTGAAACACACCATGGGGAGTGATGAAGGCGGTGAAATGTTTTGAGTCTTCCGTGAGCTCTATCTGGTGGTATGCAGACCTAAGGTCTAAAGTGGAGAACACACAGGCACCATCAAGCATACATAACATTTCATTTATGTTAGGTAACGGGTGACAATCTGTTTTACTCCTATAAAAGGTGCTCACCGCTTTGGTCTGAAATGGCCGCATTATATTTTATATATTTAACAGACGACTCGAAATAAAGGCAGGCAGTATTTCTTCTGTCTCTAACCCTGAAAGTAAAGCTGCTGGGGGACGATGCTCGCATGGTAAGAAGGATGTGGCTCGTCGAAGGGGTGGGGCACAGACAATGATTGACAGTTGTTGAGCAGATCGGTCAGCTGAGCCATTACTTTTACAAACAGGTGTTCATTTACTGAAGGAGCGTGGACAGTGCCCGAGGGTCACGTCACACTTTGAGTCTTCCTCTCATGGGCGTGGTCTGTTTTCAGCACGCGGCTATTACGTTGAGGGGCGTAAGGTATGCGCGGAATACAGTTTGGAAATAGTGTGCCTCCAGTGCGTGGGCGTCTCTTACGTCGCGGTGGGCGGGTACTCACGGTCTCGCGCAGTGGGGCGTGTCCTCTGCTTCCCGTGTACTCTTTGGGGCGTGGCTGACGTTGTGACGGGCGTGTGCAACCGGCTCGCGAAGGGGGGTGTGGTCCGTGCCTCTGACAGCCGCCGCCATGAAGAGCGTCACCGACCGGTACCGGCTTTCGGACAGTTAGGCGTGGAGGAGCCCCGCCCAGCCGGCAATGGAGCCGCCGCGGCCCAGCAGCCGAGTTCTGCCGGCCGGGCGCAGAGTGACGGCGGCGGGGCTGCAGGTGAGGAGGGCTGGGACTGGAAGCACGGGGAAAGGGAGGACGGTTGGCCCGGGGCACACATTGGTGAGGTGTCCCGCCTCCATTGAGCTGAAATACTTATCCGAAACTTCGCATGCTTTGGAATTCGATCAAAGTTTTTCAAGAACCGGGACGCCAAAGGCACGCCCCTCCCACGAGCATTGGAGCCACTCCCCTTTCTGTGCACTCTTGTAAGCCACGCCCAGTCAGCTAGTCTCATCCGGCCACGCCTCTTTGAGCAACTGACAGCTGGGGACATTCCCGCCATTTTCCTTTAAGACCTTCTACTACACAGGATCTAAGGTGGTCGCATCACGTAGATGTGTCTAGCGGTAGTTCCATTGACATTAGTGATTTTTATAGGGTTATAATAAAGAGTCATGTTTCCTGAGTGGATAGGCTCTCACCGTTCGCGGATCCATAAGACTTCTTTCATATTTGTAGGCTCTCATCTTTGATAGCTGCTCCAAGTGAGTTAGGTTTCAGTTTATTAAAAAAATAGGCACTAAGTGGAGGCCACTGGCTTCTGTCCAAGAACCTTTGTTGTTTGCGACCCGTTAAACACGAGTGGCAGTGTGAAACCAGTAAGAAAACAGTTATTTCTACCATAGTCAGTGTTGAAGACCCACCTACAATCTAGCCTTCCAATTCTGAGGTCCGCCAGTGCTTAATTTGTAAAATTTGAAGTGCAGGTGCTCAAATCTTTGTCGAAGGCCACACCTACTTTTCTATGGTTCCATCCAATCCTACACTGGCACCACCCACTGCTTCAACTGGCACGGTGAAGTCAGATTTTCACCATAACTTTGTTGTCCCATATATTAACCACTTCGGCCCTCATGACGAGCTGAGCTCGTCATGAGTGACGACGCTCATGACGAGGCTCGTCATGTAACGCGCCTTTTAAAAAAACGCAGCGCACAGCGGGAAAACCGCTAGCGCGCATGCTGTTAAAAACATCACTCAAAGTTGTTGAACAATCACAGATGTGTAATGCCCTGTTTGGCAGCATAATGTAGCAGAGTCCCCAGTATTCTCTCTTCTTGCTTCTATTTTTCTCTCTAAATCGCACCGCCACGTCCCCCTGTCTACCTCTAACTCTGATTGTCTTTACTTTAGTTTCTCTTTAGTCTACCTATCCCTCAACACCCTTTCTATATATCTTTCCTTCTCTTCTCACCCATCTCTTACTCGGTCATCTCTCTATTGGTATGTGACCACACGGCTCACCCCTCTTTAATACCTCTGTCTCTCTCTCTCTGTTTCCTACTCTCTCCTCCTTACTGGCATTTTCTAAGTTATTCCTCACCTCACCTCCCTCTTGCTACCATGCATCTGTTCTGCTGTGGAAGACAGAGTATCAATCATAAAAAACATTACCAAACATAAGTATTTTTTTCTGTTTCCAGCACCCACATGTCGAACACCGAGGACCAATAATCATAGACACCACAACAAATTAGAGCTTTCAGCATCCCTAAATGTGTTTCCCAACCTAGTCTAATATCTAAGCCAGAACCCGACCTGATACTTGATGCAATGCAGACATCTTTGTATTTCCTGCCAGGTACCTTGGAAACTTAACTGTAAAGGATCTCATCACAAGCCAGGCACCCTGCTTTCTTATGCTTGCTACTCCACCAGACACTATGCATTGATCCCTTGGGTACGCATACCTACCTTCTCAATCCTCTGCTACACAAACCTTCACAAGGTAATTCCCCTTTCTACCTTCCCAACCACTGATGTGCACTAATTTTCTTATAAAAACCACAACACGCTCCTAAGGTGACACTCCTTTCTGCATGCCCAAAACCCCAGACCTCTACTCCATTGAACAACAAAGCTTCTATCTACATTCCAACAGCATGACAGCAAGACAATGCGTAGAGCAGTGGTCATCGCTGCGGCGGTGGCTACCAATCATTTTGCTCGGAACAGTCCACAGTACGTCCTCTGGCATCACCGTGGTGATAGAAGTCCCTGCTGGGCCGGGTCATAATGAAATTCATTATTCTGTATATATATATATCAAACAACTGTTGTCAATCATGAAATGAAAGTAATGTGTCTATGATTGAGAAAGAAATGGCAAATGCCCCGGACGAATTTGGTGTGACTTTAACCTACCAGTATTTTGTTTATTTCTATTTTTGTCACATGATGCACACAAACTCAGTTAAAAGAAGGGCATTATGGGAAATATTTCTGATGTGAACAAGGGCAACTGTCCGAAACGCGTCGTCTGCCACGCTGCTGTAAACTTTATCGGAATAAATTACCTTTGCCAGCATTTTTGGGATTCGTTGGCCTTTCTGTGAGTTGTCACTGAGACGTTGGTGATTTCAGAATTGGCCTCTTGCTGCTGAGATATATTATTTATTATATGTGCAACTGAAGGCGAGCAAAGGGGGAAATACCTTGGCGCTCCTATGGACACACCACACCGAAAAGCAAAGTTGTCCCTGTCAGTAAAACGGAGCAGAATATGTGAAGCAGAACCAGCAAATAATGTTACCCCAGACTATGGAAGAGAGAAACATCTGCCAGTGCTGTAGGAACAGCGAGTAAACCACAAGCTGCTGAACTTGGTGTAGAAAAATAGGTTGTTTAAGCCACAGGCTATTCCTGTTCGCTCATCATAGTAGGGACTAAGAAGCCCTTCTTACACCCGTCTGTCGGGTGGAAAGGAACAACAGAGCCTGGACTTGCTTGACAGGTGTACATGTAAAATGGGTCCTCTGATAACGGCTTAACATGTCGCAGACCCCCAAACGCATATCAAATAAAGGAGCATTCTGAACGGCCTGCTGTTGATTGTTGTGAGTGCACCTTAAGGTTTCTTTGTTCTTTAAAACTTAATTAAAGTCATTGGGCAGTTGAGACCGTCCACGAGTAAGACTGTGAAACCAAGTGCCATATTTACAGTATACCCATCAACGTTAGGTGTTCTGAAGAATCTGTAGGAAACAGAAGGCCTTATGCTTGCCCTAAACAGTCTACAGGTGAGAGGAAGAAGTGGGGTATCAGGGTTGGTTACTAAACAAAAACGGCGAGCCTTTGTCGCAGTGCAGGAGATTGCAATCAATGCTGATGTGTTTTCACGAACAGGCACACCAGTCAAAAAATGTCTCTAAATCTATATGAATTTGGACAAGTCCGAAAAATACATATCTGACTTTCAGTGATAAAGTTGACTCCATCCACAGGCAGATCTCATTTGAATCAACACCAGCTCCTGTACCAACCCCCAGCATGTCCATCCTTGGACGCAAAAGCGACTTGAGGTCTAACACCATTAGTACTGAGGGTGGCCCTTCTACACTTCTCTTAGCGCCCGCTATTAATCAACAATGAAGATTGCAAAAAGTGTCATCAATGAGACACCAAGCGTTCACGCAAAATGGGCTTCAAAGAGGCCACTCTACACAGTGTGATCAATGGAGTACCTAGAGTGCAACAATGTAATCATCAGGTGAATCATTGATTGACAAGGTGTCTAGCATGCAGACAGCCTGCTTCCATGCTATCTAGTGTGCACACAGTATGAATGAGTCGGGAACTAGTGTGTATACAGTATTATGATTGAGATACGCAACATGCACACCATATAAATAGTTGTGCATCCCCTGTATATACGGTATGATCAATTAGGTATTCAACATACACCTAACATGGCTGAGGAGATATGTTGTATAGATACAGCACAATTGATAAATGGTGAACACACAACAAATCAGTCAGGTATATAGTATGCACACAACATTATTGAAGAGTTGTCAAGTATGTACTCAGTGTGATTGATGCACTCCTCTCACAACACACATAAATGCACGGTCATGTGACTGCCACCCCATCCCTTACTGGACGTTCAGAGGCCCCAGCATGCGCAGGAAAGGACTAAATATTGTTGAAGGAGTTTTGCCTGGTCCTGTTGCCTGCTGTGTGTAAGTTTAATCAAATCTTTAATGTGGGGCCTACGGAGGCTATCTGCCCCACCAGGCCCCCACCCCTACTACCACGGTGATCTGGTGACCGTCGGACGGGTCGTCACGCCATCACACCACCCCCACCACACTCCAAATTGAAAACAGGCAGCGTTGGCTTTTATGGCAAGGCAATGATCATGGCATATTGGCATCGCTAGTAGCAGCTACTTACTAGTACAGTACAGAGTACTACTAAGTAAGTTTAGTGCTTAACTTACCGTTACCTGTGGTTGGCCGGCCGGCAGGGACTGACTCGGGACACACTCACATTGGTTTCACGGCGCACACACGTCGCACGGCCTTTCTTTAACAACTGATTAGGCCTTCCTGGTGCTGCTTAATACTAGCGGACACAGTACTCAAATGGATGTGGCAACTGATCCATGCCCTCACAGCGCCACGATGCGATGACTCGTGGTGAGCTGCCTGCTGCGGTGGTTAACTGTTATGCTGGGGCGTTGCAAATTGGCAATGTGAAACAAATCTTCGCAGTGCGCACGTTGCCATCATAACAAAAATCCAGCCCAAACCAGTGTCTCCGGCCCGCCCACCACAGGCAAAGGCCCCGAGGCGCGCAGTGCGGTGCTGCCATTAACACATTTATATTTAATGAATATGAATCTCCTCTGGACTGGGGCGGGGCTCAGGGCAGGTCAAGTGTCCCACACTCAGCAGCACTGTTAAACACCAGCTGCTCGGGAGATGTGAAAAACACGATGCAGCTGCACGAGAGACAGGACAGTACAGTAGTGAGTGTTCAGCAATAAATTAAATTGAAAAATGTGACGTGCACCTCGTAGACCCGGCCCTGTCAAGTAAGTGCCGGTGCTAAGCACTGGAAAGCG
Source organism: Lissotriton helveticus (assembly GCF_964261635.1). Lineage (NCBI taxonomy): Eukaryota > Metazoa > Chordata > Amphibia > Caudata > Salamandridae > Lissotriton > Lissotriton helveticus. The sequence goes on along the minus strand of NC_136068.1, from coordinate 126,576,561 downwards.
CCAGCACAAATTAAACCCTGGAGGTCCCTGAATAAAGACCGGACCTACCCCCTCCCCACCCCCGCATTCCCAACCTGGTTCACTGTCTACATTCCCATGAAAAAAGATCTAGCTCTCCAAACCCACTCATGCACTGGACTTCTGTGCCCATGCCTTTAAATTTAGCACAGAACATGCTTAATTTTGACCTTTGGTTGCAAGTGGCTGGCCCATCACTCATTTTTGTTTTTATGACTTCTTTATCATCATCATCAACATTATATCTTGGTGCAGAAGAAATTAAAGAAAAGGAGCAGAAATCTAGAAAAACACAGGAAGGGAGAAAACAGGGACAAAATAAAGACCCACACCCACTAACCGTAGCATTTGCCAAGGGTGGAAACTAGAGGCACTGGGCTTAGGGGCAAGCCAGCCTCCACTCTACTATGAATCCACAAAAGTATGCCCGCCCTCTATCAAACCAAGTTTTTAGAGGGCGAGGACAGCCGATGATGAAGCATGACACCGGGCGGTGTGTGAGGCCAGTCCGTAACTTTTTATGAGATGCCCCCAATGGCAGCGCATCTCTCCCTAACTCTGTAGATACCTGTAGGAACACACTCTAGGGGCAGCCCACAAAACCCCCCCCCCCCCAAAAATTACAGACCTGCCAAGTAGCATGCAAACAGGTTAGACTAATGCATTTTAGTGCTAGTGTCTTTAAGCTGCCTACTCTACGCAGATGATCTTGTCATCATGGATTTGACGGAAATCGGTCTGCAGAGAAAGGTAGATGTTTTCGCAGATTATTGCAATATGGAAAACTTTACAATAAACATGGAGAAAACTAAAGTGCTTACATTGGGGGAAAAAGAAGGTAAAGAATTACTGGTTCCTAAGTAATACTAAAATCTAGATAGTAGCTATGAGTATTTGGGCATGTAGTGTGTCAAGAATCTGTCCTAGAAAGGGCACATTGCCTTTTTTGCAGGCAAAAACCCTTTCATCTGTGGAGAAATTTAATAAAATGTATGAAGTCACTCTCTGAGACTTGTATTGGCAGCATATCGGGGAATGATTGATAACAGTTCCAATATAACGCTAAGGTACTTCGTATATGTGAAAAAACAAACTGGGATCTTGAAGAAGGTTGGTGTTTAAAAAGATTACGGCCCATACCACCCTCTACTGTGGTCCAGCCCGCCAGGGCAGAGACTGGCCTAATGGCATGGAGCTATTTAGCGTTTGCGGAGACGCTAACATTTTCAATGAGATTAGATGGGGCAGGGTTCCCAAAAATATATACACTATGTAAAAAGGAAATTATGAATAGTGTATTAAAATGGGCAAGATTCGTCAGCGTCTTAAGCAATAAACTAACAATAAAATGCAACATGCCAGACACAATGAAAGTTAGCAAAGCCAATCTCCAAATGTTGTCAAAAAACATAGCCAGAGAAGATGATATGAGATACCTAAGAAACTAGAAATTCGTATCTCTTCTGATTACTTCATGGCAGGAGGAGGAAACATTCCCCATATTTAGAAAACTTACCAAATGCACACTTAAGATTGTGCCTCTTGAAATTTAGATGTGGGGTCAAACAGGGTCTAAATTCCCAAGCTACGGATACCCTTTTTGACGAGGATAATATTTGTAAATATTGTTTAAAAACGAAAGGTGATTTAACGCCTTAACCGCGGCGGGAATTCCGCCACGGTGCAGGCGTTCTAAAAGGTGGGCGGGGCTGCAACGGCTGATGGCTGTTCGCAGCACCTGGGAGGGAGTGCTCCCGTCGGCCAACGGAAGGGGTTAATGCTCATTTTATTGGATTGTCTTTGGTTTTAAGGTGCAACAGATGGCATTATTGAGGCCAATTTCAGAGAAGTAGATCAGGGAAATGCGGCAAGCAGCTATTTTATTGTATATGTGGTTACTTGACGTAGCCTGCGCTCTGGGGCATTTTTTATTGTCTATGAATGAAGTTTTAGCAAAAATGTCAGTATCTTATTGTTTTTTTTTCTTACTGGAGTTTATTTATATCCTCTTTTGCTGATCCAGGACTGGTTCTATCTTGAAGTAGCATTATCAGTTTATGTACATTTTTAATTATGTGCTTTCTCAATAGATTTATAAATGTAGGTATGCACAAAGGTATAGGCATATGAACTAATGCACACACCTTAAATGAAAGATACATGCAAGTGTAAGTAGTTGGTGGGGAGAATGGACTCTTTTACGTTATGAAAAATCAATTGGCTAATGCAGTCACTACAGTTGTCTGTGTGTGTGTACTGAATTGGAAAGAAACAGAATTGAATCTTGGTAGGCGCAGTGGAAAATAGAGACTTGTGTATTTATAGTGCTAGAAGGTCCCGGCCAGCAACTGTGAAAGTTGTGTAAATATGTAAGTCATTATTTTACTTATCACTGGTATTGTCACGTCACCCACTTGGTAGTAGAATGCCACTCTTAAGTATACTGAAACCATGGGCGTGTCATAAATAAGCAATCTGAAAACTTAGAGCTATGAAGTGAGGTCGAGAGGGAAAGTGTAGGGTGGTGGAAGAAAGCTTAAAGTAGGGTTAAAGACTTCCCATTCTTTGTATAAAATGTATGGATTTAGGCCAAAATCTTTGCACTGGGGGTGAATGTTTGACATTGTTCAGCATTTTGTCCATCGTTGATCTTTTTGCATTTGCCACCCCTAGTGGGACGGATATATGCCCAGGCGTGGGTCCCATGTTCACTATGCCATTGAATTCAAGCTACCCTGGCTGAGGGGTGATACCTCGAAACTGGTCCCAGCATGCTCGTCTCCGGTTCAGGGAGGGCCTGGCAGTTCGGGATGGACTGTTCCCATGGGGAGCAGTGTCAAGACTGATTCGCATATGGCAGGGTTTAAACTGGAATGACATGGTGGGAAAAAAAGCGATGGATTTAGGCCTAAAACGCTGTACTGGGGGTGAATGTCTGACATTGTTCAGCATTCCGTCCATCAGTTGTTCTTTTTGCATTATTCTTTTTTATCATATTATGTACCGAGTCCAGGCATTCTAAGTTACCAATTACCCACCTCATGACTTGTGTTAAGCCTTTTTGCACTCAGTTTAGCAGTGGCTATGGTTTCCACCTTTGTCAAAAAAGCCAACCATTTGTTTACTTTTTGTGACTCTGGAAGGTGTAAGAGCTGGTACGTGAATAGGAATTTGTTAAAAATTCTCAATATTCTTTTTAGCGTGACATTTATTCATAAGTTTGCTTTAGTGACCATTTAGAAAAAAAAGTGTTCTTATGAGATTTCTTAATGTGTTTGAATATATTTTTAAGGTCAAACAAATCCAGATTTATTTATTTAGCTGGTCGTGTCATGTAAATATTAGCCAGGCTAGTACAATATCACCCAGATAGCAACCCTAGCAGTGACACCACAAAATGGAGGGGAATAGTGTAGAGAGGATTAAGGTGGGGCAGAGTTACAGGTTTGCCTTTTCAGAACAATTGCCAGATATTGGCACAATCAGTACTGGGAACTGCTGCATTTATTTTGTTTCATGTTTGTGTGAAACACAGTGAAATAATTCAGTTAACTAAGATTTGCATACTTTGTATCCCTTACTGTAGTGTTTGGATCCTCTTTGTAGCTTCCCCTTCAGCGAGCACTATGCCGTATTTTAGTGGACCGTGTCAGGGACGCAGGACTCCAGGGCTCGGCTCTCAGCTGGATTACGTCCTTCCCAGAGGACTGCTCGCCTCTCCCACTTTACTGCGCCCAACTTGAAGTCAATGTGCGGAGTACCTCGGGGATCTTCACTATCCCCGCACCTGTTCAACCTGTATCTACCCCCCTAATCCTGTCTGTAAGAGAAAGAAATGTGAGCACATTCAATTATGCAATGACCTACAACTAATATTTACCATTAACAAAACGTTCGATTCTATGTCTGAATTCCAAGCCACCATGCTGCACATCCGCAACTGGAAGAACAGCAACCACTTAAAGTTAAACCCAGACAAAACCGAGCTGATCCTGATAGGAGGTGCTCGAAATCCTTGCAGCTCACGCTTCTGGCCAGCTGAGCTGGGCTCATCCCCAACCCCATCAGCTAATAGCCTTGGCGACATAATTAACTGCGACCTATCCATGAAGTCCCAGATCGGAACGGTAGTCTCTACCTGTTTCTTTCAGTTGTGGAAGGTAAGGAAAATCGGCAGACGTCTTACTAGGGTAGCACTGGTGCAGGCAGTTCTAGCTCTGGTCATTTCTCACATAGACAACACTAACTCACTGTACTTTGGTCTGCCGCTATATCTAGTCAAACGACTTCAACTTGTGCAAAACCAGGCTGCAAGATTGATTATTTTCATCAGCCCAGATAGCAACATCCTTCCCCTCTTATGAGGAAGCTACATTGGCTCCCCATATCACAATGCTGTGCCTTTAAAATCGGGTGCCTCATTTTCAAATCCTTGCATGGCACTTGCCCAGAATTTGTCTCCAATATTATTCAGACACCTACTCACCTGCAATTTGCGCCCATCCCACATGAACCTTCTGGTCACTCATTCTTATAAATTGTGAGGGCTAGGCAGCAACAGATTTGCGGTGCTGGACTCCGTTAATGGCATGCCCTGCCCCTTGACATCAGATCCTGAACAGACCTCCAGAGATTCAGGAAACTCCTTAAGACTTGGCTGTTCACTCAGGCATATGAATAACTCACCACGACCCAGGCTACTCCTATATATAGCTACAAGAAACCAATCGGTGTATGTGTGCTCTTCAAATAATTTTAACATAACGTGTGATTAACTACAACGAGGAAAGGAGGGCACGAGAATATGCAGTTGCATTTAAAGAAGATTGATAACAAAAACACTATCCGGAATTTCTCTGAAGACAATATAAGATGAGTACATTATAATTCCTAAGTCCCACATTGCTGACTGAGCGCTTTTGTACAAAGTTTAGGCAGCCATATATTTAACCCCTACCGCGCTACCGCGGTTTCCTGCTGTGCGCTGAAAAAAAAAGGCTCGTTTGTGACAAAGCCAGCTCGTCATCCGCGCAGCGCAGGTAACGCTGATGACGAGCTGGCTTTGTCATCAGCGCCGAAGGGGTTAAATAGAGTTGATGTGCACCACTGAGAAGAGATTGATGCTGCTGAGTCCAGTATGCAGAACTGCATCTGGATTGGAGTGGGGGCAGAGAGAGGAATGAAACCTAATTCTAGGGGTAGGTGGAATTTGCGTAGTCTTGTTGCGCAAAGTTCTGCGAAATGGTAAAAAAATCTCCGCGAGCTACACACAATTGCTTGTTCCACCCGTTGGCGATGCGTTTTTCCTGTTTGGGGACGCTGTTTGTGTGCCTGGGGGGAAATATCTCGCAAACTTGCCCATGTGGCCACGGCCATCTTTTTTCACTTGTTCTGCCCGCTCGCAATGCGTGTTTCCTGTTCGCGAACGCGGATGTCCGATGGCGCGTCCGAATGACGTGTTCGCGATTGGATTTTTATATTATCTTGAAGCAATCTGGAATATATGCAACCGTTGTCAGAATATATGATGGTTTGTACATGATGAGTAGCCTTGAGAAATCCCTGGCCCAACTTACAACAGGGGGCAAAACACATGTCGGCTGTTTCCTTCTATAAAATCTGTCTATACAAAAAGTCAAAAGAGTGAAATGGATCTATGAATCAATAAATGTAAATAAAATAACTACCTTCACTCAAATCAACTTGGGTCATTGTGCTGTGTATTAGAAGAGGAATTATCCTACTGACAAAAAAAGACCGTCTTGGAACCATGCTTACACCGTCACTTTTACCAGTCTATAAATGGCCTTTGTGTGCAACCTACACCCTTACCTAATGTTCAAAGCTCTTAACTTCCACTTGTACTGGCACCCATTCTCCTGCAGCAGAGGTGCTGTGTCATGCTGGGCTGAGATGAGTAGGCAGTGCTCTGAGAGGGACATTTATGTTATTGATTTTTAGAGTAGCTCCTCACCGAGCACTTTCAAAGGACTTTGCTGGGTCTAGACATGCAGTCTTCTGAACTGCTGTCTGTCCCACCGGCCCCAAGGGAGTAATTAAACATGCACAAATCTCTGCTTCAAAGTCTGCAGCATTTGTACCGATCTACCAGACCATTTTTTAGGTCTCGGCTAGCCGCGCGAAGCGCGTCTCCGCCGAGCCCCTTTTGTTGGCATGTGTGCTTCCCAGGAGACAGTCCTGGCCGCGCGCATCGCCTTGGAGGCGATTTGAAAGTGGCACGCGCCGACTGGCACGCGCCGCGCTCGGCCTGGCTGTCTCCTGGGAAAGCGCAAACATACCCAGGCACACCTCCCCCTGCATGCAAGCGCCCACACACACACACTCACACACACAAGCGGAGACAGACACACAGACAGATACACTCCCCCCTCCCCCCGCCGTCGCACACAGAGACACACACACAGGAGCGAACATACACGCGCACACACACTCACACACACGAGCGCCCCCCAAGGCCCACTTACCGTCAATCCAGTGTGTTCTGTCGCCTCTGCGGGGCTCTCCCTCAGGCATGGGAGCCCCGCATCACGCACTGCTCTTGACCAGGAACTCCGTGGGCGCGGGCTTCGCGCACAAGACGGAAGTCCCGCCCCCACGCTAGGTTTCGTTTTGGAATGCGCGCGCAGATATTGCAGTCATCTCGCCTGATCCCCAACAGAAACCGACAGCGCAGGGGTTAATCGCAAGCTTTATTTTATGTACAAATAGTTCCTTCCTGCTGGCGATTTATTTTATTAGTTTAGGTGTTCTATATGATTGTTTTACCAAGCCGCCTAGTTCTAAACACCATTTAATTAAGAAAAATCTGACATGGAAAACACTGGGAAAACGGAATCACAAATACAAAATTGAACCTCAGTATTGCAAAATAAATGCTTGTTTACAAATGTCGCCAGGAGAGGGTGCGAGATGTGCGTAGTCTGCTTCATGTTCGCAAGTATTTTGCAGATTTCTTCACGGACATGGTTGAATTAATTATTTTTCAGTTGCAGGGAGTTGAGGTAAGAGAACTATGTTGATGATGGGGAGAGCTGTGTTGATGAAGGAGGGAGATAGGCTAAATGTGGCAGAGAGGTTTCTGGAGGGCCTTTCCGCAGAGGACATCCTTGGTGCCGTGTTTCAGGGTGGGAGGCTCAACATTTTTTTGCAAGTGGAGTGCGTCTTTAGACCGTGTATGTGGTATTGTCACGTTATCCCTGTCAATATCCCTGCCTTAGAAGCTCTCCCCGTGACAGCTGCAGGGGCTGCGAGCTAACGTTGCATTACCAGTGCTTGTGGACAACGAATTAGCCATTTATAATTGTTTTTAAAGTTCAGACAGGAAAATTGTTGGATCGTATTTTTTAATTGTATTTTGGGGGGCTATTAACTAGAAATAACTGGGAACAATAATTAGGCACACTGACACTCGTTCACGTACCATCTTCCTGCCACCACCGACGTAGACCATTTTAGGCGTCGGCCGGCGGTGGGCGCCATCTTAGGAGCAGCGGGGTCAGCGCTCTAGTCGCGCAGGACTCCCGCCCTCCGACGGTATTTAAATTCATTGTTTAGAGGCCGCACTGCCTTAGAAGCTCTCCCCGTGACAGCTGCAGGGGCTGCGAGCTAACGTTGCATTACCAGTGCTTGTGGACAACGAATTAGCCATTTATAATTGTTTTTAAAGTTCAGACAGGAAAATTGTTGGATCGTATTTTTAAATTGTATTTTGGGGGGCTATTAACTAGAAATAACTGGGAACAATAATTAGGCACACTGACACTCGTTCACGTACCATCTTCCTGCCACCACCGACGTAGACCATTTTAGGCGTCGGCCGGCGGTGGGCGCCATCTTAGGAGCAGCGGGGTCAGCGCTCTAGTCGCGCAGGACTCCCACCCTCCTCATACTATAATATGTGTGTCATAACCAGACGGCGCAGCGGGCTGGCGCAGCGGGCGCGCGCCGAAGCCGCGCCAAAGCCAAGCCCGTCTGCGCCCGTCCGAGCCTGGACCGAGCCCAGGGCCACCCCCCCTGCCTCTCCAAGAGCACCAAGGTTGGTGTATTCCTCATATGATTTACATGTATTGAACAACACGTTCCATAACACACACGACCCACCGGTGTGTATTCATGTGGATCCTACTGGAGGTCCTTTCTTGTGCTCTTTGTGCAAAAACATCATACAAAATACACAGAAACTTCCCAAACCAATACAGGCAGCACTAGTGAACGCGCGCTCACTACCTTGCCACAAGATTGAAATACTGGAACTGCTTGCCAGTCATGCTATCGACCTTTTGTTCCTGACCGAAACTTGGGGAGATGAAGCCTCAGGACCAGAATTTAAAGCCGCTATGCCAGAGGATTATTGCGTCTACAGACAAGACCGCAAGGCACCAAAAAAAGGTGGTGGTATCGCAATAATTTATCGCAATACTTTGAGAGTAAAAGCTATTGACCTTAAACATGCGACATGTGAGGCCCTGGTATTTACTGTCTTGCTCAATACCAATGAATCATTCACGGGCACACTACTTTACCGCCCCCCAGGTTCTCGCAACGCTTTTTTGTCCCAACTTCATCAAATAAGTGAACTAGTTGTCGAACATAAATATTTCACTATATTGGGTGATTTTAATTTTCATTTAGAATCTCAGATGGACAAAGACACAGCCCAGCTTATTGTGGACCTATCTGCCGTAGAATTAGAACAACTGATAATGACTCCTACACATAAGGCAGGACACACGCTTGACGGTATTTTTTCCAATAACCCTCTTATTACCGTCAACAAAGTACTACCTCTTATTTGGTCTGACCACTCTGTTATACTTTTTGATATCAAACCAAAGCCGGGTAAAAATGCTTCACATAACTCTCTTTCAACTACCAGAGACTGGCGAAATTTGGATTACAACCATCTTGATCTGATTCTCACCGATGCGTTTGTAAACGCAGAGGGGGAAACAGATCCAAATATCGCAGCCGTCACCTACACTTCCATTCTGGAAAGGACGTTTCAAACTCTAGTACCGTCCAGAATCCTCAAACGTAACAGAAAAAGTCCTTCGGCTCCATGGTTCACAGAACAACTTAGGCTACAACGTCAACATTGCCGCAACCTAGAGCGTAACTGGCGTAAACATTATAAAACATCAGATAAAACAATCTATAAAGCTGCACTCCTTGACTATAAGCAGAAAATAGCCAGGGAAAAAAACACCTATTACACCATCCAAATAGATCAGGCGAAATGCAGCACGAAAAAGCTCTTCGATGTAGTGAACCACCTTGCAGAACCAGCTCACCCTCCTACTGAAACTCCCCAAAGTTTATGTAACAAATTAGCTGATTATTTTTCAGATAAGGTCACTTCTATATTTAAGGACTTCACTCCCAATTCAAATACTATGTCACCTATGAACACTCAACCTGAGTTGAACCCAGCTATTTTTTGGGAATTCACCCAGGTACATTCTTACCAAATGCACAAACTTATTCTGTCCACCAAATCAGGTTCTCCTCTGGACCCTTGCCATCCCTCTGTACTTCATTCCATCTCAGACACCATTGTTTCACCTCTGACTTACATCTGTAACACTATGTTGGCATCTGGCATATATCCTAATATTTGGAAAAATACCATAATAAAACCGTTACTTAAAAAGCCATCTCTTGATCCATCTGAGTCTTCCAGCTATCGTCCCATTGCTTCATTGCCTTTCCCAGCTAAGATCTTCGAATCTGTCATGAATGAACAACTATCTGACTACATTCAAGCCAATGACCTATTGGATGACACTCAGTTTGGGTTTCGACAAGGTCATGGGACAGAAACGGCCCTGATCAAGGCTGCTGATGAAATTAGAACTACTATGGACAATGATGGTCAGGCTATTTTGATACTGTTGGATCTATCAGCGGCTTTCGACACGGTCGATCATTCTACTTTGATCGGCCGTGTCGAGGCCATCGGTATCAAACACAAGGCGAAGGACCTCATAGCTTCCTTCCTGGCTGATCGCGAACAGGCAGTGAAGATGGGTCCATTTACCTCACCAACTTTTAAACTTCCTTGCGGTGTTCCTCAGGGCTCCTCGCTAAGTCCGACCCTCTTTAACATTTATGTGTCGGACTTGGCGAGAGTAATAAAAGCGCATAACATCAGCCTGACTACATACGCTGATGATACTCAGTTGGTATTATCTATTCACAAAAACGGACCGATGATAGCGGCCAACTTTAAAGATGGTATGCGAGCTATTAGCAGTTGGATGGCCTCCAACTGCTTAAAACTTAACTCTGCTAAGACCGAAGTGATGTTGTTCGGCAAAGTCCAGCCTGCCTGGTCCCCTTTGTGGTGGCCGGAAGAAATGGGCTCTCCACCTGAACCAGTGGGCAAAGTGAGGAATCTGGGAGTTACATTTGACGACAAACTTCTTTTTCATCACCATGTGAATTCTGTTGTTTCGTCGTCATTTTACATCCTGCGGAAAATTAAGAAGCTTTTGCCATACCTTCCTGCTACAACAGGCAAAACTCTTATTTCAACGTTGGTGTTTTCTCGCACTGATTATTGTAACGCCCTCTTCCTCAATGCGCAGGAAAAAGTCATCTCCAAATTGCAAATGATCCAGAACGCCTCTGCTAGAGTTCTACTAGGCCTTCCAAAATTCGCTTCTGTTGCAAAACATTTGGTCCAACTACACTGGCTCCCGGTCAGAAGCCGTACTAAGTTTAAATCTTTGTGTATTGTGTATAAGGCATTACACAACATGGGACCCAAATTTCTCAGAAATTCCTTAAAGCCCCTCCCAACTCGCAGAACGCTTCGTTCTAACACGACCTATCTGCTTCAAACCCCCAGAACAAGGAAGGTAAACTGGGGAGACAGACGCTTTACTGTTGCAGCAGCAAGATTATGGAACTCCCTTCCTTTCATTATAAAATCTAGCCCTACATTATTCACTTTTCGAAAGCAACTTAAGACGTGGTTATTCTCTCAATGAGCCCTCAGTCCTTTAGACTTAGAACTTACTTGTCCTCAGGATTCTGGTAGCATATATAGCTCTTAGCGCCGAGACACCCTCGGGTAATTGTAGCGCTTTAAAAGTTGCATAAATAAATAAATAAATAAATAATATTTTCTGTGACTTATGATATGCTGTGTGCATGTTGTTTTTAATGTTTCCATGTAAACACTGATTAAGAACACTACAGAAACACTGAACAGACTTGAACTGTAAAACAGCGAAAAGGTGATGGGTAGTCTCAGCCACTGATAATAGCTTGGGCCTCAGTCCAGTCCATCGCCGTTTTCCCTCTAGCTTGGGCCTCAGTCCAGTCCATCGCCGTTTTCCCTCAGCATCACTCCAGACAAAGGGGCAACATATGCACATTACATTTGTCCTTACTTCACTATGAACAGTCCGTCCTGGTCTGCCAGGCCATGGTATCTCTTGCCAGAAACACAGCAATCTATTGTGTCCCAGTCACTACTAACTCTCGAACAGAGAATGCTATGAGTGTGGATCTCAGAAATGAATATCTAGGCAGGGGTTCCTTGAAGCTGTGCAAGAAGCAAGAAGCACACTAAACATTGATTAAGAGAATGTACTGGAATTTGACAGGAAACCCCCTGACACTAGCAGGAATCTACTAAAACTAGGATGGGAATCCATTGACTAAGAGATAGGATGGAAGACTTTGGCACTCAAAGAGAGGAAGGCAAATACTGGAACAGGGAATCCGGGTCATGCTCTGCATGTTCTTCTATTTTTACTTGCAGTCACTATAGAGAGTATCCTCAGGCTGTGGTCTACACTTCCATTCCTGCTCCGATGACGCCTGAATCTGGTTCAGAAACTGGATGGGTGGTGGAGGGGGCGAGAGAGGATTTTTAGTAACTACTGGCGCGTTCTCTTGAAATTGTGTCCTGGATGCTCAAGAGTTGGCTGAAACTCAGTATATCTAAAATGAATTTATCATTTATGGGACACCTGTAAACCCCTTCCAACTTTTCTCCCACCATGTATGTTTGGTGATATACATTTGTAGCAGTGCCTACCTCTTTCAACGAGCTGCAAGTGTCTGTGGCGTCAAAGAAATCTTTTTTCTGCTTGACTGACAATTCTTGCCAACTTCATCCCAGCCAGACACAGATCAGTTCTTACTGACTCTTTAGTTATTTCTTGCTTGGAATATTGTATAGCTTTATACCCAAGCTTCTTCAGGTCCACCTAGCAATCGGTCCAGAGGAAAAGTGATCTTGCGTTCTAAGCCTGCATAAAATTTGGAGAATATGTGAGGCTGATTTGTATGTTATCCTGCACTATGACATCATGAAAAGAGAAGCGAGTTTGTAATTAAAAGTCCACTTGTTACTGATGAAGCGCCATGCGTTCCTAGTAAAGAGTGTTTATGATAGAAAGTTAACCAACACATAACAAAAAAAAGTGCTATTTACAATGCCAATAGCTCTAACTTTTGCAAAGGCGAGACCGTTGCATTGTAAGTGCAGAGTAGTGAGTGCAGAGCAGTGAGTAGTGAGTGCAGAGTAGAGAGTGCAGAGTAGTGAGTGCAGAGTAGTGAGTGCAGAGTGCAGAGTAGTGAGTGCAGAGTGCAGAGTAGTGAGTGCAGAGTAGTGAGTAGTGGGTGCAGAGTAGTGAGTGCAGAGTAGTGAGTAGTGAGTGCAGAGTAGTGAGTGCAGAGTAGTGAGTGCAGAGTAGTGAGTGCAGAGTAGTGAGTGCAGAGTAGTGAGTGCAGAGTAGTGAGTGCAGAGTAGTGAGTGCAGAGTAGTGAGTAGTGAGTGCAGAGTAGTGAGTAGTGAGTGCAGAGTAGTGAGTGCAGAGTAGTGAGCTGCCTCAAGTGAAGTACTCTGGTACCCAAGGATGACTAGCAAACAATATTATTCACAACGTTGCTTACTATTCAGCAACATTTGACAGTTTGCAAATCATCTTTATACAACAATTCAGAGTTTGATAACAAATTAATGTAACACATTGTAATATACAATGCCAATAGCTCAAACTTTAATGCTGCGAGACCTATTGCATTGTAAATGCTTGTTTGTTTTGTTGCTAATATGTGTAATTGGTCTTAGTGAAGTTTTAAGACTCCTAGATTCGGCCTTTTAGTAGGGGAAGCTGGTGATATCAACATTAAAATAGGCTACCGGCCCCTAAGTTAAGTTTGTGCCCCCGCCCCTCCCCGGGTAAGGCTATGTGTCATTTTGATATCATACCAATATTTTTTTAATCCAGTGTCCAGATTTAGCTCCTCAAAGACATATATACCAAACATTAACTTTTGATGTAAAACGGGAGACAGAAAAAGATACCCACCTAGTGGCTGAATTAAACAACGCAAACCAAGAAAAAATCTTTCCAGTTCTGCTTCCCGGCTTGATGAAATTGTCCGATCCTAGCCAGTTACTCTATTATGCCTTCATGCCTTTCAGTAAATTTGAGATCCCATTGAAATACCAGTTCATGTGTGCTGTACATTACTGATGGGGTAACAATAATGTTACCCTATCAGTAATGTGTACTTAACACCCTGTTTGGGGCACGTGACAACTAACTTGCCTCTTACTTCAAGAATGGCATTGTCTCAAGAACCCTGGTTGGGCATAACAGTTTCTAAGTTAATGCACAGAAACTACCATTTAAAATAGATGCATCTCCAAGCATAAATATAATCGAATGAACTAAGGTAAAAAGCTCCTGCATTTAAAAAGTACACTTTAAAAAAATATTTTTAAGTGTCTTAAACCTATTTGTACCTCATGTTTTTGAATGATTTGACTGCCAAATATTTTATGGCTCAACCTGTGCTCTGGGTCTTAGAGCCAAGCTAGACCATTGGCTTGGCTCCCCATTTCAAAATGCTGACTTCACCACCTCCCGTGACTTGTGTTCTGGATCAGAGAGGACCTAACTTTGCATCTATCTCTATATCTATATCTTTTTTTAATTAAAACTCAAAATCTTCTTTCTCATTAATTGAACAAATAGTTAATTATTTGTAGTGGCTAGTCATGGAAACTTGTTCAGTGCAACGTATTTCGGTCAATGGTTTCTGAAAGCAAATTAGTCTTCAAGTTAGAATTTCTGTGTTGTGCTTGTACATCCAATAAATCAACATGCTCATGACTTGTGGGTTAATGTGATTTTAACACGTTTTGTATTGGGTGCACTTAATCCATCCACAGTCCATTCATCTTGCTCTAGAACATATTCTTGTTCGAATTTATGCATGAAGAGGTTGACAAGAAAAGTACCTGGAGATCAAGAAAATATACATTGTTAATTCGGAAAGAAATGTGCCAGGCTGTGAAGTGCAAAAGCTAACTTAAAAAAGAAGTTGCTCATTTCAATTGTTATCCGAGAATAGTTAATTCAGCTGCTTCCAATCAGCATGAATGAAGAGGGATGTGCACAGCGTATTTTGGGAGAAGGGGTATTGTGTCGAGGTATTTTCCAAATTCATATGTGCCTTGGATAACAGATAAATGTGATGTATCCTTGAATATTCTTGTGTTTGTGGCGTTCAGAGAGACACCCATTTCTGAGATCCATTTCTAACTTTTTGTTTGTAAAATGGCTTTGCCTTCAATCCTAAGATCACCTTCCAACAGTTACTCCATTTTGGGTTCATCCAGATTTTCTTTTAATACCTTGGCAGAAGATTCACTATCCATAATGAGGATAGCCTCGCCATTGTTGATCAATCACCTGGTGACTAGTAGCTTTTGTGTTAACTTGTTTTCTTTCAAAGACACATTTCCTGTTTTGGTCTCTTGACAGTAACCCAGTGCTTTTAGATCATTCAAAATTAATCTTTCAGTTTGTCTAGTAATCTGTGTCTCGTACTGGGCATGAAGTTGTAATTTATTTGAACTTCTTCATATGCATAACATAAATGTGGCTGGGTTATAGTGCTGAAGAAACAATTCTATTTCAGGACCGGAGACTCTGATTATGCTTCTAATTTCTTTACTACTTTTGTCAGCAGCCAATTGAAACAAAAGTGTCAGTATTACTACAATACCACCATATCACATGACAAACCATAGAGCATAAGCCTATATAAGTCCCAACCAAGGTCTCTTTGATGCTCCGCAGCCAGTTAAGTGCTCTTCACTTATATCTCTATATGTTATATTGAAGATGTTTATGTTTTTTTACTGCAAGTCATACTGCATTATGCGGTTCAATTAGGAATTGTTATTCTGTTGGTCCTTTTTGCAGGGTCATCCCTGAACTTTTTGCCTTCCTCCTAGCCTTTTTTCTGATATGGAATGTTGATGGTTTTAGGACTCTGGGTATTTTGGCATTGCTGTCCAGTGTAAAGTGTGCTCTGAGGTAAATATGGTGATATTGGTATACACCTGTTTGGCATTTTAATTTACCTATCAGTCTCTTGTAAAGTGGTATCTCTGATACTCTGGGCCAGTAAATTAAATTCTACTGGTGGGCTTGCAGCGCTGATTGCGCCACCCACAAAAGTAGCCTTTCAAACCTGTCTCGGGCCTCTGCCACTGCAGGGCCTGTACACGCAGTGTGACTGCCGCTGTGACATGACACCTTAAGTGTGTGCCACGTCTGTGACCCACCATTTTGCTGCATGTCAGTCACCCCTAAAGTAGGCCCTAGCTAGCCCTATGGGCAGGGTGCATTGTAGGTAAAAGGAGGACATGTACCTCAAGTATGTGGCATGTCCTGGTAGTGACAAACAGCCATTTTGGTTTCTCACTTCTGTGAGACTGCACTTTCATAGGCATGCATTTGGGATTCCCTGATAAGTGTTTCAGTGGTAATTCCTGATATGTGAGGAGCAGCGTGGTCAAGTTTGGTAGCTTTGGAATAGTAATAATAAATGCTGGACAATTGTTTGCGCAGATTTATTATCACTATTTTAGAAATGCCACTTTTAGTAGTGTATATTTACAACAAGGGGTGGTGAGGGACAGAGTCTCTGAATTAAGCAGAATACTCTCACCCAGTCTTTTAGTAGTGGGCATTTCTGTGTGCTATGTGTCTGCCTGTCTGATGTGTATTGCAGGTCTGGCTCTGGAGTGACAGGGGCTGGTGAGGTGTGTGGCTCCCGGGAGGGCAGGCTGAGTCGGCGCTAGGCTGAGTGGAAGATCTGCATTTGGAGTAGTGGGGGGAGTAGTCCCCTGACCCTGAATAGGTCTGTTCCTGCCTGGGTGAATGCTGGCTCCTTCACCCTGTGGTGTCTGATGACCGAGCCCCCACCTGAAAAAGGGGAAGAAGAGCCTGGTAAACAAAGTGCTTTACTACCCCCCAGAACCAGTTGCGACTGGTTCCCCCAAGCCCTGTGCCAGGGCAGAACAAAGGGAAAATATTTTATAAGTACTAGGGCTGTGACCCCATGAAAACGTGCTTTCCTTGTGACTTCGGGCTTGCTTCTGCTGGGCCCCAGGAGGAACCGCCACGAGGGACTGCCTCCCTGCTGGAGGTCCCTGTGAGCTGGTCTGCCTGGATGCAGCCTTTGCCCTGACACTTTTAGGGGCTTAGCACCTCGTGGGCGCTATATCTTTATCCCAAGAAGAGCACGAGGGCTCTGCAGCGCTGAGCTGCAAATCGATCAGGGGGAATCCTGGTGTTGGGACTCCCGTGGACTGCTGGGAAGACAAGGGGGGGCCTACCCCGCATTCGGGATGTTATTGCAAACGGGAGCCTACCCCCCTGTTTTATGTCTCCTTTGAGTGGGAGCCCACCCAGCGTTTGTGAGTATTTTAAGGTGGGAGCCTACCCCGCACTTTATTGAGGAGAGCCGCCGCAAAGCGAACCGGACACCAGGCAAGTGCTGCCTGGTAGTGGGCGGAGTTTCACACGTATGGCCGGCAGGAAGGAAGCAGCCAGAAATCAGGCACGCTGCCTGGAAGAAGGCGGGGTCCTCGTGTACCAGTGGGAGCCCTGGGAGTCATGTCCTGCCAGGGCGGAGACGCTGCCGAAGCTTCCTTAGCGTGGGAGGAGTCCAGAAGGGGACCGGAGCCTCGCAGGCTCATTCTGGAGTCCTGGGAGGAGGCCCTGGGGAGCAGAAACTGGGCCGGTCGAGGCACATTTTAGGTGCCTGCCCTGCAGCGTCTAAGGCCCCAAGAGAAGCCCCGGTGAGTGGGGCTGAGAGGGGGAGCAGTGTTGGTGCTCCCAGGGCATGTTGGTGCCCATGCTGATTTTCTTTGGCTGCATTTGTGGTGCCTGATACTGGCACCAGACGATCCCCGGTAAAGGGGGCTTCCCAGGCACAAGTAGTGCCGGTGCTTCGCTACAGGTGCACCGCCCTGACTACCAGCAGCCGCCACGAGAGGGGCACATTGTTTAGGAGTCCCAGTTTAGCTCCAGGGGCACATTGGTGCCAAGGCCCATTTTCTCAGCTGCACTGTGGAAGCGCGGGCAGCTGCAACATGAGGGCATTTTGTTTGCTTGATAAGGAAGGGGTGAGATGCACCCCACACCCCCAGCACATTGCTCACGATGGTTTGCTGCATGGGCAGCCAAGGGGCCAGTGGAAGGCCCCAGTTTTGCCCTAACATTTTGGACAGAGGGCATTTGAGCCCCAGAGGAAGGCCAGTTGGCTTGGGGTCAGGTTTGGTACCTGTGTGTACCAGGAGGGGGCAAGGCCCTAAGGAAAGGTGATGTATGCACCTGGGGAGTGTCACTAAGGTGCCTCCTAATTGTGTTTTATGCCTAATGTGATGCCTACTGAGGTTGCATAATGTGTTTATGCCTATAATTTGTGCGTAATGTGTTTATCCCTACCGTGATGCAGACATAATGTGTTTATGTTGCTAGATATAATGCTGAGGCCATTATTGTTACTGGTTGTGTTTTAGTTTTACTACTTGTCCTTGTGATGATTCTGACAGTGGCCCGTTTGGCCCTGTCATGGATATAATCCCATGTGAATATTGCCTAGTGCTAGTTGGCACAGTGTATGTGTGATTATGATTCTAATGTGTTTTGGATAATACAAAGGCTATTTTTTATATAACCTTGTTTGGAGTTTCCTTTGTGGTGTGCCTAGTGTGTTGCTGCTGTGTGTGTGTTTCTCTGACACAGGATATTTGTAGTAGCGGAATATCTACCAAGCCACCACAATACAGTGGCGGATTAGCAATCCCGGCATCTACAGGACTTCAGCGACTGGAAACTCCATCCTTGGATTTTCCATGCTTTGAATTGACTTTGGGGCCCATGCCAGTTAGATCTGTTTGCATCTCGCCTCAACAGGCAGCTCCCAATCTTCTACACTTGGCACCGAGACCCGGAGCGTTGGCCATGGAACTTTTATACAGGACTGGTTGTCCACCCTGTGTTATGCAATCCCTATGTTCTTAATGATCCCCAGAGTATTGGCACAGAGCGCCGCCAACGAGCAGAACTGGTACTGATTACTCCTCTTTGGAGAGCGCAAACATGGTTCCCAGTAATTCTGGAAATGTCCTTTGCGTCCCCAATTCTCCTTCCTCATCGATGGAACCTCTTGCTGGATCCGGAGGGCTCGCCACATCCAATATCATCATCAGGGCAACTCCATCCAGTAGCCTTGCGGTCTTCCAGGACAGATGGAGTGTCCCTGGCCTTTTGAAAGAAGCTGACAACTTTATCAATGAGGCCTGATCAGCTAATACCAACAAATGTTATTCCTCAGCCTGGAAACAATGGTGTAGCTGATGCAGTGAACGGGCCGCCAATCCCGTTAATGCGCATTTCTCTTCAGTGATCAATTTTCTATTTTCTATCGCTTCCTCAGGGATGGCTTACAGAGCTATAAATAATTTTCGGTTAGCCATCTCTGCAGGTCACGATCAGGTGGAGGGTGAACCGGTGGGAAAACAACTCTTGGTGTGCAAACTTTTGAGGGGCATTCGGATAGTCCATACCCCATGGCCAAAATATTCTATTTTATGGGATGTGTACATCCTTCTACGATTCTTGGAGACATGGCCATCCAACAACTATCTGCCAAACTGACCAGGTTTCTTTTCCTTGTTTCATGTAAAAGTGTGTTAGATGTCCGCGCTCTGGATTTGGCGGGACGCAGATTTTCCCCGGAAGGGGTTACATTCTCCATTTCCAGAATAACTAAATGCATAACTCATCCGTTTCTTATCAAACTTTCCCAGATAACCCCAAACTATGCGTAGTACAATGCTTGAAAGCGTGTGAGGTGAGTACGGCGAATTTTGTACAGATATGAAGGGTCAACTGTTGATCGCATTGTAGAAAACTTTCCGCCCAGTGACTCCAGCCAACCTGACGAGATGGGTGCGTTGGCTTATATGTGAAGCAGCAATTGATGTTTCCGAATTTGGAGCCCACCCGGCTCGAGGAGCTATGGCCTCAAAATCTTTCGTATTGGGGGTCAGTCTCTCTGATATCATGAATTCTGCTGATTGGTTGTCAGAGACTACTTTCAAGACGTTTTATTATGAGCAGATTGTAGATGTGGCTTCTGCAGGGGTGGCCAAGCTTTGAACAAGCATGATCGGAGCCTACGGTCCTGACATAGTATAAAAAATGTGCGAACATTCGTGAGAAGAATTTTCTATTCTATTAAGGACACAGAGGCAAGGATTATCCCACCCACGTTAAGTTATTACATTTTGTCAAATGTAATGTATATGATTTTCTTAATATTTTCCTCCCTCTTTTATTGTCATTGCTTTGTGGCATATGTGACGAGATCAGTTTTACAGTGTTTTTTCCTCTACGCTTCCAGGTGTGGACGCCAAATAATCTGCTATGGAAAAGAAATTCCTGTACAAGCAAATTGTGGTTTGGTGAGAAAACCGACCTTCTTTGACCGGACGTTGTTCAAATTGTTGTTATCGCCGGATGTAGCGCCCTGAGTTGAGCCCCTGTTGGGCCCTGTTTGGGTTCGCTAGAGAAGGCTCTCCGGATGGAGCTGAATCTACATATTTCCTGAGTTACATGGTTGGAACTTTCTTAACTGTTTTGGATTTATTCAAAGAAAGAGGACACTGAGTCCTTGGTTGGGATTATATAGGGCTATGCTCTATGGTTTGTCATGTGATATAGTGGTATCATGAGTAATGTAGTATTACTGAAACTTTTGTTTTGATTGGCTGCTGAAAAAAGTAGTAAAGAAATGAGAAGCATAATCCTTTTTTCTGTTTACACTCCTAGTTTTATGTGTTCTTTTAGGCTACTTTATAAATCAGGCTATGGGCGTTGCTGAAGTACGTGTTAGATTCTTTTTCACTATATTGCTTTGGGATCACCTTAGAATAGTGACCTGTAGGAATGTGAATTTCACCTTAAGGATTCATAGTTGGCTGGGCCTTCAGGTTTGCTAATACTATTGCTGCTTGGAAAGTATCCCAATTAGATGGAAAGTACCAGCAACGTTTTACTCCAACCAGTCTGCTTAAATGGACTTCTTAGTTATATTACTGGTAATTTCATACTGTATTCACAACTTCATTTAAAGTTGGTGACCACCAAATGAATACCATATTGGTCCCTGATGTTGTTGTTTTTTTATTAATGGTCCCGTTAAAGCCCACCTTGCACAGATTTTAGGAGATATATTTCAATGCTTCATTAACAAGAGTAGGCATG
Source organism: Lissotriton helveticus (assembly GCF_964261635.1). NCBI lineage: Eukaryota > Metazoa > Chordata > Amphibia > Caudata > Salamandridae > Lissotriton > Lissotriton helveticus. The sequence continues at coordinate 126,555,925 of NC_136068.1, read as the reverse complement.
GGAAATATTCTGCTAAATTTTTCCATATGTGACGATGCTGGCAATGGCACTTTGAGCAAACTGGAACTTGTGAAGATTTGTTTTGGGAATCACACATAAAGGGCGTTGACATACCGGAGTCTGAAGCGTATCAACAAACCCGCCAAAGCAAGATTTTTTTTTTTTTTTTTTTTTTTTTTTTGGTGTAAGAAGTTTATTCGCACTTAGCATATATGAAAATACCTTACAAGTGATTCGCCTACAACCAGTGGTGGCCGGCTACAGTTGTTCTTGCCCAATCGGGCCCTCTCTGTTATGTACACAGCCCATCAGCCGACATCCATAGGACCGGCGGCGTTTTACATCGTCATCATATTCACTATCCAATTCAGTGCTCCAGCTATGTATATTCTTGCCAGTGTTCACACTTTTTTGGTTACTTATTCTCCCAACTGTAAACTGGATGGTGTCACCCCTAAATTAACCCGGAGTGTCCATCCAAAACGTATACTCTGTGTCACAGCATCCTCCCTCCCTTCCCATACCACAGTATTCTCGTACACCCGTTAATCACACTTCATGTAGCATTTCTAATCGTTCGCATTCATCCCCTCTTCATTGCCCCGTTCCAATAAGTAGGTTCTGAGGTATTCCCAATAGTCTTTGGGTCTCGATCTAGCTGGCAGTTCCTCCTCATAGGTGTTCAGAGTGTCGCGACAGTACACCATATCTTCTAACCAACTCTTAACCTCTGGCCCTTTTGTACTGTTCCAGTGTAGTGAAACCCTTCTTTTCGCCAGCAACAACGCCACTGCACAGAACTTTCGCCTCGTCGCCCTTAATGTTGGTTCAATACCCAAGAGACACATCTTGGCATCGCATATTAAAGCAGATTCTAACATGACATTCAGCGTTTGCACCACCCGTACCCAGTAGCCCGCCACCTTGCGACAATGCCATGCCAGGTGCATGAAATCCGCCCCCTCCTGCTTACACCTTTTACACTGCGAATCCTCTTGTAACCCATATCTCTGTAGTCTCTGCGGTGTGTAGTACACTTGGTGGAGGTATTTGTAGTGTATGATTCGCAGGTTACCGTTTGGTGTCAGCATGTCTGTTAGCATGCATGCCGACGCCCATTCCTCCTCCGCGATGGGTGTCACTAGTCCCTCGCTCCACCTAACTCTAGCTTTGTCTGTGCTACCCCCTATCGCTCCCTGTAAACTAGTGTATAATTTAGATACCAGGTGCGATGCCGCAGGCGTCGTGAGAAGGAGTTGTAGGGGTGCCAGCGGGGTCGGCTCCTCCGGATGCGTCGGATAATGCTCCCTAAGTGCTCTTTGGAGCCTATAATAGGCAAAGGTGAATAGTAGGGACGGGTTGCTGATGTATTGCATTTCATTTAACGTTTGGAAGACCCCATTGAGATACAAGTCACCCATTTTATCTATGCCCGCCCACCGTAGCAGATCCATGCCCACCTGTTCTTGTGTTACTGAGATATGTGGGTTGTGTGCCAAAGGCAGAGCTGGAGCATACAGTGGCAGTGCCTTAGCCGCCTTGCCCATCAATCGCCATGCTTCCGTGGTGGTATCCACCGTGTTTATGTCTCTGTCATGCAGCCTGGGGCGTTTATGTAGCAGTATGTTCACCAGTGGTATCGGGTCTGCATCCCCCGCCTCTACCGCCACATGCAAGCAAGATTTATTTTTGTGTAAAAATTCTATTTATCTTTTTGACAACAAATAGATGGCAGAGCAGGCCAAGCCCTGCTTCTCATTATAGCAGACCCGCCTGATTGAGACAGATATTTGCCTACAAAAACTATCACTTGAATTACTCCCTTATAAGGTAATGGGTTATGGGGTAGAAGGGAAGTAGAATGAACAAACTGACACTTGCTGCACCACAAACTATATCCTACTGTAAACCTTATAGACCAATTTGTTTCATATTAAACCAGCTTTTAATAAGAACAGAATGAAAGACATAAAAGGTCCAGGCATCACAACTGCAAACATATTCCTTAATGCAACACCTATATTCCAGTCATATTGTCTTTACCCTATACAAGAAAGGCTGATACATTGTGCAATTAATTTGTTTTCCCAGGTGCAAACTGGATGCCACAAAGCTGACTGGATCTTTAGAGACTGAAGTGCCTGTCTCCCAGATTGTTTTTCCCTGTACTTTTTCTACTGCTCTACGGACACAAATGTGAATATTTGGATTCCTAAGATTCCACCTCGCTGTGCTGCCTCAGCCACAAAGTTCCTTCTCCTGCTGTATTGCCTCTTGATGGAAATCTGTACACTTTTTAATCAATCATCATGGATTCTTTTTGCTGTAATTTTCACTGAAGACTCAAGGGTTCTTCTCTTAAACCCCTTCTTTAAACTCCTAGTGCAAATATTGTCCGCCCTTTCTGCATCACAGTCTCCGGGTTCACAGTTAAGAAATTGAGCCAACCCTAAATTACTAGATCAAACTGAATTTCTGGTATGCTCTCATAGTGTTATATGTTACACTAGTCTAGGTGAGAGCAGCAGCGGGTTCCATAACTTAACTTTCCTGATACCGTCTGGGGTGGGACTTTCGTCCCCCAGACTGCTGTTTGGTACAGACGTGGCCAGGCTGAGGACGACCCGCTGATAAGTGCCTATAGTGTCCGGCACCAACGAACGCACCTGGGCCACGAGGGGCCCGTCATTGCACGGAAGAGGCTGGGCTGAGACACCCCTCTTAATTCTTGGTTAGCTTGGCAGCTCTATTACCTCGTGGTTATTACTTTAACTATTTTTGTGGCTAGGTCAGTTACCAATCATGGGCAAGCGTAAATTGGCAGGTGGGAAGAATATTGCCCCAACTAACTCCAGGATTGGCACAACAAGGATCTCTTTCCTGGTACGTGCAGCAAGTGTTTTTACTAAAGATTCCAGTCACACTGGCGGAGAGGTGCTTGTCCCTTGAACTGGAAAATGGGACAGGCTTTGTCTCTTCTTGCAGGGTATTTCCTCAGCCCTGCACTTCTGTTTCAGCCCCTTGAAGTCCTCATCATTCTTTTTCTTCGGAGACCTTCATCTTGCCACACAGACAACAAAGGTTGGGGAGCCTCCTATGTCCATGCTTGATGCATCTGATGGGCCAGTGAACCCTAGCCCTAGTCAGCCAGTTAAGAAGAATAGTAAAACCAAACAAGGCTCCATTCTATGCAAAGATCAGAAGCAGGAGCCCAGTGCCTGTTTTGGTAGTCCTTGGCATTTTGGCGGCCCTACATTTCCATTGGTGGACTCGACCCCCCCTCTATCAATGCTGTTGTGAGTGATGGGGGGCTTTGCATCTCTTGGGAGAGCCTTTTGGGTCAAGTCATAATTATTGTGATTTCTGCAATTGCTCCACTTGTAAATAGGCTATGTTCTTGGGAAAGGGAGATAGAATAGTCGTCCAAAATTAACCTTTATTTTCATCCCTTGGAACCCATCCAACAGCATGCCCAAGTATCCTCCAACATAGCTGACCATCCTAACACCTCCAATACCGTTATTGTGCAGAAGCCTCTGCCCCTTGGAGATTGCTATATCAACAAAAAATATGTCTAATAAAGCACCAGGGGCGGGGGCCAGATCTACCTCTTGCTATAATGTAGCTGGCGTTGGGGAGCAAAGTGAGTTAGCCAATGCAACTAGTCCACCGGGCCAGCTGCACTCTTTGTGCATTCAGCCACATTTGGCTTTGCCACCTGAATGCTGCCCACATGTGGCTGTATTGGTAGGAGTATCATCTTGTCCTTCCTGTGGCAAGGAAACATACTTGGAACTCAAGAATAAAGTGTGTCTTTGGCTCTCGCCGGATTCGTTTTTTTCCATCTCAGAGTGCAATGATATTCTAGTAGTCCGAAGAAAAGGGTGGATTGGCCATTTTGCTAAATCCAAGGAAAGGGATTGTGTTATCAGCTGCAGGTATCTGGCCTTGGTGTGTCGCCTGATGAGATCCGGCAGTGACTTGACAGCATAAGCACAGCTGCCAGTATAGTTAGTTGCCTATGGCTTTTTCTCCAGGCCTATAGCCCCATGCCTTTTTAAGCAGCCTGGAGTGAGAGGCCCACAAGTGGACACTCTTGGTACATCCACCATCCCCACCACCATCCACCATCCCCACCACAACAGTTGTTACCCTCATCAGATTTGGATGGTAATGATTGATCTTCCCAAACCTCGGTTCAAGAGAGGATGCATGACACAACGAATGTCTTAGTAGTAAGAACATTTTCAAAAACGTTACCTTCTATTGGCATTGGAGATTCTCCACATCCAGTTGCTGATGATGGTAGTTCTTCTGCCATTTTGCCTTCTTTTCCTGCAGCTGACGGGCAGCATCCTCCTGTAGTTTCAGCTCTAGCTTTTTCCCAGCACCGTATCTTTGTCTAACACAGATTCTCTTTTTTTAATTGTTTCCTGGAACTTTGCTGGTATTAAGCACAAATTGCTTTGCACCGATTGGGGTAATTTCGTGGACCATTTTGATATAAGCATGTTCCAGGAAACTGGTGCTGTCACTTCAGTTTTGGTCTGGGGTTACTAGTTTTGATCAACGTGCCTTCTTTTCTGGTAAAGGCAGGCCATCAGGGAGCATTGCAATATAGATTAAAACAACCTTGCCCTGTACTACCAAAGCAATTGCTTTGGGCTCTCCAGATGTACTGTGTGTTATTCTGCAATTCACTATTGGGGGTTCGCTATGTTTAATGTCTATTGCAGACATGACGGCAATAAGTCCAATTTGGCTATCATCGATATAATTAATGCCTACACTACTAACCATTCCCGTGTTTCAAAACGTGAAAGAGCAGTAAAAATGCCATTAAATCTTATGTCACATTTGCTGGCTCTCAGAGACTGAGGTCAAAAGTCAACTTATCTTACTACATTTATTTTTCTTTCTGTGACTTAAGTTGGAGGATTTTTTAAAGTGAACTGTGTGACAATTGAACTGTGCAAAGAATGGTAAATGATAGGCTGTAAGATGTCAGGCACAACCCTGAAATAGCAAAGTGAACTGTTCAAAATGTTATAATTTTGTGGTGAAAACATATTTTTATAGGATCAAAATAAATTAGAACACTTTACTTAGTAATGTGTACATTTTAAATATTTTTGCTGAAACCCAATTTCCCAAATTTTTTATGGGCTAATATTAGTAAAATTACATGCTACTGGGGGATGTTTTGTGTCCATTTCAATGGAAAATATGCTATTTGTAAATGACCATGCACTACCACATCATGCTTTGGTAATATATTTATGAAAAGTGAGTTTTTAAACATGATTTGAGAATTATTACTTCTCCTGCCCAGATGCCAATGCTATTAGTGAACTAAGAGGCATGCCACAAATTATGTGTACCCTATATATGGGCTTGGTTCTTGTTATACATGGAGAAAACATTTAGTCTAGTAAATAAAGTTTTATTTTATCTTATACAGATTTGTTTGTGTTAAACAAGAGGGATTCTAAATTTATCAATGCTTGTGTAATTGTTTTTCTTAACTATACATGACAACTACTTACATTGAAACGTCATAGTTATGTCACATATGTATCCCATATTCTTTTATTTTAGTCTTATTTGTTTTTTTATTTTGATTTTTTTTCTTAAATATTTCATTTTTAGCTTTTTTTTAAAAGTTTAAATCTATGGCCTCATAGAAGTCTTTTACTTTGCATTTTATTTGCTTGGGATTTTATGTCTAGCTTTGATTCTTCATAGTTTTTACACTTTATTGGCACTTAAAGACCTTCATGCTCTCTGTATATCTTAGCTAGTGATCTTATACAGGTCTTAGAGTTATGATCAAATTTAGTTTTTCTGACTGTTTATCCTTGATATTTAAATAGTATTCTGATAGGTGTCACAATGTGCCTGGAAAGATGTGTATGAAAATATGAGCACGTACTTATTGGTAGTCTGTAATGTTTATATGTACCCGTGTGCCTATCAGTAATGTTAATATACAATGTATGATATATTTATGTATTATTCCAGTTTCTTTAAAGCTTGTTTTTTAAATATGGTTTTTAGAGTGCTTGTCTCCATTCATTTTTTGGGACTCGGTAGGGGAGATTATGAGAAATGGTATGCTAGAACAGCTGCATATATATATTCATATTATATATTTCAAAGTAGCAGTAGGCAAGCGGTTCGTGCACAAACATTCTCTCGAGTTAAGGGATTGTGTGGCAAAGAAAAGGAGCTTGTATTATTCTCTACCATCCACAAAGTATTACAAATGCCTCTGTAGGGCTCTAGGCTACACAAATAGGGATGCTATAGGTCAGCGGTGGTTCTTAACATTTTGACTTCTGTGGACCCCTACTGAATTGTTACTGGAATCTGGGTACCCCCTATTGAGTGATTGTTGGAAGCCGGGGAACCACGTTCTAAACAACGTTTTATGATTTGAACCTCAAAACAATACACACAGATAAAAAAATAACAAGTATTCACCGTTCAAATGCTCAAATATTGAAATGTTGTTCAATTTACAATCAAATATAGAACTTATTCAATTTTGATTCTTTATTTGTATATATTTTATTCATTTTAATATCAAATCAAAAAGTCCTTTATTCGGTTTTCATGATTTAGAAGAACCATAAAAGTACATTCAGATTACATAAAATTAATAGTTAAAATCTATCATTTAAAATTTCAAATGTTAAAACATTGGCGAACAAACCGGCGATTAAAGTGTTGGAGTGCAAAATCTAATATAAATAGACAATCTAGGGTTAAAAAAAAATAAAAGGTGGCCTCATTCTTATTTGATCTATACAGTTAATCGCCTACTCTAAATTGGGCCTGTGCCTTACACAAAACTTCAAGAATTGTACAGTACTTTTTGCAACACATAGTTCCTCCAAAAATTGCAAGACGAGATCAGCTGGACGACATCTACGAAGGCCCATAGTTTTTAAAATCGGAATCCGCCATCGCTTCCTAGGGTCTTTATAAAATTTACAAAATAGGACCAAGTGAATAGTTGTTTGAGTAGAAACGTCATCGCACGGACAAGGTGGTAATTGTTTTGACCAATCATTTACTTTTAGAAAGGTCAATAGGCGATGGAATATGTCCAACCTAAATTGTGTTAGGAGAAACCTTTCGTAGTCACTTAAATTAAATGTAAGATATGGCTGAATAGTCAGTGTAGTTTGGATGGTTAACATGTGTTGACCTGAGGATTTGGGTGCCTCGGTGGCCAACCGCAGTTGTTCCAAATGAATTAAACAAAGTTTTTTAAGGCCTTTTCTAGATAACTCCGAGATTGTTGTGGGGGCGTGGTAGTATCTAACAAGTCCCAGGTCGTTCAGAAATTTTTTAATGTAATTGAGCCCTCCGATCTTATGGCCATTTTCAAGAGGAAAACAATCCTGGATAAGTTCTTGGCTAAAAGTGGTTTTAGTGGATGGCCAAAGACGGTGCCATAAAAGGATTGGTTGTAACTTGACTATGTCCGTGACATACGACAAACCAAGTTCCAAGTGGCAACTATAAGTAGAGGAACTTCGTGGAACAGCAAGGAGAAATCTAAGAAAACTGTTCTCTACTTTTTGAAGTACACTCACCTTGCCATATCCCCACACCTCTGCGCCGTAGATTGCAACACTTATACGTTTTGCCTGGTAAATTTTGATCAGTTCAGTAGGTGGTCTTCTCCCTAGCCTTTGTGCAAAATTCACTAGTGCCGTTGCCCTCAAAAAAAGCAATTTCCTTGCCTAAATTGCTTGCCTCCACGAGCATTTATTATCCATTAAAATTCCTAGATAGGGGTACGTCTTTGTGGTCTCAAGTTTCTTGTTTTCAATAAAAATGTTCATGGTTTTCTTGTGTCTAGAGCCGATGGACATTACAAAGGTTTTTTTTATATTAATTCTAACATCTAAGTTGCCCATAAAGCTATGGTACCTCTTGAGAGCACGCTGGAGTCCTAGGGGGGTTTGGGCAAGGATCACGGCGTCGGCATAGAGTAGGGCGGGTATTGGACGTTTATCTATAAGGGTTAAGTCCTGTCACCCCTCCAACATTGCACGCTCCAAACCGTTTGTATAGAGCGTGAACAGAAAGGGTGCCAGGACACAGCCCTGCCTTACCCCTCTCTCCACCCCGAATTATGCCGTTAGTTCACCCGATAGCCCATATCTCACCCTGGCCATAGCTTTGGAATACAATTCTCATACGAAATTGACCAGGATGGTGTCTACCCCTATATCTAGTTATATGGCCCATAATTTAGAATGAGTCACGCAGTCAAAGGCTGCGGTTAGGTCGACATAGACCATGTACAGATTCCCACCCTTTGCGTTGACATATTTACCCATAAATAAGGTCAAATTAAGAGCTTGCTCTGTGGTGCCTAGTCATACTCTAAACCCGAATTGGAGGTCTGAAAGTTTGTTGTTATCTTCTGCCCACTGCTGAAGACGCTCAAGGATGATACGGCCTGCTACTTTGCCTAACGAATCTAGCAAGGATATTGGCTGGTAGCAGCATGGGCACTGACGATCCCCCTTTTTAAAAATCGGGACTAGAATTGAGTCCGACCAAGATTCTATAAGCCCCACAGCGCAAGAGGCTTCGAGGACTCTGGTCAGTATTGGGGTCCACAGTTCCAAGTTATGTTTGAATAAATCAACTGGGATCCCGTCGGGACCAGGCGCCTTTCCCACTTTACTCGCTAACAGAGCACGCTCAACTTCTAGATGGGTAATTTCAAGGAAACAGAATTTCTAAGATTTGGGCTTATCTTATCCTTATTATAGGCAACTTGATCCTGTGGCGACAAGCCAAATATCTTTGCAAAGTGATGAACCCATGTTGCCTCGTCAATGGCTATGTCTATTTTTGGAGTTATCCCTGGCTTCTGTAAGGAAGGGAGATTTGATGGTTTTCCAGAAGGCAATGTTATCCCTCGTGATACAACTTTTGTGTAGTTGTTCCCATAATTCGTTTTTTAATTCACTTTTTCTTGCTTTAATAGCCTGGTTTTACTCCCTTCTAAGATGGGCAACCTCTTGCTTGTCTCGTTCTGTCTTATAAAGGGCAACTTTTAAGTTTGAGTAGGCTTTTGTGCAAGTGTTATTGAACCATCCTTTGGTTTTTCCCTTTCTATCCTTTACGTTCCTGGACAGTGCTACTTTTACTGCACTAGTTATGACCAAGAAACTATCTAAAATCTCCGTATAGGGAGTAGCAAGTTCTAGGCACTTATTAAATGATCTTAATGAATTATTCACAACCTTTGTAGTAATCACGGCGGGATCTATTTTGTCCCACTTGAGGGAGTACCCATTTAAGCTATCCAGGATTAGTGTTCTTTGCCCGTGTAATCTCTCCAGATTTTGTTTGTCTGGCTTATGCGGGAAATATACTGTTATACTATTTGGATAATGGTCGCTAGTGGCATTTTGGTGAGTTCTAAAATCCAGAATGCGGAACGCGACATTTCTGGAAATAAAAATAAAATCTATAATACTATGTGCTCCCCTGCCATTAAAAGTATAGGTAAGTGAAACTGGAGGGACCACTAATTCATTGACAAACCTAACTCTAGGACGAATAGTATTTCATTTAAAGAGTCCCCTGTTGGAGTATGGAGAAAGTGAATTAGGGTGTTATTATTCTTGTCCTGAAGGCCGCAATTTAAGTTGTTATTATGCTTGCATAGGGTAAGGTTAAACTCGCCCCCCCCCCCCCCATATTATAAGGACATTTTTAGTATATTTATTTTTTAGTTGCTGCAATGAACTTGAAATGTCCTTTAGGGTTAATATTAATTCAGCCTGACGTAGATTGTTATAGAAACACCAATACGTAGATATCACGTTTATTGAGATCGAGGATTACTATTTGGTAGTTTGGTTCTAACTTGAATGGAATGATTTTCTTAAACTCCAAGAGATTTGAGATAAATATTATCAGGCCCCCCTTAGCTCTGCGAGAATTTGAAGGAATTGCTTGGGAGAAGTAAGTTTTATAGCCCTCAAGATGTATAACTGTTTTAGCCCATGTCTCTTGGAGGCAAAGAGCGTTAAAGTTTCCAACAAATCCAAGCCAGATGTCATTGACCATTTTAGAGTGCAAATCTGCGATGTTCCAAAAATCTATTTTAAATGCAAGTTGCCCAGTAGATTTTGAACACACGGGGCTTTGATTGACGGACCCTTCCCATGAGGACGTTATATTGGCCCCCTCTCCATTTAAGAAATCGCCCCCCTGTGATGCTAAACCTGTGTTCATTTGTACGGGCTGGTGTGTTAAACTATAAATATGAGATTCGCTAATGGGTTTCTCTACACACGAGAATCGACTAATGGTAGATGAACAATCGTTATGGTATTTGTGTTGGCGAGATAAAGCTACCAGCGGCCCTAAATAACTAGGATTAGAATTAGCCAGTCAGTCTATTCCTTCCAGGCCCAAAAGTGGGTTGAATCTATTAAAAGTTGGAATTTCGCAGAAGTGTGCTTGCATTGGTGGAATGTTTCTAATTGGATACCTGCTAGATTGGGAGTAGAAGAAGCCAAGCGGGAGTATGTTGATCCCGCCCGATGTCCACTCCCCCAAAGAATTTTGTTGACCAGCGTGGGAGATCTAAATGTAAGAACTATACAGTCTCCCGGTAGTGATTTCCCAGAATTTCCTACCCACTGAACCCTTCTCACCATCTTAAACTCATGAAACAGCTGATCGGTTAGACCAGTCCTCTGGCCAAGCCAGTGGAGTGATTTGTTTCTGAGCGATTCTCAGGATTCAACTTCTGAAAGGCCCTTTTTCGGGGCATTTGCCAGGACGATTACATATGGTGTTGCATCTGGTAAAAGTGGATCTGTTCCGGGATTATCCCAGGTTCGATCTATAGAGGTTGATGTTAGTTGGATAGTGGCAGTTCTGGGGAGGAGGTGGACAGGAAGAGTAACCTGTCACTTCCAGTGACCTTGTTGGGCCCCTGTCCCTCTCCATATCGTTATTCCTGTCACCAGTGAAACGATTATCTATTAGGTTGTGTGTTTTAACCTGGGGAGAAAGAACCCTTGCTGGATAATTTACAGTAGCTTTTAGAGATGAGACAGGCGTCACAGAGGGGTCCTTGTCTTTAGCTTTGAGGCAGCCCCTTTCCGGGATTCTTGACAGTCTAATTTGTGTGGTATTACCCTTGTTCCCTCCCCCTTGCTCGTTTAAAACGGATATAGGGTCAAGACCCTGAGTCTTGTTACTGGACAAAAAAATCTTTGATAAGAGTCAGTCTGGTCCTTATTTGGTCTAGGTTGACTCTGAGATAGAGGTCCAACCTTTCCACTAAAATAGTTAAATTATTTATGTCGCCACTAAGCGGATCATGTTTGCTGCGCGTCTCAATTATATTCTGGCAAGAACCCTTCCGCAGTCCAGCCCTTTTCTTTACTGGGTTGCGCTGTTTCTGAGTTATTTGAACGATGGCTTCTGCAGTGTTTTCCCCCCTCTTGGTGGTAATTTTACCTGCATCTACACTCTCTACTGGTGCGTGATTCTTATGTTTTTTTCTGGGGTGGTTGCGTTAGTGAATCAGAATCACTTATTGAGATCTCCTCTAAGCTGTGTTGAATACAGCCATTAATAACACTTTTTGGGACTGTGGGTTGTCTCGGTAGAACCCCATCGTCTAGTTGGTCTAGTTCAGTGGTAGACTTTGAGGTGCCTGCCTCGAGGGATTCTTCTACTGTTGAAATCTGCTTATTTAAAGCCACCATAGCCCCAGTGAGGAAGCTCAGTAGAGATTGTTGGGAATCTTCTGGAGTTTTTTTCCCTGCGCCACGATTGGGGCTAAACATTTTTCTTTTACCCAGAGCCAAAAAATAAACTACCTCGGTTTAAAGTTGTTGTAGTAAACCCACCCACCCTTGGGCTGACAACCAGATCCACAGACTGGCATATAATAAATATATATGATTGAGAAACACTCAGTCCCGGTTCAAAGTCAATATCGGGTGTATAGTTCCTAATACAACTGGGCTAATAACAGGAAGAATAAAAGGGTCTTACTGACTGTTCTTGGCCATATTGCAGTATTCTCGGGGACGAAACCAAGAGAGTGAGCCTAGCCCGGCCTCGATCGGTCCCGGACGGGCAAAGATGGGCCTGCCCTTGGCCCGGGCTTCGCCTGCGCGCGTCCCGCGCAACGGGGGCTCCCAGCTGATTTTAACTGCTGGCGCTGGTCCTCTCGCGGCTCTTCTCACGAGACTTCACTTCTGGGGGATGTAGTGCCCCGGCAGTCCGCAAGGATGGCGATGGATTGGCTGAGGCACAAAGTCAGAGAAACAGTAAGCGCGTCATTTTAATATTACATTTTGTAAAACAATCGAGGACCTGCAGAGGTCCTCGAACCACAGGTTAAAAACAACTGGTATAGTGGGCATCTCCGAAAGACCCGAAATAAAAAAAACCACGAACGAACAAATAGTTAATCGGGGTGATACAAAAAGTCATTTTTAAAGTAAATGGCCTTCGTCAGATCGGTATTGTCATCCTGTCAAATGACAATCATGAGAATTTTGAGGAAACTTCTTCACATTTGTTACATCAGAATCTGTTTCCTCAAGTTCGTTTTCACTTGTATCCATCCATTCCTATCCGAGATCTTTGCTCCCTTTTTTAAAGATGAGCATGACATCCCTCGTTCAGGGAATTTTGATCAGTTGATGCATTTTAGAATACTCTCATCACTACACAAACCAAATGTCATTACACATGGCATCATTGATGACATACAGCATCCTTGATGACAATATGTGACTACATTGATTACACCACTTAAGTTATCACCATTGATATGACTGTTTGAACCATACCTTGTTACACCCATTGATCTTCCTATGACATCGCATGGGAAGACATTAATTTTTAACCTCTTCCGTGCTCGTGACGGAACCACGCCATCATGAGACCCGGGCGGCGTGAGCTCATGACTGCTACGGATGCTCCGCCCACACGGCACTGATTCCCCGCCTGTGCGGATGAATTGATGAGCGGGCGTGGTCATGACGGAGCCACGCCATCATGAGCACATGCCACCCGTGTCTCATGGCGGCGCGGTTCCGTCACGAGCACGGATGCGCCACGCTCAGCCCCCAGCGCCGAGGCGCAATTTGTGCCGCGGCAAAGGGGTTAAGGATGATGAAAAGCAATTTATAAAACATGTTTTTGTTGCTATGCCAACTGTTTTTATTGCCAATGTAGGTTGGCATTTTTGTTTAAAACAATATTTGAACAGATAGAATAAAGATTTAAACAATGTATGGTGTCGGATTGTAGAGGACATACTCTTGTGAAATGGAATTTTCTTCTCTATTCATTAAAGTCAGTTGTTTCTTATTTTGATATTTTTTTTCTTGTAATTTATATGCTCCGGATTAAAAAATGTATATATATTAGCTCTTTTGTAGGTTAAATCTGTGGTCTCGTAAAAGTATTTTAAACATTTTATTTTTGCTTTTTATTTGCTTTTTGTTTTGATTCTTCATAGCTTGTATTCCTTATTGTGGCACATAAAGACACTCAAGATGTCTGTATAGCTAGTGCTTTTATGCAGGTCGTAGTGTTATGGTCAAATGTTGTTTATTTGACTGTATGTCATGGTATTTAATTAGCATTTAAATGGGTGTCGTGTGCCAGGACGTCTGTGTGTGCATATGTAAATATTAGTGTGTGTATATGTTAGCAATCTGTAATGCTTGTGTACCCGAGTGGCTATAAGTAACATTTACAATTTATGATTTATTTACTCCATATTCATGTTTTGCTTTACGACTTTATTCTTTATTTTCGCCTTGTAGCGTATTTTTTTATGCTTGAACGCTTTAAAAACAATTGACTGAGTAGCAATGTACAAATGTGTATTTCAGAGTATGGTTTGCAATGTGTCTCCATGCAGAATTTATTTTGTCACAGAGACTGATAGTTGTATTGCTAATAGTGTACCTGAATGTGCCTCTAACTTTGTTGCTGTATTCTCTGAATTTGAGCATGTGGATTTGCATACATACCTGTTTCTATGTCTGCCTCTGAGTTGGGCTCTCTACCTATGTTATAAATAGTCTAGAGCAGAATTATTTTGCAAATGGTGTTTGTAAGTGTGGCTCTGAATATGATAATTTTCTGCTTTGTGTATTTAAATAATGGCGTTCTATGAATTTGTGTTCGTATGTTTTTCTGAGCATGTCTAAGCTCACATGAATCTGAGACAATGGTGCTCTGCAGATGTTATTTATAAATACGTTTTAAGCTGACGTCTGATGTATATGTTGATTTGTGTTATGTCATCACCTATTACATCAGTTGATGCTGTGTGAAGTCATAGGCACTCAAAGGGATCGTGCAAGTTATTGTTCAAGAAGTCATGTCAATGATATCATAAGTCATGTACTCAAGCTGGACCCATGACATCAGTGAATGTGTGCCATGACATTTGCAATGCAAAAGGAATGCGATTGTTATGATTTCTACCGAGAACCTCAGCTGGCACCTTTCAAGGCCGCATGAACAATAACTCCTTTTTAACTTTTTATTTTTTAACCCCATCGACGCTGATGACGGCTCCCGGCCGTCATGAGTCACGGTGGGCGTTTGTTGATGACGGCCGGGAGCCGTCATGACTACGCCCGCGATTGAAATGCTCAGCACTGTGGCGGAATTCACGCCACAGTGATGAGGTTAAAGACGACTTCAAAATGAGTATTAACACGCAATTTGTTTTCAATGGGGATAGTATATGTTTAAAAATCGGCCATTTTTTTACCTGATTATTAATAACTATACCTTTTTTCCTTCTAGCAATTTCAAAAAAAATTCTACTGTACCTGCTTGCTAGTTGAAAAAAGAGACCTATTATTAACTCAAAGTTAATATTTTGCTCTGACCGTGTATCTTGGCGAGTGTTTGACATCTTGGATCTCTGTTGGACCCACTGCCCCATTTACCCTTAGTCTCCATTAGAGTCCTCAATTCTCTGTGATGGCTCCGGAGTGTGTACCTGAATGAGTGGTGCTGTATAGTTCTTGGTTGTTTGTTGGACAACCAATGGCTGACAGTGCTATTTCTTCCTTCACATAGATAAGTTTGCAGGCAGTAGCCCTGAGTGTGTGTATGACTGAGCGCCAGTGTTCATGTTGTTGGTCATGTGCCAGAAGCAACCTGTTCTCACTGTACTTTCCCTCCTTCGTTGCCCTCAAATCCTGGATTGCTTCAATCCCTCACTGTACTTTTGCTCCAGTTGGAATGCTAGCTCAAATCCCTGATAGTGGCCTTGACTGCTGATGTGGTTTAGCGCACAAACCTGGACCTGCATTGGACTTGCTCCACTGCACTATTTGTGCTTCTGTTTGAGCGTTCCCACAAACCCCTGATTGTGGCCAGAGAGCGAACTTAGATATGCCTTGTATGCTGTTGCTTTTTTCGAATCCCTGATTGTGGCTCACTTGGCTTCCAACCAATGGCATTGTTTTTTAGGGCGAGCCTAGCGTAGCGCGCATGCGCTGCTCTAGGCGATGACCTTTTTGTAATCGGTCTGCACTTTTCTGACACTCGTACGTGTGGCGGCATCCACCTAGCGGGAGCGAGCAGCGGCGCGCAGGGCGCCATGTGGTCTGTATCACGTTTCAATTAGAGTGGTGGCTTTCATTTTCCCGGGTGCGCGTACATGTTTTGTTTGCAATGGCTTGGCACGTAGGTAGCATGCCACAAATTCAACTCAGCTCGCGCCATGTGGTCTGTATCATATTTCAATAAGCGTGGTGGCTTTCATTTACGCGGGCGCGCGTTCATGTTTTTTTTTTTTTTTTTTTTTGCAATGGCTTGGCACGTAGGCAGCATGCCACAAATTCAACACGCTCCACAGTTCTCAAGCCATCAGCCACAACCAACTAACACACGAAAAAAGCCCACCAGCACTGCAAAAATCAATCGACTCCATTGCTAGACCACACGCAATTTTCTGCTATTTTTACACAGCCCCAGCTAGCACAGGGATAACATGCCAAACCCCGACCACTGTTCCCCATCCAACGGTCGGCCGCCCCCGGACGTCACACCACATCCTCTTTCCAGGGCATCATGCCCCCATTTAACTCCGCTCCTTTCAATACACCAAAAAACAGGTTACTTTGCCGGCTCAGCATTCCCTGCACAAACGATACCGTCCTCTCAATCCGAACATCAGTATGTCTCCACATTCCAAGCATCTTCACATGTGAAGAGCGCTCCGCACATTCAACTAGGTTCTCCGAGGCTGACTGTAAGTCTGTTGGTCTTCAATAGTAGAGCTATCTATATATGTTTTTTCTTCTTTTTTTTATGCATATTTGCATGTTTTTTTCAGTGTCCTTCCTCCTGTGTATTCATTTGCTGCATTGTTAAACACTAAAAAGGTCCCAAAGGCGAGATCTATTGCCTATGCCAATGCATGTTTTTTTTAGTGGTTTTTTTTTATAGCAACTATACCAAAGTGTAAGCCCTTTAAATTCAGCCTGGCACCTTTTGTAAACGCAAATATCTTAAACCAGTGGACAAATTTACACCAAATCAAATAATTCTGGTTTTAAGAATAAACTTCTACACTCATTACAGGTTTGGTGTAAATTCTGCTTTTCGGCAAACTTCCCTACAAGAGCTACCTCTGATCCTTATTTTTTGTTCTGTAGACGGATAATCATGGAATTTGCCAGTATGAAACATAGCTGCCAGAGTTCATTGATTGTCAAGACAATTTCTTAGGATCCGGAGGAACTGTTGCTGTAAAGATGAATATTTTAAGCATGCTTATAAACTCATGGAGAGACTAATTGAAAGAGGCTACCCTAAAAAACTTGATAAACATGCCTTAAAACGAGCTTGGTGGGTGCCAAGAGAATCCTTATTGGAAAAGAGGGTCAAACCTGAGCTCACCAGAACAGTGTGTGTGACAACGTTCTGTCCCAATGCACATCAATTGAAGAAAATGATTACCACTAATTGGCATTTACTCAAAAATCTACACAGCGATTTTACAGCACCACCATTGTTTGTATTCAGGAAGGACATGAGCGTGGCCAACCATTTGGTACGGGCAGCTCTACCAAGTGGACAAACAGCTAACCTTAGGAACATGCTAGGTTTTCCACCAGTAGAAGGACACCATAAGTGCGGCACTTGCACCTGCTGCGATCAAACAATGGAAGGATCCACTTTTACCTTCGAAGGAACCCATTGGAAGCAAGATAGTTTTGCAAATTGCAAAACAAGAAACGTAGTTTATGGAATTATGTGCCCTTGTCTAAAGCTGTATATTGGCAAGACCTCTCAGGAAGTCAGTCCGAGGATTACCCAGCATAAATCACGGGTAAGAAGGACGGTTGCGAATGCACCATTGGTCAATCACTGGATGTCAAAAAAATATACTGAGTCCGATTTGAAATGGACGATACTATCCAAAATTGAGATCGACAGACGAGGGAGTGACCTTGAAACTAGACTGAACCAAAGAGAAGCGTTGTTAATTATGAAATTTAACACCGCGATTAACAGTCTTAATGAAGTTTCGGAAATTTTCAAGATCTAGGAGTATTTGCACCTGCCTACCCGCACCCTAGATCAGAACTATTTCCATAATCAACCATCCAAGTTGTGGGAAACCTATTGGCTCGTGTTTGAATCGACCATCTTGCGTTTTTTGTCGCAAATGTCCCTCGCTCTCTAGAATGGCAGAATTAATTTCATCCTAGTAAGCTTTCACGGATCAAGCCCGCTTCGAACAAGCACATCGCTCAATCATTTCAGCGAAACTACATCCCCCAGGATAACTAGTGTTAGTCACATCTAAGCACACCTCTATTTTCCAAGATTCATCGAACTACCTGAAAACCCAAGGTGAGAAATAGATTGTTGTACAATTTTGGGCCACTGGAATAGTATTTACAAGTACAAGGACGCACTTTATTTTCCAGAAGGAATTTAGCTCCGGCCGCTCACGTGACTTCCAGGAAGTCAGTGAGACTCTGGTTAAGCATTCACTGCTGCGATTGTTCTCAGAGTCATGGTATGAGCCCTCGCCGCCACGGGAAAGAATTCAGCGACTTGGCGTACACCGCTTGGTAAGGAACCACAGCTACACCACACTTTTTGTTGGGAACCTGGAAAGAGTCTGCAAGACTCGTAAGACTGTATAGCGTTTGCAGCTCCACCGCTCGTGCCAACGGTGTCGGCCTGTTCTCTCCCCATGAAGACAATCAGATAGCCGCTTTTGCATTTTTGCGTAGTGCACACGAATTACCATAGTTTTCGAGCTACTTAGATTTTCACCTTTATTCCTCGCTGGCATTGCCCCAAGAGAGCGCCTTCACGGATTGACTCGGCGCTCTCCCACAATCTGGAAACATCTGGGCACCACTTGGTAAGTGAGACGCCACGCCAAGCAGCCCGCCATTAGTTATATGTTCGAATCAAATAGAGGCTGATTTTAGTTTCATCTCTTTGTCTAAACAGGGAGCTTGGATGCTTCAACATTAATTGTGTCAACCAACACGGGGGTAAGCTTATCTGTTTGTTTCTTCATAGACTGTTACTAACCGCCTGCCAGTTTGAGTTGAGTTGAATATGATTTTAGCAGGATCCGGTTTGATTTTTGGTCTGTATGGTTTTTAGATACTGAGACTTCTCAACCACATATGGAAGCCATCTCCCAGAACACTTAAGGTAGGGGTTATTGAAATTGGTGTGGCGCTGACTCTGCCGTTAGGGTAACAGTTACCTTTAAATGGGGTCTTTGTTTTGTTTTTCTAGTGTCTGTTTGGTCCTGAGGAGAACCCCACCAATTTGAGGGTTCGAAACGCGTCGACCTGGTCCCAGGTCACACCGACTGTGTATTCGTGGGTTGTCGTAAAAGAAACGCATTCAGCTTTATTCACAGCTAAAAAAGACAAAATATTTGTGAAATTTTCATGATAATCTGTTTTATTCTTCTTGTGTTGATATTTCATTGTGTACATTGGGACCACTGTGTAGTATCTTTGTTTGAAGTTTGAGAGAGGTGTGTATATGGTGTGGGCTAAATGTGGTCAATTGTAAATGTTGTGTATATTTTGTATATATTTGTATAGTCAAGTTGCAGTTTGTCATGTAAGGATACTATGCACAAAGATTATAGTTTTTGCAAAAATATATCAAAACGAAAAATTTGAATAAACCATTAGTTGGCGCAAATGATTAAGTGGACGTTTATGTTTTGTTCATAAGGGTCATTGGTAGACTTTGTTTCAGTCTGTCTCAGTCCTGGCACACGTTTTGTTCTATAAATTAAGACACAAGCATTGGCAAAGCCCATATGTCTCTTAGCCAGACCCTCCAGGATATCGCGATTTCGCGATTTGCCGCGAAATCGGCACTTTAGTAAAAATGCCGCGATTTTTACAAAAGTCCCCGCGAAATTGGCACTTTTGTTGAAATCGCGGCATTTTTACAAAAGCCGCTATATCCTGGGGGCCCACTTACATTATTTATTGGGGCGGGCGGGAAGGACACAAAAGAATAACTTTCCGGGCTTAATGGGGCATTAGCAGCTCACTGTGAAGGGCTTTGAAGTGCCCCTCCCGCGCCTGGCTCCCCGCTGGAGACCCTCCCGGTGACTGGGGCGAGGCCCCGCCCTCTCCCCTGGAGCCGAGGGTCAATATGGGAAAGAAAGGCCCTGATGGGCGATCAGGGCGAATACTAACTGTGCCCCCCCCCCGGCGCAGTACAGCCATGTCACCGGCGCGCACACAGTCACGCTAGACCCAGCGAACCTAAAGGCTGCTTGGGTGCCAGTACAGGCTTTAACTGATAAAAACCTATAAAAAAAAGGTTTACACTAGGTACAGTAGCGTCTTGCTAAAAACATAGATTTTGAAAGCACTGTAAAGATTTAAACAGTCTATTTGTACATTTTACGACAGCCTATTTACTCCGGGTGCACTTTATACTTCTTGTAATATTGGTTGGAAGGGTGTTGTCTCTGTTTTGAGCCTATGTGGGAAGAGTTGTGATGTGCGGGAAGTGAGCCGATAATAGTGATCACACTCCTCACGCCAGCAAATGTAAAGAAGACAAACTCCCAAAAGGCCCCATCTCCTTTTACTCCTGCAGTGCCTATAAGGATATACTCACTCCCTCTAGCGTTTAGACGGATATTTATTTATGCAATTTTATATAGCGCGGACTTTACCCAAAGGTGTCAGTGCTTTACAAAAGGAAATAGGGGACATGGCTGCGACAAGTTACATCATAGGAGTCAGTATAACCAAGATTATCGAGACCTTCATTACGAGTGCCCTGGGTGAGCAGGCACCATATTGCGCATGTTTTTACATCCAATTTCACGGGTTTTGGTGTTTCACAAGAGAGATAAACAAAACCTAATACAGGTTTAGTAGTAGTCAAAATCGGTGCATGCTTTCTACACCAAACTCTGCATGTCCCGATATTTTTCAGCACTCCTCCCTTTTTACATTTTGACAGGTTTGATTTACCACAATGTATTATGAGAACAGTCTGAAGGTATATATCGCCGTCAGAAAGCACTGGCTGCGATAAACAGCACACCACTTGTAATTGCAGTGCCTATGCAAACTAATGATTGTGCAGAGACTGTCATTTCATGAAGCACTGAGAAAAAAGGCCAGTGTACTGAGGCCGAACCACTCCCCCCTCTTTCATGTTGTTAAATAACAAAAAAAAAGTAAGATATTTGTGTTTGTTGTAGGAAAAATGGCCACATAAAATGCCGCTAAATTGCCGCTAAATTTCCATATTTGTGCCGCTAAATTTCCATTTTTGTGCCGCTAAATTTGCTAATTCATGCCGCTATATCCTGGGGGGTCTGTAGCTATGTTATAGAGCAGTGTGTCTTTTGTGCAGCATGGCTAAAATTCTAGAGTAAAAACGTTCTATACATTTTTTTTTTAAAAGCACTATGACGCGGGATGGGTAAAAAAACGTTATGACGTGGGACAAGGCAAAATGGACAACGGGGATGGTGGTCGTTAAGTGGCAATATGGGCAATAGGTGGTGGTGATGCAAGGGAAGAAGCAACCTGGAGGGTGGGGTAAGAGGTAAGAATAAAAATGGAGAACAGAGGGTAGAAGGTAAGAAATAGGCTGCACGGACCACAGGAGGGTGGAGGTAGGAAGGAAGAAGTTAAACTGCTGGGGGTGGTTGCGGTTTGAGGGAAGAAGCAACACTATGTTGCAGGGCAGAAGCAACATGTAGCAACATGTTGGTAAGAGGGGGGCAAAAAGAAAAAATAGTACCTCGGTCACAGCGGAGCAGCGGAAGGACCCCAGTCATGATGCAGAATTCTATGTGTTCCATGCTTCAGTGGGAAGAAGAGGAAGTGTAGCCGGCATGCACTTCCAAGTAGGAGCAAGAATATAAGAGTGACAAGGTAGCCAACGAATTGTAAACAATGAGCATGCTCCAAGCCCATGTTGTATAAAGTATCTCTTGCAAGCAAGAGATCATGAAGTGCATATCCTGTTGCAGTGGAGATGTAAAAATGGTGCAGCCACATTGCTGTCCACACATCCTAGGAAAAAACAATCTTCTAGCCCTAAAGGGGCAGGGAGAGCATCCCCTGACCCCATGACTTAGGTGGATGAGAGGGGCAAAAAAACTGCCCTGATTAAAAAATTTTTTTTAAAAGACATTGTTTTACTTGCGGTATTCGTGGACCCCAGGGTAGGTTCATGATCCCCAGCACATCAAATGTTCTGCAGGCTATCTCAAAGTCTGTAGGCAGCAGGTGATGGCCAACGGCAAAGAGTTGAGTGCAGGACCCGGCTGCACCACTGCAAAACAAACCAGACCGTAAAATTCTGTGCTTATGACCTCACAATATTTATACCAATAAGTAACAGCGCATAAAAGTTTGACCAAATTAAATAGCAATGCATACTCAAATCAATAAATAATACTAGATAGCTCTTTCATAGTGATATGATTATTTAGGACGCGTGTAATTTTATCAGTCACATCAAACTAAAGGTCATCGGTGTTGAATTTTGTGTTTTGACTCATGATTTGCGGACCTAGCAACTATGGGTTTTTAGGCTTAACTTGTAACTAAAACTGCACTTTAACTGTGCTTTTGTAGTCCATTTTTTTGTGGGCGGGGGTGTTTAAGCATAAAGTAAGGTGGTCTGACCAATGCTAACCATAACTTCGCTTTAACATTTGGTTATCTCAGTGAACAAAATATATATATTTTTTTAACGAACGCTCGGACCCTTAACTTTTTAGGTCTGGGTTGACAGCAGAGCTATCTCCTGGCCTCACGCGATCAGCAAACACGGGGTTCCAGAAATACTGGGGAAAAGGGCTTTGGTTCTGGTCACATGTTGGTTCGCAAGAGCGCAGCTTTGATTCGGCGGAAGTGGTGTACTGCCACGAAAGAGTGCTGTAGCACTCTGGTCCCCAAAGGGTTATGCTCACGCTTATGATAGCCGACTTATCAAACATAATAACGTGCCAACTTAAAAGCGGAGTCCCTCCTTCCTCCATTAAACATCTAGGGTTATATATTTTGCTAGTTTGTTCAAGAATAACGTATATATGAAATTTTGTGCAAATTTTGGCAATTTCTTTTTCATGTGCTGCTAATTCCGACAAGTGTGCACTGCAGCTGTGTTACTCAGATTTCCTCCTCACAACACCCCCTCCTTAATCTGTGGAAGGTGGCTCACCCACAGCAGCACTGCAGGTGATCATTCTTGGTTAATGAGCGAAAGCACTAGCTGTGACTGCCCCTTCTTTGAACTCTCCTACTGGTCGTGTGACCCTACTGGCCTGCCGCCCAACGTCTGTGACCAATTAGTGGTAACACCATGCGGCACTGGACAAGTGTGTGCACACCTGTAGATCCCATTATTACTTTCAGGCTCACTCCCATTCATTTTACTTCTGATCCACTCTGCCAGTGACATCACGTGTACTCCTTGTCTCACCTACTGGCAAGTTTAAATGTATTCTATTTTGTGGTTGTAGCGTTATATATACTGTAATATGTTTGTGCTCCCTTCCTTTGTCCAGGTACTCTTAGCTACAACGCTGAGCAACTAGGTATGCCTTGCCTGCTGCTCCTCCTTTCCCCAACCGCCGAATGGTATTACCACTGCATGTTTGTACTACAGTTATTGTGACCTGTGGTGAGTTGTAAGAGGCGTTCCTTAGGCCAGTCAGGCAGTGGTTTTGGTCTAATTGCGGTACAGTGTATGATGATGAGAGTTCCTCTTGGCTTGCAGATCTCTACATCCCATATGACCATTCTGCTGCTGTTTGTCATCAGGCTTGCAAAACACTACATGTCCCACCATACTTTTTCCGCAAGGCCTTGTGAAGATTAAGTTGCAGATCGCTTCCTCACCTCAGGAATGTCATGTACTTCTAGGAGCTAGATGCAACATTAATCCTCACTCCTACCATGATTCTTCTCCTAGACTCTCCCTCATTGTGACGGTGAAGCATGTGCGGAAGATCGTATCCCATGCCATGGCCGACAAACGCAGCTCGCGGATGCACACCTGCTGAATGGTTGGAAGAAGGAAGAACCATGCTTGGTGAACGGGCACCACAGTTTGCTGCTGGGACCTGTGGAGGTGGAGACTCTTCAGCATGTTGCCATTACCCATCCAGAGAGGGCCCTTCTTCATTCTGCACACATACCCGTCCCCATTCAGAGGTAAGTGTTGGTAAATCGCTGCCTGTCAATAGTGGCAATGGTATATTTGTTACAGTACAAAGTCTAATGCAACTACGCTATGAGTTTGCATTGTTATTTCTAAAGTTTACATTGTTTTATGGGTTGTTTTGCAGCACTGTCCTTTATGTATTGATTATTTTAAAAATGTACTGTTTGCTTTTCTCCCACTACACCACCGTGTGCATCAGGCAGAATGGCTGGTATTATTTTGCTAACTACACTGCTCTAAGCCACATAGTTTGAGACTTTGCCACCTCATTATTACATCCCAATCATGTTATCCCCCGCCGCAACTGTACTAGGGTAACCAACTACCATGGGTGCAAATTCAGGACGATCAATGTAAAAATTCAGGACAAAGGGTCAAAATTCAGGACAAAAATTCAGGACAGAAGGTCAAAATTCAGGACAAAAATTTGGGACAAAACATAAGTTTTACAGACATAGCAGAGGAGGTGGCACAATAATATATAAGTAAGTAAATAGACATCCAAAATAAATACAAGTCAAAATAAGTTTATATAAGGTTGAGACAATCGTGCACTTCACAGTGTTTCAGTATGTGCGCAGCTTTGCAAAGCAACATCGGGCCCTTTCGGCAATCAATTTTTGTGCTAGTAACACTAAACATTAAATAGTATTTCTTTTGTATGTTGAAATGTGTCTTTTAAATGTGCAGTGAAAAACGCTGTTAGTTATGTTATTTTTATTTTCTCCAGCATGGCGCCAAGAAAAAAGCAGAATGCTTTGTCCTAGACAGTCCCATGCAGGAGAAGGCACACCACATGCTGTCACTACAATTGGGCCCACTGTCATTCTACAAGTGCTCAGAATGACAATGGGCCACTCCACATTCTGCACAAGGGAGGTCCGGGAGAGGCTGCTGCAAGGCAGCCTCTTCAGTTTAACAGATAAGTGCGAGAGGCCCCGAAATCTTATAAACTCACGGGGCCTCTCGCATGGGAAACAGAATTCCTAACTGAAATTTCCCATTTCGATTTTATTACAATGTCTGTAAGGTGTCAGTAATTTGAGATCCCCAAATTACGGACGCCTTGTGAACATCATACTAAAATGACGGACGGTCCGTGAAATTAACTGACGGTTGGTCACCCTAAACTGTACTCTTTAGACACAACCCAAAGAAGTCATGGTCTCATTGTCTCCGCTTTTGCCGAATCAGCTGCAGATCGATATAGTTTTTGTAGCCTACATAGTACCCCTCCTTAATAATTTACTGTAAGCGTTCCACACCTAGATGGACACTACTTGGCACTTTTTTAAAAACTTATTTTTTGTTTTTTTTAAACAGAAGAGTGTTACAACAGTAGTCAGTATTTCAATCTCATTACAAGTAAATTCAACTATATTCTTGAAAAATGCACTTGTTTTCTAAGGATTTGATATGATTGGTCTTGCATATCCTTCCTTGCTGTATCGACAGACAGATTATCTCACTAGTTTGCACTTAAACTAGATCATTCGAAAGATCCCTCCAAGCTGAAAGGCCACGCGACACTGAGCAGATGAAAGACACTGCAGAGTCCTTCAGCACCCACAGATCTGGATGTAATGCTCTATGAGGGTCCATAACCAGTTCTAACCAGCCTCTATACGTATAATGCAGGACTGAACAAAGAATTAGTCTATCCTGAACCTGCCGGCCCAATCCAATATGACTTGTTTCTGAAAAAATCATGAAGGCCTACCTAATACAAGACTGTATTTACTCTGGACAATGAGTATACAGAACCTTTAAGGGAGCTCACTTTTCGAAAGTGATCAGGACTTGGAAATGGGAGCAATGTGCTATACAAATGCACCTAATATAACCTGAATCTTGACGTGAAGGGGAGACCACTGGCTGTGCCATCTACAGGCTATTAATGAACCCTCTTGGTTTGCCTACGTCTTGGCATACACACCTATGTCACGCCATTCGTGAGCCCAGTGCCTTCGAAGTAAAAACCCTATTCAAAGATTCTGTGTACACATATAGTCCATGTACTCGTCTTTTACTTTTTTTGCTGATAATAAGCACTGCTCTAGGGGATCTGTACAGGCAATGTCTACAGACCAGTCTTATTATTATACCTCTGTACAGTCTGATAAAATGGTCTGGGTAGGTCACTTTAAGAGGTATTCTTTGTGCCCAGGAATGTGTGGTGCCCAATTGCGCTGTTCCATTTCCAAAGCGTTGTCCTATTTCTGCCACACTGAATTGGGTGGGATCTGAAACTCCTTGGCCATTAGTGGGCCAATGAGCAGAATCTCATGTGCCGCAACAGTCAAATAAAATGTGATTTTTCAGGGTCTATTGTCTCTTTAAGAAGGGTGTACTGAGACATTGAGTAATCGGCTAGGCATTCAGGCTAAATAAACAAAGTGTGTGTTAACCCCTTCAGCGCTAATGACAAGGGTAACTCGTCATGGACTTTCCATTGATTTCAATGGAAAGTCAATGGACCTCGCACACACCCCTTAGCAGCCAAGTGGTTAAGGAAGGACACCAGAATTTGTATAATTTAGTAGGATTGGGGGCTTTTGACAGCTTAACATACTTTGACTTACCAACGTAAGAGAGAATTACTTAAATCACAACCTGTATCAATATGTGCACTGTGTAAGAATCTGTCTCACATCAGCCACCTGTAAACTTAGTTCCAGACTACAAGCTTGATGCCAGTTCTTTTACTTTCAAATTCTAGTGCAGGAGACGACATGGATCCCATTTAGGGCTTGTAGGAAGGTCAAACTGTTTAGCCAGTATGCATGCTAGATCTCACTGCAGGCTAGGTGTGACCCTTACATTGGTAAGGAGCACCCTTGGAGGAGTTTGAATAGGGAGACAGCTTTCAAATGATTTCAATGAGTGAAACTTAAGCAAAGCCCCCAGTAAGTAGTGCAATAACTGCTTCTCATCTCTCACTCTACCAGATTATCATGCACTGGTTGACGCAGAACAGGTGTTCACCAAAAGGAGTGGCTGTGTACGGTTAGAATGATGGGGTTTCCAAAGAGCAAAAGGTGGACCAGGGGTAGTTGGGCAGTGTGAGGTCTGGGACGCTGGTAGAAGGCAGGATACGTGGGGTCCAGACAGTAAGAAAGTGTGTTGGTGTTAGAGGGTGGGATGAGCAGATCAGCCTGAGATGTGGAGTGGGAAGCCAGATAAATTAGAGGAGAGAGCAGAAGGTGAGGTCCGCAATGAGAACATGTTTTGTGGAGGATTAGTAGACTGGGGAATGTGCAGGGCACCATAAATGAGAGGGAAATCTATGAACATAACCCGATTTTGCAGGAAAGGTGACAGTTTCGGGGGTATGTAGAGGAACGCAGTGCAAATAGTCAGGGTAAATGAGATGACTGTGCATTGAGATGGCGCACAGGAGAACGAGAAGGCATGAAGTAGGAGTACTAGTAGATGCAAACCTAAAAAGAAACAAAACTGAAAAGGTAAAAACACTTCATTTTCATAATTCATTCGACATGAGATTCGTCAATGCAAAACCCTGTACTTGGGATAAATGTGCACTCAATTATTTACTCCCTATTAATGTGACATGTAATGAAGACAGTCCAATGCAAAGATACATTAGCTAAATATTGATCTGTAGCTGACTCTATGTAAATTGGCCTGTAAGTTATATGCAGATGTAGTGTAAATGCCATCACATGTTTAAAAAAAATAAACATTCAGTACGAGCAGCAGACAGGTCGGTGTCATGACGAAGAGATCCAGTATCTATGCATATTGTCCAATCAATTCATCTGAGAATAGAATCTAAGGAAGCTTGCTTTGCGACCGAGGGAAAAATGTGTGCTTGGCTGCTTTTATTGCCCTTTAGGTCCTGGCTAGCTAGCCTGCTCAGTCAAAGACTGTAGCGGAATGAGAATGTTTCTACTTACTCTTTGGATAAGATTCAGTTCTATTAGTGACTAATAGGAGTAGATCACACTTTCAACAATATTTACTACTGTCAGCCCCCTTGGCCAGCAAAAGAACCACGTTACCTAGAAAACATTGAACCGTGTGATCTTATCCAGCCACTTAGTTCATTGCAACATTAGTCCAATCACTAGCATATCCACACATTTTTCTCTGCCCAGACGCAATAAGCAATCTTAACCATCTTTTATGTCTTCTTCAACTCCGAGCCCGATGACCAAATGAATTAGTTAGGCCAATCAGTCAAACGCCTCATCAAAAATAACAATAATATGGATCGTAAGAAAAAACATGAATTTAAAGAAGTCCTATGTCACAGACCTCAAACAATCTTTCCTTTGACAACTAGAAACATTGACATTCTGTTTCAAGACGAGCAACATGTTTATAACAAAATGTTTCAAACCTGGAGTCTCCCGACCAAAACACAGTCATGAAAATAACTTTCGAACTGTATCCTAAAATATTTCTGTAGACACAGCATCACTCTAGTTAAATGCACCCCATTTTATTTCCGCATTCATTTAACATTTATAGATCTCGACCATGACACAGAAGGCACTGTTTGTAGACTATACCACTTAGGTCCTGATGAATCGCGAGTCAATGTACCACAGCGAGAAACATGTCGACCACTTCCTACACTTCTTAGTCTAGTCTAGAGCGAGGAACCATTACATTCCAACAAACCCAGACTAGCTCCACTTTTTAATTGTAACGAGGGACCACCCGAATAAAGTAGTCTCAGGTACCCATCGCTACATTTTAATTCACAATTCAGTCTACATCCCTCCTGGCCCCATACCCACACTTCACCCATAGGCAGTTGGATTTAAAAGATCTCCGCCAAAGAGCCCCTCTAGGAGGTGTGCCCGTTGGGAATTGCACCGCCTACCCAACGAGGAGCACTGCCTATGATGAAGCATGACACCTGCAAGGGTGTGTGAGGCACCTATATCCAACACAATGGATACCCAGTGGTAGGCTTACACACGCTAGCCACCACCCCTCCACCCCTCCACTTTCCCGTGACCAGCACGCCACACAACCTCCTTTCCCCCAGGAACAGCCCTGTCCATCTTCTTTTGATCAATACAGAAGGCATACACACAGTTTACAATAAACAAGAGCTCATGAAGACCGGAACACTGGAATACAATGACCCCTTAAGTGCTCCCGTCTGCCAACGGCCGTCGCGAGCAATACCTCCGTAGTGCTGCGCACGTCCGTTGGCTGGCGCGGCCCCGCCCACTCATTAAAACCACGGCGGAATTCGCGCCGCCATTAAGCGGATAAACTAGACGGGGGGATAGTAATGTGAGGAGTCTAGAAACATAGGAATAATTAATCTCTCTGCAGATGACCATCCTCGTTTGTTGTATGACCCATTAAACTAGTGCGCGGGGGTCACAGGAGTAATTTGATTTTTTCTTAAATTCAGCAGCTGCATTGAAGCCTGCTGCCAGATTTGACAAATGACAGCATTGTATATCTTTAAAGTAGGCACCACATGCAGATAAGGTGATGCACAACTGTACGCTTGTGAACTTGGCCCTCCTAAATATCATATTGCATCTTCCAGGGTAAAGATTGTCTCACTGAGTCCACTGCTAGTGTGTCTGATTTCCTTCATACTTCAAAGCATCGTCACTTTTGCTGATAAGGCCTTACTAGTTTAATCCTTGTTCCTAGGCCATCTCTACAGCATTTCCAGAAATGTGCTCAAATCCCAAAGCTGGGTGTTACACCTAGGTCTAGGCATCCAGATGGCAGTCAACAAATGGCACACCAATATGTTAGTCTCACTCTGTGTCCCTGCCAGTGGCTAATGCATAGATGATGAGAGCAACCTTTATGTTCTTCATTTTATTAATCATACCAGTTTGACAGCTGTGACCAAATTCAAATCTATAGTATATTTCACAGAACAGGAGGTCAACCGTGCTCTACCAAACAACTGCTCCATCCTTTATGAGTAGGTTACTTACCTCGAGCCACAACTGCTTGATACAGCGAGCAGCCATTCCAGAAAGTCTCAAAATTTGTCAGTATCTACAAAATCTTCCAGGCAGCTGAGTGAAGGAGAGTCTATATCACCAATTGGTAACATTAACCTAGCGGCCTCGTAGAAATGTGTAAAAGGGGGGGAAGGGTGAAGCATCTTCACTTGTTGCACTGTAGCGAAGGGGCTTGATTTGAAGAAACTAAGAACCCCACAGCATGTTTCCAAAAGGAATAAATGTACAGCTCTAGGAGTCAATACATTTCCCTTTTAATAGAAAACATTTTGCTTTTTCATAAGAAGAGCATTGTAGAAACAGTTTGGTGTAAAGCATAGGAAATTCTTTGTCTGACTTGTGCACATTTATAACACCTATGCCTTGCATCAGATTTGTTGCCAATTTGCTCAGTGAATGCAAAAGGACCTCTCCTGATCCATGAAAACCACATTGTTTAGGTTTACAATTAATGCGATCCTGCCCCCGCAACCCTAGTGTCGTTACCACTGGCAACTTCATAACTACCTGTATGCTGAAGACTCATCTAACAGTACCTCAGGTCTGACCTGTGCTAGTGAACTGAAGGAGCCCTATGTGCAGTTTCGAAATGTGTGTCGCCAAGTACATTGCTCATAGGTGTTTGACCGCTAGTACCCTTCACGTTAAATATCTGTGAGAAGATGGATGCTCTCCATGGATGTTTCTATACTAAAATGGTATTGAATTCTGTTTATAATGTGTGTTACTCCTTTAGCTTTTGTACAGATCAATAATCGGTTGCTGTAGAAAGCTCGGGAGTGTCCTCAGGCATTGGTCATCCACTAAGAAATGTATAGGGCTCAGCTAAAAAGGCAGGATGCTATAAAGTCTATTCTAAATTCCCCTGCAGTTAATAGGAACCCATTTGTTAGTTTTCATTCTTGTCAAGGGATTCTCTTATTTTTCCCCAACCCTGATGCAGGATAAAAGGGTTGGGCTTATCTCCTGCAACATTGTTGCTTGAGGAATTGCTCCTTGCCCTACTCTGCATTCTCAGTTCATCCTCACCATGGTGGGAAAGATGATATTGTGGCTGTGCTGGTCTCTCCATTGACACGTTTCTTTGCCAAGGCTTCCATCAACATTGTGGCTACTTCCATGACTGACCCTGTTTTAAAAAAAATGTAAATGTCTTTAGAGAAGGCATAGCCTTATCCATTGTGGTGGAGGGCTTTTCATAGGATCAAGGATACCTCAGCTATTCCGTTTCATACATTGTCTCGCCTTTCTTCTTTGATTTCTCTTCCTGATCCCAGCTGCTCAGACTATAAAGCACAGGCAATTATTATTTAGACTAGAAAAGCCAAAGTTGTAAAACACAGTTTATCTGAGGTTGTTCAGTTTGTCATCGTTTCTCTCGATTGTTTGAGGCGTCTAACTGATCATCATTGATGTTCTCGCTGGTCAAATGCGGTAAGTTGTCATCTTGTTAAAAGAATCTCACTTCCAGAACTTTAGAATATATGTAGGTTGACACTGCAGTTGCCGAAAGTAATGCTTGTGCCTCATCAGTGCTGGTCAAAAATGCTCTCTTCTCAAAGCGGTATACGCTTTTAAGAGGAACCTTCTGGCAAGCTCTGCCAGAGTTTGGTTTTCTGTGGATAACCTTTGAGAGTTTCCCATCCCCAGCTAGTAAATGAATGGATTATTTTCCAGTTCTTCTCAGGAGGTTTAATAGCTTTTCAAGCTTTTTGATAAAGCAGGTCTTGCCTGCAGCCATGGACCTCGACATTGAGCTCTGGACAGACTAGTGTGTTGCACTGGAATTAAGTTTAAATGTTAAATGTATGCGGAAATAACACGGGGTGCATTTAACTAGAGTGATGCTGTGTCTACAGAAATATTTTAGGATCCAGTTCGAAGGTTATTTTCATGACTGTGGTTTGGTCTGGAGACTCCTCGTTTGAAACATTTTGTTATAAACATGTTGCTGATATGATCTTAACTCCTTCGTCGCGGGGCAAATTCCGACGCGGTGCGAGTGGGTGGCGGGGTTGGGTGTGGCGCTCTGGTACTCACGACGGCTCCCGGCCGTCATAAATCACGGTGGGCGTGTGCTCATGACGGGCGGAAGCCGTCCGAACTCCGCCCACTGATTAATTCTCCCGCAAAGGCGGGGAATTAACACCGCGTGGGCAGAAGGGCAACGTTCGGACGGCTCCGGCCGTCATGAGCACACGCCTACAGTGACTCATGACGGCCGGGAGCCGTCATGAGCACGGAAGGAGTTAATTGTGATAAGAAACAATAAACAAGCTTCTTCGTCTTCAAATAGAATGTCAATGTTTCTAGCTTGTAAGAAGGAAATCTTTAATTCTATCAGGACACTTAGGGTAGGATTAACCCTCCAAGGAAAGATTTCGTTTGAGGTCTATGACATCTGACTTATTTAAATTCATATTTTTTCTTACGATCCAAATTATTGTTATTTTTTATGAGACGTTTGACTGATTGGCCTAACTAATTCATTTAGATTAAGTTAATCTTTCGCTCCAATCCATCACCAATGACAAAATAATTTGACTCCTTGTCAGTCACTGTTCCAGAGGTTGGAAGGGATAGGATGCACTTCTCAGTAAAACTTAAAGAAGAGTATTCGACAAAAGATGCCGCTAGGAGTTTGCAGTCAGAATCCCCATTAGTGATTGAATATGGCCTGTGGCAGGGCAAGCTACTCCTCCCATGTGTTTTGTTGCGGGCCACAGCTGGCTGACGCCACACAGTAGTTAAAAGGTGACTGGATAGACTAAGGGACACTAGGTCCTTTCTGCCTGACTACAAACCGCTTGCCCACTGAATACAGTTATCAGCCAGCTGACATGGCAATGTCGGGTCCGATTGTGCAAGGGGTCAAAGCCTTTGCAAACTCCGCCAAAAGAATCGCTGATCTCCACAGCTATTCTGAATCCGTGAGCAGATTTGAGCAAACACCCCAGTATGTTGTGCCAAGCTGGGCAAGGAAAACCTGGAGGTGATAAGGAAAATATGTTGCTAATGCTGTCCTCGCGCTTAACACCCTCAACGTGGTGAAAACCACTTGCAAAGAAAGCATGGAAGTTGTGCGATTTCAGTTTGTGGTAGGCACTATCTGATTTTTACTCCCAACAGAATAATGTTTGATTTGGCAGCAATAAGTCTACCCCCAAGTTGGTCCCTCCACATCGAGTTGAGTTTCCATGTCTATAGCAAACCACCAATAATATGAAGACTGCATGGCATTATTGAGTGAAGGGCAGTAGAGCTCCTTTTTGGGTGTGAACAATCCAGTTTTTAGGAATTATTCTAAGAGGGGCAGGACTATGCTTAGAAGATATGTGCATGTTGTGCTTCCTTGCATAAGTACTAGACCGATTACTCCTGTTGTGTCAGCATGGGAAAGGTACCACGACATGCGACTCCCAGTTTGGAAGCAAATAAAAAGCTGTGGAATCCGTTGCAATCTACATAACCCCTTTCACAAATTTGCAAATATTCCACTGAAATAAAATATAGACTGCGCTCCATTTTCACCCTAAGGGCTTGTAATTTTCCCAAGTGAGGACAAGCTTGTGGATATGCCACTCAATCATGAAAAAAAGTGGTGCAGTAATTGAGACAAAATTCATAATTTAAAATAGAGCCATTAGACTGTCATGTTTGAAGCATGTTCATACAAGGTGGAAACAAGAAGGTGAAGGTGTGCAGGGGCATATGTAAAGCGGAGGGCACATTTTGATCTTGAAAACCAAGATCTTTCGACAGTTTTTGAATCGGAAGTGGGAAGGTTCTTGTTATTGTATGGTATTACATTATGTAGCTGAATGTGGAGAGTGGAAAAAGTGTGTATAAATACAAAGCTGATTTTGGGAAACGTATAGCACAACTCAGTTTATTTATTTTATATTTAGGAATAGTTTTAAAGGGTGACAAACTTTCTTAAATTGTACTTTGGTGATAGCTGTGTGTTCTTTTTTACCAACTTGCATTAATTGCATTGCGGTTGTTTTGAGCTTGATGGAAGTGCCGTAGTTTTGACGCTTGAAGGCCTATAAAAATTCTTGAGAGCCAAGGAATAGTAAGAAAATTGTGTGGTGTGTTGATGGAGAACGGGGACAAAGAGGAAGAATGCAGTTATTCTGTTTTGAGATTAAAGGAGGTGCTAACAAAAGTGCATATCTGATAAGTGAACGAGAGCGCTTGTGGCCTGTATGACCTAAATCAGCAGGCTTTCCCAGAGAATGTGCTCATTATTTAAGCTGCACTAAAACAATATCCGCAATATACAAAGTTTGAAAACCAAAGTAAAACATTTCAACACAAATTCAGTAACAAAAAGTAGAAATAAATTAGCACAATATGACAAAAATTGGTTAAAGGAAACAATGTTTCTAAGTTTTAAATGTAAAAAGTCAGTATAACACAAAACGAGAATGGTTGCAGTTGACCAGGATTTACCCGTGACTTCAAGCTAAGTGGGGGTAATGTTAGCCCAGCGGGTCCCTCAGGTCAAAAGTTATTTATTTACTTACTTATTTTGGAAGTCAAACTGATCCATCATCTCAATGTAGGGTGCAGTCAGATGGTAAGGATCCCGTTTAGTCAAATATGTTAAGTCCATGTTCAGTAGAGCATGAACTCAACATATGGATCTGGATCCTGGAACTTTTGATGTTGCTTCACTGCTTGGGTGACTTTGCTTCCTTGGCCCAGTCCCAATTTTAGCCTTTTGACTTAAGTTGCTTTTTTAGTTATCAAAGTAATCCAACAGGGCAAGGCAGGATGGAGTATCCCTCGAAGGCTCCACATGGTTGGTTATGTTTTTGGCAGTCTCAGTGTAGCTTCAAACTTTGCTTGGAAAAAGTACACAGTGGGATGAATTGCCAATTCATTGTCACCAAGGGAGTAAGGTTTCTTTGGCACCTTGCTCCGGTTTTCCTTAGGTCTAAAAAGTGCCTAAGCCATCTGTCTGTTGGTGGAGACAAACCTATTACTTGTCTCTCCTACAGCTCTCTGGATTCCATAGAAGACTCGGTGGGTACATGTCTGTCTCCAGCGAGGGCTTCAACACAATCCAATCTTCAGCAGGCCAGTGCAGTGCTTTTCTACCTGAACTGTGCCTTCTTCCACGCAGGTTAAGCCCTTCTTCAGTTTTTACTGTCCCTGTGGCATACTGGAGGCCTCAGCCCTCTTCATAGTCCAATCCAGTGGTAGCTTTTTTTCTTGTTTCTTGTTACTCTTCAATAAATTCAGTTGCGTTCTGATGAGCTGGAGAGTGGAAGCAGCTTTTATTCAATTTGTGGCCAGCGATCCTTGATAACCAGTTATCTAATCCCAACAGAATTCCCACATACCAACCATACCACTTTGAAAGCAGTAACTGCAGTCTGTTCCACAAGATCTCGTTCAAAACAGTAGAACACTTGATTCAGGGGCAGAAGTTCCCAAATTCCATTCTCCGCATGCCTTATTGAAGTGAGAAGTCACAACTTGGAACCCATTCCTGACTGGGTGTGGGAATGGGTCTCCCAGCTCCCAACCGAAAGCAGAGAAAGGCAGTCTGGCAAAGAGCACAGATCCTAGGCCTCTCTCACACTAGGTCCGTGTTTAACATAAATATGTTCAGAAAGGTAGACCTCACCTTAGCACAGAGTATTTTGTGGCCAGTTTCTGAAGAGACATTGTATTCTTAATATTTTGTATGCCTCACTTTAATACACTGAATACCGAGCCTTGTGGGTTACAAGACCTACTTAAGAATGACTTTCTAAACCCCAAAACTGTTTCTTTTGACATGTACTACTGCAGTATTTAAACTGCAATCATCCAGGTTGCAATGATTGGCCCAAAGCCGGTCTTTTATTACAATTCATGGGTGTGGTGTAAATGTAGACTGCCTCCCACATTTGATGAAGTTGTATACTATACCACTAGAGCATTGCTATACCAATACTGTGGCCTTACTTGAATTTATCAAGCCATTTGGACATAACTAATTTTACACTATTCTTTGGGGCCAGAGAATGTGTACCGAGAGTCTGACTGGCAGTCTCAGTGTCCAAGGTCCAAATGCATGCAAACCCAAAACAAAATGTAAGGAGGGGCATTCCAAAAAAGGTACTTGATCACAAGCACATTCTGTTGCATGTAGAGTAGATAGGGCGCATACATTTGCAGATATTTGCAGAATGTAAAGTGTTTAGACCTAATGAGAGGTTAGAAGATTAGGTGCCATTGGAAGACTTTTAGATATAGATATGGATAAATAGTTTGAGGGGTGCCTTGTATGTAGCAGCTAGAAACCTTATGATACAAGTCAGAAGTGGGTATAATAATAAATAGGCAGAAAACTCTGCAGGTTTCAGAATTGAGGATTTGATTGAAAGGGCTAAGGCATACTGTGTAGGACTGGCTGAAAACGGTTGCAATAGGCAATCTTTCTTATGCCCAGGAAGTTAATTAGGGATTTATCACAGTGGATGGGATGTTGGGGGTGGGGCATTGGAACACCATTTGCAATCAAAAAAGCCAAATCAGCAAACTTTGTTGAGGGAGGTGTTATGAAGAGAACTTGGCAGACGACCTATGCATGGCTTGGAAAAACTGTGTAAGAAGCCGAGAGGGACCCCTTACGCCAAAGGAATAGGGTACTGTTCTGTATTTTAAAGAAAAAGGATTTTCCTAAGCTCAGACGATGACGGCAATTACAGGAGAGGACACCACGGCCGAACAGAAACCCTAATAATAAAAAGGATTTCCGCTGGGGCATCCAAAAGTTTAAAAGGTGCACCGCCAGTTGGAACATACATGTATTTCTGTTCTCTCTGATTGACATGGAAGTCCACAAGAACTTTTTAACCTGATCATCCAACCAAGACTAACGACACTGGTGAACTTAATAAACATAGAAGTGCCATATCTGCAGACCAGGCGACTGATAGCTTGTTCTAAGACTTTCCACATATTGCATAGTGGGGCCACCTGTACGAGACAGCAGGAGGCATATGCCCTCGGGATATTTTTAATCAAGAGTGACCTTCGTTTCACAGTACAACAATGAGAGGTGGCCTTATCTGTTCCAGCTTTTAATTCTTGTTTGTGAGAGTCAAAGCATAACTGTGTCTTGAAAAAGATGGCTATATAAAACTTCCATCGAAACGCGTCAATGCTTTATAAAAGGAACACAGTCTGTGAATAAACTGTGACCTTGAATGCTAAACCGGTTGTATAGTATCAGGTCTCAGTGTTTAAATATAACAATCACGTATGTGGGCCAGTCAATGACAGAGTATTTGTCTTTTGTTTGTAGTCTCCCTGTTTCCTTATGTGTTTTTATTGTGAATTGTATGAAACTTTTGTGTCCCATGACGATGTTCTGACAAGAACAGATATATTAACTACCTTTACATTGTAAGAGCCTTTGCCTCTTTTTTAATAAACTGGTTTTAATTGAAGAATAAAGTGATTTATTTTACTTAAACTGTTGCTTTTGTTGTACAAGTAAAGGATATAGGGTATGTAATAATACTGTTCTTTCCATTGATGTGGATAGCTTGATTGTGTGTGAGTGAGTTGGTTACTAGATATATTGGGAAAATTGTGCCATTCTCCTGCTTGCTTTTTCTGACCTGCTTTGTGTGTTTACTCTAGAGGACTTGGCAGCTTGAAGCACAGTCGGGTGTTTTCTTTTAACAGAATGGAACAGCAGAGTTTCGCTTTACTGAAATGTGTTAGCCCCAATATCTAAATCAAATCATTGTCAAGAAGGCAGTCTTCTTTTGTTGCACAGAATGGATGCTTTCCATTTAGTATGGTGTATAAGACGGCCCAAGACCGAGAGAACATTTCTTGATTATATCTCCTTTCATTCCCCCTTAACCCTGTTACCTGGCATCAAAGGACTGAGTTGTTGGACTTGCTCATTTCTGTAGGGGCATCACCAAACGTTTTGCCTTCACCCTCTTGTTTTCTGAACCCATTGTTGTTGGCTTATAGGGCTCTGAGCACTTTACTACTTCTAACCACTGCTAAAGTGCTCTCTCCTTTAAACATAGTAGAATTGGCTTCCACCCAATCAGCGCATTTAATTTACTTGCAAGTCCCTACTAAAGTGGTACTACATGTACCCAGGGCCTGTAAATTAAATGCTAATAGTGGGCCTGCAGCACAAGGTGCACCACCCACTTAAATTGTCAGTTCGAGCTGTAAAATAAAACTTTTGCCAGGCCTAAAAGTTTATTTTTAGTACATGTGTAGGCCCTAAACAGTCCACAGGGCAGACTGCAGTATATTTGAATAGTTGATTTTTAAGTTTTTCATGTCTTGGTAGTGAAAATCTTACATTTGTTTTTCACAACTGCAAGGCCTACCTCTCAAATAGCATAGCAATGGGTTACCTCCATACATTTAATAAGCGATCATTTTCATTTGGGAGCAGATAGGAAGTTTGATTCTAGTGTCTAAAGAATTGAAATCTGAAACCCTCGTTAATAGTAAAGTCGGATGTTAAGTCACAGGTCTAAAAATGCCACTTTAAAAAAAATTCTTTTTTTTTTATGAAGAAAGAACTCCACCGTCTAGTTTCTGGTGCTGAAATGAATTTCCCAGACTAAGAGCATTCGCTTATTCAAATGTTCTGAAGCATTTATAAGCTTACTATTTATGTTGTTTTCAATTGATTCATTTCATTTGTAAAGCATGCCTGGCCATCAGACACATTCTATTCACAGTGAGTTACAGATTTTTAACCAACATTATGAACTTTCAACATAAGTGAAATATATTCCATATACACAATAAACAATAATACATCAAACATAAATGGTAAACTGCATTGAAATTGTTTCCAGTCAGTTTAAAATACAACAACCAGTATATAACTATACAGTACTGATTCTGTGTAGAAAAGTAAGGGTTGTCAGCTAGTGGGTATATAACTTTTCTGCAAAGGCAATTAATTTTCTCTTGCTCCCTGCAATAAATCAGAATTAATTGATAAATGTATCCCAGCAGTAATAGACGCCAACGCGTTTTGAGCCCCATCCTAATTAAGGGGTTCTCCTCCGGGTCTTTAGCCTGGATTTATTCTGCAACCTTACTATATTTTTAGTTTTCGTTTTGACTTATTGTGATTTCTTCTTAGGTTATCGAGGTGTGTGGGATTCTGTAGAACACCTTTTCTATTGAACATAAGTATTCACAGGGGTATATGTCTCCAAAGGAATTTCCATTCTTGTTCCCAGGCTTAAAAAGTTAGAAAGTTAAAAAGTTAGAAATAACTTTTTCTCGCTTGAGGGGGTCGCATGTAGTGCGATTTGCGTCATTCGTGTCTCTCATAATGGCTGTTGATGTTTAAATTCTGCACCACGTTTTAAACAATTCCAACGTTCTTTTCTTTACACGCACCGCTCCGCACTTGCATCCTATCTGATCATGCTTCCCTGGTGTAGCAGCTGACAACCCTTAACCCTTACAATGTTTGTTGAATATCTGTAACTCACTGTGAATAGGCTGTGTCTTATGGCTAGGCATGCTTTACAAATTAAATGAATCAATTGAAAAAAGCATAAATGATTAGCTAATAAATGCTTCAAAACATTAGAATAAGCGAATGCTCTTAGTCTGGAAAATTCATTTCAGCACCAGTTGGGTTCTTTCTTCTTCTAAAAATGGTCTCGGCCCTACCCAACCACCCTAGGACAAACCCCCTTTGTGTCTTCAACTTGTAAAAAGTAGGCATTTTCTTGTTCTAACCATATGGTACATGTATCCTGGCTCATGTGACTAGGTGTATCTGGCAGTTGGTCTTTGTATATTGCTCCCAGGTTGAGACAAAGGGGGAACAGGTGTTGGCAGGATGGACCATCTCTGACTTGAGGAGGAGCTGTCACCTACCAAACTTACACTTCACAAAGGTTCTGCCTGAGCATTCTCATAAAGGGTTTGGCAGTAGTATTTTGTGACCCCAGACACGCTGGGTTCAGCGCAGGGAGGCAGGAAATTCAACAGCACCTTCAGAGTGGGCACCCTTGGACCCAACTCTTCAGTACACCTTTGGACCTGTGGAAGACTGATAAGGATTGCTGTGCTGCTCTGCAAAAAGGACTGCTACTCTGTTGCCCTGCTGCCTGTGTGAGAAGGACTGGGCCTGCATCTTGAACCTAGGACCATTAGAGTGACTCCACGGGCCAGTTGACTGGCCTCTTGATCAGAGCTAAACAGCCCCTTTAGTGAGAGTAGTTGACTTCAGACTACTAAGTAGGCATGCACAAGGCCCACTGACTGAACTTTCTGTGGTGCTCATATTGAAAAACTGAATTACCTTGGTACCATGGGAAATGTGCACCCAAGGTGGTCAAATCGCCAAAGCATCATCGGAGGTTAAGGAGCTACCGAGCAGCTATATCTGTGCATTTTCCCAGACGTCTGCAAACTGTGGAGTATCTAGATCAACCCATCCAGACCCAGAGGGACACTGAGGTTATTTATCTTCACCATAGGGCTTGGTCTGGTTCCATATTGACTAAAGCGGATCACTACGGAACTGTTATCTCTCTTACATTTGCACTTGGACCTTAACTCCAGCTTTTAGTTTTGAATGGTAATAAGTTAAGCTAATCGGTGCCCCAGTCTGGTGGGTACTAGGGCCACTGACAATATCAACCCATATGAACTCCCTAAGTTGGGTATCCCAGAGGAATATCTTTGTTGGTGCTGACCGATCCTAGACTTTGTCCCCACTAAAAGAACTGTTGAACCTTAAAAAAGAGAAGATATGTGAGAACAGTTAAAACTTACATGGATGTTAAGACATCAGTAATTGTGTCCCCTATGCTTATAGTTTACTGAGTCTTAGCGCTATCTTAATTCCAAAGCTGCAGAGCCCTTTTAAGCAGAGGGACGGTCTTCTCAAAGCAAGCAAGTTAGACTACATTTCTCTGTCCGGCACTTCTATCCCATTAACTGTACAACCTAAACTAAAAAAATCTCAGACTTGTAAAGGTCCTGAAGAGATTCTAAGACAACACCATGTATAATATTTGGACTAATGCTCAAACTTATTGTAAAGTCTAGAACCTTCAACTGTATCATATATATTTTAAACCGTCTTGTTTTATTTGCACTTTAATAAGATCACAGCCATCTTGGAGGTTCTAGAGCTGACTGTACATAGTGCTTTATTTTGTTTTGCTTAATCAAGCCATGACTGGGTTTCTAACTCTTACTATCTGCTGGAGTAATCCTTGAATCTTTGACATCTCTACCCCTGGAGAGGCAAGTGACCAAGTTGTCCTTTTGGATTGCAGCAGTACTAATAGTGCTCTTACACACAAGCCACATAGGATACTGCTCATTGACCACTAATTACTACAGAACCCCAAGAATGGACCTCACTGAGAGAAAACTAAGTACGCCTAGTGCTGTGCTGAGCCGTGGGATGCAAACGTTTTAAAGTGCCGGCAGGGAGAGCAGAGTAAATGGGTGGTGAAATAGCCCAGAGAAGCACCAGTCATGAGCCCAGCTGGTGATTCCCTGGGAAGCAAGAGGAGCCTGCGTGGTGGGGAGATTCTCAAAAGCTACTGAGAGATCAAGAAGAATGAGGATAGATGGATGGAAGGAAGGTGGTTGGTAGCAGTGATGAAGTTGGATTCTACTGTGAGGGCAGTCTTAGTGGAGTGACATTTTGAGGTGGCTGATGGAAGGGGCTAGAATAGAGCGATGAAGGGCAGAGGGTAGTTGAACACTTGGCATCTGGATGGTTTTGATAGAAATAGGGTTGTGAGTAAACCAGAGCATAGTTTATTAGATAGGTGTCACATCCGTTTTGTGAGCAGCAAAGAATCTGCAGGGAAAGCTCTTCCACTTAAAGGCAATTAAAATCTGAGGTAACACATTGCAGGTAGGACATTTTGTGTCCTATATAGCTTGACCTTGTTTAATTTCTTAACCCCTTCGACGCTCATGACGAGCTGGGCTCGTCATGGCGTAGCCTCCTCGCACGCTCATGACGAGCCCAGCTCGTCACGTAAAGTGCGATTTTAAAAAACCCAGCGTACGGGCGGAATTCCGCCCGCACGCATGCGGTTAATGAGAAACATAAAGCATGGATTTATAAATTGGAGGAAGATGGGTCTGCCTTCAATGGGAGTAGAAAAGCTTCTCCTCTTTAATAAAAGTATGAATTGTAAATGAAAGGAGGCCCTCTTTGACATTAGAATGCTCCACCAGACCATCTCCTCTGAACCCATAGTCAGATATCACTAGATTTTAGAGAAATCAAAAATCAAAATTATCGCAAGTAAAAAAAAAATGTGGCAGGGACAGGCAAAAATAATGATGATGCAGTTGTTTGGTCCTCCCAAATTCAGGTATTATAAAATGTGTGATAATCGACGAATGTGATAAATTGAAATCCTATATTGGGGTGGGCTTCAGCTTCCCTTGCTCATCTTGTCTGACGATAGATCCCTCTTGGTGATTTATTTATTTTATTTATTTATTGATCAGAAGATAACGATAATAGTAAGCTCTTAAGAAAAACTTACTGCTATGAGGTCCAAATAAGTGGTCAAGTGAGATAATAAAATTATAATCTGTGCAGATGCACATCTGATGAATTACCTTTCTCCTTCTATTGTCCTTTCTCTTTGCTGAATACCTTCAATTTGGAAGAGAGTGATTATAGCCTTACTCCCAAAAAAGATTGTAAAGACCATACTATCATTTATAGACTTCTGGCTGTGTTGTACCCAGGGACAAAATTATGAGATCATAAAAAAGCCTCTCAATGTGGTTTAGGTGCATAATTGTCTCCTAAAGATGCAAATGGGGGTTTCAAGTGAAAATGTCTACTTAGCTCAATGCTGGACCCCTACTTTGTACCGCTTGCGAATCGGGTGACTGGCTAATGTATCAATGTGTTGTGGATAGACTGACTTCTTGACTACATTTGATGCAGCTGACCAGGTTATATGGGAAGGTAATTTATTTGGTAATGGAGGCGCAAGGGCTCTGGTTAGCTTGCGACGGTGTTAATAGAAACCAGAGATTGATTGCCATGTTACTGTAATGAATATTAGAAAAATATATCAGACTGTAGGTGTTAGTGGAACAAGTATCCATAGCTGGGAGGCAAGCACTTATCAACATTGATTTTCACTGGGGA
Source organism: Lissotriton helveticus (assembly GCF_964261635.1). NCBI lineage: Eukaryota > Metazoa > Chordata > Amphibia > Caudata > Salamandridae > Lissotriton > Lissotriton helveticus. The sequence continues at coordinate 126,513,025 of NC_136068.1, read as the reverse complement.
CTTGATTTTTGGATGTTCACCCAGATGGGTCATGCAGTGGTGTTCATGAACCCAGGGATTATGCTCTGGTGAATAATCTTAAAATGAGTATCAAAAATCAAAAGTAATGAAATTAGAATGCAATGCCAACAGGGCATATTGTATAAGGAGTCTGGCAAGCACAAGCTGTTCTGTGTAGCAGTGTTTGGCCTGATACTAGATTGGTATGTTTCATGGCCTTTCCACTGCTCCAGTTAAAAACACACACTTTTTAAAAATATTTGTTTTTTGTCTACAGTGGGAGGTCGCGGGTGCTTCAAAAAGAAATATGGAGGCTCCTCTTAAGCTTTAAAGAAAGCCTATTCTGCTATATGGTGCAACTGTAAAGTTTCCACAATGTTCCCTCAATGTTGAAGAAGTGGAGATCCTCTATGGAAGCACATTGTGATCTTAAGGGACTTCTTTCTGTTTGAAGCAATTAGATTACTGCAATCCTTGATAATCTACTTGGTGACCTGCTTCGTTTCGTGGCACTTTAAGCTGGATTATCCTTCCCAATTCATAACTGGAGCAGATGATTTTGTTGCGACTGGATTACGCCAATGCCCTCTATGCTGGCATTTCTGGCTACCTGCTGAAAAGGCTACAGGTGGTTCAGAATACGGCGGCCAGACTGCTACTGGGCATTTCGGCGAGGAACAGCGTGCACCATCAGTTGCGATCTCTTCACTGGCTCCCCTTGGTGGACAGAGTCAAATTTAAATCATTGGTTCTGGCCCATCGTGCTCTCCACGGGTGTGGCCCCCTCTCTCTTGCAGAGACGCTTTTCTTTCTATGTCCCTTCGCGAGCTCTTCGATCCATGTCCCTTCGCTTTGCCCAGGTCCCTCGTTTCAAGTATCAGAGGCTAGGGGGCAGCTCTTTTGATGTGAAGGCCAGTGCGGCCTGGAATGCCCTCCCCCTTGCGGTCTATCCTTGATCCAGCTGTGTTCAAAAGGAAATTGAAGACTCACCTATTTGCTTGATAGTATCTCTCATTACCCCTTTGGCATTGCGCCGGGACACTCATGAGTATCTAAGTGCGCTATAACTGGATGTAACATAACATAGTATTCCTTTCTTCGTATTTGGTTTTCCATGTTAATTGACCATCTAGGCCTTGAAGCTTTGTTCTGTGTGCTTTCTAGAGCATCTCAGTTAAAGGTGCGCATTAAATCATCCGTGCTGAGGTATACTGAGGTTTCAGGCACGTTCTTGTGAACAAACAATTGTAAAAAAAAATTCATATTCAGACGTTTGATATAGTTAATGACTAACTTATTTGAATATAGATCTTACCAAAAGGCTGCTGTATGCATTCCAGATTTAGAGCGCTTCTGTTCTTGGATGTGAAAGGACTTTGATGGTTATGCCTTGGTGACACCGAAACTCTGTTGTCTTCTGCTATTCTTTCTTATATGGCTAGAACAAGACTGTGTGTTGTTCACCTTTATCCTTTGGTAATAGATTTATGTGATAACTTGAACGAATGGGAAAAACATCATGCCCTCAACGTTAATTTAGGGTAATATTCAAGATTGATTTTCATTTTGTACATTCCCCAAGATATTCTTAGGTTTGTAAGAACTCTTGTAAATGAGTCCAAGAGGTTCTACATAATGAGATAGGAGGGAATTCAGGTCCCATTATCCACGTAATGGCTATGTTAGCATGTAATATTGTACACTCTTACTTTTTTAATAAAATGTTTACAGTCTGTTGTTGTAATTTGAGTGTCTTTTTGTGGTTTGCTATCTGTGTTTCAATCGGTTTTATTTTTTTAAATCGTAAACCTTAGTAACATAAGTAGTTACAGCGCTTTAAGAAATGAGTATGGAGAATGCAATGAACTGTATGATTTGAGGACTAGAGAGGCCACGGAGCGCATGGAATGAGGACTCACATTTTCAAAAGGTTGGTAATAAACGTTCTCCTTTTGCAGCTCAACAGGGTGTTCTATAGGCAGAAAGAGGCTATTTTTGTTAAGTGAGCTCCGGGTGGTGGTGTTTATCGAAGATAACAGTATATTGTGTGCTTAGGTTTGGTGAGAGTGCATTTGGCGGGGCTCACTGGCAAGGAGGAGGAGGGAATAGAGAAGTGGAAGGTGAGATAATTGTGCTGGTAGGTAGGTACGTGAGGTAAGATTTGGTGTTTAAAGGGGAAGGATTCTGAGGCAGAGCGAAAAGATGGAACATATATTAGACCAGTAAATGACAGCATCACTAGTTGCTATATTAATGGTTCACAGCTCAATGAAAATATGCTGGGGCAGGTGGGCAATTTACCAAATTTTACCTAGATTAAGTTCAATTTAGAGGTACCAACAAGATGCCAGTTCCATTCTGAGGCCGAGGCCGAGTTCTCCATCAATTTAGCCTGCCATGGAGTGGGAGGCGGAGTGTGTAAGAATAATCGGGGGCACAATCCACCATATTATGCTGGTTGCATTTTTTCCAGCTTGGAGAGAGCATGTTTGCCTTTTTACAAATAACCTTGTCCATTTGGGGGTGCACCTGAATCATTCAACATGTTGAAGAGGCAGGTCAAACCAGTAACCATAAATAGGAGCTCCTCTTGCTATCAAGTGCTTCAGGTAGATGTGGGACTTGCGGACCACAGCACAGGGAAGGTCATGGATGCCCTGATGCAGAGGACTTGGCAGGATGGTGTTGGCAAGGGACAGAGATGCTAGAACATATGGAACGTTTCATCTGTGATGTGAATGTGGTTAGAGTAGATCAAGGGTATGATAATGGCGATTGACAACTATGCCTTGGGCAGATATTGCAGAATGTTACATCTTATATATGGCTATTATTATTTGTGGACATTGTCACAATTCAGTGCCTTAACCTGACCCAGTTGTTTATTTCACAAGGATAGTGTATGTGTGCGTGGGAGAAATCTTTGTTTATCCCAAAAGGTTTTGGTGGTGGACAGAGAGAGGTTTTGTGTATATATTAGGATAGACATCGCCACAAATTTGTAGAAGAGCATTTTGGGAAATCTGCTTTGCTGGGCAATCTGAGTGGAAGAGCTAGAAATTTTGATTGGGTGGGAATGTAACTAGGTTTTGCTTTTTTGAAGTTTTGTTTTTAGGCACTCGGTAGCAAAGGACAGTTGCAACACTTTTTGAACTTTTTCAGGAGTGCCAGGGCTGGGGGTGGTTACTGGGTTCAGACTGTGTCAATAAGTCTGTTACCACTGATGTTCTAGGCTTAGCGTTACGGTTGAGCCCCAAACTAAGCACCAAGTTTAGCACTTGACGTTCCGCCTCAGGCAAAGTCTTACTTGGGCAGATGATTTGGGGTTGGAAACTCGGAGCTCAATAAACCTATCGAAAATCAATAACTCCATGACCAGTCAGTGCTTAGTCTTATGAAAAAGTACTTTACTCCAATCACACACAACGTAATAGTGAACATAAGATTTCAGAAACAGCAAATAATGGTGGGCATTACTTCTATCCTTCAGCAATTTCTGGGGGCGCTGCTTAGGTTAGTTCCATGGGGCAATGTGTGTTGTGACTGGCAGGATATGCAGAGAGCGTACTATGGATCAGCTGTTCCCCTGCTTATGTACTCCAGAGCTATGAATGTGTTAGTGACCTAAGGCTTCTTACTTAAATTTACAAGTTAATTTATACTGACGGTCACTACAACGAAAAGACCGGATGTACAAAAAGAGAAATCCGAATTGTCACGATATAGAGACTGACTTTGTGGCCATGAAGTAGCGATATAAAATGTGTATAACCCGTGCCAGCCTGAGAATGTCTGTGGTGCAGTGTTAGCATTGTATTTAAATACATTCAGATGAATTGAATTTACTGGAACGCTTGTGTGCTTACGTTTTTTTTTTTTTATATTTTATGTATGGCCTACCTCGGCAATATGAAGCATTAATATTTGGCATTAGTACAAGACATGTTGTCATACTGTGAGGGTCAACACAGTGATGGTCAAATACTTTTTCCTATTGCTTAAGCAATGAAAAAAGTAAATTGTTTTACTTTTTTGTATATGAATCAAATTAAAATAAATATGCTAGATAGCATGACATGTAGACCATGTCGGAAATTAATCCTTTTAACGACTGCCTCATTGAGCAGAACCGATCCACCAGAGTCAAAGATGTAGATCAGATAAAATGTGCGCATATGACAGAATAGAAGCTTACTTCAAGCCCTGCAGCTTTGGAGAGCCGATGGTTCTGAACAGGTTAAACCGGACAGCCTCACGCAGCATATGCCAGCCCTGCCACATTTGTATTTTTTACCTCTTTCAGACCACAGTGGAAGACAGCTACAGACTCACCCAGAAAATCAAATACAGCGAAGTTGTTTTAAGGAGCAAAGAGTGAAAAATGCCGTTCCTCACTCTCGTTGCAATTCCGAAACCAAGTAGAATTTACTTAAAAGCGCAAATGGTGCATTTTGTTTAAAACAAAAAACAAACAACTTGCGCAAAGCCGTAAGCACAGTGCATGAATTGGTCTCTAGTAGAAAGTACAGCTTGTCACCCCCGACTGGTTGATTCGATTCCTAGGAACACGGTAAGTTTCCCCACGATTTATCTTGGGCTTCGGGTACCAGTAAACTGGCCTATTATAAAAAATAATAATACAAGTGGTTGCTTTTTCAATTGCTTGCTTTTTTATTTTTGCATTATCCGTTAATCTCAGAAGGGGAGTCTGGTCAGGACTCCGAGTGAATATTTTTTTTCTTCCTCATCTTTTTCATCCGTAGAAAATACGGTATGACTATTGTGTTTGCCACATTTGAATAATCCACTGCCTTCACTACTGAATATTAACGGTGGCGAATGGGGTGGGAGGGAAATGGGTGTAACCTTTCCGCCCTTCCGACACCCTTCCCCACCGGCATTAGATTGTACACGGTTTTCTGTCTCCACCTCATTTGTTAAATGCCTGGTTCACCCCCACCTTCCTGACACATGGAGGTTTAATCTTCGCGTTTTCGCCCCATGTCCTGAGGACACCCTCGCTGCTTTAAGCGCGGCATTACGTCTAATTTTAGAGTAATTTATGATGTTGTGGCACGGGCAGCTCGGTGGCTAATATTACAGCGCGCCACTCGCTGTGGTGGTAAACAGCCGGGCTTGGCCCCCTGCCCGCTCCTGTCCAACTAGAAAGGATTGCCCACTCGCACTGTCTGCAAAGCCCGGTTGTTTATCGGTACACACATTTGAGCTGGCAGCGAGGCGGGTATGGTTTGGTGCCCGTAAACACGTCTAGTTTGTGGCAGGGCTATACGGGCTTGGCGTAAGAAGCAAAACTAGGAGTCCTTTGCTACGTAATTAAAAGCATGATTTAAAATTAAAGCCTGTACATTAAAACCCCGTGCTTCCCATTGCAGCTACACGACGAGTATTTTGGTGTCTTTGTGAGCTTTCGCTTATCACATCCGATCAAATCACAACAACTGGCATAAGCCTAAAATAAGATGGATCTATTGGCTTTGCCAATGCTTATTAGCTGTATAAGATAAATAAGTAACAATGATCTTGTGACTAATTAGAATTACAAATAGTTCTATTCTGAAGTTTGTGACTGTGAATTAAATATTACTAAGGTCTGTGTCAGGGGTAGAGGTCTTCGGAGTCTTAATCACTTCCTTTCACATCTCTTTCCTTTAGTCTCTCTGAACAGTTTATGCCCTTTTTTTAGCCACATCTTTCTTAAACCCTCCACCTGTACATCTCACACCTCATCTCTTTCCTCTTCAGCATGATTTCAACTGACTCTCCTGCACATTCTTCCTTGCACTTGCTTCTCCTTCACTTCACCATAGCCCTGCAAACACCCACTCACCTGTAAGCAATGCCTTTTTGCCTTTTCTTTTACTTTCTCCTTATCTGTATTGTGATTGCTGTGTACCTCCTTTACGCACTTTTAATAGTTTTACTATTACTCTTTGCGCTCTGCAAAGAGGCCAAGGATTGAATGATTATGAACACTTTTTGTGACCCTCTAACAAGCACTCCGTTGTGCCACATCATAAATAGCCACCCATACCTTGAACCAGAGGTTTTCAAACTTTTTTGCTGTGTGCTCCCCATAGCAAATTGTTTTGAAGTCAGCCCCTCTCCAAAAATGTAAGGCAAGAGTAGGGAGAGTGAGAGGGGCAGGAATGAGCTCAAGAACGCCGTTTAGGAAATCTTTCAGGCCTATTATTCTGTTGCTCATAATCCACACTATATGTGAGACATAAAAGTAAAAATATATCAAACTAAGACAGGAATTGATCAAAAACTGTAGGCCCCATAAATTATGTGTTATGAGCCTGGGTCCCAATGCAAGTGCACCTGCTGCACTAAAAGCCCTCCCCTTTCCTCAAGGTATCTCTGGGGAAGCTATCTCTATCATTTGTAATCTAAAAATATAGAGCCAGTTCCTCTGGGCTATCTCTTTGATGCTATCCAAGGTTCTCACTACTTTCCACTTTCTCCTGGACCGTTACTCTGAAGCTCAAGAGGTCCGGACATTCAGAGCGCTTCTAACGTGACCCCGCTGGCCTCCTCTCTGTCATCCACTCAACTCACTTTAAACCACATCTGCATTTAACGGAGGTCGAAGTGGACCGGATCTATGTGTACCCATATACTTCATGCTTTTTTTATTTTTTACAAAGGCAGTTCCCATACTTTCCGTTAGAAAAACAACCATCCCTGAACAGTTATTGTGGCCCTTAAAGTGCCTCTGCATAAAAGAGAAGGAAGGGAGGGTGAGGTTGGGGTTGGAATGAGTTTTTCTGTGCTATGAAGCTCAGGAAAGGACACAGAGCTAAGGACGAAACTGGCATTCTCAGCGGGGTGTCTGCTACCTGAAGTAATGTACTTGTGTGCAATTGCTTAATCACCAAATGTAAAGGCTGCTTGGAAACCAGTTTAGACTTTAACTGATGCCGTAATCTGAGGCTTCACAGGGACAACAAGTTATTCTTTTTAATACTTAATGTCAGGGTGTTTTAAACTGAGTTCTAAAAAGCGTACTTTTTATAGTCAAATGTTTTCACTAGGTATAGTTTACCTATTACTAAAATATATATATGTTTAAAGCATTTGGTTAATCTTAAAACACCAAATCATTTTGCAGCAGGCTACCTTACACTGTATATAATACACTTTTAAAAGATTGACTTGCAAATTCAGTGTTTTCTGCTCCCGGCTGGGAACTTGTAGCGCTATAAATACAGAAGTCACTATTCCACACATTTGCATTGGTCACATTAACCAAATGAAATTCCATAACTTAAAAGAATGTATTTCTATCTGACTAGGTGAACTTGTATTTTTCGTCCAAGCTTTCCGTATTATGTCGTAAGTAGTTAACAGAACGTGAAAAACAAAACACTAGAAAAATATTTTGTTCTTTTTAGTCATGCTTTTGACCTTGCTACCACCTGACTGAAAGGAACAAAATGTTCTGTACGTTTTTCACTTTTAGTTACCTGCATATAAAATAATACAGAAACCTTAAACGAAAAATAAATGCAAGTTACGCTAATCGGAGGGAAATACATTATTTTTCATTATGAGATTCCCCATGTATGTTCTTTTAAATTCCTACAAGTACTACGTGTAAATGAAGACAGCCTGGAAACGTGCCAAATTGCGCTTCCAGGCCATCTTTATTTACAAGTACTTGTTGAGCCATTTGCACCTCCCTGGGAATAAATACAGGGCCCCAGAGACCTCTGACCTGAACTCACAAAAGCAGTAGCAGCGTCTCTATTCACAGTACTCACTATATGAGAGTAATATACTTCACACAAAAAACCTACAGAAACAAAATATCTTGGAAAAAGCAGACACTCTTAGCCGCCGCGGCAATTCCGCCGTGGTGCGGCGGTTCAGCGCAGTGGGCGGGGCCGCGTCGGCCAACGGACGTGCGCAGCACTATGAAGGTAGTGCGTTCGACGGCCGTTGGCCGACAGAAGCACGCAAGGGGTTAGGGAGTACATGATTAAGTAAAACAATTGAAATGTAAACCGGGACTGCATCCCTAACCTAGCTTATTTAAGAGGTTGAACAGTTATTGCTCTGAACTCGATCAGATGTTTGGCCTTTAAAGTAAAGGACGTGACCATGGTCCCAAAAGAGATCCATTTCATTAGCCGTTTTTTTTAGATTTTTTTTAATTACTGACGGATCTGAGACCTTGAGGGGTCTGGCCCTCTTAAAGCCCTGGTTGTGGGAATGTCGCTCTTCTGATAGCAAATGTTATCTTGCTTGAAATGTTTGCTATGTCATTTGAGCGAGTGATCTGGTGAAAATATTTATACTTGATTGACATGGCCAGCTTTGCCACAGCACATAGGGTTCAAAAAGAGATGCATAAAAAGATCTACAACCACATCCTGGTATCCATGCGGGTATCTCCGGCCTTGCCTCAATTTAGCAAAGAGCTAAAGATACGTCTCTTTAAGAACACCGCATTACCCTGTGTTGACAGTCCACCTTCACTCTTGCACCCAAGTATCCCTTAAGTCACTCGTTGACTGTATCTTTGCTTGTGATATTGTACAATGCACTGCTGCCTTTCGGATGAGTTGGCACTATACAAATACTACTTACATGCATACAAGAAAATATCGTACGTAATCAACAGGATTGTTGACCATGAAAATCAGTTTTGCACGTGTTGGGTCTCCTCCAGTGGCATGTGAGACACCTTTTCTTGCACTCGCTGCAGTTTTTGAAAGGTCTACAAGCACAAGGTAGAGTTTTGCATCCTCTTTTTTTTCTCACAAAGCTTTGTTTTCCTTGGATGATGAGCAAAATTAGTGCCCAAGATATTTTAGTATGCTGGGCGGTATAGGAGATGGTGTCCTTTTCTAGTCCCCTTGTTTACACTGGAGGCAGTTCCTGGCCTCGCTGAGTTTCTTGATTGATTTATACCAACCTCTCTGTATTTGGTGACCATGTTCTTGTAGTCTCTTTTTCAGATCACAGCCCAACATTCAGTAAGCTTGAAGCCTCATCTTTGCAAATGTCACTTAGCACGTAGGAGCCTACAGTGATATTTTTTTTAACCGACTGGGGCGTAGAATTCATTTGGACATTCAATCCACTGCGATTTATCTCATAGAACGAAGGGGGCAGTGTAGCCTGCTACCTTTACACCAAAAGCTCTTTGGTTGCTCATCTGGGTCCGAAGTGCAATATAAATGCTGTGGCATTGCATGTTCTGTAATATGTTTGGAAGAAGCTGTGTTTTGGAATAGTTTGTGTAATGACTCTTAAGGACTTGTTTTGAGTTTCTCAGTGTTGTGTCGTCTTGTGTGAGGCTTCTGATAGTGTGATCCTGTCAAGAGGTGCGGAGGGATCCAGAACATAAGGGAAGGAGTCTGGCAAATGTAGTTGTGGTTATTAGGGAATAAATTAGAGATAGAATATTGGTCGGTTTCCAGTGGAGTGAAAGGAAGGAAACCAGTAGGGTGTGTGAGAAGTACTTGGTGGTTATGGAGCAATTGTTACAGGCACCTAAGATCAAGCATTGGCAAGGCCAATAAGTCTGGCTTGTTTTGGCTGTATGTGTTCAATTTTATGTCTGAATGTTGTTGTGCTAGGTTTACATTATTTAACAGAAAAATGTCTAAAGACACCCATAGGCACATAGGCAATGCACATATGTATATAAATACACACATAGTCACACATTCAATTAGGCAGCACCCGTAGGCACAGATTGATGTTGGTTGGATGCCTGCAACGATTAACAGCTTTCTGGATCTATACAGGGAGGAATAGATGGTTGGATGACTATGGGTGCATAGAGTGATGAGTGGATAGGTGCGTCAGCGTGATGCAGAGAATAAGTAAGCCATTTCGATTGCAGCGATTAGGTAGTGAACAATAAGTATTTTATTAACAAGAATTCCAAAAGTGCTGTGACACGATTTGACAAGCACAAGCTTACCATGTGATTCTCTCAGCTCTGCCTGAACACCATTCCTAGCATAGTTGTCTATGGACTGCCAGTTGTGTCCTGCATTTGCGCTGCTCTCACTTTCTTGAAATTATAGTGACCAATGAAAAAGTTATAGAAATTACTGAGTGAATTACTGAGACTCCACTTTATGGGGTGTTTAATAATTATTCTTTTTTTTTTTAATATCTTTGTTTTTTTCAGTTTTAACAAAAAAATATGCAACGTGCAAGCTTATATTACAGCATATTTTTACCTAAGCGTTATTGTGGCAGTGGAGTTGGTCGCCATCGGGTGGGCATGTGTTAGATTGTCTGCGTAGAAGAGACCACCCCACCCTGGTGCGGGGAGGGAACATCGGTGTTATAACACTAATCAGTCCTAGGTGTAACTTGCGGTGGGGGCAGCAGAAATGTGTTGGCGTAGGGAAGGGGACGGGGGGGAAAGGAGCACATTGTTTAGTCAAAAAAGTATAACTACCTGAGGAGTGGGGGTTGAAAGCACATGAATTCCAGTTTGGAAAGCTCAGCAGTCAATGGGCACCATTAGTAGAAGTATCTCTTTTCTGTGTGGAAGAGCTTGTTAGATAGGTGTTGTTGCATTGTCAGGATCTGTCATAGTTCACGGAACCAAGATGCTAGTGAATGGGGTTCCTGTTGGTTTCAATACAGTGCAGGGAGCTGGTTGGCCATCCTGGTTATATGGTGCCTTCTGGTTCAATCAGCATGTGTCATGTCCTCAAGAGCGGAGGATTTCATGCCAAGGACAAGGGTGGCAGGGTACAATGGGAGGGGGTATCCCAGGAACTCCTTGATATGCCCAAGAATATCCTTACAGTATGTTTAGATAATGGAGCAGGACCACCAGAATTGTAAGAATGTGCCTGTATCCTTGTGGCAACGCCAGCATGTCTTGGGCATGTTGGGGAACATGCGGGACAGTCGGTCAGGGGTCATGTAGCATTGGAACATTACTTCCAGAGCTGATTCTTTGTGAGGGATGCTTTTGTGGGTCTCGAGAATTTCCCTCCAGAGTTTGTCCCACTGTTTGTCTGTGAATGTGTGGCCCAGATTTCTCACCCAGCTTGTCTGGAATGCATGTGTGTCGCGAGGTTTAGAGTCCTGTATTGCAGCGCAAATACGCAAGATGAGTGCTTTGGTGCCTTTGAAGCACCATAGCAGTCTGTCGAATGGGGTGAGTGAACGTGTTGCTTGCTGTCTGTGTGTTCTGGGGATAGAGGACCCAGTGCCACAACTGACAGTATTGGAGGAGGGCAGTTTCTGTTATCTGGAAGTCATGTTTGCATTGCTGAACGGATTTGATGAGGGAGCCCTGGAATAGATTACGGAGTGTCCTACAGTCCCCCTCTAACCAGGCGCTAAATGCTCTGTGGTCATGGGCAAGAGAGATGTCCGTGTTGCCGTGGAGGAGGGTGTCGAGTGAGGGAAAGGATGTGAATCCCTTCTTGGTGGCCACGTCGTCCCATAACTCAAGGACAGTTTGGGTGGGTGTGGCTATGTACGCACTCTTGGGGTAGTTGTGTTTCAGCAGTCAGGCCAGGTCCCATATCGACCTGCATGCCACTGCTCTGTTCATATGTAGTCATGTTTTTTCTTCTTCTCGAGCTATCCATTTCCAGATATTTCGGAGATGTGCTGCCCAGTAATATTCGGTCATGTTGGGGCAGGCCAGTCCTCCGCAGGTGAACAAAAGACGCAATTGTTTGCTTGAGAAGCGAGTTTTTGCACCCAACGCCCCCCAAGCCTTCCTCAGAGAGAAGTGTGCAATTTTCTTTGGACTGTGTGGATGTCTGCCTCGGGTATCTTAGTTGGAAGGGATTGAAACAGTTGGGGTACCCTGGGTAGCACATTCATTTTGATGTTGATGACATGACCCAACCAGGAGATGTAAAGGGGTTTCCATCTCCGGAGGTCCTCCCGAAGGTTCAGGCCAGCCAGTTAGATTTGGTCCAATTCTCATGGTGGAGTGTAATGACGGTCCTCAAAGACCAAATGGATTTAGATGCCCATTGGCAGGGGGCTACGATCTTGAGGTTGGTACGGAGGTCCATCAGGATAGTGAGGGTCAAGGCTTGTGATTTTAAAGCAGTAAACATTCTCAAAGCTATGCAGTGCCTGAACCACCACTGGGAAGAAGCCCGCAGGTCAGTCAAGGTAAGGAGTAGGTAATCTCCGAGCATGTTTATCTTGTGGATGATTCCCCCCACCTCCCCAAATTGAATCCCAGAGATAACTGTTGTATCTCTGATCCATATGGCTAGTGGCTTTACCACAAGAACAAAAAGCAGAGATGATAGTGGACACTCGTGCCAGTTCTATCCTTAAGGGGGTGAGTCGAGTTCATGGTTTGTAGATGGGCTATAACGTCTGCTTTTGCTGTGTTGAAGGATTTGGTCTAGCACCACATGATCTGAGGGGTTGACCGATAGTGCGCCACTCTGAGCTCCATTCTGGTCTCTTAGGTGGTGCGTTCAAGTCCCTTTCAGCGTCACCCACCACCGTTGTGAGTTCTAAGAGTTTTGCAGCAGCTTCCTGGAGGGAGGGGACCTGCTTTTAAATTTTTTTTATTTATTAACTTGAGTTTTATATAGCGCTAGCTAGACCCGGTGGTATGTTATATATGTTATATGTTATAGTTTTTTGGTAAAGCGCAAAACAGCTGCCCCAGCGAAGAGGCGTCCCGGCGCTAGAAAACCACAGACCCTAGCCTAAGAGTAAGAAGAGAGGGGAAAAAGGTGGTCTAGAGAGAGGGGAACAAGTGAGTCTTAATGGCCTTTCGGAAGGTGGATAGGCTATCTAAGGAACGGATATTTTGTGGCAGGGCGTTCCAAAGCTTGGCTCCCAGAACCCTAAAGGAACGACCGCCAATGCGGCAGAGCTTTGTGCGGGGGACGCTCAGTAGGTGCTGGTTTAAGGATCGCAGGTCACGTCGTGGCACGCAAGGAAGGAGGAGAGGTCGAAGCAGTGTAGGGCTTCCAAGTTTAAGGATTTTGAAGGTCATAATGAGGGTTTTGAACTGAATTCTGGAGTCGACGGGTAGCCAGTGCAATTTGCGAATGGTAGCTCTAACCGAGCATCTGCGGGGAAGGCCGACTAAGGCTCTTGCCGCAGAGTTTTGCACGCGTTGCAAACGTGCTATCTCTCCTTTATTGGCGCCCAGGAGGAGAACATTGGCGTAGTCCAAGCGAGAGAGGATTGTCGCTTGGATAATGATTTGGCGGACCTTAGCATCGAAAAAGCCAAGTATGGGACTAAGACTCCTCAGCAAGCCAACACAGGTGGCAGCTACTTTTTTGGTGTGGGTCTGATAGCTGAGTGAGGCATCCATCCAGACTCCTAGATTTTTGACTAGGGATTTGGGAGGTGGAATGGTCCCTAGAGACGAAGGCCACCAGTGCTCGTTCCAGTGGCTGGTGTTTTTATCAAGGAGCAGCACTTCCGTTTTCCCCGTGTTCAACTGCAGGCAATTGTCCGTCATCCATTGAGCAACAGCAGCAAGACCATCTCGGAATTTTGAGGCCGAGATGGAAGGGCCTTCCGTGAGAGTGATGGCCAGCTGTGTCGTCAGCATACGACACCAGCGTCAGGTCCCACTCTTTGGCCACTGCTGCAAGTGGCTGTACGTACAGATTAAAAAGGGATGGGCTCAGAGCAGAGCCCTGCGGAACTCCCTGTGCAATGGGGTGGGGTTTAGATAGGAATGGGGGGGCTGACACCCGGAAGGACCTGTCCTTGAGGAAGGAACAAAACCATTGTAGAGCATGGCCGGAGACCCCTACTGTCTCGAGACGATTGAGAAGGATGTTGTGGGATACCGTATCAAAGGCTGCGCTGAGGTCAAGAAGAATCAGCGCAGCACTCTGACCGGAATCTAAAATCGTCCGGAGGTGTTCGTTTGTGGCCAGGAGAGCAGACTCCGTGCTGTGGCCTGCTCTGAATCCATTTTGGGATGGGTCCAGGATGTTATTTTGGTCCATGTGTTGGGATAGGACGTTGTTTACATGGGCCTCTGCAAGTTTGGACAGCCATGGAAGCAGTGAGATGGGTCGGAAATTTTCCGGTTTAGATGGATCTAGGGTGGGTTTCTTGATGATAGGTGAAACCCATGCTTGTTTCCAGGATGTCGGGACACACGCTGAGGAGAAGGAAAGATTCAGTATGGAGGCCAGGGAAGGCAGAAAAAAGTTGAGTGAATCCAAGAACTGGGTAGGACTCATGGGGTCTGCAGGAGAGCCTGATTTAACTTTCCTGCAAAGTTTAGTGAGATTGTTATAGGAGATTTCTGGGATGTGAGTCAGAATGGAACAATTAGAGGTGGAATTGGTGAGACTGATAGAGTTGGGGGGGAGCTGAGGGAAGGATCTGTAGATACTTTGTACTTTCTCTACAAAAAACGTAGCGAGGTCCTCACATTGCTGAGCGGAGGAGATGCTGGGGGAAGGGGATCTGCTACTCTGCAGTTCTTGAACCAGTTTGAAGACAGTTTTGGCAGGGTTAGGACTCGAGATGATTTTGTCTGCGTAGAAGGTAGCGCGTGCGGCTTTATGATAAAGTTTTTGTTTGGATAGATAGTTGATTTTATCTCCATTGTTGTATTCCCTTCTCCAGAGACGTTCGGCTTTTTTACAGTCTTTACGCATGGTTTTATTTTTTTATTTTTTTTATTTTTTTAAAACCTTTATTGTGTGTCATAGGCATACAGATACGGGCCCACAACCATTCTAATAGCACAAAACACAGGATTGAAACAGCCCAGCAGTCTCAGAGACGAAAAACAGCAACCAGAGCACGACATATGGGAAAGGGGACCGCTGGGTACAGGATAAAGTAGGTTAATTTTAAAAGTTTTTTTAAATGAGAAGGATCAGGCGCATTCAATCCATTGAAGGCACATAGCGGGCAATGATCACAGCAAATTGTCGACAAAACGAAGGGTGGCAACCGAAAAATCAGCATAAAAAGACAGGTATCAGGATAATAGCATACATTCACAGTACCCACTGGTCATTGCCCGCCCCATGGACGTGGAACATCTCAACCCATGTTAGAATAAAACCAACAACAGAAGCAATAAGCAGCGCTACACCTAGCCACCATGCTGACCCAAGAAAAGAAAAGAAAAGTAAAAAGAACCAAGAAAGAGAGGAGAAAAATAAGGCCCATAGTAACATAAACAAAACAAAAAAAAACCCTCCCCCCAACCCCCCACCCTACACGCATGCTGAGGCTACGGCCTACCCCCCCCCCCCTAGCAGTGTGTCTGTCGCCCGAAAAACGAAACCCGAAATTTAGAGTCAGAAAAGAGAAAAAGAGAAAAGAAAAGGAGGTAATATAATACCGGAGGAGGACAAACCCAACAGGCTCCCGGACTCCCCTACCATGAGCGTAATCGCCACCCCAAAGGAAACAATCAACTACTACAGTATCTCAGTACATAAAAACGGGGGCGAAATATCACGTAGTGCGCTATTAAACATATCGCAGGAACTCGCCAATCCGTATCCCCCCCAGCCCCACAGACATCAAACAGTAGCGGAAAACACTTAGCCCTGGCCCTTTTTCGTAAGTCCCCCGTGCCATGTCCACAAAGGAGATGCCGTTTCAGCAAACAAAAGAAGACAAAATGTCCACGCCTGGCCAGGGCGCAACTCGCCAGCACAAAATGGATGCCGCCGGCCACGGACAGAATCTCCTCCATTATAGACGATCACTCCCAGTTCTAAGTCCGAAAAAGCATACCACCGCAAAGATACAAGGGTGAGGGAGGAGGTGGCAGACATACGAGGCAATGTCTGGGCCATCAGCGGTGCTGTAGCGGACGGGGACAAAGTCAAATGATGGGAAAGGCGACCTCCATAACAATTGAAACATGTAGGCAGTCCGTCCCAGACACCCACACTGTCCAGGATCTTACATTCCCCTCCGCATTCAAGCAAAACCACTGGATCCTCCTCAAACGTAGGTGGGGGCAATTTCTCGCAAAACTGGTGAGCATCCGAACGCAGTTTCCCCAGTGTGATCGCAATATCGTCAAGCCTTTCACCAAGCGCCCGGCAGCCATCACTCCACGCAGACTGAGAGTCATTCAGGGCGGCAAGGATGTCGCTGTTGGATAGCACAGGCCGGAGCCCCCACCTCGAAGAGTCACTCGGTGCCGCACCCTCGACCTCACGTAGCACCTCAGTGGACAAGGGGTGATGCCCCATCTCGTGCAGGCACCCGTCGGGCGCTCCCAGCTGGAAAGGAGAACAAAGGCTAGGTGGGGAGAAGACCGGTCCGGGCAGACCGCTGCTGGAGTATCGAGGGCTTCCAAAATGTGGACCCAGACAGCAATCAGCGGCAGTGGCCATCTCTGCTCCGAATCAACCACAGGCTTAAACACGGGAGCATCCAGTGATAACCGGGCAGGGCAGTAAACAAAGCCGAAAGGCTCACCTCCCGGATTCCGCAGCCAAGATCAATTCCACCGAGCCACCAAGCCGAGGGCGCACTCAATCCGCACCATATGACAGCCGGGGCACCCTCAGGGAGGACCGCTCTGGAGCCGCTGCATCCCGGTGGGCCGACGCCGCCCAGGTTCCGCTGGCCGCCGCCGATGAGTCAGTGCCCGGCCATGTTTGGCAGTCTAGGGCTCGGCACAGGGTCGTGTAAGGCAGTCGGTAAACTCCACCAATATATCCGTCTGCGAGGCCGGTAGAGACATCGGAATCGCGCAGCCGGCATCCGCGCGTCTTCACCTTCGCCCCGCTACCATGTAATGTCAAAATCGTGTGCAGGATCGTCATGCGGGGCTCAAAGGCATACGGAGCCGGGAGCTTACACGTCCGTGTCGATCGCCATCTTGGCTCCTCCCCCTACGCATGGTTTTAAGGGTGTCGTCGTACCATGGATTGGAAGGTGAGCTGCGCCCTTTAGTCCATTTGGCTGGGATGAGTGCGTCGAGTCCTCCAGTAATCCACTCGTGGAAAGCGCCATAGGTTGTATTAATGTCCTGGTTGGCCTTGCGATGGAATTCACCAAGGGTAACATGAAAGTCACTGGTGGACAGTTTGTGCCATGGTCTTTTTAGACGGCGAGTAGGTTCGGTTTTGTACGCTATTTTATTAACTAGTATAGTCAGTTTAATGAGATAGTGGTCTGTCCATCCCATCGGAATGGGCACCTCTGTCTTAACGTCCTGGATGTTTGTAAAAACCGGGTCAAGAGTGTGCCCAGCTGAGGGCGTAGGAGCTTGGATTAGGGAATTAAGTTGTAAGGCAGAGAGGTCGGCTAGAAGATTTTTGATAGTGGAGTCGTTGAGCAGATCGAAATGAAGATTGAGGTCACCTAGTATGGTGAAATTGGCAGATTTGGTCACTAAGGAGTTAGCTACCTCAAGAAGAGCTTCAATAAATTTAGGGGCGGGTCCAGGTGGACGATAGATGTAGAGGCCTGACAGGGCAAAATGAGGGCTGGTTGTTATTTTGAAGCGGGCACATTCACAGCCGGGAAGTTCTTCCTTGGTGAATGAGCAAGGGAATTGCTTTTTGTAAATTACAGCAATTCCTCCACCTCGCGCATCTCTGTTGAGAGTTGACATAAGGTAGTCATCTGGAAGCGTGAGGTTAGGTATGGCAGACGCGCCGTCACGTAGCCAGGTTTCACAGAGGAAGAGGATATCAGGGTTCTCATCGAGTATGAGGGTGTTAACCTCATGGTGATGTTTGGTGAGAGACCTGACATTAAGTTTGAGGATCGTAAGTGGGGTAAGTGTAGACGAGTCTCGTTTCTGTCGGATAGGGCGGGGGCTAACTGTGATAAAGTGGCAGGACTTACATTGGAGGTGTGTGTGGCCAAGAATACCTGTTATGTCGACACAACTCCGTCCGGGGTTCAGGGCAATGAGGTGTTCTCTATCATACTGAAGGGGTTCCTGTGGAGTCAGACCAGGGGGACTGGCGAGAGGCGATGTCTTGGCGAGGACGGGCGCAGACGGGCTTGCCTTAGGCGTGCCCGCTGCGCCCGTCCGCTGCGCGTACGATGGAAGCACATGTTATCAAGGGGGTGAAGAGGGCGGGGGGCGTGGCCTCGGAGTGGGCGTGGCCTTGCGCCTCGCCGGCAATGGCGGTAGGAATAGTTTTTAGAGCTCGAGTCTTCAACAGCGCTAAATCCGCTGTATGGTGAGCTTAAGAGTCAGGCAACAGAGTCCTGAGATGCCAGGAAACAAAGTAAGTATTTAAAAATACAAAACAGTTAAGTGACACACAAGTTTTAAAAAGGGACGTGGCGCCCCCGGCTTCCACCTCAGGAGAGTGTGAGGTTCTGAAATAGACACTCGTAGTCAGTGTTTTATACAAATTAGGGCGGGGGCGTGGCCTCGGAGTGGGCGTGGCCTCGCGCCTCGCCGGCAATGGCGGTAGTAATAGTTTTTAGAGCTCGAGTCTTCAACAGCGCTAAATCCGCTGTATGGTGAGCTTAAGAGTCAGGCAACAGAGTCCTGAGATGCCAGGAAACGAAGTAAGTATTTAAAAATACAAAACAGTTAAGTGACACACAAGTTTTAAAAAGGGACGTGGCGCTCCCGGCTTCCGCCTCAGGAGAGTGTGAGGTTCTGAAATAGACACTCGTATTCAGTGTTTTATACAAATTAGGGTGGGGGCGTGGCCTCGGAGTGGGCGTGGCCTCGCCGGCAATGGCGGCAGGAATAGTTTTTAGAGCTCGAGTCTTCAACAGCGCTAAATCCGCTGTATGGTGAGCTTAAGAGTCCGGCAACAGAGTCCTGAGATGCCAGGAAACGAAGTAAGTATTTAAAAATACAAAACAGTTAAGTGACACACAAGTTTTAAAAAGGGACGTGGCGCTCCCGGCTTCCGCCTCAGGAGAGTGTGAGGTTCTGAAATAGACACTCGTATTCAGTGTTTTATACAAATTAGGGCGGGGGCGTGGCCTCGGAGTGGGCGTGGCCTCGCGCCTCGCCGGCAATGGCGGTAGGAATAGTTTTTAGAGCTCGAGTCTTCAACAGCGCTAAATCCGCTGTATGGTGAGCTTAAGAGTCAGGCAACAGAGTCCTGAGATGCCTGGAAACGAAGTAAGTATTTAAAAATACAAAACAGTTAAGTGACACACAAGTTTTAAAAAGGGACGTGGCGCTCCCGGCTTCCGCCTCAGGAGAGTGTGAGGTTCAGAGCACTTTACATGAGGAGAGTTACATAGGTTACAATTTACACATTGTTACAGAAAGGTACAACAGTTACAAGTTCGTTCATCCTTTCTAGGTGAATTTTAAGCTGAAGGGATTGCCCCACCGATATTTAACACTGTGTTCCCAGAGATGGTCTGTGATAGGCATGAAGTCTTTGCGTTTTTTAGGAGTGATTGGCTGTAGGTCTTTATAGAGATGGACAATTGAGCCTCTGAAGATTGTCCCTAGCCTTGTGCTTGATTTCATTTTTGTCAAAAAAAAAGTGAACACAAGTGAGGATGTCTTTGGTGTCGCCCCCCCAATGCATGGAGATAAGACCAGTGTCCTATGTGCTTGGTCCCTCTGCAAGTCAGGCTAACCCCTGATTACCTGGAGGAGGTTGCAGGGTGTACCTGAGTGTCAGCCTGCTCAGGCACCCCTCTGATCCGTATGTTGTTGCAGCAGCTTCTGTTTTCTAAGTCTTCCTGCTTTGCCTGTAGTTCAATCTGTTGGTGTTCCAGTGTGTTCATACATTGCCTTAGCATCTCTTGTTTTTCTAATCTGGTATCTAAGGTGCGATCTGTGTCGTCTGCTCTGTCATCCAAGTCTGTAACTTCTTTACGTAAGTCTTAGAGCCAGGCTTTTTGTCTGTTTTTAAGGAGCCAGTTTCAGAGTGGATCTCCTGGAGGAAGTGGCCCAGGTATTCCTGAGTGATGGAGTAGAAGCACTCGCCTCATGGGTGATGCGGACTGGATACTCACATGACAGGGCTGCATGTGTCGTGCGGCTTTAAAGTCCGTTACTGAGTCTTCCTTGTGTTGCCTCCCTTTCACTATTTTATCTGTAGGTGTGGGTGGATTGGCTGATAAAGTGGGAGATTCGCGTGGGGCTGGTCTAGGAAGGTGCAGCCTGCGCTGCATGCTACCTAGTCGGGCCTGGTAGCATTCCTGGGTGGGGAGAGGTAGGCAAGCAGTTCAGGCGTGGGTGGGAGGGGGTCCACAAGTTCAGGTGCCGATGGGCGGGGGGGGGGTACACTAAGTCACATCTCCCAGCTGACAATTCGGGAAGTGGTCTAGGCGTGACAGGTGGAGGTCTCTCACTGGGTCCCCCACTTGTAGTTTCAGCTCCCGTGTGGCCCCACAGAAGTCTGGGAGCGCGCTGTGGGCATGATGGGGGGCCTACATCCTGCTGGGGCCGCCTGAGCGGGTCATGGCAATGGTGGGCTGGGGGGGGGGGTGAGGGCAAGCTTGCAGTGTCCAACACCGGAGGGTGGGTGCTGCAAAACCCTACCTGCCAGTTGTACAGTGCTGGTAGCTCAGAGGCAGTGTGTTTTACCTGTGGTGGGGCGTCCACACCGGACTGCGCTGTCAAACGTCCTCTGACAAGCAAGTGAGTGCTCCTCGGGCCCCTACTGCAGTAGGCTGGCGAGGGGGGGTTCGTCTTGGCTGGTTCAACAGCTGCAGGCTTTGTAAGGTCCCTTCAGATAGAAGGCGGCCGCAGAGGCTCTTGCCAAGTGCTCCTAAAGCACCAAGGGGCACCGTCACCGAACCCCCCCCCCCCCTCTGTTGCCAGTGTGCAGGGTGAGCCCCTGGGCTTGCCCTGCGTCTCCAAGAGCCGGCTCCAGGCCCCTGTGTGGGTTCTCGGGCCGGGCGGGCCAAGATGATGATGTGGTGGACGGGGTTCCTGATGCCCCAAAGGATCTGCTATGTTCACAGGCGGTGAGTGGGAGTTTCCAGGGGTTGCCAACAGTATCGCCGGAGCGCTGACGTGGTCTCCCCAGATGAAGCCTCACAGGCCAGGAAACAAAGATCACAGGTGGTGTCTCGCCTGCTGCCTTTACATGCGCCGACCGATGTCCTGCACGGAGGTCTGGATGGGGGCACTCACAGGTACAAGGCACTCCCTGGAACCACCGGTGTCACCCCACAGTAAGTAGGGAGATGAAGGCTGGCTTAGAGCGGTATGAGACGCGTCTCACTTTAGTCCACGCTAGGCCAAACCCCCACTTTATAGGTTTTAACGGTATGATTGTTGAGATTTATTTTCTTCAGATATCTAGTGACCATTAAAAAAAAATGCACCAGGTATCCTTTGCAACCTCGAAGATTGACTAAAAATGTTTATTAGTTTGGGCATTGTTTATAATAATTAGTGTATACTATTATTATGTGTCTTTTTTTCTTATTGGAAGAGGATAACTGAAATTTGGTAATTTAGCAAACCCCTGAGGAAGGATATGTAGTGTGCCTTAAATGTATGTGTAAAATGAATGAATTGTCAAGGAAGTTGAAATAACATTTAACACTTAAAGTTGGTGGAATGAACAAATGAAAAGTGAACATTCAATAGCACATTGATACTTTATCGATATAAACATACATGTTAAGAATTAATGATGATTAGCACACGATTGCATGCATGTCGGATTGAGGAGAATAAAGCCCCTACAATTTAACTTTGATTGTTTTTATGTTATGTTTCTTGGTAGAAAAATGTTGCAACCCAAATGGCTAAATATTGAAAGTAGAACAGTGTTAAGTTTGAGTACAAATAAATGTTTATCCACAGTACTTTTCTTCTGTATGTCTCTCCCAGAGAGCCATTAGAATGAATCCATGGACTCAAAGTAGTCATTTACTGCTCTGATGTAGCAACAGTGTTTAACAGAAGTTGTCACCCGCTGTTGTTACATCATAAGTTAATTAGAGGCTGCTCTGGCTGAGCTCTCTGAGATCCTGTCATTGTGTGTTCTTTATTTTTTTTTACTTTGAGACGGAGAAGAGGCCATGTTATGTGTGGTTCCCCCATTACTCCTCAGCCCCTGCTGATCTTTCAAAAGTAGGGACAGGTGATTTTGGGGGCTGTCCATAAAATAACGGGATAGATGGGTAAAAAGTAGATAACAGGGATGTTTTTCACCTTAGGGTTCTGAGTGACACCATAGACCGCTCTAGTCTATTTGACTGTGGTCTCATTTCCCCTTACCGGCTGTGATCGGCTGTCTATACTTGATATTGGCGTGGTGGTCTCCGCCCCACATGTCCGGTACAGCCTGCACAATTACGTTTACCTCCGGCCCTTGTCTAGAAGTCGGTGCACTGGTTATTACAGCCTATTCCTACAACTCTATTATGGCCTTGGTTCGATTCATTGCCTTGATGTACTATATTTATGCTTATTGGTTCCAGACCATCATTGATGGTTTTCCGCAGGCATTTTTCTCTCCGGCATAATCTCTTATGTCCTGATGCTGATCCCTACGTCTTCTAAGGGGTTCAAAATGTCATCAACAATAGTACCATGACTTAAATTGTTTAAATATAATTGTTCATGGTAGCATAGGTACTTCACAATATATGCAACATGATCATTTGTGTTTTAGTTTTAGTCACATGGAGAAATATCTGAGCCTAGAAGTTTTTTAACTTCTCTCTTGTTTGTTCTCCCACGCCATTGATGTGCTTGTTTAAAACCCAATAAATGCATGGATTTTTCCATTTTGGACACTTAAAATAGGCCTCATTGTATATCTATGTATTCATTTCTTTTGTTATTTTGTAAGTAAGGGACTTTTGTTCCATTAAAAATACTAGTCTACTTGATGTCACTCTGAACCCATTCAGTGAAAAAAATCCCCAATATTAACTGTTACCCATCTATTATTCTTTTGTTGGATTCTCTAAATAAGACACTTATCAATGATGAAGTTGCTTCTGAATGCAGAAATATGTCTTTTTTGCTTGGGGAGAATCTCTTATAGTATTTTTTTTCCAAACCAATTTTATTTTCATAATGGTACATATAGCACAAGATTGCAATATTCAAAATGCATTCGCATATTGAAGATGTCCTGGTAATGACCACATTTGGTAAGGAGCAGTCGGTTCATTGTAGTATAATATAAAGTACAATATCAACCATCAGATCACTAGAGGGAGATTCACACTACATCTGCACAAGACGGCAAGACTATTATTATCATATTATTATCAGTGCCTCCATGATGTTCTTTTGTACTGGAGTTGCAGGCAGTGTACGAGTCCACCCCCCTCTTCCGCCCCGCAGGACCAATCAAATATAGCTTCCCAGAGGAATGGAGGACGACCCCAAGCCCCCGCGAGCAGTAGGCTGAAGGAGCCCTAAGTCTGGGAAACAGAACACGACTATTGCACCAGTATTTGGAGGTGTCAACGTGCAGAAGCAGAAGGCTTCCAAATTAGGCCATTAAAAAGTCTTTGAACGCCTGGAGCTCATGCAGTAGCCCCTCTAACAAGGCTGCGGTGGGAGTCCTCCTTAACACCAGGACTTCCTCCCGCCTCCGTGCAGCCGCCTCCGCTATCCGCTAGGGATAATGTGGTGAGGACCCGAACATTTTGTGCAAGCTTTCGGGGGTGAGGTATGTCCTGCAGAGAATATTGTGTTGTATGTACTGAAACTTGTTATTAAGTGACACCTTCCTTGGGTAATGTAGTGCTTTATCCCTTTTTTCGGGCGTGAAATCTTGGCCAATGCCTCTTTCCCAGCAGCGGTACAAAAGGGGGTGGTGATGGACGGAGCATCTGAACCAATCAAACACTCACACCCAGTCAAAAGATCTGGGTTTGATCCATCACCGTTCTTTAGCCCACTCTGCCACCCCAGTTCAGACATGGCTTTATGCAAATCAGTCTGACCCTGTGCCTCATGAAAACAGTCCAGCCCGAACTGCCAAGCCATGCCTTCCCTGGACCGGAAACAAGCTTCCGAGGACCGGTTTCTGGCATTACAGCCTTCTTTAGCCCGGCTTGCTTGAATCCAGTGGCAAAGTGAACAAGGGACTCACGTCTGAGCATACCCTGCCACACTTATGGCGGCCAAAGCGGTACAAAAGGGGGTGGTGATGGACGGAGCAACTGAACCAATCAAACACTCACACCCAGTCAAAGATCTGGGTTTGATCCATCACCGTTCTTTAGCCCACTCTGCCACCCCAGTTCAGACATGGCTTTATGCAAATCAGTCTGACCCTGTGCCTCATGGGAACAGTCCAGCCCGAACTGCCAAGCCATGCATTCCCTGGACCGGAAATAAGCTTCCGGGGACCGGTTTCTGGCATTACAGCCCCCTTTTGTACCGCTCTTTCCCAGCAGCAGCGCTTTACCTGCAGGGGGTGTGAAGTGGTGTGTGCTTCAGCCCTTGAAAACCACGTGATGAGCCTGCGTCCATTGCCCTTGACATGGAGGGTGTTGCTCTGGTTCAGAATCCGTAATGTCCCATAGTTTTCCTAGTTCCGCCACTAATCTACTGTACGCAAGGATGTGGCCTCTAGGAGCTTGTTCTGTTCCCGCAACTGACCTAAGGGGACAAGCAAACCCCGTGGAATAAGTCGCCAAGCGTGCTCACCCTGGTCTCATCTCAGGTCTCCTCGACCTCCCGTCCGATTAATTTACAAAATGATGCTATATTGCTCAGGCTGTTTCTGGGGAGTCTGGAGGGATCAATTGCATGAGCCGCAGCCCCCTGGGTAACTTGCGTAGGTGATACGCAGTAAGTTGTTGGGCTGCCTGTTGGGGTCTGGCACATGGGAGCAACTATCTACCCACCACAGCCTGTGCCCTAGCCGCGTACGGTAAGCCTAGTTCCTCCGTCAACCGTCCGGCCATCCACCTCGCAGGCCACTGCAGCTGTGCAGCCAAATAATAATGCTCAAAATTGGGCACCTCTAGACCCCCTTTATCAATGAGCAGTTGGAGTATCCTTAGCGCCACTCGTCTCTTACCCCTGTCCCATGTGAAGGTACCCAACATGATATGTAGGGCCCGAAAGGTGGCCTGTGGAATATGCACTGTGAGGGTATGAAAGAAATACAGGAGACGAGGTAGCATTACCAATTGTGATAGTGATATTCACCCTTGAACACTTTAGGTGCTCCAGAACATCATCTGGGGGCGGAAGGAGGAGATGCCTCTAGTGAGGTTTCCATCGATGAGATCCTGCGTGATGTGGTACATGGGGATCCCCAGATAACGAAATTTGTGAATTTCCCAGCTGAGCACCCACCATTAATTGGTAGGGGGGGAGGGACTGTCCGCATGGAGCAAGAAGACACACGACTTGGTCCAATTTAACCCCTAGCCCAGAGGCCTTGCTAAACTCCTTGAGAGTCCCTGCAATGACCTGGAGCCCTCCTAAATGTCCTGAACATAGATGAGCAAATCGTCAGCATATAGGTAGACTATGTGTACCTCATCATTCAGGAGGATTTCCCACTCCTCACCTCGTTGGCGGAGCTGCTGGACCCGCGCCTCCATTGTGATGGCGAATAAAAGTGTTGAGGGGGGCATCCTTGATGGGTTCCCCTGCTCTCCATAAACAGGAGTGAGATAAGCTGGCCAAATTTCACAAAGGCCGTGGGCTGTGTATAAAAGTCGGTCTCTGGAGC
This sequence comes from Lissotriton helveticus, assembly GCF_964261635.1. NCBI lineage: Eukaryota > Metazoa > Chordata > Amphibia > Caudata > Salamandridae > Lissotriton > Lissotriton helveticus. Next base: position 126,487,457 of record NC_136068.1, on the reverse strand, counting down.
CTGCCAGTGACACTCAACATGTCTAGGGCGGAGAAGAGGTTGCCCCAATCCACCGTCTTTTCTAAGTTTAAAACCACACCGGATGTGTACGGCCTCCGCGCTGGGGCTAGCTCTATGATCCTATGCAAGCGTCTAACATTTAGGGTAATGGAACACCCGGGAATGAAACCATTCTGTTCTGGATGTACCAGATATTGCATGCTCCAGCAAGCGGACCGCTATGATCTGGTCCTGATCATAACTGTGGAAGGCTGCCTACCGCGAGCGCTGCCAGATAAAGTAATCCGTTTGGGGGCCAATAGCGATACATAGGTCTTGTATAATTCAACAGGTAATCCATCGAGGCCTGGCGTCTTCTGTGTAGCAGCACCCGTAATGGCCCTTCTGATTTCCTGTAGCATGAGGGAATATTCAGGGCTTCTCTATCCGGAGGGTCAAGACTGGACAACTCTAAACCCTGCAGGAACTCACTAATACATACTTGCAGATCTGCGGGAAGTGGGGGGTTTACAGCGCCTTGTAGTGTGTTATGAAGGCCGCATGTATATTAGCTTGGGTGGTAAGTGTGCGATTCAGGAATTTCCTGATCATAGTGGTGGGGACCACGGGCCTCGCGCTATGCTGGGGTCATGCTAGCAAGCGGCCTGACTTGTTCCACTCGGCGTGCATTTGGCCTGATAAGCCTTAAAGTCTAAGCAACATAATTGCTCGACTAGGCGAGCATGAAGCTCCAGCGCCTCGGTCAAGGTACGCTTTTCTGTAGGGTTCAGGCGGGCGCCACTTCAAGTGGCCCTAACTTCTCTTTAGTCCACAGAAGGTCCTTATGCAGGACATCCCTAGCTCCCACCACTGCCCTAATACACTGGCCTCTAACCACTATTTTGACCGCCTCCCAGTCCATTTGTCGGGTGGTAGCCAAGCCCCAGTTTTTCTCTAAATAGTGTGTATGGCTCTCTTCTCTGAAGGCCTGGTCTTTAATGTGGTTGGCTGGAGTCGCCAAGTGGGAACTGGGGGTCTTGGTGTTCCCCATTCAACATGTACCTGTAGTGGGTTTATGTTTTGTAAAGTGCATGGCTACCCGAAGGCTTCCCCGCGCTGGTGAGTACTGTGCTCAGAGTAGGGCCTCTGGTACATTAACTGGGAAACAGCCATGTCTTAAGTTTCTTCCTGAAGGAAAGTTCATTTTCCAGTGCTGGGTGGAAGATCGTTCCACAACTTCGGTACTATGTGTGCAAACGATCTTCCTCCCCATCTCATCCTTTTTACCCTGGTTTTACTGAGGAAATGAAGATGCAAGGATCTCAGGTGTCTAGTTGGAACATAAATGGTTCCCAACTCTCTGAGCTTTACTGGGCCCTTGTTATTTATGGCCCTCTGAGCAATACAGAGGGATTTAAACGTAATCCTTGCCTCAATTGGGAGCCAATGCAGCTGTTTGAAGGGTTCTCTTACGGAGACATTGCTAGGAACCTTTAGAAGGAGCCTTGCTGCCACATTTTGCACAGTCTGAAGTCCATTTATTACTTATTTGGGTGCGCCCACATAAAGTGAGTTGCCATAATTCAGACAGGAAACTGATTGATTAAATGACCGTTTTCCTTAGATGCTCTGGGATTAATACCAGTATCTTCTTGAGCATTCGGAGTAAAGAGAAACAGATGCCAGACAATTTATTTGCTTGGTGGTCCATTGCTAGCAAACTGTCCAACCAGATTCCCACATTTTTATCACTGGTTTGGGAACTGAGGAGGGCCCATGTCAACAGGCCAGCTAAACAGAGGTCTGTGTATGGCCTGGTGTCCAAGGATCATTAATTCAGTCTTATCACCATTCAGCTTTAGATTGCAGCTTGACATCCAGCAGCGCAGTTTATCCAAACAGGGTGCCAAATGTTTATTTCCTGGATTAGGGCCTTCTGTAAGAGAAACAACCAGCGGGGTGTCATCAGCATAGGAGACCGCTGACAGGTTAAAGTCCTGCACTAAGGTGGCAAGCTGGCGCTCATATAGAACAACGTGGGGCTAAGAGACGATCCCTGAGGGACACCACAAATCGTTGGAAAGCTGTCAGAGAGGCAGTCTTTGTTCCAGACTTGGTAGGATCTGTTTTCCAGAAATGAGGTGAGCCAATCTAATGCTTTGCCCTGAATTTCCACCTCGTAAAGTCTATCTCTTAGGATCTTGTGATTCACTGTGTCGAATGCCAGACTTAAATCCAGTAGTAGGACGGCGGCTAAGACTCCTATTATCCAGTATAGCTTTGAGCTCCTCTGTGACCACCAGAAATGCGGCTTCCGTGCTATGGTGGGATGAAGAATGTTATTTTCCAGAAAGTCTGCTAATGTCCGATTGACATGTTTCTCTAGTACTTTTCCTAGAAAAGGGAGCAATGAGATGGGTCGTAAGTTGGCAAGGATTTCTGGATGTAGCTGAGGTTTTTTCAATAGTGGCCTAATTACTGCATGCTTCCATTGCTTAGGGACCAAGCCCTCCTCTAGTGAGAGATTAAGAAGCTCCATAAGTGACAGTAATATGACTTCTGCCACTTTGGATAAGATATGTGAGGGAGCCGGATCTAATGGAGATGCGGATTTGGTTGCCTTTATAAGATTTTGGATTGTTTCTTTGGCAAGCGTAGGGAATTTTGCTAGAATTGAAGGTGGTTGCAGATCCCTGCCTTCCCTAGCGCAGGTTCGGGATTGATCTGGAATTGATCATAAATATCAATTACTTTTTTGTGGAAGAAGGATGCTATATTGTTGCATCTTTCTTTTGTGGCTTGGGGAACGGCGTTACTATCAAGTGGAGTGGATAGGGTTTCTTTTGGGGAGTTCAAAGCCTGAGTGATTTTTTCCTCATAGAATTTGGCCTCTGATCGGAGAATGTTTTCTCTAGGTACTCTGCACCTGTAACATGTGTTTGGAGAGTGGAGTGGCAGAGGATACAATCTAATCGCACTTGTAGATTATGTGGGACCGAGTAATGTGAGTATTCCCTTACCCCAGGGTATAAGGCACTCCAGCAATCAAGTAGAGTCCAGTGTGTGAGCCATTGAAAAAGGCAGTTGGCTGCCGCTACCACTGGTAAAGTGGGCAGCAAAGGATGTGATTGATCCATCCACAGATCAAGGACGCAATTAAAATCTCCTCCCAGAATCCAGGGGTGATGAGATCAATAGGTAAGTATGCCAGACAGGCGTGCAAAGAAAGTTGATTGAGCCGTGTTTGGTGTATAAATAGTCCCCAGCAATAATGGCTCACCATGGAGTTGGCCTTCCACTGGAGCATAACCCCCTGCAGGGTCTATCACTTCAGCAATGGGACGGGTGTGATCTGCAAGATGTATATCAAAAGAAAAACCCACAACTTCCAATGCAGGGTAGTCTCCTAACGTGACATCACCCAAACAGTTAACTAAGAGACCCATGACTGGGGAACTGTAACACTCACTCACATACAAAAGCATTGTTACCGACGTGCAGCATGGGTCAAAAGAGGAAAGTGCATGCTGGAAAGCCGCTTTCAGTTAAATCTCTACTACTGAGGGTATTTAGAGCAAATCAAGAAAAAGAATGGGAAGAAAGTGGGGGCAGCATGCTAGACCCATTTCTGCATTACAAAAGTTAAATGACCAGAGATAATGTCACGCTCAGATCTTCAGAGAGCCAGGATTCAGCTCCTCTCTTTGGTCACAGCCTGAAATGCCTGCGGCGGTGATACAGATGTGGTCGCTGGGTGAAGGGCAGTCTTACAGAGAGAAGCTGTGGTTTTGGCAGCCGCCGGTTTCAGGTAATAACTAATTCTGTCACTGGATGTAATACTCGCCAAAGGAAGCCCAAGTGTTCAAATTAGTGTCAGCTGTCTGCTGCATGACATCCGGGAGAACCATAGAGTCAGCATTGTCCACGGAATCACAGGAGTAGGTCTCAGAGCGATTGTTATCTGCCAGCCCTTGGGCTGGGGAGCTCCTCTTGGGCCACCCGGATGTTGTGGTTGGGCCAGGGACTGATATTCCTGTGCTGGTGTGGGGAGGTTCCGCGCAGCTGTACAGGTCCACATCTTCAGTTCCGGCATCGGCCACCACTTTTGGGACTGTCAAACAGCGGCCTCTCTAAGGGCGAGGTAGGAGTGGTGATATATTGGTGCTGTTCCACCCAGTCCTTTCTGCTCAGTGAACAAATAGCTGCTGTTATTGGTTATAACTTTTAACTTGACGGGAAATAGTAGAGAATATTAAAGTCCTGGGCAAGTGCAGTTGAATGCGGCAGACAGGCAAGTGAGAGGACCCAGCACCGCCCACTCTGCTGCGTACCTCCGATCTGATGAGGGCGCCACCTGCACTGCTGGCATTAGGGGTCCAGCGGCGATTCAGTCCTCATTTCAGATGAGATGTGTCATAAGGGCCCAGTTGTGTGGCAGGTGTCGGGGTCATACTTTTAGCGCGAGACAGGTCGCGCTGACAAGGAATGAGACAGACACATCTGCTTTGTCATTTATTTGGGCCGGAAGTCCAGAGCGACCCCGGCCCGTTTATTTAAGCCTTCTGGCCACGCCTGGCCAGAAGGTGCTACGTTGTGTGCATGAACTTCTGGGTAGAGGTCCCCCGCGTGGATGGTGGTGAACGACTAGACCCCGTCATCCCATCTCAAATCTGTTTCAAAATAAAAGAAAACATACAAGCACGCAAAATCAGCAAGTCTTTGGTTTGGCCTTGGGTTTGGTCTCAAGTCGTAATAACGTTGACGAGTGGTTAGGCTTGTCCGTGGCGTGGCTGTTCCTTCTTTGCTGGATGAAATTCTCGACCCAGCGTCAGCCGGTATTTCAGGGACTGCTGGACTTGCCGCACGGTTTTCAGCGGGGTTTGGTTCAGCAGTCTCCCACTCTAGTTCACTGCTGCAGGGCACCTTGATCCGAACTCTTCTGCGCTCCGGAGCGAGTATTTCTTTGAACCAGGAGACCTTTTTAGTGATTACTTCACCGTTCTTCTCTGCCGTAACAGCAGTTCCCTTCACTGCCTTGACGGTCCACAGCCCTCGTTTATAGAGTGTGCAGAACTTTCCCCCACTCTTACGATTCCTCACTAGGACCGTACATCCAGGCACCACCAACCTCGGTTGTGCTCTTCGCCGCTGACTGGCTTTTTCATTGGTCGCTAGCTTACGGGCTTGGGTGTCCGCGGGATGGTATGGCTCTGGATCCCAATTCTCAGCTACTGGGATAGTGTCTCGGCGGTGTCCAGAAAACATCAATGACCATAGTGATCTCTGAGTTGTGCAATGAGGAGTGCTCCAGTATTCTCGCAGAAAGTTCTGTAGGACAATTTCCGGGTAGGACTGTTCGGCTACCGCTATGCGTAGGATTTTGTTAAGGGTCCGCATAAATCGCTCTGCCTCCCCATTGGCCTGTGGCCATTGTGGAGTGATGCGGTGATGTTTTATTCCTAGCCGTGTCAGGTATTCTTTGAATTTGTTGCCTTGAAAAGGGGCCCCGTTATCTGTCTTGATTGTGGGTGGTAGCCCAAATAGCGCAAAAAGTATTTTCCAACATTGGTAGCAGGTGATCAAATGCAGTCGATGGTAGTACTTCCACGATCGGGTATCTTGTATAGTCATCGATTTATAACTGCAGTGGTCCGACCATCTGGGAAGATTTCAAAATCGAGACTAATCCATGACCAAGGTGACGGTGCTGGTTATCAGTTATCACCGGGGCTGGTGACTCTGGGTTTCCGGTGAGTTGGGCTGCTTGACACTTGCGTACTAGTTCAACGGCTTCTTCCAGACCCGGGAACCACACTTTTTCCCCTCATTCGGGATTTTATCTTGTTTGTACCTTGGTGTCCTTCATGTGCTAGAGCAGTAGCTCGTTCTTGGACGCTTAGGGGTATTACGATGCGTGATCCTCTTAACACAATGCCACTGGATGCTGCACTTAGTTCTCCGTGTATTTTCCAGATTTTCCCTAGGCGAGTCCGGTTTGCTTCATTCCACCCATTGATGTTGTGAAGAAAATTTGGCCATGATCCTCTTTTCAGAGCGTCCATTACTCTTTCGAACACGGTGTTAGCTAGTGTGTGGGCTTCAATTTCTGAAATTGTGAGGGCTTTTGGGCACCCCCATTGTATGATCATGTTGACAAAGTCTTCGGTTTGTCTTTCGTGTTCCGAACCGTTGTCCACGGGATCAGCTGGATAACGTGACAAAAAGTCCGCAGGGTTTTTTGCACCAGGTCGGTAAACCAGATCTAACTGATAATGTTGAAGTTGGATCACCCATCTTTCGATTCTGGGTGGTGGGTAAGGAGCAGTACCCTTGAACAGCGGGAGCAGCGGCTGGTGGTCAGTCACTACACGGAATGGGTGTCCTGAGATATATAGATGAAAATGGTTGCATGCCCACTTAATAGCAAGTGCTACTCGTTCGATTTGCGAATACCAAGTTTCCGTTGCCGTTAAGGCTTTGCTTGCGAATGCCAGTGGGACCCATGTGCCTGGCTCCATGTCTTGGGTCAGAAGGGCTCCTAACCCTACCGGGCTTGCGTCCACTATCAGTTCTGTTTGCTGTGTAGTGTCGAAGTAGGCCATTGTCGTTTTTTCTTGCAGGGCTGACTTTACTTTTTAAACGTTTTTCTTCTTCTTGACCCATTTCAACTCAGAATCTTTCTTTGTTAGGCTGCGCAGTGGTTCGGCAATAGTGGCGAGGTTAGGTATGAACCTCCCGCAGTACGTCGCCATACCCAGGAAACTCCGAACCTCCGATACAGTTGTAGGTGCGGGAGCGAACTGGATGGCTTGAGACTTCCTTGGGTCAACTTTTACTCCTTCTTGGCTGAACACATATCCAAAGAATTCGATGGTTTTCTGGAAGAATTGTCATTTTTCTTTGTGGAGTGTGACATCATGATCTTGCAGGCGTTGGAGGGTAGCTCAGAGTTGTCTGTGATCAAGTTTAGCCGAATGTATCAAAATGTCATCACTGACATTGAGCACCCCTTGTAGACCGGACAGGATTTCTCTAACAGCATTTTGAAAAATCTCCGCGCCCGAAGATATCCCAAAGCGTAACCTTTTGTAACGCCGGAGCCCTAGGTGTGTTGAAAATGTGGTTGTATATCTGCTTTCTTCAGCTAGTTTTAGCTGGTGATATCCGGCATTTGGGTCTAGCTTTGAAAACCACTGCGATCCATTGAGGTCTGCGAGTATGTCATCAACCGTTGGTGTCAAATGCCTCTCCCTGCATATTGCTTGGTTGGGCATTCTCATATCTATGCAGAGCCTGATTTGGCTGGGCTGTTTTGGTTTCCTCTGCTATAACCATAGGTGATGCCCAGGGAGTTGGCCCAGTAACTTTTTCTATCACTCCTTGTTGTTCCAGTTTTTGTAGCTCTTGCTCTACCAGTGGTCTCAAATGGAACAGGATACGCCGGTATCGCAGGGCAATTGGTTTTATCGATGTCGATATGTAGCCTTATTGATGGTCGCTTTATGCACCCTAATCCTTTGAACAGCTGTGGGAATAACTCAGCATGTCCTCGGTCTGTAGAGTCTTCACAGTGTTTGCGATTGTTATCAGGCTCAAATCTTCAGCAGTATGGCTTCCTACCAATATGTCTGCCTCCCTGTCGACAGCATGAAACGTCGTGGTGACTTCGCGGTCTTCTGATTTCACTTGTACGATCATTTTTCCCTTCAGAGGAAGTGATTTTTGGCTGCTGTATGTGAGTATCTTCACTTTGGATGGTACTAGTGTCGGTCTCGGGTTGAGTTTTTTGTAGTGCTGACTCCCCATTTCATTCACGGATGCCTCAGTATCGATGAGGGCCATGACAGGTGACCCTGCGATTTTTATGGCACATGTCGGCTGGGGACACCGTCTCAGCTTCAGATCACTCGCGAAGGAGACGAGGTAGCATTCCTCTTCTTTACCTGTGGGTGAGTCTTCGATGTATTGTCTATGCGTCATCTGCGTTCTCGGCATTCTTGATTCGCTGGGTTAATCTAGTGAGAGATGTCTCACTGATCTAGCCGGGGGGTTTCTACCGGGAGTCCCTCTGCTTCGCATGCCGCCTCGACATACGCTCGAAAAGTGATTGGGAATTCCACACTTTGCCCAGCGAAAGGCAAGATATGCTCATTCATGGTGTGGGTGTTCCTCTCTTCTACAGTATCCACATTGTGACTGTTGCGGTCTTCTGGTGGCCATCTTCCCCGGCCTCCATCAGCAGGGATGCAAGCTGCGTCCACTTGCTCTGTCTTGACATTAGTTGTAGGTTCATTTGCTTTGTTAAGCGCTGCTTCCATGGCCCTTGCTCGGACATCAGATAGTTCATGGGAACGTGCTAGGATTATTATCACTTCCAGGGAGATGCGCAGTTGTCTGAGAGTGAGTGCCCGCAGGGTCTTGTTGCGGCATCCTTGGATAGCCTGAGCTCGTACCTCATTGTCTTTATCATCCTCAGTGCATGTGCTGGCCAATTCTCTGAGGCGGGCATGGAATGTGTCCATGGATTCACCTTCCCTTTGACAGGCTTGCCGCAACCTAAAACGTTCATAATCTGGGTTTAGTTGAGGGTCGAAATGTGCATTAAGCGCTCGAACCGCAGCTTCGTAGTCAGTTGATTCTCCGGTGTTTAGTAGATGCACAAATAGCTTGTAGATTTCATCACCTGCAAAATGTAGTAGTAATGATCTTTTTACGGCGCCATCGGTCTCTCTGGTTGCGATGAAATAGTTGTCTATACAGCCAAACCACACATTCCACCTCGGTGACGCAGTGGCAGGATCAATTAATTCACTGAACGGTGGGAGTGCACTAACTTGTGAATGTGCTGGTGCTACCGCAAGAGGTGCAGGTTGTGGAGCGTTGGCAGAGGTAGCCGGTTCAGTCATGGTGGTTCTATATACGAAGTTGGGGTTGCCAACGCTTGTTTGACTTTATAGTTGATGTGCTGAGCTGTGCCAGTATTTGTGGACCTCTATCCTTGCTTTGTTGTTCAACAGAATGGTTGGTTTTACCAATGCTTGTCTGAGCATGTAATAATGTGGGAGGCTGTACCAATGCTTGTTTGTTTCTATCACAGTTCCATGGTAGTTGGTTTGGCCAAGGCTTGTTTGTTTGCCAATGCTTGTTTGTTTTCTGCCGTTCGTTATAACAGTTCAGTGGTAGTTGGTTGTGCCAAGGCTTGTTTATTGGCCAATGCTTGTTTTGTGCCGTTTGATTTTGGCGGGCTGATCCACCGTTTATCTCCTGCCCAGTCAGTCTGTCAGTTTTCCCGCGCTGTGTCGTGTGCCTCAGGGCTTAAGCGTTTCTTGTCGAACGCAGCCCATTTATACTGCCATGCCCGCGCCTCAAATTCCAGTGCGGACTCTGCCGGGGCCTCTTAGGGAGCGCGACTGCACTGCCGCTTCACGTGGGTGACTTTGCTCACCGAGGGGCGCCAGGGTCAGGCGGTACCTATGAGTCAACGACCGATGACTGAATTTGGCGTCCTCGCAGCCCCTTCTCACTATCCTGATGCGACCATGTTCTCTTGCGGTGGGTGGTGTAAGTCCCACGTCACCGCGTCGTCTGGTCGACGATCTGTACTGAACAGCTTCCCTCAGTGGCAGTGGGGTGGCGGTTCTATGCGCATCCCATCCTTGTCGCCAGTGTCGGGGTCATACATTTAGCGCAGGGCAGGTCGCGCTGACAACGAATGAGACAGACACATGTGCTTTGGCATTCATGTGGGCCGGAAGTCCTGAGCGACCCCGGCCCGTTTATTTAACCCTTCTGGCCACGCCTGGCAAGAAGGTGCTACATTGTGTGCATAAACTTCCGGGTAGAGGTCCCCTTACGTGGCTGGCGGTGAACGACTAGACCGCTACAGCAGGGTTTACACCTGGATACCAGCACCAAGTGGCGTTGATGCCCACTACTGCCAGAGGTCAGCTCAATCTTGTAGGCAGCCACCACACCGAGAGCACACCCCCCCCTCCCCCCCACTCTGATAGTTTGAAGTGTGTGGAGATCCTATTAGGCATGGTTCCTGCGATCTTTGCTGAGTATCCGGGTCTTCTGGCCATGGGTGAGCAGGCCTAGCCCCCTGAGCTCTTGCCTGCAACGCGGGCGATTCTGTTAGTCGCAAAATCCTAGTCCTTTCGCCAACCACCGCATAACTGACGGGATGGCACAGCGCCTTCGTTCACGGATTGGGGGGGTGCCCCTCTGGCCTTAGCAACTCGATTGTGGCCGCAAAGTTAGGGAAATTTCATCATTTGATTTCCTGGGAGCAGGGGTACTCACACTGGCTCCAGGCAGTACTCCTTCCGCCTCCAAGGCTCCGGCTTAGGCTTCAGAAGCTGCCTGTACCATGGCCAACCCAAGCTGTTCACAGGGTCCGGACGTATGCTCCTGTCCGCGCTGTACAGGTGGCATCTGTCAGCAGGATACCCGCTTTGGTTCACGAACCCCGTTTAGGCCTCAGGTCGCACAACACCACCTTCTGCACTCTTCGCTGCTCACCCTCTCGTGCCCTCGAAGGCCAGGCGGTTGAAGGCACGCGTCTCAGCTGCTGCGTTCTTTGGGGCCTAGTGTGGGGAAGCTTACAGGCTGCGGCTGTTTCCATTCGGTCTAGGCCTTCATGCTCTGCCGGGCCCAGCATCAGTACTCCACCCCCTACATAGGTCATCAAAAAAGGGTGCCGCTATAGGTCTGTGTCCCTTTCTGCCATGGAGTCAGGCAGGAGCAGCACAGATTGCAGCGATTATTACCAGATCGTGGGTCTTGATCGCGGAGCTCAGTTAATTTGAGTCCGACATCTTGCCAGGCTAGTCTTGCCCCCCATCTCTTATAGATATCTTTACCACAAAAGATGACCGAAATACCACCACTTCACATTCAGAAACTATGCCCTGCATCTATGGGAATGCTATGTCCGGGTGTTTTTCCACGATCTCCCTGTATGTCTTTTATCCAGTTGTTTTAAGTTTGACTTCCATGAGAAAGTTCAGGACTTGTGTGACCACAAATTTTCAATTGGGGGATTCAGGTTAAGTGACCACCCCACCTTTACAGGCTTTTGTCATGTTTCACATCAAACTAATAGGGATGTGGAATTTAATAAAATATCTTACTTGTCCATGGGACAGGTTGCTTCATAAATCTACTTGTCCTATAACAAAATCCACTTGTCCCTTTGGTGTTATGTAGTGCTGCAACACATTGTGACAGCGATCTCATGATGTATGAGCTCTGATAATAACCTCTCTGATTATGCCAGGGCTCAAATTATAGTAGGGTTTGAATACAAGCATTTTGCTTATTTTGCCACTGGCAACAGTTCCAGGGTTGGACTGCCCTTTTGAGTCTGTGTGAACCTACTAACTTGCATGTTCTAACTTTCATGTTTTAGGGATTTTTGCCACTTCTTCTCTATTCCTTTTCAATACTGAGAACGATTGGAAATCTACTTCTGACAAGGGCAGAAGTAAGACTTTTTCCAAGGTGGGGGGGAAAAACTGGTTGAAGGGAAAGTGACGTTGTAAACTCTCAACAGATTTTTTCATGAGCAAATTACATATGCATATTTGCTCATACTAAAATGCAGTTCACGCTTTTTTTCTAGGAGTACGATTTCCGGGCCTACTTTTGTAATTTCCTTGTGAATTTATGAAAGCCATAAATCTGTACTAATGCAAGGAAATAACATCAAGGGAATTTTGAATCTCCAAAAGCAACATTTAATAGTAGGGGTACATTCAATCACTTTTGCGTGATGTTTTGTTAATTTAATTGGAATCAAGATAGCCAAGTCCCCTTTGGCTCTACCTGCCCAAGATGGAGTAGCTGGGATACGCATACAATAGAAACCTTTTAATCAAAATTCTTCATGTGCCACGTCTTTTGCAACACATGATATCAGCATTATTAACAATAGATAACCAGTATGGATAGATCAGTTTTGAATGAATACCTGCGATGTTTCTTGAGAGGAGCGTGAGGCCCTGCCATGGTAAATCCTGTAACCTGCTTGTAGATTAACCCCTTCGGTGCTGATGACGGCTCCCGGTCGTCATCAGTTACGGTGGGCGTGTGCTGATGACGGCCGGGAGCCGTCATGACAATACCCGCGATCGTAATGTGCCGCACAGGTGCAGAATTCCGGCCGCAGCCAGGGGGTTAAATGTGCGTACCACCTCATTGTCTGATTGCATTAGGTCCCCAGCTTGGCATTCAGAGATGTTCTTACACCCCAATAATTCTGGCCTCACTTGAGCACAACGTCAATCGTAATCATCCAAAGAAGTTAAAACATCAAAGCTGTTTCCTCATTAAATATTGGGCAATTGTTTGGAGTCTGAGTCCATTGAAACACTATGTATGGTTGAAAGAGTGATGATCTATAAAAGTAACCCTGGGGAAGGGCCTAGATTGAACCTTATTTTGTTTATGTGAACAACCAAGAGAAGCTTGTATGTTATGGGGGGATTTAATATTGACGATCACACGGTCACTGGGTGTTTCTTTGTCACAAATACCAATATAAGGAGTTCTAGCCATAAGCTCTTCTGCCGCGGGATCATTAGACCATTCAGGGTTTGATTTTAGCCTGTGATTTGTCGCACTTTTTTAAGGCAGAGTAATCTTCATTCAAAGTTGGTAATACTATTAGAACATCCTTTAGGACTATTGTATGCGTGGTACACTCTGGTGGGAGCTGGGGACAACAATATTTACTGTTTAAAGGAGCCCTCAAATCCCAAGATCTGACTGTGGTTTCAACAGAGTAATTTTAAACCCTTATTCTAGCAGCATGATTTATAGCTTTCAAACCAGGATTAGGGGGCTTGATCTCTGTGTTCATAACAGTGCCTCCCTCTGCGAGATGATTTGTTTGACTTCCCTGAGATTTACAAAGCTGTTCGGTAGAAGTCTTTCATTTGTCTAGCTTATAATTGAGCTCTTTTAGATTCCCAAATATCTGTGCAAATTTCCTTTGTCACAGCCTCCAGCTTATCAAAGCAGTTTGAAAATTGGGTTGTTAACACAGAGTTCCAGATCCAATAGAACCTTCAGGGATACATCCCTTCTACTGGTGGTTTGTTTCTTCTTGGAAGCCCTAGACTTCCCTCTTTTTAGGTCGAGCATTCAAGACCTCTTGCATATACTTTAGTATATACTTATATGTGTATGTACTTTGTGGGCTCTGGAGATCAGCCATAGGACTTGTTTGCTTCCACTTAGGGACTTTTTTTCTGTTCAACTGCCTCTATTTAACTGTCTTAATAGAAAACGACCAGCAGACGTCAGTAACATACCAGAATCACTTTAGCATTCTCTAGATTCTAGTCCATAGAAATTGTCTTCCATGAGCACCCGTAGACAATAATATTTTTTTCAAATCTTGTATTTTCAGTGATATGACCACTGAAGGCCCCGATTTATTTTAAAAACAGCTTTGGACTATACCATTTCCTGCTGAAAGGCAATATTTCTCTTCATGTGTTCCCATACCTGGTGTGTCACACAGTGTGGTGCTTATTTTCGCTCCATGTTAAAGAACAGTAGATGTTTCAGCACCCAGGCTAATGTGCTACATAGCTAAATACATATAAGGTCCCAAAGGCAAGACCGATTGCATTGCAAATGCTTGTTATTTCCAGGTCCCAGTTTGGGTGCCCTTTCAGCTCCCTTAGGCTGAACATTATCCCCTTTCTTCTTCTTCGTAAGAGAAGAAGTGGATAAAGAATGTGCAGCCTCCAGTGGATCACCCCCCACATTCAAAGTTCCTACAGGACTTTGAGTGAATTAAGTATCTCAAATATTTTTTTGTAAACATCTCTTTATTAAGATTACAGCAAGCATTACAGAAACCAATATACCACAAATAGTCATGCATTCAGATAAAGGGTAAACCAACTGCATCCAGTCATTGATGATCTCACTCTCCACCTCCCATTCCTCCCTCTGCCCACCACGATCCGGGGGTGCTGCCTCAAGGAAGAGTGGCTGCAGAAGAAAATGAAATGGGGGTAGCACAGTGCCTTCCTCTGTAAACATTCCTCTTGCCCCAGAGCCTCTCCTTCTTTCAGGTGCGGCTCCAGCTTTCTTAAACCACTTTCTTGGCTATTGTGCACCAATCCATGCCCCTTTTCGAGTCCCTCAGGGGTTGTGCGGACGTCGCCCTCCCCATTGGCAGGCTATATTACGTTTGGCAATCGCCATGTCCAAGGTAATCCAAATCTGTTACATGTGGTTCAAGTCTGTTGCATCCCACACATTGAGAAGACACCATTTGGTGGAGATCGGCATGTCACTTCAACATATGTCATTCATGCACGCCACCACTGATTCCCAGAAGGGCCGAACTGCTGGACACCCCAAAATTGTGACAGAAGGTCCTTTCCTGGCCAAACTGCCTACAACAGCTCACATCTGAGACACTGCCCGTTTTGACCAGTGTGATGCAAGAGACTTCAGATCTGTGGAGTTTTTGAAACTGCACCAACCGAAACCCCGCCTTGAATTAAATGAAATGAGAAGATCATTTGAATATGCAATAGCTACCCTGAGGCGTCCTAGCGCTGCAGACAAACGCGTGTGGTGGAGAGCTAGGGGCCTAGTCTGAGTTGGTGAACAACAGGGTTTTTAGCTTTTTGCAGAAAGTCAGTAAATTAGGTTCAGATCGCAGGTGGAGGGGAAGGGAGCTCCAGAGTTCCCTGATGGCCACCTCCCAGGGGGAGGCCAAGGCCTCCGGCAATTCATCATCTCTTAGACTTCCCAGGTCGCTTTCCCATTGTTCCCGCAGGTGAAGAAGTGTCTGAGTTGTTGATTAACTTCCGGTATGTAAGGAAGAGTGCTTCGTGGGTCATGTAATCGAGTAATCTAACTAGGGGCGACAATTCAGGGAGGTCAGGCCCCCGGGGAATAACTGCCTGAAGAGTGTGGCGTATCTGGAGGTATCGAAAGGTCTCGGAGGTCACCAGCTCGTAATCCCTCTGCAGATCAGATAAATGGACAACCCCAACTTTAGAGATACCTATAGGATCGATTTGTCTAAGCTGGATCGAATACCTAGAGTGCCCAACCACTCTGAGTCCCACAATGGTATGGCATGGGTAATCCTGCCCCCCCAGCCCAGTGTTTTGTGTGTCAAGTCCCAGAGTCGTATCATGAGTGCGGTGGGCCCCTGGAGGGTCATGTGTCACTGGTTGGTGTAGAGGGCTCACAGATATTCACCCCCCCTCTTCCCGGCGCAGAACATGAAGGTCCATATGGTCCGCTGGCTCATCTTCAGGGTGGTGAACCCATTTCTTAATGACCGCTAATTGTGCCACAATCTTGATTTTCCTCTCGCTATACTATCAATACTATTGGCAGAGCTCTTCACCTCATTTTCCCTACTGGTAATGGGGCTTTGGAAGTCTGAAGCCACTCTAGGGTTAATGGCCCTCATAGCCGTCATCAGAGAACTGGTGTTGGACTTAATCGTTGAGCTTTCAAGTAGGCCGTTAGCTTTCCTCATGCTCAGAATGCAAATGGAGTACAAAACAAATTTAAAAGACTCGAAAAAGAAAAACCAATAAAAATGTCAATACCTTAACAAGACAGCTATTCAGACCGAAAACTACAGACCAAGAGTGTGTCAAACCCAGCCTCGACTGGTCGCGACCGGCGCAGACTAGCCTGCTCTTGACCAAGGCGTGTACCCGCGTTGTGGGAGACCCACAAATTATTTATGGCCTGTGCGTCCGGTAAATTGATGATGCCCCACCTCCTGAGGGCAAAAGCAGGCTCTTGGTGTAGTCCGCTGGTCGGCCCCCCGTGCGGCAGAATGTCCGCCTATGTAGTCAATATATATTACTTGCCACAGACCCTCCGCTGGTGGTTGCTGTTTCAGGGCAACTTTCTTCTTGTATGTTTGATCATATCTTCGGCAAGACAAACCAGTGTCCATATGACTGCAGATTCTTTTACTATGGGGGCTATCACCCGAGGTCGATTAACATACCTTTAGTGTTTTGTCTCTTAAGGTAACTATAGTTCCCATGGCACGTGTAAAATCCTTTCCTGCATTTGAATGGTTATACCAAAGTGTGTGTTCCTGAATTGATCTTCTTGTGTGACAACGTTTTTACACTGTTTCTAAGTAATCTCTCTAATGTTTTGGTGCCGCAAAACCCTCCCATAGGAAAACCGGTTTCTCCATTGTCCTGTGCTTGCTGTATGCCCCTTCCATAGAATGTTTGTGATTTCAGTGTCTTTGCTCTGCAGTGCTCTAAACATTTTGAACTTCTCTTCTCTTGTGCTTTGCTGTTTACATTGGGCTCTTGTGAAGGTGTGAGTCTGCGGTTTATTGATGTGTGGAATTCCATGTCCCACATAGCTCGTTCTGAAGTGAGGGCATGTGCTCTTATTTTTCTGACATTAATCCTGTCAAAGTGGGATGGGGTGTCAATGTGCCATTCTCCAGAGATTTTTATACTTGACCAGTCCCCCGACTGATCTATGGAATCCTCGTGTGGCCCAGTCATTGATGTAGATGGTGCAACTTTGGGAAACAAAGTCCGAGTCAGGGCCCGTGTTTATCTGTGTTGTGTTCTTTGGCTTGCATTAAAGCTACTAAGGTTGCTGCCAATTAATTCTGCATAGCGTGCAGTCCTATTGCTTGTGTGTTATCAAAGTGCCAGTGACTAGAAGTCCATCCTCATCTGTGTAGGGGTATATGCTCAATAACCTTAGGCCTCCAATATATTTGTTATCCTCGAAGTGTGAGTATCAGCCTATTAGGTATGATGTGTACACGGTCTGGACATTTTCCTGGGGACATGATTTGAAAATTGGGGTTAGACACATTAGTGACTTTCACAGTGCATTTGTGATGAGTGCCCTGCAGTGAGACACCAGTCAGGGCGGGATTGGTGGGGGTGACTGGAAGACACTGTAAAGCAGTTGTCCATTTGGCTATTCTGATGTGCCGATATTCTCTAGATGCAACTTTCCTGATATTTGAACTTCTAGTTGAGTGTGATTAGTCTTAATTACTTTTTGGTTCCTAATAAGTAGTGGAACATGGCCAAAGCCCCATACACAGTTAAAGCCCTCCGCTTACATCTGGTATAATGGTGTTTACTTGGGATCGCACCTGAGAAGCAAACCCAGTTGTAATGTGTTTGTCTCCCTTCAGTTGTGTTATTGTCACCGCCGTAGTATTGTTTGTTGATATGGGCCATAAATTATATGGAAGTTCAGGGTTGGGACTGACTGATGCTGGCGCAGCCAGCCTTTAAACCGCATTTTAAGTTGGCAACTGCATCAGTATGTTCTTCCATCCACATCTGTCTTGGCACATAATGGGTCATATAGGGATTAAGCATAATGTGCAAACAACTGTGTGAATGTTCTTGAAAAAACGAATATTCTTAACAGGGACTGAAGGTCACTAACACATGTGTAGGGGCAGTGTCGTTATAGCCTGCAACCTGTTTTGTGCAGTCTTCCTTTGTGGTGCATTGGGAGGCACAAAAGGTTTGCTGAGAGGCGTACCACTGTCAGTCTTTATCAGAAGCCCACCCTACTGCAACGCATGGCATACATTATCCAGGCAGTGTGCTTCATTTTCACTGGCAGTCAGCATCTCATCCACATACTGTATGACTCTTTAGTGGTCAGTGATATTTGCAAGTATTTCTACTACTGTCCCATGGAAAATGGTTGGCGGTGTTCTCAGACCCTGGGGGAAGTATATACATACAGATTATGGTTGAAGTGGAAGGCGGCATACGTTCTGCTATTTTCCATGAGTGGGACAACTACAAACCTCATGTCTCAAATCCAGCAAAGAGTATATTGTGGCCTTGGGGCTGATGTTGGCAATGAGTTATGGCAAAGCGGCCACTGTCTGTGTCATTTAGGCCGGAACCTTTAGCTCTTTGCAATCTACACACAAGCAGTAATCTCATTGTCCATTAGTATTTGTCTTTTTTCTTAATGGGCAGCAATCGGCATAGAACCTCACTTTTGGAGGTGCCAGTGGAATCACACTGTGCTGAAATAGCTCTTCAATTACTGCACCAATGCTGGGTATGCTGTCTCTAAAAATAGGGTTCATCTTTTTTTTTGCCCTGGATCTCTCATTATTCTAATTTCTGTCTATACTTGGACCCTGCTTGCATCAGTTTTGTTTGTCCTCCTAAGAAGGATGTATGCCGTAAGAATCTTTATGAATCACTCGTCTGTAGTGGATGGATGCAATCATTTGTATCTGAGGTTCTGATGGCAGTGTGAGTTGGTCTATCTGTATACCCTGTGGCCCAAGCCATAGGATCATTTTGGTGTATCTCCAGAAAGGTTGTGGTGCCTCATATCTTTTGACCCGAACAAGTGTTGTGCTTTCCCCTCCCGCCCCCTTTTTGTTGCTACTTCTGTAGGAGATTGTAATTTGGTTCCTAATACAACTGTCAGGGTTTTCATGGGTGAATTATGTAGTCTGGCATGTATGCCTTGGGACATTGTGGTGTAAATCATTGGTTTTGTGCTTGATCTTGTATTGCCATTGTCTTTGCTGCACCTGTATCTAGTACCAATATGGCTTCATCGCCGCGTATGGTGGCCTTTAATTATGCTCCTCTTCACTGATCTGCTTGTAAACAAGCTATTTTGATTAACACTTTGGGTGGGGGGTGGCTTGTCATGGCCCGTACGCTAGTCCCGAACCCCCCTCTGAGGTGTTAAGTTACATGAAACCCTCATAATATTCAGGGTTTAGAGAGCCACTGGTACAGCTCCTTATTAGTGGACCTGCTGCTGTGATTTCTAGACTCTGCCTAGGGCTTCATCTGTAGTGTTTGATGCCTGGTACTGGTTATTATACCACTGTCTGTCCTCAGCAGTTTTGACCTTGAAAGTGTTCTTTTCTGCATCTCCAAATCTCCCTGGTGATACCCTATCATCCTTTCATTTAGGTCTTGGTGTCTCCAGTGCCTCTTCCTCGTCGTCTTCCCCTACTGCTCTATAGGTGACGGGCAGTGAGGCATAATATTTTGCATTTTTCTCCTAAAGGGTCTAGGTTATGAGCTGCAGTTATTGGCTTATATGATTGCTGTGTTCACCAAAATACAGCTGTATGAATTTTTCAAATTAAGCTGATGTTTTCACATTGAGACAGGCTCTAACCCGTTGCAATGATTTTAAGTACCTTCTGCATTTTTTCCACATGGTAAGCCCAGTATTTTTTATTTCTTCTATACTTTCCCCCACATGGCTTTGGTTTGGACAGACCTCCCACAAGAACATTAAAGACTCTATGGTAATACTGGCTTGGCAACTCATGTTTTTCTTCAAATTATTTATATCTCACGTCTGTTGTGGTGAGAATCTGGAATTTTATTTTTTATTTATTTATTTATTTATTTTTTAAAACCTTTATTGTACAGAGAAGGCTCACAAATACGGGCCTACAACCCAGCGGGCCGGCCACCACAAATAAGAAACAGAGTCAACAGCACCGAAACGCATACAGAATATCACAACAAAGCATACAGGAATAAGGGCTAAAAGCCATATAGCAACCAGCAGGGGCAGGATACGTGAAGGTTGATTTTCTAATATAGAAACGGGAATGACAGAATAATAACAGGTAGGAAGTCTCGGAGGGCCGGGGTGGGCCGCGAACAAGCCGCGTTGGAAGATACAGGATAACGCAATAATGACAAACACATTTCGATAAAGGCAGAATAGGAGTCCCGCCAGAAAAACAGTGGCAACCGCCGTGCAGCGCCCACCCACCACAACAAGAACATATCATATCAAACAGAATCGAAAAAAGCTTATCAAATAAGCCCTCCGTCACACAACCCAAAGAATAAGGAAAAAAAAAACCCACGAGAGGGGGGAGGAAGGAAAGAAAAAGAGGGAGAAGGGGACAAAAGGGGAAAGGAAGAACGCCACCTCAAGCACGCGCCCCATGGCAAACGAGATCGGGAACCACAAATCAAGATACAGAACCAGTAGTAACCGGAGCAAAATTACGTAGTGAGCCCAAGTCACAGTAAGACCAAACGGTTAGGGCAACAAAATTAACCCACCCAGGGGGACATATGCTGAGACCGCGCCCCGAAAAAGAGGACACACAAGAGCCATAGAACCAAAGAATAAGAAAATGAGGGGAGAAAAACCCCAAAGAAATGACAGACCCCCCCCCCCCCACCCCACCAGCCCACCCTGCACCCCTGCAGAAGGCTATGGCCTACCCCCCAGCAGCGTGCCTGTCGCCCTAATCAGAACCCGAAATATAGAAGAACTAAAGCAAGATTGAACCATAAAGACAAAAAAAGGGAAAAGGAGGAACAAGGGAGGAAAGAACACGGGAGAGGGCCATAAAACAGAATCAGAGGCTCCCACCCTCCCGTCCGAAACAGCAGTGCCCACGGGAAGACAAAGATTCTAAGGACACATTACAGGAATACGACAAGAATCCGACGAGGTCATACCGTTACCAGCCGCTCATCCAACCATTACAAAACACCAGTCCACAAAGGCAAGATCGTCTCATCCCTGTCCTTGTTTGTCCAAATCTGTGGCAGTCCGCCTCACGAAGAACCAGACCATGAGGAACAGGAGGCAGAGAACAGGGAGGTCAAACTTCAAACCGCAGAAGATGTTTCGTGTACCACTTGGATGATCCGGAACAGTCAGAAACCATTGTACATAATGCAGGCACAGTTCCGAAGATGATCTGAGGAAAGCCGACCCAGCGGAGTCAGCACAGGATCTACGGTCGGCCATTCGAGGAGATGAAGCACAGGAAGAACCATCGAGTCCGGTCCGGACAGGACCCGGCCTACCGACCCACAGCCCAGGAGAGGACACATCATGATGGAGGGCAGCGGAACTCCGCGTATCCGCAGAAACGGCAGCCACCGGGTTCATAATTTCCAGGATAGTTCCAGCCGCACCCAGTAGCGACGTAGCCGCACACGTCAGGGGGGGGCTCAAACGGCCCAGCGAAACGAGCCTCCTCCAGGTTATCAGCGGGTGCGGCCACCGGAGCACCCCAGGAGCGCAGGGCGGCGAGGACGTCGGCAAGTGTAGGAACACCTTTACAGTATCCGGCTTCTGTGCCACATCGTGGACCACCGCCGCCCATCTCGGCCCGGCTGAGATATACAGGGTCGGCCGCCATTTTGGAAGCCCGGCGGGGTCGCAGCAATCCTCGACCCCGGCCCGGGCCGCAGCAGGGCAAACAGAATTCAGCCAACCACCAGCAGAGGCACTTCCAGAGCAAGAAGGGGGGCCACCAGAAGAAGGAGGATCGCAGGCCCCCCAATGCCACCGGCCCCGTTCTCCAAGTCCGGGCGGAGGCACTCAAAATGGCCGGACCGGAGAACAAAGGGGGGGGACAAGCCACATCTACGGTCAGCCCCGTCAACGGAAGGCAGCGCCTCCACCCCAGGCCGCGGGACCGCCTGATCAGGCCAGAAAGCCGCAACCGGCCTATCTGCACAACCGCCTCGTCGGCCGAGCCCACTGCGCCATCAAAGGCCGGCCATAGCGTAGCGCCCCGTCCGGGCGCCGCCGAGGAGACTCAGGCCAGTCCGCTCCAAAGGCCCCGAAGCGAGCGAAGGCACAGCGCCGGAACCACGGCACCCAGAGACAACCGGAACAGACGGTAAGTGCCTAGAGATCGCCGCAGATCCACAGCGTAGCAGAAATTGTCTTCCCGGGGAAGGATAAAGGCAGGATTTATGTTTCGAACAGGAAAGTAGACGGAGCCGAGCTAAAGCGCGGCCATCTCGGACGCGAGCTTGGCTCCTCCCCCTGGAATTTTATTTTTGCTGTACATTTGAGACTGTTATTGTGTATAGGATATATAGAATGTGGTGGTTTTGGGGCTGTTGCCGTGCTTGGAGGTCTAATGTTAGTAACATAAGCGATAGTTAATCCTGACATATGCGGTTTGTGCTGGTCATAGCTTTCATTGACAATGCTGCTGCCTCACCTCTGTTTAAGTTCTGTTCATCTAATATGTTGTATATGTTATGCAGCATGATGGCAAGTCCATTGTAGGTGTCTTTCTTTTGCTTTCGCAGAAGTTGGTAAACCTTCTCCTTCTTCATTATGCTGTTGTGTCTACTTAATGTGGTATTTTTGTTTACTCCAGTATTGGAACTTTCATAGATTCACATGCCTGAATCATTCCCCGTCGTCGAGACGGGATTCTCCGGTATATAAAAAAGCAGTGCTTAGTAGTATAGCAAACTGAAAAAAGGCCTAGGCCCATTTCCCTTTTGCAACCCATAGCCTTTGTTATGTAAAAAAGGCCCAAACTTTTCCCTGAACCAATCAGAGCTCCTCACCCTGTAGAACACTCCTGAGAGAACCTTCTGCCCCTCAGATTTTTCTACCGCACGTTGTGCTAGGGAGTCTCCTTTGAGCTCTGCTCAAACTCTTTACTTCTACAGTATTTTGACTTAGAATTGAGGTTTCTACATCAACCATGTCTGATAAAGAGAAAACAGGATTATTTAGAGCTTGTTCAACCTGCTCCAAGAAGAGGCTTTATACAGATGACCCTCACAAGGACTGCATCTACTGTCTCTATCCAGACCATAAGGCAGCAGATTGTAAGGTATGTCGTACCTTTTCAAATAAGACCTTGAGAGATCGTGAGGGAAGGCTACTGATCTGGCTTCAGAAAGTAAATGCCAGGAAGGAAATCCTCTCAAGTGAGAGTGAGGAGGAATCTGTGGCGTCTAAGAGATCTCAAAAGAGAAGTAGATCTCAGACACATTCCTCAGGGGAAAGACCTGAGAAGGCCCCAAAAAAGACCACTCCAGGGTCTTCAGGGTGCAGTCCCTCAAAATCCCCTTCAGTCTCATCTAAGGGGAAGAAGGGTTCTGCTGGTGAGGTGAAAGGAGCAAAATCCACTTCAGATCCACCACAGTCACCTCAGAAGATCAAGATTACCATCAAACTGTCTTCTTCTACGCCTTCTGAGGAGAAATCAACTCCGTCGACGGGACTGTCGACAAAAAAGGGACAATCGACGACGACAAAAACACCTCCTTCGTCGACGAAAAAGGATAAGGCTGGTGAGAAAACAGCGTTGACGATTTCACCGTCAACGGCTATATCGTCGACGGTGAAGGCGTCGACGACCGTGTCAACGGCGGCGTCGACGACGGCAGCGTCGACGAGGACTGTCGACGGCAGAGTCGACGAGGACGACGTTGACGAGGACAGCGTCGACGGTAACTACAACGTCGACGGTGGCGTTGACGACAATGATTTGGTTGACGGCGATGGGAATCTCGTCGACGGGCTCGTCGACGAAGGAAAAAACACCAGAAAAAAGGTTGGTGCCTTGAAAAAAACCTATAACACCTGAGGTTACATCTCCAAGCAAGATCGCCCCATTACTGCCATCTCACTTACTGGAGGAGGAAGATTCAGAAGAAGGGGAGGAGTATGGTATTGCCAGTAGCCCTTCGCAATTACAGGTCAAGTACCAAGAAGACGATTCTGAGGAGGAATATGGGGGTTATCAAGAACAACCTCAGGAACAACACCGATATCGCCAACAGCAACGAGAGGAGATGACAAGTGTGCTATCCTCTTTGTTGAAGGATCTCCAAGGAATGTTGGAGGATTATAGGAAAAGATACTGTTAGGTCCCCTCCACCGACAACACATCACGATACCTCGGATGAGGATCAGGAGGATGGTGAGATTGCGGACACAAGTGCAGAATGGCATGACTATATCGCCCCATCACCTTCAACTCCGCCACAGAGACCAGTGGACTCTCCACCGGAGGACATTGGTGGATTTCATAATTTGATGGAGAGAGCCACTAAGAGGTTTGCACTGACCATGACAGAAGAGAAAACGGAATGTTTTCTATATGACTTTAAAGACTTGTATCAGAAATCTGTACGATCTCTGCCTATAGTGTCTCATATCTGGAAGGAAGGATTAAAAGTCATGGAGACGCCACCGACGGTAATACCGGTTCTAGCCAGACTGGATAAAAAGTATACAGCACCGGTCGATGCTCCACCTTGCTTTTTGGGTCATCCCAAACCGGATTCTGTGATCACGCAGGCGGCACAGCAGAAATCCAGGAACCCATCTGCTCCGATTGCAACACCTCCAGACAAAGAGGGCAGAAGGTTGGATAACGCAGGCAAACGTTTTTCATTAATGTCTGCTCTGCTTGTAAGAGCCGCTAATGCCCTTGCTATATTGGGAAGGTATGACAGGCAGATGTGGTGTGACCTGTCTCCATACGTTAACCTGGTGCCAGATCCAGAGAAGCAGGAGGCGAAGAAAATTCTCATGGAAGGAGAGAGGACTTCGGCTGAAGTCATAGACTGCGCTATGGATATAGCGACCACGGCATTTAGATCCTTGGGAGGAGCTGCGGTCCTGCGCAGGCAAGGTTGGCTGCGAGCAACAGCATTTCGGCCAGAGGTGCAAAACAAAATTTTAGACCTCCCTTTCAATGGAGAAGAATTATTTGGAAAACATATAGATGATACGCTGGAAAGTATCAAGAAAGATACTGATACGGCAAAGGCTCTGGGAACACTGCAGTACAGGAAGACCCCTTTTCGTGGCTCCAGGGGTAGAGGCCAATCCTTGTATAGAGGAGGATACCAACAGGGGAGATATTCGTCTTCTTATTAGTCCTCATCGCAGCCGTACCGTCAGCAATATAACCAGCGTCAGTCAGGAGGATACACAAAATCAACTCCAAGAGGACGTGGTGGCCGAGGAAAGGACAACACCCGTCGGCAATGACAACCTCCATCTTCCGGCTCTGTCAGATGCTCCCCTGGGTGGAAAGATTGCTCACTATCTTCACAATTGGCGGAAAAAAACAACTGACCAATGGGTCCTCAAAATAGTTCAATTCGGTCACACCCTAGAATTTCTTCAGAACCCCCCTTGTATGCCACCGATGCACCAGAGAGCCAAACATCTGCATCAACTCCGGCAGGAGATTCAGACAATGCTCCGAAAGGGAGCAATAGAACCGGTACCGAAATCCCATGAAAACAAGGGGTTTTACTCCAGGTTTTTTCTTATCAAGAAAAACAAGCTCCGGTGGCACCCCATTCTGGATCTCAGATCCTTAAACACCTATCTCAAGAAGCAATCTGTCAGGATGGTATACTTACAGGACATCCTTCCGTTATTAAACCCAGGAGATCATATGACCACATTGGACCTACAAGACGCTTCTTTCCACGTGCCGATACATCCTGCACACAGACAGTACCTTCGGTTCTGGGTAGCCGGAAGACATTACCAATTCAGGGTACTGCCATTCGGCTTGAAGTCAGCGCCAAGAGTTTTCACGAAATGCCTGGCTCCAGTGGCGGCTGTGTTGAGGAAGCAAAAACATCAAATATTCCCTTACCTCGACGACTGGTTAGTCAAAGCACCATCAAAGACACAGGCCAGAGCGTCGACGCAGGCTTGCGTAGAATTATTTGCCGATCTAGGATTGACTCTTCACGGGGGAAAGTCAAACCTCCTCCCAGCAAGAGTAATCACATTTCTGGGGGCAATATTGGACACGGAATGCAACAAAGCATTTCCCTCTGAGGAAAGACAACTGAGGATTGTGTCCCTCTTCCAAGACTTGGGGAAAAAGAAAGTCTCTTTCAGTCCGCAGGTACAAATCCTTACTGGGCACAATGTCCTCTTGTATTCCCCTGGTACCTTGCTGCAGGCTAAGGATGAGACCATGGCAGGAACAGATCGATCTCCAATGGCGTCAGGCGGAAGGATCCTTCGACGATACGATAAAGGTGACACCAGTGATGCTGCAGGCAGCAAAGTGGTAGACGCAAAAGGCAAATGTGTCTCAAGGACTGAGGTTTCTAGCAAGAGCGGCTCCGCTAGTGGTAACGACCGATGCGTTGTTAGAAGGATGGGGAGCTTTTCTTCAGGACCTTCAGGTCAGCGGTCGTTGGAAAGCAGAGGAGCAGCGATTACATATAAATCTGCTAGAGCTCAGGGCGATCCGCTTGGGATTACTGGCTTTTCTGCCAAGGACAAAAGGTGCGCCGGTGTTGGTAAGAACAGACAACACCACGGCGATGCATTATGTGAACAAGATCTCTCTCCCTGTCTCAGGAAGCCCAGGAGATATGGGAATGGGTTATTCAGCAAGGAATATCATTGGCAGCAGAACACCTACCCGGGGATCAAACCGTCAAAGCGGATACTCTCAGCAGGCTAAAATCGTCCTGCCACGAATGGGAGCTAGACCAGGAGATCCTGGACAGCGTCTTTCGGAGATGGGGAACACCGATGGTGGAGCTCTTCGCTACAAGGGAAAACAGAAAATGCCAGTACGTCGCAAGCTGGCTTCCCCAGAGGGGATCTTGGGGGAATGCGTTTTCCATGGCATGGTCCGGCATCTTTGCCTAAGGTTTTCCTCCAATTCCTCTTCTCCCCCGCGTACTGGTGAAGATCAAGAGAGAGCCGTGCAGGCTGATCCTAGTAGCCCCGTGGTGGCCCAGACAACACTGGTTCACGGAACTGCTGCTGCCGGCGGAGGACCGTCCAATTCGGTTGCGCCTAATTCCATCGCTTCTGACAATGTCCAAGGGGCAGGTGCGCCATCCGGACCCAAAATCCTTGCGATTAGCAACCTTTCTCCTGAACACTGTGAGTTTAGCCATCTGAACATCTCACATGAATGTAGGGAGATCCTGTCCAAGGCCAGAGCGGAGAGTACCAACAAAACCTACAGGATGAAATGGAAGAGGTTTTGTCTGTGGTGTAAGAGACATGATGTTCACCCTCTTACTGCTGCACCTCATCAAATTATACCTTACATTCTGCTGTTAGCAAAGTCAGGATTAGCACACGCCTCCATCAAGGTGCATTTGGCTGCGTTATCCCGCTACAGGAGGTCATTGTCAGGCCCATCTTTATGGTCCTCAAGGATTATCAAACAATTCATGAAAGGGATATTCAGAGTCTTTCCACCAGTAAAGCCTCCACCACCATTATGGAATCTGAGTATTGTACTCTCTCAATTGATGAAGCCACCATTTGAACCGATACACAGGGCAGACCTGTAGTTCTTGTCCTGGAAAGTGGCTCTTCTCATTGCATTGACTTCAGCGAGAAGAATAGGTGAACTACAAGAGCTCACGATTCAGGAGCCTTTCTTACAGTTTCAGGAGGATAAAATGATTCTCAGGACAAACCCGAAGTTCATTCCGAAGGTGCCAACTGATTTTCATTTGAACGAACCATTGGTGTTGAAGCGTTTCTTTCCTCATCCATCAACAGCGGCAGAAAAAGTATTGCACTCGCTGGACGTTCAGAGATGTATGAAATTTTACTTGAAAGAAACTAAGGCGTTTCGCAAGTCTTCCCAGTTATTCGTCGCCTTCAGCGCACCCAGAAAAGGTTTCCCACTGTCAAAGAGGGGAATTGCCAGATGGATTTCCAGTGCAATTGTCTACTGTCATCAAGCTGCTGGAAAGCCTTTGAATGCACGAGTCCGTGCCCATTCCACGAGGGCGGTGGCCACATCCACTGCACTATTTGGAGGAGTGCCAATCCAGGATATCTGCAGAGCAGCGACCTGGGCATCTACGCACACCTTCACCAGGCACTACTGCTTGGAGGCAGCCGCAGAATCGGATGCGGTGGTGGGAGAGGCGGTACTGCGGAATATCATCCAGTAACTGTGAGCCTTTCTTGCATCCCTCCATCCATAATTTCTCTTGTTTACAAAGTCATATTTTATATAAGTATGTATATATGTATATGGGATTATGCTTCTTTTTCTAATGGTATTGCATGATTATGTAATGTATCAGGAAAATGTGCTTTGTTTTTTCACTGCTCGCTATTCTGATTCAGGCATGTGAATCTATGAAAGTTCCAATACTGGAGTAAGAAAACAAGTTACTTACCTGTAACTTTAGATCTCCAGTATTGGAATCTTTCATAGATTCACATGCACCCACCCTCCTCCCCTGAGAGGCTCACCTCGGATTTAGCACAAGAAGTGTTTTATATGCACAAGTGCGCGAAAAATCTGAGGGGCAGAAGGTTCTCTCAGGAGTGTTCTAGAGGGTGAGGCGCTCTGATTGGTTCAGGGAAAAGTTTGGGCCTTTTTTACATAACAAAGGCTATGGGTTGCAAAAGGGAAATGGGCCTAGGCCTCTTTTCAGTTTGCTATACTACTAAGCACTGCTTTTTAGGTCTCGTGACCTATCAATGCGCATGCGCATTGAGCGGGAACGAGATATAAAGGGGCTTAAACAGAGCTTACCGAGACTGGCGATTTGATGCAGTGCATGTGCGCTTTTAACTCAATGCGCAAGCGCAATGAGTTAAAATGCGCGTGCACAGCATCAAATAGTCAGCTTGGTGCCGCCAGCAGCTCTTCCCGCTCCGCCCCCTGCTGCATCAAAGGCTTTGCGCTCTGCCTCAGCCCAGCCATTCTCCTCACCTAATTGCCCCCTGCTGCATCAAAGGCTTTTTCACGGCCGGCCGTGCTTTCAGTTTCACGGCCGGCCGGCCGTGTCTCCTTTTCTTTTTTTTCCTTAATTGAATGCGCTCACAGCTGCAAAGGTCTGCGCCCTCCGTCACTGGTAATCTCCCCATCTCCTGCCCACAGCGAATGGATAACCAAAATGTATAAAACCGCCTCATGAGTGTTGCAAAGCCCACGGCCCCCCTCCCCTCCGACAAACTTTAAGAAATCCAGGAATCCTGCTGACTTCATCTGTCGTTAAGAGCCCGCAGCGTCTCAGAACCAGTGTCACCCGTTAGTATTCATTTCTGCTACCAATACCTCCTCTGCTATTCCTTCTCTGTGAAGTGGCTCTGTGCACTTCTGTTAAACCTTCTGTCTGCAGTTTCTTTCCCAGCTCCTCTCTTGATATAACTTAATACTGCAGCCTGCCTTTCTCTCACAGACAGACCAGCCTTAGTGCGTCTGTTCTCACTCTCCAGCTCGGCTTTAGATTTCCACACTTCTTAGTCTGTTTCCTCTGCCCCTTCTCTCATCCGCCTGTAACGCTGTCACAGATATTCAGAGCTGTTCGTGTCACAGGCATGGATTGTATCTGCGTGCACAATGTTATGTATTTGGATTGTTACTAGTTGTGGCTGCACTCTCTCTGGGCTTAGTTGGTCACACTAGTCTTGCAGATTTCAGTGGTTAGTTAGTTTCTGGTATCCCCCCCTCGTGCATATCGCGCACCACCATTTGTCTGCCTAGCCCTAGGCATCAGTCTTCAAAGGCTGCAGCTCCCCCGCCTCCCCCCCCCCGCCCGCCCGCCACAGCAATGCAAAGAGCTTTTTTTTTTTATTTTATTTTTTTAGTTACGAGCAGAAAAGTCCCAGCAATTGCTCCGTTTTTCACCGTACTTGCACCACTGCCGAATACACCATGACTTCCCAGACTTGCACGCAGAAGACAGCATTATACTGGCCTGGGATCTCATCAAGTATTTTACCAGAAAAGTCCCAGCAATGGCTCCGTTTTTCACCCTACTCGTCTCCTCTGTGCACAACCCTCACCCACCCTCACTCACCCACACCCTCACTCACCCTCACACACCCCCTCAACCTCACACCCCTCAACCTCACACCCCTCAACCTCACACCCCTCACTCACCCTCACACACCCTCTCACCCTCACACACCTTCTCACCCTCACACACCTTCTCACCCTCACACCCTCACTTACCCTCACACACCCTCACTCACCATCACACACCCTCACACCCCCTCACCCTCACACACCCTCACTCACCCTCACACCTCACCCCCTCACCATCACATCCTCACACCCACATCCTCACACACCCTCACACCCTTACCCCTCTCACAACACTCACACCCTCAATCACCCTCACACACCCTCACCCTCACACCCCCTCACCCACACCGTCACACCCTCATCCTTACACGCCTTCACTCACCCTCACACCCCCACCCTCACAATACTCAAACTCCACACTACAACTCCACCCTTCAACTCAACCCTCCAAATACAACATCCAAATACACCCTCCAACGACAACATCCAAATCCACCCTACAAATCCAACCTCAACTCCAGCCTCCAAATCCACCCTACAAATCCACACGCAAGACAACTACAGAACCCAAGTCCACCCTCAAAATCAAATCAAACTCCACCCTCCAACTCCACCCTCCAACTCCACCCTCCAGCTCCACCCTCCAGCTCCACCCTCCAGCTCCACCCTCCAGCTCCACCCTCCAGCTCCACCCTCCAGCTCCACCCTCCAGCTCCACCCTCCAGCTCCACCCTCCAACTCCAACCCTCCAACTCCAACCCTCCAACTCCAACCCTCCAACTCCAACCCTCCAACTCCAACCCTCAATGCCACAACACCACTTAATGCCACAGCACCCCACAACACAACAGCACCACTCAACGCCACAGCACCACTCAACGCCACAGCACCACTCAACGCCACAGCACCACTCAGCACCACTTAATGCCACAGCACCACTCAGCACCACTTAATGCCACAGCATCACTCGGCACCACTGAAGGCCACAGCATCACTCAGCACCACTAAAGGCCACAGCATCACTCAGCACCACTAAAGGCCACAGCATCACTCAGCACCACTGAAGGCCACAGCATCACTCTTTGCAACCAATGAACAACAACTGGTTCTAATATGTTCTCTCAATGTTTTAAGCTTTATTAGAAATGTTACAAAATAATGTTAATATTTCACTTCTGTTCTTGGGTTTTCATCACAGTAAAATACACTGTACATAATCTTCCCATAAGTTATTTACAAAAGTTTAAGCTATTGCCATTATACATTACAATAACTTTTATTTAAGTATTAATTATTAAAACAAATAAAAGCCATTGTTATTTGTAATATTAATACTTCAAAGTCATGTAAATACAACACATATTGCATTAGAATGCTGTAGATGTCACGTTTGTAAAAGTTAAAAATATTGGCATTGTAAATGACAAATCTAGTCATTTCCCTACTTTCAATACCAACACATAAATAAAATATTTGTCATTTGCAATACCAATACCTCAAACTTTCCTAATGCGAGACCTATTGCATTGCAAATGCTTGTTTATATACCGGAGACTCCCGTCTCGACGACGGGGAATGATTCAGGCATGTGAATCTATGAAAGATTCCAATACTGGAGAACTAAAGTTACAGGTAAGTAACTTGTTTTCGTACTGCGAGTGAGCATGTCTGGTGGTCAGGGAATGTCAAAGGACTGCACCTGGTTATATTACCCTTGGATCTGGTAGCATGGTTGTGAGCTGATATGAAATGGTACTCATTTAGAGGGTCTTCTAATTGTACTTCAGGCAGTCTTGGATTATTCAAGGTGTTGCTTGCCAGTGCTAGTTTTTTTTCTGCATAGGCTAATGCCTTTTGTAGTTTGAAAATATTAGTAGAGGAGCGCGCCTTTGCTACTTTATGTAGGGACTCATTATTATCTTTGGAATCTGTTTGGTTTTTTTTGTCCTTTGTCTGTGCGGTGTAAGGTATGTGTAGATGTGGCTCGGTTCTGGGCATATATGCTGGGGGGTTCCCAAGGGCTGTTGGCGCAGTTCGTTAAATATGTAGTGCAATCTGTGGGACATATCCAACTTCAAATGCATTTCGACAGCTTCCCTTTCCACACTCCATTCTATACCATGTAAATTCAACTTCGACTGTAAATCAATTTTCTATTCCATTTTTTTTTTTACCGCAAGAGGCATCTGTATCTTGTGATAAAATATTTTCATATTGTGCATCTACTTTAGTGTGAGAATCATTATTCTCATCTAATACTTGGCTTGCTGTTAGTGCCAATTATTATTTTTTAATTTTTCTAGGCAATGGGCTAAACAGCAGAGTACCTGAATGATCGTTGGATCTCTGTGTCTTTTTAAAAGTTGGGTGGACAGTATATATTTCCCTGCAGTGTCATCACAGCATTTCGGGAATGGAGTGCACATCGATCCATACGACTGGACCACCTAATCTATGGAATTTGTTTTGCACTAACTCTTGTATTTTTTTTTTCCTGATCTGAGGGAAAATGCTCTTTTGAGTCACACAAGGCAGTTAAAGTCTGCTCTGTGGAGATGGTGAATAGCGCTTTAAGTCAACAAAACAATGTGTAACACACCTGAAGTGCAAGCTTGGGACACTTTCCGTAGCATGTTTCCACAAGTGACCGATTCATACACTGATTTGCCGTTGTATACCAATTTTGGTCTCTCAGACTTTATCTGGATTCCCTGCGTGGGCTTGCTAACAATCTACACCCAGCCAATCTTTAGCGTCAGGTTATCTGATTTGGAAAGATCTCACTGGACTAACTGAGCACCATGCGATAATGTGAAGCATAGTAGACTCAGCTTCCCGAATGAATACAAACACTCTTGGAGGTTTAAAGTATCCAGATCAGGTTTAATGAGAATATCACTGCTCCTGAGTGAATGTGTTATAGCTATCCCCCACTGTGCACAAACAGCTTTATATACTTGTAGAGGACAACCCGTTAACACTTCCCAACCTCCTTGTAAGTCTGACTCTATTTCCAACTATATGGTTGAGATGTTGAAACCCTTATTAGGAAATGCAACAAATCTGCAAATGTTGCAGAACTTTGACAGTTTGTCTATTCCAGCAGACTATTTGTCCTTAATAAACACAAAATGACAGTGTGCTGAAACGTAGTAACTACTCAACCCCAGTCAAGAGATATAGGTTTAATCCATTATCCTTTTGCTCACTACGCCACCCCACTGTCGACCCAGCCATATGCAAATCAGTTTTGACCATTCTCCTTATGGGAACAGGCAAGCCCAAACTGCCAGGCCTGTTCCTTCTTGGACCGGAAAGGAGCATCCTGGGACCGGTTTCGGGGTATCAACCCTCATCAGCTAGGCTACCTTGAATCCAGTAGCACAGCAAGCAAGGGATCCACGTCTGGGTATATCCTTGGCCAATTAGGATGAACATGGCAAAAACAACAACATGATGGATGGAGTGCTGAAATGTTTCAACTACTCACCCCCCAGTCAAGAGATCTGGGTTGAATCCATTTTTGTTTTGCTCACTAAGCCACCCCAGTTTGGCAGGGTCAAGACTGATTTGCATATAGCTGGGTCCAAACTGGGGTGATGTGGTGAGCAAAGCAGCGATGGTTTAAACCCAGATCTGGTGCTGGGGGTGAATGTTTGATTTGTTCAGCATTCCGCCTGTCATCTGTTCTTTTTGATTTTGTCACCAGTAAGTTGGCAGTGCATGCCCAGACATGGATCTTGTGCTCACTGTGTTACTGGATTCAAGCTAGCCTGGCTGATGAGGGGTGATACCCCGAAACTGGTCCCAGGATGCTTGTTTCTGGTCCGTGAAGGACCTGGCCTGGCAGTTCAGCCTGGACTGTTCCCATGGGGAGCAGGGTCAAGACTGATTTGCATATGGCCAGAACTAAACTGGGGTGGCATGGTGAGCAAAAGAATGATGGCTTTAACTCAGATCTCTTGACTGGGAGTGAATGTTTTGATTTATTCTGCATTCCGCCCATCAATTGTGTCTTTTGCTTTCTCGCCCTAAGTGCGCCAGGTATGCCCAGACATGGGTCCTGGGCTCACTGTGCCACTGGAATCAAGCATCCTGGCTGATGAGGGGTCTAAACTAGCGTGTCGTGGTGAGCAAAATAAACGATGGATTAAAAACCCAGATCTGTGGCTGGGGGCGAATGTTTGATTTGTTCAGCTGAAATGTCACTACTGTCTCTGGGGAAAGAAATGCGGCCTCCTTATCAAGCACCCCTTGCACCTGGCAGTGTAGACTGTACCAACTAGGTGCCACACTCTAGAATTCCTGCTCCCTGCCCCTCAACCTGGAAGTTTAGAAAGGGCTCAGCAACCACCTCTTGAACCAGGAGGAAGGCACGATTCATTTTTTCAGCACATTGATTCTCCTCTTCCACTTGTTCTCTTTAGCTCTTCTCACCCAATGCACCAGGCCTTTGAAGCTTTGGAAAATAGTCACCAATATTGTACAGAACACTGAAATAAATGGCATTAAGCGTTATGGAGAAGCGGTTTTGACTTCATTATGCAGATTCCAGTGTTTTCAAAACCATCTTTTCAGCGTGGTTTCTAAGAAATATTGATTTTCTCTGTGCCATATAGCCTTAAGTGACAGACAGAGATGTGCACCGCTGCAGTCACACTGTACTATGGGTTGAATTGCAGTGTCCCTCTTTCTAGCTGAAACCAGCATTTCCAAAGCCAGTAAGTTTGGTCTTAGGAAGTTGTTGTGGTTATTTTTTTTCATTGCAGACATATGCCATACAAATAGAATTAAGCGTAAGCTGCCACCTAAATATGGTAGCCACCTGTACTTGCAATAAAAATGTATATTTGTTTATTTTTGAACCATCGCATTTATATTGGTTGAACAGTTCAAGTGGTTCCTAAAAGGCCTGTGCGCTTACACCAGGTATAAAGACCCCATATGACTTTAAAGCGCATCACAGAAAGGTAGTACTCTTATTTGCACAAATAAAAGGTACTACTGACTTCGAATTAATATAACCTGAAAACATAGTTTAATCACAGAGGGTGATTAAAAAAAATAGGATAAAAAATGGAGGGAAAAATCGTTAATTGGGCTGACTCGCCATCCCACGCTAATGCTGTGGCGGGGAGAAGCAAAATGTGAATGACTATTGAACAGACCAATTGATGAAGAGGGCTGAACAAAAGCTCTGCTACATATATATTCATATTTATGAATTTCTGATTAAGTAAAGCTAGCAAGATATCTGGATCGGTCTCTATGCCTAACCTAAAACAAATG
The DNA here is from genome assembly GCF_964261635.1 of Lissotriton helveticus. NCBI lineage: Eukaryota > Metazoa > Chordata > Amphibia > Caudata > Salamandridae > Lissotriton > Lissotriton helveticus. Next base: position 126,452,602 of record NC_136068.1, on the reverse strand, counting down.
TTCCCTGCCAGTACTTAATTTGGAGAAAAAAATTAAGTTGCTGGGGCCCAAGGTCCACTGAGCTTGCATTACCCACATATAACTTTAAACTCTAGTTTTATCTTATTTTTTTAGCTAATGTTAACTAGTTGAATGATCCACTAATGGATTCTTATCTACTAATAAAATACACACACAACGCCACCATGTTGTGGATTCCCTCAAATAGGTCCCGGGGTTTATAAATAAGCACCAGCAAACTCAAGCACAAATTAAGCACTGTCGCCTGCCTTAGAGCACATACTCTTAAATTACAGAAGCATTCCTCACTCTCCCCGCAGCGCTCTGTGAAGAACAGAGGGCTGTAGGTGAAGAATGAGGGGCTTTGCGCGAGCTGTCTATTTAAAGTGCTTGTAAAAAGTGCAGTGACAGGTGAGATCTGTGAATATCTGACCCGAACTTTGTGAATCCCATGACTAACATTTCAGAAGATGCTGCAAGTCCGGATGGGGGTGCATTGGACGACCTGAGGGTGGATCCAAATATTGGAATGCAAAGCAATCAAATTTCCCTTGATTGACTATCTCACCCAGTTCAGATTTTCAAAGTTCCATGCAGGGATTTCCAGTTCTATTTAAGTCATTCTAAAGGTAGGACTACGAGCCCCAGAATTGAAAGGTAAAAACCTTTAATAGAAGGAGGTGCATGCGCTTGGAACTTGGGAGCTCGGCTATACCAATGGGTTACGACGTCGTCGGTGTTCTCATAGTCACATCAGGGCCACATGAACCCCCGCCCCACATGCCCAAACCCGCAAATAACACAAGGACACAAATGTTAGGTTTGGGTAAAAATTGCTGCAGGTTTATTACATACAACATATGTAATGACGGTGGGTTAGCTTACGGGCGATCCTAGGGCAGGCCGCATTCTCGCTACCTGCCCGCCTGTTGAGCCAAACAACACAGTGGCGAACCACCCAACTGTTGTACAAATACCATAATTATACTGACACGCCCATTTACTGGGCGTGACTAGGCAAACCCCCGGTTGCACAGGCCCACAACCGCCCGAAGGACTACTGGGGCGCCGACACGGATTCCTGCACCTCCCATGAGGTTCCAGGTTAGGCTCTGAGGTTATGCTCTGGCACCCCTATGTGCCCGCTGACGTCCAGCGTTTGCACCTCTCTTCTTCCGGATCGCCCAGTAACTCCGCCTGCAACGAAAAAGAAACATATTAAAAGCTCCCCCCGGAGCCCCCTCAAGCCGACACTCTGGGTTCGAGGAAGGGCGGGAAAAGAGTGTCCCAACATGGAACAGCGACGTCCGGGGCGGCAAAGAGGCCTCCCCAGCAGGGCAGAGGTCTGATGAACTCCAGACGGCTCCTCCCCACCGCCCCGGACGTGCATCACTACCAGTCTCCACCAACCAGGGGAGACTGCCTCAGGAGAGGAACTACTGCGTCATGCGGGGGCGGGACAGCCCTCCGTGACTAGGAGCCCGCCCTCCTGATGGCCACTGCGTGGCCTCGGGCAGGCGCATAGTCACATCAGGGCCACATGAACCCCCGCCCCACATGCCCAAACCCGCAAATAACACAAGGACACAAATGTTAGGTTTGGGTAAAAATTGCTGCAGGTTTATTACATACAACATATGTAATGACGGTGGGTTAGCTTACGGGCGATCCTAGGGCAGGCCGCATTCTCGCTACCTGCCCGCCTGTTGAGCCAAACAACACAGTGGCGAACCACCCAACTGTTGTACAAATACCATAATTATACTGACACGCCCATTTACTGGGCGTGACTAGGCAAACCCCCGGTTGCACAGGCCCACAACCGCCCGAAGGACTACTGGGGCGCCGACACGGATTCCTGCACCTCCCATGAGGTTCCAGGTTAGGCTCTGAGGTTATGCTCTGGCACCCCTATGTGCCCGCTGACGTCCAGCGTTTGCACCTCTCTTCTTCCGGATCGCCCAGTAACTCCGCCACAGCCCGTGAGGTGGTTCCCGCTGCCGCACGGGCCCCCCACCATTATTACTGCTCTTTACCTGCAACCTACACCTAGAATTGCTACCTCCAGACAGAGGAGGAACAGGGCAACGCCCAAGGCGTGGGGTGCTACCATCAGGCACCAATAAACCTGTCCTACAACCCCTCAGGGAAACTAAAGGGATAGGAAGGGGCCCCTACCACAGAGGCCCTCAGTAACATGAAATAGGCTGTCCAGCGCAAGCCGTTGGGACACCACCATATCCCTTCCCACAGAGCGTCAGAAAACTGCGCCATGGAGTCACAGATACATCTGAATTACTGTCTTCATAATCCAGCAGGGAGAGTAATTGTGCTCACTGACACGAGGGAATAGGAGGGCACCGGACATACTATAGAACTTGGACGAGTCCCAGATAATGGATAATCCGGGTTCCCAGGCCAAACAGCCGGCATCCCCTGCCCTCTAGGTTTTAGGCTGGAAGCAGCTTCAGACATACCGTTAAGTTAGCTAGACTGAAGGCCGACTTGGGTTTTGGGCTGGTAAGCAGCATCGGCCATGATACCATAAGTTAACTAGTCTGTAAGCCACCTACAACCACCTCCCGGGGAGAACTGCGCCTGCAACGGGGAGCCCCCTAAGCTCCAGACCTGCGCCGGGATATGCCTGGAGAAATAAAAGCCACTCAGGCACCCATTGGCATAACCCCTACAGAATACAGAAGTCTATTGCAGTATGCAAATGTATATATTGGAATAACTAGCGACGTGGTCTAACAAGTGAAAACAGAAAAAACCACGGGGACGGCCGATAACACATGCCCCCCAGTCCGGCCTGCCGGCTGCCAGTCTATCCTACCACAGGGATAGCTTGTCCTAAGTTAACTAGGACCCCCCCCCCCCAGGGATAGGGAACCGACACCGGGGGGGGGGGGGGCACCGGGTAAGATACCAGATAGAACATTCTCTAAAGGACTTCTAGGGACCCACCTCAACGATTATAGACAGTCTGGGCTCGGGCTGTGGTAGCCACGGATGTTCTCCTTATACCTGAATTGATTGTTACACTAAGGCTGCAGACCGCGGGTGGGCTGCCAACAGGTACCCGAGCCTAAGATGAAAGATAGACAGCAGGACCAAAGGAAGGAGGGAAATGACTATTGACATACGACCTTCCCTATTCATGGTAGAGCAACACATGTGCTGTTATCAGGAGTGTACAGGTAGTATTTCTCAATTTTACGTGTTTGCCATTATTGCAGTGCTCCCTATGTACCAGTGTGTGGTACTCTTTGTTGCCAGCCACGCCACTTCTCTGAACGCACTGTTTGCTATTTCCCACGTGTTTATCTTTGCACTTACACTTTCTCACGTGTTTAGCTTGCACTTACACCAGCGCTAACATTGCCAACGTCCCGTATGTTCTAATGCCCTGGTGTCTATTGCGTGCTATACCTATTGCCTCCACACTGGGTGGCAAGTTTGCCGACCAGCATGGCACAAGCGCTTGTGCTGCACTCCCTTCATCTGCCCAAAATACCAGGGGGGGGTACTATCAACTCCCGGAGTTTTTAGCATTTTTGATAACCCTAGTCAGAATACAACACTCAGAAAATCGCTTTCAGGTTCTGGCCAGAAGAAGCCCAAGAATGGCCACACCACTAAAATTGCCTGGCAAGAAAACATGTCTAACAGGGACGATTTAGTTGGGAGAAGGTTTATTCTGAATGAGATATCATAGGGGAAGAGTCTAGAATGTAGGTCCATTCCGAATTCTCCGGTGTGCCACAGCACTAAGCCTGGTGATGGCTACAGCAGATTTGATAAGTGTGAGGCGCACAATACATACCCACCCACCCACTCACAAAGTACAGTCTGGGTAGCTGGGACATGCCAGGAGGAGGTGTCTGGCCACAATTTAGTATATTATCGTAGCAAGAAATTGTTGGTTAGCATGTAAACAAAACATTTGGGAACAGTACATCTTTACTGGCGCTAACAGACTACAGGGCACGCCAAGGCAGTCCCATATGGCCTTGGCTTATTTAACATGAACGCTCACTCGTGTAACATGAAACTTAACTGACGCAGGGGAGTTTACGCCAATCCACATCCTACCAAGTGCCGGCTGCTATGTGAGACATTTTATAATTTGAGTGTAATTATGAGTGACAATTCAATAGCTCACAGTGCTGCTTTCTCGTGAAAACGAGGGGAAAAACAGTTGCTCCACAAGGGCTCGAAATTAGCGGCTCAAATGACTTGTGCCCTAGCGCATACACTGTTTGTAGGCTTGTATATTCACACCTCATTCACACCCATACATAATATGTATTGTACCTGTAAAACAATTGAACCCCTAGTATTTAAAATAATAGCAAGCCTCCTGTATAACTTCCTGGAGTAAATACGGGGACCTATACATAGCTGACAGTTTGAGACTAAGTATGTGTGGCATATCCATTCATTTTACGTGTGACATATGATGTCTAATATCTAGCACTTCGCCGCATGTTAGAAAAAGGACTGAAAAGAGATCAGCCGTAGAGCCTATCAGTATGATGACCACCTCTTGTGTGGTGAATGGGACCAAGTTATAACGAAAGTGCTTCGAAAATAATAATAACATAAAACTATACTGGATTTCCTTTAAGATTACCTGCGGGTCAGATACAAGGCAGAACTATCGAATTAAAGTAGTCGTGCCTTGCCAAAGCGTCAGGTTACTTTCCGAAACATGGCCCGGCGTGCAGCATTATCTATAACTGCAAATGCCTTGTTTTCTTTGAGCAGGAATCGCAAGGTGTGGGTGCGGGGAGCAAGCCTAATAGAGTAGTTGGTGTGTCATAGGCACTGTTACCGGAAAGATATGGGTCCCAGGATAGAGATAGAATGAAAATTACAGCCATGATCAAATACAACAATAAGGAGGAGACAGGCGTCCTCGGTGCCACTGCACCCGCTGCCGCTACGCTCTTGTTTGCCTGTCTCAGTGAGGGAGTCTCTTCATATAAAAACAGGAATGGGTTTATTCTCAAATCCTGTCCAGCCTCCAGCTATAATATTATTAAACCAGTTCTATCACATGCTATGCTGATGACATACTCCCACCCACACCGTTGTAGATAACTACCTGCAAAGCTGATCAGTTCCCGTATGGTTAGAGGGTTACTTTCCATTTTTATTCCTGATAATAGCAGAAAGAACACAGCACTAATCTCTGTCATACATGGGGCTTAAGGTAATGTATTATTAGGAATAGAAGCAGGGCTCGACTGAAGGATCGCTTTCAATAAGTGTATAATGAACCACTCGCACCCTCCATCGCCAGAGAAACTGTCCTGCTAAACTCAAGATGACGCTGGTCGAATATCCAATATTTATCTTGGGTGATATGATCGTAGGCATGTCATTTGCCACCAAAATGCCACACATTGTAATGGAATGGTTAGACAACTTATAGTAAGATACCATTGGGACAGGAAGTTGCGCATTAGCCTCGACTTCCCCCTATGCCGGGCTCCCAAACCGGACCAAATTGGCGTACAGGGGGGTCAATGAATTTGAAAATATTCTTAACTGCCCATCCTACAAGATGAACAATACTGATGACGTTTAAGGCTTGTGCACTCGCACCTGTTCATAGAGACTTATAGGGAAGGCACAACCGATGCAGGGTGAAATTACAAAGAAGTAACATGAATCAAGGGTTAGCACCGCACGGCTGGTCCCCATTCAAATCGTATAGTGCCCTTCCTTATAAATAGCTTGTCAATTTCATAATAGGGGTACATGTGAACACACCAGAATAGTTATTTCAGCCTACCAGAATTACCTACTTAAGTATCTGTGCAACCCTTTCAGTTTGGGGCCCGGGCCTCTAGGTTTGTGCTTGTCTGCTAGGCTGACATGGCACGCTACACCCCTCATTTTCCGGGCTAGCGGCATCTAAAAATTCCGATTTAGGTAAGAGGCCTAAATATTTGAGGCTAGTACTGGGAACTGAGCTAGGGGACTTGCTCCCATGGGGGGGAAAGATGTGTCTTTGGAATACCATGATGCTACCTCTAAAAATGACGGACAATATTGAGCATTTCTTTAACCACAGGCAACACCCATCAAAAACATATCCAAACACGCCGAAGATTTCATAAAGACATATCATTCTCCCACCCACAGCCAAGGCTTGATACAGCCGCGGTACACACCAACGTGCTTCGTTAAGGAATAAATAATTTAGCCAGAAGACCATCTACGTATCCGGCACAGGTAAGAACTAGTGGTCCCGGACGTCGTTCCTAACAACTGCAATTACTCAAACCATAAACATACCGTAATGTCAACCTGCACGCACGAGAGGCTGAAGAAGGAACTTGTGTATGGATTAGACGCGTGAATCAGCAGATGTGAGAATACAAAGACTTGGATGCGCGATGAAGGTGTAGACCAAGAAGTTTACAGAGATTCAGACTGCCCCTTTGAGATGATATATTTTTTCGCTCTCCAAAACCTTCACAGCAAAATTCTAAAGACTGCGGGCGAGTCCATTTTTTAACAGGGTGGCGTAATTAGACATTCATCCGTACATATATCTCGTGCAAAAGAATTAAGCAAGTGCAGGTACACAAACTACTGAGTACCCGAATGCTCCTTAGAGGTGCGGCAATCTCCCTTAAATGATTTGCAGCAGTACTGAACTTGCAGGTAACTCCCTTTCAAATCACACGACGTTAATGTACTCTGCACGAGACAATACCAACCCATAATCACTGCTTGTATATGACAATATAAATGAGGTGAGACTTAATGTAACAGAAGCCAGATGACAAAATTCGCGCTGTACTTGCAAAGGAAGGAGACTAAACATGACTATGACCCCATCTGATAATACTACCTAGCAGGAGGCCTGATGCAACGAATCGGATACCTGAGGCCCCCTCAACGCCACACCCTCCTGTTTGCCAGCATACATACCTCACAAGGAGTGGTTGCAGGAGCTGCCTGGTCAGCGCGGCGCCGGGAGTTCGCAAAAGGGGGCGCGGGGGGGGCGAACAAAGGGGCGGAGTCTGAAATAAGAATGGCAAAATTAGGTATAGAAGCCCACACCAGAAGTGCTGCGTGGGTCGGAAGCAACAGTCACATGCTTAAGAAGCTGAACCTCGTGACTAACACCGCAAGTCATAGAGAACCCGGCTGCATCGCAAGCCAGGCGGAGCGAAAAGGAAACATAATGGGGGAGGGAGGACCCGAACACAGTATCCTCTTAACCATGCATTCCACGGAAATGTCCGTCAAAATTGTCCTCACTTACTCACATGCGCCGATATCGAAGAACCGTGACCCAAATTCACCGCCAACAGGCGCCATACACGTCTTGCGCCGGTCAAAGGAAACAAACCACCACCAAAAATAGCCGCACTGGACGCCATTACCCTTAAGCGCCGGACATCACACCATGGTGTCCCTAAAATGGCCGCACCCTTCAGCCATTACACACGTGCACCAGGATAGTAGTAAGCAACTGCAAGGAACCAGGACCATCCCCACGCTTGCCCATATATGCATGTATATTAACAAACCACACTGCGTTATAGAATCGCGCCGTTCTTAGTCGTTGGGAGACTGGTGACCCAAGTGTCAGCACAACAAACCTACAACAGACATGCCGCGAAAGGCCCGAGGATGGCCGACACCCAACAATGGTAAGACTGAATGATGTGCTCGGAGTGAATACACCGATGTCGCAGAATTTTAAATATACCCATAATGCGAGTAATAAACTGAATTAGCGCCGCGGTCGGAAGCATGCCACAAGCAACCACAGCCGCCGCGTTATGGATCCGAATAGCCCGGGGTTAGTGCAATGAAAATGACTCCATGCCTCTTACAACCGCCCCTACGTGACAAGTCCCGGGCCGCAACCACAACATGCCGAAGATGACTCAGTTTCCCCCGGGGCGGAAATCAGCATAGAACTGGCGACGCCCGCCTGTGAACACCTCGCACCAAGATACCCGCGGAGCTGCGCTCAGCACAATACGACACCACCCGTGCTCCAGCCGAACTCCCGACAACTTGCCCCACAATAAAGATGACCGCAACCCATATGCGCAATACTTATTGCCCCCAGAAGTGCGAACCCGCCCGACGCACCCGCTGCTCTACCCAGGATGCGCTTGAACCCGCTTGAGCCGCGACGTGACAATACCACCGGCAGCAAAGGCCTCCACGCCCACGGGACGAGACCAGCCGACTCCCCCGGCAGCTACCGCACCTGCAGGAGACCCCTACTGCCATCACACCAAGCACACCCGTTACTTGCGCGCAAACCAGCCACTCAGAAAGTGCCACGATTCAACAGAGTCAAGCTGAGGTAGCGGTATGAATCTATCCCCCGCGCCCGGGTGCTGCTTTGTTCGCGCCCCCTCACAGACTTCAAACCTCGGGACCTGCTGTTCTCCCGCCGCGTAAAAAGGGGGGGGGGGGCGCAATGCAAACTGGTGTATCCCGCAATAAACAACGCCGGGCAAGACTCACCGCACCGGAAGACGCCAACAAACACGACGCCAGACCATCGAGGTGCCCCCATGGGACCTCGGCACTGAAGGAGACCTCCAGCCGACAGGAAAAGAGAGTCCCTCTCGAGGACACTACCACGCGTCGAGGCAAAAAGAGTGTCCCAACATGGAACAGCGACGTCCGGGGCGGCAAAGAGGCCTCCCCAGCAGGGCAGAGGTCTGATGAACTCCAGACGGCTCCTCCCCACCGCCCCGGACGTGCATCACTACCAGTCTCCACCAACCAGGGGAGACTGCCTCAGGAGAGGAACTACTGCGTCATGCGGGGGCGGGACAGCCCTCCGTGACTAGGAGCCCGCCCTCCTGATGGCCACTGCGTGGCCTCGGGCAGGCGCAGTCCAATGCTTGTCACCGTTACCTCATCCACTCGAGATCCGGAAGTGGATTTGTTTTACCGTGTGTGCTACTTGTAGAAAGTGCCCGTTTCCTTCTTTCCCTCGGGCTGCTCTTTTCTCTCGCCATTGTGACAGCTGCAGCTGCTGAGTTTGCTAATTTTGGCTCCGACGCTCTTGCAGGCCCAATGCCGCCACCGGAAGTTGAGTGGGAGTTTGGGCCCGCTTGCCATTGGATTGAAACGAAAGGTCACTATCATACTCAACTGCCAACTAGTGTCTGATTGGTTCTTCCGTTTCCATAGCTACAGTGATAGGTCGTGGGGTGGGTTGTCTTTAGAGTGTAATAAATCTTTGGCGAAAGGGAAAACACGATGTTTGTTTTCAGATAACTTTCTGGCAGCTGGGATGCTGCTGGCAAGTGGCGTAACATTGGCTCTCCAGGGGCACCGTCAGCACAGCGAACTGGCTTGAGAACTCATGTTTGAGCCCTCCCTGTACCTGAGGGGGGGGGGGGGGGGGAGGGAGGAGTCTACGGCTCTACAGTCTTCCCTGCCCCTGTAAACGGGCAGTCCATCAGCTGAGATTTACCTCACAAGTGTCTTACGTCAGGTTTTACAATCTTGTCTTGTTTTAATAGCTAGCATTATATTACACAATAAAAATATAGGAAGCCGTTCTGAACCCCTCAGTTAAAACTGCCGATCTTTTATATTAAAAATATTTATGGGTGTCTCAAACAAAGAAACACGTTTTTTATGGAGTTATAAACACGGGTAGGCGTTATTCTTTGTTTGGATGGGCATAGCTGTGTTTTTGAGAGTCTCCAGGACAAGTAAAGGCTTTTCACGATTTAGGTTTTAAATGTTACGAAGATGCAACTAATGCACGACCACCTTGTGGGGGCTAGACTCGGCACACCCGGCCTGCACTCCAAAGGCCGGTGTAATTCATAAGGGACTCGCCTCAGCAACTGCGACCCCGGCGCTGCTCAGCAACTGCGACCATGGTGGAGGGGATGTGGTCCGTCTGCATAAACGGTCGACGCTGGTGACGGAAACCAGGGTTCGAGCCTCAAGGTCGCGTCCACATCCTGTGATTCTGGGCAAATTACTTAATCCCCCGTGCCTGAATGTGTAATGTAAATACGGTGCTCATGTAAAGCGCTCCAATACCTTCAGGTCGAGTTTGCGCGATCTAAAATATGCACCAAAAATAAATGGTGCTGCTGGCGGTACACCGGGGTGCCGCAGCACACAGTTTGGGTACTACTGCCATAACATGATAGGTGTCAATCTTATAATGCCGTCCACGTACTGTAGCCCCAATTCCATATGTGCGATCACAGAGGGGACATGAGGCGGGAGTGATAGTCTATGCAAACATTTATTTTCGCTACCTTGGAGCAAGGTGTTATAAGTGTATCACCAAAGCCCAGCCCCATAAGTGGCTATATATATATATATATATATATATATATAGCCATATATATATATATATATATTTTTTTTTTGGGGGTGAGGGGGGTTTGGGGTCAATAAATCTTTAATTTGGATTACAGTGTGCCAGCCATTCTTTCCGAACTCGCAAATGTAAGTAGGAATGTGCAGCAATATATATATATATATATATATATATATATATATATATATATATATATATATATATATATATATACAGCGCTAACCTCCACTCTTCCGAAAAGAGGCACGTCAGACCAAACTTCAATTCAGCTTGGACTTTATTCAGCAGAAAACACAGCATTCAATCGTCCTTACGCGTTTCAGCTATATACTCTAGCCTTGTATTTAAAGAGTGCCCCCCGGTTGCGAGAATTACAGGAGACAAATTGGATGGAAGAGGCCACAAGTGAGGCCCGCCTCGATTAGGGGAATGGAATTTTGCAGCAGCTAGGGTATGCGGAAGAACTGTCTGAAGCACGGCAACCTCTATCTTCCAGGAAAGATGAAAGCTGCGTCAGTGGTCGTAAAGCTGTACCTGCACACTGTGGCCGAGGTATGGAACTTTCCTTGTAAATGCGTGATTCGCACTCGGCACATGCTGTGAATAGTGAAGGTTTTACCAATATCGACACTAAAATCCAGGTAAAAGAAACGGGGGACAGGTAAAGAGCACTCTGGGAACTGAAGTCCCATACCATTGAAGGAGAAACCCATGAGACATTACAGCAATGGGAACCTTGAAAACGAACTATTTGGGAGTTACTGTAACCAAAGACATTTGTTGGTACTTACCCTTGCTGTTGGGATGAAATATAATTGTTTAAAACATCAAAGAGTGGTGATTGAACTGTCCCCTTAAAGCTGGAAGAATATTGGTCTTGGTCCCTTTTCAGTGTTTATGAAGCTACGTTTTTTAAACCTGTAACGAGCCCACTGGTGTAGAAGCAACTAGCATTTGACAAAGAGTCATGGGACTCGAAACGCGTTATGCCTAAAATATTCATTATAATAAAATGCAACCTGAAGAGAATTGTTGGTGTGGCCTGGATTGCGTCGCAGTAGCAGCGCGTGAGCTTTTATGGATATATATATATATATTACCTACTGGCGGTCGCCAGTAGGTATATATAGTTAGGATTTTTTCTCTATGGGTTTTTTGAAAATTCTATGTCTAATAACTTTGGCGTTTGTGGACGGAATTGGCTGAAATTTTCAGGAAAATGGCACATTGTGTTTCTGAGCAGCCCTTGAAAATTTGGGGGGGGTTCGTCAGGGGGGGCCGAGAAAAAAGGGGGGTCCCAAAACGCGTTTTTCCCATGTTAATTTCCATAGGGCGGTTGGCCTCACTTTTAGCCCGAACGGCTGAATGGATTTGCACGAAACTTGGCAAAATTGTAGGGACTGGTAGCCCGATGTGCCTCTTGTAGGTCTCAATATATGTGCTCCAGTGGATTTTGAGAAATTAACGTTTAAAAAAAGATATATATCTGTAACAGCGGACCGGGCAGCGCTCTGGTTCGCGGACTTTTCGCGCAACGGAGCTTTGTGAAGCGAAGCTGATTGGTTCTCCGGCGTCTGTCAACATTCCAAACAGTCCGTAGCGGCCGCCATCTTGTCTCTCGGTAGGATCGAGAGACAAGAGGAGGCCAAAGCGAAGGGGCAAATGACCATAAGGGGGCATAGTACATTGTCGCTCACCCCCTAGGTTTGATGTGGAGGTTTTAAAAGGGCCCCGCGGGGCAAAAAAAAATAAAAATAATAATAATCGAACAGCTGAATGGATTTGCACGAAACTTGGCAAAATTGTAGGGACTGGTAGCCCGATGTGCCTTTGCTAGATCTCAATATATGTGCTCCAGTGGATTTTGAGAAATTAACGTTCAAAAAAAGGTATATATCTGTAACAGCGCACCGCTTCGCGTACTTTTCGCGTTACGGAGCTTTGCGAAGCTGATTGGCTCTCCGGTGTCTGTAAACATTCCAAACAGTCCGTAGCGGCCGCCATCTTGTCTCTCGGTAGGATCGAACAGCTGAATGGATTTGCACGAAACTTGGCAAAATTGTAGGGACTGGTAGCCCGATGTGCCTTTGCTAGGTCTCAATATATGTGCTTCAGTGCATTTTGAGAAATTAACGTTCAGAAACAAGATATATATCTGTAACAGCGCTCCGCTTCGCGGAGATAAAATTATATGTGTATTACCTAGCTGTTGCTAACACCAGTTAGCGACGGCTAGTAGAAGATAGCGACCATCTTGGGCCCCACTTTGCATGTGAGTGATATTTATCACTAATGACATGCAAAGTGGGCATGCCAAGATGTTAGCGACTGGAAACAGTCGCTAACATCGCTATCTCCTATTATCAACTTTTGGAAATATTCGAGATAAGGGCGAATATCTCTAAAAGCTACCACCTGCCCTGAGCAGTTCTTAGCCATGTTATCCAATGGGAGGTGGATAACATGGCTAAGAGCATTAGCTCGGTAATGCATGAATATCGCTGAGTTTTCAGCGATATTAATGCATTGCGGTCGTTTTTTATCGTATTTCCGATAAACCTTGATAATAGCAAGGTTTATCTGCGATAATTTCTGACGGTAAAAAAATCGTTGCTAAGCATCGTTAGGGATAAATATCGCTTAACTTTGGTAATATGCCCCAACGTCTGTTAACGTTCGATTCGAAGGAAATCAGGAAGTGTTGAAAAACATTGTCTGCGCCATCTTGTCTTTTTTCAAATGCCACACTTTTGTCGTGCATGGCAGCCATTTTAGATGCCTTGACCAGACCCACTCTGTGCACGCTGTCGATCCTTAGCATGGCTCCCCACCCTCGCAAGCATCTCCCCCAGGCAGTGGTCACCCCCGCTCTCTGTCTTATGCATGGGTAATAAACCTCCCCCATCTGCGCTGCTGTTCCCTGAGAATCACACCCTGTGCCCGCCCGACACCTCCCTTTCGCCCTATTCACTACCGCACCCTCTGACACTCCTTTTCCTCTGTGTCCGATTGTCCAGGCTGGTCCTAGGGTATCAGCTAGCCCTGCAGATGTAGTTTATGGCCACAGCTGTAAAGAATCACCCCTCTTCAAAGGAGTTATAGTAGATCAAGGCCCACACTCGATGAGATCCGTCACAGCAGAAGCGTTGCTATTATCTGAAAACCATCCTGTATTGTGATTGGGGAGGGGACCGAGCCTGAAGCGGAAGATTCCAGGGATGACTGTTTGTACATCAAAGTTTTTACAATTATGTGTCACATTAAAAATATATAGCACTCCGACAAAGTAGTAAGATTATAAAACTTTAATAATTTATAAATATATACAAGAAAACAAAAATAGTAATAACATATAAACATTTTTAGGGAAAAACAACGAAGTAGCGGTCGGCTGTGCGAATAGTCCCAACGCAGCACAACGTCCAGATTTCCGGCGTGGGGCGTCGCGGGGGGTGGGTCATCAGTAGCAAACTGTTGTGCGAATAGTTCCAAGGCAGCAGAACGCGCCGAAATCTAGATGACACGAAAGTGATGTCTAGTTAGTTGCCACCCAGCAAATAACGGCATGGGGCGTCGCGGGGGGTGGGTCATCAGTAGCAAACTGTTGCGCGAATAGTTCCAAGGCAGCAGAACGATGGCACCAAGGTGATGTCCAGTAAGTTGCCGCACTGGTTTTGGTATCCTACAATGCTGCTCCGAATAACGGCGTGGAGCGCCCCGGGGGAGGCGGCGTGTACGGGCCTCTCCAGGTGGAGTCTCGTCTGTTGTAGTGGGGCGCCCCTTTACCGTTTCAGTTGCCATTCCGTCCGTTTTTGGTCCACTGTGTCAAAAGCCGCAATTCAGCTGAGTTGCGCCCACTCTTGCGGTGCAGCGATAGGCGGCTGTCACAGGACTCTCAAAATGGCGGCAGGCTGTTTCCTTTTTGGGCCTGGTCCACTGAAATGGCCCTGGGACACCTTGGAAATCGGACGCTTGTCTGCTAGGTCTTGGACCTCATTCTCGAAAGCGTCCCCTCCGCCTTGAGAATTCATCAAAAGTTTTGGGGGCTCCGACTCCTGCAGGCTTCTGGTGGGGAGCGGCTGCCATGATTGCTCGCGGAATGACCACGACTGAGCTACGAGATGGTGGTGCTTTCATGCTGACGCCAGCTTCAGTCTGAAACATCCAGAAACAAGGTGGGGCTTTCATCGTTTGGGGAAAAAAAAAAGTTTTCATCCTATGAAAAGTGTTGTTTTTAGGTCACATGATCAAGCCTTCCATCATTAGGAAACCAAAAGTAAAATGAACCAATGAAAAGTTTTATAAACAAGTCACATGACCTGTTATGCGGCATAGGGTGTAAAATTAGGAGAAAATACGTTGGCACGTGAGGCGGCGTCAGTAGCGGACCGATGTGCGAATAGGCCGAAGGCAACACAACGCGCCAAGATCCGGATGGCACCGAGGTGGTGTCCAGCAAGTTGCAGCACTGGTGTGGCCATCCTACAATGCTGAAAGTCGGCGTGGGGCGCCCCGTTGGCCTGTGAGTTTGCGTCAGTAGCGGACCGATGTGCGAATAGGCCGAAGGCAGCACAACGCGCCAAGATCCGGATGGCACCGAGGTGGTGTCTAGTAAGTTGCCGCACTGGTGTGGCTATCCAACAATGCTGAAAGTCGGCGTGGGGCGCCCCGTTGGCCTGTGAGTTTGCGTCAGTAGCGGACCGATGTGCGAATAGGCCGAAGGCAGCACAACGCGCCAAGATCCGGATGGCACCGAGGTGGTGTCTAGTAAGTTGCCGCACTGGTGTGGCCATCCAACAATGCTGAAAGTCGGCGTGGGCGCCCCGTTGGCCTGTGAGTTTGCGTCAGTAGCGGACCGATGTGCGAATAGGCCGAAGGCAGCACAACGCGCCAAGATCCGGATGGCACCGAGGTGGTGTCTAGTAAGTTGCCGCACTGGTGTGGCCATCCTACAATGCTGAAAGTCGGCGTGGGGCGCCCCGTTGGCCTGTGAGTTTGCGTCAGTAGCGGACCGATGTGCGAATAGGCCGAAGGCAGCACAACGCGCCAAGATCCGGATGGCACCGAGGTGGTGTCTAGTAAGTTGCCGCACTGGTGTGGCCATCCTACAATGCTGAAAGTCGGCGTGGGGCGCCCCGTTGGCCTGTGAGATGGCGTCAGTAGCGGACCGATGTGCGAATGGGGCCAAAGGCAGCGCAACAATATTTTCTGATTTGAAGACACCACAAGGCGCTGAGATGCCAAGATCCGGATGGCACCGAGGTGGTGTCTAGCAAGTTGTGGCACTGGTGTGGCCATCGTACAATGGTAAAAGTCGGCGTGGGGCGCCCTGTTGGCCTGTGAGATGGTGTCAGTAGCGGACTGATGTGTGAATGGGGCCAAAGGCAGCGCAACAATATTTTCTACTATATTTTCGGAGTAGAAGACACCACAAGGCGCTGAGATGCCAAGATCCGGATGGCACCGAGGTGATGTGTAAGTTGCGGACCGATGTGCGAATGGGGCCAAAGGCAGCTCAACAATATTTTCTGAAGAGAATACACCACAAGGCGCTGAGATGCCAAGATCCGGATGGCACCGAGGTGATGTCTAAGTTGCGGACCAATGTGCGAATGGGGCCAAAGGTAGCGTAACAAGATTTTCTGTATGGAAGATACCACTAGGCGTTGAGATGCCAAGATTCGGATGGCACCGAGGTGATGTCTAGCAAGTTGGTGTGGTCATCCTACAATGCTGAAACTCGGCGTGGGTCACCCCATTAGCCTGTGAGATGGCGTCAGTAGCGGACCGATGTGCGAATAGGCCGAAGGCAGCACAACGCGCCAAGATCCGGATGTCACCGTGGTGGTTTCATAGTTGAGAGGCACTTCATCTGCAGTGGGGCGCCGAGATCCGGATGGCACCGAGGTGATGTCTAGCAAGTTGCTGTACTGGTGTGGTCATCCTACAATGCTGAAATGTAGTGGGGCGCCCCTTTACCGTTTCAGTTGCCATTCAGCTGAGTTTCGGCCGCTCTTGATGCTACAGCGACAGGCGGCTGCAAGAGGACTCTCAAAATGGCGGCCTGTTCTTTGGATTTGGGCCTGGTCCACTAAAATGGCCCTGGGACACCTTAGAACTCGGACGCTCGATTTTTTTTTCCTTTCCTGTACATGCAAAAAAAGGTAAATGCCCGGTATGTTACACGCTTCATCTGCCACGATGAACTCTCCAGAGGAACCGAAAAAAAATATAGTTGTGGTAACTATACCATGCATCGTCATATGGAGAGGTGGCACCAATTAATTATAGTGCTGCATAAAAGAGAGATTTGGAGGAGAACCCCTGACCTGCTAGTACATTCATCAAAGAAGTGGCACTGAGAGCTTCAGAGGCAAGGGAAACGGTCCCAAATATTTAGAAGAACTTTGGAAAGATTAAAATGACATGTTTAGATTGTGGTAAATTAATTTCATGTGGGCAGATGAGTGTTACTCTAATAAATACAGCATATGAACATCATCATAGTCGATGGTTGGTAGAGACATTTTGACTATATCCTGGACCTGCCCGTCCTCGCCCAAAATGGCGCCGGAATAAATGGGACTCGTAACTCCTTGTTGTGTACTGGTTGCAGAACCTTGAAATCACGAGATACGTATGCAGTTTTGAAGCACATGGCGGGCGGGGACGAGAATTGATTGAATATTTCGACATCCCTATTGATATTAAGTTCTGATGTGTTATTGATTACTGTACTGTTGAAAATTCGAATTAACGTCACCCATGGTACTTGCCCGCAAATGTATATCTAGATAATTTTATTGTTACTGGCCCTGTCGTATTTTAATTATAAAATGTACGTCCACCGATTCCGTAACTGTTAGACACCTTAGTTTTTGCAACCTAATGGCCCGCCCGTTACGTTCCTCTACAGTGTAAATGTCTATTCATCATATACGATTACAGTTTGCTCCGTGGCAGGCCCACGTGGTTATAGGCTCGTATTTGTATAATGAAATTTTCACAATAAAGGTTTTTAAAAGAAAACATGGTAGTAGTGTATACATTGGTAAAGTTTTTAATAATAGTCACTGTTTTAGAATCATTAAAAGGCAAGTGAAATAAAGCAGACCAATTACATGAAGGGTAAAAGGTATAATACGAAGGAACGCAGTAAAGATAAATGGTCAAGGGCTGTTGTGTTTTCTATTCCTGCAACATAAAGTGATCGATAAGAATCTCATATTCAGGCGTATCAGCGACTAAGACAGCAGGTCGACCCTCTTTTGCTCAACGGCTCCGTCATGGGACGAAGAAACGCTCTTTTTCTCGAAAAAAGAATATATTTTACTTGCAGGACAGTTGTAAAATTTCCGGGAAAGTACATTAGCCTGGAACATTATAACATATATTTAAGAGAAAATAATGTTCGGAAGTAATTAAAAGCGTAATTTTTAGGTGATATGACCAAGGCTTTCATCATTAGAATAAGAAAAGTAAAATGAACCAATGAAAAGTTTTATTAACAAGTCACATGACTTGTTATGCTTACGTTACGCGCTGCGCGCCCCGGATGACTTCCGGATGCGCTAACGCGGCGCGTCATATGACGCATTACGCGACAACGCAGGTCCAGAATATAGTCAAAATGTCTCCACCAACCAGCGGTCGAAACACAACCCCTTTCAGCAGGCTAAATAGTTCTGTTAAATGACAACAGAAGGGACAGGCAACAAGAACCATCAGTCAAAGAGGGGAGGGCTAGTTCTTCTCTACCGGGTTACATTGGGGCGCTACCGGAACTGATCGAATTGGTAGTCTACAGTGTTTCTGGATGTTTCAGACCGAAGCTGGGGTTAGCATGAGAGCAGCACCATTTCGTAGCTCCGTTGTGGCCATTCCGCAACCAATCATGGCAGCCGCTCTTTATCGTTATTTTGGGCGGGGTGGGTGGCGGAGCCGAGCTGTTTTGCAGCCATCATTGTGTGGAGTTCAGTTCATCTCACTAGTTTTGTATTTGTCATGAGGGGTTGTTCCTAATGTTTCTATTTTAGCGAGGTCAAAAAGAGATCCCATTAGTGGCCTACTGATTTTGCTCGATTCCTTTTCTTTTTTTTTACACGATTTTTCGTTATCTGCAAAGACTAAACAGAGTATTGCGACTCTGTGTTTGTTTGTAAATAGAGAATGAACCAAAGAGAACTAATTCTAAAACAGTAAATACTTGGATAACAATCAATCAAATGGAGAGAGAAGCAGGCACGACGGATTACAACGGGGGCAAAGGCCTGCGTTAACTACCTTTCACTATCTGCAAAGAGAGAGTACTCCTAATAGAAATGAGGGGGGGGGGGCACCATTCAAAGCAGATCAGTGTGCATAAACACGAAAATGTTTTCACTTACCACGTACTTGACATTCGACAGCTTATGATATTTGCTATTAAAAAACCATTGAAATTCACTGAAAAAACCATAGGTTATAGACCATATATAGTTAGGAATTAGCATTTACAAAACCTTGAAAATTCACTGAAAAAACCATAGGTTATAGACCATATATAGTTAGGAATTAGCATTTAAAAAAACTTATTTTACTCACACAAAACCATTGAAATTCCATATATAGTTAGTTGCACTAACTATATATCGCGCACCCGCAATCCACTGCTGATCATGTCACATATTACATCATTCATGACATGGTCAGTGACATCACTGATGACATCACTGATGACATCTCATTTGACATCAATGACCACATCACTGATGATATCATTCATGTGACAATACAATGCATCTCCTCACATTTTAATATAACCTCTGTTTCACCCAGTGTTAAATACAGAGTATAATTTTTGAAACCATTGACACACCAATACTAGTTACTACATACGTACTCACTGATTCCTACGTCTACACACACATTCACTCATTCACCCATACAATCATTCATACATACAATCACTCATCTTTACAACACTATCATATGCACTCATACACCTATACAGACACTCACACTCTGCCACTCATCCATGGAGTTACTCACACACCTAGTCAGTCCTGTAAAGAATCAATCACACTTCCATTTTCTTGTCTATACAGTTAAACATAGAGCACCTTACATTTTCAAACATATAGTAACACATACTTACTTTCTTATACAATCATTGATACAAGTACACATTGATCTGCACAGAGTCACACACCTCCCAGCCAGCCACACACACACTCAGTCTCCCATACAAATACTTGGACAATCAATCAATAACCCATATAGTTAATCATATAGCTACTGATCAACACATGCAGTAGTTTACAGAACAACAGACATAATGATGCACAAATTAAGACAGTTTAGTCACTAACCCATGCACTCAGTGAGACACATTTAATCACTCACTCATACATTCAGTCATGCACCTACTAAATCCTTCGTCCAGACAGTTATACATCTACTCATTCTTCAATATCTAAAACATATTTAAACTTTACAGAAACACACAGTCACTGGATGATGTCATCAGTGATGTCATCAGTGATGTCATTTGAGATGTCATCAGTGATGTCATCAGTGATGTCACTGACCATGTCATGAATGATGTAATATGTGACATGATCAGCAGTGGATTGCGGGTGCGCGATATATAGTTAGTGCAACTAACTATATATGGAATTTCAATGGTTTTGTGTGAGTAAAATAAGGTTTTTTAAATGCTAATTCCTAACTATATATGGTCTATAACCTATGGTTTTTTCAGTGAATTTTCAAGGTTTTGTAAATGCTAATTCCTAACTATATATGGTCTATAACCTATGGTTTTTTCAGTGAATATATATATATATATATATATATATATATATATAATATATATATATATAATATATATATAATATATATAACTTCAATTCAGCTTGTACTTTATTCAGCAGAAAACACAGCATTCAATCGTCCTTACGCGTTTCAGCTATATACTCTAGCCTTGTTCACAGGTGAGCTGCGTTCTGGATTTGCGGCGTAACTTCCTGTTTTATCCGCCTTTGGTGGGACTACTGCGGTGCTTCGTGGCCCTCCCATACCACAAATCCCAACATGCACCGTGAAAGCAAAAAGTCTCATATTCAAATGCATCACTGTCAATACTTCTCCCTTTGCATTTCTTCATGGGTGTTTCGACAGTGAAAAGTGCAGAGTCTGTTCACGGTGCAATATCTAAGCTCGGAATTCATTCAGGCTGTTATTTCTCAGTTCAATTCATGCCGGTACCTGGCTGTCTTGAAGTCAAACTTGAACGACCGGTGTCCTTCACTTTCCCTTACCAGCGGTGTTTTTCCAAAATTCCCGGCTGCAAACATCATGCCATGTGGTTTGGAACAGCGCTGGCGGGTCTCTCTCCTTTTTGCAAAACCGGCAATTCCAACCCTAAAGGTCCGCAAGGAGCCATGACCATCACCAGGGCGTTCTGACGTTGGGGGCGGACCACCTCCAATATATCCAGCGCTAACCTCCACTCTTCCGAAAAGAGGCACGTCAGACCAAACTTCAATTCAGCTTGTACTTTATTCAGCAGAAAACACAGAATTCAATCGTCCTTGCGTGTTTCAGCTATATACTCTAGCCTTGTTCACAGGTGAGCTGCGTTCTGGGTTTGCGGTGTAACTTCCTGTTTTATCCGCCTTTGGTGGGACTACTGCGGTGCTTCGTGGCCCTCACATACCACAAATCCCAACATGCACCGTGAAAGCAAAAAGTCTCATATTCAAATGCATCACTGTCAATCCTTCTCCCTTTGCATTTCTTTTTTTTTTGTGAACATTTCTTTATTTGCAAGTTAGGTCACAACATATATTATAGTCAGACATATAGCATATCTCCACATCGCGACTTATATTTCAGTATATATTTCAATCTTAACATTTTCCGATTTCTGCGAGTTATAACATCCCAACTCCCCTATTCCCTCCCTGATCCCTCCCCCCCCCCCCCCCCCCCGGCACCTACTCTTCCACATATCAGCATTATGTTGGTTCGTGGCAATATTTACATTACAGTCGGTATCCAGTGGGGGTATCGTCCCCCGGTTACCTCGTTCATGTGCATCAGATAGTTCCTAGTGTGTCTGCAACTCGGTACCCGTGTACATTGGGCCACAGGCATAGCATCCCCCCGTGTCAGGTGGTACACTCATACTATTCTTCCTGGTCTTGTACGCCCTGCTCGAACGCTATAAGTATTGCGTTCCACTCCATGGAGATGGGACGTTTCCTGAGTCCTCTGCGTTCTTCCCTACCTAATTCCTGTCCCTCAGCCTTGCCCCATCTGATCACCTTCCCGCTCCAGGACTCTACGTCTGGCGGTCTCGTCGATTTCCACCTCATCGCCACTGACCTCTTCGCTAACAGTAATGCCAGATCCACAAATCTGGATTCCACACTTCTCTTCTTCTCTTTATGTCCCACCCCCAGCAAGCAATATAAGGCGGATGTGTAAGGTCTATCCGGTGCTATGTCATTCAATATGTGGTGTATTGTACTCCAGTAATGTCCCAGCTTGGGGCATTCCCAGAACATGTGTAACATGCCTGCACCGTCTTGCCGGCATTTGGGGCAAGTATCAGACGCAGCCGGGAACATTATGTGTATCCTGTGGGGAGTCAAGTATGCCCTGTGTATGATCATCAGTTGTATGTATTTGAACCTAGGGTTCCGTGACACTTTCTTCGGCAGTCTCAACACCATGTCCCAATCCTTGGCGCTCAGTGCCACCCCTATATCCTCCTCCCATCTCAATTTCAGGGGTTGTAGGGGGTCAGCCCTGCCTTCCCGCATCCCAGCAGTCAACCATTTTATCAAGTGTCCTCCCGTCCCCATGAGGTACTGCATAGTGACCAACGTGTTAGTGGTAGGCTCCGCTCCGTCCCTCGCCCAATGGGTGCCTATGTAGTGCGACAGTTGTGCATGCTGCAGAAAGAGCGCCCTTGGCGCCTGGTGGATCCTGGCGAATTCCTCATATGGTAGCAACCTGTTAGCCGAGAAGAAATCCCCGATTTGTGTTATCCCCGCTTCCTGCCACACCCGCAGTCGTCTCTCCGTCATCGGGCCTGTCCCCAGCGGGATGCCCAACAGTGGTATCGAGGGTGCATAATTCGACAGCCCATTGGTGTACCTGACTGCCCTCTTCCAGTACGTGAGAGCCAGTTTGAGTAGGGGTGGAGTCGCCGTCGTTGCTTTGGCCCCTGGCAGTAACAGCCGATGTATATCCCCCCGGTGTCTAGCGTCCTCTGTCATGTTTAGTTCGTGCAAGTTGCGGCCAGCCAACCAGTAAGCTAGCCATTGCAATTGGCACGCACAGCTATAGGCGAAGAAATCGGGCACTCCCAAGCCGCCCTTGTCTGTGGGTAGTTGCAGCCTGGTCATGCTTACGCGTTTCCTACCCTTCCCCCAGATTAGGTTGAGTAATATAGTGTTAAGCTTCTTGAAAAAGGGCATAGGGATATAGACTGGTAGATTCGTAAAGAAGTACAGTAAACGCGGCAGTACCACCATTTTTGATATAGCCACCCTCCCTACCACCGATAGCGGCAAAGTAGTCCAGAATTGCACCCGTGCAGCTAGGTTATTCAGTGCGCGCCCTAGATTCCCATCCAGTAGGTCCTGTGGTTCTCGGTATATTTGGATGCCCAGGTACTTAAAAGTTACAGGTGCCACCTGGAAACAGTGCGGCGGAAACTGAACTTGTGTTCCCGCCACCGGGCCCCGAAAGCCAAACCCATATGACTTTGTCTCGTTGATGGCGAGACGCGATAACTCTCGGAATACCTCAAAGACCCGCGGCAATGGTGTCATTGGGTTATTTATGTCTCGTAGGAACAATAGTATGTCGTCGGCATACGCCTATATGACATGGTGGGTGTTGAGCCTAGTGATCCCCACCGCAGTCGCTGTAGATCGAACTTTCAGCATCAGGGGCTCCAGGGCGATTATAAATAGCAATGGTGAAAGAGGGCACTCGTGCCTCGCTCCACCTCAATCCGATCAGAGATACAGCTGTTGGCCCGAACCCGTGCTGTAGGCTTCCGGTATAACAGGGACACCCAGGCTATAAATCCGGCGGGTAGCCCAAATTTGGTCAGGACCGCGAGCATGTAGTCCCACCTGAGTGTATCGAAAGCCTGTCGTAGGTCCAGTGAGATACAACCCTCGGTGTCCCTCCCCCTCGCGGTTGGAGACATGAGTTGGCTGAGCCTGCGCAAATTTAGCGCCGTGCTCCTGCCCGGCACAAACCCGCATTGATCGGGGTGTACCATATCTGGGACGTGTTGAGACAGGCGCACCGCCAGTATTTTGCTGAGAATTTTGGAGTCAGTATTCAAGAGTGACAGTGGTCTGTAGTTGTCTAGTCGCAAAGCTTCCCTACCCGGTTTCAGAAGGGAGACCATTAGGGCTTGCAGTGTCGTGTCGGGCAGTCCACCACTCTTCAGTGCCTCGTTATACATCTCGTGAAGGCGGGGGGCCAGCAGGTCTATGTATGTCAGGTAAAACTCCACCGGGAGTCCGTCTGTCCCGGGCGCCTTGTTCCTGGGTAGAGTCTTAATTGCCATTCTAATTTCCGCTATCGTAATGGGTTTTGCCAGTTCCTCGCTATGTGCCGCACTCAGGCGTGGGACGCATATGTCGGAGAAGAATTCCTCCCATGCCCGTTCCGAGAGTGGAGGGTGTGGGCCATACAATGTAGCGTAGTAACGCCGGAACGTCGTGTTGATTTCCCGCTGCCCCTGTACTAAGGCCCCGGAGGGATCCTGTATCTCTATGATGGGGGTGGTTACCGGCGCATCTCTGGTCAGGCGCGCCAAAAGCGCACCCGCTCTGTCCGCCTGTGTGTGTTGTCGCGCGGTGTATTCTCTATAGTCTAGAACCCTCAACTCTTCCAGAAGTTCTGCATACTGTATGTTAGCCTCCTGTAGTTGCGTGAGGGCGCCGCCCGTGCCTGCAGCCTCGGATTCCAGCGCCGCTAAACTGTCCTCCACCTCTCGTAGCCTTCTCAGTACCTGGTGTTTAATGCCCACTTTGGTGCCCATGGCCACCCCGCGAATGGTCGCCTTGAAAGCGTCCCACTCGACCTGCCTGGTGCTTGCCGTACCCGTGTTTTCCGTGAAGTAGTGCGTGGTAGCGTCTGATAGGGTGGACTTAAAAACCAAGTTTTCCAAGAGGCTTGGGGACAAATGCCACGTTGGTATGGGGGTGGGTGTTCTTCCCCATTTCAGGGATAATTCCACCGGGTTGTGATCCGATAATGTCTTCCCCATATGTCCCACCTTTACAATCGACGGTGCAAGTGTCTTGGAGCAAAAAATGCGATCTATCCTGGTGTGGAGGTTGTGCGGTGGGGAGTAGAATGTGTATTCCCTGTGTGATGCATGAAGTGCCCGCCACGTGTCAACTAGGTCCCATCCCTCAGCCCAACGTGCCAGCGCTTCCGCCTGCCTTCTACTCTCAGTTGCATGTAAAGGGGGATGAGATCTGTCGAGCGTGAGATCTAGCACCGCATTACAGTCTCCACCTATAATCCAATCGTACTCCACCCAATCTGCCAGCGTCCTGCCCAGTTCCGCAAAAAAAGTGACTGTTCCTCCCTTTGCATTTCTTCATGGGTGTTTCAACAGTGACAGTGAAAAGTGCAGAGTCTGTTCACGGTGCAATATCTAAGCTCGTAATTCATTCAGGCTGTTATTTCTCAGTTCAATTCATGCCGTTACCTGGCTCTCTTGAAGTCAAACGTGAACGACCGGTGTCCTTCACTTTCCCTTACCAGCGGTGTTTTTCCAAAATTCCCGGCTGCAAACATCATGCCATGTGGTTTGGAACAGCGCTGGCGGGTCTCGCTCCTTTTTGCAACAACAGCAATTCCAATACTAAAGGTCCGCAAGGAGCCGTGACCATCACCAGGGCGGTCTGACGTTGGGGGCGGACCACCTCCAATATATCCAGCGCTAACCTCCACTCTTCCGAAAAGAGGCACGTCAGACCAAACTTCAATTCAGCTTGTACTTTATTCAGCAGAAAACACAGGCTGCTCTTTTCTCTCGAGAACTGGACGCAATCTAATGAATAATTTGTTTGATCGATCGGTGCCGGCGGCAGTCAGTCCCGCGATTCCCAAGCATCCTGTCCGATTGTGATTTTCGGAAATCACAATCGGACAGGATGGCTTTGGAACCGCGGGACTGACTGCCGCCGACCGCATCGATTGATCAAACAAATTATTCATTGGATTGCGTCCAGTTCTCGAGAGAAAAGAGCAGCCTGTGTTTTCTGCTGAATAAAGTACAAGCTGAATTGAAGTTTGGTCTGACGTGCCTCTTTTCGGAAGAGTGGAGGTTAGCGCTGGATATATTGGAGGTGGTCCGCCCCCAACGTCAGACCGCCCTGGTGATGGTCACGGCTCCTTGCGGACCTTTAGTATTGGAATTGCTGTTGTTGCAAAAAGGAGCGAGACCCGCCAGCGCTGTTCCAAACCACATGGCATGTAGGACTTGTAGTGGATATGAGGGCTGAATGAATGCAGAATGAATGTGTCAATTTGAGTGAAATTGAGGGATTGTTTGTAGGAATGTGATGTAATGTGAATTGTTGTTATTGTGATATTGGTTTTCAATTTTTTTTTCCTGATCTGAGATGTATATATCAATTTAATTTGTTTTGATATTGAAATAAAGGCAATTAATAAGCCAACGGTTGTACCGTTTGGTGGTCTTTGTATACCTTTAGTGAAGGATTTGAAACAGTCATCAGTATTGGCACTTATGTTTGTTGGTTTGGTTTAGTGGACTCAGCCTTACTGATTAGAGTCAAGCCTATTGTTGTTATATCGTCTGATATTAAAGGCACCCAGTTGCTAATATTCAGTTTACTACTCAGTCCCACAATATTCCAGAAGAGGCAGGATATATACCAGTTGCTCCCTCCCTTTTGAGACAGCGGGGGCGCTTTTCCCCTTCTGTAGGCCTTCCTGTTGCTCTTGTGTGTGTGGGCATCTCTCTACCTTCTAGCGCCGGGACGCCTCTTCGCTGGTGCAGCTGTCGCGCTCTATAAATCCATAACATCTAAAGAAAGCGTAACATTATCAGGTACATTTTATCCTGAGTCTGCTGAGCAAGTGAGAGCAATTTCGACTGGAATGATTACGAGATTAGTCCAAATTCGCTCACTATCAGTCTCTGGGACTAATCTTCTCTCTTCAGGGCATGTAGGCTGGGGAGTGTCTCCGCAATGAGTCCCCTGGAGTAAGGCGAGAAGAGTCTCTCACAAATAACAGTATAGCTTAGGATTTCTTTCTTAGTCATTTTCCATAGGGGAAGCACTCATATCTATGACAACAGACCCAACTAGTCAGTTGACATCTTCGAGAGCAGCAAAGTGCTTTTTAGTGGGCACTGAACAGATGCTATTGATTTGTGAGTTTTTAGTTGAGTAACCGTGTCAATCCACCTTTGCTTGTATTAGGGTAATGGGACTGTAGTAGCTGGTAAGTAATAATTATTGGTGTAGTAACAGCATAGGGACACCAATTAGGATTTAAATAATTCGTTTTTGATGGACAAGCCACAGAATACATCCAGCAATGTTGTAAGTTAAAATCATAATGCCAATACAACTGATTCAATCTGAAAGCCGAGATCCTGTTGGAATGCCATGACACACACAGAATACATAACCTACTAAAACTACTAAAGCAGTGATCCTCCTGGACCTCAGTGCGGCCTTCGACACTGTGAGCCACCACACCCTAATCCAACGACTGGGAGATATCGGAGTAAGGGGCACGGCCTTGAAGTGGCTAAATTCTTTTCTGGAGGATCGCTCCTTTCAAGTCTGGGAGAACGACAGCCATTCCCCCGCAATCCCCCTCCGCTGTGGAGTACCGCAGGGCTCATCCCTGAGCCCCACGTTGTTTAACGTGTATATGTCCCCGCTGGAGAAACTGGTCAGCCCGTTCGGCGTCTCGATCATCAGCTACGCCGACGACACCCAGCTGGTGGTTACCCTCTCACATCCGCACCAATCTCCCTCTGACCTCCACAGCTGTCTCACTGAAATCCACAGCTGGATGAACTCCTCAGCACTGAAATTAAATGGGGCCAAGACCGAGATTCTGCTGCTCGGACACAAAGGGCCCGCCCTGCCGCCCCACATCTGGCCCGACTGCCTAGGTGACCCCCCTGCCCCCAAGGAGGAGGTCAAGAGCCTGGGCATATGGCTCGATAAGGACCTGAGCTTTACAACTCAGGCAAAAAAGACGGCAGGCATCTGCTTCGGACTTCTTAGGGCCTGCAGAAAGGTCTTCCCCCTGCTCCCCGCTACCTCCAAAAAACTACTGATTCAGGGCCTTATCCTGGCAAGGCTTGACTACAGTAACGCCATTTACCTGGGTGCCCCATAATCTACACTCAATACCCTGCAGAAAATTCAAAATGCTGCGGCCCGCCTACTCACCGACACCCCCGCCAGATCCTCGGCAAAACCAGCCTTGAAGCTCCTCCTTTGGCTCCCAGTCAGAGAAAGGGTTGCTTTCAAAGCCCTTTGTCTGGCCCATAAGACTCTCCATAACAAAGGCCCGCCCCTCCTCAAGGAATTCATCATCCCTTACAAAATGAGTAGGGCCCTCCGCTCAAGCGGAGAGAACTTCATCACTGTCCCCAGAGTCAAAAAAGCCCGGTCCGGAGGACGCCGCTTCTCAGTCCACACGGCCAAACACTGGAACAACCTCCCCCGGAGCCTGAGAACCGAAACCAATCTCCTCCAGTTCAGGAAAGCACTGAAGACCCTTCTTTTCCCTTAACCCTTAACCCCCCCTGCCGCTAACCCCCCTGAGTTCAGGTTCTAGCGCTGGGATGCTCTAGGGTTACTACGCGCTCTACAAAACCTTAAAAATAAATAAAATAAAAAATAAAACTCTAAGAAAATAATTAATTAATTATAACTTACCAGCTACTACAGGGACCAGATACATTCTTTGCGGCAGTTCCTGCAAACCACCAAGTTTGTGTAAAAAAAACTCCACCAGTTTTGGGTCCGAGAGATTTGTTCCAACCCAATCGCCACTTTTCATCTTGGGGCTTTTCCCTACCCAATGAACTCTGCGCACTCCTTTAATTGCTCTAGCTAGGGTATTTTCTTCAGTATTTCTAAGTGCAGAGCTAAACCAATGGCTTGACTTGTTCTTCAGGTGCGGGGTCATTTCAGTTTGGCATGGGCTCAAAGGAGGTACTTTATTAAAAACTACAACCTGTGGGCTACATTCCGAGGGGAAGTGCAGGGTATGTAGTTTACCATCCATGTCAATTGGAACAGTGTTAACCATGACCAGCAGAGAAGGGTTACTATGATGTTGAGAAAGACCATCCACTGAAGCCTGTGACGAAACATCCGGGATGTTGCCCTGCTTACAGCCTTCCTCGTCATTTTTTCTCCCCGCGGGAAAAGCAGTCTGGGGGGGGCGAAATTGAGGCCCCATCTCCGCGGGCAAACCGGGCGTCTTGTGCTTTTGATTCTCCTGCCCCAGCAGTTCTTTTAATGATTGATCAATACTCTGCAACGCGGATGTCATTGGGGCCATCAGTTTTGCGAGGGCACTTTCTATCTGTCCAGGATACCCTCCATTGACAGATATATTTACATTGCCCCTAACCCCCGCCTTGTCATGTGTTTTATCATTAATTATAGAGGACTCGCCCCCACTCCAAGGTTTATTACTCTCCTGGAGCGTGTTCTTTTGGTTGGGCTCGCACTGAGCGCCTGTTGGCCGTCTTTTTATTCGGCGGAGAGACGGTTATCCACAGCTTCTATGACATTAATGTTTGTATTCGTGCCAGTTTGAGGCTGCTGCTCCTGCGGCACGTTGGGAATACCACTCACTGAATTATCAATAGCTTTTCGCTTACCAATATTTCTTCAGCTGGCAGCCAGATAGGCGATGAACGTTTTCTGGGCCATGAGGGGAGCCCTAGCCCAGCACAGCCGTGGATGGGCGCGGATGGGCCCTCCCTGCCCCGGGCACACCCGTGCGCGTACCACGCTGCTGGAGTGATTCTGCCCTTAGAGGGCAGCAGGTCCAAATAGCGCTACCTGGCCTCCTCCTGGCAGAAGATGCAGCGAGGTAAGCTGGTCTCTGAAGTCCCCTCTCGCGGCCAACACTGATGTCTGCGCGCCTGCCACCATTAACACCGAGAACGGCGCTCCCTCAATAAGACCATTAGGAAATTTATGGAGGAAAATGTGGAGGTAGATCCTGGCGATCAACAATTTCTTGCAGATGTATTGCAGCGCATTACACTGCATGACCCACTGCACTCTGGCAATTGTAATGTTAGGCCTTTTTTAATATCATAAATAAATGGCATTGTCATTTACAATGCCAATAGCTTAATCGCTCGCAAATGCGAGACCTATTGCATTTGCACCCACACACAGAGTAAGTAGTAGAGTGAGTAGTTGATAGTGAGTAGGAGAGAGTGATTAGTAAAGAGAGTATTAGAGAGCGAGTAATAAAAAGTGAAAGTGAGTATTAAAGAGTGAAAGAGTGAGTAGCAAAGAGTCCTAGAGCCACACACATTTACATGCACAGCCACACCCTTACTTATACAAAGTGTATTTTTAGTTTCAGTAGTAAAGAGTGAGTAGTATAGAGTGACTAATTATGAGTGAGTAATGTTGAGTACACACAGACAGAGCCACACACACACAGACAGAGCCACACACACACACAGACAGAGCCACACACACACACAGACAGAGCCACACACACACAGACAGAGCCACACACACACAGACAGAGCCACACACACACAGACAGAGCCACACACAGACAGAGCCACACACACACAGACAGAGCCACACACACACAGACAGAGCCACACACACACAGACAGAGCCACACACACACAGACAGAGCCACACACACACAGAGCCACACACACACAGAGCCACACACACACAGAGCCACACACACACACACACACACAGAGCCACACACACACAGAGCCACACACACACACACAGACAGAGCCACACACAGAGCCACACACACACAGACAGAGCCACACACACACAGACAGAGCCACACACACACAGACCCACACACACAGACAGAGCCACACACACAGACAGAGCCACACACACAGACAGAGCCACACACACAGACAGAGCCACACACACAGACAGAGCCACACACACAGAGCCACACACACAGACAGAGCCACACACACAGACAGAGCCACACACAGAGCCACACACACACAAAGACAGAACCACACACACACAGACAGAGCCACACACACACACAAAGACAGATAGAGCCACACACACACACAGAGCCACACACACACACAGACAGAGCCACACACACAGACCGAGCCACACACACACACAGCCACACACAGAGCCACACACACAGAGCCACACACGCACACAGAGCCACACACGCACACAGAGCCACACACACACACAGAGCCACACACACAGAGCCACACACGCACACAGAGCCACACACGCACACAGAGCCACACACACACAGAGCCACACACACACACAGAGCCACACACACACACAGAGCCACACACACACACAGAGCCACACACACACAGAGCCACACACACACACAGAGCCACACACACACACAGAGCCACACACACACACAGAGCCACACACACACACAGAGCCACACACACACACAGAGCCACACACACACACAGACAGAGCCACACACACAGACCGAGCCACACACACACACAGCCACACACAGAGCCACACACAGAGCCACACACGCACACAGAGCCACACACACACACAGCCACACACACACACAGCCACACACACACAGAGCCACACACACAGAGCCACACACACACACAGAGCCACACACGCACACAGAGCCACACACACACACAGAGCCACACACACACACAGAGCCACACACACACACAGAGCCACACACACACACAGAGCCACACACACACACAGAGCCACACACACACACAGAGCCACACACACACACAGAGCCACACACACACACAGAGCCACACACACACACAGAGCCACACACACACACAGAGCCACACACACACACAGAGCCACACACACACACAGAGCCACACACACACAGACAGAGCGCCACACACACAGAGCGCCACACACACACAGACAGAGCGCCACACACACACAGAGCCACACACACACACAGAGCCACACAGATAGAGCCACACACACAGACAGAGCCACACACACAGACAGAGCCACACACACAGACAGAGCCACACACACAGACAGAGCCACACACACACACTCACACTCACACTCACACACACACACACACACACACACACACACAGAGCCACACACACACACACACACACACACACAGACAGAGCCACATACACACAGACAGAGCCATACACAGACACACACACACAGAGCCATACACACACACACACACACACAGACAGAGCCACACACACACACACACATCCATGTAACTTGTCTCACTTATGCAGCACTGTTCTTGTCCCCGCAGTGTCTCTACTATTTCAGTCCTGTGAACATCTCAACTTCTGTTCCTGCAGCATCTCTCTTGGTGGGCTAGCACTTTCCTTGTCCCCGCAGTGCCCACGTTCCTGCAGGAATGTTCACGTGGCCCATTCCCTAGAACAAGTTTCTCATCCACAGGGTGCCTTTCCTGCTGCACTCCAGTCACTGGCGCGTTCATGTCCCCGCTGCATCTCTCGTGGTCCTGAGCACTTTTCCTGTCCCTGCAGTCACATTTCCGCATCGCCTCTCCTGGTCCTGCAGCATCCCTTCTCCTGGTACTGCGTCGCCTCCCCTGGTCCTGCATCTCTCTCTGGTTCTGATCCACTTCTGTCCCTGTTGCCCCCTTCAGCCATCGCTGTCCTGCTCCTATACTGCCTCCCCCGCAGCCCCTCACTGCGCCGGTCCCCGCTGCTCCCTCCAGACTAAACTTTTCTTTTCGGCTGTCTCCCTCTCGCCTGCTCCTGACTCAGCTCTCCTCTCCCCCTCTTCTGCCTTCCCTTATTCCTTAATCCTGGGTTTTATGGACTCAGGCATTAAGAGAATTCGCCTGCAATTTGGGATTAGACAAAATACTCTTATTACATAAAGGGGGTTAGTGCTACTCGATACCTCCAGAGCTTCAGCCGGGGGCCGAGCACACGAGCTCAGCACGGCAGCCTCCCTGGCGGGCTTCAGAGCACCTTGGGGTGCATGTGTTCCAGGGGCGCGGGCACCCCGAAGTCTCCGCCCTGAATTTTTGGCTTCCCTAGGGGACCAGACCGTTCCATTTGCCTTTTCTTTTTTTTTTTTTTTTGCGAACTGAAGGACATGTTCCAAAATAATTATTTTGGGCCACGATTTCAAAGTGCTGTTTGTGGTCTTTGTTCCCCATTTTTTGTGAATGAGCTTACTTACGTGCCTTTGTTCTTTGTAGGAGTATGGGGAAAGTGCCCGTGTGGATGACTTTTTGTGGACTACAAAAGTCTCCTCTAAACCCTCCCAAAGCCCCCTCCCACTCGTTCTTTCATGAGCTCTGCCCCTTCACCGAGCACAAAAAAAATTGTTGTTTTTTTTTGTGCGTCTGGCGGTCACCTTCTTTGAACATTAGCTCGCTTTCAGCTCCAACTTCAATTAGGAGGGAGTTTGATTCGGCATTCAACAAAAGGCCCAAGCTGAGCCTGGTGAGAGGGCCCTGGCAGAGTGGGGACTGGTACCGAGCCCGGCAGGTACGGGGGCTCTGGGAAGGCAGCAGGGCCTGCCTTGAAGGCCCTCGGCGCCTTCTGAGATGTTTGTGCTGAGGATGGAGGAGGGCTGCGGGCAGAGGGAAGGGGGGGAGGCGAGAGCGGCACGGGGGAGGGCTACGGACAGAGGGAAGGGGGGAGGCGAGAGCAGGACGGAGGAGGGCTGCGGACAGAGGGAAGGGGGGGGGAGGCGAGCGGAGCCGAGCAGCTGCAGAAAGAGCCTACGTGTAATTCGCTCCGCAGGGCGGCCCTGGTCACCGAAACAAAACAAGTGCAGGCGGGGAACAGAGCAAACTTACCGGCTTCAGACCTTTTTCCATCAAAATAAAATGACATTTCATCCGCGGCCGCCAGCAGGACCTTGCGCCGCTCAGCTTTCCAGCTGTCTTTACTCAATGCATTCCCTTCAGGTTCTGTCCTTTTCTTCATAGGAAACTCTGCTTCCCCGAGCATCTGCCGCACGCCCTGCCCGGCTCTGTAGGATTCCCTGATTCTAACGGGCCTGGTGGCGGGTGCCGGGCCCCCCGTGAGGCTGCCCAGAGGCCCCCGCTCCAGAAATTGTCGCAGGCGGCCCGGAGCCCGCGCCAGGGGTTTACCGCAGGTGGCTCGCGCCACCGGCCCCTGCGCGCGGGTCTCGTCACAAGGGGGAGGGGGGCTGCAGGGGAGGGTCACGAGAACACTTTGGATTGTGAAGAGGCAGAGTCCATGGCACCAGCCCTCCCCACACGCCTCTCCCTCCCCCTCAGCCAGGAGGGAGAAAAGATGTTTTTTTTCACTGTAAATAAAGTAAGGCATTAATAGACAAATTGCCTGACAGGCAGCGCGTCAAATGGACGTGGAAAGTGATCTCTCAGGCTTTAAAACTTTTTTCTCTTTTATAAAAGGGCTGCATGCTTCAGGGCCCCCGAGTACCATGGGCTCAGGAAGTCAAAGGGGGCACCTTTTTACGATGGCAGATTCAAGTTTGCAGGCTATCCTCATCAAAACTTTAACCACCATGTTTCTCCGAGACGAGGCAGAAATGCCTCGGAGAAAGCACGGTCATTTTCTGATTCAGGGGCGTGGTTTTCTTTCTCTCCTCTTCCCATTGGCTGGAAGGTAAAATTCCAGCCATTAGGAAGAGGAGAGAAAGAAAACAAGAAAGAAGCGAAAAAAGACGCCCCCGAATCGGAAAAAGACGGGGCTTAAAGGGAGTGACTCCCCTTTCCTCCAATGGCTGGCCAGCATTTACGAGGCCAGCCAATGGAGAAGAGGGGCGGGTTGAAGCCCCATTCTAAGAAACATTAAATATTCGGACCGAACTGCGTAAGCGCAGCCTACTGTCCTCGACCTAAAAAGACACCATGGTCACTGCTCGAAATGGGAATGAGGTAGTGGCGCAGAACATTTCTTTTTTCAAGATGGTAACTTAGGTGGAGTCCCTATAACACTGCTTGGATGGGGCTCTTCTCTTGATCCACAGAGGATTGGATTGAGGTTCTATGGTGAAATCTAGCATATCCCCACCACCAAATGATCAAATAGTTTGACTGACAACTTGCTCTCAGTAAAAGTGTCTTGCTTATATAATTGAATTTGCCTTCTCTAGTAATCTTCTATGGGTGTCCATCCTTTCACTTCATTGCACTCTCTTACACTGTCACATACAACCTTGTCTTGAGGCCATTCATTTTCTTAAATGTATTGATATGCTGACTGTTCTCTCCTCACTGACATGCCTTGTTCCTCTGTTAGATCCTTTGCACCCTGCTTTATAGACGAAAACATGGGTAGGAGTTCATTCCTTTCCAAATAGAATTAAACGTTTATGGATTTTTTTTTTCTTCCTAGTCACATCACAGACCTATATTTTAGGCTTGCTCATTTGTCCCGTTTAGTCCTGTGGGCGAGTTCTCAGTAATATTAATCTCACACAGTTCTTAGTAATCGCCTTCTTACATTGTGTAATTTTATGGGGTGCCTTAAATGAAATATTTCGTCATCACGCTTGGTGTGGACAACCATCTCTGGTTCTTGTGATCTATAAAGTGTGTACTGCCACAAGTTATGGGCCTTAATGTCCGTCCAGCCCATCTGTACAGCCATTGCCTGTTCCTACCACCTGCATCCTTCACGTTTGGGTCACATAGCTTTCCCTATCGGTTATGGAGCTTTGGATGGGAGGTGGGAGTTATGGGAGAGACCGTATGGATTGGGATTGCCACATCTACTTAAATATATATATGATTTTCTCCCTGATTCTTTGGTTAATTGTGAACCATTGTAAACGATGAGCCATACAGAATGGACTGGGACCTAGCCAGTAATGATATAGGTTCAGGTCAAAGGGTTACAGTAAACAGCTTGGTCCTGTATTATTTACAAGACCCTTTGACTTTAACTCTACAAAATAACCTTGTTTCCGATCAAGGTTATTCCCATGACGGCACGTGGGAGAAAAGTAAGCAGCTGATGCAAACCCCAGCTACATTGCTAGTACAGTTTGTTTTTTACGTTTAGAGAAATAAAAGCCCCCTCCGTTTACCTATCTGCCTTTCTCATAGGGCAAACCACGGCTGGATGGTCATTGCAGAGGCCGCCATGCACCACACATTGAAACTGTCCTATCTGTCTACTGCTTTCCTGGAGCGTCAAGATATAAAAAATGGAAACTTGTGGGTAGAGAATCAGTACTACGGCAGCTACACCCATCAAGGATGCAAAATTCCCTTGTTATCCTTTGCAATTACAGCCAGCAGTTGTGTGGAGATCAGCCCCAACCTAGACCTCCCTCTGTAGGACAAAAGAGAAGATGCCAAGGCCAATTTGAGAGAGGTAGAAAATACCTTCTCAGTGGCAGTTGATGTAACCGTAAACCTTGCTGCCACTGGATTTCAGCGCCATCCTCCGGTGCAAGGGATGCTTAGGAGTACATTGTTTTGCACTTCACATGGAAATAGTGCTAGGCATACACTTCAGGGGTGAAGCGGTGTTTGGCCAGCATGTGGCTACAACTTGGCAACAGATCTACAACATATCCAGTATGAGACATTGTGGTCTTTAGGGCAATGCAGTACATCACCAGAAGCCCTTTTGTGGTGCACAAGGCTGGTGCCAACAACACATGCTGGTAGGATATGAAGCCTGCCTCCTGTACCTACAGCCCTTCAATGCCAAAGGATCTTTCATATCTCAGATCTAAATACTAATGATAGTCCTACTACTTGAATGTCAAAAATTGTTTTTCCAATAAAGATGCAACAGTTTTGAAAGGTTAAGTTTTATTTTCTCTCTACTCCTTTATCTAAAGAACTACAGCTTATGACGTGAGTAAACTTTGTCTCTCTTTATGCCCCCAGGAAGCCATCGGAAAAAGCTGACCTCGATGAAGTAATAGCTGCTGCTGTTCTCACCAGCCTGTCCACCAGTCCCCTGCTTCTGGGCCAAGGGGCAGGCACTTGCACTACAGGTAAGAATTTGAGTGAATTCAACGGGTATGGTCCCAACTGCACAGTTCAAGAAGTTTCAGAACTCCCCTTCGTTCCCAGGGGCCACGCTGCTTGAGGTCAACGGTGTTTTGAAGTTGAGTCGCTCTCTGTACATGGTGTCTCTATCTGTACATGCATCCAAGACCTAAATCTTAAAAGCCGGATTAAAAAAATCTAATACAAAAACCCCAAAATGTAAAATTGGTTAAAGCACTACTCTGAAGATTCATTGAACAGAAGATGTGAAAGCAAAACACCTCAAATGTGTATCAGGCTCTGTAAAACATGGAATACTTGAGATACATAAAAATATCTAAATTAAAACTGCTAAAATATCTCCTACCCTAAAGGGAAAATGTTTAAAAATTGCTTTAAACAAAATCCCTAATAATAAAGCGCACATTTTTTTTTTAAATTAACTTTTTACATTTTTGTGTTGGGTTTTTGGTCTCAATCTCTTTCTATGTTATGTGATTTTGGGGTCTTCTGTTATTTATTTTTACAAAGTAACTTGCATGGTGTACACAGTGCAGCAGCCTCTGCTCTTCTTTCCCCACAGGATGGTCCTAGAAGATACTTTTCTGCCTCCCTACCTCTTGGTGATTGTCATGCCTTGTTCTTGTTACCCCTCAGAGCCATGCAGCAAAGTTTCCAAGGAGGCTAATTTGAATTCATCGAGTTGCAGCAGCAGTACCAACAGTGGTGACTGGAACTGGGACTTTCAGGGTGACCCGTCCATTCCATCCACACCCTCGCCACCACTGTCCACCGAGGTTAGCAAGACCTGCTTGTCATCCACCCAGTCCGATGATGGAATAGAGGACTCCGATGCTGGCCAATTTCTCTTTGGTGACCCGATTCCCAGAAAGAGAAAGGTAAGTGAAGGTCATTCTCTGTAATGAGCAGTATTCTGTTTTTCTGTACAGTATCACCAGCACATGGAGATCAGCACCACAACCACGAGTCCAGTGCTCCTTGGGAAACAGGGTTGGAGTTTGCATGTCATGTTACCGACCTCTATTGTGTATTCGTCGGATTAGTAGAATGGCTTTGGAAATTGAGTCTAGGTCTGTGATGCAGCGTGTTTGTTAGGTGGGGTGTGCCACACGTGTTTTGGGACGGAATAGAAACGTCGTCAGCGCTGGAGCATCCCTGAAGAAAGCTTGAACCCATCAACCCACCTGCCAAATGAGAAGCATCAGCACAGTTTTATAAATCAGTCCAATATCTGTATTTCTGCATTTCTGCTAGACTGCAGTCACCTCGTCTGACACCAGCTCTTACAGGGTGCTTTTGGTTTCACCCACTTGGCCTTTGAGTTTCATTGTCTGCACACCTGTGCAAGTTGTTTTGAGGCTGGGCTGCACTTAAAATCAAAAGTTCGTTCAGTACTATCTGTACATTTTAAGAGTATGGTACAAAAGTTGCATGGTTTTTGGTTTTACAACACTGGAAATTAATAGAAGGTGCGAAGTTAATGTCTTTGCAGTGTAAATGCCATCCTTCTCTGGTAGTTACTTACCTGTAATAGAAGTTACCGGTGAGTAGCATCCCTCTATTGCTTAATCGCGTGTGCCTACATTGGTTGATTGCCAGTTTTCTTCTTATTATTATTATTATCAGTGAAAAAAAGAATGAAGCTGGCTGATTTCGTGCTTAGTGGTACAATGGTTTAGCATGTCTTTGATAAAACAATCCAGCACATAAATCATAATGCGTGCAAATCTGGTTTCTGTGAATAAGTATCATTTTTGCAACACCAAGTTAAATGTTTTGATTTGATTAAAATCTTGGTTTCTATCACTCTTTTAATTGGAAAAAGTGAATTTTTGCTTTCCTAACTGCTGAATGCATACAGTTCATTTAGATTTTCACATTATTCACTTTAAAAAGTCCTCTCACTTTGGAGTCTTAGGAAAAAAAGTAAGCACCATTTCCATGTTAAAAGACTAAGCAGCCATTGTCAATAGGCCTAGCCTGACAATTGAAGGCAAATGTGACTAGATAAACACAGAACTTCTTTATGTATTGCTCGGACTTTACCGACCCACCAAAAATCTGCTCGCGACCCACTAGTGATCCAGTACCCACTGTTTGGGAGACACTGATTCAGAAGGATTCACAAGACTAGCTGTTAGTTCTTTTTCAAATGTTACTGACCTGCCCTGTAAATTAACATAGCTTGCTGTGTCTTCACTGTAAGTGAGAATATTCAAAAGCTGTGATGAGTGGAATGGTTTTGAATTCAATTTTTTTTTAAATTCACTCATTATTTAATTATTCTATTTTGTTGATAAAGAATGACATTCGTAAATACACATTAGTTCCCAAGGTTAAGCTTGGATGTGTCAGGATGCACTAACCTCTTTCTTGAGATCCAATGGGATTGATCAACTCTTCCATATGCAACCGCCTCCACCAATAACCACATATACAAGGACCTGAGGGCCAGTGGTAGACAGTGCGAATGAGGTAGGAGAAAACATACTCTGGACTCCACCTCTCTGACTCGTAAAAGTGTTGTCTGCAGGACGTAGTGGGTATCTACAGACAAACAATATGTTTAGTAACATATGAAGGTTCTGCACGAAACTGTACCTGTATATCTTACCAGTATCTTTTTATAAACAACTCTTTGTACTTTGGCGTGGAACGTGTAATTCCTAAAAGTAGAAAATACAAAACTTGACTAGCTTAAATATATGTTCACTGGCACTTCTCTGTGTGACTAGAATAACTACCTCAAGCTTTGTCGCTATGCACTTTGGGAAAGACGAGTTCTAGTTTCTAATTGACCCGTTTCATTGCAGTGCAAGTAACCCATGTTAATACTCTGCTGTTTCTTAGCATATCAATTCGTGTTAACCTGCATGCTAGAATTCTAATATATTATACTTTGACATTCACACTTAGCATGAGCAACATAGTCCCAGCTTAAGAATACTTCCTGTTCTGTCACAGGATAACACTTTTTTAAAAACGTTTTATTGAATTTTTCAAATACTTGAGCGCTACAGTCGATAGGTCCCCCCCCCCCCCCACCAAATGTAAAAGCAAGGTGTCACAAATTATCATTACAATCCACCAGCCCCCCAGAGTACTAGACACAGCCATTCAGCCAACAACCCAGGATTGGGCAGGCGGCGACAGACCCCTATCAGAACGAGGTTAACAGATGGGAGAGGAAAGATGAGGGATGTTATAGGCAGAATAAGTGAAAGAGCAATTGCATCAATCCTTAAAGGAACAAGTCATCTACGCCACTCCCCCTCCCACCACCCTGCCCATCCCCTTCCTAGCCCGCCATTGATTGACATGGACTGTAATAGAGACATAACCAGCCAGACACGACCAGTGAGTGTGCAATGTCTGTCCCCTGAGCCAAGTCCTGAGTCCCCTCCTTATATCAAAGGCACCTATATGGGCCCTGCAGCCACCCCCCGCCGTCTTCGGAGTCAACCAGGTCACCAGCGGCACCCCTGCTACTAATATACGACTGATACAGACCCCAGAAATTCTTCGGGCGACTCTTGGGGGAAGCAACTCATTGTAGTATTCGGATTGGTTGCAGCAATAAAGCATGTCATGCGCCCACCGTTTGGGAGTGGGCGCAGGTCCTCTCATCCAGCACAATGCCACCACTCGCTTGGCCATGAGCATCCCCATATCCACCAACCTGCGCACCGCCACTGGTAACCCCCTGGAGTGTCCCAAGAGCGCTAGCGCAGGGTCCGGGGCAAGGTCAGTCTCGACTATCTTACTCATCTCGGT
This sequence comes from Lissotriton helveticus, assembly GCF_964261635.1. Lineage (NCBI taxonomy): Eukaryota > Metazoa > Chordata > Amphibia > Caudata > Salamandridae > Lissotriton > Lissotriton helveticus. The sequence continues at coordinate 126,412,230 of NC_136068.1, read as the reverse complement.
GAAAATGTGTTCCCAGTATTCCCAAACCTTCGGGCACTGCCACGCTAGATGTAGGAAATCTGCCTCAGGCACGTGGCACCTCTCACAATCGGATGACTGGCGCAGTCCGTATCTGTGGAGCCTCTCCGGTGTGTAGTATATCCTATTGAGAAATTTGAAGTGCACCAATCTGTGCCTACCGTTTAAAGATATTCGCCTGGTGTTGCCACAGCAATAGCGCCACATGTCGCCACATTTCGTCATCTATTGTCACCTGTAGGTCCCGTTGCCAGGCCAACCTAGCCTTAGTGAAGTGTTGCTCTCTATGCGATATAGCAATTTTGTATAAATTGGTCACTAGTTTGCGAGGAGACTCAGTTTTTATTAGGTAAGATAGCTCAGGGACGTCCGGCGGTTCCGCCAAGTCGTCGCCCAGCAGTTTTGATAAGGCACTGCGCACTCTGTGGAACTGGAAGCGGAGTAGCAGAGAGGCCGCTCCCTCGCTCCCCTCCACCTGGTCGCAGGTCTTAACTAGTTCCTCATGAAATAGACTGTCACAGGATAACACTTAAGTGAACCCTGCAATCTCCACAGAGTTCATTTTAAATGTTCAAATGGTTCTAAGTTCCCATTTAACCAAGCAAGATAACTTTTAGAAATGTTTTTCCGAATTCTCGAAGTAATTCGATACAGATCAGTGAACTATTGGGAGCAGCTGGTATTTTGTAAAGGAACTCTTTGATCCCCGTGGCAAAGTTCAGGCTGCAGCAATATTGTGTTGTAATTGTCTAGCGGCGTGGGCCACTTGAGAGGTTATACCCAGATTTCCAAGACACCCGCCACTTCTCCATATTGCTTGGGAGTTCATGGGTTGCTGGAACATGCAGTTCATTGGCTGGATGCTGTTGTGTGTTGTATTCCCTATGCACGCAAATTCACAGCCTAGACAGTACTTACACTTGGAAGGAACCTCCAGACTTTCGTTCCCTGAGAGACTGCGCCTGGTTTTGGAAAATGGCTGCCCTGTGCTCGTCAACTTTTAAGCTACAAGCAGTACTTAAAACCCTTCTCTCTTACAGATTGATTGGTTAATCTGTGGGTTCTTTGTGGTAAGTCATGGTGAACAAAGTCCCAATGGTTAGCTCTCTATCAAAGTCTTAATTATCCACCATGACATGGGATTTATATAGCAGTGAAAAGGAGCCAGCTAGGATTTGAAAAGTTGAAAAATATATCAAGGGGAAAATATTTTCAACTAATAAAGTGGTGCACTCGTTTACAGGTGCCTCTCTAAGTTGGCGGTAAAAGAGAAATTTTGCTTTAGCGAAGGCAGACTGTTTTCCTGTGGAAGTCCTTCAACGTCTTAAGCATCAGATAGAAATGGCCTTGTGGCCCATCGCGTGAACTTGAAAATAGATCTGTAGCATATTTGCTACTTCTGCCCAAAATATGGAACTTTGAGCTAGGTGCTTAAGGGATATTGAAAATTCTGCTCCTGGCTGAAATCTGTAGTTTTATTTCTTTATCAGATATCTCTATTCATGTACCTAAAGCAAATGCTGGTTTTTGAGCTTAGAATGTGCGAGAAGTCTACTTTTCCACACTCAAAGTAAATTAGTTTAGGCTGAAGGAAAGAAAATATCCCATTCCGTCAGGTAAATTTGCAAGAGACCTTGCCTTGATCTGTGGGTCGCACGCGAGAGGCAAGAAACCCTGATATGTCTTGGACGGCTTCTCGGTTTCTCAAGCAGTAGTATCCAGAGATTGAGGATTTTTAGTTTGTTTCGATTGCCATGCCGTCTTTCTCACCCATAAATCTGTCCTATTGGACAGAGAGTTTTGTAAAACTCTGCTTTTTACACATCTGGTCTTCTGATTCTGGTGAGGGATTATAAGAGCTCAGTCTTTGTATTAGTGGCATGTTTTTTTCTTTTACCAATGTCAATTCACCCCCTCCCAGTGCAGCACACTTTCATTGTATCATGTGATTTCAGTGTTTACGTTCTGACAATTTGCCTGAGCATCTTAGTGTATGATTTGCACACAGGTGTACTTTATTTTTATAGTCTGCTCTAGCAAACGTCTGTACCATTTCCTTGCACAATTTAAATGGGGGTTGCTTATCAGCATGCAGTGTTTGTGATTTAATTTTTTTTCATCATTTCTTTTCGCGTATGTATATATGCACTAATGGGGTGAGCCAAGAGAGATTAATAGAATCATGTCTAAGTTACTTGGGTATCAACATGGGTGTGCTAATTTTGGAGTATGAATATAAGGGGGCCTAGTTACCTGATCAATCTTACGTTTTTCTTAGAACTCTGTGAAGGTGATGTTTAAGTGCTTGTGGAAGAATTGTGGGAAGGTACTCAGTACCTCATCTGGAATTCAGAAGCACATCCGAGCTGTCCATCTTGGGTAAGTGACCTAGTCCTAGACTATTGCAGAAATAAAAGCAACCTCGTGGAATTATCACCTTCTTACAGTCTAGCTGTGGTGAGTGGTTGAATAAGGGTAGAAAGTAACTTAAATAGAAGAGGAGATTTGCTAGAGTAGCACATCGTAGCCAAAAAGCTAGTCTTTTCACTAAATGTCAGATGGAATGGTCATATAATGTAGGGAAAACGTCAAATCATTCTACCTTCCCTCGCCTTTGTTTTGTACATGAGTTCAGATGAAACCCCACTTTGCCCCATCACTCCATCTTTTGGACCAATGGCTGGAAGCGAAGGGCTTCAAACTTATTTTTCTTCCACATATACAAGATATACAAGTGTATTTCTGTTCCTTGTAGCCGTCGGGCTGAGCCGGATCATAGTGATGGCGAGGAGGACTTTTACTACACAGAGGTGGATGTGAACATGGATTCCTTGACGGATGGCCTATCCAGCCTGACACCAGTGTCTCCTACAACCTCCACCCCCCCAGTGTTTCCTATATTGGAGCAGTCTGCCTGGACCCTACCTGCATCAACTAAGCCCGAGTTGCCACTTATGACACCCTTGAGCCTTTCTGCTCCAACCAGCTTGTGCCACGTCCAGACCGATCATGCCTATCAGGTGAGTGTCGGATTGAGGGTTAGTTGGTGGTTTCATTAAGACAGTTGCTATGGCTTCATTTATACCGAAAGTATTTTACATGCCTCTGCCTTGTTACTGTTGATCAAATAATTGGTTATAACAAGTAAAACCTCAATTCCTGGGTGAACTTTAACAAATTTTTGTTTTCAGACCTTGATTTATAGTCTCTAGGAAAGCGAGCTGTCATGCCCTTTAGTGCTTTCTCATTGTAAGAATAATCTAATGCATTCCCTTTTGTCTTTTTATGTCCCTCTTCCCTTTCATATGTTGTAATTTTTAGAAACGGTGATAAGGAAAACAACTCTGTAGGCATCGTTAAGGTGCTTTGTTCAACATTGTTGATCATTTGTGAGGTCGCCGTGACAAAGGGCCAGCTGCCTCTTACCAAAATATTCTGGTAGATTGCTGCATCTCTCGTCAGCTCAAGTTATTTCATACAGTTATATCTACGTCTACCACCCACAGTCACTTGATGGTAAAACACCTTAGGAACTGATGTGAAGTCACTGCAGTTCCCTCAATGACTAGGATGTGATTTTAGAAGACGGGATCCCATTTTATGGGATAGTTAAATAGTGTGTAAATGCAGGCGGTGTTGCATCAGGCTTGCTCCAGTGCACTGTGTTTTTGATTGCCTGGGTCAAAGTCTTGCTTTGAGATTGGAACCCCAGAAGTAAATAAAGTACTTGATCAATGGTTAATGTATTGGCTCTTTACTAACTTAGGTTGTATCTTCCTAATAATAATGTTGTGTTTCCTAAGGCCACAGGCAATGTACAGAAAGTCCAGGTGATAGAATGTGTCCCGAAGATAGAATAACAAGCATTTGCAATGCAATAGGTCTCGCATTAGGAAAGTTTGAACTATTGGTATTGTAAATGACAATTTTTTTAATTATGTGTTGGTTTTGAAAATAGCGAAATTAATCCTGTGCTTTTTATCTTAACTTACGATATACAAAGAGTTAACCAATATCTCCATTAACTTAGCAAACATGCTTTTTCTTTGTATCCCGGTATTTGTAGTCCTATATTTATGGTGAGGAGAAACAAAACTTTAAGTACTAGAAAGCCAAGAGAAACGTACAACTTTTTTCCCCCATGATGTTTATACAGCGCAAACTCGGACGCTTTACATGAGCACCATTTACATCACACAAGGATTGATTCATTTAAGCATGGGTGATTTTCCCAGAATTACAAAAAGTTAACATGACACTGGGACTCTAACCTGGTTTCCTAGGTCCGATGCCACAACGCCATATCCACTCACTTAATAAAATACCGGTAATCGATCAACCCAGTATTTTTGTATTTGCAAAAAGACCAAAAATGTTTAAGATGTTTCACGTTTAGAAAATAATCATTAGAATTTAGTTGTATAGAGGTTCAGCAGCCCCAACAGAGGCCCTCCTGCCCGGCTGTCTGCTGTCCTGTCTCTTCTGCCTCAGCTGTCTGCGCTCTCGTCCAACATTATCTTCCTGGCTGCTTTTACGAAGTAAACTTTGTCATGAAGGGGAGCCGGAGGCTATTTTATTCAAGGCAGGCCTTGGCTGATGACACAAACTTCGCTACTCCTCCCCAGTTTTCACGTGAATTACGCTCAACTAAGCTTCTTCCTGACAGTGCTAAACTGTAGACAAGGAGGGGTAGAGGGTGTAACTGTTAAGGAGATGGGATGCGAGAGGATTTCAATGAGGTGTCTGAAGCCTGTACAAGCATGATTAAACAGTGTGGCTTGAATTGCAGAAGCCATTTCAGATGGTAACTGCTGTATGATCGGCGCACAGACAGCTCCTTGCGCCCCTACGGGCGCCCGGCTCGCTCGTTCTAAAGACAGGCCCTGTGCACAAGCACATGATAATACAAAGGGAACAAAACTACTATCCACAAGACACACTTTAGATGCAATACAGAGACGGGGATGCACAAGCAGAGGACAAAATACAATGGCAGCAAATGCAGTCGACAATGCTTAGGCCAGCAAGGACACAATACATACAACGCAGCACAAGTAGTAGACACAGTACAAGCAGTACTTACAGCGACAGGGCTGCACAAGCAATAGGCACAATACAGAGGCCAAGCTTTATATGCTTAGGGCACAATGTAGTGCACCACAAACGGTAGACACAGTACAGGAGCTGTACATATCCACTAACAGAGCAGCACAACAGTAGGGGACACTATAGAGCAGCACGATAAGCAACAGGCAGTACAGAAGCAGGTTGCACAAGCACATAATACAACACAGAGCTGCAAAGCAGTGGACAAAATATAAGGCAGCACACCCTTCAGCTCAATTACAGAGACATGGTACCACAAACTATAGACAGTACATACGCCAAGTCGCACAAGCACAGAATAAGGAGCAGCAAAGTAGTAGAGACAGCACAAGCAGAGCACCACTTAGCTGCATTACAGAGACAGGACAGCACACGTAGTAGACACAGAAAAGGGCAGCACAAACAGTACGCGATTTAGATACAGTAGAGAACAGGGCTTGCAAATGCAGAATCTTAAATAAAGAAGTAGTGCTTCATAAACAGTGTGACCTCTGCGCAACTGTAATCGACCCATACCATCGACAGCTGCAGGTCACACAGCAGGAGCACTCCCTGAGTCGCTGCCCTTGCCCTGAATCAGGAGGTCAGCTATGCTTTTGGGCGGGGTGACTGCTGCCCCCCGTGCGGCAACGTGCGAGAGCGGCCAGCACCCGTTGCCCCGCCACCTGGACCTTGGAGATGCTCCTTTACTGCTGCTCCTACTTCACGCAAACGAGCGCCTCCATGATGGATGGGGCAGGGGCACGCACGCGTCATGACGTCATAAAAAGCACACGCCCCAACCAATACCTCCCATTCGGAGAAAAGGTTACCCGCCCACACTATAAATTAGAAATTCGCCCCAAGTAGACGAGGGAGGGAAATGTGGGAAAGCGGTACGAAATCAAACACCTGTCGCTTCTTTTTAGAGTGCTTTCATTATTTGCAGTAAAGAAAGGAAATTATAGGATAGTTAAACAAGACGGCTTTAGAAGCATGAATAGCGGACACTATGCTAAAACAAGCACAAATCACCGTTGCGGGCAGGGGCGAAACCAGGAAGTCAGGCATCCTTGCCCGTGACATGGGCGGGGCCTGTGACGCGGCCGGAAGAGGCCGGTGTTGCTCGTTGATGCGGGGCTCCCATGAGGGAGGGAGAGCCCCGCGGTAGCGGTGGAAATCCAGAGAAGTCCCGGATCCCAGGAGGGGGCCCGGGTGAAGTGGAGAGGTGGGGTGTGTTTCGGCGTCTCATTGCCCAGCAGCCCGGTGAGTGGGGCGCGCCAGTGCGCTGACACGTCTTGGGCATGGAAAGTGAAAGTGCCTTGCCTCTCAAGGGTGACAGGAGATGCGCACGGCGCGTCCACTTTTCCAGTCCGGCCTGCAGCCTGTGCGTGCCCATCTCCTGTCTCCCTTGAGAGCCCTTGAAAGCCTAGTCGACGACTATAGGTCTCGCAGTGCGACAGCGCTTCGCGCTGCGTTGCAGGTGCGAGACCTAAAAATGGAAGTTAGAAGGTTAGAAACAAAGCCTAATTTAAATTAAGTTCCCTTTCATGCTTTGGACTGTGTAGACCAATACACCTTTTTTAGGACACAACGTTAAATATTCCTTTGTTGCTCTTGTTAAAGGAGAAATGCACTGTCCTAGGAAGCATTGGTTTGGACTTTTCAATGGGCGTTCTAGTGTGATGTAATAAATATGGCTTCTCAGATAGGAGCTCAACAGAATGTGAATTTGTAATGACCATTGTGTCTGTTGCTGCACTGCTTCCACAAGAAGCCCACACCAAGGTATGGAATGTGTTGTAAGATGCACAGCTCACTAGATGCCAAGTAGATGTTCTATCGTATTAGAGTAATCTCATCGATCAACCTTATATGTAAAATAAAATAAACGTTATTAATGCATATCCACTGCCTACAGGTTTTAATTCAGGTCGCTGGGTGTTTCAGAATTTCCCTCATCAGGGCAGCGGTCAGATTCCAAACAAATTCTGACTGATGCTGCAGTAGGAGAATGGTGCAATTCAATGCCATATGAAACCTAATGAGCCTAAATATCTAGAAATTGCCTAAAAAGCGATGAAAACGAACAGCTTCATGAAAATTATTTATACAGTGCAACCAGAAACGGAATGCACAGGATGTAAACAAACCTTGATCTATAGCAACCAGTATAAGATTGCGCCAGATAAGTGTTACAGTGTTGACAGAGCTGTGTGTGCCAGTAGAAGCAGACTTTACAATAAAATACCTTAATGTACCCAATTGTAGAATACGACTCCTGGAAAATCACAAACCAGAATCAGAGCGGTGCTCAGTCAGGAGGAAAAAGATAGGGGTAACCTGTCAGCACACAGAGAAACTTCACCGAACTGTGTTTGCAGAAACATGAGATGCTCGTAAGCCAACCAGTGCACAAAACTCTAATCGAATGATGCAGAGTTACAAAAGAACTTGGTGTGCAGCAACCAAAGAGAGGTGCATAGTGATAAATCAGCAAGCAAACAAGTGGCTAAAGTAGACTTTACAGTAAGTGTGTGGTACTTACTGTACTGAACAGTAGTGGACAAAAATGTAAGTTTATCTACAGGAGGGCAGTCGTTTTAGGGGTCTGAAATGCATGAAAATGTGCCAGGAATTTTGTGTCATTGATCCCTCCTTACCCCACTCGCCACTTTCCAAGACAGAAGTCAGCTTCTTGTTGACTAAATGAAGAACTGAGTTAGGCGTGAAAGGACAGATCTGTCTTGCATAAAAGTCATGTCCATGCTAGTAACATTCATCTCACTCCTTTAAACCTGCATCAATGAAAAAAATTTATAGGATCAAAGTGTGCACCTTAAGAGAAGGATAACCTAATCTGTGCCCCTGCTCCTTGGGACATGCATTGAGAGGAATACTTTTGTTTTTGTTTTATACAGGGCTAACATTGCACTTTTTTGCCAGTTCCAAGAGCTTGGAGACACAGTTAACAGATGGAATACCAAAACAGTTCTGTCCCCACATAATCATAGTAGGGTAGAGTGAGCATTGTGCATTAAGAAATTTACCCTAAAATTCAACACATTCACCTTAGTATTCATGCTAGCTGATCACCAAAAGCTTACAAATAAACAGATTTTAGGTTGGCAAACTGCATTGAAGAAGGGATACATTTGGATTAGTGTGGGCTTCTTTCGGAGCATGCGGAGTGTGTAATTCTTTGACCTGGGGTCTGGTCAGCTCATAAGTGGTGGCTGACTCTAAACAATCTGTGTTTCAATGGACATCACATCATGCTGTCTGGCAACCCACAAAGCACCCTTTGAAGGTCCTAAGGCCCCTTGAACAAGAGGCAAGGCAGCTACATAGAGCTCCCCTTTGGAATATACCGGTTTCTGTAGGTTGTGGAGGAGCCACTTGAATGCCAGTGCAAATCTATGATAATTACTGCCACTTGAACCTGACTGCACACTCTGCAAGTAAGTGGGTCTAGCCTTTGTGCCAAACACATTCTTTGTCTTCATTCTGGCTCACCCTCCTTCTGCTATGAGGGATGAGCATACTATTCTAATTATTATTTATTAATAGTAATGAAGATCCTAAGATGTAGAAAAAAAGGTTACTTATTATAGACCTGGTTCTCTCTCGTGGTATCTCCCAATAAGATTATGACCAATCATCCTGCCTACCCAGTGATGAAGGAAACTGTGTGGGAAATTAGCCTTTCTCTGATATGGCCACATGTACTGATCCTAACCGTTGCCTGTATGGCTCAATTTGTTTGCATTCTTTCCTCTAAAGTAAGAATTTGAAAAAGCCTTCTTAACCCAGCTGTACATCTTAGTTCTTACGTATTAATGGAAATCTCTAGAGTGGGTGTGTTGGTGGTGATTAAATGTTTTTGTATCTAAACCCACAATGTAGACCTAGGATTTAAAGAAAGTTAACATATTTAGGATGCTAGCTTTGAAGATCAGGTAGGCCCCCCAATTAGACGTGAGGAAATGACCTATTTGTTCCAGAAAGTTAGAATCCTAAATAATGTAACAGGAGTATTGTTTGTACTTGTTGCTTTTCTGTGTTTGAAACAACAGACTGTAACTGTAAAAGAACAAAAAGTGAACTGTCTGCATCACTGAAAGACATATGGGTGAGATGCCCATTACTTTCAATTTGGTCTTATAAATATGGTAGCATCGAGAGTAAAAAATCAGACCCTGTGTGCTTTTACATGCCTGAAGAAGGGCATCCGTCAAGTAGATTGTCTGTTTAATGAACATTTGAAATTGTCTAATGCTGACAAAGATTACTTTAGAAGGTAATGTATGTTTTGTCATCTTTGAGAGTATCTTAATTGATTTACTTAACTTTCCTTTAGGCAACGTCCCCTGTCAGTGTTTCCGCTGCCAAGCTTTTGCCAGGAAATGCAGGCTTTAGTTTCTCCTGGCAGCCTCCGCCAGTCCTTTTCAAAACACCACCAGTAAGTATTGAGCAACTTGCTAAAGTTGAATCTATTGCTGCAAGCAAATACTGGCAGAAAAGGGGCACTCGCCTTATAAATGGTTAGTTGGAGTTCCTTTCCCATCTCTTTTCTTTTTTCAGGGAAGCCTGAACTTAGCACACATTCGTACAGTTGGTGTTAGCGAAAAGCGACTTCAGATGCCACACCAAGCTGTGGTGAAGACTTACTCGCCTGCAGTTTCTGCGCCAAAGACTGGGATGAGGTATGTGTTTCTGTCTTCTATCCCATCTTCCCTCATTTGGCTTAGTCTCCCCTGACCACTCTACATAGTTCCTATAGATTCAGAAATGTCTCTCTGTACTTTTATGTTCACTACATAGAACCCGCTGATATTCCTGCCTCAATGGTGCAACCTTTCCCACTTGCCCCTTTGGTGCCTTATGATGATACAGGAACATTATAGTTAAGCTCTGATTTCACTCATACCGAACCATAGAAATTCAGCAGTTCTAGTTACCTGAGGTAACTATAAGTATAACTTACGCCCCGTAGTGCACTGCTTATGATCTCATGACATGGTCAGTGACATCGCTGATGGCCTCACTGATGACATCGTCCACAGAACGACACAGACATCCACTCACAACCCCATACAGCATCTCATACACCCACTCACACTACCACTCATTTGCCCAATCACAGACCCCTACAACTACTGACACACATTCTCTCACTCATACAACCACTCACTCACCTATACAGTCACTCACAGGCCTATACAGCCACTCACTCACACACCCACCCACAAAACCACTCACATGACCACACAAAGACCCATACATCCACTCACCCACACACCAACTCACTCAATCGCTCACCCGTACAACATCTCACTCAATCATACAGCTACTAACAGACCTACTCACTCACCCATACTGCCACTCACACATCCATTCACTCACCCACAAAACCACTTACAGACCCATTCACACATCGATACATACATTCACACAGCCATTCACTCACTTATACAGCCACTCACACAGATGCAGTGCAAAACAGCTACTCACAACCCACTCACCCATACACCTGCTCATTTACCCATACATCCACTTATCCAGCATTGGGGTATCTTTCATAGATTCATATGCCTGAATCATTCCCTGTCGCGGGAGTCTCACAGTAAATAAAAATAGCAGTGCCAAAGGTAAATAACAGTAGTAGGCCCTAAGGAAAAAGGCCTGAGGCCCAAATCGTAGCAGCCTATCTACATCATTATGCTAAAATAACCAAACTTTTGGTACAACCAATCAGCTATCAGCACCTTCTAGAACCCTCTCTGCAGAGCCAGTTCTCCTCAGATTTTCACCGCACATCGTATGGAAGGGAGTCTCCCTGAGTGCCAGCTCAGTTTTTTCTTCAAGATGTCTGATAAGAAGGCCTTGTTCAAGCCCCGCAGAACCCGTGACAAGAAAAGGGTCCATGTTGATGATCAACATAAGGACTGTATCTACTGCCTCTACCCCACACGAGGTAAAAAATTGTAACATCTGCCACCCCTTCCCTTCTAAGACTCCTAGGGATAGGGAGGCAAGAGTCCTGTTGTTGCTTAAATCCTCCTCAGCTGAAGAGGATGACAGAGCCTCAACGTCCAGCAAGAGAGCCAGATCTCAGGACAGTTCTTCTAGTGAGGGGAGAAAACATCTGAAATCCTCCCACTCTACTTCTGGCCCTTCACAGAGGTCTCCTCCTATGTCCTCTGGGCCTTCAAAGTCTCCACAGACTTCTGCTCTCAAGGACTCTCACAAACAATCTTCAAAAACAGTGAGTAAAAGCCTTTCAAAACCTCTTCTGCTCCTTCGTCGACGGAGACTATCTCTACTTTGTCAATCACATCTCTTATTCTGTCAATGGGGATTACTGTGACTTCTAAGAAGACTGTCGTCGATGACTCAACGATGAAAGCCCCATCGACGAAGTCTTCATCAAAGAATACGTTGACGAAAGCTCCGTCGACTAAGCCTGCGTCGTCGACGAGGGACGTACCGTCGACGAAGAAACGGGTACCATCTACTCCGTCGACGACTGTCCCTTCGACGAAGAGCTCTAGTCTGTCAACGAGCATACCAATGACGTCGAGCCAATCGTCGATGATTACGTCAACGATGACCCTGTCGACCACGATTCCGTTGACGGCGAGCCCTTCGACGATTCCATCGACCGCAATAACCAAGAGCCCTTCGACGACAAGTCCATTCACAGAGATCCCGTCTACGACCATACCGTCTACTATGCTAAGGCTTTAGTTGCAGCTCCAACTTATTCAACTCCTGTTCCATCTAGGAGTTTTCAACTGAAGACATATCAAAGGCATGACCATTGCACTATTTCGCCTCTTACTCCGTCGCATCTTTTAGAGACATATGCACAAGAAGAGGATGAGGATAACGATTCCGAAGATGAGGATGAAGAAGGGCCATTTGGAATGGCTCATCATCCTTCAGAGCTCCATATAAAGTGTTCAGAAGACGAGGAAGAGGATTAGTGATCATTATTATCAGGCGGACATTGTGGTTCCACATCATAAGGTGTATCACAGACAAGTACATCAGCCTGACACCAGCCATCTCCCTCCTAATTTGATCCAGGAATCTGAAAGAGACACGTTAGTGATGGATTCCTTACCTTACAATAATCCCCAGGCGTCAGACTGGATCTGGAATTTTTTTGCGTAGCATTCCCCATGCGCGTCGGTAGGCGTCGTCCGCGACTCCGCGTCCGTCGTGAGCGCCGTGATGACGTCGTCGGAGTACTTAGACGTCGCCTCCGCATGCTGACATCAGGTCTTTTTTCCGCGCCAGCAAGCGCTGATCCGGAAAAAGTGGTACCCTTAGTCTTTTTTGACTAAAACTTTTTCGATCATTTTTGATCTACTTCGAAGTCTGTACGACTCCGACGGTGCCAGTAGGGATGCCCGGGTTCAAACCCTGCGCCGACTGCGACCGACTGATGTTGGTTACCGACCCCCATCGCCGGTGTCTTCATTGCCTAGGCCTCGACCACGACGACAAGGCCTGCTCTGACTGTCGAGCCCTGACGTCTAAGGCTAAGCGGGAGCGGTCCCGCAAGCGACTCCAGCTCCGGCAGTCGGCCCCGCGCCACTCGAGGTCCCGGTCCGCCAGGAGGTTGAGGGACCGGTCGCGGGGTCGGAGCCACCATGGCTCCGGGAGTCGTCCACGGTCTTCGGGCTCCTCAGTAAGCACAAGAAGTCGAAGAGACGTCATCGCTCTTCTGACACCCCACGACGCTCGCGCAATGGGGCCGGGGGTTCGGGCGACACCGCCCACGCGGCTCCGCTGGTATCACAGGTGTTGCAGCCTGCTCCATACCCGCCGGTCCCTGGGCAGAACACGACGTCGGGGGAGATTGATGACTTCCTCATGGGCATGAGGTCGCTCGCTCCTCCGTCGGGTTCTGCGGCGCCTTCGGGCCAAGCGGTCCCGACTGGGTCCCCACGCGGGCCGGGTGCTTCGGCCCCAGCGCCGTTGGGTGCTCAAGCGCTGCCGGCGACTTCGGTCCCGACGCCGCAGGGCCCCACTGGATCCGGTTCCGGGTCTCCGCCGGACGACCTCGCTGGCGCCGGCCCTAGGGTGTCGCCCCCGCCGCCGTCCCAGGACGACGCTGTCCCTGGTCCTGCCCTCGGTTCGGGTCCGGCGTCGGAGCGGTGCCGATGGGAGATTTCTATTTCTATGACCCGGCCCCATCCTTTGAGCCTGAGTACCAGGCGATGGGTGACGAGGGGGACTGGGAGGGATCTGAGGACCCTCTGGCACGTGAGTGTCAGTACTCTATGGACTGGACAGGAGAGCTTGGGGATGCCAGTGGTCTGGACACTTCGCCCGACACTGGTTTTGTCTCCCCTCCTAGCGTGGCTACGGAGGAGGGGGCTGCCTATAACGTGGTGCTGATGAGGGCGGCCAAGGCCTTGGGCCTTGAGCTACCCGTCGCGGCCCTTGAGGACTAACCTCCTCACTGAGGTCCTTAAACCGCAGGCAAGTTCGGCTGAGCCTCTGCTGCCGTTTAATGAGGCCCTATCAGACTTTCTTCTGGGCACTTGGTCCAAGCCCGCCACAGGGCAGTCTGTGGATAGGAACGTGGCCTGGCTCCGGGCGACCCTTTCTTTCTGTCTACCCACCCCACTCCCGAGAGCCTGGTCATCCAGGCCTCTACTTCCCAGACCGCATTCCCGTCGACTCCCCCCGACCGGGAATCCAAGAGGTACGAGCAATACGGAAAGAGAGTATTCTCCTCCCTGAGTATAGGATTGCGGTCAGTCAATACCGCATGCCTCTTGGACCGTTACACCCACTCTCTGTGGGATACGGTCGCGGACGTGCTGCCAGAATGCCCGGTGGAGGTCCGGGCTAAACTCGGCCAAGCCCTTGTGGAGGTCCGAGATGCGGCGCGTTATTCTATCTAGTGTGGGCTGGACACTACTGACTCACTAGGCAGAGCGATGGCAACGACGGTGGCGATTCGTCGCCACACCTGGTTGAGGTCTGCCAACTTCTCGGCTGATGTCCAAAACACACTTATGGACATGCCATTCGATGGCCGGCGCCTCTTTGGCGACAAGGCTTTAAGGACTCCAGGGCTACGGCCAAGTCCTTGGGCATCCCTGCCCAGCGCCAGCAAACGGCTGCCTTTTGCTCCTTTTGTGGCCAAGGAAGGGGCGCTCCCACATGTCCGGCCGGCCACGGGCCGCAGCCTACCATCCAGCGCGGTGGCGGACGTGGAAACCGCCGTGGCGGCGGTCGGGGACAACGGCGAGGCCAGTCCACACCTACCCCTGCAGCATCCGCCTCAAAACCCTCCTAGTCCATGCTTTCAGGCCCATGTGACGCCGGTGGGGGGCAGGGTTCGCCATCACCACCACCACTGGCGCACTGTCCCTTCGGACAGGTGGGTGCTGCAAATCGTCCAATGGGACTACTCCCTCCCCTTCGAGGCGACCCCTCCAGCCATGCCACTGCAGTACCACCGCGTGTCGGGGGATCACTTGAGACTTCTACAAGAGGAAGTTACGGCCCTCTTGGCCAAAGGGTCCATTGAGCGCGTTCCTGGGCCAGAAGTAGGGTGTGGTTGTTACTCCCACTACTTTCTGGTACCCAAGAAGGGCAAAGGGGGCCTACGCCCTATCTTGGACCTACGGAACGTCAACGGCTTCCTCCGGAAGGAGAAGTTCAAGATGCTGACATTGGCTCAGGTCTTTGCTGCCCTAGACCCTGGAGACTGGATGGTAGCATTGGACTTGCAGGACGCTTATTTTCATATCCCCGTCCTGCCGGCCCACCGGCATTACCTGCGGTTCACGGTAGGCCACGAGCAATTTCAGTTTACCGTGCTCCCCTTTGGCCTTACCAGCGCCCTACGGGTGTTCACGAAAGGGATGGCGGTGGTCGCAGCTCATCTGCGCAGGTTAGGGGTTTCAATCTTCCCCTACCTCGACGACTGGTTGTTGAAGGCGGGCTCGCCCCAGACCGTCGCCAGCCACCTCCAGACTACGGCCGACCTCCTGCACCTGCTGGAGTTCTCCATCAATGTGCCGAAGTCACACCTGTGTCCCTCTCAGAAGCTCCTCTTCATCGGAGCGGTTCTAGACTCGGCACAGTTTTGGGGTTTTCCTCCCAAACAGCGGGTTCGGGATATTCAGGCTCTGATTCCGATCTTTCAGCCTTTATCCCAAGTCTCGGTCAGGTTGACGCTGCGGCTTCTGGGGCTGATGGCCTCCTGCATCCTTCTGGTGCATCACGCCCGGTGGCGGATGCGGGCTCTGCAGTGGGACCTGAAGTTTCAGTGGGCCCAGCATCAGGGCAACTTGTCCGACCATGTCTTGATCTCGGAGGGCACTGCAAGAGAGTTGCAGTGGTGGCTCAAGGACTGCGATTGGGTCAGCGGCAGATCCCTCTCCCTACCCCAACCGGAGCACGTAGTTGTGACGGACGCGTCCCTCCAGGGCTGGGGGGGCCACATGGGAGAGGGGGAGATCAGAGGCCTTTGGTCTCCGGCGGAGACCCAGCTCCACATCAACCTTCTGGAGCTGCGGGCGATCCGGCTTGCACTAAAGGCATTCCTCCCCTCTGTCCGGGGGAGTGTAGTGCAGGTGTTAACGGACAACACCACCGCCATGTGGTACTGCAACAAACAGGGCAGGGTGGGGTTGTGGACCCTATGCCAGGAGGCTCTGCGCCTCTGGCAGTGGCTGGAACATCAGGGCGTGACCCTAGTGGTTCAACACCTGGCAGGTTCCCTGAACTCAGCCGTCGGTACATGATGGATCACGAATGGCGTCTGAACTCGGACGTGGCGCAAGGCCTCTTTCAGCAGTGGGAAAAGCCTTGGTTAGATCTATTCGCCACAGAAGAGAACGCGCAATGTCATCAGTTCTGCGCGTTGGAATTTCCAAGGCGGCACTCGCTCGGAGACGCTTTTCGTCGCGAATGGAGTTGCGGTCTATTGTACTCCTTTCCACCTATACCACTTCTGCCCGGAGTGCTGAAGAAGATCAGGCGCGACCGGGCCCAGGTTATCCTTGTGGCTCCGGACTGGGCACGAAGATATTGGTACCCAGAGCTACTCATCATGTCTGTCGATCCCCCGATTCGTCTGCCTCTTCAGGAGGACCTTCTGTCGCAGCAGCAGGGGACGGTCCTCCACCCGAACCTGTCCAGTCTCCGCCTCCATGCTTGGAGATTGAGCGGCGACAGTTGAGGCCATTTGACTTGCCTCCTGAAGTCTGTAATGTCATTCTGGCAGCCAGGCGTCCCTCCACAAAGTCGGTATACGCCTGCAGGTGGAACAGATTTGTGGCATGGTGCACAGCAAAGGCTGTGGATCCACTCTCTGCCCCCCTTTCTGAGGTTCTCCTCTTCCTTCTTTCTCTTGCCCAGCAGGGCTCTGCTCTCTGCACTATCAAGGGCTATCTTTCTGCCCTTTCCGCCTTCTTAAGGCTACCTGATCAGCCATCGTTGTTCAAGTCCCCAATTGTAAATAGGTTTTTGAAGGGCATCACACACATGTTCCATTCGTGATGCCCCAGTGGGACTTGAACCTTGTACTTACTTATCTGATGTGCGCTCCCTTTGAGCCACTTCATAACTGTCCTCTCCGCCTTCTTACTCTGAAGACTGCTTTCCTGGTTGCCATCACCTCTGCCAGGAGAGTGAGTGAGCTCCAGGCTCTTTCTTCCAAACCTCCATTCCTTTCTGTCCATCCGGACAAGGTTGTGTTGCGGACAAGACCCTCTTTCCTGCCCAAGGTAGTCGCAGCCTTCCACATCGGGCAGTCCATCACCTTGCCCCACCTTCTTTCCGCCTCCGCATCCCTCGAAAGAGGAAGAGAGGCTCCACCGTCTGGACCCAAAACGTGCGCTCTCATTCTATCTGGATCGCACACGCCAGTTCCGGGTGGATGGCCAACTCTTTGCTGGTTACGTGGGCGCTAAGAAGGGACGGGCGGTGCACAAACGGACCATCTCTCGGTGGATCGTGTTGTGCATCCAGACATGCTACTCCTTGGCTAAAAAGGAACCTCCTGTTGGGCTGAGGGCCCATTCCACTCAGGCCACGGCGACTACTACTGCCCTGGGCCGGGGAGTCCCCTTGCAGGGCATTTGTCAGGCAGCCACGTGGGCCTCGCTGCACACGTTCGCAAGACACTACTGCCTGGACAGCCGAGTCCGGAGGGATGGCTTCTTTGGCCATTCCGTCCTCCAGGACTTTCTGGTGTGATTATTGGTTCGCAGACCCACCACCGGGGTTGGTATTGCTGGGGTATCTATTCTAAGGTAAGGAATCTATCACTAACGTGTCTTTTTCAGATGCACAAGTTACTACTTGTGTAACGATATATCTTTAAGAGACATTAGTTAGTGATAGATTCCTTACCGACCCACCCATCCTCCCGTTCTGCGAACCGATATCTAGGGTTAAGGTCATCCCCTTTCAGGACCCTAGTTTCATGGCACCAGTGTTGATTTTTATCATGGCTCTGTGTTTCTGGCGCGGAAAAGCTATGTATAAGAACTGACGTCAGCACGCGGAGGCGGCGTCTAAGTACTCCGACGACGTCATCACGAAGACGGACGCGGAGCTGCGGACGACGCCTACCGACGCGCATGGGTACTGCTAAGCAAAAAATTTCCGGATCCAGTCCGACGCCTGGGGATTATTCTAAGGTAAGGAATCTATCACTAACTAATGTCTCTTACAGATATATCGTTACACAAGAAGTAACTTGTGCTTTACAAGCCATGCCAGCAGATTAGACAACGATTTCCACCACAGCAGGTGATCCGACCACCTCCTCCTGTGGCAGTTCCAGATCCTCTACCTATACCCGATGCTCCAATACCGATGCCTCCGGCTACAGAACCTTCTGAGGCACATCAACCTTCACAAACCCCTCAGGTTCCAGACACATCCTCCGATGAGGAACCTGAAGATGGAGAATTACACGAGAATCCTCATGTGGATCCATGGGATTCATATATTATTCCTATGCCTTTGCCACCGATCCCCCAGCCATCTGATTTGCCACCAGAAGATATAGGGGGTTTTCACAATCTCATGCAGAGGGCTGCTGCCAGAATTCAACTTCATGTTACCGTGGAAACCACAGACTGTTTCCTTCATGATTTTAAAGAAGAATCTAAGAAGGTCACCAGAGCCATACCCATAATTGATTACATATGGAATGAAGGCGTCAAGATTATGAAGAACCCTGCATCCGTGCCTGCGGTGCTTCCACGGATAAATAAGAAATATCGGGCTCCAGCTGATAGCCCATCTTGTCTTATTGGTCATCCTAGACCAGATTCGGTCATCTCCCAGGCTGCCCAACAAAGGTCTAAGAATCCGGCAACACCTATCACTACACCGCCGAATAAGGAGGGGCGTCGATTAGACCTCATTGGAATAAAGTTGTCAACTATGGCAGCTGCTTCCATCAGGGCTGCTAACTCCCTAGCCATCATAGGGCGCTATGACCGCCAAATGTGGTCAGATATGGCTGGATTGATTGACCTCAGTCCTGAGGACAGAAGGCAAGAAACACGGAAGATTTTGTTAGAGGGTGAGCTTGCTGCATCGGAAACGATTGACTGTGCACTGGACATTGTAAATACGAACTTTAGACAGCTAGCTGGAGCTGCAGTTCTCAGGCGCCTGGGTTGGCTTAAAGCCACCACCTTCAGACCAGAAGTCCAAACGAAGCATTGTACATGGCCTACGATGGCGAACCGTTGTTTGGCAAGCACATCGATAAGGCCCTCCAAGCCATTAAATCCGATACGGACACAGCAAGATCTTTTGGTTCCCTACAATATAAACGTGGAACATTCAGAGGTGCTAAGGGGCGTGGTTATTCCTCTAGAGGAAGTTACCAACAGCAGAACAGGCAGCACCAGCCCCATTATAGGCAGAATTATCAATCATCATATCGCCAATCCAATGCGGCTGGTTTCTCCCTCCAGGGAGGTTGAAAGCGATCCCAGAACCAAAGGCGAGACTCTAGCAGGAAGCAGTGATCTCAGCAGGGCGCGATTCACACCTACTCCCTTTCCTGTGGGTGCGAAAATGTCAACATTTGCGGACAGATGACCTCCAATCAGTGGGTTCTGGACCTATTGAGAAACGGTCATACCCTAGAATTTGTCACCAAACCACCTACCACTCCGCCCAGGGGACCCCCTCCCCCTCGTCTACACTTATTGTTCAAAGAAGCTTGTTTAATGCTCTTCAAGACGCCATAGAAGAAGCCCCAATATATCCGAGACGGACAGGTTTCTATTCTCGTTTTTTCCTAATCCAAAAGAAATCCAGGGAATGGCGACCGATCCTGGATCTCTTCGCAACCTGAACAGATTCCTCAGAAAACAAGGATTTCGTATGGTCACTCTCTTAGAGATCTTAGGTTGCCTAAACGAGGGAGATTTTCTGGCTTCTCTGGACATGGAAGACTCTTACTTCCACATCCCAATCCATCCCAAACATCACAAGTATCTCCGCTTCACTGTGGGTGGCGCCCACTTTCAGTTCAAAGTGCTCCCATTTGGGCTGAAATTTGCTCCAAGGATCTTCACGAAATGCCTAGCTCCTGTGGCGGCAGCATTGCGATCCTGAGGAATTCAAGTATTCCCGTACTTGGATGATTGGCTAATCAAAGGTCCTTCGAAGCAATCGGTCAAGACTTCTATTGCAACGCGTCAACATCTCTTCAAGTCTCTGGGACTGACTGTGAACAAAAACAAATCCCAGTAACGTCCGATGCAAATTGTACCTTTCCTTGGGGCTTGTCTGGACATGGTCCAGTGCAAAGCATTCTTGTCACAAGAAAGACAGCTTCGTCTTCATAAGCTAGCACTTCGAATCTCAAAAACAAAACTGTTTTGGTCCGCATGTTCGCCTCACTCCTGTTAATGTGCTCTTCGGCCATATACCTCGTCCATTTGGCAAGACTCAAAAGGAGGCCTTTGCAGGAAGAACTGCAACTTCAGTGGCAGCAAGCTGAGGTTCCTTCAGCGTCATCAAGGTCACACCACGCATGGTAAACGCTCTCTACTGGTGGTTACAGAGAGTCAACTTAGCAAAAGGGCTCACGTTCCTGCAAGAGGTTCCGGATTTTGTTCTGACCACAGATGCCTCCATGGAAGGATGGGGAGGTCATCTCCAGATTCGCAGATACAAGGCAAATGGTCTCACCAGTACAAACAACAACACATCAACAGTCTAGAATTGCGAGCAATTTTTCTATCCCTGCAAGCTTTCCTTCCAAGAATTGCTGGCTCATCAGTGCTGGTTTGGACAGACAATACCACCAGCATGTTTTATGTCAACAAGCAAGGAGGAACCAGATCGGCAACTCTGTCAAGAGCGGCTCAAGAGTTGTGGGAATGGTTGACACTGCACAACATAACACTCAAGGCGAAGCATGTAAGAGGACTCAAGAACACCCTGGCATACACACTCAGCAGGTTCCTATCAGACTGTCACGAGTGGGAACTAGAATACACTCAAGTGAGCAGGATATTCCAGGCTTGGGGCAAACCGGCGTTGGACTTGTTCGCAACGAAACACAACAAGAAATGCTGATATTACGCCGGCAGATATCTGCAACAGGGGTCAAGAGGGAATACCCTGTCCATGCGATGGTCAGGGATTTGTGCCTACGCTTTTCCCCCAATACCTCTAATCCCAAGAGTAATACGCAAGATGAAATTGGAAAGCTGCTGGATCATCCTGATTGCACCCCGATGGCCACGTCAGTACTGGTTTCAGGAGCTTCTTTTGCTGTCCCAGGACCAGCCAATCCGTCTTCTTCCAACATCTACAATGCTCTCGAGGAACAACGGACAGGTGGTTCTCCCAGATCCACAGTCTTTAAATTTACACACGTCTCCTGATTTCAAGGACTTCGACATACCTCAGGATTGTCGTGACATCTTAGCCAAATCACGAGCTCAAAGCACAATTAAGACTTATCGTCTTAAATGGAAGAGGTTTTGCTGTTGGTGTGAGAATAACAAAGTTCATCCAACAGAAGTTCCTGCAGAACGAATTCTTCCTTATCTACTGCATCTAGCGAGATCTGGACTCACTTTCTCATCAACTAAAGTCCATTTAGCCGCACTATCCAGATTCAGGAAGAGTGCTGCATGGCCTTCCTTATGTTCATGTTCATTTATTAAACAATTCATGAGAGGTCTTTTCCGGGCATTTCCACCGATACGACCCCCTCCTCCGGAATGGGAATTGAACACGGTCCTTACACAGTTGACGAAACATTCGTTTGAACCCATCCACAAGGCCGAGCTCAAATTTCTCACATGGAAAGTCGCTTTACTTCTAGCTGTAACATTTGCCAGAAGAGTAAGTGAAATTCAGGCCTTTACAATAAAGGAACCATTTTTGTATTTCTCTCAAGATTATGTGACCTTAAGAACTAATCCTACATTTATAGCCAAGGTACCGTCTCAATTTCACCTCAATGAGCCGATTAAATTATGCACTTTCTTTCCAAATCCTTCTACACCAGCAGAGAGAGCATTACATTCTCTTGACATCAAAAGATGCTTAAAATTCTATTTAAAAAGAACAAACACATTTAGAAAATCTGACCAATTGTTTGTGGCCTACGGCCATGCCACTTTGGGAACTGCAGTCACAAAGGCCACGATTGCCCGTTGGATAGCGTCTACGATCCATTTCTGTCATGACAAGGCGAACAGGCCATTGCAAAGAAAGGTCAAGGCTCACTCTACAAGAACTGTGGCAGCGTCAACCGCTTTATTCGCCGGTGTGACTCTGGAAAACATCTGCCGTGCTGCGACATGGATAAATGTGCACACCTCTACTAGACATTACTGTCTTCAATCTGCATGTCAAGAGGATTCGGCAGTTGGACAGGCTGTCCTATGCCACCTTTTTCTGTGACACCATTCTCAGGTATTCTTTACTTTTAAGATATTATTTATGATACAATTTGATCATGTGTGTATATGTGTGTATATATATATATATATATATATATATATATATATATATATATATATATATATATATATATATATATATATATATAGTATGTGCTTAAGGCTCACAGATTCATGTATTCACATTGCTAAACATGCCTCTTTCTCTAAGCACTACTGTATTATTGTTAACGGTTTGGTTTTTTCATGCCTCTATTAACAGATTATGGATGCCATTGGGAGTGTATCAGCACAGGTCTCCCACCATCCGCTACCGACTGTATAAGTTATATACTGCTTGCTACTCTGATTCAGGCATGTGAATCTATGAAAGATACCCCAATACTGGATAAGAAAACAAGTTACTTACCTGTAACTACAGTTATCCAGTATTGGTATCTTTCATAGTTTCACATGCACCCACCCTCCTCCCGAGAGAGTCAGTTCTCTGTTTTGGGATACTTATTTCCTGCTTGTGCTAACGAAAATCTGAGGAGAACTGGCTCTGCAGAGAGGGTTCTAGAGGGTGCTGATAGCTGATTGGTTGTACCAAAAGTTTGGTTCTTTTAGCATAATGATGTAGATAGGCTGCTAAGATTTGGGCCTCATGCCTTTTTCCTTAGGGCCTACTACTGTTATTTACCTTTGGCACTGCTATTTTTATTTACCGTGGGACTCCTGCCTCGGCGAGGGGGAATGATTCAGGCATGTGAATGTATGAAAGATACCAATACTGGATAACTGTAGTTACAGGTAAGTAACTTGTTTTCTTACACTCCCAGTCACTCACCCATAGATCCATTCACACAGCCACCCAGTCACCCATACAGCCACTCACATACACCCTCACCCACTCACAGAGCCACTCACACAGTTATCCATACAGCCACCCACTCACCCAAACAGCCACTTGCTCACCCTTACAGCGACTCACACACCAACTCACTCACCATTACAGCCATGAACAGTCACTCACCCATTGAGCTACTCACACACCCACTTATTCACCCCTATAACCACTCATACACCCATACAGCCACCCCAAAACCCACTCCCACACTGATAGACACTCCCAGTGTCACTCAGATAACATATATTAGAAACAGTATCACTATAGTAGTATATAGAGAATAGCAGTTTAACGTATGCAGTAGATTACATCAAGTCTCAGAAATGTTTACAACACACTTACTCGATGTCATCACTGATACCATTTGAGATGTCATGAGTGATGTCACTGACCATGTCATGAGTGATGTAATATGTAAGGTCATAAGCCGTGCATTGCGTTCGTGAGTTATAGCTGGTTAGGTAACTTGAACTGCTGAATTGCTATGGTTTTGTGCGACTGAAATCTGAGCCTAACTAGAACATCCCTGTAACCTTTAGGTTTTTTTCAGTGACTTTCCAAGGTTTTTCAATTCTATTTCCCAACTATAACATACTTGAAACATTAGTTTTTTTCAGTAAAGTTCTATGTTTCTTATTGCTATTTCCCAAATATAATGTCCCTGTAACTTGGGTGTGTGAGTAGTTGTGTAGTGTGGTGGGTGGGTGTGAGTTTTTGTGTGACTGACTGAGTGAGTGAGTGGAGGTATAAGTGGTTTTGAGGGTCTGTGAGTAGGTAGGTGAGGGACTGTGAGTGAGTGATTGTGGGGGTGTAAGTGGATGTGTGAAAGAAGTGCGGGTCTGTGAGTGACGTGGAGGGTCTGAGTGGCTGTGTGAGGGCTGTATGGGTGTGTAAATGGTTGTGTGGGTGGATGCGAGTGTGAGTAGGTCTGTGAGTGAGTGTATTTTTTTATTGGGGTCTGGATCCACGGATCTGTTTATGGAAGGATCCGCAAATCCTTGAGTAGTTAAAAAACAAAAACTTCGTTTTGTACAATTTCTTGCCCATGAGTGTTCTCTCACAGAACTCTGCATTTGTCCCATGGGGTTAGGGTACCCCTACCCTGACCCCACAACCACTTAGTTCCTTGTGAGGCATTGCTTGGAGTTTTGTCTACAACCAATGTCAAGCCCACCAACCAAATAGGCACCCCAGCCCGTTTGGGGGTTCGGAGATCCAATAGACAAGGTCCAAGCTTGCAGGGACAGCAAACACCCCATTCCCCAGACATTTCGGCAGCAGCCCCAAAGCTGCTTTAGTTTGCGCTTAGTGGCTCACAATAACCCAGTGGGAGGCACAATCGGTCATTTTACCTAAGGGTGGCAAGCCATAATATATGACAAGTAGGTCCCCCAGATAGTCCCACAGATAGTCCAACAGTTCTGCACCCTGCTATTCCCTTCCAGTCCGCCACATCTTCTGCCCACTACAGAGTGTCTTTCGGACCATCATTTGTCTATTTTTTTCGCTGAAATTTCAGCTCTTTTGGAGAAAGGAGCCATTGTGAGGGTCCAAATCTGAACTGGGTGTGATGTTATTTCCTAGTGCCCAAAAAAGGCGCAGGCCTTAGTCCTATTTTAAATCTTTAATTTCTTCCATTGGAACGAAAATTCAACATGCTCATGCTTGCCCAGGTTCTATCTGCTCTGGATCCATGCATTGGACCTGCAGAATGCCTATTTTTAAATCCCCGTCCTGAAGGCGTAAACTCGCTACCTGCGGTTCGAGGTGAGACATGAACATTTTTAGTTTACTGGGCCCATTTCGGCCTTGCCAGTGCCCCTTGATGTTTATGAAGGTCATGGCAGCGATAACAGGGTTCCAATAGAAGTTTGGGCGAGCTAGTCTTCCTCTACCTCAATGGCTGGCTGTTGAAGGTGGGCTCGCCATAGTTAGTCATTGACCTCCCTCCAGATCACGGTGGACCTCCTTACATTTTGAGGTTCACAATCAGTGTGCCAAAGTCACCCCTGACTATTTTGCAAAGCCTCCCTTTCATCTGAGCCATCCTGTATACAGTGCACGTTCAAGCCTTCCCTCCGGGCCAGCGAGTCAGGACATTCAAGCTATGGTCCAGATGCTTCAGCCTCTGTGTCAGCGAGGATGGCTCTGAGGCTGCTTGGCCTACTGGCCTCCTGTACCCTGCTCATTGTCCAAGCCAGATGGCACGTGTAGGCTCTGCAGTGAGATCTAAAGTCACATTAGACTAAGCACCAAAAGAAAGGGTCAGATTACATACAGATTTTGGAGGAGAATGCAAAAGATCTCCAGTGGTGACTACTCAGCTGTAATTGGACCATCGTAACACCCCTCTCCCTGCCTCACCCTGAACGGACTGTAGTGACTCTCACATTGCTGTTGAGATGAGGCGACCATCTGTAAGAGGTGGAGATCAGAGGACTCTGGCCTCTGATGGGGATGCACCTCAATATCCATGTGCTGGAGCCACACGCCATTCGCATGGCATTGAAAGCTTTTCTGTCATCCAAGGTAAAGCGTGTTCAGGTCCTCCCGGACAACACTACTGCTATACTGTATTACAACATAACAAGCAGGGTAGGTGGGGACCTGGGCTCTGTGCCAGGAGGCTCCTCTACGGACCTCCTTGAAAAATTGGTGCATCTCCCTGAGGGGAACACCAGGCTGGACCAACTTGACTGGAGACACCTAGTGGATCACGAATGACTGCTACACCTGGAGGTGGCACAGAGCATTCTCCAGCAATGGGGAGAATCCCAGCTCGATCGCTTTGCCACCGACGAGAACACGCAGTATCAACACTGTTTTTCATTGGAGTTCTCAAGGTGGCTCTCTTAGAGGTACATTCTGCCTAGAGTGGAGTACAGGACTCCTGTATGCCCTCCTGCTGCTGTCTCTCCTGCCTGAGTTTGAAGAAGGTCAGGAATGACAAGGCCCTAGTCATTCTAATGACTCTGGATTGGGCCAGGAAAGTGTGGTACCCTGAACTTTTAGGCATGAGGTGAGTGGGAGGAGTTAACTGCATTTGATCTACCTAGTGGAAGTCATCCTGGTAGCCAGGAGTCCTTCTACATAATCTGTTTACACCGGACGCTGGGACAAGTTAGTGGCTTGGTGTGGCACCCGTAATACAGACCTCTAGCATGCTAAACTCTCAGCCGTGTTACTGCTTGTTTTACCTTTTCCCCTAGCAAGAGCTTGCAATGGACACGATTAAAGCTTCTCTTTCTGCCCTTTCGGCTTTTTCCTTTTACCGGACCAACACTTCTTGTTCAAATCACCTGTTGTATGCATTTTCTCAAATGTTTGGCCCACGTTTCCTCGTAAACCTTTCGTGATCTCAGCGGGACCTTAATTTGGTCCTTATGTTCCTTATGCATGCCCCTTTTGAGTTGTTGCACAGCTGTTCCCTATGTCTTCTAAACCTTCTTTTTCTCATCGCTATGTGTAAGTGAGCTTCAAGCTTTGGCAGTCCAGCTGCCTCAACTCCACCTTCTTACTAGACAAATTTTTGCTGAAAGTCATGACTGTTTCCTGTCCAACTGTCTATCACTCTTCCGACATGGTTTGCCTCACCTCAACCCTCAAAAGAGCCCATCACTTGGACCCCATAAGAGCACTCCGCTTTTATATCTAGCGTACCAATGACCAACCCCGTTGAAGAGTAACACTTTGTGAGGGTCTCTGGAGCAAAGAAAGGCAAGACAGTGCAGAAGGGGACGTTATTCAGGTGGATCGTCCTCCTCATCAAGATCTATTGTGTTTTGATCATGAAGCAGCCTCCTGAAGGATTTGGGACCCACTCCACCAGGCCTAAGACTGCTACCACTGCGCTGGTACATGGAGTGCCTGACCTTGATATTTGTCGGGCTGCCATATGGGCATCAGCGCACACATTCATGAAGCATTATTGACTGACAGGCAGATCTGGCAGGAAGGGCGTATTGGCAATTCGTCCTTAAGGATTTTGTGATCTCAGTCATTCCACAGGCCCACCACAAATGGAGGTACTGCTCTGGTACCCGTTCCAAAGGTGAGGAATCTGATATTGCATATATTCATCAGAATAAGAACTTACTTACCTCTAAGCCCTTTCTGGGGGATACTCGATCTGCATATTGCTCATAAATCTCCTCCCTCATTCCGTTCCGCGGAATGGGCACTTATCCACGTGAAAAGGTCCGAAATTAGAGGCCTGCGCACTGGCAGGTCATTTGTTTTTTGGTCTCTGCCTCAGAGGTCACGGACAGTGTCTAGAAAGGAACTGATGTTCGCTTGCTTGGCAGTGCCTAAATGGGCTTCCAGTTGTCACTTCCAGGGGCAAGGTTGAGAAGATGTGGCGTCGCATGACACCACCTACTGGCGTGCAGGGGCAATGCCGAAATATTTTCTGGATCCAGTCTGGCGCCTGAGGATGTTCTTAAGGTGAGCAATATGTTAGATGCAGCTTGCCGCTGGAGCACATACTTTACTGAATTTTGAATCTTCCCATTTTAAGACAGTTTCTTGCAAATTGGTAAAGTCCAGATTTAAGTGTTCAACCATAAATACTTTTTGCAGGCCAGCTGCAAATTTGCATGCATCGGTCCTTTCTTCTGTCCGTTCTTCGTGCTATCTACATCAACTAGGATATTGTTGTCCCTATGTTCTTCACTGATAACATTTAGTATTGTAGACATGAAACTGAATAATGGGGATGCTTTTCAGCGAGGATTCTAAGTGACATCAGATAGTTAATTAGAGGTATGCTTGAATTGTCCTTGATGAGTACTAGAAACCTATCGGTGGAAAATATCCCCTTTCATCAGTTATTCACCTATAATGTTATTTTAATAAAGCACCCTTACCCGTTTGAGATCCCCTTGCTCTCAACAACAAAATAACGGTAGGGTAGGACCCGGGGGAATGTTTATAGACCAAACTCTGTGTATAACCCCAATACTGACATAACAACAACAAAATACCAGAGGGTCTCTAAAACAAATGATGTGTGCGAAAAACGCTTACAGATAAACTGCAATGAACCCAGTACAAAAAAGGGGGTTTCTATGACAGCCAAGTGGATGGTCAAAGATACCCATCAGTCACCACTCGGAACCGCCCTTCATCATTTGGGTTTCTTCCATCGCCATCTACCAAAGCAGGTCATTCTCAAAAAGAAAAAATCAAGGTGTAAATTGATTTCTTCAGTAGAGAGAACCGGTAGTATGGTATGTCACTCCTTTGCTTGAATGAGTGAAAAAATGTGGGGCAACTGATGCAGTGCAGTGATAAAGGTGAGTTTAAATAATAATACAAAAAACGAAAAGTGTGTTAAAATTTGGATGAGGGAGTACAGAACAGACTTTATTCAGGTGATACTCACTCCACCAAAGTTAAAAGAGTTTTCATAAGGACAGTTTAAAAGTATATACTGCCTATAGATGGAACCAGGTCTACATGTTTCAGCAACCAGGGGACAGTTGTGTCCTTGCCTTCTTCAGGACCTTTACAATTCAATTAACTGCTACTGCAAAATTATAATATGTGCAAAAAATAGTGACGAGAACATATTACCAAGATAAGTGCATTTGTCACCTGAAGCATCTAGGTGACAGGGCCTTGTCTCCTTCTTAACAAGTTGTGTCGTTCACTGAAAGGATCAAAGCAGAATATATTTTGGTTGTAAAGCAATGGAATTCACACACAAATGTATCGCATTCAAAATGGCCATCGCCCAGTCTCAAAATCATAGACCTTGGGCTGAGGTCTGACTCTGTATGTTGACCATAAAACGATAATTTTGTTGTACGTTAAAACCTTATTATCAAGGCATAACAATTATGTTCCAATACAGAAATAGCGTGAATCTTACCATAACTTGCAAGACATAAAAGCCTCACCCCACCTGGCAGCGGCTCAGGGAAAGAGTGAAGCACCGCTCTGGAGGGACAAAGAACGACAACGTCAGAAAATCGTCCCTACAACTAACACCTAAGTAGCGTTCGACCCAACAGAGAGGGAGAAAGGAAAAGAAAGAGTAAAGCAAATTCCAATTGAAGAGAGATACAGTTTAAATCTCTCGAGTGCTCCCCCACTAATGATCGAAAAAAGTACCAAGTGGCCACTTAGAAATTCCGACAAAGTGGAATTTAGTGAAGTCACGTATCAAGTAAAACAAAACAAAATTTAAGGCCAACAAGTGCTCACCTGTCCGTCGGTACTTCAGCGCCGGCATCTAAGCCGACTGGGGAGGCACCGACGAGGCGAAGGGCACAGACATATAAGGACCGCGCTGATTGGATGGGCTGGTCACGTGGTGTCGGTACAGCACATATGATACGTTGCCCTAATCCAGGAAGTGTGGTTAGACCTGTCGGGGGATTGGTTACGCGGGTATCCAGGTAACCCAGATAGCGTGGGATAGAAATACGACGGTGTAACATAAAAAATAGAACCTAGGATTGTTTACATTCACCCTGTCAAAAGTAATGGGGGAAGATACTCGGACTACGTACCGGCTGCATTTCTCGCATGGTTAAAAACTAGAAAAGAGCACCGAATTTAAAATGGAATGCATTGGAACCACGGGCTGTCTCCAGCGCAGATACCGAAGAAGATCCCGTCTCGGTGTGTGCCTCGCTGAGTGCTTACAGCGTTGTTGACACCGAAAACGTATAACTGTAGATATCAAGACAGGAGTCCATAAAGCAGCAAAATAAGGCAATGATAGCAACGCGCAAGACTAACACATCGTATGTCAGACCTGACAAAAAATGTTTTAATAATATAAACACCCAATGTTGTGATGATATATACAAATTGTATTATGGATGTAAGGCATAGACCGAGGGTGTTATAACATTAAATGTCGGACCTGACAGCGTGCAGGAATGGACCTCCAATGTTTCTAATGATACAGCTTATAAATTCAGGTATCAGGTGTGGATACAATATCACTCAAAAGTAAAACGCTCAGAGGGGTTGATTCAGTAGGGAATGTTCGAAACTGACAGGTTTAGAAGGAGGACCACGGAATTTCATCATTCAATCCGCTCCGATGACTGTCCAGCTTCAGCTACCATTTTTGTTCTCTGAGCAAGAGGAATTTCGCCACATTCGTGGTGTGTGAGGGAATGAATGGTTGTTCTAACACAGTCCATCGGAATGAGGTGGATGGATGATTAACCTCTAGGAAATGTGTCGTCAGTTTGGTGGCCTGTCTCTTACAATTAATTGTACTCCTATGTTCAGATATACGAATGCGGATCTTTCGTGTCGTCATTCCCACGTACTTAAGCCCACATGGGCATGTAATTAAGTACACTAGTCGTTCGCTATTGCAGTTAGTGAACTTATGTTGTCTCCAAGGTCTAGATGTTCCTATGTCGCTCTCAATCGTCTTCTCAGTTTGCGAGCAGGCCTGACATGAGCCACATGGATGGTGTCCAATAACTGGAGGTAAATCCCATAAAGTGCCCAGGGCCCTGGGCACCGCTTCTCGAGGTCTGGTGTGAACCATTCTATCTCTCAGATTAGGACCCCTCTTAAAAGAGAACAAGGGGGTCTGAATGTTCATATGGCCAGAGTTTAGAATCGGCCAATGTTTTCTAACCACCTTCTGGATTTGGTTTGATAGAGTTCCAAAGGTATGTACAAATGTTAATCTTTCGAGGGTAGGTTTTGGTTCAGTGGGCTCCAGGAGGGCCGATCGATTGTTGTTCATGGCCCGTTTCATGGATCGTTGCGCCAATCTCGGTGGATAGTTGCGTGCCACCAGTTGTTTGGACAGTGCTGTGGAGTGTTCTTCATATGCTTTGATGGTAGAACAGTTCCGTTGAACCCGCAAAAATTGTCCAAAGGGGAGGTTCTCCCTCAAGGACCGGGGATGGTGACTGTTCAATAATAGGAGAGAATTCCTCGATGTTGGTTTCCTATATAATTCAGACTGTAGGCCATCAGGAGTTGCCACAATGAGCAAGTCAAGGAAAGCCAGTTTGTGGCCTCCTATCTCGATGGTGAACTTGAGAAAGGTGTTTCTGTTGTTAAGCCATTCAAGAAATTCAGCACATCTTTCCTCGGATCCACGCCAAATGACCAAAACGTCATTGATATACCTTTTCCAGGTCCTCAGATTATCAATGAAGGGGTTATTGTCGCCAAATATGTGCTGCTGCTCAAACGAGTGGACATAAAGATTCGCCAGGCTGGGTGCGTAAACGCTCCCCATACTCGTGCCAGATACCTGTAAATAGATGTTATCCTCGAATCTAAAAAAGTTCCGCTTCATGGCTAGAGTGGCACACGCCATGATGAAGTGGACTGGTGTGATGCTGTCCAGTTCCCTTGCGTCCAATAGGTTATGGACAACTTCTAATGTCTCGTCCTGCGGGATGGAGGTATACAAAGCCTCAACATCAAATGATACCAGCAAATCCGTTGAGATATCAAAATCGATATTAGGTAGCAGGCGTAGGACATCAGTGGTGTCTTTAAGATACGTGGGCATTTCCTGAACCATCGGTCGCAGGAAATGATCTGTAAAGGTAGAAAGCGGTTCAAGAACCGATCCTATGCCCGAAATGATCGGACGACCCGGAGGAGGTCTCTGTTGTTTATGGACCTTGGGTAAGGCATAGAAATAGGGCATCACTGGATGTTCCGTGTATAGGTATGCCGCTTCTGCTTGGGTAATCCACCCTTCAGATGAAGCCTCTTCAATCATGGTTTTGATTGTGCTTTTGAGTTCCTCTGTAGGGTCCTTGGTCAGAAGATGATAAGCACTTCTATCTTGCAATGGTCGGAGTGTTTACAACAATTGCAAGATAGAAATGCTTATCATCTTCTGACCAAGGACCCTACAGAGGAACTCAAAAGCACAATCAAAACCATGATTGAAGAGGCTTCATCTGAAGGGTGGATTACCCAAGCAGAAGCGGCATACCTATACACGGAACATCCAGTGATGCCCTATTTCTATGCCTTACCCAAGGTCCATAAACAACAGAGACCTCCTCCGGGTCGTCCAATCATTTCGGGCATAGGATCGGTTCTTGAACCGCTTTCTACCTTTACAGATCATTTCCTGCGACCGATGGTTCAGGAAATGCCCACGTATCTTAAAGACACCACTGATGTCCTACGCCTGCTACCTAATATCGATTTTGATATCTCAACGGATTTGCTGGTATCATTTGATGTTGAGGCTTTGTATACCTCCATCCCGCAGGACGAGACATTAGAAGTTGTCCATAACCTATTGGACGCAAGGGAACTGGACAGCATCACACCAGTCCACTTCATCATGGCGTGTGCCACTCTAGCCATGAAGCGGAACTTTTTTAGATTCGAAGATAACATCTATTTACAGGTATCTGGCACGAGTATGGGGAGCGTTTACGCACCCAGCCTGGCGAATCTTTATGTCCACTCGTTTGAGCAGCAGCACATATTTGGCGACAATAACCCCTTCATTGATAATCTGAGGACCTGGAAAAGGTATATCGATGACGTTTTGGTCATTTGGCGTGGATCCGAGGAAAGATGTGCTGAATTTCTTGAACGGCTTAACAACAGAAACACCTTTCTCAAGTTCACCATCGAGATAGGAGGCCACAAACTGGCTTTCCTTGACTTGCTGATTGTGGCAACTCCTGATGGCCTACAGTCTGAATTATATAGGAAACCAACATCGAGGAATTCTCTCCTATTATTTAACAGTCACCATCCCCGGTCCTTGAGGGAGAACCTCCCCTTTGGACAGTTTTTGCGGGTTCAACGGAACTGTTCTACCATCAAAGCATATGAAGAACACTCCACAGCACTGTCCAAACAACTGGTGGCACGCAACTATCCACCGAGATTGGTGCAACGATCCATGAAACGGGCCATGAACAACAATCGATCGGCCCTCCTGGAGCCCACTGAACCAAAACCTACCCTCGAAAGATTAACATTTGTACATACCTTTGGAACTCTATCAAACCAAATCCAGAAGGTGGTTAGAAAACATTGGCCGATTCTAAACTCTGGCCATATGAACATTCAGACTCCCTAGTTCTCTTTTAAGAGGGGTCCTAATCTGAGAGATAGAATGGTTCACACCAGACCTCGAGAAGCGGTGCCCAGGGCCCTGGGCACTTTATGGGATTTACCTCCAGTTATTGGACACCATCCATGTGGCTCATGTCAGGCCTGCTCGCAAACTGAGAAGACGATTGAGATCGACATAGGAACATCTAGACCTTGGAGACAACATAAGTTCACTAACTGCAATAGCGAACGACTAGTGTACTTAATTACATGCCCATGTGGGCTTAAGTACGTGGGAATGACGACACGAAAGATCCGCATTCGTATATCTGAACATAGGAGTACAATTAATTGTAAGAGACAGGCCACCAAACTGACGACACATTTCCTAGAGGTTAATCATCCATCCACCTCATTCCGATGGACTGTGTTAGAACAACCATTCATTCCCTCACACACCACGAATGTGGCGAAATTCCTCTTGCTCAGAGAACAAAAATGGGTGCTGAAGCTGGACAGTCATCGGAGCGGATTGAATGATGAAATTCCGTGGTCCTCCTTCTAAACCTGTCAGTTTCGAACATTCCCTACTGAATCAACCCCTCTGAGCGTTTTACTTTTGAGTGATATTGTATCCACACCTGATACCTGAATTTATAAGCTGTATCATTAGAAACATTGGAGGTCCATTCCTGCACGCTGTCAGGTCCGACATTTAATGTTATAACACCCTCGGTCTATGCCTTACATCCATAATACAATTTGTATATATCATCACAACATTGGGTGTTTATATTATTAAAAAATTTTTTGTCAGGTCTGACA
Organism: Lissotriton helveticus; assembly: GCF_964261635.1. Classification (NCBI taxonomy): domain Eukaryota; kingdom Metazoa; phylum Chordata; class Amphibia; order Caudata; family Salamandridae; genus Lissotriton; species Lissotriton helveticus. The sequence goes on along the minus strand of NC_136068.1, from coordinate 126,378,450 downwards.
TACGATGTGTTAGTCTTGCGCGTTGCTATCATTGCCTTATTTTGCTGCTTTATGGACTCCTGTCTTGATATCTACAGTTATACGTTTTCGGTGTCAACAACGCTGTAAGCACTCAGCGAGGCACACACCGAGACGGGATCTTCTTCGGTATCTGCGCTGGAGACAGCCCGTGGTTCCAATGCATTCCATTTTAAATTCGGTGCTCTTTTCTCGTTTTTAACCATGCGAGAAATGCAGCCGGTACGTAGTCCGAGTATCTTCCCCCATTACTTTTGACAGGGTGAATGTAAACAATCCTAGGTTCTATATTTTTTATGTTACACCGTCGTATTTCTATCCCACGCTATCTGGGTTAACTGGATACCCGCGTAACCAATCCCCCGACAGGTCTAACCACACTTCCTGGATTAGGGCAACGTATCATATGTGCTGTACCGACACCACGTGACCAGCCCATCCAATCAGCGCGGTCCTTGTATGTCGGTGCCCTTCGCCTCGTCGGTACCTCCCCAGTCGGCTTAGATGCCGGCGCTGAAGTACCGACGGACAGGTGAGCACTTGTTAGCCTTAAATTTTGTTTTGTTTTACTTGATACGTGACTTCACTAAATTCCACTTTGTCGGAATTTCTAAGTGGCCACTTGGTACTTTTTTCGATCATTAGTGGGGGAGCACTCGAGAGATATAAACTGTATCTCTCTTCAATTGGAATTTGCTTTACTCTTTCTTTTCCTTTCTCCCTCTCTGTTGGGTCGAACGCCACTTAGGTGTTTGTTGTTAGTTGTAGGGACGATTTTCTGACGTTGTCGTTCTTTGTCCCTCCAGAGCGGTGCTTCACTCTTTCCCTGAGCCGCTGCCAGGTGGGGTGAGGCTTTTATGTCTTGCAAGTTATGGTAAGATTCACGCTATTTCTGTATTGGAACATAATTGTTATGCCTTGATAATAAGGTTTTAACGTACAACGAAATTATCGTTTTATGGTCAACATACAGAGTCAGACCTCAGCCCAAGGTCTATGATTTTGAGACTGGGCGATGGCCATTTTGAATGTGATACATTTGTTTGTGTGTGAATTCCATTGCTTTACAACCAAAATATATTCTGCTTTGATCCTTTCAGTGAACGACACAACTTGTTAAGAAGGAGACAAGGCCCTGTCACCTAGATGCTTCAGGTGACAAATGCACTTATCTTGGTAATATGTTCTCGTCACTATTTTTTGCACATATTATAATTTTGCAGTAGCAGTTAATTGAATTGTAAAGGTCCTGAAGAAAGCAAGGACACAACTGTCCCCTGGTTGCTGAAACATGTAGACCTGGTTCCATCTATAGGCAGTATATACTTTTAAACTGTCCTTATGAAAACTCTTTTAACTTTGGTGGAGTGAGTATCACCTGAATAAAGTCTGTTCTGTACTCCCTCATCCAAATTTTAACACACTTTTCGTTTTTTGTATTATTATTTAAACTCACCTTTATCACTGCACTGCATCAGTTGCCCCACATTTTTTCACTCATTCAAGCAAAGGAGTGACATACCATACTACCGGTTCTCTCTACTGAAGAAATCAATTTACACCTTGATTTTTTCTTTTTGAGAATGACCTGCTTTGGTAGATGGCGATGGAAGAAACCCAAATGATGAAGGGCGGTTCCGAGTGGTGACTGATGGGTATCTTTGACCATCCACTTGGCTGTCATAGAAACCCCCTTTTTTGTACTGGGTTCATTGCAGTTTATCTGTAAGCGTTTTTCACACACATCATTTGTTTTAGAGACCCTCTGGTATTTTGTTGTTGTTATCCCCTTGCTCTCATCAGCTGTGCATGGGTAGACCACAGAAAACATGGCCTCGCCTGCTTCAGCCCCATGCCCCATCTTACACCAGCAGCCCAGCCACCCACCTCAACACTCTGTTGCAGTGCATCTGCTCCCCTGCTCAAATTAAGAGAAAACAAACATTCCGGGCACTCTGCCACCCTCCTACACCACCATCAGCATTACCAACCCTCCCAAATATTAAAGAAAAGTTACCTGGGGTCCTACCACCCAACCACTCTGCTTCCCTGACTAAATTTAAAAACAAATTGTGTTTAGGAAAAACCCGTCCCCTGGTTTCCCAAATACAGGAAAAACGCTCCACCTCCTGCAAACAACCCACAGCAGCCTATGTGCCCTCCCTCCCCTTCTCCATGAAGCCGTGAAATTGTGCTGCGTGGAAAGACTCTGAGAGTTGTCTCACTCATCCCAGCTTTCAATTCCGTGTCGGGGTAGGCCAGCAGAAACCTGCATCTGACATGGAATGTGGCAAATAACAAAGGCGGTGCCATTCTCCAGCATCCGTTGCTGTGCTTGCTAACAGGTGCACCAAAAGCTCACCTTGCCCCACTAAAGTCAGTCCTTAATATGGCAACTCGACTGATAACTGGTGGAAAAAGATGTGAACACATCACACCTACCCTCAAATCTCTCAACTGGCTCCCCATGGAAGGCAGATGTATTTACAAACTGGCCTGCATCACTCACAATGCCCTTCACACCCAATCCCCCAATTACCTGAACAACAAACTGGTTAAAGCAGGAAAATCAAGAACTCTGAGAAGCACCAACTCGCTTCTTCTCATCCGATCCTTCTCTGGTAATGTTCCCAGGATATGGAACACACTCCCTACGGACCTCAGATGCAACCCCTCATTCCCTTGCTTCAAAAAGGACCTGAAACTACTGCTCCTCAACCAATACTTCCCTGACCTAGTCAACCAACCTAGACATCGATAGACTAATGGTCTGCCCTCTCACTCTGACTTTTTCTTGGAGGGGGGGGGTCATCTGACTGTTTCAATCCACCTACGTTCTTCACTCCCCCAATGTATATTTAAGTGTGATGTATCTGCTTATATATTTTATGATTCCTCATGTTTTACGATGTAATGCATCTTCTTTTCTTGTGTATGTAAAGCGCTCTGATGCCCTCGGGTCTAGCTAGTGCTATATAAAACTTTATAAATAAAATAAATGTCATGGCAGTGAGTAACCAGATTCAGAATCCGATATTCAAGTTAATGTCTCTCTGTGAGAGTAATAAATGGCAATATATTTAGTAGAAGTGGTTGTCACTGCAGGTTCCATAGGCTTCAAGTTAATGAGGAAATGTTGAACAATCTAAGGTACAAACGTAATTAAGTTCCTCGACACACCAGGCAGTCAGATGATCTGTCGTGATGCTTCATCCAAGCAGACGTCCATGGTTTCCAGATTCTTCCTTCATCTCTCTTTGCTGAGTGTCATGGAGAAGCCATCTTTGTCTGTGCTTGTTTCATTAGAGCCAAGGTAGTGTATGTAGTTTTGCTGAAGTGTGTTCCATTAAGGAGATTTTCAGAGCCTGCGCTTTGATTTATTTAAGCTTTGTTGCATGATGCAACGTCCAGGGCTGATTCTCGAACTTGGCTAAATTTTTATCAGCCTGTTCACTTGGAACCTGTTTTGGGCCTGAGATGCCCACCTCCCATTGTTTTTGTCTGGAATTCGATTGCTACTTTTCGAGAATAAAGTAACTGCTGTAAAAAGATTTCCTTTGTCCAAGGTGACCTGCAGATCTTTCTTAACGTTTGTAGTTCAGACTCTGTTGCTCGCAAGAGCCGAAGCCTGATTATTGGCGTTGAAGATGGCAACGCTCAACACCTTCTCGTAATTGAGTAGTGACTTTTCTATATAGGATGTTAGTGAGCGTTACTTACCTGCTTACTTATTCTTCTAGTGTTAGGCATTTGTCTCTCTCCTCTTATTAAGAGTAACCAATCTGACCAGGCCAGATGCACGAGACCCACCCACTGGGGAGGGTGGTAGTATGTGCAGGTGAGACGAAAAGTGCAAGAGACAACATCCACCTTAGGGAAGCGACTGCGCGGGACGAGCTCTAAGACTGATAATAAAATACTTTTGGGTTTGGAAGCATCTGCAAGATGGTGGCATTTCCTGCTGGTTGGTAATGGAGGAGAATCTAAGGGCTTAAGAGTACAGGAGATAGTAGGTACATAGTCTATACTTTTTTTTTTTTTAGTCCATTTTGAGCAAGGCCCTTAATGCTGGCACTCTGTCTTCTCAAACTTTTTATAACTTGTGTGATGGGAGACAGATCGTGGGCCCTCCCTTCCAAAGTATTTACTTTACTGTGGCCTCATGCCTTGTTTTTATTTTTTCCGTAATGGTGCAGCAAAGCTTGACCTTCCTCTGTGAACAATGGGGTCAGTGTTTTCTGTTGCTAATCACGTCTGCTGCAATTTTTGCTGATGATAACTGGACTTGTAACAGGTAGATGATTAAGCAACTCGTCCTTGCATGTGAGTGGGGGGAAAACCATGATTCCAAAACCTCAGCGAATATTCTCCGGCAAATTAGTTTTTTTCAGATCCTACTTTCTCTTCCCTTGTGTCCAGAGGCTTCCTCTCGCTGACTGTTATCTTCTGTTTCCTTTGGCTTTGCAAATATGTGGACTTTGAATACTATGTTGTTCTCATGCATTCTATCCAGGACTTAGCCATAATTTTATTTGTGCCATCCCTAGGAAACCTCGTGGGGATGCCAAGAAATGCAGGAAGGTGTATGGCATGGAAAACCGTGAGATGTGGTGCACTGCCTGTCGATGGAAGAAGGCCTGTCAGAGATTCATGGACTGAATACCCTCTTTCTCCTGCTTTGCCGTTATCCACTGCTTAGTGTGTGCACCGACCCCTTTCTGCATGACACTCGCCGGCTGAGTAGCCTCATGTTTGAAGCGGTCGGTACAAGGACAGTGGGCCCTGCTGTTTTGACATTTTATACTAGAGGAAAGGAGGAGATGCTTTTTGCCTCGCTGCCTTTTTTAATAGACATGTCCCATACGGGATTTTTTTGCATCTTTTAAAGTTTTGCAACAAAGAATCTTGGATAATTGAGCTCTGAAATCCATTATTTTCATGTTTTAAAGACATTTTCCCTTCGGAAATTTGTGAAAAGGTATTTGTCTCTGAGATCGCAAGATTTGACACATTTTATCTTCAAAGACACTGAAAGGATGATTTTTCCTTTTACAGATAAGCTAGCCCGACTGTCCTGCTGCGCTATATCGCCAATGGATGTACACCCTTTGGTGTTAACTTTGTCCACTCACTTTCAGATCTGGCATGACAGGCATTTTTTTATTTCATTTTTTTCGGTGCACACTGTGAATGAATCTGTAACCGCAAGCTTGGAAACATTTGGAAGTGATGGGGTTCGTGCAACCCATTGAAGGGCTTTTAAAAAGTGAAAAACCGAACTGGTCCCTGAAAGATGGCTTTAGAGTACTGTGAATATATTGTTTGGTGAGAAGAAAGACTGTTCTGAAAGTGCTTTTATATTTGCTGCGACAATCAATGACTGGCCTTAATGGAAATGGATCACAAATACTTCTCGGCCCAACGAGCTCAGACACTGATGGGGAGTGTGCAGGAAATTTGTTGTGCATGGCAGATCTATAGAGTGTGACCAGATCACTTGGACCTTGCTGCAGGACATGGGTGGTCATGGCAAATGAGTTTTCAGATCATATGAATCTGTGCTGTTTAAACTGGCTTCAAGGCGAAGCCCCTGGAGAGCTCACGCCTCATCGAGCAGTGCTGCATGAAGTGGGTTGTCCAAAGCAAATCCTCCGAATGTGACCAGACCACAAGTAGCAGTGATTAAGATACAAGCTTGGGGCATATTGAACCCATTACTTTGAATGGTGCAATGCGAGGGCTAGAGGCTTTCATGACGGGCTGGGTTTGGCAGTACAAGGTTTGAAAGTTTACCTGCCGGTGAAGTATTGTGCTTGGGACATCTTTATGCAGTTGCAATGTTTGTTTACACAAAGCTGCAAGCAGAATGATCATTTCCCACCCCTGGGGCTTCAACCTGGAGAGACATACTTAAGAGAAGGAATAGTGGGCAGAAGTGAGCTGGTTGGGTTAATAATTATGTTCCCCTCCTCTGTCTCAGTAAACCTATCACCTGCTTTTCAGTAGAGGCTCTAATCTCACCCCTGTTTACGTTTTATGCAGAAGCACAGAAGCACCACTGTTGTCATATGGACTCCTTTTTATAGCTTGTTCCCATCCTCCAAACCTCTGATTTCTGGTAAGATCTTTATTCTGTGTTTGTAGACTAGTCTTCACTCTGTAACCTCTGCTTTTAGTTCTAGGATTGTCATCCAAATGGGGTAAGTGGTCTGATGGTATTGGTGTCTGTCGGTGATGGGATTTGTTAATGGTGGGGTGTTTCCAGGGCACGAGCGTTGCAGCACTCCTACTGTTAGTACAGGGATTGTTGTAGGTTTGTTTGATGTTTATTAGCAAGTTGGGATGGATTCTACAGCAGCTAAACGCCAATGGCATCAATGTTACATATAGCAAAAGCATATGGTCCAAATAGCCAGTGTAGTTGCAGAAAGACTGAAAACTAGACCTTTGTTAGGAAGACATTTGGCAGGTAGCCTGTGTACTGCCGTTACGTGACACCCTGGTGGTCAGTTTGCTCACAGGGTGTGATATTTTTGGGGGGAGCACAATTATATTTCAATTAATTTTGGAACAGTTGGTTTACACTTTAACTCTCCTTATTGAGGGGGTCTGAGACTGACTGAACCTGCAATATAAGCATTCCTGTGGCTTTAGGTAGTCAGTGTGACATTTGGGAACTCATTAAATCATTTTACTCAGGTCACCTGTCGGTCTTTTCTCCAACATAGTTCTTGAGAACTAAATTACCACTTAGCTTAAATGGGTATCGCTTAAATTATCCTTCTTTTATTGTAGCATTTCCTCAGTGATTTTCTTTGAGAGATTTTAGTTTTTTTAATGGTCTAAAAACACATTTTTTTCCGAAAGGGTGGGCTTCTGTAGTTTGATCTTTACCTGGCTTTGGGCTGGTTGACATTTTAAGCTAAGATTGTTTTCCAAGTATTGCATGGTCAGAACCCTAGTTTGCGCAGCCTTCACACCTTGATACTACAATGCATATTGAAGGTGGGTTGGTAATAAGGAAGGATCAAAAGTAAACCAGTTTACGCCTTTAGAGGATGCCACTTTAATTAGCAAGCCTGAGAAAGACCTTTTGCTGTGGGTATATACTGTTAGAAGCAATCTTTTACCAGACTGCCAATTCACAATGCCAACCCTCCCTCCTTCAAAGGAAGGGTTAAAGCAGCATGACTTGGCTGTGACTGTTTCAGCTAGCCGTTGGATCATTTGCTGCCATCATTACTGCAAACCTAAGCATGTTGTTACTGATGGATACTTCTAATTCCTCACGTTTAGAATATGACCCAGGTGCAGGCCTCGATCCAGAAGTTTTCGTAGCAGTGCTTCCATGTGCCACAACATGACATTGTGCAGCTCCCCATTGGCATAGTCTGTCCTAGAAGTGGTAAAGCTGAGCTGCATGTTAAGCACCACCCCTGCGCACTGACTTTGGCACGGATAGAAAGGAACCTAAGTGACACTCCTTTTTTTTCGGTTTATGAATTCCTTAAAAAAAAATCCAGTGTTCATGGGAGCGATGTCCCGACTGAAGACTAGAGGCTTCAAACAGTGCCCTGACTGTCGGAAGCAGATGTCTGTGACGTAACCTGAACAAGGTCTGCCTCTGGTATTTGGACTTAGGGCACAACTCCAAGTCATGCAGAGAATGTGCATTCATGCTCTTGAAGGCGATCTGGCACTTTTAACTTTAACTTTACCTCACAGCACGCCCTCCTCACAAAACCAGCTCCGCAGTCTTTCTGGCGTCGCAGCACACCAAAGAGGCACTCGGCCTCTTTGGTGGGGCCCGATGATGAAGCATGACACTGACTAGGTCGGTGTGTGAGGGCTTTCTTTCCCACCCAAAGAGGGTGTGTGATCCTCATTTGACTCCGTCTTGTGGTTTTTGAAACTGATCTGACCTCTCTGTTTTTGTTTAGGAATTATTTACATTCACACTGTGATGATTTTGATGATGTAATGTCTATGGACTAGCAGGAGAACAGAGCTGGATACCTCCACAGACACAAGGTTGGTGTCTCCCCTTGGATCCACTCCACTTCTGCCACCCTCAACATTTGCAGTGGTAATTAGACATGCAGCTAAGGTCTGGCCTTACAGCTACCTTCATTGGAAGTCAAGACAGTTCTTCTTATGCATGTATTTTGGGACATGGCTAGAAAGATCTTACCGACGATCCCGGATGAGTTTCAGGCCCTTTGCTCAAACCATTCAGAATTGTCAGTATGCAGCAGAGTAGGTCATAACAGCTGGCTTGGATATGACGGTCCTCAACAAAATGAGAGAGGTCCCTCTAAACCAGAGGGACAGGACTCTAATATGACTCTAATATGACACAGGTCAAAGAAACAACTCCCTTGGTTGTGTTCACAAACGCACTATCAGTCACTTATTCAACATTCAAGCCCAACAATCTGCTATCATCAGAGAATGTCACTAGGTCACCAAAGCCAATGTTACAAATGTTTTATTCAATAGATTCCAATAAAATTCAAAACCTCATATAAAATGCGTGAATTAAAAACACATTAAAAATAGCACTATTTGTTCACTACCAATATGGGAAATAACATGCGCAAAATCATATAATCATTTGTGAAATACAAAAAGGGAGAATATATTTAGACATTTGAGTTTTGTCATTTATGGCACTAATCCGACAAGCTTTCCATGGTCAAACCATCATTATGTATTGTTCTTTTGTTGGCCAGGGTCAATTTAGTGCAAATGATGTAGTAGCGCGATGCGTTTCGGTGGTTTCAACTTATTTCGGCCACTTTCTTCAGGAAAGAACTTGTATCCCCCAAGGTTTCAAGTCTATTTAAACAAAACCACAAATCAGAATTCATAATTGTATAACGTCACATTTCATATTGTAATGTGTTATTGCCCATACATCTCAATGCCACAACAAAAAATCACTCGCATTAAAAACAATCAATATTGTGCTTTGGAAAGTGTTTAATACATCATTAATAATTTTAAATCTCTGGTGATACGCCACTTTCTCCTTTCCATCCCACACATTCCAATGTGTTCTCAAAAGTGACATATATATGTCACGACAACTCACATCCAATTAACAGTGTCCTACGCTGTAAAAACAACTATATGGGTTGACCCATCATCAATTATAATTGGAATAGGGTGTCAAACACTCTTGGGATTTTGCTCCTCAAGGCAAAATAAAGTAAAACAGTTCATAGTGGTATTCTGACCAATTCGAAAACGACTTCCTACGAGCGTAGAATTAAATAAACACAAGTTTTGGTCAAATCTCACTTCTTGAATATGAAGGCTGAACAGAGTAAAAATTGCTTTTGTGCCCCAAGAAAATTACCTTGTGGTTGGAAACTAAGGCAAATGTTCGATTCTTCAAGTTTCCAAACAAACGGGTCTGGGATTTTTTAATCCCAGACCCGTTTGTTTGGAAACTTTCAGCGCTCTGTCCATCCTCTCCTTGTGTTTGCTTTGTTCGCCCTAAGTTGGCACGGTGTGCCTGGACGTGGGTCCCTTGCTCACCTTGCCACTGGATTCAAGCTAACCTGGCTGATGAAGGGTGTTACACAGAAACCAATCGGAGGATGCTTGTTTCCGGTTCAGGGAAGACCTGTCTTGGCAGTTCCGGCTGGACTTTTCCCATGAGGCACAGGGTCAAGAATGATTTGCATAAAGCTGGGTCTGAAATGAGGAGGCGAAGTGAGCTAAAGAATGATGATGGATTCAACCCAGATCTGTGACTGGGGGTGAGTGTCTGAAAAGGTTCAGCACTCCGTCCATCATCTCCTTGTGTTTGCTTTGGTCTCCTATGCTGATGACACTCAGCTGGTGTTTTCTGTTAAAGAACACTCTGGGGCTGCTTTTCTCAATTTTAAGCAATACCTGAAAATTATCTCGGCCTGGATGATGGAGAATTGCTTCAAGTTAAACACCTAGAAAACTGAGGTCTTATTTTTCAGCCAGGCTGCACCACCACCACCCTCTAATCTGTGGTGGCCTCAGAACTGAACCCATCACCTACCCCGGTGGATTCAGCCAGAAATCTGGTGTTTACATTTTGACAACGACCTCTCCTTTAAGACCCAGGTGTGCCATGTGTCCTCTATATGCCTCTGGAAGCTAAGAGCATTGAGCAAATGTCTTCATTTCCTGCCGGAGGTCTGCAGGAAGACTACGGTCCATGCCCTGGTAACTTCCCAGTCGGACTATTCTAATAGCCTCTACCTAGGGCTTCCAGCTTACCTGGTTCGCAGATTACAGATTGAAAACGCAGCAGCCACATTAATCTGGAAAGTGCTATTTCGCCATCATATTGCCCCACATTTACGGCACCTCCATTGGCTTCCAGCTAATAGGAGGATCGAGTTCAAGGCTCTCATCTTGGCCTACAGAGCCACCAGAGATCAGGGTCCATGCTATCTGAGGCAGAGATTGCAAAGATACCAACACGACCAGGCCCTGAGATCTTACCAGCTGTGACGGCTCAAGGTTCCCCACTTCATTAAGGCCAGTATAGGGGGCAGAGCGTACACGGTGAAGACTGTGACACTCTGGAATACAATGCCCCCCCACTGCCGCATAATGAAGTCTGAACAGGCCTTTAGGAAGGCCTTAAAATCCTGGCTTTTCAGCTTGCCTTAGTTTGATCCTCTTATTACCCCCACCACGAATCTGCAACTTGGCGCCGGAACACCTCTGTTGAGGTAGCCTCGCGCTCTATAAATTCAGATTGATTTAAGGATTGAATCTAAACCTTCATGCTTGGACTTTGAGTGGTGGCAAGTGATGATATTCGATCTACCACCTGAGGTTGCAGATGTCATGCTCGCATCTAGACTTCCTTCTACGAAGTCCATCTACGCAAGATGGCTGGGACACATTTTTGAACTGGTATGAAGTCAGAAACACAGACCCCTTACAAGTCAAGCTGTCCGATGTATTACCATTTGTTTTCTTTGGCCCAGCAAGAATTTGCATTTTGCTTTCTTAAAGGTTATTTGTTGGCCCTTTAAGCCTTTTCATGTTTGTTGGCCTAACCGTCTTTGTTTAAATCACCTGTTGTGATACCTTTTATTGAAGATTTGACCCACATGTTCACTCCCAAACCGTTTGCAGCAGTTGGATCTCAATTTAGTCCTAACTTTCCTTATGTGTACCCCTTTTGAACCCATGCATAGCTGCATATTGCGCTTTCTCACTCACTGCATAATGAGCTCCAGGCTTTATCTTTGCATCTGCATTACAGCACCTTTTTCCAAGACAAGCCAGTGTTGTGGTACCTTTTATTAAAGATTTGCCCCACATGTTCACTCCCAAACCGTTTGCGGCAGTTGGATCTCAATTTAGTCCAAACTTTCCTTATGTGTACCCTTTTGAACCCATGCATTGCTGCGTATTGCGCTTTCTCACTAATTGTATAAGGAGCTCCAGGCTGTATCTTTGCAGCTGCATTACAGCACCTTTTCCCGAGACAAGTTGGTGTTGAGGACCAGGGTGGCCTTCTAACCAAAAATTGTGGCTCTGTTTCACATTGGGCAATACATCACCGTCCCCGTGTTCTTTGCTCCACCTCACCCCTTAAAAGAGAAGGAGAGATTCCGTTGACTGGATTCCGAGAGAGCTCTGAGCTTTTGTTTTGACCCCATCAATGACTGTCAATTGTATGATCAACTCTTTGTGGAATTCTCCAGGGCAACGAAAGGCAAAGCTGTACAGAAAAGGACACTGTCATGGTGGATAGTCCTATGAATTAAGACCTGCTACAAATTGGCTGATTCTACCAAACCCAAGGTTGCTACCAGTGTGCTGGCGCCATACTGCCTGCTCTTGACATCTGCCAGGACACGTCATGGGCGCCAATGCACTTGTTCAAGAAGCACTACTGCCTTGTCTTCCAGATCCGACGGGAATTACATTTCTCCCATTCAATCCTGCAGAACATATTGGGTTGAGCCCACTCCACAGATCATTGACTTTTGGGGGGGTACAGCTTTGGTATGTATTCTGAAGGTGAGAAATCTGAGGTTAGTAGTATCTATCAGAAGAACAAGTTGCTGACTTTTGTTAACACTTTTTCTGTTAGGTACTATAACTGTAAATTCCTTACTGCCTTCCCACCTCAACATTAGTGAAGTGGTCTCCTTCTTGTCATCTAAAAAGGTCCTAAGTTAGAAATCTGCATAATGGTACCTCCGATTGTTTTTGTGGTCAGCGTCCTAGGACGCGTACGGAGTCGCACATGAAACTGACATTGGTGCGCAGGGTTGCACTTACATAGCGGCTCTGCTCCATCACTTGCAGGGCAGAACAAGGCTGATGCAGAGCCACTCAACACCACCTAGAGGCACACGGGCGCACTGCTATGAAAAACTTCATGTTCCAGTTTGGCACCTGGTAAATATTCTAAAGGTGAGAAATTTGCTGTTAAATGCAGTATCCACCAGAGGGAGTTTTACCAAAGGTAAGTAACTTGTTCATCCTAGCTGCTCGGCCCCACTTTAAAGGTCTTGTGATTCGCTCTGTATATGTCTGGCTCCCCAAAGACTGAGCTTACCATGGTGCCTACACGCTTGCTTGTGTCCTTTTTCATGGTGCGTACATGTCAGCTTGTGTCCCTTCTTCAGGAAACAGTCCCTACCTGGTCCCTTTCTTGGTGGCCTGAGGACCTAGGCACACTTCCTACTCCAGTATGCTCAGCCAAGAATCTGGGAGTTCTCTTTGATAACCAACTCTTTTTTTTGTTGCTAAACACATTACTGAAGTAGCAGCAACCTACTTCCGTCTACTTCGAACTCTTTACAAACTTTTTCCGTTGCTATGCATTCATGTGTGTAAAACTATTGTACAGGCATTTATTTATTCTAGAATGGATTATTGCAACATGCTATACTTAGAGCTCCTCAGTATCTGGCCCACATGATCCTCAATCTTCCTAAGCATTAGTCAGTCACAGCACATCGGCTTGCCAGTGCATGCGCATTGTTTAAAAGCTTGTGCGTTATGCACAGAGCTTTTTACAACTCGGGCACAGTTTAAACCCAGAACAAGGTGGCACACCATAAATCTTAGATGGCTTTGTTACACCAAATGTTACTAGACATAGTAAAAAATCCGAAGCCACAGAACAGGTGGGAGATAATTTTCTTTTTCTATCACTGACAACATAGTCATGAAATTCGAAATTACCCTTTTTTACAAAACACAATCTCAAAACGTGTCTATTTTAAAACACCATCCAGATTCCGCTGCATCTGAGAATTTCTTTTTTTCATTTAAGTTTCCTTGTAAGGTCTGTTAGTGCCAGGACTCCCTTGGGTAACTGTTGCACTCTAGAAATCAACATTGATTGATTCATTCAGTCTCCGGTAGACTGTCGTCAGCCACTGACCTATTGCTTGACTGCAAGCCAGTGTTTTCACAAGTTTTTCCTCTAATCCTTGCTCTCACATAGATGAACTTCTATTAGAAGATGAAGGATGAGTGGCTTTAATTTACAGGGTATGGATTTGGAATTGTCAAATCAAAGCAGGATTGCCTGATAGTTTATAAAGGCAAGAAGAATTTTACCACAAGACAAAATTCAGATTGTAATGGAAATACCAGTTCATATATGTTTTTATATAATTCTCAGGATCATTAAAATTTTATACACTGCTAGCATTACTACAAAACTGGTCTTGCACGTTATCAAGCTAGTGATACCACTTGTTATGGATAAGCCTTTTTTTCTAAGCATCTTTTATTAGTAGTTCCAAACATGTCACCAGAACAATATTTGTCATAGAGCATGAGCATGAAACATATATATAAACATTCAGCTGGACCAGACTTCCCACAGGGAAAAAGACTTACTTTTGAACCAAGCCTTATTCCTTCATTTCTCTTACCAAATATATATTTGGTTTTTTGTTTAGTAGGAAGGCATGAAGTAGTCTACTGAAACTTAAATCCTGGGTCACAATTGACAGATGTCTCAGGGATACATTGTCTTGGGGCTGAACACAAGGGTTTGTTTGTATTACAGAAGAACAGCATATGTCCCCATCATTTTTCTGGACAAGGGACTTAATCTTCTGGGAGACCGTATTTGCCAGCCTCCTTCATGCCACCCCTGTTACTCTGCTGTTTAGGACAATCAAGAAGATAATTGATGGTGAGGCAAGTCTCTTCATAATAGTCTTTATCTCATGGCCAGCAGATGATCCTCCAGTCAAAGCTCATTTGCTACAATATGTTCTCTATTCAGGGTAGCAGCATAATGTGTTCTATTCTATGAAAGGCTTGAGTTTGAACATTTGACTCCCTATGAGGAATTCATTAATGTGCTTTACACAACAGGAATTGGTTTGTCTTTTGATGCTTGTTTAAACAGAGCTTTTAGCAGGATATTTTAAGCATAATAAAACGTTCTGTAAATAAGGATTATACAATCTGTTTCCTACTTTTGAGGTGCCTGATCCAAAGGGAGCTTTTTTCAGTGACAGAAGGTTAGAGAGTATTTTACATGGCAACTTAAGGCTCTTTTTATATAGCTTTTATTCTTGGTTTATAATGTGGAGAACTAGTTCCCCAATCTGATGTTCGAATAGGTGAATAAACCCCCATCTAAATAACTTAGTGCACATTCTCTAAAATGCTCACCTCTCAAAAAAACTCCTTTTACTTATATATATATATATATATATATATATATATATATCACTACTTCAAGAATAGATAATGAGATGTACGTGCTCTCTAAACATCTTTATAGAATATTCTATTTGGTTATATTGGTCATAAGAAGAAATGAAAATCAAGTCATTGCTTTTTTGTGTCCATGTCTTGCAAAAATGCATCAGAAACATGGTGGGGTACATTCATCTCCCCATGAGTCACGTTCTTGAGAATGTAATAAATACATGCATGTCCTCACTCGCTTCTATTTAGAGTGGATCAAAAACACTGACATTTTTTAATTATGCTTTTATAGGTTTTGGTCGTAATGATGTTGTAATGCCATTCAGAAGAAACATTGCCATTAGTGACATAATGTTAGTGGTTAGTGGCATATCTTTCTGTTGGGCAGGAGCGTACAAAGATTTTAGTACACTCATTGTTGAGGAGCCCTCCAACTGGGTCAGTAGCTGCTACAGTGAGAATATGAGACTTGTATTTGTAATGCGATAATTGGTCTACTCGTACCAGGGGGTGCATTCTGTACTTGTGCTTGGCAGAGCAGTGCTCCAAGAACCAGATCTACCTAGTACCCAATATTGAATGTATTGTGCTGCTGTGGTGCACATTTAAAATGGTGAAAACGATCTACATCATTGTGTGGGATAAAATATTTTTTTCCTTTAGCTCAGATGTGCTGCAGGTGATTTCTACCAGACCATCACTAGTGGTGGAAGCCATGACCTTTAGTTAAAAAAAATAAATATATATTCAGCCTTCTACAGCCATAGGCATTTTTTGCTCAGGAGCCTGGTTTAAGACCTTTTCAATCACATTTTGAATCGGCCCACAGGTGTATTTTATCCCTATCATATCTCTGTTGTCCGTTGGGTATATCCTTCCACTTCAACCAGGATACATGATTGACCATCTTACATCTGATCATCCTTCTCACAGACACTCACGTGCACACAAATGTAGAAGATAATGGGTGTGACTTACAAATCATAATACAAACCAGACCTATTGACTGCATAACATAACCTGTATTTGTAAAGTGCAGGTTCACCCAAGGGAATCTTGGTGCTGAATAACGGATGTTTATTTTTACCCAACTCAATAGTACTCATTTTATCAACCTATGAAGAATGAAAGACTGAGTGGACCTGCTAGGATTTTGACCTGTGACCATGAGGTCGAACACAGGCCCCTACAGTGGACGCATTAGTCCACCAAGCCACCAGACCTGGCCTTGGACAGTGCTTGTTTCTTTTTATTTCCTCTTTTCTAATAGTCAGAAAAAAGAATGAAGTCATGAGAAATTGTTGTGACTCTGAAGACTTGCTTGCCCCTTTTCCAGTAATGAACTGCGATTGCTGCGAGATATCCAATGTCTCCATTTTGCTTGCACAGATCAGATTTTCAATTTCCCAGAGTGTTGATCGGGTAGAGGCGTAGTTTGCTAATGTCCTGCAGCAATAGATTGCAGCTTTTGATATCATGGAAAATTTAAATAGTATATAATTTTAGCCAGGAAGGTTTATGTCCCTTGTTAAATGGTGATTTCGTTATTACAGTTCCCTGACAAAAACACCATCATTGCTAATTAATATGAGCAAAATGTATTCCACGCCTCCTCATTTCCAGTTTGTGAAAATGGACACTGGAACTTCGTTTTTTAATCTGGTAGAAATTGTAGTAGAGAGGACCTCTCCCCCTCAGGCCAGTTACCTGGCTTGCCTTCCTCGCTTCTGATGTTCTTAATGCTTTGTCAACCATAAGAGCCTAAGTCATAAATTGTATTTAAAGTCCATCTCAAATGTTCCCAAAGTATACTGTGGGTGCTTATCATGTCAGTCATGGAGCCAGGTAGACACTTTGTAGACTGGAGCTTGTTATAGGCCATCTAAAACATCCAGGTTTGTTGCATGAGTAGCCTCTGTAATTTATCTACATTTGATGCTAGTTGCTCAAATGTAATTTTTGTAATATGTCATCAAACAAGACTAATATATCTCCGAGTTGTTGTCCAATAACATCCTTGTACTGAACAGAGAGTGAAGCATAAAGGCTCAACAGCGTCCGGGGGTAACACTCCCCTCACACACTGCAATTGTTTTTAACGGGTGCCAAACAATTTTAAAGAATGAGTTCCTAAATATATTGGCTTAGGAGCCAAAGATTTTTAAGGTGATTCTGAAGAGAAGCTTATGAAATATACCGAAACGTCAGAGTTCAGCACGGTCCAAGAGAGCATTATTTCTCCTCAACCGCTAGTGGCATAGCAAGGGGAGATGGAGACCTACTGTAAACGAAGAAAATGGCCACTGTGACCCTCAAGGTGAATTGGACAGCAATAATTGAGGAGCAGTGGGCCTCTCTCACTCATGGGCCCTAGTGCTAGGAGCCCTAGTGCACAAAGATCTACACCCCTAAAAGCAGGCATATTCATGTAAGAACTTTGTGTACTTCTCTCGAGGTGTTTTGGGTGATAGATGGTCTCCTGGCTTCTTCAGCCCTGTATTTCAACTATGAATGTTTGAAATGTTTGCGGTCGGCTTGTTTACAGTTTGTTTGAGATAGCATTTCATAATAGCTGTTCCCATTTCTAAGCTTTACTAGTTTCCACAAATATGGCAAGTGAGGCTTTGACAACCACTGACTTGACAGGGTTCACACAATGTGTGTGCTAAGGAAAGTTGGTTAGAACCCATGTCTCTTGGAGCCATGGTTGACAAGCTAACCACATAGCATCTTGTGTGATCTTGTTTGGTCAGTTTATTAAAGCAAGTTATAGTCTGTGCCACAGGAACTACTGTATGAAAGTTAAGTTGAATTAACTCCAACAGCTGATCTTCTCTCTGAAGTAGCAATGACATTTAACATCTGTCAGAAGCTGCTCAACTTTGAAGACTTTCATCTTCTCTTGATGGCACACACGAGAATGTGTATTGTCCTTTTTTCCCTCAAAAAAAGTCTTTAACAATTTTGAGCCCATGGTTCTTGGAGGAAATTGTTTTTCACGGATTGCCTAAAGCTGTAAATATGCGTGCACTTATTAGTACCACTGTGGATTTTTCCTGTCAAAGTACAAGAGGGAAATTATTTCCTTACACCTCTCACTCTGTCACGAAGCGATGTTTGACTGCACTATTCTTCTGGACTACTTGTTTTCTTTAGTCTGAATTAATTGGATCCATCTAATCTTTTGAGGAGAAGCCAAAGTGATCTTTTAACAGCATTCCTTGAGTAATCTTCCCATTCTGCAACTTCATTCCACTTTGTCACCCACTATAATTTCAGTAACCCATTTCATGTAATGAAAGATGCATTTTATTGGAATTATGATAATAAGAGTTTAGGCTAGGGTTTGGGAAAGGGCCGAGGTACTATTGTTAGGTTTATGTAAGTGTCAAGATTAAAGTTGCAATTATGATAATAAGAGTTTAGGCTAGGGTTTGGGAAAGGGCCGAGGTACTATTGTTAGGTTTATGTAAGTGTCAAGATTAAAGTTGCACTCAGGACCATGATTAGGATCAATGCAGGAGCCAGGTTAGGGTCAGGTCAAAGCCTAGCAACAAAAATAGGACTGGGTCAGAATTGGAACAATGGTCATAGGTTGTGTTCAGGGTTGAGAGTAGGGTTAAGGTATTTTCAAAGATATTTTAGAAAAATATACTAAATTATATTGTTACAAAAGAAAGGTCTGTTATTGGGATACTTTTTTTAATCCTAGTTTTCTACTTAACACTAAGAGCCTATTTCATAATCGGGAGGGGGCGCAAGACTTGGCCTTTTTAACTGAAACTGTTTTCAGGTGAAAAATTCTAATGATGTGGGATTTCTGTCAAATGTAACCAGATGAAACAGTATCTTGGTAAAGTGTAGATTTCCTGCCTTTATGAAATTACAAAGACTAGAACCTATTCTCATTGATGCCAGTGGAAAGTTGGGGCTTTTGAAAAACTGTTTGAATGAAATAGATCTAAGTGGCTTAAGTTTGGGCGAAGTAAATGTGATGGTGTGGAGTAGGTGCATCAGAATATACTCTAGGATGACATCTTCCTTTGGATGAGGATGAAGTTCCAGCGGTCAGAAGTTCTAGATTTTACTCTTATTGTGCCTTTAGCTCTGGAAGGGACTGTGTGTATGTGTGGGGTCAGATCACTTCTTTTACAATCTGTGAAATTAAATCTCAGTTGATGTGATGCCAGCAGCCTTATGCATCAGTCATGACAAGGTAGTCAACTGACTGTCCCTGGAGGATATCTTTTTCATTGCACACATGAGGGGCAGGAAATTCATTTAAATCCCCTCATCAGAGAAGAGATGTAACCCAGGGAATTCCTGATGAAAGAACATGTCTGCGTTTCCAGTGATGTTTATATTGTATTGTTGTGATTCCAGAATGTTTTATATTCTACAGTATTGTAGACTTTATTTTTTAAATTTCTGGAGGAGAAACTGAAGAATTTCTTTTGTCAGAGATTTATAATCCGTACAGTTCTGGGAATGTGAGGCAGCTGTATGAACCCCGACAGCAAGTATTGTAATGGGATGGGTGATGTGACAGCACACAGGACCCTTTCTTAACCTTCTGAGGATTATGTGTGGATTATTGCAGGTGCTGTGCTTCTTTTAAGACTATTGTATGCTTTGTGCCAACAGTATGGATGAAAACTTCCACAGCTGTTCAAAAGAAATTAAAAATTTGCTTTTTTTGTAAAT
Organism: Lissotriton helveticus; assembly: GCF_964261635.1. Taxonomy (NCBI): domain Eukaryota; kingdom Metazoa; phylum Chordata; class Amphibia; order Caudata; family Salamandridae; genus Lissotriton; species Lissotriton helveticus. The sequence continues at coordinate 126,359,028 of NC_136068.1, read as the reverse complement.
AAGCAGTCTGTCTCTTTATTTGTTGGTTACAATGCTACATTTGGGTGGGTTTCTTCTAGTGTTCATTTTTATCATTTGTCTAGCAAACACATTTTCAACATGTTTTTTTATTTTTTTATTTCACTTATTTGATAAGGTCAGGTGTAAACTGCCAGTGTCAAGTCTTGTGTCTATTGACTTCTGTGTTTCAAAGGACTCCAAGCAAAGCAGTCTTAAGAAAAGCACTGCCTGGATATTCTGTCTGGTTACCATACATGGCCCACCCTCCCTTTGAAATGAAAAAAAGCAGTATTAGGACTGAGACAGAACACTGGTGACCTTAATGAAACAAGCATGTGCAATGCAATAGGTCTCGCATTTATGCAAGTTTGAGCTATTGACATTGCAAATAACAAAGCCTTTTATTTTTGTTTTCGTTATTAAAACATAAATAAAAGGCATTGTCATTTAAAATGCCAATAGCTTAAACTTGCATAAATGCGAGACCTATTGCATTGCAAAAACTTGTTAGTGTGGACACCGGTAAGGTATGCTCAATGTATATGCCTGAATGACAACCCATCCTACCATTTGGTCTCATACCGACAACCACCACTTCCACTTCCACCTTCATCCTCTTTGAAGATGTGAAACGTTGTTCTCGGCTTAACAAGGTGGGAGCGAGACACAACTGCTTTAGTTGTGAACTCTCTGCATAACTACCTACTATGCACCCCCAGATCTTTAATTGTGCTTCACTTGCACTTTAAAGGAGATGGATGGCTGGGTGTCTGAAATCTCACTGTCACTGATTTCTTGATTCTTTGGCTGCTTCAGAATCTGATCAAGCTCTGAGAGTGAAGTTCAAAGTAACCTCTGTGAACTTGGTTATGCAAAGGTTCCCTCACTTGGCGTGCCACAGATGGGACAAGTAAAATAAAGTGGGCACATGCGCGAGAAGCGGGTATACATCAACAAAGTAGTCTTCACAAAAGAAAAGTTTGACATTCTCTGGATGTTTGTGCCTGGGTATACTTTTTAACCTCGCAGCGCTCACTTCGCAGCTAATTATTAACCCTGAAATATGTATTGCACTTTTAAATGCCAGCCTGTAAGTGCAAGGATGCATGCGATCAGGTGCTTTACGTGACGGTTATCACGCGCCTCGCGGGCTTTGGCCATATACTTGGTATCGAGGTACGTCCCTACCCGGGGAATTGCAGGCGGCCACAGGCAACGAGGATATTGAACAAGCGCCGAAAGACAAGCTTGGCCGCGAAAGTTAAAGCGACGCACAGCGTTTACCTTGCAGGAGCGAGTGTGATAATTGCATACAGATGGCGCCGCTGCTCGCTCCCGCAAGGCAAACGCCACACATGCACGAGGGCTCATTGAGAACAGAGCAGTACATGCACGAGTTTCCCCAAAAAGCCCTGAACGATTTCAAGAGGTCATCTCCTAAGCAGCGCTTGCGCGCTGTCAGCGAGACCTAAAAAGGACAAAATCGCTTATTTGTTAATGCAGGACAGCATTGGAGAAAAAAAGTTGCAGCAGCGCAATGACATATATGTGCTCATGTGTCACCACACCTGTGCATGTGTGCTTCACGATGCATCAATACTGGTATTTTTTTTTCAACTTTTGATTTACAGTTCCATGATGGTGGGTGTCTATCATGAAGGGGTAATTAGAAAATATCGAAAACGGAGTACTAGAGTCAAAGGAGCAGACTGGGAACAATTTGCAGCTACAATGGCCTCCACAAAGTTTTTTTTTAAATGTAAAAAAAAGAAATTTCAAAAAGAACTCCAAGGTCACAACATTAGTGGCAGGAGCAGGTGGGGAGGTGGTAGAGCAATAAAGGAGGGGTCTGTGGATGATTTAAAAAAAAAAAAGAAATACATTCAGACATGGACGGTGGGATAAGCAACCGATGCACTGGGGGAGGTGAAAGCAACATGGAAAGATCAGGGCAGCTTAAGGGGGGAGGGCAATTGACAAGAAAGCCAACCAGTAGCAAGCAATGGGCTGACTGTGTTGTCCACAATAGATCGTCAACAGCCGACAGCTAAGAACTCTCTGTAGCTTAGAACTAACAAGCAAACATAAATAGTAACTGAAGGCTCAGGTAGAAGCCAATGATTCCAGAATGTAGAAACAGCAGAAAGAGTGTCAAAGAAAAAGAGGTGGCCGTGGCCAGTGAAAATCCCAAGCGGAGAGCAAATTAGATAACGGAGTGTGAGAATCATTACCCTAGAGAAGAACCTGAAGAACTTTGGAGCAAGGACACTAAACCATGTTGCCGTGCCTGGAAGTGATTCACATGATGATGGATGCTGTCATCAAAGAGACCAGAGTACTGGCCTACTGCAGAGAGCCACTAGAATGTGCCAATGGATTCTGAGTCCAGAACCCTGATACAGTTCATCACTTACTAGGTTGAACAGGAGATAGATCTGAGTGAGGTAGAATAACCCATCTGTGTAGATTGTTACCAGCTGAAATATTGAAGGTCCTAACCACCCATGGATCAGAAGTTGGTCTTACCTAATAATCAGACTCTACGATATGACTGAAAAGGAAAGAACAATAAGAGGAAGCATCAGGATGAAAGTTGAGCCCATGTATAGAGAGGACAGAGGAAATTGTTGTTTACAGGCTGGATCTCTGAAACCATATGAATGAAGTCTTTCATAGTCAATAAGCAGTTGAGGTGGGCATCCCTCAGCTAAGCTCAAAGCGACATCAGAGAAGAAAGACAATGGCGATAGGACCCACAGCAGGTGGAGGCTTCACTCAATGAGACACCCCAGCTGAGCTGACATCTGCTGATTCAGGAGGATGATGATAGGAATTGTATCAGTTGCGCTGCTGTTGGAGGTTAAGTTTGAGTTGCGCTTAATGTGGTGACAGGAGCTGCAGAACATGTTAAACCCGAAGAGACACAAATGGGAGTCTGAAGAGATTTCTGTCACTTCCAGGAAGAGTGCCTCTCTGCAAAAAGCAGTGCGCTTTATATGTACTTAACAGCTCATTTGAAAGCTGTTCGATGCCTCCCTCCAGACTATCTTTCTACCCCCACGGACCTGGCATAAAGCCACCTTCTGTCTACGGTCTGCCAACCAGAACCGTCCGGCTTCATTCAAAAATACCTGCACTTTATCTAGAGTCGGGTTATTCTACCTGCTGGGCCCCACCACTGGAGCTGCCTTCATCCCGCCATTAGGGATATAGCCCCTCAATTCCCAAGTTTAAATCTTTAAAAGAGAACAGTCTCCTGACCCTGGAAGGCAGAGTTCGCTATTAACACATAACCCACATGCAATTTAAATCTCACTTCTCTTTTTGCTGTTTTAATTGTCGTTTTTCATGGACAGATAGGGAAGTCACCTCTTTAACGGACACAACTCTGTTGTTTACCATCACCTCGAATTCTCAACCTGGTTTGTAACCCCACATTCCTCTGAATTACCATGCACCATTATCCGTTCGGTGGTAAAACATTTCTGTTCGAAATGTTGTGCCTGCTACGTAATTAAATGCAGGAATCTGCAGAAATTTTAAGTCCACATGTTACTCTCATCCCCTAGAACAGGAGTACCCACTTGTTTTAAGCTCAAACAAAACAATATAAAGATGTTTGAAAAGCATAGCAGCTAGTACCCTTCCACTTGACCTGTGGAGCATTATCCCAATGTTCCATACCTTAGGAATGAGTTCCTTCGTGGAATCGGTTCCTCCATTCCTCTCGGCTCATGTTTACGCATAAACCATAATTCCCCCGGAGGATGAGCAGCCCCGAAAAAAACACCGCCAATGTCCTATGCTGCTCTGAATATTGACGCATTATGTTTGTGCTGAGGTTGACAAACAAATGCGCCTTGTGCTGATATATACTGTATGCTTGAATTCCTTTTTTTATTTAAATAGGCTCCTGTGCTGCAAAACAACACTTTGGATAAACGCCCAAAATGAATAAACATGCAAGGAAGGCTTTCATCTGTGTGATATGCAAAGTGTGCCACCTAACAATCGCTCACGTTTGCCTCTGCGTGCCCAGCACAACGCTTGCTCCGAATCCAAAGGGGGAGAACGCTCAGCTTTCTGCACGCGACACAGCTCGCGAGACAATGATTATAAGGTTGGTGAAGGGCACACAGTATGGCTTTCTGGAGGTGGGCTGGGTGTTGTGACAGCGCATGCAGCTGCTGAGAAGTTTGAAGATATTCGCATGAAATAACATCTGCCCCATCTTAATGAAGTGGGCTTCACCAGGTCTCGTGCAAAGCGTGGACGCGCCATGTGAATGAAACCAATAAACAAATAAACTAATGGTTCACAAAGACCCGCAGCTGGCATAGTAATTAAGACTTTGAGAAACCATAAGTTAACTTGCTTTTGGTTGGGGGCGTGGCCAAGCAGCATGGCCGACAGGACGTGAGCTCCTCCAGCTCCGTCCCGAAGACCAGCATCATCCTGTCGCTGATCCTGCCCTGGCTCCCCTGGTCGCTGGACAGGCTTGTCGAGTGGAGCTGTGACCCCGCTGGGTCACTTGAGCCTAAAAAAACGGACCCACGACCGGCGCCCCGCTTCAAACGCTGACCAGAGTGCTCCTGAGGGCGGAGTCGGCGTGGTGAATCACGCTGCACCGGGGTCTGGGCCTGCGTGGTGAGGCCGGAATACGGGTGCGCTGCCCGGGGCTTCTGACCGGGACGAGCCCCCTGGTGCCCGCCGAGACCCTGCCTGTGTTCGGGGAGCGGCAGTGCTGTGACCCTGCTGCTGCGTGGGGCGGAGGAAGCCTGGACGGGGGCGCCGTCCATCCTAAATACCGGCCCTGGGTCGGAGCTCTGGACCCCCTCCCCCCTGTCTCTCCTACCGTTGCCGGGTGCCGCGATCCGGACCTGAAGTGGCGGCACACCTGGTGGGGGGAGGCTGCGAGCCCCACCTGCATTTGCCTTGATTTGCGGCGCTTGGTGACCGCCGGAGCCCCTGAGCGGCTGTGTGCCTGGCTGGACCCGACGTCGTTGCGGACCCTTGCACAGACTGGGGGCCTGCTTCCCTCCCCCTGCCAAGCCCCGACCTGTCTGCTCCTTTGGCTCCTCGCGGCCCTGCTGCCTCCGGGGGGGGACTCTAGGACAGCGTCGCTGGGCCCATTGTTGGACGGGGCCCATCCCCCCCCACACACCCGCCATCTTGGGGCCTGTGCCGAGCTGCCTCTGGGGAGTTTGCGGCGATTGGAGGCGAAGAACGCCCCTGTTCCTCTCGGCCCGGATCTGCGGGGCCTGGGGGATCCCCTGGTGGACTGCCAACTGTGAGTACTAGAGGTGAGGCGACGCTGCAGCCCGTGTTCCTACTGGCCTTGCCCATTGCTCCCTGGGTGGCATCCCATATCCTGACCCCCGTTGCGGGGCGGTGGCCGAGTGCTGCCCCTGCGTTGTTTGGCCTCCCGGCTCCATTGACCCACTGGTATCGTGTTGCCTGTGTGCTGCGGGAGACGTCTGCCATCCCTGACTTCGCCCGGTTCGGGGGGGGCCCTCCTTGCTCGGCTGGACTGGGAGCGCGCACTTTGGGCCAAACGGACTTGAGCTGCTCACCATGGCGGGCCGCACGGGTCGGAGCTCGAAGGCCTCCCAACCCAATACGATCGTCCAATACACCACCCCCCGCCATCTACCACAGAGGATCACGCGGCAGACGGGCCCTGACGACGGGGGTGAGGAGCCGCCGGAACCGACCAGAGCTGAACTCCTAAAGGCTATTCAGGGTTCCCATGCGGCCTTGGAACACCAGATTGAGACAGTCTCAATCGATGTCAACCTCCTGAGAACGGACCTTCGCAACGTCGCGGACAAGGTCTCGGATGCGGAGGGCAACATCACTCAGCTGCAGGGGGAGGTCGCTTCCCTACAAAAGTCACTTGCCCAGCTCTCCTCTACTACCCGGGCACTAGAACGGCGCGCTGAGGATGCGGAGGGACGGGCGCGTCGGAGCAACATACGAGTACTGGGAGTGCCGGAACGGCTGGAGGCGGGGAACCCTGAGCGCTTCCTAGAGACCTGGATCCGTGAGCGCTTGTGTCCGACTGGATTGTCCAACGTCTTCATTGTGGAACGGGCGCACAGAGCCTTGGTGCCCCCTCCGAGGCCGGGAGAGGCTCCTAGAGCCATCATTGCGAAAATTCTGAATTACAAGGACCGCGACTGTATCCTCAAGGCGGCGAGGGAGACGGGGCCCCACATGATAGAGAACTGTCGCATCTCCATATACCCGGATTATACCCAACAAGTGCAGGAGCAGAGGAAATCCTTCTTGGGGGTTAAACAAAAACTCCGCGATATGCAGCTTCAGTACATGCTCCTGTATCCTGCCAAGCTGAAGGTGCTCGCCCAGGGCAGGGCACATTTCTTTGAGACGCCTGCGGAGGTCTGGGAGTGGCTGGAGATCAGAGGGGATGACCTGCCCCCGGGAGAACGAGGGGGCTCGCGTGACACTTGGGGTACCAGGCCGCAGAGACGGCGTCGTGGTAGGAGAAATCGTCGCTCCAGGTCCCGGAGCTCCCCTGAGGCTCGGCCCACGGTGGGTCCGGATGGAGCCATCCTCATGAATACCTCGCCGGCGAGGGCTGGCTCGAGCCCGTCAGGGGCGGCTGCTCCTGGCGACGTCCTGGTGCCGGACACTTTGCAGGACATACTGCGGGACACGGCCTCTACGGCCTCGGTGGTCCCCGAGACTGCTGCATCGGCACGGGAGTCGGAATGATCCTTGCTTCAACTAACTGTGGCGCTTTTCTGTGTTTACTCGGGTGAGCGGGGCTCCTCTCACCTGTGAACCTATGACCCGTAGCGGTCCAACACTGTCATCGGGACCTTCCGATCCCCGGTCGGTACCTTGTGATTTACTTTGGGTCATGTGCGCTGTGGGGGGTCTGAAGTAGACTTCACTATTGTCATGTTTACCTTACTGTTGCGGCTGGGGTGATGCCAGGGTGTTCTTCTCAGATACCTTGGTCTTTCGGGGAGCTGGGTGGTTGGGTGGGTGGGGTTGTGTTGCTTTGTGTGAGTGAGTGTGGGATGTGTGGTGTGGGGTGGCTGTGCACGTCCTGGCACTGGCGGGGGAAGGGCGGGGTGGCGTTTTTGGTTGTTGCTATCCTACTGCTCGTGGGTGGTGGGGGGGAGGGTGTTCTTGCAAAAGTTTCATGTTTTGGGGTTGTTGGGGGGTGGGGTTGGGATTGTGAAACGGATGACATTTACATTATGTGCGTATTGGTTCCGATTTGTTGGAAGCTTGATCTCCAAGCTGCTTCCCTGGAGTTAAAAGTGGCATGGGTCGCTACGGGGTGGTCTGAATTGCGCCTACACTGTAGCCCGTCTGGGCGTATGCATTGGCCATGGGATTTAAGTTTTTAACATGGAACGTGCGTGGCTTGGGCACGTGCACCAAGAGACACAGGGTCCTCACCTTCCTCAGACGCCATGGGGTTTCGATTGATGTTTACAGGAGACACACCTGGATGAGGAAGGCGCACAACGCCTAGCTAGGAAGTGGAGGGGTCAGGTTTTCCATTCCTCATATTCTACATATGCTAGGGGGGTTCTTATTTGGGTGGCCCCAGGGATACCCTGTGCTGTTCAATATATTGACGCTGATATTGAAGGCAGGTACATCTTGGCGAGAATCAAATTAGATGACAAAGACCTCCTGCTTCTGAATACATATGCCCCGAATATTGATGATCCGGCGTTCTTCTCCCAGATGCAAGATGTTGTGGCTCCGGGTTTAGACGCGCCCCTCCTTTGGTTCGGGGACTTTAACTGCGTGTTGCACCATGAGCTGGACCGTCACCCGCCCAGAGTGGGCACTAAGCCCCGCATGACGGCGCGCTTACGGGAAGTGATGCACAATCTTGGGGCAACGGACGTGTGGCGTACTTGCCACCCCGCACAGAAGCTTTACACATGCTATACTCCGACACACGGTACACACAGTAGGCTAGACCGGGTCCTCGCAGCTAACCTTCCTTCCTCGCTCGTATTGACGGTCACACACCAAGCCCGATATCTGTCGGATCATGCCCCGGTTACGTGCGTGGCGCAATGGCCTGATCGAGCGTCGCGGCCGCGCACGTGGCGACTGCCGCCTGATCTGCTCCAGGATCAGGTGGCCAGAGATCATGTGGCTACATCGCTCTCTGACTACTTGGAACTCAATTGGACGGGGAATGACCTGTCCTACTCCACCCGATGGGAGGCTCTTAAGGCAGTCGTACGTGGGGCGTGTATGGGCTTATCGTACGGGGTCAGGAAGCAGTTGCTCTCTGACTTGCGAACCGCGGAGGATGCACTCCTGCGCGCCCAATCCCAGCCTGATCCGACCGCGTTAGATCAACGGGCGGAGGGTCTTGCCCTGGTATCCATCCACGACGTATTAACGCGACTTGATAAATTTACGCTGGGCCAATATAGGCAGCGCCTACACCGTGAAGGGGACAAGTCGGGCCGATTATTGGCCTGGATTCTACGGCGGGAGTTCACGCCTGAACGAATCGTGGCCCTACGGAACCCCAGTGGCACTATGGTCCACTCGGAGGCGGATGTTCTTACAGTCCTTCGCAGTCATCTGCAAATTGTGTATGCCGCTGATCCGTCCATATCGGCGGACACCTACCAATCATATCTTGAGGGTCTCCCCCTACGGACCCTGCCGGAAGCTGTCGCGAAGGAACTCGATATTAAACTGACGCTGGGTGAGGTTACCGCGGCGATAGCCGCCCTCCCCCGAGCCAGGACGCCTGGTGGAGATGGATACCCGGCTGAGTTTTATCAGGCCTTTGGAGATATCCTGGCCCCCCCACTCTTACAAGTCTATAACGAGGCTCTGCGTACTGGCGACCTCCCGCCTTCCATGAATCAGGGTGAGGTGTGTATGATTTTGAAGCCGGGTGGTGACAAAACGGACCCCGCGGCTTATCGGCCTATCACATTGATCAACTCGGATGCAAAAATCCTTACTAAAATGCTGGCCAATCGCCTGGCCCCACACATGTCCCACCTCGTCCATCCCGACCAGTGTGGTTTCATACCGGGCCGCAATACGGCGATGAACCTGCGCCGTCTAAACCACATTTTGCATGAGGTGCGAGGACGTGAGGGTCCCTGCGTACTGGTCTCTGTTGACCTGGCCAAAGCCTTTGATACGGTGCACTGGGATTATCTTCTCCACGTGCTCCTGAAACTGGGGTTCGGCCCTGGATTTTGCAACTGGATCCGGATACTCTACAAGGCGCCCCGTGCCTCGGTGCGATTGGGGTCGGCCCGATCCAATGAATGGTCATTGGGGAGAGGTACCCGTCAGGGTTGCCCCCTTTCCCCCCTCTTATTCGCCCTTGCCATTGAGCCCCTCGCAGTTGTTGCCCGTAGGGACCTCCAGGACTGGGGCATAGTGGTGGGGGATACTACGAATGTTATCTCGCTTTACGCGGATGATGCGCTCTTTTACTTGACTTCCCCGGTGGAAGCCCTCCCCGTCTTAATGAGACTATTGGACCATTTTGGTGCGGCCTCTGGGCTGCGTATGAATGTCAACAAGTCTCTGGTGTTTCCTTTGACGGACGCTGTCCCGGTCCCAGACATGGATCACCAGTATTCCGGCCTCAGATGTGAACGGGTGGCGTTTCGCTACTTGGGTATTCAAGTAGCGGCTTCTGACGAAGCCCTCCTGGCGCACAATATAGACAGGATCCTTGCAGCCCTCGGTAAATCCATTGCCTTCTGGAATACACTTCCCCTCTCCCTCATGGGGCGGCTGGCAGTCGCCAAGATGGTGATGCTCCCCAGAGTCCTTTATGTGTTGCAGAATACTCTGTGTCCGCTGCCGCCCCGAGTGTTCCGTACCCTGAACTCGCTCCTCACCTCCCTACTCTGGGCGGGTGGCCGAAGCAGGGTCGCTTTGCATACGGTGACGAGGTGCTGGGACGAAGGTGGTCTCGAGGCCCCAAAGTTTGACTTGTACTACTACGCGGCACAGCTTCTCCCGGCCGCCCGGTGGTTTGCTGACCACGAGAACTGGGAGCTGGCACTACTTGCAGGCGTGGCTCCTGCAGGGGACCTGCAAGAGGCCTTGATGCAGGGTCGGGGCGCCGACGATTCCCTGCCCTATGTGGTGAAGCACACAGCCGACATTTGGCAGCGCTTCGTTGAGAAGATTCTGCGCCGCGCGCCGTTCCATAGGGAGCTCCCACTTTGGATCCTGGCCCCGGTGCTCGCACTGGAGAAGAATATGTCTTTTAGGGAATGGCGCTCAGGCGGCTGCAAGACCCTGGCAGATCTCTACCCAGACGACTCCTTCATAACTTTTGAGAGAGCCAGGGACTCCTTTAATCTTGTGGAGGGCCAGTATCTACACTATGGCGGTCTTAGGGAGGTGGCCAGGACGACGTGGCCCCCATTCCCAGAGGCGCCCCAGCTCACTCATACACTGGATGTCATCTTGTCGTGTGGGAGAGGTAGGCGCCTGATTTCCCTCCTTTACTCCGCCATGCGCCGTGACTCGACTCCCCCATTGGCGCCGGCCTGGGCGGCATGGGAGGCGGATCTGGGAATCGTATTGGACCCGGCTCAGAGGAAGCGGATTGGATTGTTGACTCGTAAAGTGTCTTGCAACGCCCGCTTTAAACTTATACACTTTAATTTTGTTCACCGTACTTACATGACACCTGTCTCCCTCCACCGTATATCGTCAGATAGACGTCACACTTGCCCTAGGTGTGGGATGGCGAAGGCGGGGTTCTTGCACCTAGCGTGGGAATGTCCATTGGTTCTGGATTTCTGGCGCAGAGTGGTGGTATTCATTACCCGTACCACCCATATTAGATTGCAGCTGGACCCACTTCCCTGCCTGCTAGCATTAGTGCCCAAGCCAAAAAAGAAAGGTCTGTCTTATAAACTGCTGCAACTTCTGTTGGTGTTGGCAAGAAGGCGGGTGGCCATTACCTGGATGGGTCAGAGGGCGCCTGAATTTCCTCATTGGCTGCGAGATGTCAAGGAACGGACCTTGGCGGAGGAGACGCACATGCAGCGCTCTCGCAGAGACGAGAAACTCCAGGATGACTTACTCGCCTGGAGAACTATGTGTATGGAAGGGATGAGGGAGGAGGACTCAGACGCCACTAGCGCTGAGCTGTTTTCCTCTGCGTCCTCGGAGTCTGGTGAGGGTGAGGGGGGGGAGGAGGGGGGCCTAGAGTGAGGTGTCTGAGCAGGTGCAGCGTCCCCTTGTAGTCACGCCGCTGTTCCCCGACAGCTATGTTTGGATTAGATGAGATTCCCCGTAGGACACACAACATTCTAGTGACTGCGCCCTAGCTGGCCCCTGTATATTTCTCCTTCTATGTTCGGACCTGCACTAAATTGTCATCTTTGGGGTAGTTCGTTGTAGTTCAAGTGGTTATGTAGTGTAGGAATGCAACACAAGAAAATTGGCGTGGACATGGACAATGTTTTATTGTTCTTTGAGGCACAATTGCACTTTCTCCCTCTACATATGTATGTTTACTCCTGCGCCGCCCTGCCTCCGGGATGTGGGCCATACACGGCTGTGTATTGATTCTGGGGCTTCTTGTTCCTGCTGTTTCCATGAGACCTGAGTCGAAGACTGTATATTTTGTGCCTTATTCTTATCTTCGCCACAATAAAAAACAATTTATAAAAAAAAAAAAAAACTTGCTTTTGGTTAAATATAGGTAGTCAAGAGATTTCATTCACACAGTTCACACTTACCTCATCCTACTCGTATTTGTTCATTGCAAATGGGATAGTTAGAAATTAACTCTCAGCAATAAATAAGTTGACATCTGTTAAACCACGAGGTAGCTGCGATGTAAAGAAAACGCTATCAGTGTAGGGTGACCGGATTCTCAAAACAAAAACGAGTGGTGCGCGCGCACCACAGAGGAGTGGGGGGGCGAGGGAGCCTGTTTGTGCCGCGCGCTGATGCGCATCCTAGACACGGACGGGAATGAGCGTAGCAAAGGCAGGACTTGCGCCCGCCTTTGCCCAATCGCGTGCCGTTTTTTTTTTTTTAAAGCACGCGAAAGCCAGTGGCAGGCAGGGAAAGCAAAACCACATGCACGACCGTGTGGGTAGCTTTCTCAAGCCCGTACAAGAGGTCTCACACTGCACGAGCTGTGCTGCGCACTGCAACGCTAGGCGCAAGACCTAAAAACACAGCTTTACAAGCGCCTCACCAAGCCCCTTTCTCCATCAGCCCTGCGTATGGAATGTCAAGGCAGAAGTTGTCAGCATCTTTTTTACTACTAGAAGATTTCAGGACCTTAAGAGATTGAGTGACTGACTTGCCTGTACTGCACCCCTTCTTTCCCATTCAACTCTTTTCAACTTGGTGTCATTCTTGACTCAAGTTCATTGTAATATAGGGTTCTCTTCTAGGGGATACTCCTCAATAGTCCTAAGCACTGAATAGTCCAGCCCACATGCGTGGACCCTGGAGCTTATAATGTATATTCACATCAACATGCAGCCTAAACTATTCAATAGACTAAAATGCTAAAATTGCATTGGATTTTTCATTTAAAATAAAAACATATCTATGTAGCATTTCTGTAACCTAGAACATACACTCCTTTGCTGTTTTAACATAGTCTATTTTCAATGAAAAAGGCAAAGTTATAGCAGGTAATTAGCCCATAGGCTGCATATAGAAAACCACAAAAGAATAAAACTGACACAGTGCCTTTAAGACCTCCCTGCTCCCATCATGCCCCACAGTTGACAGTTAGGTCAGTTCTTTTTTTTCTAGGTCCTGTGAGGATCCTGGAGCATTGAGCTCGTCAGTGTTTGGCTTTTTCTGTCAGAAATTGATTTTCTAAAGGTTTTCTTCTGAATTTATTCGACATCTTTGATTGCTGGCTATCCTTTTAACCTGGTTTTTTACTATTTTGAGAAGATTTTTTTTGTCCGAAATGCCAGCATTATTCAACAAATGCCTTTCCTGTGGGATGATGGCTAAATCTGATCCACACTCAGCCTTTATTATGTATTTTCCATCCTCTCCATCCAGATAAGTGTTACTACTGCTAACGCTTTTGCAAGAGGACACTAACTCTGTGTGACAGAGAGAGGATCAAGCTGCATGCCTTGCAGGAGAGAGGAAAGGTAAGATCCAGTAGTGGCCTTGGAAGCTGCCAAGCTTTCAAAGAGCCCTCCTCTCGTGAGAAATCTGAGCACAGTCAGAGCAGAGAAAAGGAAGCATCGCTCTGTCTCGCCTTCAACGAAAAAGAGTTCTCCATCGAGGCAAGTACCCGATTGCTCCTCTTCAGCGTCCAGATCGACGTCAGAAAGATATCAGCAGTATGCGGCGATGTTGAGGGACAAATGGCCATCGAGAGGGTCACCCCTCCATCGACGAAAGCCAAGTTGATGTCGAGAGCCTCCACTTTAACAGGTTCTGTAGATATGGGACGGATAAAGCTTAAGTCTGCGTCCAAAAGTTGTCCTGGGTCGACATCGAGAAAGTCTCTGCATCGTCATTCGGCGGCAGCGACGGTCGGCTTTCAGAACTCCACTGCTGTCGCAGCATAGGCGCTTGGTGTCGAACCTCGCCTTCATACAGCCGCAGAGTGTCAACGTCAAGAACTCCGCTAACAGGGCATAGGCGATTGGCATCGAGAGCATCGCAGTTGATGTCGCCAACTCTAAAAAGGCGTTCAGCGTTAAGAGGCCCATCGTCTAGACTTGCCTCTCTGCACCTCTCACAGCCGGCAAAGAGACAGCAGGTGGTGATTTCACTGTCTCAAAATACAGCGGCGTCGACAGCCATCACACCGCGAGACTCCCGTCCATAAAAGTACAGGGAAGACGCAGGTCGATGTCGAAATCCAGACGGTTTACTTCGAGAGAACAATCCTCTTCCCCAGGCATTAGCATTGTACAAATCATAACGAAGGGTTCTCCGGCTCCAGAAAAGCAGATGCCATCTATCAATCTATCCCCATGGTGGTTGCAGAGCATCAAAGAGTGGAGAGTTCCGCAAAGAAGTCCAGGATCGGATTTCTCACAAACCTACTCTCCTTCCAGAGTCTTGGCTGGTCCTCCTCCACTAATGACGACTGCTGAAAGATCTCCACATAGGTCTGCAAGAAGAAAAAGGTCTCCTTTTACACGAATATCTCAATCCATAATACCTTGCCGACGGTCTCTGTCTCACCACTCTCGCTCTTCCAGGTCTCGAAGAGACAGACTTAGATCACTATAAACCAACTCTGTCGGCTACTACTCCAGTCAGAGTGTCTCTGGTGGACGATATTGTCACCTTCAAAGAAGTCCTGAGAAGAGGTGCCAAAAAATTGAACATTGAGATGCCTATGCCAACAATTTCGGCATCGTTTATATTCAAGACACTACATCACAGGTCTTCAGCAAGGCCTCTACCTCCTCTGGTCCGAGTCTGCTTGAACCAGCTCTGCAAACGTTTTTGACACCAGCTGCACTAGGGTCTGCACCACCACGTATCAGTAAAAAATACAAAGCACCAGACCAGGACCCACTGTTTCTAAGAGCAGATCCGCCACTGGACTCAGTAATGGGGGCGGCAACTAGAAATTTCCACCCAAGAAGGAGAGTAAACAAATGGACTCCCTAGAAAACATTTTTATAATACTTTGGCAGCTTTTATAAAGGTTGCAAGAATTTCTGCGCTCCGAGGGAGGTATGACAGGGCGCTTTGGGACTCTATCAAGGTTCACTGATAAGCTACCCAAGGAAGACCAACAAGACTACCAGGAGGTCTTACAAGAAGGCAGCCTGGTAGCAAATCAGGTTTTCAGCACGGCAGCTGTTACTTCGGACATGGCAGCACATGGGTATTCCCACAGCATCTGTGTTAGGCGTTCTGCCTGGCTAAGACTCACTGGTCTCAAGCCTGAAGCGCAGCATAGGATCATAAACCTCCCCTTCAGCTGTAACTCCCTATTCAGCACACATGCCGATGACAAAATGTCCAAAATGAAATCACTTCCGGCGCAAATACCGACCTTATGACCTGCGACATTTTCCGCAGATGGTACACAACCCTCACTAATCGACACAACAAAAGCAATCCAAGTCGCATTATCATTAGCGTCAACCAGGACGAGGAAGAGGAGCGTCCATACTAGCATCCTCCTCAACGAAACAGCCTGCAAAACAATGAGCAGTTGCTTTCACTATCCTAGTTTCCCACTTTGGTGGGGGAAGTATCTAGTATCACCTGAATGAGTGGGAAAAGATCACAAAAGACAAATGGGTGCTCAATTAGTGGAGGTAAATACTCTGCTACAAAAAGGGGCCATTGAGAAAGCGCCTTTATCCCAACAACTGCTAGGAATTTACTCCCGCTACTTCCTGGTTTTATAGAAGGCTCCAAACCGGGAGTACAGACTCGTACTTGATTTAATAAGCTTAAACAAGTTAATCCGCAAGGAGAGATTTCGGATGCTGGCACTGCACCAAATCTTCCCCCAGCTCCATCAAGGGACATTGATGTGGGTCATTGACCTTCAAGATGCGTATTTTCATGCATCAATTTCCCAAAAACATCAAAAATTCTTGAGGTTCCAGGTAGCGCCAGAGCACTTCCAGTACAAGGTCCTCTCATTTCGGCTCAAATCACTCTCCCACACATTATCAAAATGTATGGTGGTAGTAGCAGCTTTTCTACGCAAACAGAAGATCTTCGTCTATCCGTACCTGGACGACTAGTTGCTGAAAAGCAGGTCACCCACTCTACGTCAGAAACACTTTCAATGCTGCATTCAAGTGCTAGGTCATCTGGGCCTACAGGTAAACTATAAAAGTCTATTCTCAACCCAACTCAAAACATCCACTATCTTTCTGCTACTCTGGATAGCGCAAGCGTGTGTCCTTCGAAGGAGATAAGGTAATATTTATTTTTGCTTGATTCATTAAAATCTTTGCAAATACATAAGAAAGATTCCTATTGCACACAAATTAAGCTTAAAAACCGCATTAAAAAGATCATCAATAAAATATTCCCAGTTTGTGCAATCGGCTGTTCTGAAAGACAATACACTTAAATTCTTATACTTCAAATAGTGCCGAGCTAGCAATAACTACCATTGATTTACATGCCGCATGACACAGCATAACCAAGTCCATTGTTCAAACTAGTAAGAATTAATAATTTAAAATCCTAGTGCAACTAAAGGAAGGTTTAAGTTCATTTTACATATAAAAAACATTTTCTTAACCTGCAGGCAATAAGTAAAAATGGATGTATGACGTTACAACGCAGCTTTTACCACGCATGCTGTTACAACGTGGTTTTTACAACGCAAACCTTTACAACGCATAGTGCTTTGGGGTGCTGGATAGTGAATAGTTTAATTTACTATTCCAACTCCAGTCCCCGTGGACACTAGGGAAGGTGTTGGATAGTAAATTAAATCTATTCCCTATCCTAGAGCGCCCCCCAGCGCAACGCGTTGTAATGGTTTTCGTTGTAAAACCTGCGTTGTAAAAGCACTGCGTTGTAAAAGTTTCGTTGTAAAGGATGTTTCCTAGTAAAAATACTGGTACAACTGTAAAATTTTATTTTTCATTTTTGGCAAGTCCCTTCTGATGCCCTTGTGCTCTTATTTTTGAAAATACTTCAGATAACAGATTTTTGAGTCTCTTGGTTACTTTCTCAAAGATTTTTGTTAGCCGACAGTTAAGCTGAACGTCAGCAGGGTTGAAGCAAAGCTTCACCGCCTGCCTACAGGACCGGGTGCCGTAATATCTGAAATAGGGACATAACAAGGTGCATTTTATGTCCTTTAAGTTGGGGCAGTTACAGATTACATGAATAATGTCCTCCTTCTCGCTTCCGCATAAACGGCAAGTCGGTGTACCTCCTCTCCTTTCCCATGGTGGGAGGTGGGGGATTAATCGCAATTACCACCAATCGCAGCCTTAGAACATTTTCATTCATTCTTATTTTGACTCCTGCACTCAAGTAGGCTTGGGCCTTGCTTAATCACTGAGCACTATCCAGCCATGTGCCTTTTTAGTAAGAATTGCATTGTCGTCTAAATCAGATAACATGGACGCTGTCTTTTTCACTGCTTTTTTGAAGGAAAGATGATCTGTTGGTACGGCAGAGAGTTCAGACAGATCCAGTAGCTCAGTGAAGTCAAACAAGTAATCCCTAGCTGAGCATTTTCCTTGACGAAGTAAGACGATCCAGAGGTGGGAGTTTAGAGATCCTGCCTCTGCACTTCAGATTTGATGCCAGCTTTTTACATAAGCATTCCTTCTTTCTACAGTTTGTCTTTGTCCCCCAAATTCCAGCCATATTTGAGCAGGGGAGACATATTTTGGAAGATGGAAAATTGCTCTATAAGAATTGGCTATTACCACGTCTAGGACTGCAGTGTCTTTACTTTTAAGAGCCTCACTCCCATATGTTAGTGTCTGCAACAATTTGGCCCTCAGGACCTGTGGGAAGGGATCAAGCGTAAGGTCGGTTAGTCGTCTCTTCAGTGCTAAATACGTTGTAGTTCCTTTTCTCCGCATGGACTCTAGCTGAGGTTCGAAGGAGAGGTTCTCCAGTATTGAATCTTTCATAGATTCACATGCTTGTAGCTTCCCCGTCGTCATGGTGGGAGTCTCACGGTAAAAGAATAACCCTAGCAGTAAAAGAAAAAACTGCATAGAAAACCCATATGGAAGTATTGGTTTGTTTGCATATCACCATTATTATGTGGTCCAAACACTTACCAATCAGCTGCCAGCCCTGAGATCACAATCCCCAGCAGAGCAACCATACCTCAGATTTCCAACCACCGTCGTGTGAGAAGGAGTCTCCATGAGCTCTGCTCAGTTTATTGGTGAACTTTTGACCTAACCAGTTTTGGATTGAGGTACTGTTTTTTCCTCTATTTCTTCACCATGTCTGATTGCTCTAAGAAGAGGCTTTTCAGACCTGGCAAATCTTGTGGGAAGGCCAGATTATTTTCTGAAGACTCCCACAAAGAATACTTATATGGCCTTTATCCAAAGCACATCCCCAAGGAGTGCAAACACTGTCTCACTTTCTCAGCAAAAACCTTGAAAGACAGAGAAGCTCTCTTGTTATTATGGCTTCAGAAAAAGAAGGCTACCTCAGACTGGGTCTGATGAAGGATCTAAAGGGCACTACTCTTCTAAACATAACAGGGAGTTGTCGGAGTATAAAATGGATGTGAAGAAATTAAGAACAGAAAGATCTAAAGCCAAAGATTCATTGGCATCTTCTTTGCCTCATACGCTCCTTAAAAAAACCTTCAAAGATGAAGGCACTGTCGTCGCTCCCGTCGAAGACCAGGGTATCTTCTGTCATGACACTGACTAAGGTGTCGACTACCTCGACGTCGACCACATCGTCGACGACAACCATCTCGCCGACGACCACATTGTGGACGACATCAAAAACTAAAGTCGACGACGCGTGCATAAACCTCGTCAACGACGATCCTAATAACGCAGTAATTTCTCTCATCGACGAGCGTTCCGTCGAAGACGAGTTTCAAATCGCCGATGACGAGATCGTCCATTACAATAAAAAGGTTTCCACCATCGACGGGCTCCTCGACGGACAACAAAACACAATTCTCCACATGGACCAAGATATCCCTGCTTCCTCCTTCTAAGCTACTGGATTTACAGGAGTCTGAAGACGAAGAGCCGTGTGGAGTGGCTTATAGTCCCTTGCAACTCCAAATTAAAAGCCAAGAGACAGACGAGGAGGAGGTCCAAGAAGTTCAGTAAGAACTGTTGTTTAAGGTTCAAGGTCCCAAAATATACGAATTGTTCCAGCAAGCCTACAACTACAACGAGGAAGAAGAGGATAATGTCAGGGAAGACACAATAGCCATGCCTGTCTCTTTAGTCTCCGACTTAAGACAGATGATTAACAATTATTATCGCTGTTTTCCAGATGCCAATACCCCTGCCTCCAGCAGAACAAGGGTTCCACAACAGGTGGTTCAGACTCCAGTAGTTCAATCCTCGCCTCAAGTACAGACAGTGCATTCCCCTACAATTATAACAATTAGGGATGACTTTGTGGAAAGCGAGTAGGAAGAGCAGACCGAGGTAGGAGAATTACAAGAAGACGTCCCTGGGGCCGATGAATGGGATCAATATGTCACTTCTTCTCCAGTGCCATCACCATTGCCGGTAAATTCACCACCGGAAGACATAGATGGTTTTCATGACTTAATTAGAAAGCCTCCAAAAGGTTTGAACTTCCTGTGCCGGTAAATTAAGCTGAGTGTTTCCTTTATGACTTTAAGGCAACTTCAAGAAAATCCATAAGAACAATACCAATCATCAACCACATCTGGGATGAAGGGCTGAAGATTATGAAAAATCCAGCATCGGTTGCAGCCTCAGTTCCTAGGATCGAGAAAAGGTATTGTGCCCCAGAAACATCTCCAGCGTGCCTAATAGGTCATCCTAGACCTGAATCACGTTGTTATGCAGGCGGGGCAGAGTCACTCCAGGAACCCGGCCTCTGCTTTGTCAGCTCCTCCTGATAAGGAAAAAAGATGGATGGCGCAGGGAAGTGCTTTGCAGTATTCGCAGCGGCTTCTATCAAGGCGACAAATGCATTGGCAATTGTCAGCTGATATAACCGACAGATGTGGTCGAACATAGCTCCACTTTTGTCTCATCTTCCCGACGACAAGAAAGAGGAGGCGGCTATAATTTTACAAGATGGGGCTAGAGCTGCTTTGGAGTCCACTGACATAGCCATGGGCATGTCATCAATCGGATTCAGACCAATGGCTGCAGTGGTAGCGCTTCGAAGAGGGGGTGGCTGAAGGCGACATCTTTCAGACCTGAAGTCCAGGAAAAAAAGACATGCCCCTTGATGGGGAGAGCCTTTTCGGAAGGCACATAGATGATGTGTTGCAATTAATAAAAGCGGACACAGACACCGCAAGAGCCTTAGGATCCCTACAGCAAGGAAGATTTCAGTCTTTTTTTGGAAGAGGGTCAAGAGGACAGTTCAATCAGAGATCTTCCTTCCAGTCTACCAGCAGGGGTACCGTCAATACTCCAATCAACAATTTCGCTCTTCGAACACGTCTTACCAGCAGCAGTCTAGAAGAAAGCCTGCAGCGAGGGGAAAGACGCAGGACTCCAATAGGAGACATTGACGACCTCCAGGCCCCTCCCACCTCGTCTCATCCCAATCAGATCCATTACCTCTCGCTATTACCATCAGTGGCTGTCAATAACATCGAACAGATGGGTGTTGGATATTATACATCAAGGCCACTCCCTGGAGTTTATTAAAAACCTCCAGCTCGACCACCCAGTCACAGAAATCAAAGCCATATCTCAGCTCTCAAAGCAGAAGTCTTGACCCTTATCGTGAAAGGAGCAATAGAGTAGGTTCCAACTCAACAGCGAGGGAAAGGATTCTATTTGCATTTTTTCCTCATACGGAATGGAGGCAGGTAATGGATCTCAGAGGCCTGAACAAATATATCAAAAACATCATTTTGCATGCGGTCACTACAAGAGATTCTCCTAATGTTGCGCAGAGGAGACTACATGGCATCTTAAGGTCTCTTAGATGCCTATTTTCATATCCCGATTAACATCAAGCACATGCAGCATCTACAATTCGAAGTGGCGGGGCGCCACTACCAATTCAAGGTTTTACCCTTCAGACTCAAATCCGTGCCTAGGGTATTCACAAAACGTTTGGCGCCAGTCGCGGCGCACTTGAGACAGCAAGGCCTCCAAATATATCTGTATCTGGACGACTGGCTCATAAAAGGTGCATTGTTCCAGGACGCACAGCAATCCCTAGCATGCTGCATGGCGTTGTTCCAAAGTTTGGGTCTACTGATCAACATGGAAAAGTCTTCACTCATTCTAGTACAGTCGCTTCAGTTCCTAGGAGCCAAATTACAAACTCAAGAAGCAAAAGCGTACCCCTCAGAAGAGCGAAGGAACAAAATAATGAGTCTGACAGAACAAATAAAATCAAAAAAGTTAATTTCTGTAAGAATCTTCAAATCCTTGCTGGGAATTGTATCTTCTTGCATTCCATTAGTCCCCAATTGTCGGCTTCGCATGCAGCCGCTGCAAGAACTTCTCGACAAACAATGGGTACAAGCTCTAGGATCCTTCGAGGATCGAATCACTATCAACCATCGAATCAGAAAAGCTCTGTCATGGTGGGGCATCAGGAGCAACTTGTCAAAAGGTCTACTGTTCGAACCCCAATCTCCAAGCTACGTCATTACGGCAGGCGCCTCATTACACGGATGAGAGCACACCTCCAAGAACTGGAAATACAAGGTCATTGGACAGAGCAAGAGTTCCAATTACATATCAATCTACTCGTATTAAAAGCGGGTTTCCTGGGCCTGCAGGCTTTCCTTCCCATAATCCAAAACTCGCCTGTTCTAGTCAGGACAGACAGTCCGACAACAATTTTTTACTTAATGAAACAAGGGGGCACAAAATCAAAACTCCTCTCAGCACAAGCCCAGGAGATTTGGAACTGGATGCTTCAATCAATCAATCAATCAGGGGTTGGTGAAGCGCGCTACTCACCCGCGAGGGTCTCAAAGCGCTGGGGGAGGGGAAGGTCTAGCAGCTCCAATCAGTTGAAAAGCCAGGTCTTGAGTGCCCGTCTGAAGGTGAGTAGGGTAGTCGAGCGTCTTATTTCAACTGGGAGAGCGTTCCATGCTGTGGAGGCGGTGTAGGAGAAAGCTCTCCCTCCGGCTCTGCTTCGGTGGATGCGGGGGACCTCTTCCAGGGCGAGGTCGGAAGAGCGAAGGTTCCTCTTGGGTTTGTGAAAACTCATTTGGTCATTGAGGTGTTTGGGTCCGATGTTGTTCAGGGATTTGTGCGCGTGCGTGAGTATTTGTAGGTGACCCTCTTCTCAATGGGGAGCCAGTGGAGCTCTCATAGGTGCGGCGTCATGTGTTCCTGGCGTGATAGTCCTAGGACGAGCCTGGCGGTGGAGTTTTGGATGGTTTGAAGTTTGCGAAGTAGTGATTTCTTGATTCCGGCGTAGAGGGAGTTGCCGTAGTCGAGCCTGCTGGTGATGAGTGCGTGTGTGATGGTCTTTCGGCAGTCTGAAGGGATCCATTTGAAAGTGTTTCGTAGGGTTCGTAGGCAGTTGAAACTGGCGGCGGCAATAGCGTTGATTTGGCGGTTCATGGAGAGTGAGGAGTCGAGGATTATGCCGAGGTTCCAAG
The DNA here is from genome assembly GCF_964261635.1 of Lissotriton helveticus. Taxonomy (NCBI): domain Eukaryota; kingdom Metazoa; phylum Chordata; class Amphibia; order Caudata; family Salamandridae; genus Lissotriton; species Lissotriton helveticus. The sequence continues at coordinate 126,336,791 of NC_136068.1, read as the reverse complement.
CGTGGTCTGTTGGGGTCGGAGGGTAGCACAACATTTCTCTGCAAGTCCAGCATGTCCCTGGGGTACACAACAAGAGAGCAGATCGGCCTCAATCAGCAACAAATGGGAACTAAATCAAACCCAACTCTTGAAAATATTTAGATAATTGGGCACTCCAACTTTGGTCTTGTTTGCAAATCAACACAACAAGAAATGCAAACATTTTGCAAGCTGATTCCCTCAGACGGGGTCGTGGGGAAATGCGCTTCACATTCGTTGGACGGGGATGTTTGCATACGCTTTTCCCCTGTTATCTCTTATACCAAGGATTCTACGGAAAATAAGATCAGAACCGTGCAATATAATCCTAATAGCCCGGCTTGGCCGAGACAGTTCTGGTACTCTGAACTCCTCCAGCTGTCAGTGAATCCCAGAGTGCAGTTTCCATTGATTCCAGATCTGATCTCCATAAGAGAAGGGCAGGTTCTTCAACCGCAGGTAACCTCACAGAACTTGTCAGCCTGGAACCTCATGAGCATGAATTTTGTTCCCTAGATATCCCTCAAGAATGCAGGGATATAGTATCAAACGCTCGGGCAACTTCTACCAATAAAACTTACACAGCAAAATGGAGGAGATTTTTTGCCATTGGTGCTTGGATCAAGAACTTTTTCACTAATGTATTCCTCATTCTGTGTATTTGTATGTTTGCATATATGCACATATTCAAAAGATGAATTTTATCTGTTAATTCCTTTGTTCTTTGACTGTTAAATGCATTGACAATACTTGGTTTCAGGTTCCATACTGCCAGGGTGATATACACTAAGACGCATACTTTTGTTTTTGGGTCAATATAAAACATTATGATCTTCTGGTACTAGGAAACGGCCCTACAAAAAGAGGTCTATCCTATAAACGCTACTTGGGTACCGGACTGCTAACTATTATGATACAAGCATGTGAATCTATGGAAGATTCAATACTGGAGAAAAAATTAGTTACTTACCTGTACACTATGGTTCTCCAGTATTGATATCTTTCATAGATTCACATGCGGCCCGCCTGCCTCCCCGTTTCTTAGATAGACCACTTATATGTCTAGATACATCCTTGGCTCACTCTATGGGCTGGTTGGAAATCTGAGGTATAAAGGCTCTGCTGGGGATTGTGATCTCAGGGCTGGCAGCTGATTGGTCGGTGTTTGGACCACATAATAATGGTGATATGCTAACAAACCAATACTTCCCTATGGGTTTTCTATGCAGTTTTTTCTTTTACTGCTATGGTTATTCTTTTATCGTGAGTCTCTCACCATGACAACGGGGAAGATAAAAGCATGTGAATCTATGAAAGATATCAATACTGGAGAACCATAGTGTACAGGTAAGTAACTAGTTTTTTATCCTCAATAATCAGCAGGTGCCACACTCTCCACTGCACACAGCTTCCCTTGGCCAGACAGGTATCCTTCTTTCTTGCCTTCATGGCGTCCTGCATCTTCATGATCCCCAATGCCGGACTGCAAATGCGCCCTCTCCAGCAGGCATTAGAGGATCAGTGGTCACAGATCTCACACCGCTGGGAGGGCTTAGTGGCTCTGCCTCAGTTGGCCAAAGACTCACTCTGATGGTGTATGTAATGTTCTCACCTGCTGAAATGAGTTCCTTTCAATCAGGATCTTTCCAGCCAGACGATTATCACGGACTTGTCCCTCCAGAGTTGGGGAGCTCACATGGGCCCTCTCCAAATTCAGGGATTGTGGTCCGAATCAGAGAAGGGGTATCCTAACAATATGTTAAAACCCGAGAACCGTACATCTAGCACTCAAGTCATTGTTCCCTACCATCCAGGCGTGCTCTCCGTTGATTCAGACAGACAACACCACAACCATGTATTACCTGAACAAACGGGGAGGAACCAGTTCAAGAACCCTTTCACAGGAGACTCAAACCATATGGAAGTGACTGCTGACAAGAAATGTTACCAGATATACGATCCATCTTACAGGCACTCTCAATGTTCATGCAGACCCCCTGAGTCGAAACTTCGTCGAAGCTCACGACTGGGTGTTAAACGACGAGATCGCACAAGACCTCTTCCAACGATGGGGCGTTCCAGACATCGATTTGTTTGCGTATGCAGCCAGGTTTCGCCAACCATGCTCCAAAGGGAATGCGCTTTTGATCGAATGGTCATAGACATTAATTTATGCTTTTCCTCCAATTCCGCTCCTTCCTCTGCTAATCAACGAGTTATACAGAGCCAAGACCAGGATGATCCTGTTCGCACCAGAGTGGCCTCGCCAGTGGCGGTACTTGGACCTTCTGCATTTATCGGAGACTCCACACAGGAGGTTGCCATGCTGTCTGAACCTACTATCCAAACTCAGAGGGAGGGTGTTCCATCCCAACCTTCCATCTCTGACATTGATGGCATGGCTCCTGAGGTCCTCCAATATGGACATCTAGGTTTATCTTCGGACTATATGAACATTCTTAAAGAATCTAGGAGGCCATCTACAAGGAACTTGTACGCTTTTAAATGGAAGGTTCTACATATGGTGCACCAGCAATGGCTATGATCCCATTCTGGGGCAGGTTATCCTTCCCTACCTACTGTATTTGACCAAATCAGGCCTTTAGTCTTCCTCTGTAAAGGTTCATTTGGTGGCCATTACAGCATATAAAAAAATCGCCCACACAGGTTTCTTTTTTCCAGATGCCTGTCATTAAAGGCTTCCTTGAAGGGTTAAAGAAAGTATGGCACCCGATTATGTCTCCCTCTTCCCCGTGGCAGCTTAATGTGGCCCAAGCATCCCTGCAGCATTTGACGTGTAAGACTGCTTTCTTAGTGGTGATTACCTCTACTCGCAGAGTGAACTAGATACAAGCTCTGTGTTATAAAGAGCCTTCTCTCATTTTTCATGCCAATCGGGTGGTCCTTCAAACTCATCGTAGTATCTTACCTTAGGTTGTCTCTGATTTTCATATTAATCAAGCTATTACTCTCGCTACTTTTTCCAGAACCCTTCAGGTCCTCCCAAGAGGGCTTTACATTCTCTAGACCTCAAAAGGGTTCTCAAATTCTACCTAGACCAGACCAGGGGTTTTATGGAAATCAGACCATTTGTTTGTAAATTATGATCCGAAGCGCACTGGTTTTCATTAATCTAAACAGTCCATCGCTAAATGCATAGTTTTGTGCATCACCTTGTCTTACCAGGTAGCAAATAAACAACTCACTGGTAAACCAAAGGCTCACTCCACCAGGGGGAAGGCCACTACTATGGCCCTCCTCAAGAATGTACTAATGGCAGAGCTATGTAATGCTTCCACATGGCGATCCGTACACACATTTGCTCGCCACTATTGTTCAGACTGACATTCAGGCGGATGCTCAGTTTGGGCATGCCACTTTAAGGAACCTGTTTGGGTAAATTGTCCTTAAAGTGTTTGTGAGAGGCTGGCTTAGTATATGGTGCTCACTTAACTAAGTGTAGCACCCTGCACTAATCCATACAACCCTCATGGTGATTTTAGTGGCCTTAGACAACCTTAGACAGCTCCCTAAGTGGTAGCTGCGGAGAGCAGCCTTCAGGCTTAGTCCAGAAGGAGTGTAAAGCAGCCTGTTTATATTAATCTTATTGGTATAGGTTAGGTGAAAAAGAACCACACAGTGTATTTATAAAAATAGGTATTTATTATAAGACACTAACGCAACAACATCTCCTACCCGGAGATATAACACAATGTGCATAATACATTGCAAAGAAAACCGGTAAATTGCACGAATACACAAGGGTCTCCAGGGGAAGACAAAACCATATACTAAAATGTGTGGGATGCAACCCACGACTCAAGTCAAGACTGTACCCAGAAGATGTAGAAGTGCTGGGGACCCAAGGAACCACCCTAGGTAAGTACCCAGGAACCCCACGGAGGCCATGTGCAAAGTGGAAACACAACTGCGTGGTCAATTCAAGCCAATGGGCAAGTAGCAGTTGGAATTTTAAAGAAGTACCCTTCTCTGTTTACCCTGAAGAAACCCTTTGGAAGACAGAAGGTTGGAGAGCCACCCCACCTGTGGATACTCTAGGAACCAAGATACCTACACCAGGGAAGCTGGGTGCATAGGTGCAAAGTGGCATCGGAAACCGCCATCAAACTCAATGAAGGACTTCAGGAAGATGCCGCTGGCGGAGAAGGGGAAAGTGCCCATGGAACCAGTGGATTCAAAATGAGAAGTACCTGCAAGCAGAGGGGACAGAGTCTATGCCACTCAGTAGTGAACAGGAGTCACGGAAAACGAGTGCCCACCATGGTCGGGTGATGCAGGAGAGTTGACGATGACATTGGAGCTGTAGCTTTGTGGACCAGGTGACGCTGTGGAAGACCGGGATCCGTTCACGAGCTGTCGGATGTCGAGAGTTTTGGGTTCGGTGTTCGACGGGAGCACGAACAAGCCTTGGCAACTGAAAAAAATGTGGCAAGCAAAAAAGGTGCAGTGTCGGAACCAGCAAGGTCCAAGTGACTCACCACGCACAGGTAATTCAGAGTAGGCCCCAAGGAATCAAGGAAGTCCCTTAAAAGGGACCCGAAGATCTCTGGAGACAAGTGTCGCCCAGCCTTAGCGACAGCCATCTATGGAATCATACGTCCCACACCATCTATGGTGTGGAGGTATGATTTCAACATGTTTGATACAAAATATGACCGGGTTTGTTACAGCCAGTTTAGAGATGGTCACCTCATAATGACGCATGGCCACTCTATATGTCGTAATGGCTGATGCACTTACAACCCAGAAAAATGAACTCCGAAGGTTGTAGGGGTGTCCCACTCATGCAGGGAAACCCTCAAGCTTAGAACCGAGCACCCAGCCTTCAGAATTGAAAGGCCTGCCTTAGGGGTGACTTATAGGTTATAAGTGTAGTGACCTCCGATATAAGCAAGCTATATCTGTCGTAAGTGGTACCAGCACCAGCTTACACAGGCTGCAATGGCAGGCCTGTAGTCACAGTTTGAGTGGTCTCTTTTGGGTAGCATAATACATGCTTCAGCCCATGGAGACCCCTGGTTTACCTATACCCTGGGTACCTTGGTACCATATCCTGGGACTTATAAGGCTAAACCAGTAGCCAATCTGGGGGGTACCTAAGTACTTACCATACCAATTTAGGGGAGAAACCACAGAGACTGGGGTCCTGATTAGCAAGATCCTGGTCAGACTAGTCAGAAACCGCATCACACCAAGCAAAAAGTGGGGGTAACCGTGAAAGCGGATCCTACAGTGTTTCTTTAACCATGCTGGTGTTTGTCTGCAGGATTCTGGGGATGGATTTGCTATTCTATGTAGTGCTTATGACTATTTATGAGTATCCCTTGGAAGAGAAAGATAAGTTACTTACCTGTAATCCTAGTTGTCTTCCAGGGGTATACTCCTCAAAGTCATAAGCAACCCACCCGCCTCCTAGAACGAGTACCTTTGTTTACAGTAGCAACTTGACTATGATTGTGCCGTTAGAAAAGGGCTGTCCTGTCACCTGTGGGGCATGATGGAAGCAGGGAGGTCTTAACGGCACAACTCCATTTTTATTCTGTTGTGGTTTTCTCTAAGAAGCCTGTGGGCTAAATGTCTGCTATTACTTTGCCTTTTTCTTTTTAAATGAAGGTTATATCTGATAGAGACTGTTAGTTGTAGATTCCTTACCCAAGAATTTTCCCCAGGCATCAGTCTGGATCCTGAGATTTTTCCTTCAGTAGTACCCTACACGTCGTCTGCATTGGGATGACATCGTGGAACCTACATAGACGCCGCCCATGCGCGCTGGTGTCAGTTCTATCTTTTTCCACAGCAGACTAGGGCAGATCCAGAGCGAGCTACTCCAAACCCCTTTTTGGCAAATTTTTTTTACTTTTTGTTGACTTCTTTTTCGAGTCGTAGACTCTTGGTGCGTCAAGGATCTCCCAACGAAGGACCAGCCTTCAAGTCCTGCGGTTCCTGCCACGTGTCTGGAACAACAGGACAGAACCCTACTGATTCAGCACCTGGCGGTCTCCCTGAACGCCAGAGTGGATGAACTCAGCTGTTGGTGCGTCTCCATCTGGAGGTGGCGCAAGGTCTCTTTCAGCGGTGGGGAGAGCCTTGGCTAGATCTGGTCGCCTCTGAAGAGAATGCGCAATGTCATCAGTTTTATGCGTCGGAGTTTCCAAGGTGGCTCTCACTCGGCGACGCTTTTCGTCGTGAGTGGAGCATCGGGCTCCTATATGCCTTTCTGCCTGTACCACTTCTTCCCAGAGTGCTGAAGAAGATCAAGCGCGACTGGGCTCAGGTGATTCTTGTAGCTTCGGACTGGGCACGACCAGTCTGGTACCCCCACCTTCTGAGTATGGCCGTCGTTCCTTGGATCAGACTGCCCCTTTGGGATGATCTTCTGTCGCAGCAACAGGGGAGGGTTCTTCACCCGAACCTGTCCTCTCTTCACCTCCTTGTGTGGAGATTGAGGGGCGGCAGTTGACCGCTTTAGACCTTCCACCCGAAGTCTGTGATGTTATCTTAGCAGCCCGGCGTCCCACGTTGTGGCATGGTGCACAGCAAAGACTGTTGATACCTTTTCTGCTCCTCTTTCAGAGGTTCTCTTGTATATACTTTCTTTGGCCCAGCAGGGTTCTACCTTGGGCGGCACTCTTAAAGGATATCTTGCAACCATTTTTGCTTTTCTTCGGCTGCCAGATCAGCCTTCTTTATTCATGTCTCCTATCATTACCATATTCTTTAAGGGCCTTACTCATCTGTTTCCTCCATCTCCTTTGGTAATGCCCCAATGAGACTTAAATCTAGTTCTCACCTTTCTTATATGTGCTCCCTTCGAGCCACATCGTAACTGTCCCCTCATGTTGCCTACTTTCAAAACTGCCTTTCTTGTTGCCATCACTTCTGCTCGCAGGGTGTGTGAGCTGCAGGCTTTATCTTCTAAACCCACTTCTCTATCTGTCTATCTAGATAAAGTGGTGCTTCAGACCTAGCCTTCATTCCTTCCTACGGTCGTCACGCCTTTTCATGTGGGACCATCTATCATTCTGCCCAGCTTTTATCCACCCCCTAATCTCTCGAAGGAAGAGTAGAGACTCCATCGTCTGGACCCAAAACGTGCATTCTCTTTTTATCTTGATCGCACAAAAGACTTACGGGTGGATGATCAACTCTTCATTGGCTATGTGGGTGCTAAGAAAGGTCGGTCTGTTCAGAAACCGACCATCTCCTGATGGGTTGTCCTCTGCAACAAAATATGCTATGCTTTGGTGAAAGAGGACCCTCCTGTGGGATTGCATGCTCATTCCAAGAGAGAAACGGCGGGAACCACAGCATTTACACATGGAGTTCCAGTCCTTGACATCTATCAGGCAGCAACGTGTGCATCCTTGCACACGTTTACCAGAAACTACTGACTGGATAGCCAAGTCTGGCAGGATGCGTACTTTGCCTGTTCGGATCTCCAGGACTTTCTGGTTTGATCTTGGTTCATGGACCCTCCTCCGGGGATGGTTTTGCTGGGGTAATTATTCTAAGGTAAGGAATCTACAGCTACCAGTCTCTATCAGATGAACAAGTTACTTATCTTTGGTAATGATGTATCTGGTAGAAACATATGTTAGTTTAAGATTCCATACCGCCCTGCTCTACAAACTGATTTCTAGGGATAGGGATTCCCCTAAAGGGCCCTAGTTTTGACGCACCAGTGGTCAATGTCTTTCATGGATCTGCGCTTCTGGAAAGGAAAGTTGTGTTAGATGACGTCCGCATGCGTGGGCGACATCTATGTAGGTCCCATAACGTCATCCCGGCGCCCATCACGCAGACGACGGATGCGGAGCGGTGCCACCTAATGACGCGCGGGGGTATTGCTGAAGAAAGAATCTCCATATCCAGACTGACGTCTGCAGTAAATTCTCAGTGCTTCCCTTTGGCTTGACCAGTGCACCTAGTGTTCACGAAAGTAATGGTGCCGGTTGGAACTCATCTGATACTTCAGACAAGTGGGTGTTACAGGTCGTTCAGTGGGTAATGCCCTCTCTTTCGTGGATACCCTGCTGCCCTGATCACTGTCTGACTGAGAGCCATCTGTCCTTTTTACAACTGGAAATGCTGAGTTTTTAGCCATAGGTGCCCTATAGAGGGTGTAGGAGAAGAAGGGCAGTGTTGTTGTTCCTGCTACTTTCTGGTACGGAAAAAGGTTGCATGGCCCTGTCCCATATTGAATATTCACCCTGTCAATGACTTCCTTCGGAAGTTCAATATGCTCACGTTGGCCCAAATCTAGTCTTCCCTTAACCCCAGAGTCTGTATGGTAGAGTTTAACCTGCATGAAACATTTCCACATTCCCGTCCAATAGGCCCTACCTCAACAACTGGTTGTGGGCTTGCCCCAGGCTGTCATCAACCACCTCGAGGCTACAGTGAACCTTTTAACATCATTGTACTTTACTATCAACGTGCCAAAGTCACAACTGGCTCCTTCATCAGAGCAATTTTGGGTCTAGTGCAATTTCACTCCTTTCCCTGGAACAGAGTGTCCAGGACAACTGGGCTATGATACTGATGTTTCAGGCTCAGTCCTGGAATTCAGTGATGCTAAGGCCTCTGGGATTGATGGCCTCCTGAATCCAGCTGGTCAAGCATGCCAGGTAACATATACAAGCTCTACTGTGGGATCTGAAGTTCCAGTGGGCACAACACCAGGGGGGATCCCTCAGAGAACATCCAGATTTCAGAGCAGACTGCAAAAGATCTGCAGTGATGGCTACTGTACTGTGATTGGGTCTGTGGCAGGCACTTCTCGCTTCCACACCTGGAGTTGACTGTCGTGATGATTCATCACTTCTAGGCTAGGGCAGACATCTGGAAGTGTTGGGAATTGGAGTCCTCTGGTCACTAAAGTGCTACCACAGTTTCGACTTGTGGAGTGGCTGTCATGGATATTTGCCAGGTGGCTACATGGGCATCTTTCCATATGTTAACGATTGTCTGGACATCCAGTGTCTTCAGGACGGGCATTTTGCTCTCTCCATCCTCCAAGACTTTTTGGTTTGAGACAGTTTACAGACCCTCCACCTAGGTGGTATTGCTTGAGTACCTTTTGTAACGTGTAGAATCTGCAGTTAGAAATCTCTATCAGAAGAATAGATTACTTTCAGTTATGCTCTCTCTGGTACCTTCCCACCTCCCTATTCCGTGAACAGGTTTCTTCACATAAAAAGATCCCACTTAGAAATCTTCACACTAGTTCTAACCAATCTGTTGTCTGTGTCTATGGGTGCGGAAGTATTAAGAAAGCGGCTGGTGTCCGCATGCAGGGGTGGGGCCTATATAGGCCTGCTCATATCGGATCCGGCATGGATGGCATCAAAGCGGGGTTGCATGCACCACCTTCCTGAACTGCTAAGAAGTTTTCCAGATCCAGTCTGACGCCTGGGGTAATATTTTAAGGTGAGCAATCTGCCTTTAGATAGTCTCTGTACCAGAAGGAGGATTACCGAAGTTAAGTAACCTATTCATTTGGTTCTCTCCTATCTCATGTGCCCTTCTCTGATCTCATGTACGGTCACCTTATTCGTTTGTTAACTATCAAGACCGTTTTGCTTATTAATTGAACATCGGCCAGTTGAGTGAGTGAACTGCAGGAATTGTCTGTGGTACCTCTGTACACTTCATTCTTTCCAGACAAATTGGTCTCCCAAACAAAAGCAGCATTCCTGCTCAAGGTAGTCAGGCACCTTCATATAGAGCAATTCATGTTCCTTGCTGACTTTTTATGGACCATCTCATCCCTCTAAGGAGGAAGAACTGCCCCACCGTCTTGACACATAAGAGCCCTTAGCTTCTAAATTGATCATTCACTAGTATACCGGCAGGATGACCAACTTTTCGTCATTTTTTTTCTGGAACTATGAAAGGAAAAGCAGTGCAGAAGGGAACCAGCTTTTCATGTATTGTTCTAGGCATCAATATCATATCTGCCATAGGCTGGCCAAAAAGCAACCTCATGAACGTTTATGCGCCCATTCCCCCAGAGCAAAGGCTGCTACCACTGCACTGGTGAGCGAATTGTCCCTATTGCTGATTTCTACTACACCGCACCATGGAAGTTAGTTCGGTAGACAAAACTGCTTAGTTTCAGGCACTCAAACAGATGCTAGGCAAGGTAAGGAAGCAATTTGATACATTTCTATTATAGCAGGTAGTATTACCCTTAGCTTCAGATAATATTTTCTCCTACTGCCCAACAGCTGCTTTTTACTATATTTCAATTAGCCTGATAGTCTGCTCAAGCATTTGTGACTGTCAGGGAAGATCCTGTGAAGGAGAAGAACAGGTTGCTTAATTATGGTCCTGGTTCTGCATTGTAGGAAACGTCATTGTTTTTTTATATTTATTGATTCTTTATTGCTCGATTAACAAAAATCATTGCAATCACAACTTTAAAAACGAATCAGTATATAAAAGGCACTAACCCATTTCCTCGGGGGTCTCCAACCAGTAGCTCGTGAGCTACAGTAGCTCTTGAGCTAACTCTGAGTAGCTCACCTGTGTGCAGCCCAGCTTATTAAATTAGAAAGATGTTGCTTGGTTGAATTAATATACATATAAAGAAATTGAAATTATACTGCACTAATAATATTAGTAGCTGTTAATGTGTTTTATTGAACATAAGTAGCTCTCAATACAGAAAAAGGTTAGAGACCCTGCTTTAGACAGTAAACACCTATACAAAAGAACATTTATATGATTGCATGCCATATCGGAACTATGAAGCCACTTGTAAACTTCCGATTAATACAGCAGCAATGATATCCATAATAAAGTCTAGTCCTATTGAAAAACATACATTAAAATCAGCTTCCTTATAAAACATTGTGCAAATAAACTACAAAATCCATATAAACATAAGCTGGAACATTACGTTTCAAAGTGCAAATGCGCAGTAATGTATCCTAATATATTTTTTTTAATCTGTTATCTAGGGCTAACATAATTCATACAATTGACACACAATGAGTTCCATTGTACAGACAAGCTGTAGTGCCACGTTTTGACTAGTTTACGCATGGAAAGTTTCAGAACAATGCGTTAAGCGGGGTCAAGAAAAAGAAGGGTTCCCAAAACGCATTTTCCATATTCATTTTTCCATAGGAATTTTAGCCACCGCTACGGCCCAAACCTCCAAACGGATTATAACATTTGGCTGAAAGCTAGATCTTGGTCCAGAAAGAGTGCTTTTTGTGTAAATCTGTTCAGTAGTTTTTGGAGAAATGAAGGTTAAAAGAATTGTATATTTCAGGCCGCAGAGGATCCGCGGAGCCGACAGATCTCAAAATGAGATCTGATTGGTTTCCACTCAACCAGGAAGTGGTGGCAGCCATCTTAGGTCTCAAGTCCTAAGAAAAATGCAAAGAAAAAAGACATAAGGGGGCCCTCTTGGCCTGGTGCCAGGGTTGCAAAAGGACCCTACCTGGGGCCAAAAACGTTTTATTTTTAAAACATTTTGCAGCGAAATGCCGTAGGATCTGCAAATCTGCTGAAAAAAAAGAAACTTGGTCTTCTGTTTTTTTAAACCTCCTGTAGTGAGCTAGGGCTCTGGGGGGATGACGCTATTTATTTTCTAGATGAGGGAAGTGCATGTAGCCACCCTCCCCAGGCAGTTTTTTACCCCAGGGCCAGACATATTTTTTAGGGGGAGGTTGGCACATGAGGGAATAATGAGCCTTGGGGAGGAGGGTCCATGTGCCCCCTCCTCTTTGAAATATGTATGACCATGGGAGATGGAGTCTCCAGGGTTATAAAATGCTTCGGAGAGGCGTGCAATACAGCTACAGGTGGGGGAGGGGTTGGCTGCAGGGCCTGGCCGAAGCCCAAGCCCTGTGGCCAACCCCCTGCCATGCATTACTGAAGGTCCTGTGTTGTGTAGGGTTTGGGTGCCTTTAGTGGGGTTGGCCAAAGGGCCTGCGCAAAAGCCTTGCACTGCAGGAGGTTGGAAGTACGTGTGGTAATTATATATTGTATAACGTTAAAAAAAAATCTAGAAAATCACTGAAAAAAACAAAGGTTAACGTAATATTATAGTTAAGCGAAATGGTAAGTAACAACATAATGTTTTAAACTCTTTAAAAAACTTGAAATTCACCAGTTATATAGTTATCTGAAATAACTATACCTTTTGCCCTAAGGGAACTTTAACTCGCAACCTCGCCATGCAGTCACTGCTAATTACCCCAGATATTACATCACTCACGACATCTTCTATGACATTACAATTCTTGTCAACCCAAGCACTCAAGTTGTATTAAAATAATTTAGAAGTTCAAACACAATGGTAATTGAAGTAGAAACATGATTTATTCAGCACATAAGGTATATAGCGATGCTCATCAGTACAATCCATCTCTTAACAGGTGCTCGCTTCAGAAAAACAGCCCTGTACAATCCATCTCTTAACAGGTGCTCACTTCAGAATAACAGTCAATATGTGCTTCGTCATCAACATGACTTTTTCAAGGCTTGCCAGGTACAGGGTACTCTCCATACTGTATAGATATTTTTCCTACGAGTTGATAAAATTAACCCAAATGAACACAGTAATGTATGGTCCTCATCAGTCTAATCAATAGAACAACAATATATGGTAGGAATTATTTTTGAATGTAGCTGGAATCACTATAAGAACCATATTCTAAAATACTGTGGTGATCCATAAACAGTAGAAGTGATTCCAGTTCCGGTACCTCTACTAAGTTAATGTAGACCGCATCCCCACGTGAAATAATCGGTGTCCGGTAAAGTCTTTACCCGCGTCTACGAAGGTGTCATCATTGATAATATCACTGCAACATTTACAGTAAAATTATTGATGAAAAAACTGTATGGCGGGGACATGAGTTATAGTTACCTTGGGGCACGATTTACAGTTACTTGAGATAACTCTAAGGGGCCGATAACGATCTGGGTCGGAAAGCACTCCGACCGAGCCGGATCCGGGGTGTTTTCTGACCGATCCGGACTCCTGCAGTCTGACCGAGCGAGTATGATGCGGCTGTATGCTGTTGGACTCGGTTCGGTAGGACTCCCATAGAAGTCAATGGGAGCCGGTCGTACGATGCGTATATGGGCTCCCATTGACTGAATGGGTACATCGTGGACAAGTGCACCCCCTACAGTGGGTACACGTAAGTGCCATCCGCACCGTGCATGCCTGTGTTGGGGAGAGCCATGGGTCTCCCACTGTGTCCAAGTCGTAAGGCTGCAGGTGACGGGGGGTCCGACTCGGACCCCCGAAGTCCAACTCCGGGAGCTATTGCGAGCCGGACGCTCTGACTCGATCCGGCTGTCCGAATCGAGCTTCGAACTAGCTCGGTCGTGAAACGTCTCCATTGCGCGCCGCGGTTTGCTTGTGACCGAGTCATACGGAGCGGTTCGGACCCGGAAACGATTCAGAGGGAGATTTCACGCATGTTCGCATCATACTTCGACATCCGGACCTGTGTACGACTCAGACGGAAATTCACCCTCCGAATTTGATTGATTCGCTAATGCTGAACCCGATTCGGTGCCCTTCCAACCGAGATCAGAATTTGCCCCTAACTGGTGAATTTAAGTGTTTTTTAGAGTTTAGAACGTTAAGCTATTACTGAGCATTTCACCGAACTATAACGCTACTTTAACCGTTGGGTTTTGGTCATGTTAGGGTGAGCTCTCAGGTACAAGTCACAAAATCCTTGAAACGCTCTTTAATTTCAGAACGTGTTGAAAAACATATATATGTGTATATATGTGTATATATATGTGTGTGTGTTTGACACTAACATGTGTATAATTATAGATAAATAAGCAATTCTTTTAACATTTAATTTAAACATGTTTTAATAAATTAAACTTGTTAAAAATAAAGTATCAATTAATTCACCATATAACTTAAAACAAAATTTAATATATTGAATGAAAATAAAAATGTTACTGTAGGTGGGAATTTTGTAATTATTCAATTCTTAAAGAAATTATTTACGAATTAAATAGACATTACATTTAGTTCATTTTTCAAAACACATTTAATTGAATGAGTTAATGTGAAGTAACATTTCATGTCATTAGTTCTAATTTAATATTAAATGCTTTTTATTATTTTACATTTAATATGTATTAAAATATTGCTAATAATATTTGAAAGAAAAATATACTGTAGGAAATTTCTCTATATACAACAGTGGCTCTGCTGTCCACCTCTATGTGTAAAGTTAAGAGTAGTAACTTTGCACTTGTAAATTCAGTCTTCGAAGTATCTCCTCCCCTAAGCTGAGGGAGTTGGGGACATGTAATTCTACACTTAGGTATTACCCTACACTCTGAAATGGTGACTTGCTTAAATGTGTAGATTTATACTCGGGTGCTTGAATAGATGTATACATAAAGTAAACATACTTATGTAAATGTATCTTTGCGAATAGGCCCTGATGATTTCTAAAAAGAAAATCTTGTGCTGGAAAGAGACTCTCAGTAAGATGTAGTTCTCTCCTAACTCCAAAATGGTACTCGCCTCTGCGAGAGCTTTTGACTTTGTCAATGTCTTTTAGCCACGTTGTATGCCCTCTATGTAAACAAAATGCCTTGCAAGGGACAGTGCATGCCCTGCCTCAGGTGAGACCTAAAAACAACAAATGCTTTTTATAAAGATTAAAGGCTAGTGTGAGATTACTTTAATAACGGCATTTGGTATGCTCCTGGCTGGCAGCCTCGGCGGCTCTACCAACAAGTCTTACCCACAAGTCTCTCAGGGGCACATTACCAACAACTAGCGATATTTATCGCTAAATGGGCTTAGCGAGTTTTTTTTTATCGCCAAGCATCGCCGGATATTATCGGCGAGATAACGTGCTCTTAGCAACGTTTATCTCTAAAGCGATAAAATATCCGGCGATTAGTGGCGAAATGCGTGAATATCGCTGAGAATAGAGCGATATTCACGCATTAACGCCAATAGGGTCTTAGCCATAATAGCCACCTCCCATTGGATGTAATGGCTAAGAACTGGTCTGAGCAGGTGTTAACTTTTGGAGATATTTGCGCTTAGCGCGAATATTTCCATCGTTACGCCTGCGTTGATAATAGGCGATAGCGATGTTAGCGACTGTTTTTAGTCGCTAACAGGTTGGGTACGCCCACTTTGCATGTCATTAGCGATAAATATCGCTGACATGCAAAGCGGGCCCCAAACCGCTCGCTATCGCCTCAAAGCTGTCGCTAACATCAGTTAGCGACATCTTGCTAATAGAGCGATAGGATTATCGCCGCTTAGCGGCCGAAAACGGCCGGTAAAGCGGCGATAATCTAATATCGCCATGCTTGGTAATATGCCCCTCAGTTTGGGGTGATTTGCATTCACCCTCTGCACTGAAACCTCTCAAGGGGCTTGGAGCTTAGACTTACTGCTCTTTGCTGTGAAGCATCTTTAAGCGCCCGGAGAGTGTGATTAGGTAGAGTCGTGGAGCCAGAGACACTTGTGTAGTGTCAGTTAAGGACTGTGTAACAGGTGTAATCCAAGCACTTAGTGAAGGCTGCATAGGCACTCGCACGATGAAACATAATTTAGCCGGGGGTGTAGCTTCGGGAAGGGGGGAGGGTGTTTGGGGTGTTACACCCACCTGAAAAATGAATTATTTAGTATATAGTTGGGTACAGATGCTTTCATCCGGTAGGGTGAAGTATCTGTCGGCTGTCAACCTGGATCTTCTTGTTTCTCTCTCTCTCTCTCTCTCTCTCTCCTTGGTTAGTATGAAATCTTTTGGGTTTTAAGTCCCCCTAGCAATCTGCACGCCTCTCTGTTTCCACTGCCTCTTAAGCCACCCCTCGTGTCCTGTTTCTCGTGTATTTTAACAAGATATTCCAGCGTGGTTGTGGAGAAATCTGAAATGTAAGCCTCCCCCACCCCCACCCCATAAGGTCTTACTGACCAAGCTACTCCCCTGAATTTAGCACTGTGTGGGCCTTAAAAAAGGTAAAAATGTTTTGCTAACTTTTGGGTCATATGAGTGTTAGCGCAGAACTTTAGGAAATAAGGCATAGGTTTCATTCAAAAGGTCACATATAAGTTGTAAAAATATCACACGTGTAACCCCCGAACATGGAAAGATCGTGCAAAACCAAAGTGATAAATTCCTGCGTGTGCCTTTTTTTGCTTGACAGACACCCCCTTCACAACGGGCTGTACATTGTCTCGGGTATTTTGATATTTCAATTCAACTACACTTAACAGTTCTTCTCAACTCGCTGTGAAATGGCGTGTGAAAGGCCCCTAGCACTTGACATGCTGGTAACAGACGCCACGTAATTACTGACGAGTGGTCGAAATCGTGGTGCGTGTTTGCCACCTGGTGGCAGAAGGTTAGTATTACTGCCCATTACTGTTTTAGGGGTAGTAACTGTCATGTGGCGTTATTTACATTAGTAATGTGCTTACATGTCTCAGGCCACCGGTGAGTGCAAGATGTAATTGAAACGTAAAGAGGTGAGAAGAGCAAAGTTCTAGCCCTGGAGTTTCCAGGTCAGTAAATCAGTATGACACTTGCCAAATCACTTCATTGCACTGTGCCCTACTTGCCTTATTTGCCCATAAAAAGGGTGGGCCCAAAAGGTTTTGCTGCTGTAAGCGTAAAGGCCTAAGTATGCCCTAGCGCATTTTCCCCGTCTGGTCCAGGTTCACATCACCAAGTAACACACCACAGACTAACACATTACATTAGTATTTTTTAAGATATGCATTGCACCCTTACCTACGACCATTAGCAATAATACTTTTTACAGAGGTACATACTAACTTCATTCCTGTTGGGAAGTAAACTTGTCTCAGCAGACCTTTCTAAAGCTACCCCATGCGGGTGGGTATACCTGACAAGCAATGATGAAACACACATTAGAATGTGGAGCACTCCATTGAATACAATCGAGTGTTCCGTGCTTCTATGGGCCAGTAAAGGCCCGCAGAGCAACATTCCAATGTTGCTTTTGTTCACAGCAGTTGCTGTGAACAAAGGCTTCCCAGAGCTTGACGGGATTTGAACCCCCTCGGGCTCTGAGAGGCCGTTGTTTTATTTGTTAGGACATTCTGCCCTCTAGTGGCAGAATGTTCTAATAGCTTTATAGCCCTTCGTAGCTGGGCTATACCGGCCATTAAAATCCTGATCACCGTCGGCTCAGGCCTTTAACGCTGGAGCGGTCCTTTAATAGCCGGTATAGCCCGATACGGTGGGCTATAAGGCTATATTAGAACACTGGAATGTTGAGAGCTCCACTGAAGACAATGAAGTGACGCTGTGCTTATAATGGCTGTTATTAGCCTTCGGCTCCAACATTCCAAAGTATGTCTCTCTGTTTCTTCCTTTAAAACGATAAGTTAATGTAAAGGAATTTGCAATTGGAGGCCGAAAATTAAGTTGTGCCCACAGATTGATTTGCAGGAACAGTGCAAATGCATCAAACAGAATATAGTATGGACGATGAGTGGCCTTAGTTGAATTTTGAAAAGTCCCAACCTTCCTATTACATTTTTTTTATAAATATGTTTGTGAATTGAATAAAATATTTCATCATTTGTGTATTTTTGTTTTTTATGAATGCTTGTTTCTCTGTTTTTATGCATTATTTTGAGATTCAAAACAACTAAATTGCTAAAGCCAGGGTCCTCTACTTCCTTTAATGACTCAGTGAGAATACGCGGATTCCAATAATGATTCGAGGGCCTGGGGGCGTCCCCGGAATCCAGTAATGATTAAGTAGTGGTCCACAAAAGTCAAAAGGTTAAGAACCATTTTTCTATGGAAATATGAACACATTGGCCTAAGTACATAGGCTGACTCCCATAACAAAGTAGTGGAGAATGCTGCCACCCAGTGGTTTCATAGAAAACCCTTCACAAGTCTGCCATTTTACATTGATCTGTCTTCAGAGCCAGACTAGACTCCCAATGTTCCCCTAGAGCAGTGGTCTTTTTAATCTAACGCCCCTGTGGGGTAAAAAAACCCATTGGGGACCCCCCCTTCAAAATTGTTCACAATTATTCTATTAAACCGGCAGTGTTTAAATATGTCTAGACGTATTTAAACATTGCAGTGAAATTCTGTACCGTTTTAAAAATGCACACAAATAGGTTGCCAAACTTACTATTCTGGTCAGGCAGGCCTTACTAACATGTAAAAGTATCCACAGTGTGTTTATTAGGAATGGGGGTGGGGTGTTTGAAGACTATTTGGAGTCCTTTCCTTGTGACACCTTCTCCCAGCCAGGATATAAATGACAAAACATGTTAGTGATGGGCCCTTGCAGACCAGATTACTGCCACTCAGTTGTTCCGCGCTGAAAACAAATCACTGTTATCAGCATAATGCTTCTTTTCGCCAGAGCCTGGCACATTACCTGGGATCACTTGAGGTCCCCCGAGAAGACTCATGCCCTAGAGTTTGACTAAGTATGAATGAATAAAACACTTAGAAAGCTCATGGCTACCAAAGGCTTCCCAGCACTGAAAGACTGAACCTAAACCACATGTGTAGGGGAGATCAGGAAAACAACAGAGTTTTAAGACGTTTGCGGAATAAGAGATGATTGGCCTCTAGACGAATACCATCTGGAAGCTGATTCCAGCATTTCGCAGTGATGACGGAAAAAAGACGGCCCCTGTCCGGGCTCGATTGACTTTGGGAACAATGGCAAGATGTTTTATCTCAGAGAGGAGTGGTCTATTAGGGAATATGATAGATTGGAGAATCGGCGGAGCACTAGCCGCCAATGATTTATGGGCAATACACAAGGCCTTAAATTGAATTATTTTTTCTGCAGGCAGCCAATGCAATGCATTAATATGTGGTTTGGCATATTCCCTGTTATGAGCCTGCTTAAGGAGGCGTGCCGCACAGTTTTGAACTGTTTATAGTTTTGTTTATAGTCGAACAAGGGGAACCCAGGTAGAGCACATTGGCATAATCAAGACTCGACAGAATCAGTGCTTGCACCAGCAGTTTCCTGGCATTAAAAGGCAGAAGGGGCAAAATCCTCCTGATCATTTTAAGAATGCCATAACAGGTGCCTGGTATCCCCTGTGTGCCACACTCTGAGGTCCAGCTAGGGGAAGCCGTTATCCCCAGCTCCCCTATAAGGAGTCTAGGAATGTAACTGGACACAGCCTTAGTGAGGGACGCCCAAGCAATAAAAACTTGCAGCAACTTGCTTTGGGCTACTTAGAACGGTGTGGAAGATCCTGGGGCTCATCCCGGAATACGCAAAAAGAATTGTGATACAATAGTTGGTGCTGTCCTGATTAGACTACAGGAATTATAATAAAAATATGTGACAAAAAAACTGCAGACGGTTAAAAATGCGACGGCTAGACTCAAAATTCATTTCCACAAACCAGTGAGGGAGGTGATGAAAAAGCTCAATTGGCTGCCAACTGAAGCTTGGATTAAGTTTAAATTTCTATGCCTCACACATAAAGCTATTAACAGCAAGGGCCTCTTTAGTATCAGAGGCCTCCTCTTCCCCCCATTTACCAACCAGATCCTTAACCCCTTCGCTGCGGGGATTATTCACCTGCTGTGCTGGGGGGGAGGGGGCGCGCACATCGCCTGTATGCTCATGACGAGCTGAGCTCGTCACAGGTGCATTGGCTCCCGTAGAACGTTCAGCACAGGAGGGGATTTCTCCCCGCACCTGAGGGTTCCACGGGCCATGATGAGCTGCGCTCGTCATGAGCACTGGAGCGCCGTGGGAGGGATTAAGATCGGTCTATGACCACCTACTCAGAATTCCAAGAATCGGGAGGATGAGATGGGGAGGCAGACCCTTCACCTATCTGGCCCTCAAACTTTGGAACTCTATGCCCCACTGAGCTGAGGCATTCAGAAGAGGAGTCCAGTTTTAGGAAAGGTCTCAAAACCTGGCTTTTCCTTCTTTAGTTCCTCTCTGTTCTACCCTACTGGTCAGCACAACTTACCTTAGGTTTGGGTTTAAGTATTTGTAGAGCGCATGGCTGGGAAGCCTCTGGCCAGCCATGCGCTCTACAAATACCTAAACCCAAACCTGAAGGTAATTATTGAAAGAAAAGCTCATATGTTTAATAAGCAAAATCACTGAAATGTGCAAATGGACATCAAAATCTTAAGTCAGGCTTCAAGGGAACATATTGTGAAGAAGATCTTAGTCTAAGACTCCGCCCTGGAGTGGGTAAATAGTTTGTGTCAGCAAAGGTCAAAGCGAGCTTCAAGTCCAAGATCTGTGGCCCCTTCTTGGCTCTTCTCCAATGGGTCTGCCAACCGGTTGTGTGACATTACAACGTGGGCTTTTACCCCGCGTACCATTACGACGCTGTTTTTACAACGCAAGTCGTTACAACGACTTGCGCTGTAAGCGCTGGATAGTGGAATAGTTTAATTTTCTATTCCAACTCCAGCCCACGTTACAGTAGGGAAGGTGTTGGAATAGAAAATTAAACTATTCCTTTTCCAACAACGCCCTCCAGCGCAAATTGTTGAAAAGACTTGCGTTGTAAAAGCAGCGTCGCAATGGCAGCGCGTGATAATGCCCGCGTTGTGATGGCTGCTCACCCTGCCAAGCTATTTTCAACCCAAGTCTTTTGTCCAGGCACGACAAAGAAGGCATCGAGCTAGCACAAGTAGGCCCAGCACAAGCAGCGCATGGTTTTTACTATCTAGTGCAAAAAGGTGTTTTATGCTGAAAAGGTGTCTTTTTCTCAGGGCAAAACAACCACTTCGAGTCCCTTTGCATCAAGGGAGCATTAATGGGGCAGATTAGTGCATATACCCATAGGTTTTGATGCAAAGGCCAATCTACCAAGAGAGTCAGACAGGGCCTCATATAAAAAAATAAACATCTATTTGAAGAAGCTGTAAAGAGGAAGAAATTATTTCTAAGCAAAAATAAATGCTCTACATATGTGCTGCAGCGCGAAGCACATCCAATGTGCGTGATCCTTCTGAGTATGTCAAGGCATAGGAGTTTTTGCTGGAAGTATGTGCTTTTAGCACAAATATTAAGCTAAACAGACCATACTCACCTCTGCACCAATGTGCATTGTTGTGTGAGGCAGACTTGTGACAGCACCAGTGCAGGGGATGATGGCAGCAGCAGCAGGCCAATATTAGATTTGGCTCTGTGTGGGTTTCTTTTATAAACCAAAAAGAGAGATTGAGGAACGCAGAAGATTGTCCTTCTCCCCCAGGCACTTGTAACAAACAACAAGCTCAAGGAAATCTCAATTGACCAGCATCCTGTTAGTCTTTAAGTAGTTTCCAAAAATATAAACGTATTCAGGTTTTTCACAGAACCCTCACCCACCAACCTAGTTGGTGGCATGCTTCATCATCGGGTTCCCACGTGGAGGCCGGGTACCTCCTAGGTGTGCTGCAACGCCTGATTACAGTGCAGTGGGATATTTTGAGTGAACAAGTGAATTCAGTGAATGTGAACCTTAAAACTACCTCCAGGATACCCTGTCAGATAAAGATAATTTTAATAATGAGCTCCTGGAGCAGGATTAAAAGGAAGGGTGGATGCGGAAGAGAAAAAATTATCTCTCACATCCAAACGAGGTAAAAGGTGGTCTACATGTTTCAGCCAATCAATACTGTGTGAGAAGGCTTTCTTCAGGACTAGCACTGCTAGAGCCGAAAGCGATCCTGAGCAGGTGTACTGCATGCACACACCATAGAGTGTGCGTGAGTGAGGATGCATTCATAATTTACAATTTGCCCCCGAAACGAAATATCTGTAAGAGAAAATGGAGACAAGACATACATGAAAATTCGACTGACATCAATCATGGTCAGTGGATGCACAGTATGGCGCAGCGTGCTAATTGTCCTGCACCTACATTGTGCCACTGGCTAGAGCTCTGAAAAAACGCCCATACATGCATGCTGAATGTAAAAGCTGCATGCAACCCTAGCCTTCACAGGCATAGCATTGTGTGTGAAAGCTAAGATGTGTTCATAAATTGCTACAGTGTAGTCAACCTGTATGCGTCAGGGGTGATCCTGAAGAACCAGGGTCAGTGCTCATGCACTTCACGCCCATTATTAGTGATGGCAAGCAATACATTATGAAATCATACAATCTAACATTAAAATCTCACAGACAGGCAAAGAACTATGAGTCATGGTGAAATTGCTCCCTGATCATGAGGGATTGAGTGGCCGCCCCTTTACATGCAATAATACATTGCACCTACTAGAGTTACGATAGTTATTCGTAAAATGGATCCCGGTGGGAGACTGTGCCTGTAGTGCCACTCTGTCAGAAATGGTTTGCATAAATGTTAGCCAAGCACAAGGGGAAGACAAAGAGCTACGACCATGACCGTATCCATAAAGGAGGATTTGCCGGTTTAGAGAAGACCCCCTGTGCACCCACTTACTTCCTCAAGGCCTTCCGCCTGCTCAGTTACGTACTGCGGCCCTGAGCGGGATAACAACGATGTTGAGTGTCCGGCCACTGAGGGCCAATTTGTGGAAAAGTAAATTTTGTCATGTTCTGTGTCCCTACGTGTCATCCATCATATGTTATGTGTGCATGATTAAATATGCATATGCATTCCCCATGTCTGATTAATGACGCAATTACAGTTGTGTCCCCCTCTAGTATGCCAGTTTCCAGTTCTCGTGAATAATACGAATATCAGGCCTATGTAAAGCTACGTTGCCACGTTTCTCAGTGTGCACGTTATTCCATTATAAAGTCCCCGTTTCTAGGCCTCAAAAGGGCCTGGACACCAGATTCAGCTCCTGTCTCCTAAAGCCTCGCTGAGGAGCGATACAGCCCCCACCTGTATCCTCGACCCTTCACTTACTTCCTGCCACGCCGTGCCCGGTGCAGCCTGGCTCTGCCTCTGAGTCTGCCAAGACTATGTTATGATTCCAGTTATCAGTTCAGCCCTCCTTCCCTGCATTCCTAAGCTACTGAACTGCATCAATAGTTTCCGTCATTGTCTAGCCTTCACGTCTCCACGTTAGAGAAATACTGCATTTAATGGTCATTTCATATTCTTCATCACGCACTACATGTAGAATAATGCATGCTCCAGTCTTAGAATCAAGTTAGCCTTTCCCCTCCTAACTTCTAGTTCCTATCAACATGTTCCCTAAACATCAGATACTAGATACTGTTTAGGTACATGTCGCTCCGACCCTCCAGACCTCAGTCTCTGCTCCTAGCACAGAGTTCATAGCCCCCAGCTTCTCCTAGTGATACGTCATTGCTAGTTTGCGCGCACCATCAGGTTAGAGGTCCCGGCTCCTTAGGTAGCCCCCTCCATGGTTCCCGCTCCATTCATGACATATCCTGTTACGTCTGCACCACATGTCTATGTATACGCCCCGTTACACCTACTTTTACCCTTATCTTTCGCGACTGCTACGCGTCACGTCTTCTGCTCCACCCACTGCTACGCCTACTGCAATGTAATGCTATGTGTTTGCGTTATGTATATATGCTCATGTATTGTTATTAAAAGTCAGCGCGCTCATCCCAGATCCAGCCCCAGCAGCTGCTGGGCCCTGTCATCCTATTCCTATGCAGGTTGACCTGTTCCTGTCCTTATGCTGTAATAAACCTGCAGAACTCCTACTACCTCGAATCTTGACTCTTATTTTATTGAGCTATCTGTTATGATATACGTCTAGTCAAAAAGAGAGGTATTATTTATTTATTTACCACATAATGGCGCCCGAACAGGGACTTGCCCTTTCCCCACGCGTCGGTGAAGCCACGCCGACCCCCTGACCCTCTGCAGTCGTGACGGAACTCTTCTGCGCAGTGGCAGATATTTCTGCTCAAATATCCCTCAGGCCCACGGAGGAGACGGAGGAGGCGGTCCAGCATCCAGACGAGACGGTGGAGGAACGTGGCGAGTCCCGACCAGAGCCCAAGCCAAGAGTCCAAGGTCCGAGGTATCCGGAGGTCCACCCGTAACTGAAGTCCGAAGTTCGTCGTCCGTCGTCGTAGCAGTCCAGTCCAGTCCGAGGCTTTCCGTTCTTGCTGCCCGGTGAGTACCGTTACTGGGGTGGTATCTAGACAGGGTCAATTTAATTGACTCTGGTCCGTGGGTTGGTGGTACACAGTCCCACAAACGAAGTGTCCACTTCGGTGGATGCGGGTCCTGACGTGTCTCTTTATGAGACCGGTAAGTTTCGTACTGTTTCAGCAGTGCATCTAGTTTCTGTTCTAGTCAGTTTCTGTTCTCGAGAAAATTTATGTGTTCTGTTCTCAATATTTCCAGGTAGTATTCTGTTCGAACTGTTATTTTAAATGTTTTTTATGTATTTTAATGTCGTGGTATGAATGGGGAATAAGTATCGTGTTCATTGTGTATTGTATTGTGTCTAGATTACAGTTCAGTCATGCCCATATTTTCCAAGTTACGTCAGTTAAAAACTAGAAAGGGTCTGCTGGAAGCAGCAGTTCCCGTCCCGCCCAGGGACAGTCCAGGTCACTTTATGTATCAGAAACATGGCATAAGTGCCATATTGTATCTAGATTTATGGGTAGAGTATACCAAACAGTTAGAAGAAAAGTATAGATGGCCCGTATCGGGTACATGGGATGCCGAATGCATCATGCGAGTAGAAGAAGCATTATGGAAAAAGAAAGCCAGACAGTCACAGAAAGATGCCATCGAGTTATGGCGTAAAGAAGCTCATAAAAGAACTGAAAAAGAAATCAGAAAGTCAGAATTAAGTAGAGAATCCTTAGAGCGAGCCCAAGAAAAAGAATTAATCGAGATAGGTGAACAAGTCAAAGCCGAACAGTCAGACAGAGAGAGGCATGCCCTTATTAAGGGTATGTACCCTCTTCTTGCCGAAGGCTTGCCAAAAGCGACCCCAGAGGCATCCAGTAATTTCCCGCCACCACTAGTTCCGACCAAGCCGCGTCACAAACCGACCGCAGCTGATATTTTTATTTCGTCCTATCTGGACGACGCAGTCCCTGAATATGCAAATCCTGTTCGCGCTCCGCCAGTCCCTGTAAATCAGGCACATCCTGCTCCTCCAGACACCGGGGCACCCCATACAGTACCTGCTACGGTACCCCCGGTCCAGCCAGCATTTCAATTTCCCGCTCCACCACGAAGAATATCAGTCGACGATTCTAGTCTAGGGGCCGCAGGAGGAGGTCCTCCTCAAACCCCGCCGCCACGTAAGCGTTTATCAGCACTCGAATTACATGCTCAAGCATCACAGCGTACTCCCAAGAGTAATAAGTCTGTTTCAGAAATCAGGCAAGCCCTTGGCGAATGTGCCTATGACCCAGTCCCAGGCGAGAATAATATGGTTTTATATTCAGTACGCGTAAGGAGGGTGACCGAGTATCTAGTCACCCTACCCGATATGAAAGAAGATCTAGACAGAATATATCGTTTCATCCGTACAGGGGATGATCCAGAAAGTATTAGTGATGCCATGTCTCAAAGGAAAGCTGAGATCCAGCGTATGATATTAAAGTTTTTAATTAACTGTCTAATAAGAGAACAAGATTACCCGTCTAAAGATCCGGCCGAAATGAAAACCCTGACAAAGTGGAGTGATAATATAGCCGAGGGTAAGCACAATACCATTAGTGCCATGGAGAGTATGTACAAGAAAATCCGTAGAGAAATAATAAGGATACACGAACAACGTAAAGCAGCACAAGTAAGCGAGAAAGAAAGTAACTCTGATCCTGAAGAGGAAGACGACGAGAATACCGCCAGGATAGCGTATGTAGGAAAATCTAGATTTCCAGATCGCCATTTACGCCTAGAACACAAGTCAATTTTCCATCATTCAGCACCAGAACAAGGTTCCCTAGAACAAGTATTCCAAGCTACCGATCACATTCTGAAATCACGAATTGGTTACAGTGAGTTAAGTACCATGCATGAACAGGAACTAGCCCGATCAGCAGTCCGATGGATTACTGATTCTACCACTTTTCCAGACGAAA
This sequence comes from Lissotriton helveticus, assembly GCF_964261635.1. Classification (NCBI taxonomy): domain Eukaryota; kingdom Metazoa; phylum Chordata; class Amphibia; order Caudata; family Salamandridae; genus Lissotriton; species Lissotriton helveticus. Next base: position 126,310,775 of record NC_136068.1, on the reverse strand, counting down.
TAGTGGCACAAATGTTTCTGAAATTGCCCCCAGCCGAGCAACGACTGGTGGGTATGTATATGATCCAGCACCTCATTACTCTGTATGAGGGTCAGCACTCTGATCCAGGTCCGTTACACGATATCCTGAACGAGTTACTCCAGTATAGATGGAGAGGTCTAGGTACCGATCTAATTAGTGTCATTCTAGAACAGCGCCACAAATATAGAACGTTTCTGAACCCGCATTTTGTTCATGTCTCACCCCCAGAAAGTAAACCATTTTACATGGAAAGACAGAACCCGTTACGAGAAGTGCATCCAGTTAAGACAGAGGACGGTGAAATGCAACGAGTGTTTGTTTACACCCCGATTACAAAGATGGAACTCCTCGAAATGAAGAAATTAATTCCCTGTCATGACAAAGATCCAGCAGGGTTCCATAGAGAATTAAAAGACATGCTCCGTATGGGAGAATACACTTACCCAGATATCATTAAAATGTTAAAGGTCCTGTTGCCCGCAGGGGTGTATGAAAAGCTAAAGGAAAAAGAATGGGAGGTGGGAGAGAAAAAGATAGATTGGGCAGTTCTAGAAGCTGAAGATAAGTCACGTGTACCAGGTACCGGTCTAGGAGAGAAATGTAAAGAATTACCAGAATTATTAATTCAAGTTTTACCCAGATTATTGACAACTAGAAAAGAAGACTGGGATGCAATCTCAGCCTGTAAACAGAAGCAAGATGAGGATATTAGTGATTTTTATTCTAGATTTGAAAAATGTTTTAGCATCAATAGTGGCCTCAAGACAAGTAGCGAGTCATACCCTCACCTTTTTGTTACTAAATTAGTCGAGAATTCAAGCCCACAAGTTAAAAATCGAGTTTTGAAAGTCGAAAGCACCTGGCAAGCTAATACTCCGTCCCAGATGCTCCAGATGCTCCAGTACCACCAGAATAGAATCAGGGAAGAGCAAGAACACGAGAGAAAACGTATGAAAGACACGAAAATGAAAGTACTAGTTGCACAATCCGTTCCTCAAGACAGTCAGAAGAGGGGTCCGAATCAAGCCAGTCATCCTGCAGCTCCCGTTAAAGGGAATTGCAATTATTGTAAACAGCCAGGTCATTTTATAAATGAGTGTGCAGTTCTGAAACACAACATAGCTACCGGTAAAACAAAAGAAAGACCACGTCCGCCTAGACAAGAGCAAGTTTCACAGACTCCTCAGCCACAGAATGCACAACAGACAGTTACAGCACCGCAGCCTATCGCTGCAACACAGCATGTTACATCGCAGATGTACCAGTATGCACAGTCTGAGTATCCAGAGTACCAGCAGTATTCATGAAACAGCCTAGAGAGGGAGGTAGGCTTGCCTCTCATCGAGATACCTGTAGATCAAGAAGGTCCCTATGTTCACAGTCAAGTATTAGGGAAAGACAGAAAGTTTTTGATCGATACAGGGGCAAGTAGGACCACAATTGGTCATGCCGAAGTTCCAGGGGCTCCGCTCTCAGGCTCAAGAAATGTTTCCCTTGGATTTTCAGGAAAACCTATCGTAAATGAGATTTCAAAGCCAGTTACTCTAGAAGTAGGTCCATTGTCCCGCACTACTGATCTGTTACTTACTAAGTCATGTCCAGAAAATCTATTAGGCATTAAGACACTGAAAGAGTTAGGTGCAGTTATATGCTGTTCCCCAGAGGGAATACGTCTGTTCCTACGTGACTTTAAGGGTCACTATGTATTACGAGATTTTGATTCAAGACTGTCTAATGTTCCACAGCATTTATGGGCGCAAGGTCCAACTGATGTAGGTTATATGCAAATCACACCTTATCGTGTGACTCTCAAACCAGGTGTAGTGTTACCACGAATCAGACAGTACAGATTGCCACCCGAGGCTGTAGCAGCCTTATCCAAAATTATTGACGAGCTCATCGCTCAAGGAGTGGTTGTAGAAACTGACTCCAACGTATGCAATTCTCCGATCATTCCAGTCATGAAACGTACTGATCCAAATGCACCCCCAGTATATCGATTAGTGATCGACCTACGAGAACTTAATAAATGTATTATTCCTCAGTACCCAGTTGTTCCAGACATCTCTTCCCTATTGACAGCCATTGATTCCGAAGCCATGTTCTTTACAGTAATCGACCTCAAGAACGCATTTTTTAGTGTTCCAATTCATCCAGACAGCCAGTTTCTTTTCGGATTCTGTTTAAATGGAAGGAGCTATATGTTTACACGCGCTCCTCAAGGTTTCACAGAAAGTCCTAGTATTTACAGTCAAGCACTTAAGAGACAACTAGACAACATTCACATGCCAACTGACACTGCCCTGCTCCAGTATGTCGATGATCTACTGGTCACAGCCCGTTCTGAACGTGCTTGCGAGCAAGCATCCCTTACAGTCTTGTATTTCCTGGCCGAGATGGGGCACAAGGTGTCCCCTTCTAAGCTTCAATTCTGTGTCCAGCAAGTGGTCTACTTAGGACACTTACTGTCCAAGAGGGGTAGGCAGTTGACACCAGACCGTATCCAGTTAATAGCGAGTCTTCCTCAGCCCAAGACCCAGAAGGAGGTACGTGCCTTTATCGGCCTTACTTCTTATTGTAGACAATGGATTCCTCAGTATGCATTTCTAGCCAAGCCACTGATACAGTTAACGACACAGGAGGCAGCCGTATCGACTGTCCTCCCTTGGACATCTGAACATACACTTAGTTTCAACGAGTTAAAGAAAGCTTTATGCCAAGCTCCAGTTCTAGCGACACCGAACTACAGTAAGCCTTTTACACTTTTCGTTACTGAACGCGAAGGTACAGCATTATCTGTTCTCACACAAGATCAAGCAGGACAATACAAGCCCTGTGCTTATTTTTCGAGCACATTAGATCCTGTAGCCCAGGCTCTGCCTGCGTGCCTCAAGTCAGTTGCAGCCACAGCACTAGCTATCAGACAAAGTGATTCCATAGTCTTAGGACATTCCTTGACAGTACAAGTTCCACATTCTGTGGAAGTTCTTTTAAACCGAACGCAGACTCAGCACTTGACAATTGCACGTTTAACAGGTTATGAATTGACACTGTTCCAGCCACACATAGAAATCAGACGCTGCAACATTTTAAATCCTGCTACACTGTTACCATCAGTTAATTCAAATCCTGACCCACATGACTGTGTGGAAGTAGTTAACATTACGACAAAACCAAGGCAAGATCTGACAGATATTCCATTACCAGATCCCGACCTGACACTTTATGTGGACGGTTCATGTATGAGAACTAGTACAGGAGAACTAGTCGCCGCGTATGCAGTGACTACTGACACTAAAGTTATTGAGACACACCGTATTGATACCCTGTCCGCTCAAGCAGCAGAGCTAGTTGCTCTGACACAAGCCTGCATACACGCCAAGAACCTGAAAGGTAATGTTTACACAGATTCACGCTACGCATTTGGAGTTGTACACGACTTTGGAGTGCTCTGGCAGGAGAGAGGTTTCATGACTTCTCATGGAACCAAGATTCAGCATGGTCTCCTTATTCAAGCTCTGTTAGATGCCATACATTTACCGACATCTATCGCTATCATGAAATGCAAGGCACACACAAAAGTCACTGACATTATTTCCCAGGGTAATGATCTAGCAGATCGCACAGCCAAGCTTACAGCACAGACTCCAGACATTCAAGTTAATCAGACACATACTCCAGATCCGACTACATGCATGACAGTTAAGGACCCTACTCAAGATGTCATAGATATCCAGTTACATGCTACTCCCGAAGAAATCAAGAAATGGTCCGAACAAGGAGGGGTCCAGACAGATCAGGGATGGGTAACGAAGGGTAAAGCCACATGGTTTCTCCCCGACTCTATGGTTCAAGTCATTATTAATACCGCACATAGTCCAGCACATTTAGGAGAAAAAGCCATGTTAGACAGTATCCAGAACATTTGGTTCAACAAGCATTTACGAGCTGCAGCTAAGCAGAAAGTCCGTACCTGTATGATATGTTGTCAGTTTAATCCAGGTAAAAGTGTCCCGGTGGAACAAGGTGGATTCCAGCCCCCTGACCACCCTTTTGAAGTCCTCCAGATGGATTATATTCAGATGGAGCGATGTCGAGGTTTCAAGTATGTCCTTGTAGTTGTATGCGCTTTGTCCAGGTGGACAGAAGCATATCCAGTCCCAGATTACACAGCCGCGACCACTGCCAAGCAGTTGGTTCGTGAGTTCTTCCCCCGTTATGGACTCCCTAGAGTCGTATATTCTGATAACGGCCAGCCATTCTCATCTGAACTCATGAAGCATGTTTCCCTTTTGTTAGGGTACCAGTGGAAGTTCCATTGTGTACGCCATCCTGAAGCAGCCGGTCTCGTTGAGAGACATAACCAGACTCTGAAAGTCCGAGTCGCCAAAATATGTAAAGAAAAAGGTGTGGACTGGCTAGTAGCCCTGCCAGTCGCTTTATTTTATATGCGCATGGTCGCACATTCCAGATCAGGTCTGTCCCCGTATGAGGTCGTTTTCGGCCGCCCCCCTAACATGTGGGGTACTCCTAGACCCCGAAGTATTACCGATGTTTCAAGTAATATGCTGACAGATTACCTAGCTTCCTTGATGTCTGCCCTCAACTCATGTCGTTCACAGGTTGCCGCCGCATTTCCAGACAATACCGAGGTGGCACCGCATGAAATCGTTCCAGGATCCATGGTGATGGTCCGCAACTTTGACAGATCAAGTCCGCTGGAGCCTCGTTGGAAAGAGCCCCGACAGGTCCTCCTCACCACCCGTACAGCCGTGAAGTTAGAAGGCCGAAAAGGATGGATACACCTTTCTCATGTTAAACTTTTTAATGGACTAAAACCCGTCTTGAAGAACATTTCCCAGGATTCAAAGGATTGCCAGAATATTGTTCTCAAGGACTGTCCCGCAAATGACATTGATTCAAAACCTCCCCTGTTAGAGAAAACTCCGCAGCAGGAGTATAAACAGAAACTACGGTCTAGTAAATTAAGTCAGCCAGTTTGATTGTCTAAGTCCTCCCCTAGGTGAAACGGTTAGACTGTTTCTGACATGTATAAAATAGACCCCCATAGTGAGAGAGTTAGTCAAAACTCAATCCGATGTATCGTTTTTCTATGTTTCATATTGTTTTCCAGCCTTATGATTTCCTGCACCAGTTATGCATTTTACCTATGTTTCCCAGTTTCACATGTAAATAAGTCTGCTAATGCTACAGTAGAGCACACGTTTAGTGATCTGCCCCCTCATGAACTGTCCTACCGCCTCGCTATGCGTAATAACTCATTTATCCGCATGTTACATTACTCACACCAGACCAGCAATGCCACTAATTGTTGGGTGTGTGGTCGACTCCCCCCTTTCCAGACACCGAAGGGAGTTCTGCCACTCTTTCCTTATCCTTTTTCACATAATGGTTCGTGTGGAGCATGGTCCACGTTAACGTCATCCTCAACAGATATGTTTTTTCTTAACAGTACATGTTTCCCAGACAAGCAAGGTTTCCCTCACCGAACAGGTTTAGATCTAGAAAATGAAGTGTATAATTTAGGTAATTATTCGTCGAATTTCATGGTCTTGAATGTTCAGTCTGATACTACTCCAGACTTACCTGCTATTTCAGTACTACCAGTCAAAGGCGAATTATGTGTCCGAAATAAGGGTTCTGTACATGTAGGACATAGTGATTGTACTACTATTGTCAAGTATAGTGACAGTGGGAAATCTATTTTCAAAGCTTCACGTCATTCATATTTTGTTTGTGGTCAGACCGCATATGTTCGTCTGCCCCTCGATTGGGAGGGAACCTGTTACATTGCCTTCCTACTGCCACCAGTTTTTCTAGCCCCACCTGATTATCATAGAAATACACATCTAGTACACATTAGACATAGAAGGGAGTCCCCAATTGTCGATTATACTGAAACTGCTCTAGAACAGTATACAGATTTCAATAAAGGTTTCTTCTTCTTTATAGGACCTATCCAGAATAGTAAGTTAATCCGTAGATTAACCAGAACCCTTGAAGCTGTAGTAAATGAGACTGCCTCTGCTCTAGGTAACCTAACCGAAGAGCAATCTGCTATGAGATTTGTCGTTTTGCAAAATCGTCTCGTCCTTGACGTCATACTGGCCGATAGGGGCGGGGCTTGTAGAGTCATCGGATCTAGTTGCTGCATTTTCATTCCAAATAACGCGCCGTCTGTTTATTCAGCTATAACCAGACTCCATAAAATTGCCCATCTGATACACCAAGATCCAGGCACCTGGACATGGTCCGGTTGGTTCTGGAATATAATTTCCGCATGGGGATGGAAAGTCTTGTCCTTCCTAGGTATTGCAGTAGCGATCATATTCAGCTGCTGCCTCTGTATACAATGTGGCCCTGCGATTTGCGGCATGTTCGCTACATCCTGTATTCCTAGTATAACTCCTAGTCCCAAGTCCCGTTCTAAATCCCGTTCTAAGAGAATTCGAGATGAGCAAATGATACTGTATGAAATGATAGATGGTATCATGAATATTGATGTTTCCTGATGGAAACGTAGTGACAAGGAGGGAATGTGGAAAAGTAAATTTTGTCATGTTCTGTGTCCCTACGTGTCATCCATCATATGTTATGTGTGCATGATTAAATATGCATATGCATTCCCCATGTCTGATTAATGACGCAATTACAGTTGTGTCCCCCTCTAGTATGCCAGTTTCCAGTTCTCGTGAATAATACGAATATCAGGCCTATGTAAAGCTACGTTGCCACGTTTCTCAGTGTGCACGTTATTCCATTATAAAGTCCCCGTTTCTAGGCCTCAAAAGGGCCTGGACACCAGATTCAGCTCCTGTCTCCTAAAGCCTCGCTGAGGAGCGATACAGCCCCCACCTGTATCCTCGACCCTTCACTTACTTCCTGCCACGCCGTGCCCGGTGCAGCCTGGCTCTGCCTCTGAGTCTGCCAAGACTATGTTATGATTCCAGTTATCAGTTCAGCCCTCCTTCCCTGCATTCCTAAGCTACTGAACTGCATCAATAGTTTCCGTCATTGTCTAGCCTTCACGTCTCCACGTTAGAGAAATACTGCATTTAATGGTCATTTCATATTCTTCATCACGCACTACATGTAGAATAATGCATGCTCCAGTCTTAGAATCAAGTTAGCCTTTCCCCTCCTAACTTCTAGTTCCTATCAACATGTTCCCTAAACATCAGATACTAGATACTGTTTAGGTACATGTCGCTCCGACCCTCCAGACCTCAGTCTCTGCTCCTAGCACAGAGTTCATAGCCCCCAGCTTCTCCTAGTGATACGTCATTGCTAGTTTGCGCGCACCATCAGGTTAGAGGTCCCGGCTCCTTAGGTAGCCCCCTCCATGGTTCCCGCCCCATTCATGACATATCCTGTTACGTCTGCACCACATGTCTATGTATACGCCCCGTTACACCTACTTTTACCCTTATCTTTCGCGACTGCTACGCGTCACGTCTTCTGCTCCACCCACTGCTACGCCTACTGCAATGTAATGCTATGTGTTTGCGTTATGTATATATGCTCATGTATTGTTATTAAAAGTCAGCGCGCTCATCCCAGATCCAGCCCCAGCAGCTGCTGGGCCCTGTCATCCTATTCCTATGCAGGTTGACCTGTTCCTGTCCTTATGCTGTAATAAACCTGCAGAACTCCTACTACCTCGAATCTTGACTCTTATTTTATTGAGCTATCTGTTATGATATACGTCTAGTCAAAAAGAGAGGTATTATTTATTTATTTACCACAAATTCGTGGTGTACGTGACTCCACGCTCTTGCGTGTGGTGGTGTCATGGAGTGTGAACACTTCGTCTCAATGGGCGATACTGCCAGGTCTTCTGGCAGCTGTAACCCTTTTGGTTCCTGGGGGTTACTTACAGATGTCATACAGTTAAGGTGGCTGCAAAACATTTAGCCATGATTACGTGGTTCAGGGGTAATGTGTTTGTCACACCTGACCTAGTTGTGAGGGGATAAAAATGTTAATTGTGTGTGGGTTTCCCCTTTGCACAAAAAGTGAAGCAAATTTGGTTGCTGAGCTGCATTGAAGGATGCATTTGTAAACCTTGGCTACAATGAGGGACACAATGCACTGTGATTTCACTGTAATTTGGTGAACAGTCCAAAATATTCCCTTAAGGAGTGGTGTTTAAAGTCCATGACACTGCACAGTCAGCAAATACTGTGTAATTTTGGATCTTTCTTCTGAGGTTAAGGATAAAGCCACCTCATCAGTTCAGCCTCCAGCCTCTTCAATTACCTCCGCTTATTCAGCTTTTATAACCCTGCAGAAATCATTGACCACAGACTCCCATTCAAAGGTTCTGAGTTTGTGGAGCCTCTGGGCCTGCCTGGGCTCTGAACTTTTTGTATAGGTCAGTGCCTTACCTTAACTCTATAGGCCTGGTGGGAAGACCGTGAAGTCCCCATGCTGGCTTATGGTTCCTAGCCACCTATTCCACTTGCTCACGGCCTCCCTGAGGTACACCCATGTCTGCTGTCCATCCAAAACAAAGAGTCAGACGTGCCTGCTTCCTTCATATATGTGTCAGAGGTACCTCTATACTGGCCTAGCACTATGCCAAGCAAAAGCTGGGAGTGCTGGTGCATGTTACCTTCTCCTACGATCCGGCCCCTCTAATCTTCTGGGGATAATGGGGAGGCCATGATGACACAAGCATTGCCCTTGTTCCAGGGCACGTTGACGGTCTAACGGGTAGAGGTGTGCAAATTTATCAAGCCCTAAATTTACAAAGTCTTGTTTTAAAAAACTTTGCAAAGTTTACAATTTTGTTTTTAAAAGGTTGGCTTTTCAGTGCTCTTCAGCAACAGTGGGAATATAGTCCTGATCAACTTGTAGTAAGTCAATTACAAAACAAATCACATTTTTAGTATAGAGTATATATAAATTCATGCCATTGGTCGCCTTTTCAAGACTGTTTTAGCAACAGAAGGTAGACGTACCAGACATCAAAACTTGTCGAACGTTTGGTATACCCAACGTGACATTGACAATCCAATCGAACCTCCATCCTCAATGCCTCCATTTACTCAGCCACATTCCCAGTCACCTGGAAACATGCCACCATTATGCCCCTGCTCAAGAAATCATCCACTGACCCAGCCACACTTTCCAAATACATGCCTATCTCCCTCCTACCATACCCGGTAAAGGTCTAAGAGAAACTAATCAACTGACACCTCACCTACCACCTCAGCAACCACTAGCTCCTCAACGCTACGCAGTCCAGATTCAGACCCAACCACAATGCACAAACAGCACTCATTGCCGCCACCAATGACATCGGCATGATCCTTGACAGAGGCAGCACAGCAGCCACCACCCTCCTGGACCTCTCTGCAGCACGTGACACAGTTTCACACCCCATCTTCCTCAGATGCTTGCACAAGATGGTCATCCCGCTCTACACTGGCTCTGCTTCCTCCTAATCTATAGAACATAAGCTGTCACGCTGTCACCTTACTCCTTGGAAGCCCGTAAACTCATCTGTGGAGTGCCCCAAGGTTCATCACTCAGTCCCACCCTCTTCTAGGCATACATGATCCCACTGGCCAACATCATCCACACACATGACATCTACATCCTCTCCTACGCCAACAACACCAGCTCATATTCTCCCTCTCGGACAAGACATCCAACACAAGAAACAAGCTCACTGCCTGCATGACCGAAATCGCTAACCGGATGAAAGCCAACGGTCTCAACACCAATAAGACAGAAGTAGTGATCTTCTGCAGGAACACTTCACCATGGGACTCCAACTGGTGGCAGACCGAACTCGGACCCACATCCACCACCCACATCACGAACCTGGAAATAATCATTGCTTTAAACTGCTAACTCGACTTTGCAATTTAAATTAATGGCAAATTCCAGACCTCCCTTTTTAATATATATGTCAACCCTAAGGCAGGCCTACTGCTGTATGTTAAAAGGTAAGACATGTATTTTTATATGTCCCAACAGTAAAAGCCCCAAATTGTCGTTTTTACTGTGGAAAGGCTACTAGTCCAATTGGCAAGTACAGAGTTACACGCTGACGGTTGAGCTATGCTAACTTCTCAATGGGACTACTAAAGTTGGTACTTAACGGTATCTAACAAATAGTTACATTAAACCTAACTTAATGCACAAGTTGAATTTAATGTAACTTTTGAGTAAATGGCTATTGAAAGTGTCCACTCTGCTGCCCAGGTTTTCCAGTGACCTCTCACAAATACTGGCCACAAGACAGCCCTTCTGGGGAGAAGTGTAAATGACTACCAGGAAAGAACACAATAGAGGTCTGTCGTTGGAGGAGGAGTTACCTCTCCCTGATAGGAAGCCACACTGGGTGTAAGACTAAAAGGCGAGCCTCTATGGGAAAGTCACCATTGAAGGGCAAATGGTGGTTACACAGTAGAGGGGCTGCTCATTTGTTCTGGTAGACAGGATGGCTTCAGGGACAGAGAGTGGAAAATGAGTTGCCAAACCACTTTTCCCATGGGCGTGTAGCCTTCAAGTAACCACACCTCTAGGATGGGCTACCAACCTCCACACACTAAGAGATGTTTCTACCATCTTGGGGTTGGGCAGTATAGTGTACCCTGGGATAGCTAGATGCCACTCATTGCAGGAAGTCATCATCAGGCGGAAAGGGGTCTAGTAGTCCATTGGCTAGTAGTCACTACATCCCCACAGGGTACGTTGTGGGCATAAAAGTGGAACCCTGACACCCAGAACTCAGATCACACCTGCACCGGTGAGAGGATCATAGAAGAGATGCCCTGCTGTTCCCTAAGTCTAGCAAAGAGAGGCTGCACCAAAGACTGGACTGCACCTGCTACTCTTGGGCTAGCAAAGAGAAGAAGTCATCTTCGAGCAATAGAAGAAGTGAACACCAAGAGTCATTCGGCTGACTTCCTGTTACAGCTCCAGGGCCACAACAGCTTAAGAAGTCACCTTGGCAGGGTTGGTAGACACAATCACATGTTCACCACAAAACGCCGAAGCGCAGCCCGGGAGACCAAACTCTGATACTCAAAAGTTGCACCCAAGTCTGCTGGACCAGGGAGAGTCAATGGAGTAAAATTTGGTCGTCCACGATGGACACTAACCTCAGTTAAAGGGAACTGCTCGTTTTGCTCTGACCAGAGACCGGAAGACCAGTGGCAACTGGTTTTTGGCTGGTCTTCACCTGGACATCGAGGGATATCGACCTTTGTGACCAAAGTCTCCCCCACCATGTTTGTGGACCAAGGGCTGGTCCCAGGAAGACCCCTATCAACATGATCAGCACCCTCGGCATCCTTTAGCATCCTTTATCCTTTACATCAGTACTATTCCATTGTTGTATATGGCAGTTCAATGAAAATCATCCTCAGCTACTAGCATTATTGGTATTGTACTAGCGACCACATAGACCAGATTTCATTAGTAGCCACCATATGCAAGATTATTAGCTGTGATAACCTCAGTGCATCAGGAAGGGTTTCCAAAGGTAATAAAAATAAAATGTTCTGTCAGTTTGGAATGCCTCTACATGGTAAAGACATAACAGCCATTGCTGCAATAGCCTAGCACCAAGATAATATTAGTATGTCTCAGAAAATGTCATCTATGTTATCACTCAAAGATCTTTAAATATATTTTGGAAATATATAACTTTTTCTTCAAACATCAGCTTATCCGTTCTGAAAAACACACATATTTTCGACTTGAATACACGCTTTTCAATTTGGTATACATATACTAATTCCCCAGGCAAAAGCTTCGAATTTAGTAGGCTGGGCTACACACAAGAGAGATAACTATGGGAAGCCCGAGAACTACCAATAGCTCACGAGCTACTCATTGGAGATGCCTGATTTAGCACATAGCACTGCTTTGTGTTACTTGAAGGCAACTTTCCAGTGCAAAACAAGTTTTTGTGCTGGAAAGCAAATCCTAATTCACCACTTAGTCACTTTTGTGACGTAACTCTGGCACAAAGCATTAATAAATCTGGGTCAACATGTGTTAGAAATGTGAGTCGTTTTATCAAATGTTTTCCTTCCTTTTGCCTCTGAGCACACCATATCCAATTGTACAAAATGAGATTACGTGGAATAGCAGTGTGTTTTGCGTATCCGTTCTTGGCATTCAAACATCAGAGTTTGCGATGAACTAACGCCACAATCAGGTTAGTAGCATTCTGCGAAGGCTCGCTACTGCTGTGACACTGGAGTGAGAGATTATGGTGCCACCTTTTTATACCGCATAGGAACGCTTGAGCATTTTGACTACTGAGATTTTGCAAAGATCTCTTACAAAAAGCCAATGACTTGAAGGAAATCTGCTTGGGTTCAGACTCTAGCAGACTCTGATGCTTGAGCCACGCCTATTCTGGTGCTGGCAGTCTAAACCAGAAGCTGCACATGCGGCACAGCATGGATAAGCAGCCATTCACGAGAGAGAATGGTTGTCTAGACAAACAAGATTTGAAAAAGCATATGGCACAAAAACATAAAAGAGAATTCAAATAGCACAAATTCAAAAAATAAGGGAGATAGAGTTAAGTGGCCGGCACTGTTTGGATTGAAGCCTACTAGACAGTGCACTTGTCTGGTTTCCTAAAGACATCTTGGTGGCATTCTGAAAGCTGACCTAGGAATACACCCGGCACATTCCTTAACTTTGGCTTTGTGGTTTGTAACTTACATTTGCTTGCTTTCTATTTGCTGGCTTTATTTGCTTTAGGCTGTCCAGTTTGAGTTAGTTTATCCCATGGAGCATACCCTGTTTACTGTATTCTTCCACAGTACTCAATTTCTGTAAACAGGCTTTCAAATGTTGTTCTTATCTTGTCACATTTGCTGCACGCTCAAAGACAGAGTTCACATTTTAGGCTCTGTCTTCCAAGGGAGGTTGGTGTTTACTTTTCTTTCTCAGACTTCAAAGCGAGAGGCTTTATCTGAAAGCATGGGGGTGTGAAAGTGGGTGGCTTTTTTCACTTTGAATTTGTAGGGTTTTCTCATCTTTTTTATTTTCTCTACCTCCCTCAGCTCTGTTGCAGCTTTGTGACACTTTTGAGTACTGTGCACTCAAGTTTTTTTACTTACTGACTGAACACTTTTTTCTAGCACACACAAAAATGTAAATGTTTGTAAATGAACTCTGCAAATATTTTACAATGTATCAGAATTAGGAAAGCAAAAATGTTATTCTGAAGTGTGCTTGAAACAAATAAATACGATCAAAAAAATGAATACACCAGGTGATGCCATTTCCACACTTTATCATTTGTGTGCTGTATAATTTTATCAGTAAAACTGTATGTCTGTGCAAATATAATGGTTATTCCAAATGAAAATATGTTGTCTGTAATGGCACTACACTACTACACCATTCGTAATCCCCTCTACACCACTCCAATCTTAATGACACTCTACTCCACTCTAAGCCCCTCTGCTCTCTGCACTCTACTGTACTCCACTCCATGCACTCTATGCAGCTCTACTCCAATATGCTGCACTCCACTCTATGCCACACTACTCTACTCTGTCACTCTACTCAAATTCACTCTGTTACTGTACTCCACTCTATGCCACTCCACACTCTACAACACTCTAGGCAACTCTAGACCAATCCACTCTATGGTAAACAGACTTTACAATTCCGAAAATACCACGCAATGCCTTTACAACGCATACTTTACCACGCAATGCCTTTACAAGGCATATGCATTTACCACGCAATGCCTTTACAACGCATATGCCTTTACCATGAATGCCTTTACAACGATATGGTAAAGCATGATCTGCATAACCAAATTTACCTTCCTGCCACATTGGGTATAACTTTGTTCAGCAGCTCGGGCTGCAGTTGTGTTCAAAGCCCCTATGGGAATTATCATGGGAAACACACTTATATTGCCCCCCCCTTTTTATTGGCCCCCTGCCTGAAGGATAATCCTGAAACTTTCCATGCACAATTCTCACTATGACACTTTTTTGGGAACATTTTGTGAAGATTCATCAAACAGCGCTAAACATATAGGTGAGTAAAAAAATGCTTTAGCCATGGAAACATGGTCCTAACTATAACTGCCCACTGCCGACCGCCTTACAGAAAGATCAGAGCCTAGTAATAAAACCTTTCGATAAGGAGGGGAAACGTAGTCCTGATGGACAGAGAGGATTATGTCAGACAGGCAAATAGGCAAATCAGCAACACTGCATGCTACACCAAAGTTTCTAAAACATATCTGAAAGAATTAAAATCAATGTATTCAGACCTCTTGCAGGATTGGTACAAAAAATAACTTTAAAATTGGGACAAACTACAATTCCTCAAGAAAGACACACCCACGAATCCCACCCTATATTTACTTCCCAAAGTGTACAAGAGGTCTGATGAATCATCTGGGAAATCCTATTGTCTCATCTAAGAATAGTCTCCTTGAGAACACTTCAACTTGTTGACCAGTTCCTGTTCCCCTTTGTAACTGGCCCAAACTCCTATGTCAGGATTTCATACAAAAAGTAAAGAACCTCCATTGGGGGAGAGTCTTTAATGGTTTGTTTGGATGTAGAGAGCCTCTATGTGTGTATCAGACATACAGATAGTCTGAATGCCTGCAAGTAATTTCTGCAGGCCAGAAGTATCAATGTTTTGGAACACACACATATGATTCAGACAATGATAGAGATTTGCTTGTCTGAAAATGTTTTATGTTTGAGAATGAATTGTTTAAATGGATTCATTGGACTGCTTTGGGCACCTGCTTCGCTCCCAGCTACACCTATTTGGTGATGGGTTGGTGGGAGGAGCAGGTGCTGTGGCACACCTGACAGAGAAAATCAGTGTCTGGCTTAGATATATAAATTATGTCTTCTTTGTTTGGGATGGTAATGAAACCAAATTTAACACCTTTGCACTAGTCCTGAAAAGAAACAATGTGGATTTCTGGTTCACTATGCAGCACAGTCAAATATTTCCTAGATATAAGATTCACAACAGAACTGTTAAGGAAACAAATAGCAGGTAAATGAATCCTGCATGCATCGAGCTGTCACCCACCTAGTTTCAGATGGACTATTCCCTACAGTGAATATCTCAGAGAAAAAAGAAATTGCAGCTCTGAACAAAGTTCCCAAAAAATAAACTGTGAGATGACCAAGAGATTGCTAGCAAAAGATTATCTCATTTCATTTCATGAAGCTTTATTCGGCACATGTAAACAATGTCCATAAAAGCACACAAGCAAAATGCATTATAAAATACAATACAGTAACAGGTTAATTGAATAAAAAACTTTAAAAAATATACTTTTTCTGTACTGTATAGATTTACATAAAAAGGATGCAGTATAAAAACATTTGTCAGGTGAGTCCACATTATAAATCAGCTTCATGGCGTCCTCCACACCACTGATACCGTACTTTACAAACATAGGTTTCAGATAAACCACCCTAACATTCAAAAAGAGAGTACAAATTAACATAAAATGCAAGGTACTCTGCTTGGAACGCCCATCGCATGGACAAGGCCCAACGGGATGTTTCTTGAATTGGGGAAAGGCCACCAAGACATGGGCTGTTCCAAATCTAAGCCTGGTTAAGACAAACCTATGACTAGGTCTAGTGACCATAGTCAGATACAACTGAAGCCCATCCCCTTCTATGTATTTATTATAGAGACATACTGTATTAAGTCGACAGTTAGCTGCTAGACGTTTCTGGGCTTTATATTGTATAAATATATTTTTCATCTCCTGTTTAGGAATATCTCCAGCCGAACCAGGTTCCGACAAGATGTCGAGTCCAAAAATATCCCGAAAACTGTCTACTACATACTTGAGCCAGGGTATCTTGTTAAATTTATCAAGATCGAGGCAATCCTTGATTACATTTTGATTAAAGGCTGTCTCTTCCTTCCTCCAGATTGAGCGCCATATCATTAGTGGCCTCAGTGATAAGGTCGCCTAGATAAGCGGCACCCAATTCCCTGTGAATCAAATCAGTTGGGGCAGAGGTGGGTAGGCATAAAAGCTTCTTAAGGAATACATTTTCTTCCCTTTGCACAATATCTATATTAGTGTAACCCCACATACTAGCCCCATATAGCGCAATTGAGACAGTGAGATGACCAAGAGATTGCTAGCAAAAGATTATCTATTTAAGGCACTGAAACAGCCAAGACCCTAGGCTGATAAGGTCAAGAGAGAGGAAGCTTGTTTTTATTTTTTTTATTTTTTGTTATTAGTATTTTCATCAATAACAACAACATCTTGTTACATGGCACTGTAGACTAAGCAAATGACACTTAATTCACATTACTAGAGCAGTATGTCTATTGTTTACACCTTCCACCTTTACAGCTCCCACAAAGCTGTTCTATTTTGAGCCACTGTAAAAGTGTTGCCAGTATACAACCCATAAAGTATCTCATTGAAGGTGTTTACCAGTGAGGGTAGTCAGCCAGTGGGGCCCTAAAAACCTGTGACGTGTTTCGGTCGGGTGTCTGCCGTTCGTGAGTTCAAAAATAAGTATGCCCTTAGGGGTTCCCATATATCTGGGGGTCTAGAGCTTATCGGCATTAGTTCAGAGTATGTGGTTAGCTGCTCCTAGCAATATGTCATTTCGTGCAGCCATTCCTTGAATTTTGGGGCTCTTCCCCGCCCCCATCTACATCCCACCCTGCATTTGGCCAGCACCAACCAGAGAGCCACAAATTGTCAAACCGATGTCTTTAATCCCTCTGTATATTCAGGTTGTGCTATTAGTTGGGTTAGATTTAGCTGCATTCCCACCATCAGAGATAGGGCTTCGTCAACCTCCCTACAGAAAGTAAATACTAGTCTACATGTCCAAGCCAGGTGAAGGAATCCTGCCCATTCTGCCCCGCATCTGTCATTTGGCCTCAATTTGTATCGGTACAAGCGCGCTGGGGAATAGTACATCCGGTGCAGGAACTTAAAATGGATAATCCTAAACCTACTGCTAGCAGTAATCCTATCTGTTTGCTGACAGCAATATATCCATTTTTTTCCCTCAAGGGGATGTGCTAGATCTGCCTCCCAATCTTGCCTTGCCTCACTTAGCTTTCGAACCTGGAGTTTGAGAGTGGGGTGATATAATCTCAATACTATGTGCGAATGGCTGGCGGCTTGAAGCATATTGTGTAGTGGGAGTAGTGTGGGTGGTTCCTTAGGGAAAGCCGGGGTAGCTTTCTTAACATCCTGCCTTAGCCTTATGTATTAAAAAAAGCTCTACAGGTGTGGGGGTGTGTCTGCCCAAAACTTCTTCCCTATTTTGGAATATCCCCTCCTTATATAGTTCCCCCCATGTGCGTATGTTATAGCGTTGAAGCATCTGGCGACATATTGTTTAGCATGTTATTGGGATATTGTGCTGATAGGCCAGTGGTAGAGCAGGTGAGTATGCCACAGTCGCCTGTAGTTGTTTTGTGCTTGTGCCAATAAAGTGCATATTGTGCTTGTGCCAATAAAGCGCATATTGTGATTGTGCACTGAGGTAATATAGCTCTGGATCTGGAGCCTCAAACCCCCCTCCCCTCTTTGGAAAAAGATAAGATGAGGGTGTCCCACTTGACTCTAGGTTGTTTGCCTCCCCATGCTAGTCTGGTCATTAGACTCTTGAAATAGTAGCTCCCCTGTTGGTATGGGATATTTAAGAAGAGGTCCAACAGGCAGGGCAGGATTACCATTTTCATTAACCCTATGCATACTGCCAGTGATAAAGGCACTGTGCCCTCCCATAGTTGGCTCTCTGTTTGTGGTAATGATTATTCCCAGATATTAAAGTTCCGACTCACACCATGTCAGTGGGTATTCCAGCATCACAGGGGGGTTTGTTTGGGGTAAGTGGGAAGATCTGGCATTTCTCCCGATTTATTGTTATTCCCGAGAGCTCTCCAAATCTAATGAATTCCCGGAGTATTTTATTTATATTTGTGTGAGGGTCTCTAACGTATAGTGTGATATCATCTGCATAGAGTGACACTAACATGTGTCTCAACAGGTATCTTAATGCAAAGTACTGATGGTGCTGTCGTAGCATAGCTGCTAGTGGTACCACCGCATGGGTGAATAGTAGAGGGGACAGTCGGCAACCCTGCCTAGTGACTTTGGTTCTTGCAAATGCAGGAGATTGCGCCCCGTTTATGAGCAGTTTTGCCCTTGGTCTGTGAAATAGGAGCCGCACCCATGTGCAGAATCGCTGGGGAACCCCCATATGGCACAGGACTGTCAGTAAGAAGTCCCATTCTAAAGAGTCGAAAGCCTTGGTGACGTCCAAAAACACAGCTGCGGCGCTGAGCTCTGGATCTATATCCTGGAGTATTGAAAACAATGTACGCAAATTTTACGACGTGGTCCTGCCATCATAACACAGACATTTTAACACACTAGCCTAGACAAGAGCAGTGTGACAGTTTTCAAGCGATCCTGACCCAGTTAGAATTTCTTAACCTACTCCATTGTTAGGTGTATTTCCGCATCTACGTACGATCGGCTACTTTATTTAACACCTCGAATTCATGGACATCACAACACACTAGCCCAGACCAGAGCAGCGTGACTGTTTTCAAGCAATCCTGACCTATTTAGAATTTTTAACCTAATTCAGTGTTTACGTTGACCACGGACATCAATGATTACCGGTTTCTAAAGTGGCACCTTAGAGCCAGCTAACCAGGCTTGGTGTGACCCACACATCTAAATACTGTGAACTGAAGCTGATACTACATTCACAGATAGAAAGAGGTGTGGCCCTCCAGATGAAGGCGCTGTTAGTGCCGAAACGCGCGTTGAGAAGATCCATCTGTTAGCCACCTCACATCAGTTGTTTTTGTTCGTGTTATACTGTCTCCCATTATGTCGATGTATATGTATTCATGTTTTGTCCATTACAGACCATTTTTTGGTTGGATGTTGTACTTTGCTAAAATTACAATTGCATCAGAATTATGTATTGTCTATAACATCAGTTGAATGAATGTCTTTTAAAAAAAAAAATACATGAATAAAACAAATTTCAAACATATTTTAATGTAGCTTAATTATATTCACAGTGAGTTGTCCTTATCATGTTTGTTACTGTTGATGAGTGTTTAAACTAGTTTAAACCATTTGACTGCCTAGGAATTTTGCCTTATATTGTGCCCGGGGTGAAGCCATCCTGGTCCGAGCGTACCAGCCCGTCCATAGGCAGGCTTAGCCAGCAATTTGACCAGTATTTTGACATCGCAATTTGGCCGGTATTTTGACATCGCAATTTGGCCAGTATTTTGACATCGCAATTAATTAAGGACAGGGGTCTATTTGACTCTGTATTTTCAGTGGGCTTTCCTGGCTTTGGAAGGGCAAAGATGAGGGCCTCCTGCATGGTTTGTGGAAAGTTCCTAATTGAAGTGCTTCTTCATATACTTGTTTCAGGAAAGGAGCCAATATATCAATGTATGTCTTATAGAATTTGACCGGAAGTCCGTCCAGTCCCTACACCTCGCCGGACCCCAGCTGCATGATGGGAGTTCTAATTTCATCTTCCTCAATCTCAACTGCAAGGAATTCCTGTTGAGCATTGCTTAGCCACCCAAGCTCGATTGCTTCCAGGTTAGAGTGGGCCTGTTCTCCGAGTGGAATACAATGAAGAGTAATGTGTACAGAAGGTCTGCATTATCTCCTCCGTACCCTTTTGGAGGTTCCCCTCTGTATCACGGATTTCCATGACGTAGTTGGAGAATCAGGGTTTGCATGTCAATTCTGCCAATGCTTTACCCGGCCTTTCTCCTTCTCCATATTGTCTGGCTCTGTGGTACTTTCCGCGGAAAAGGCTTTCCTCTCAGCTGTTTTTTGATATTCGGTAAGTGTTTTTCTCTGACTTTGGCTCTGATTGCCCTTTCACCCGTTAAGTTAAGTTCTTCATCCAGTTCCCGTAAATTGTTCTCCAGTTTCCCCAGCGTACACCTGATGTCTTTCAGGATACCTCCTGCCTTGGCTATGCATGTGCACCGTATTGTCACCTTTAAAGCCTCCCATACCATTGCCAGTGTGGGTACCGTAGTCTATGTTTCGCTTGCAGAAATCCTCCAGTTCCTGCCCCAGTTCGACTCTGAATGGGGCATCAAGTAACGATTGTTGGGGAAGTCACCAGGTTATAAACCTTCAGGAGTTCCCTGAAGGGGGGGGGGGGCTTGTTGGGGGTCAACTGCATGAGCACTGGAGAGTGATCTGAATATGTTCGCACAAAAAGTGCTGTGTTTGTGGGACCATGTTTCGGGTCCCCTGGAAATCAGCCAAAAGTCCAGTCAAGACCAGCTGGAGTGTACTGTGGAATAATAGGTGCCCTCCCTGTGTGTCTGGTGCGTATCATGCCATGTATCGAGTAGCCGGTGTTCCTCTATGACCTACCACAGTTGGAGTTGGGCTCTTGTGTAGTGTTGTGGCTGGGGGTGTGAACGGTCGCGCTCCAGCTGTATTGTGATGTTGAAATCGCCACCCCATACAATGTGTGAGGACCCTATGTTTATGACCAATCCCCACAGTGTTGTACTAAAGGATTTTTCATCTATGTGGGGCCCATAACAGTTCACCATCATGATTGAGTGAGATGCCAGCCTCCCCCACACCACGCAGTCCCCCGGGATCACTTATGGCTCCCTTCTCTACGTAAGGAGTGTTTTTTCTTATCAGGATGGCTGTTCTTCTGGAGTAGGAGGAGTAGGCGGAGAAATATCTATGTGATGCCCAGCGTGCAGCAAATGTGGGATTGACTGCGGGCGCTGTAAGCGTTTCCTGCAGCATGGCTATATTTACTGTATGCCTATCTAAATATGTCAGGAGATGTCTTCTCTTTCTCTGGTTCCCCAACCCCTGAACATTCCACGTTAGGAAACTCAGGCCCACTTGCCCTCCATTTGAATGTGGGTTTTATAAGTGTGGTGTTTCATTTTCCTGCCTGGGATTGCTGATGTTGTAGCCTAGGGGTGTTTTTGCAGTCTGCTCTCTTGTTCTCTCTGCGTCAACAGTGCCACCTGCTGTTCCCCATCCCACCCTCCTAGACCTGCGTCCCCGACTTGCTGTGAACTGACCCCCTCTTCCTCCCATTCCCCCTGAAATTTCAGCCTGTCCAAGTAACATTCCACCCTCCCATTGCATTGAGCTTAGAACAGGGCCATTTTACATCTATATATACCATTCGAACTGGAAGATGTTTGGTAGCGATAGGAAAATGAAAGGGTTGAGAACATAGAAAGATATCAGACCTTAAGAGTAGCCAGAAAAGGTACGTTTTGAGAGTCAATAGAGGCAATTTGGTTAGTCCCTGTCTGGATCTGCAAGGGAGAGGTGTCCGGAACTTTGTGCATTGCACCTGGATAATTCTTTCCTGTTGGGTGGATTTGTCTGAGGGGTGTCGGCTCTCCTTCTTGGGCCTCCGTCATATATCAGAACAAAATGCTTCATGGGGCTAGCGTCTTGTCTGGTAGTTTTGAGCAGTTTTTACATGGCACTTCTGCAATTAGCCGTGTGATATCTGGGAGAAATACAATAGAGTGAGCTTCGGGCCTGGGTGAGCCGCAAGCATGTCTTCATGCCCCTTTCAAGTCTGTAACTCCCCAGCCCTCGTCGAAGATGTAGCGCCGCCTGTCGTTAGTGAGTTTCCTGCCCTTCGGGGGCTTCTTGGCAATTTCTTGATGAATTGCATTGCCTGCTGCGGCGTCATGCATAGATGGTGTCTGCCTTGATGTGTCATCCGCATACGAGCGGGATAGAACATGGCGTAAGTTACGTTGGCCTGCTGCAGATTCTTCTTGGCTGGGAGGACCTTCTCCCCTACGCCACTACACAACGCCCACAGTATGGCACTCCATTCTATGACACTCCACTCTACGACACTCTATGCCTCTCCATTCTACAACAATCTATGCCAATCTAATCTACGCCACTTCACTCTACAACCTCTAGGATACTTTACTCCACTCTACGCAAAGCCACTCCACTCTACACCACTCCACTATATTCCACGCCACTCTACTCCACTTAACTCCATGACACTATTCCACTCAATGGCATTCTGCACACCACTCTATGCCACTTAACTCTAGGCCACTCTACTCCACTCCACCCCACCCCACTCCATGGCACTCCACTATACTACACTCTACTCCACTCCACGCTACAACACTCTACACTTTGCCATTCCACTCCACTCACATCCACTCCACGATGTTCTATTCCACTCTATACCACTCTACTTAACAACACTTTACTCCACTCTACACCGTCCACTAGACGCCACTCTATTCTACGTCACTCTATGCCACTATACTTACTCCACTCAATGCCAATCCACTCCAAGACACTCTATTCCACTCTAGGATTCTCCACTCTGACACTCCACTCTGCTCCACCCTACGCCCCTCCACTCTACAACACTTTAATCCAATCTACACTACTTTACTACACTCTATGCTACGCCACTCCACTCTTTGCCACTCCACGACACTCCACTCCACCCCATGACACTCCACTCTATCCCACTCCACGCTACACCACTCTGTCACCCTACCCTACTCTACTCTGACACTCTACAACACTTTATTCTACGACTCTCTACTCTACAACACTCTGCTCTATGCCATGATGCTCCACTTTATGCCATCGCACTCCCCTTCACGACAGTATATTCTAAGCCACTCTACTCCACTCTATGCCACTCCATGACTCTCTACACCACTCCACTCTACGACATTATATGTCGCTTCACTTTAGATCACTTTACTCCTCTTCACAACACTACACTCTATGATACTCCACTCTATGATGCTCTATGCCCCTACACGCCAACTTTAGTCTACTCTCCCGCACTTCACTCTACTCCACTCTACACCACTTCACTCTACGCCGCTCTATGCCACTTCAGTCTACAACTCTCTCTGCCACTTCACTCTAAGACACTCTGTCTTCTACATCACTCCGCACTATTCCGCACTACTCCACTCTACACCACTCCACTCTACTTTACAACATTCCACTCCACTCTGCACCACTCTATGCCACTCTTCACCACTCTACTTACTCCACTCTATGTCACTATACTCATACTACTCTATGGGACTATGCCACTCCACTCTACGACACTCCGCTCTAGGATATTCCACTCTACGAAACACCTCTCTGCTCCACTCTACGCCAATCCACTCTACTCCACACTACAGCACTTTACTCCACTCTAAGATATTTTACTTCACTCAACGCAATGCCACTTCACTCTATGCCACTCTACTCTACGCCCCTCCGCTCTACGACACTCCACTTCATCCCACACCACTCTATGCCACTCTACTCTTACTCTACTCTACTCAATGAAACTCTACCACACTCCACTCTACTTAACTCTGCTCTACGACATTCCACTCTACAACACTGTACTCTATGCCACTCCACAACACTACTGCACTCTATGCTACTCCACAAAACTCACTTCTACTGTATGCCACTCCACTCAACAACCCCCCTTTGACACTCTCCTCCACTCTACACCACTTCAATCTAGGTCACTCTACTCCTCACTACTAAACAATATGCCACTTCGCTACTCAACTCCACTCTACCGTACACTACTTCACGCCACTTTATGCCACCCCAGTCTACAACTCTCTATGCCACTCCACTCTATGGCACTCTACTCTATGCTACTCTACAACAGTCAACACCACTCCACTCAACTCTGCACTACTCTACAGCATAGCAATCCAATCTACTCCATGACACACCACTCTACTTGATGATACACCACTCTATGACACTGCATGACAATCCTCTCCACTCTACGGCACTCCACCACCCTTCACTCTTCTCCACTCCACGCCGCTCCAATCTGTGACACTCTTCTCCACTCCACGCCGCTCCAATCTGTGACACTCTTCTCTACTCCACTCTACAACACTCCATTCCACAACACCGTTCTGAACTCTATGCCACTCTATGACAGACCACACTTCTCTACACCACTAACATTTAGCCATGTGGAAGAGCAGCCACGCTGGTGCACAATATGGCTAAAATACACTGGCAAAGCTCTTGCATAGACGACACCTATTGGCTTTGACAATCCTTGTTTTTATAGAAGCTGTGTCACCTTAGCAGAGTTTTTAAGAGTAACTTTTGCTAACAGGTGCAAGGTCAGACACAAGGTAGAGGAAACATGGTCGCCCAGCTGTGCAGTTGTCAACTGCAGAGGTAGACTGACTATCAGCTCAGTTTAACAAATGCGAGATTGGAAGGTGTTCACATTCTTCACTATTATAATCTGTGAATGTAAATATGTTTCTAAAACTGTGTTGCACAGGCCACCTTCTGTGCTACAGCTCCTGCCTGCCTTCCTGTCACTAGCGCTTTAAATGGGCAGGCACTATCAAGCACTGAGTAGCTGCACTCCGTCAATTTGAAAGGGAGACTACTTCCCAGCAGGGGTTCAATACCTATAATGAGAGAGTAGCATACACGCCAACCCTCCCGATTCAGGCGGGAGACTACCGATTTCAAGGCCAGTCTCACGATTCCTGCATGCAGAAACCCGATTCCTCTGGGCTCACCCAACAGGTACTGGCCTAGAGATGTATGCCCTGGCAAGAACCAGCTCCTGCAGGTTAGTGCCCCGCGTTTCTGTCAGGCTCTCTCTGCCTGCCATAGCGCTTTCTCCGTGCTCCTGACAACTCATGAAAAAAACACTTATATCTGTAGTTCGGATAGTCACTCCTGCAGCAGCACACTTGCAAGCCCCATGCATGCCAACAGACCCGATGCACGCCACAATAGAATTCAATTGGAGAAATACATTCTGCCGGTTATGGGCCATATTATCAAGAAACGGCGATAACATTATTGCCGCTAAAGCGGCAGGAAACTGCTGCTAAAGCAGCGATAAGGGGCTTGATAATATGCCCATGTGAATTCCCATTCTGGTGTGAACCTGGGCTTCTACGGGAATTCACAAGGGCATATTATCAAGCCCATTATTGCTGCTTTAGCGGCAGTTTCCTGCCGCTAAAGCTGCAATAATGTTATCGCCGTTCTTGATAATATGGCCCTACATTTTTTAAGATCTCACACTTCCCTCTTCTAAAATGTTGGCATGTATGTCGAATTTGTAATCAGGTACTCTTGGATAGAGAGTACCTGCCCTTTTTTATTTCCATTTCAAGCACTCCAGTCGCCCTGTAAACAAACACCAGCCCCTCACAGGCCCTTCTGCCCTGTTCGTGTTCAGTAAGCAGGGCTGCATGAGGGTCAGCCGATTGGCCCATTCGAAGATTCCATTCCTTCCCTCCTGGACTGGTCTATATTGGACAATCGAAGGAAGGGGCTTGGCAACAGACCAGCGAGAGAGTCTGACCTGTCTCTCTCTGATTCGGCACGTGCCTCAGCCGAACCTGCCTTTCACCGAGTTAAAGGTGCAGATTTTAGTACTATTTAACTTGCCTGTTCTCGCCCACTGTGCACCTTTAAAACTGCATAAACTTGTGAAGCTATCACTTCTGCATGTTTCCCCCCATCCTATTGTCATGAAAACTGGTTGCAGTAACGTAGACACTGGCGGCACCTGCAATGTTTTACCTTTGACTATTATTTGCTCACGAGGTACCGCGTTGGGTTTTAGAACCATGCGGTGTTTTTTTTTTTTTTTTTTGCCCCCTTCCCATGGTGCACCGCGACTTGCAGGGGCGGGCGGGCGGGCGGGTCTGGTTGCACTTCCCGGGTGCTCATGTGTCTCGCGCGGGGACACCATGTGGTCGGACCAGTTTTCTTCTCAGCCTCATAACAATCTATTGTGCGCCCGGCCCGCCCCGGCTTGCCTGTTTTCTATGGGGCGCTTTGTCTGCTGGTACCATGGGGGCGACGCGTGGGGGGGGGGGGGAATGAAAAATCCCCTTTATTTCCATCCGCCTCCCTGTTCACTGGGCCTTCCGAAGCCTGTTTGATAACATCTACACTGCTCCTTCCGTGCTAAGGGGAAATTATGCCAGCAGAAACAACCCCCACCCTCTCCCACTCCTGCTGCTCTGGTGATTACAGCAGGGCATGAAAGTGTTTCTATCTGTGGAAAATCAAAGTTTAAGGGCATGGTACAAACTTGAGGTAAATTAGATTTGTGTGTAGGAGGGGCCACATCTAGGAACTATTTTGACAACAGAATTTTCTAAACGGAACTAGCTACCTGTAGGACAACAGAGATATTTGAACCTGGGCCCCGAGTGGGAGTGGCCTTCTACAACCAAAGTATGGCTGTCTTTTATTAACAGACCACGATGCAAGAGTCCAATATCTTTACTTGCATTATGGCCATGGTATCCTTGCAACACCACAGTTCCTCAGTTACACAAAGACTATGATTTAGGCTACTGTGACCATATTAAAAAAAAAAAACCTGGTCATTCCACGAACACCAAAGTAGGACTAATATTTTGCACCCAGTGGCCCACAGTGACCATTGACAGCGCTCACCAACTAAGTATAAAATAACAGAAAACGAGTGGGCATATTATCAAGAAAGGCATTAAAAATTATCGCCGGGTTAGCGGCAGAAAACTGCTGCCAAAAAGGCGACAATGGGCTTGATAATATGTACTTGAGAATTCCAATAGAAGTCCATGGTCAGGTGTGAACATAGGCTTCTATTGGAATTCTCCAGGGCATATTATCAAGCCCATTTTCGCCGCTTTAGCAGCAGTTTTCTGCAGCTAAACCGGCGATAATTGTAACGTCGTCCTTGATAATATGCCCTGAGGGAATTAAATGGAACCTTTACACACAGTATTGTAGCTGTTAGCTAAATTGCATTCTGGTATGGGTTGCTAACTAGGCCCCATAACACACAAAAACGTGTCTCACTCTGTGTTCAACAAACACTCTCTGAAAACCAGGATGTATGCTACATTTATTGAAATCTGCAAGTAGAGATGGCGAGAAACTGGGACTGTCCTGGCCAATCTGACATGCCTGATCACCTTATTTCAGCAATTCCATTGGTGGAGCTTTCTCTAAAAATGCTTTATTTTCTGCTGAAATCAAACTGCAAGTCCAGCCATTAATGCTGTGGAGCCAACCAATGTATAGCAGATTAACAGACTACAAAGGGAGATATACCATGCTCAGGATCAGACAGGGTCAAGCGCCTGAGCCAACAAAGGCCCAAAAACTCACTGTGTCAGATGATTAAGCCACAATCAGCCTAAAACTGTTGTGTGTCAGGTGGCAGACAGGGTGCCCATATTATATCTTAAGTTCCCTAAAATGTTAGCCTTCCTCTCTCCCTCCCCAAATGCCACTTCTACAAGATTGCCTAAAGTACTTGAAGTGAATGAGACAAACGGCAGTAATCCAGGCAGACAGTCAAGTAGAATAGTTATTACCTGCCTTATTATTTTCACATGCAATATAAATACAAAAATATTAATCTCGTGATTAAACATCGGTTATATTTCCACTTTTATGCATTATGTTAAACTGTTGGTTCCTTTACTTTAGTGGAATGCTTATTTTTAATAGGATAATATTGTTTGTTTTAAAGCGAATTTATTGGTGTAAATGTTGCCCAGATATGAATTTACCTTAAAGAAATGAAAAGACAAGAGGCATTTGGGCAAAACAGGAACAAGCTGGTTTAATTAAACGCATCGGTCAGAAGAGTCGCAACAGAATTCACAGAGGAAAGTCTCTCAGTGTACAAAGTTTTGGCTGGTATTATATACATCTTATGAGGTATAATAAAGTAATTTCTGCATTCTTGAAAAACATCTCAGTCATAAATTAACAAGCTTGGGCTTTAGATAAGGTCACAGATGGCTCTTGACTTTGGAGAGAGCTAGTGTGTGCCACAGTGTACGTGTCCAGATGTCTGGTCTGAGGAGCGCGCAATGACTTTGTGTGGTATGCTCATCGTGTTCTGATTGGCTGAGTGTTTCTATCTACATGTGCTATCTAGCTTTGTGGTGTTTTTTGGGAATGCAAGCCTTTGGCAAAACGGGTTTTATTGGGGCCAACTGCCTTGAACCGGTTTGTGGTGCAACTATCTGTGGGATCGATCAGGGTTTTCCCTGGGCGCGCGTTTGTCTTTGGGTTAAGAGAGACCTGTTATTCAATAGGCATGGGTCTTTGAATCGGGGTTGATGGGGAGGTCACCTTGGTTAAATCCGACAGCAATGATGCAAGTTCACTGGACCTCCTAAAAATAATATGGCAGTCACAAGTATAATTTTTATAGACATTCTCAATATTGTGTGTACAGTTGTCATAGTGTAAATCGATATTGCCTTTACTGATATTGACATAGTTATGCATTGCAAAATCATGGCGAACATCAACATTGCGTTTACTGGTAACAGCATTGTAATTCATGCATAGACTACACACATACATTGACATTGCTACTGCTGGTACCGTAGCTGTTGTGCAGCCATACATTATGGCATACATTAACATTGTTATGCGGGTACAGGTAATGTCATACGTTGATATTGCATTGATTAGTATTGTAGTTGTCGGGCCTAAACATATTACAGTATTCATTGACATGGTATTCACCCATTCCAACATACTGAGGGGCATATTTATTAAAGAGTTGCGTCGCTCTTGTGCCATGCAATGGGGCCCAAGAACGAAGCAACTCTTACTCTAGATCTAGCAAAGCCACGCAAGGGGGGCTTGCATGGCTTGATAAATCTAACTTAACGCAAAACAGAGAAAATCACAGCATTGAGTCACCCTATCCCAGGGAAGCGTTCCATGAGTGGAGCGTGGGTGTTCCCATGCATCCGCCCATGGATTTTGGCGCATTCCCAGATTTACCATTATTGGGAGAACTAGGAAGGCGTCAAAATGCTGTGCCTCCCCAGGTGGGACGTAATAAGGAGAAATGCTTTTATTTCTCCTTGTTACTTCCTCTTGTTATGTGTGGTGCATACATTTAAATTGAAAGGTAATAGCAAGAATCTGATTAGAAGGGTAGGGAGACAGCCGCATGGGAATATGAAGGACACCAATGCTGGAGGAATGTAGAAACAGTTATTTTTCCACTTGGTGACCTGTACCGTTCTAGAGCTCAGTAACCTATCGTATGCATAGCGATCTCACAATGTCTAAAAGAGAGGGAGTTTCGCACATGAATCCAGAAAAGTCTTCAATCTGCAGAACTATTCCGAATCTTTTTGGGATTCACTTGCCGTGCTTTGATTATCTAGCAATAATTTCTTGACGGACAAGTTACTTACCTTCGGTAATGCCTTATCTGGGAGAGACATGATCTAGCCGCAGATTCCTTACCTTTGGATTTGCCAGGCGTCAGACGGGATCTGGAAACATTTTCTTCAAGCAATACCCCTGCATGCCAGTAGGTGGCAACGATCCGCCCCGTTGTGACGTCCTTGTCGCCTATATAGGCTCCACCTCGGCGCGCAGACGTCAGTTGCTTTTCACGACTTTACATGACAGAAGTATAGAGTCATGAAAAGCACTGACACGTGGGTTTCTGAACAACTATGGCCCTAAAAGTGATCAGCCCTGACTAGAAACGTGTCTGCAGTGCAGGGAAGATAAGTGGGTCGGTAAGGAATCTGCAGCTAGATAATGTCTCTACCAGATAAGGCGTAATCGAAGGTAAGTAACTTGTCCAACTGATATAGACATCTATTCACAGATTCCTTATCTTTGAATAGGTACCCAGGCAATACCAAACCATCCCCGGAGGAGGGACCGCAGACAAGTTTAGACCAGGAAGTTGTGCACGACATAGTGTCCAAAAAGGCCGTCCCTGCAGACTTGACTGTCCAGGCAGTAGTGCTTGGTAAACATATGCAGGAATGCCCACGTTGCTGTCTGACAAATGTCGACGGCTGGAACTCCATGTTGGAACGCCGTGGTAGCAGCCCTAGCTCTGGTAAAATGAGCCCTTAAGCCTTCAGGGGCAGCTTTTTGGCGAGAGCATAGCAAATTGTGATGCAGAGGACAGCCCATCATGAGATAGTACTCTTCTGCACTGCACAACCTTTCATTGTTCCAACATACCCAGCGAAGAGTTGGTCGTCCACCTGGAACTCTTTAGTGTGGTCATGATAGAACTCTGGTGGCTCATGGTGGCTCTTTTTGTGTCTAGACGGTGGAGTCGCTCCTCTTCTTTAGAGGCGCATGGAGGAGTATAGAAAGCGGTCAAGTTGACAGATTACCCCACATGAAATGGTGTTACCACTTTTGGTAAGAAAGATTTTTTTTTATTTTATTGAATTTATATTGCGCTCAGCTACCCGCAAATGGGTTTCCCGGCGCCAGGGACAGACTAAAGAAGAAACAAGCAAGTGCAAAGGAGAATATCACAGCAGGGGAAATCAAAACAGAAAGGTCTTCAATTTTTTGCGAAAAACCAGAAGATTAGTTTCTGTTTTTAGCGCCAGTGGAAGGGCATTCCACATCTTTGGTCCAAGATATGCGAATGAGCGGCCTCCCATTTTTGCCAGACGGATTCTTGGGATCAAAAGATTGCCATTGTTAGATGACCTAAGGGAGCGGCCAGGTAGATAAGGCTGGGCAAGGTTGTGAAGATAGATGGGGGCAGAACCCTGACGGATCTTGAACACAAAACACAAAGTTTTAAAGATCACACGATCTGAAATTTTTAACCCATGTAGGTCACACAAAGCTTGCATTGCGGACGTTCTCCGTGGGACATTGCGCAAGAGGCGAGCTGCTGAGTTCTGTACCACTTGGAGTTTATTAATTGTTGCTTTATCCGCCCCTAGATAAAGCACATTGCCATAGTCGATACGAGACATCACAAGGGCCTGTACGACAGTTCTTCGAGTGGACTCAGGCAACATCCATATGATTTTCTGCAGCCAACGTAAGGTGTTGAAACAGACTGCAGCGATCTTGGTTGCCTGCTGCCTCATCGAAAGTTTATCGTCGATCAGGAAGCCGAGGTTACGGGCAACAGGCACAGGGGTAGGCAGCGGGCCCATATCACAGGGCCAGTGTCTGGAGCCCCACAGATCTTTATGCTTGCCTAGTATGATAACCTCGGTCTTATCTCCGTTGAGCTTCAGCAGATGGACTTGCATCCAAGCTGCAACACGAGAAAGGCCAATTTTAAGGGCAGAAATTTCCTGTACCCTGCTGCTAGTAAGAGAGAACACAATCTGCGTATCGTCTGCATATGAATATATAGACAGACCGGCGTCCTCTACAATGGAAGCAAGCGGTCTGATGTAGATGTTGAACAACAGAGGGCTTAATATAGACCCTTGAGGGACGCCGTAAGCTGAAGAATAAATCGCAGATTCAGCTTTGTTTGAGAAAACCTGAAAGGTGCGCTCATTAAGAAATGAGGCCACCCAGGCAAGCGCTGATCCATCAACACCAAGGGAACGGAGGGACTCCAGAAGAGTGGAATGAGACACGGTATCGAAACCAGCGCTTAAATCAAGAAGAATAAGCGCAAAGGTCTCACCGCCGTCGATACCGTGTCGGAGTCGCTCAGTCACCCCAAGGAGTGCGGATTCGGTAGAATAGTTAGCGCGAAAGCCTGATTGGGATGGATGGAGATATCCCACGTTTTCAACAAACTCATTAAGCTGGGTGTTAACGTGGCGTTCCAAAATTTTGGAGCAAGCTGGCAGCAGGGATATAGGCCTAAAGTTAGCAAGATTTGTGATGTCAGCACCAGATTTTTTGAGCAGAGGAACGACCATGGCATGTTTCCATTCCTGTGCCACCCGAGATTCGGTAAGAGAGATGTTTAGTAGCCTCATTAGGAATCTCCGTGGTTCAAGGTCAAGTTGTTTTAATATCTTCATAGGGACTGGGTCCTGCGGAGAACCCGACCTGATGCTGTTTAGACAAAACAGGAAGGAAGAGTCATCAAATGGTAGCCAGTTGTGAATAAACTCAGTGGGAGTGAAGGAAATATTGCAGGAAAAACCAAGTTGAGGGAAATCAGTTGGTGGAGGGAGAGAAGCCAAAAATTAATGAATGCCCTCGACCTTAGATATGAAAAAGTCGGCAATGGCATTACATTGTATACCGTCTAGAGCCGGCAGCACAGGAGTAGTGTCAGCTCCTGTGAGTTTCTTTACAGTGGCAAAAAGAGTCCGAGGACAATTTTGCACTAGAGTAATAGTAGAGGCAATATAGGAGGCCTTGGCGCGTTTGCAATTTGCGTGATAGAATTTCAATTCGTCTTTGTAAGTCACTTTAGAAGGAGCGGAGTATGACAGCCTCCACTTCCTCTCCAGGGCTTTACATTTAGCACGTTGGATTTTCAACTCGTCAGAGAACCAAGGTGCTGGGGGGCGCAAGGATCTACATTTACTACTAGAGCGAGGGACAAGAGCAGTCACTGCATCTGTCAGCCAACAGGAAATGGGGGTATTCAAATCCTGCTCTGTGTTGACAGAAAACGGAATTGTCTCAGTCAGACGCTGATTGAAGGCAGCCACATCGAGCCTGTCCCAACGATAAGATGATTTAGTTTCCTCCACATAAACACTGGCCGAAAAAAGACCAGGTGGTAGCACAAAGTGGATTGCGTAGTGATCGGACCAGACAAGCGGACGCGCCGATTGAGTACAATCAAACGGAAGGGTTGAAATGATTGGGTCCAGGAGGTGGCCAGCAAGATGAGTAGCCCCAGAGTTACAGAGTTTGAGGTTAAAAACCTCAAGATCAGAGATAAAAGATTTATTGAGGGGATTATTAACATCTTCTAAATGGATGTTTAAATCACCAAGAATAGTGAAATTATTCAATTTCGAAAGTGTTGCTGATAGGCAATCAACAAGTGAGGGGATCCATGAAGCAGCATTTCCGGGCGGCCGATAAATTAGCAAGCCGGAAAGCGTCAATTGGGGATTAATCATAAGTTCAAATAATGCTGCCTCACTACCTGGAAGATGTAATAGTTCCAGTTTGCATTGATAGATGGATTTAAAGATGATTGCAATTCCACCACCTTTACCAGCGGGTCTATCCTGATGCAGCACAACATAGTTGGAAGGAATAGCTGTAGCAATGTCCGGACCCGAGCTGGCATGTAGCCAGGTCTCGGTCAGGAACAGAGCGTCAGGAGATTCATCAGTTATGAAATCGAAGATGTTTAATTTATTCTTAGGAAGCGATCTACAATTTAAGCTCCAAAAATGGAGCGGAGAAGGGGATGAAGTATGGCCCTTGGTAGGCTTCCTTTTTCCCCTATAATGCTTTATATTTTGTTGCGTCTTAGAAAGCTGCATTTTGCCAGTAGAAAAACCGCAGCCAGCACATTTAAAATAGTGAAGAGGCAGTATGCATAAAGTGCAAGAGGAGGGGGTGGGGGATCGCAATGAATGTAAAGCCATGGAAGTGTAATGTACGCGGCCATCCAGAGTTAGCATACCTGAGAACATGGTGACAGGAGGCAGCCCGTCCTGCAGCCCGTCCTCAGCGCGGACGGGCGCAGACGGGCTGAACTCAGGCGTAACTCCGGCGGAGATCCGGCGAACCCGCTGCGCGATGACGCTGGCGTCGTCAGCCCCACCAAGATGGCCACTAATCCGAGACGTGGGCAGGGACCCGCAAAGCGCGGTGGTTAATACAATTATGTGCAGTGAGCGGGGGGGGAGTGCGGTAAGCAGTAGGCCAATTTACACAATTAAAAACAGGGTAAAATATTCTACATAAAAGAAAATAATAAAGATCAAAACTGGAGTTTTAAAAACTGCTAAATGCAGCGTTGTCCAGGCGAAGTCTTCTCCGTGTAGCGCGAGCTTGTCAAAGCGCCCGCCAATGGTTTGCCTCGCTTAAATGCGCGTCCAGCCTCTGAGACTAGACCGCGCAGAACGCCTGGCGTCGTCAGCCCCACCAAGATGGCCACTAATCCGAGACGTGGGCAGGGACCCGCAAAGCGCTGTGGTTAATACAATTATGTGCAGTGAGCGGGGGAGAGTGCGGTAAGCAGTAGGCCAATTTACACAATTAAAAACAGGGTAAAATATTCTACATAAAAGAAAATAATAAAGATCAAAACGGGAGTTTTAAAAACTGCTAAATGCAGCGTTGTCCAGGCGAAGTCTTCTCCGTGTAGCGCGAGCTTGTCAAAGCTAGTGCCAAGCGCCACCTTGTCAGGAAAAATGGTCAGGTGAGGAGGCTTGGATGACAGAGCCAGCAATTCGCTCATCCTCCTGGCAGATTTGATTGCAACTAAAATGGCTGTTTTGATAGTAAGCAGCAACAGGGGGCAGTTGTTCAGAGGTTCGAATGGGGCGCACATTAGAAAGGTGAGAACCAAATGAAGGTCCCACTGAGGCATAATGAAAGGGGAAGGTGTGAACATATGTACATGGCCTTTGAGGAATCTATTGACAATCGGAGATTTAAATAATGAGGTTTGGGCTGGCAGCCTCAGGAAGGGAGACAGGGCAGAAAGGTAGCCTTTGAGACTGCTCAGTGCAGAGCCCTGCTGGGCAAGGGTCAAAATATGAAGCAAAGCTTGAGAAAAGGAAGCAGAAAGAGGATCAATAGACATTTTGTTACAATATTTTACAAATTTGTTCCACCGGCAGGCATACACAGGCTTGGTGGAGGGTCCCCTGGCCAGCAAAATAACATTGCAAACTTCGAGAGAAAGGTTGAATGCAATCAACTGCCGTGGCTCAATCTCCACGAAAGAAGGTGTGGAGTTGACAGGTACAGGTGAAGGACCCTCCCCTGCTGCTGCGACACAAGATCCTCCTCAAGGGGCAGCCTGATTGGAGGATCAATGCTCAATTGGAGAAGCTCTGGATATCAAACTCTGTGTGCACAGACTGGAGAGACAAGAATGACTTAGGCCTGGTCGCTTCTGATCTTGAGCCCTCTGGACAGAAGTGGTATGACCGGAAAGGCGTATAGGGGGCCTGAGCACCACTTGAGACGAAAAGTGTCTCTAAGCGAGAGCATCCTTGGAAACTCCAGCACGCTGATCTGCTGACATTGTGCGTTCTCGGCAGAGGCGAACAGATCT
The DNA here is from genome assembly GCF_964261635.1 of Lissotriton helveticus. Lineage (NCBI taxonomy): Eukaryota > Metazoa > Chordata > Amphibia > Caudata > Salamandridae > Lissotriton > Lissotriton helveticus. The sequence goes on along the minus strand of NC_136068.1, from coordinate 126,275,703 downwards.
AACCAAGGCTCCCCCCACTGTTGAAAGAGAGCTTGCACCACATCCTGATGGAGACGCTATTCATGATCCACTAGGCATCAACAACTGAGTTTGTGTGCCCTGGCGTTCAGAGAACCTGCCAAGCGTTGAATGACCAGGGAAATACCCTGCTGTTCCAGCCAAGTCCAGAGATGCAGGACCTCTTGACAAAGGGTAGATGACCCCACCGCACCCTGTTTGTTGCAGTACCACATGGCGGTGTTATTGTCCTTTGTCGAAAAGTAGGATCTACTTTCATGGTTACCCCCAATTTGTGCTGGTGGTGTTCTGTTTTATGACGAGTATGACTAGGATCCTGCTAATCAGGACCCAGTCACTGCGCTTCCTCCCTAAATTTGACAGTGGTAAGTACTTTGGTACCTTCCCAATTGGCTACTTATGTACCCATGTAAGTCCCTTGTATATGGTACTGAGGTACCCAGGGCATAAGTACACCAGGAGTCTCCCATGGGCTGCTGCATGTATTATGCCACCCATGAGAGACCACTCAAACTGTGACTACAAGCCTGCCATTGAAGCCCGTGTAAGCTGGTGCTAGCACCACTTATGACAGATATACGTTTCCTTATATATGAGGTCACTGCACTTAAAACCTATAAGTCACCCCTAAGGCAGGTCTTTCAATCCTGAAGGCAGCGTGCTAGAATAGAAGTGTGAGGGTGCCCTGCATGAGCAGGACATCCATTACAAACCCCTGAGTCGATTCAACAAGGTTTGTAAGTGTGGTCAGCCGTTTTGATACATATAGTGGCCATGCATCATTAAGTGATGGCTAACTGTATATTGGATGAGTCGAACCTGGGCACGTAGGTATCAAACATGTTGGAATCATACCCCAACACCATTACCAGTGTTGTAGGTATGATCCTATGCACCAGAGGTCTCCTCCGGGAAGCCCTCAGTGCTCCCAGTACCAGTCTTCCGGAGTCTGACAGCAAGCTAGTGCAGCTGCCAATCCCAGGAATGATTCTGCCCTCCTGCTGCTGAGCACGAACAGGGGAAGGTAGAACAATATGTTTCCTGTCACAGGGAGGTGTGACCACTTCCCAGACAGGACTTAGTGTATTGGGCTGGGGTGGGGGTGCTTGCAAGAGCAACCAGACTGCTTTGAAGGGCACATTTGGTGCCCTCCTTGCATACTCCAGTTTGATTTGAGCCAGTTCAGGGAGCCTTTGGCTCACGATCTGGCGCAAAACTGGACAGAGGACATGGGAGTATCCTCCCCTCTCTCCTGCCGCTCCTGGGAAGGACCCTTGAATTGTCCAAGCCCTTTCCCTAGGGTACTTAAGGGTCAATTGTAGCTGGCTTTTCAGATTTGTCGTGGGACAAGATTCAAATTCGAAACCACTTCAACTTTGACCATCTGGGCACTTTGGACCTCATCTAGAACCGAGACTGCACCAAGGAAGACTCCTGCAGCTCCTTGTCTTGCTGTTCTGTCAGTCTTCTTCATCATCTGTGTCTGTGCTTCGAACAGGTTCCTCTCCAGGCCGGTGGGCATCAATGACACCTGAAGTAAATTTCCCTTGGAGTGAAGGAGTCACTCCCCTGAATCTGCAGACACTGCAGTGAAGCTGACTGGTCTGCTGCTTCTGACGTCCCACCGACTCTGAAAAGGCTCAGCAACACAGGTGGTGGTTCTGCAACTTCCTCGAGGCCTGACCTGTCCTCTCAACGTTTGAGGCCAGTATCCCTCGTCAGAACCGCTGGTACAGAAACCCTGTGCACCGCGTCCACTTGCTGTTGCAAGTATTGTTGGCTTTGTATTCCAGAGATCTTCGGGTTACAAGAAGCTCCAACCTCCAGCATCTCCTCCCACCAAGATGTTCTTCCTCACCGCATTCTCTGAATGTGGGACAGCTCGTGAATGGCTCCTGGTCTTCCACAGTGTGCCTGGTCCTCACAGCTGCAGCGACAAGATCCCCGTCATCACTCCTGCATCTTCCGTCATCGGTGGTCATTGCTCTTCCGTGCCTCCTGGTCACCTCCGAGTGGCAAAGACTCTGTTCCCTCTGCTTGCAAGTTCTTTTATTTTAGAATCCATCCTTGGATTTCACCGGACTCCACCCTTCTTCGCCAGTGGCAGCCTTCCTGAAGTCCTCCATTGTGGACTACAGCGGTTTCCGATGTCACTTGGCACCTATGCACCTAGCTTACCTGGTGTAGGTATCCTGCTGGTTCCTGGGGTATTCACGGATGGGGTGACTCTCCAACCCTCTGTTATCCATGGGGTTTCTTCAGGCTGCACTGGGAAGGGTCGTTCTTAAAAACTGAGTCTGCGACTTTCCCATTGACCTACATTGAGTAAGCGGCTGTGTTTCTAGTCTGCACAGAGCCTCCGTGGGCTTCCTGGGTACTTACCTCGGGTTGTTCTTTAGGTCCCCAGCTCTTCTGAGTCTTCCGGTCCAAGTCCCGACTCCGGGTAGGAGATATACCGATGTGTAAGTGAGTGTGTATAATAAATATACATATTTGTATAGCTACACTGTGTGGTTCTTTTTTGTTTAACCTAGACAGTTTGTTCTGGTAAAACAAGCTGCTTAACACTCCTTCTGAACTAAGCCTGAAGGCTGCTCTCCACAGCTACCTCTTAGAGAGCTTTCTTTGGTTGTCTAAGACCACTAAAATCACCATAAGGGCTGCCTGGATTAGTGAAGGGTTCTTTACTTAAATAAGTGTGCACCATATACTAAGCCAGGCTCCTACATCCGTGAACACTTGAACCAGCTTTCCTGTGATTGAAGGAAGAACGGCTTTCAATGCCAAGCGAATCGCTCGGAGCACCAGCAAGTTGATGTGGAGTCCAGATTCTGCCGGAGACCAGAGTCCTCTGATCTCCACCTCTCCCCCATGGCCGCACCATCCCAGGAGTGGTGCAGCTATCACTACTGTGTGGTCTGGTTGGGAAAGGGAGAAGGGTCTGCCTCTGTCTGCCTCTGACCCAATCACGGTTGGTTAGCCACCACTGCAGGTCCTGTGCAGTTACCTTTGAAATCTGGACCATGTCGGAGAGATTGCCCGGATGCTGCACCCACTGGAACTTCAAGTCCCACAGCAGAGCCCGCATACGTCATCTGGCATGTGTCACTAGCAGGATGCAGGAGGCCAGGAGGCCGTGAGGCTCAGCAGTCTCAGAGTCCTTCTCACCGATATCCAGGATAGACTGAAAAATCAGTATCACAGACTGAATATCCTGAACAAGCCGTTTGGAGGATAGGCTGGAAACTACACTGTGTCCAGAACAGTTCAGATGAAAGGAAGCATCTGAGAGGAAGCCAGGTGTGACTTTGACACGTTGACAGTGAACCCCAGCGAATGCAAGATTTTCGCCATAGTCTGGAGGCCGAAGACAACAGCCTGGGCGAGCCTGCCTTCAACAGCCAATCATCGGGATAGGGGAAGACTGGCACCCCGGATCTGAGCAGATGAGCTGCAACCACCGCTATCACCTTGGTGAACACCTGAGGGGAACTGGTAAGGCTAAAGGGAGGAACGGTGAACTAAAAGTGCTTGTGGATTACTGTAAACAACAGGTAGCGCCGACGAGCATGCAGGAGGGAAATGTCAAAACAGGCGTCCTACAAGTCCAACGCAAACATCCAGTCTCCTGGATCCAAGGCAGACCTGAGCTGGAGTGAGCATCTTGAACTTTTCATTTTTGAGGACTTGCAGATCTTGGATTGGACGAAGATCCTTGTCCTTTTTCAGGACCAGAAAGTAGTGGGAATAACAACCACATCCTACTTCTGGCGAAAGAACCCTCTCTATGGCTCGCTTGTCCAAGAGAGTCATGACTTCCTCCTGAAGCAAAGTCAGGTGATCAACTGTCAGCCGGTCATAAGTTGGAAGCATGGAGGGATGGATAGTCTTGAAGGGGAGGGAACAGCCCCTTTGGACTATCTGGAGAACCCACCTATCCGAAGTAATGTTCTGCCAGTGGAGGAGGTGATGGCTGATCCTGCCACCAACTGATCGCCCATGATCTGGAAGGGTCAGACTAGGAAGGTTTGGAGGCTGGAGGGTTGAGGTGGTAGACTGACCCAATCTCTGGCCACCCGACCCACAGGGTCAGAACTAGCCGTGCCCACGGCCACACGGACTTGGCCGTAGCCTGTGAGTCCAGTGATCCAGCACCATGTCTACCTAGTCTTAAACAGACAGGTTCCATCAAAGGGCATGTCCATGAGAGAGGCCTGGACATGGCCTGAAAAGCCAGAAGTCCTCAACCAGTCATGGCGTCGAACAGCCCACAGTCGATGAAATCGTTCTGACTAAGAAGTCGGTTGCGTCGAGACCCAACAAATGGTGAACTTTGCCGCATCGCTCCCATCTGAGACTGTTTATAGAGGATGGCCCGGGCTTCTTCTGAGACCTGTGGCAGCTCTTGCACAACCGTTTCCCATGGATAGTGGGAGTAATGGCCCAATAGGCATGCAGTGTTCACTGATTGCAATGCTAGGCTGGCAGAAGAAAACATTTTCTTACCCCCACTGTTCAGCCTCTTGGATTCCCTGCCCGGGGGTGCAGAAGGTAATGCGCCATGGGAGGGAGAGGCTTGGACCAACAAGCTCTTGAGAGTAGGGTGGATGGTGAGGAAATTTGGGTCGCCCGGTGCAGGGCAATGGTGGCAGGCAATTGTCCTACTCAGAGGAGGCCCTGTGCTGGGCTTGGATCAGTTTCCCAGAAGGACATTCTGTTAAGGCCTCATTGAAGGGCAGCAAGGGTTCCGAGGAGTAGACACCTGGCTGCGGGACCTCTGTCAAGATATTCATCTTGACTGTCACGGCAGGGAACTGAAGGTCCAGGACCTCATCTGCCCTTAGCACCACCCTAGCGTATGATGCTTCCTCCTCCGTAGCCACTGTAGGGGGGAGAAAGCAGGCCAGAATCTGGAGAGGTATCCAGTCCGCTGACCTCACAAATTCTTTGTACCAGTCCATGTCTTGATAAGGCTGGTGTTGTAAAGGGTCCAGTGACCCCACCCAATCTTCCTCTATTCCTAGCCCTGCAGAATAAGGCTAGGAACCAACTGAGGACCTAAAGGTTCTGACTAGGCTGATTCGGGTCGTCAGGTTTGAGACCGGGGCTGGTGCTGGTGGGGGGCACCGATGGCGTCGGGAGTCTCAGTGTCGGAGCAGGCCCCGGGGAAGGTCATAAAGCAAGACCAGCGTCCATCTGGGTCCATTGCCGGACACATGGGGGGAGGTCATCAGCACTGGGGTCCGAGCCGCTGGCGTGGAACCCGTTGGAACCCCCTCTGAGCCTCCGGGGCCTGACAGGTGCACCAGTAGGGTCAGACCGCCCAAATATATGGCACATGGTGTCATAAAATTATTTTTTCTGGGCAGCAGTCGCTCCGGGTCCCAAGAAGGCTGGAAGCACGGATCCAACCAATATGCAGGTTCACAGGAATGAGGCCTAGAATGCTGAGACTCCATCATCACGTAGGCCAATGCACGGGGAGAAGTCATAGCACACTTCGCCTTCCTGTGTTTTTTGTTCTTCTTACCTGACCAACAAGACGACTTTGAATGGGAGGACTAAGACTTAGGACTTCTGGAGCGATGCCCGGACCTTCCTCTTGACTGGGACCATAAAAAAGACCTCAGAGAAGAATGATGCAGTGCCAAGCGCCTGGCCGCAAGCAGCTTTAGGGACTGCTCCCTCAACGCTTTTGGAGCAATGGCCCGGTAGTCGTAGCACGACTTTGAGTCATGGTCACGTCCCAGGCACCCGAGAGAAACCAGGTGTGGATAGACATGGAGCGGTGACAGGTGCCACATGCCTTTAACCCAGAAGACTTCTTAAACTTGTTAGGAAAAACCTGCACACCAAACAAAGGGTTGACGAAATGTCAAAAACAAAATTGGTCAAAAAGTTACAGAGGGTAGCTCTCTTCATGGATCTGCGCTGGTCGGCAAGGCAATAAAAAAACTGACATCAGTGTGACGAGGTGGTGCCTATGTAGGTGAAGGGGACGCCACCATGGTGTAGATGATGCCAACGACATCACGCAGAAAAGACAGACGCCACCTACCAGTGTGTAGAGGTATTGCTTGTAGAAAAAGTTTCTTGATTCAGTCTAACGCCTCGGAAATTCAAAGGCGTGGAATTTGCGGCTAGATGTCTTTATCAGATTTTGGAGTTTGAGTTCTAATAAGTGTGTTTGTAAACAGATGTTTTAAGACATTTCTAGCCCACCTGAACGTCTCTGTTAACTTGAATTTCAGCACAAGGGGGTTGGCATGTCTTATTTGGCAATCAGGCAGTGCCCGATGGGCTGGTCTGACATATCAGTGAGTGGGCTGTATTTTTCGCAGTTTATGGGCTGGTTTTATGGTCTACTGGGCTGGGTTTTACTGATAAAGTTCCTGGATATTAAAACCAACATTGCTTGCAGCAAGCTCAAATTCATGCAGTCTTCCATACCTTGACAAGTTCAAAACTGCCCCAATTTGTAAATTGGGCTACTTTTTTAGCCATCTAAGTCACTAATGGGGGCAACTTTTAATTTTGGCGCTCAGGCCTATTTACTGTCCCAGTCTGACCCAGCTACACAGTAGCCTTTTGTGAATGTGTGAACATGTGGGCTGTCATGCAAATGTAATTTAAGAATAAGTTAGCTATGAAGATAGCTAGGATGACTGCTGTTTCTCTAGTGTAATATGCTCTCAGTCTTTTTCCAATGGTACCCCTGCTTGATTGTACAAGTGTAGATGGTGTGGTCTATCCACCTTCCAAGAGTTCTTTTTGTGAGTGCCGTAAGGCTGCCGGTGTAAATGCCTCCTGATGTCTAGCTTGTGTAAGACTATTTCTGCATGTGTTTTTGGCTTTTGGAAAAAGTCTGGCAGCTGTGTCATATGATTAACTTGGAAATTAGATGTCATCTTAGTCAAAAGTGTCTTTGTTCTCATGGCTACCTTGTCCTTGTGTATTTTTAGGTATGATTTGTGTACTGTGTGCTGCAGTTGACTGACTCTGCAGAACAATGTGAGGGCAACCAGGAATGATGTTTTCAGCTTTAGGAATTTTAGTCCTGATTTGCGCAAATGATGCTTTTATTTTCTGCATCAGTCCCAGGTCAAGGTCAAGGTTCCACACTGGGGTGAGTGCTGACCTTGGTTGTGCAATTCTGTTTATCCCCTCCCTCCAGGAGTTTTTTAATGACTGGAGTGATAAAGAAACATTTCCCTGTGGTGCCCCTGGGGTATGCAACTATGGCTGCAAGATGGACTTTAGTGGATTTGTACGAACACTTCTCATCTAGGAGGTTCATTAGGTACCCGAATAGTATCTTCTGTTAGGCTGTGTTTCATATTCTCCTTCCTGCGCTAGTGGATGAATCTGTACCACTTGTCAGTATTACAGTTTGCGTGTTGTTGGTTTCCTAGCCTCCCTCAGCACTGCCATGCATCTTTGAGATTGACCCTGGAGAACATTATCAAAGTCCTCATGGGCCACACTGCTAGCTTGAGAGAGGCTGACTCTGGATGGCATACTTGTCTCTCTCAGATCAGCAGTAAGTCTTGTGAGATGGGTAGTTTCATTACGTTGTCCTTTTCCCGCAGTAAACAGTCCTGTGATATCGCCACCAGATCCAAAAACTATGTTTTGGATCTGGTTGAGATATCACTGGACTGTTTACTGATGGCACAGCAAGCTATGGAGCTATTAGTATCATTGTAATGGTGGTTTGACTGCACTAGTTTATTTCCAGGGGTATTAGTGGGATTGGTGAAAAAGGGCCTTCAAACATTTTTTTTTTTTTTTTTTTTGTGTCTGAAAAACTTGTATTTTGAAGAAATCAAGGGATCTGAATCATGGGGTTATACAAGAGTCAATCATACAATAAAAAGTCATGAATAGCTGTATATCCGAATTAACTGGACAATTCATAACATGTCATCAACTCCATTAACAATTGAAGAAGACCCAATTCATGAATGTAAAAAGGTTTCTTTCAGTGCATATATGCTGTGGAGATGATGAATTGGTCGACGTTTCGGTCTTCCTTGTCGGCATCTACAAGACCATCATCAGGACTAATATAATTCGTAAAGAAAGCCCCCTATATAAAAACAATTATATACAATTACTGAATATATCCATACAAAGAAATAACATCAGCAAGCTATTCAAAGAACTTATAGCAAACATAGATAGATACTGTGTGTTTAACATCCTATTGATGTGATTTCTTTTTTTTTTTAGTTCAAATCATATTTTTATTGAAAAATAACATAAATGGTAGCAGAAGTGATAGCGGCAAGAAGGCATCAGAAGAGTTACAATCATGTTACAAAGATACCGCGATCAGACATGGATTATACATAAAACAATACATGTACATTAAAGGAAAATAAAGTACCAACATTGCATACTCACATTCGTATATAGTTCCATAGAGCCCTCCGTCTAAATCAAGTCATATAGTACCTTTAACACTTCATCGTTCCTGTTTTATGGTTATAGGATTGTCAAGTCTGTGAGCACAAGATATAGTCATTACAGTTCATGCAACATGCACCCTAAAGTTCACTGATTAAAGATCTCATCATTTAGAGCTTCAGGGTGGGTCAAAGGTGAAGGATGCCTGGTCCAATGAAGACCATAATTTTTTGTTGGTGACCGGCCATGGTGATGAGTGTAAAGCGGATTGTCAGTGCCCCTAATACAGGACAGCCACTCCTTCCATGCATTGAAGGAGACCTCACCTGTTGATTTCCAATTGCATAGGATCACCTTACATGCTAATGTAAGTAGAAGGTCCAAGAGCTGGCGATCATGGTCCCCCTTTAGTGATGGGTCTAAGGCTCCTAGGAGAATATAGATGAATTCCCTTGTGGGACGTATGTCAAGCGTGTGTCCAATGTAGCCAAAGATTTTTGTCCAAAAGGTGTGAAGCATGGGGCAATCGAACAACATGTGTGGGAGGTCACCAATACCAGAGGAGCAATTCCAGCACTTCGGTGTGTCCCGCAGGCCAACCTTAAATAGCCTCTGTGGGGTCCAAAACGCCCTGTTAATAATCATATATTTGGTCTGTGATAGTATCGGTGACACCTTGTGTGTGAGTGCTGATGCATGTATCCTGACCCAATCTATACTTATTCCAGTGTTGTTTGTTTCTGATTCCCATTTTACCTCATTGCGCCTCATAGACTTGTTGGCGCGAGTAGTTTATATATTTTTGAGACAAAATGTCCAGAGGATTGAAAGTGTGGTAGCATAGCTTTTAGCCACGGCGTCACTAGCTTGAATGCTCTAGTGGATAAGGCTGACTTTAGCTTTAAGAAGGCATAAAAGTCAATCGGTAGCAGGGAGTGTCTAGCCTGTAGAGTCGAGAATGGCAGCGGCATATTATTTTCGTATAGGTCAGAGACCACGTTAATACCTTTATCAGACCAATGGTCCCATATGATGGGTGATCCGCCAATTTTAATAGAAGGGTTACGCCATAAAGACGCAGAGGAGGAATTGTGGATTTGTTGACCAGAGGCGTGAACGCGATCTATCCGCAGAAGTGCTCTCTTGGTATTGAGCATGATGTATTTAGAGTTCGTGAGGTGTGAGAGGTCCATTGTTAGGGCAGCGTAGAGCGGGGCTTTGCCTATGATGGATTTTTCAATATTGACCCATAAGGGCGTGTAAACAGGGTCTTCGATAAACCAGGAGGCCCCCTGTTTGCAGAGAAAGGCGGACTGGTAGTTTCTGAAATTTGGTAATCCTAATCCCCCTTTAAGCTTTGGGAGTTGCAGTTTTTTTATGGCAATTCTCGGTTTCTTCCCTTTCCACAAGAAACCCGAGATCAATTTCTCAATTTTATGTAAAAAGTCTTCCGTGAAGGTCATGGGGAGCATACATGCCATGTAATTTACCATAGGACTGACCATCATCTTTAGTGTTTCAGCCCTACCCCACCACGAAAGGAATTTAGGAGACCAGCCGTCTATTAGCTTTTGTATTTTTTATATAGCAGCTCTTCATTAATCTTTAAGGTGGATATCAAGTCTTTTTCAAATTCCAGTCCTAAATATTTAAAACTCTTCGACTGCCAGGTAAGCCCGGAGTCGCCCAGGATTGTTTTATCACATAGGTTATTCAATGACTTCACCTCAGTTTTATCCTTGTTCAAGGAGTATCCAGAGACAACTGAGAATTCTTCTATTGTGGACATTAGCGCTGGGATAGCCTTGTCAGCTTGTTCACTCATAACCAACACGTCATCTGCATAAGCCGTGAGTTTGATTGTACAATCAGCGAACCGGATTCCAGCGATGTCAGGGTTTTCCCATATGTAGTATAGAAAAGGCTCAATAGCCAGGAGGAATAAGGACGGGGATAATGGACATCCCTGTCTAGTGCCCTGTTCTAGACCAAATGGGGAGGAAAAAGCGCCGCCAGCTCGTACTCTAGCAGAGGGACAGGCATACAGGGACACGACTAATTTAGTAAATACGGGGCCCAGGTCAAATTTATGTAGCACGGCATTTAAGTAAGCCCAGTCTACTTTGTCAAACGCTTTTTCAGCGTCTAGCGTAATGGCGACGATAGGTGTGGATAAGAGTTTCGCTTTTTCAATGACATGAGCCAGGATTCTCGTGTTATCGCTCGAGAGCCTGTTCTTCAGAAAACCCGCTTGCGAGGGATGTATTAGAGACGGCAGGACTTTTTGAATGCGATTTGCTAAAATTGATGCTACGAGCTTGCAATCTAAATTTATCAGTGATATAGGCCTGTAGTTTTTGGGGAGTTTGTGGTCTTTGCCTTCTTTGGGTATTACCGCAATTACAGCCTCTGCCATAGTCCCCGTAACTTTACCTGTATCGCTAATTTCGTGGAAGACCTCTAGGAGAGGAGTTGAAAGAATATGGGCAAAGGTTTTATAAAATTGGGCTGTATAGCCGTCAGGTCCAGGGGCTTTCCCCTTTTTGAGGGATTTGATCGCGCTAATAACCTCCGACTCAGATATCGGCTCATTCAAGGAGTCTCTTTCTGCGGTCGTAGGTGTGGGGAGTGTGCAATTGGAAAGGTATTTCTTCATTTTTTCGTTGTCTACGTGCATGTTCTTAGCATAGAGTTTCTCGTAAAAGTCCTTGAAGATATTCGCAATCTTAGTGGGATCAGAGTTAGGAATCCCCTTTTCATCAAGCAAGGATGCTATGGTATTCTTTTGAATTTTAAATTTAAGATAAGCCGCTAGTCCTTTCCCTGCTTTGTTCGAGTCACAAATTTTGAAACGCTTCCTCCTGTCTAGCCAAACTCCCGCCTTTTCGCTAATAAGTTTATTATAGGTGTATTTCTGATTGGACAGTTCAGTTAGGACCTCAGGGTTTCTATTCCTCAAGTATGTGTGTTGGAGCTTTGAAATGTCCTCCTCCAGTTTCAATAGGGCTGCAGTGCGGTTCTTATTGATTGCAGACGATATTTTTATAGTAAGTCCCCTTATGGTGGATTTCAGTGCCTCCCAACGGGTGGTGTCTGAAGTGTCCCCCCTCTTATTTAATAGTAAAAAGTCTTTAATAGCAGTGTCAAGGGTTTCTTTGTGTTTTGTGTCATTAATAATGGTGTCATTGAATCGCCACATAGATTGACGGGTGGTCGGTTTAATATTAGACAACGTAAGTGAGATGCAGGAATGATCAGAAACTAATCTGGGAGCAATGTCCGCGTCCTCAACTCTTGCCACCGCGTTGTTGGATATGAGTATGTAGTCGATTCTCGAAAACGAGTCATGTGGCGGGGAATAGAATGAGTAGTCTCTGTCATCAGGATGCATCAAACGCCACGTGTCCACCATATGAAATCTATTGCATAGTTTCATGAACGCCTTATGGGCTCTTCCCGGGCGAAAGACGCATTTAGAGTCTCTATCTAGTATTGGGTCGTGTGGGAGATTGAAGTCGCCCGCCAGAATATGGACAGCCGTGTCGGGGATGGAGTTTATCTGCTTCGTTAGGCCTACCCAGAAGGACGGATCATGTGTATTTGGGGCATAGATATTCGTGACAAAGAATTCAGTGTCATCCTTGAGTAGTCTCGCTGAGACCCATCTACCTTTCGTATCTGTTGTACTAGAGACTATTTCCACATTTGCATTCTTGGCCACTAGTATCACCACACCATTCTTCTTTGAGACTGCCTCAGAGCCCACCACTTCAGTATAATACTTATTACGTAGTGTGTGAAATTGCTTTGCTTCTAATTTTGTTTCCTGCAGTAAGGCTATATCTCCACCCTGTCTTCGTAGATAGTCAAGTGTCTTTTGCCGTTTAACCGGCTGGTTAAGCCCTTTCACGTTCAGTGATAGTATTCTAAAGTTAGCTATAATTGTCGTCCCTATAGGAGTATCTATAACAGGAGCCATCAATTATGCAGCCAGAAATATCGTGTCGCAGTACATGTGTATGCATAAGTATTAGGTCGTGGAAGCAGTCTCAAACCCCTTAAAAAGTCAGCAGCATCTTTTAACACGTACAATGTGCGGCCAGCACAGTATGCAGGAAACAGAAGGACAGAGTATAAGCTTCGGAACGTAATGTGGTACATTGGATGCAAGCTAGTATGCAAGATGGACATAACTAAACAAAACCATAAGCAAAATATCAAAACAGCCCCCCCTCTCACCCCTGTCAACCTCCCTCCTCCCCCCTCCCTCGCCCACAGCCCACCCCTCCCTCCCCAATAGTAGAAACAACAGAACATGGCGACTCGGGAGTGACGACCAAGCGGCCGCCTCCAAGCAACTTACTCTTAACTAGCAATTAGCAATTGTATGGGCTGCAACCCAATTCTGAGAGAAAAAAAAACAGCCCAATTGTGTAGGCAACAATAAGCAATAAACAAACTATGGTTTCAGAACGTTAATCACTGGAAAGTCACTGCATTGGCTTCAGTGTCGTGATCAGATATATCAGTACCTGCAACAGAATCATCGTAAGCGCATTCGACAACAGGTAGGAGTACTACATGTCAACATGTCAACAGTACAGCATAGCGTCAACATAGCGTCAACAGTACAGTAGAACAGTACAGTAGAACAGTACAGCATAGCGCCTATTCGAGGTCTACAGGGGACGCGAGCAATATCATGGCAGTATGATATCATGATATCATATTGATGTAGGTATGGTATCGTGGGTATGGTAGCATGGATAGCACCATAATGATGTGGGTTTTTATGAAAGAGCATTCAAGTTAAGGATTCATGCGATCGTTCAAGGGATCGTTCTAATATAGGACCGAAATCAGTTGATTCACTGGTCAAAGGGTACAGAGTACATTACCATGTCATTATCGACCAAAACCCAGTTGCGTTCACCAACTAGGTAACAAGTCTAAGAAGGAGACCCTCCTAGCAAATCCAGTCCGGCTAGGCACTGTTACAAGGATCCTGGAGTCTTTGAGTGGCAGTACAAAATCTCCAGCCCATAGTTTATCCTAGGCCAGAAGCAGAGGCTCCTTGTTGAGCTGGATGGGAGACTTCCATATTGCCATCTCCATGGTCGAACAGGAGCTGTCGCAGTTTTCGCGGGTCTGAGAACACATGAGACACGCCTTGTATAGTTACTCTAAACTTAGTTGGACCAATAAAGCCATACAGGTGACCAAGTGATTTTAATTGGGGTCTCAGTGCAAGGAAGGCTTTCCTGATCTCCATTGTTTCCTTACTGAAGTCCTGTGAGATGAAGATCTTCTGGCCTTTCCATAGCACGTGGTTGTTTTTGCGAGCGAAGGTGAGTATCTGTTCTGTGTGTTGGTACCTCAGTGGTTTGCACCCAATTGCTCTTGGGCCCTTTTGGTCCTTTGAGATTCGTCCTGGCACTCTATGTGCTCTGTCAAACTCCAGAGGTTGAGTGAAGGTTAGATTTGTGGCTTGTGTGAACCACTCCTCAAGGAAGGGTATGCATGAGTCATGTTTTTCCTCCGACTTCTCCGGCATACCAAAAATTCTTAGATTCCCCCTCCTGTTTCTGTCCTCCAACTCCGCAACCTTCCTCACTAGATGGTCAGAGCATAAGGAAAGATTCTTGATAGCTCCACATGTCTTATTTTCAAAGTCTTCCAGTTTGCTTATCCTGGTTTCAGTCTCCGCTAATCTTGAGTTGATGTCTTTAATATCCTGGCGAACAGCAACAACCTCGTCTTTGGTGGACTTGGCCAAGTCTCTGACTTCTTCTAGCCTGCTCAAGATTGTTTCAATCGCTTCCTCCATTTTTTTGCTCCCTTTGTTCCCTTTGATCGGTGTCGGTGGGTTAGATTTCAGGCGTTTAGAAGCTGTACCATTTTCCTTGTCTCCCATACTTTAGATGTGTGAGGCGATGGGTTGTGTAGGTGCCTTGATGTTTCCCAGGCATGTAGCGCCGGAAAGCTGAAAAGCGATCTCTGTTTGATCGTGCAGGGCAGCAGATTGTACACTTCTCCCGTTTTTGAAGTTGATTTTACAGTAGAGAGCTATGCATGCATTTCCAACTTATGTGTTGCTTTCCCTTGACGCACTCGGTCTGCGTCGCTATTTTGTATAATTTGAAATATCACTCCTTGTGAATATCCTTGTAAATATCAATTCGTGAGGGTAATTGCAGCAGTAGCAAACTCCCCCCCTCTAGTTGTCATGTGGTCTTGCACTCTATCCAATGCTGCACGGAGCTTTCACTTCACTGTCGCTTCACTTATTTGCAGGCATGTAGAATTTTCAGGCGTTTTACACCACTTCATATGACCAAACCATATACACAGCCTCAAAACACTGAGCAGGTCAACAGATGAAGCCAGTAGCAGGATGACCTAGCTGCAATATCAGCGCAACGACAGACGCGCCGGGGAAAACACCATTTCAGGCTGCCTACATAAAGCTATAAATTCTGTACTTCCGTTTTTCAGACAGTTCGTCAGTGTGCCTTAACGTGGAGAGGAGACCGTGTAGATTCACAGTATTCACAGTATTCACACGTGCGCTGTGTTTTATGTGCGCTGTGTTTTATGAGTGAAAATAGACATTATGAGGGCATTCTCCTGTGTTGCTGTGTTCCTGTGTTCCTGTGTTGCTGCACGTTAAGCCAGATACAGTACTCTGCCCGCCGCCATTTTGTTGAAGCGCTTGTTGTTCACGGATCTTTAGAGACATTGAGCAGTCATAACCAAGTCAAATAGCACAGTTTACCCCAACAGTTAGTATTGTTGCCCACAGACTGCGCAGATTGTAATAATGGGGTCGCTGGGCTTTTCCAGGTCGCAGTCGCAGTCGGGTGCTTGATCAGACCGCCATTAAGCTGCCATTAAGCCGCCGGTGTATCGCGCCGGTGTTTCGCGCCTTTACCTCCCTTCCGTGTTGGTCGGTTAAAATGCGGCCAAAAGCATTCTTTCTACTCACGGTTCCGGGGGCTGGGCATGTCGCTGGTCATACCGCTGGTTAGGGGGTCCATTTCTGGTCACTTTAGACTCCTGTCGCTGACTGTGGCGAGCGGACCAGGTGCCCCGGAGTGCCGCGCTGCTGTTTCCGGCATTAGTCTCCGTCCCGCTTTTCAGTCTACAGCGGTCAGAGCGGATGGTTCTGCTACTTCAGCATTCCGCGCTCGAAATTAGCCCAAACTTCAGGGCATGGTGCAGAAAGATCCCGACAGTCGAATCCTTCACCTTCCAGGAGCTGGGGGGTCAGATAGCAGCCCTCTATGACCGTTAAAGGAGCAGTCGCCTGGAGGAGGTCAGAGCTACGCCGCCATTCTCTCCGACGTCCAAGCCACGCCCCCCGCCTTCAAACATTTTTGATCAATTTATAGACGGTGCATTCTCTTGGAACAGGTGTTGTGGATACCTCGATGTGAAGTCTTGGCATTTTGTGTTCGCACATGTTGCAAACAGGTCTTGGGGTATACCTAATGTTTGGAATAGTTCATGTACTGCTTTGTGTTCAAGGTCCCACTCATGTGATGATCCCTCTTGCCTGTTTAGCCTGCCACCTATCACTCTTTTTACACCTTGCAGGTGTATGGCTGCTAATAATAAACCTCTTTGAATGGACCATTCCCATATCTCTTGTGCTACTTGGTATAGGACATGTGAAAGTGTTCCCACTATTTTGTTCAGGTAAAATATCCTTGTGTGGACTGCTTGGATCTGTGTGTTCTTACCTTGATATGTACGTGGAAGGCTGTTAATGCCAGAAAAACTGTCTTGAGTTTTAGGACAGAGATAACAGGCTCATGCTGCTGATCTTCCAGATAGAAGTCTTCCTGCCCTTCCTATTCCTGTGTTTCAGGTCTTAAAAGGGGTTCTAGATCTGACTCCCTCTCTGTCTCAGCTTCACATCTGGTAGGTGTCATTGGAAATCATCAGACCTTGAGATATTTGTTGATGCGTATTCTCAAGGTTGAGCACATGTTGTTCTGCATCAACCGTCGGGGTAGGTCGTTTTATTCAGAGTCGAAATGTATCGCTCTTTTGATCCCAAGATCAATCACCTTTTGTAGTTGAGTCAGAGTTAGGTTTCTCCTTTTTGGTGTCCTGTGTTTTGGACCCCAGTTGCTTTTTAAATTTGATCTTGCCTTTGACCACTGTGTTATGGTGTTGATGATTATTTCCAGTCCGAAACCTTTGCGCAGCGACTCTGTGATCTTGCGGGCATTCGTTTTCTTTGCTTGAAGTGATTTTCACTGTTTAACACCACCTCCTCTAATTCAGTGTAAACCATCTCCTATGCAGTGGACCCCTGATATCCCTGTGCCTTCTCTTCTTCTTCAAGGATTTTGTCACTTGATAGTCCTAGCGCCTTAATGGAAGTATGTTTCAACTGCATCATTGTGAAATGGTCCAACTTTTGTTATCTTTGCACCTTAAGTGTTCTAGAGAGAGAGTCTTAGCATGCCTTACAGGCTGTGATATTTGGTCCTCAGGGAGACAAAGACTGATCAGTCTGTGCTCATCCTTCTGTGGGAGTTTGCGGTGGTACTGGGACAAAATTTTAAAGGGTAATTTTCAATCCTTTTTGACTTAGATACTCCGAGAAACCCCCACCCCATAACTAAGCTTTTCCCAACTAAGCATTCTCCGAAAAGTAGTCAAAGCCCAGGTGGAAAACAAAAACAGTTCTTTTTTATGGTTTTCTTCATGGTTCACCACAGTTGTCGCAATATTCCTCCTTTTTCCAGTGCTTTTTCATCTTGCTTTTGGTGTTTTTCTCTGACTGTACAACTATCACAACCCGGAAATGTAGCCTGTGCTTCCAAATACAAGAGTGGAAAAAACAATCAGAAGATGGCAGCTATGCACAGAGGAATTGTGGGTGTATGTCTGATAGCCAAACAGATTCTATAGTATGAAATACCGTAAAGGGACCTGCAGAATTGTTCAAAGCTAACAGCATACTGAAAACCATAAAACAACGTGTTTCTTTTACACTTGATCAACCACACTCAATGAGCACATCCCATAACACAATAACCGCACCTCAGTGGTCATCGTGCACCACATGTAAAAACTTCCCATAAAGCATCAAAATAAAAACATCCTTACAACCACACACCCTACCGCGTGTAGCAAGCTACCCATGTAGGCAAGCATTTCAACGCCCCACATAGGGGTAGTAAGCGCTGTATAAATGCCGCAAGACAAACACAAGGGAAGATTAACCCCTTGCATGCTCGTGACGGAACCATACCGTCACGACCCACGGTGGTGCTGTGCTGGTGACGGAATGGTTCCGTCACGGCCCGGCCGCCACGCTGGCGCTGCAGTGATTTCACGTCTGCGCGGCGTGTTCTATTGAGCGGGCGGGGCCGTGACGGAACCATTCCGTCACAAGCACAGAGCCACTGTGGCTCGTGAGGGAGTGGTTCCGTCACGAGCATGTCGGCGCCGCGCTGCCCCTTCCCACCTAACGCCGCGGCGGAATTACCGCCGCGGCCAAGAGGTTAAACCCTACCTACTAGTTTTTTTAAAGGAACAATTCCAAACCCAACTAATAGATATCCAACTAATGAACAGTACATGCATTCAGAGCAAAACACAAGATAGCACACCCTTTAAAAGAAGCACATATGCAACAGCACCAGTACTCAAAATCTGTCCACCTCAAATGTATATTTGACAGGGTTTGTTTTGATGGTAACACAGGATGCCCACATTGCAGATTTGTAGGTATCTTTACACAGAACTCAAGTGAAGAAGGCTGCTGTGGTCGCTATAGTTTTTCTAGAACATGCTTTGACCACATCAAAGAGGTCTTTCAGTAGGGCAGAGTGTGTTTCAGGCTGCACACCAGCAAACCATTTCATGTTTTAATAAAGATAGGCCTTTCATGGGATAAGAAAAAAACAAAAAATAGATCAGACAAGCAAAACTCATTTGTCTTGTTCATGTACAACTTAAAACATCTCTCTGTGTAAAGATATTTCCACAAAAGTTCTAATATGGGGACAAAGTTTGGCAACATGACTTGTTAGTTCAAGTGAAATTCAGTGGGTACCTTTGATATAAAGGGAGGATTTCTCTTCCGGAAAAAAGTATCTTTGTGGACTATGGTACCTTTACAGCAAAGGTTGGATGTCTTCTAAGATGAATATTTTATAATCTGTTCAAAAGGAGGTCTGGATCAGTGCTGATGTAACAGTATTGAACACATAGGAGCAGAGATGGTCAACCGTGGATTTTTTCTGGACAGGGCTTCCATGAACCGATTGAACTCTTAGTTTGGAATGTATGTTGTGCTGTCTTGAATAGTGAGATATCACAGTTAGATAAGCTCTGACCAACAAGTATTTCTGGCCATGTTCTGCTAGGCCAGGAAGTGTGTAAGCATTTTGCAGGGTTTGGTCGATAAAGGATTCACACTCTTCGACCAATAATGGATTCAGGGGCATATTACCAACGATTAGCGATATTTATCACTAACGATGCTTAGCAACGAATTTTTTAACGCTAAGCATCGCCAGACATTATCGCAGAGATAACTTGCTATTAGCAAGGTTTATCTCAGAAGTGATAAAAATCCTCGCGCTAACTGCCAAATGAGAGATTATCGCTGGAAAACCAACGATAATCTCTCGAAGTTTGGCGTTAGCTTGATGATAGGGGCTCACAAACTTAGCCGTGATATCCACATTCCATAGGATATCCTGGCTAAATCAGGAAAATACCAGGTGTAAAAAAAAGCAGTGCTAATCGTGGTTAGCGCTGCTTTTTTTTATCACTAATAGGGTTAGTGAAATCCTTGATAATAGGAGAAATGTCGCTTAACAACATTTCTCCTATTATTTTTCTCTGGAACGTCCCCTTTGCATCTCATTAGATATGCAAGGGGAAGCGTAGAGAAAAAGGGTGCTAACATGCAAATTTGCGTGTTAGCACCCTGCTGCTGATAGGGAGATAATTTTATCTCCGCTTTCTTGACTTTTAAAGCCAAAAAAGCGGAGATAAATCCCTTGATAATATGCCCCTCAGACCTTTGAGCATGCCCCAAAGCCAGACCATTCCTTTTCAAGTAGAGGTTTTCATTATGACCTGCCCCTTGGATGCTCTCGGAAGGGATCTGCAGTTTTCAGGAATATGCATAGATCAGCATTCTAACTCTGAAGCCACCGGTCCATTATCTGAAGGGAGGCTGGACTCTGGTGAGAAGCAGGATTCACCTTGAAGTTGGCCAGCCAGTCTCATATTCCACAGATTCAACAGCCAATCATATCAGGCCCAAGCTAGAGCTAACAGGATGTTTTTGCTGCGCCTTTAATTTTTAAGAGCAAACCACTAATTTGAGGAACGGTAAGAAAAGCGTAGACGAATATTCTGTATCATGGTATCGAAAACATTTACCTCCCACCAATCCCACTTTTGAATCTTTGGGATACCACCACCTGCTAGAGGAAAAGGTGCATTTGGTGTTCTGTGGCAGGCAAAAATGCTGACGTATGTTTGAAAATCCTGACCTTCTAAGGCTTAACAGTGCACTGAAACGTGTCGACCATCCGTAAAAAGACAAGAAGGTTTTTAATATTAACCCATTTTCAATCTGGTACTGGAGGAAGCAAATTACATTTTCCCCATTCATACACAATTCTAGCTTGAAGACAACAGAGTATAGCTCGGACGGCATTACAGAGCATCTAATGATATGTTCAATGTGCCAGGTCTACTTGAGGTCCATACCACTGGTAATTAAGCCTGACATGCAAGGCCATAGTGGTTGTTTAATCAGTTCCGCGTAGGGAAGAAGCTTTCAGTGGCCAATCGTACAAGTGCGAGTTAATTTGAATTATTGAGAGGCAGAGAGGACTGAGGGTACAGATTTATTGCAGAAAAGAAGAACCTTAAACTTACAAGTGTAATTCATCATAAAATACAGATAACAGCAATGTTTGGGACATATTGGGATGTTGACATAAGCACACTTGAAATCTCATGAGAGAAAATTGCTTTTATATACAAACAGCAAAATGTGTCTTAGAATAACCAGCTTGAACCCCTGTTTAACCAAGAATAGGTTTCATTCCCCAAGATCTCAGAATAATTGCAACAAACGTATTCTTCTTGAAAAGAAAGCATTGAAAATGAAATCCTTTATCTCTTTGAAACATTAGAAGCTGCTCTATCACTTTCTTTACCTGCATACCTAGAATTTATTCTCCAACTGAACAAAAATGCTGGTTGCCTTCTTTTGTTACAGGCCAGGGGGATATTTTGAGAGTTTGAGACAATACCATATTAAATGACATCACACACCCACCTGACTGAGGTATCTTCCGGGCAAGCACCCAGATTAAATTTGTTTATGTTCTTCCAAAGTGTGTATCTTGGCAACAGCTAACAGAGGCTGTCCACTGGTGATATGTGTCCATATAGAACGTTTTGAATCAAGTTAAAACTCAAGACATATGGCTGAATCAGCTATCAAATGTGTGGTACCATTTGAAGCAAGCAAGTTAAACCAGGACTGAAGCTGGATTTTATTTAGTCTGGTAGAAAAACAGAACAAATTCTGTCTGATGGGTGGTGAATTTAAGATTCGAATTTGGCATCCCAGTCAATCATCTGAAGGCTACCCCGCAGGCAAGGAATGTCGGGTTGTGATGACATCGTAATATAGAGCCGGATTATGGATTATCTGGACTCCTTCTGTGGAAGTTACGGAGGCGTAATGTGGGGTGTCATGCCTAGCCGAATAGTCATGTGATTGTGCAGGTGGTGCACCAGATAGAAAGTCTGTTGGTCTGGGGCCATTGCCGAGATCTTTGGTAGCCTTGCTGTTTATCTTGGTGAGGATTGTTCTGAACATATTGAAAAAAAGTACTATGCTGAGACTCTGACAGTGTATGACTGTCTTCTTGAAGAATGATATGCGGATCTTCTTCGCAGTGAGGATAACGATCTAGAAGATTTTATGTCCACCTTGATGTTTCATTCACATGTTTAACGGTAAATGGTCATTAAACTGCTTCTCAAAATTCTGGTCTGAACCCATAGCTCATCATGGTGTTGGAATACAGAAGCATTTGTATTTGATTACAGCAAATGCTTCCTTTTATTCTTTAAGAATGTTTTCAGTGTTACCTCGCTCTTCGGCCAGTAACATGATCATCAACGTTGGTATGACATGCCAAGTATGTCCCCGATAGAGCCCCAATATCACAGTAACATTTGCCATTCTAACAGAAGCTACTTCGAAGACTTTCACCCTTCTCCATTTCATGCCCACTTTGCAGCCTTACAATTCAGCAAAGGAGGGTTGCGGTTGAGTTCGATGTAGGGGAGGCAAGGAACCTCCCCCTGAGCTGTAGGTTGCGTGGAGGAATTTTGCTTGGACATCTTGCATCATTCCTTTACATTACCAAGGAGAGAAAGAGTGGGATCGTAGAACGGTGTTCTCCTTATGGAGAGCATCAATGGTAATATCTTTCATCATATATACCTCTTCCTATTCAGACTCTCCTACCCAGAGGATGAAAAGGAAAGCGTTACCTGTGACTACTGGTTTGTTGTCTTTGGTATTGTAGATTTATATGCTGCACACCATCTGGCGACCTAGTATAGGGCTCCAATTTTTACAAGCAGATTTTGATTGCAGAAGGAGCTTTTGGTTTCTATGAGACACATGGTACGTTCCCTGGACAGCTACAATGCACCAGGATATAGAACGCCACCTCAGATTGTATTTTCCCCCTCAAGGATAGTGAAGTGTCATAATCTCAGTGTACTGTAGAGGAAACATGCAATTTCTATAGTACATATAAGGAAAGGAATATGTTACTTACCCAGTAAGCCTCTGTTCGTGGCATAGAGTGCTGTAGATTCACATACTAAGCATACTACCGCTGTCGACTGTTGGGTTCGGATGTGAGCAAGTTGTTTTTCTTCGAAGAAGTCTTTTGAGTGATGAGCCAAAGTGAGTCCTCCTTAGTGATAATGCACATAGGCATCGGCTCCAGTGTTAGATTGTTTTCCCGCAGGCGGGTGAGACTGGAGTGATAGTAATTATCAGTAAAGAGATGACCATGCAAATGAAATAGTGTAAAGGAACTGCAACAACCACCGGTATCCGGGAGGAAGGTGGGGCATGTGAATCTACAGCACTACATGCCACGAACAGATGCTTACAGGCAGTGATTAATTTGTAACTGAATATGTGCCAGGGCTCAAAACTTTGCTCAAACTCCCCCCCACAAAGTTACCAAACTATGGGGCAGATTTACAATAAGTGGCACATCCCTGCATATCGGCAGGGATGCGCCCCTTATTGTGCACCACGCCTCCGCCACTATGGATGCGCCGCATTTACAATGCGGCGCACCATGGGGCAAAAACGGCACAGATGCGTCACGCATCTGTGCCGTAAAAGTGGCACATTGCTGGAGTTGCGTCACAAGCGCAACGCAGCTCCAGCAATGCTCTAGGGGGGCCTATTCTTACAATGCTGCGTCAATCCTTACGCGTTCTTCAAGCAGGCGCAGGGTTTTGACGCAGCATGGGCCCCAAAGTGACGGAGTGAAATCTTGTAGATTTCACTCAGCCACTTTTAGGAGGTGTTCCCGCATTGGAACGCCCCCCCCCCCGTGCCAGAACGCCTCCTTTTGACGCAGGGCTTAGATGCGTCACGTTGTAAATGTCCCGCACCATGGCGCATCTTTTGTGCCGCCACTGCGTCACAAAAGTGACACAATGGCGGCGTAAAAGAGGCGCAAGGGGCTTGTAAATCTGCCCCTAAGTATCTTTATTCCACATCATGCATTTTCCACCCGTCACCCTACACTCCCTGTTACCATACACACTTTACCTAATTCTTGCATGTTATTTTTCTTCCACTGTTTCCCTCTTTCATACTGTATTTCTATATTTTTCTTCCTCCTTCTTTCGCTGTCCTATTCTGGGTCAACTATGATAAAGGCCTCCCAAAATGAGTACCAGTCAGTCCCATCAGCCACCACCAGAGCACTGGCTGTTGGTGTGACCAATTTCTTCATTCAGTAAGGTGAAAGGAGGATAAGGGTATTGATGGCCGAAAGTTTTGAGATAAGCACTGGTGCTGCTAATGCTAACTAATTGTAATCGGTAACTGTGGCAGTAAGGAAGGTTGCAAGAGGATGTGATTACAAATAGATATAGGGGTGGCTGCCCAGATACTGTGCAGTCTCCTACAGCATTGCCAGAACTCTAGATGCTTTGTGAAGAATTTAGTAGTGTCCAGAGCATTGCTTCTTTAAAGTGAATGTATGGTATGTTATTATTTTAAGTTCTAATATTTAACTTTATAAAAATATAATTCAATGAAGCATCTTGAAATGCTCTTTGAAATTTCTGTACATTATTATCTTTTATAAGCTGTTTTCCTGACTTGATATGGAAATTATTTCCTGGAGACATACTTCAACATATGCTTTCTACACAAATTTTACCATAAGATTGTCAATCTACATCCCTTAAGTCCCACAACACTTCACTTTACTCTAATCCAATATAATTTTCAGTACAACACTACCGTGTTTAGACACCGATCGATGTTCTCCCTATGCAAATAGTAAGACTGCCAAATGAAAAAGTCAGGATGCGCTCCTCTGATTAAATTAATATGTCATCTTGTGCACCTTGTCAAGTAACTTTGCTCCTACCTTACCTGCTCGGTGTGATGTGATGTTGGCTGGTCACAGCAAGTCACATTACTGTCACGCTCTAATCTTCTGTGCGAGTCACAACGGCATCTAAAGTTCAGCATCGCCTGTCGTGGCCTGCTACCCAGTTGCTCCCTGTAATGCGGTAACTTCCAGGCTCACGGAAGCAGCACAGCAATTAGAGTGCTGGTGTGTTTTTATGTGCAAAAACACAGTTGATGGACAGAATGTAGAACAATGTCATACATTCACCCCAGTACAAGGATCTGGGCCTAAATCCATCGTTTTTTTGCACTCCACACCACCCTGGGTTAGACACTGGCTATATGCAAATCAGCTCTGACCCTGTGCCTCATGGGAACAGTCCAGTCCGAACTACCAAGCCATGTCTTTCCCAGACCGGAATCAAGCATCCAAGGACCGGTTTCTGGCTATCAGCCTGGATAGTTTGACTCCAGTGGTGTGGAGAGCCTGGGACTCACGCCTGAGCATACCCAGCCCACTCGGGGTGAAAATTGCAAAAAACACAGTTGATGGACAGAATGTAGAACAATGTAATACATTCACCCCAGTACAAGGATCTGGGCCTAAATCCATCGTTTCTTTGCACTCCACACCACCCTGGGTTAGACACTGGCTATATGCAAATCAGCTCTGACCCTGTGCCTCATGGGAACAGTCCAGTGTGTTTTTATATAGCACTGCAGACTGCAGTACACCATCCATCTGACATGGACTGTACTTTAAAGTAATCTATTCCGTTCGAGGCACGCGTGGCTGTAGATACACATGCCCTGCATAGACTGTAAAGCCGTTCCTCTCCAAAAGTGATGGCTAGCCAGTGGGTGTTGCAGTTGTTTGTAAGAGAGTGGTCTGCTGCCTTCCCTACATTGGCTTGTTGGCGTGCTAAACCATCCACAAAATAATGTTAATGTGAAAGTGTGGTGTAGACCATGTAGCTGCCTTACAAATGTCAGTTATTAGGATATTACCCAGGAAAGTCATGGAAGCACCTCTTTTATGAGTAGTGTCTGCCATAGGGTGTGTAGGTAAAGTCCTTTTACCTCTGGCGTAACATATCTGAATGCATTTAATTATCCATCTGGAAATGCCAGATATGGGCTTTCCGGTGTGAGGGGGCGAAAAAGCAACAAAGAGTCATTTTGTTTTACAACTTTAGTTTTGCCAATATAATACATCAGAACGCTTTTGACATCTTGGGTATGAAGAGGTCTTTCTGCAACTGAATCAAGGTGCTGAAAGAAAACTGTTATTTTAAAAGATTGATTGAGATGGAAAGAAGAAACCATTTTTGTAAGGAATTTTGAGTTGCTTTCAAGGACCACCCTATATCTGTGTAGCTGGAAGAAAGGTTCTTCCAAGGTTAATGCCTGGAGCTCACTGACACCACTAAGGGGCATATTATCAAGCGGCAGCGATAATTATCGCTGGCCACTCTTAGCGCAAGCATAAATATTGCCGGCTATCGCTGGATTATATCGCAGCGATAGGGCATTATCATCAACACTTATCTCCAATGCGATATAAAATCCAGCGATAGCGGAAAAATATGTGATTATCGCTGGAAAACCCGCGATAATCACACAGTGATAGACGAATCCTTGTAGATAGGGCAGGGTGGTCTCATCCTTATCTACCACCCATAGGCTATAATGGCTTAGTAAGATTCAGAGCAGGCGTAATTAAACCTGCGATAAGCGCGGTTAGTGCTTCTTTTATTGTCGCTACACAGGTTAGCGAACAGATTGATAATAGGAGAAATGTCTGTTAGCGTCATTTTCCATGTTATTTCTGTCAGTTACGCCCACTTTGCATATCATTAACGTTGCAAAGCTGGGCATTGAGGAAACGGGCGTAGAGGCATAGAATCACACATGCTAGCGTGTCCTTGCTGATAGTGCGATAAAATTATCGCCGCTTTTCACCCGAAGACGGACACTAAAGTGATGATAATTTTATCGCGGGGCCTTGATAATATGCCCCAAAGTGAGGTAATGGGCACCAAAAAAGCAACCTGCCAAGACAACAATTAGAGGGGACAGTTATGCAGTGGTTCAAACGGTGGACCCATAAGTCTTGTAAGTACAATATTGATATTTCATGCGGATCCTGGTGGAAATCTAGGTGGAATTTCTCTTTTAAGGCCGTCCATGAATGCCTTAACTGGTACCTTGAACAAAGATAAGTGTTGCCCATTTTGGAGATAGGCAGTAATCGTGCTAAATGTAAACATATAGAAGTGTAAGCGAGGCCACAGCTCTGCAAATGAAGATGGTAGCATACAATGTTTTGCACAGTTGCATCAAATGGAGTAATTTGTTTACTGCAACAGTAGAAAACACATCTTTTCCACTTTGCTGCATAACATGCTCTAGTTGTAAGACTACGAGCGTCTTTAAGAATGGAAGATTAAAGTTACCAAATTCTATGTTCACACAAGCTAAATCGCAACATTAAGCTCCTTCAGATTTGGGTGCCTGATTTCTCCATGGTCTGAGTGAGAAGGTTCGGGTTGAGGGAAAGTTTCTCGTGGGAAACTACAGAGAGTTCAAGCAGTATAGTGAACCATGGTTGGTGAACCTAAGTGGGAGCTTCTAGAATGGGGTGAGAGATGTTTGTCTGACCCTCCGAACCACAAAAGGAAGAAGAGGGAGCAGCAAAAAATCATAGGCAAATATCCCAGACCAGTTCATCCACAGATTATGGTCTTTGGATAGTGGGCGTTGGTACCTGGAGGCGATGTCTGGGCATTTTGCATTGCCCGCAGTTGCGAACAGGTCTATCTGTGGAAACCCTCACTAGTGAAAGTATGGGAGAAGGACTTGTGAGTGCAGTAGTGACTCTGAATGGGAGCACTTTGAACTGGTAATGCCTTCCAGCTATAACCGATCTGAGATATTTGTGATGAGCTGAATGGATTGGGATGTGGATGTAAGCGTCCTTTAAATGTAGTGCTGACAAAGTCGACTTTTTGAAGCAGTAGGATCATGTGCTGAAGAGTGACCATATGGAAGTGTTCTGATAATATCTGATGATTTAAGGGCCTAAGATTTAAGATGGGCTATAGTGATCGGTCATTTTTTGGAATTAGAATTTACAGGGAGTACACTCCCGAACCTTGATGTTGAAGATGGACAGGCTCTATGTCTCTTTTAAGCAAAAGAACTCCCACTTCTTGTTTGAGCAGGTTTTGACGTTCTGTCGAGAGATTGTGTCTGCGCAGTGGAAGGTTTTGAGGGGTGGTCATAAGATACTGACAATCACGATGTTGGATAATGTCCAACACCCACGGATCTGGTGGTATAGTTTTCCAAGTGGGGAAGAAATATTGTAGTCTGTCCCCTACAGGTGATGAATGGTCGGGGGAATGATAAGAGACTCTGCGTTGAGGTGGAGGGTTCAGAGCGTGTTGTGGCACTCCTACTGCGGCCCTTGGAATTATTTCCTCTATACATTCCTCTGTAGAACCCCATTGATGGGGAGGTTTGTTGCTGCCTCTATGAGGAGATAGAGGAATCAAGTGGTGTAGTTTCGGCACCCTTTTTGTATGAGGGACGCTGTAAGGAGCCACGCAAAGCAGGGGGCTGGAGCACCCTAATTGATTTAGCTACTTCAGTGTCCTCCACCATTTTCTCCAATGCTTGGTCCACATGGGGACCAAAGAAATGCTCTTCAGCAAAAGGCACATTTAATAGTTTTTGTTGCACCTCCAGCTTTAAGCCAGATATACGTAGCCAAGCATGTCTATGCAACAACACAGTTGTATTGATGCCCCTGGATGCTGTGTCCGCTGAGTCTAGGGCACACCTGATTGAACTGTTGGAGAGAGGCATTTTCCCACAGTATCATATCCCCTTTTTTTTAATACTCCTCAGGGAGGTGTTGGAGGAGCGCCTCGATTTTGTTCCAATGTGCCCAGTCATATCTTGCTAACAAGGCTTGGGTGTTAGTAATACGCCAGCGATGGGAGGATTGTGCTACCACCCACTTCCCTGAAGCTTCAATAGGTTTGAACTCCTTGTCAGGTAGAGGAGCATCTGTTGATGATTGTGAATTGAGCCTTTTACAGGCATTAGATATAAGCCGCGAGTCTAAGGAAAGCTGACCCTTGATGTAAATAAGACCCGAGGGTGCTGGTCTATATGTCGTCGGAATATCGCAGCATGCCCTTGAGCATAGGAAGAAATTAGCAGAATGTATGCGGCATGGACAACATTTCAAAAAGAAAATCGTTCCCAATAGGTTCTTTGTGGAAAAGGATCGGGTGATATCCGCTGCTTTAATAATGAGGTCTTGAAAAGAAGCATCATCATCAGGGGGTATAGATCTGGGTCAGTATCACGCGGGGATCAATGCTAGTTATTCCAAGGAACTGTGGGCTGTGGATATGAATCATCGCCACCAACCCCCTGCACTCCTCATTCCCCCCAACTCCTTAAAGCAAAAACAACCTGTAATGCTTGAGACCAGCATTAAAAGTCCAAAGTGTGCACAGATTGTGATTTACAGCTATTCATGCTCCAACATATATTTAGGTCCTGTGACCCTGAGGAATCTTCAGGTTCATCATCCTCACTGTGATTACTTTTTTCCCCATCCTCCTGGTTGAAAGACGGTTCATGCAAGATCAGAGTTTGAGGTGAGGTGCAATATTCAAAGGCGAGGAGGACAGAATAACTGATCCTGCAGTAACTAAGAAATTATAATTTGGCGCAGCTGGTTTTGTCATCAATTTATAATACCAACGTATGATGGCTGTATTGCTGGCAATCAAGATGATGGTTAAGAGTGAATTCCTCATTGATGGGACAGTTGATAAGGTGGTGGAGTGCTTGGTTAACTACTAAAGTGATATTGGTTATGATAATTTCTGAGTTGCCAAGGAAGAAGTCAATAAGCTGGACAGTGGCAAAGGCACTTTTATTTGATGGATGAGCCGCACGCACTGAGCAGATGATGATGCTACAGTTAATGATGCAGTGCTCAATTGTATTTTTGGCAGGCAATAACATTTCAGTGCATTTTCAGGAAGCACAGACGGGTTTGCACTCGGGGAGGAATGAGTGCTCTTAGAGGTCTGTCTTAATTTTCTAGGCTACTAATTTCCCCTCCTGTTTCTTCATGACTTTGGAGGGAAGAGAAAGAGGTTGCCGTGCGTACACCGGCTCCTAAACTGAAAATTGGGCACTTCGAAAGGAGAACTCTAGGGCGGATTTATTGTTCTTTCATGCAATGCAGCAGTAGATGCTTTGTGTGAAAAGGAGAGGGGAGAAAAGCTCCATATTTACAAAGATTTGGAGCATTTCTGTGCTCTCCTTGCGCGGGTGCACTGTGGGCTTGCCTAGTGCCAGCTCAGGCACCCTTTCACTATAGTGCAAGGGTGTATGAGTTACCGCCCGCTGAGCCTTCACCAGGCGAGGTCGCCCCCACTCCGCTGCTCCTGCCCGCTGCCTGCCTGAGCCCTGCTCTGCTTCCTCGCTGCTGCCTCGTTGCTGCCTTGCCTCGTTGCTGCCTTCTGCGTCTTTCCCCCTCCTGCTGCCTCGTTGTTGCCTTCGTCGTTTTCCTTCTCCCCTCTGCTGCTACACTCGTCTTTTCCCTTCTATCCTGCCTGCTTGCCCTCTGTGTATCCCTTTCCCCCCTCAGCTATCCGTGTGTCTCCTCCCGTCCGCCGGACGACCCAGCCGCCGCTGAGCCGCCCTCAGACCTCCTTCCCGGCACAGTCCTCCGCCGACTCCGCCCCCCTCCTGCCCATTGGCCGCCCCGCTCCCGCCACCCAGCTGACCCGCCCTCCCGGCTCCTCACTTATGACGCCCCCAGAGCGACCGCGCAGCGGACGCGCACAGCGGGAGCGCCGAAGGTGCGCCAAAGGTAAGCCCGTCTGCGCCCGTCCGTGCCTGGCCCGCGCCCAGTGCCAGGACCCCCTGCCCCCGCAGACACCAGCCCACCCGCCGGACCTACGACGCCACCGAGCTCAACGCACTCAACGCTGGCCGGATCCCGAAGTGCTACCGAGCCTCCCCGAGACGCACCCACGGACCCTTCTGCTGCCACTCCTGCAAGTTCACCTGCATCCGGACCTGCCCTACACCAGCACCGACCAAGACGAGCACCAGCAGCAGCCACCTGAAGTGCATCCTGCTCAACACCCGCTCCGTCCACAGACACGCCGTCGAGCACTGGAACCTGCTCGATACCACAGCCCCTGACGTCGCCTTCCTCACGGAAACCTGGATGAACGCCTCCTCAGCGCCCGACATCGCCATCCCGGACGGATACAAGATCACCCGAAGGGACCGCGTCAACCAGACAGGAGGAGGCATCGCCATCATCCACAAGAACACCATCCGCATCACGACCAACACCGACGACACCCTTGCACCCGCCGAACACCTGCACTTCCAGATCCACATCAACTCCAAGACCACCCTCAGAGGCACCCTCATCTACAGACCCCCGGGACCACGCACACAATTTAGCGAAGACATCGCCGACTTCATCAGCCCGCACGCCCTCCCCTCCGCTGACTACATCCTCCTCGGGGACCTCAACTTCCACCTGGAGAACAACAACGACCGCAACACCACCACCCTGCTGGACAACCTCGCAAACCTCGGACTCAAGCAGCTGGTTACCACCCCCACCCACTACGCCGGACACACACTCGACCCCGTGTTCTCATCCAGCAAGGACATCACCTTCAGCCACGCCACCGGACTCCACTGGACGGACCACAGCTGAGTCCACTTCAGCTTCAGAAGGACCACGATCCACCACCACCAGCAACAGGTTGCACGCAGAAGCTGGAACAAGATCACTGCCGACCAGCTCGCGACCTCCCTGAGCAAGAACCCCCCCACCGGCACAACAAACCCCAGCCAGGCGGCCACCAACCTCGCAAAGTGGATCAGCAACTGCGCAGACGACCTCGCCCCTCTGAGGACCCCGCCTAGCAGACCCGGCAGCAAGAAAGCCCCATGGTTCACCGACGAACTCAAGAGCTCCAAGAGGAACTGCCGAGCCCTCGAGAAAGCCTGGCGCAGAGACCCAACGCAGGACAACATGACTGCCCTCAAGCTCGCCACCCGAAAACACCACCAACTGATCCACGCCACCAAGAAAACTGCATTCAAGGAACGACTGGACAACAACGCACACAACAGCAAGGAACTCTTCAACATCGTTAAAGAGCTCTCCAACCCCAACGCCGGAATCAACGACACCGCCCCCTCACAAGACCTCTGCAACTCCCTCGCCGCCTACTTCTACAACAAGATCGCGGACATACACAACAGCTTCGGCACTCAACCAACGCATGCCACGACCGAACCACCGCCCCCCTCACCACCACCCTCGGCGCCTGGACCCCGATCAGCACCGAAGACACCATCCGCACGATGAACTCCATCCACTCTGGATCTCCGACCGACCCTTGCCCTCACCACGTCTTCAACAAAGCCGACACTGTCATTGTACCCCACCTGCGGGACATCATCAACACCTCCTTCGACACCGCTACCTTCCCGGAGAGCTGGAAGCACGCCGAACTCAGCGCCTTACTCAAGAAGCCATCAGCCGACCACCACCGACCTCAAGAACTACCACCCCATCTCGCTGCTCCCGTTTCCTGCAAAAGTCATCGAGAAGACCGTCAACAAACAGCTGGCCGCCTTCCTCGAGACGAACGGATCCCTCGACCTCTCGCAGTCTGGATTCCGGGCCAACCACAGCACCGAGACCGCCCTGATTGCAGCCACCGATGACATCCGAGCTCTGCTCGACAACGGAGAAACAGCGGCCCTCATCCTCCTAGACCTCTCCGCGGCTTTCGACACTGTCTGCCACCGTACCCTAGTGCAGCGCCTCAGCAACGTCGGAATCCAGGAGAAGGCACTGGAGTGGATCATCTCCTTCCTCGCCGAAAGGACACAGAGAGTCCGCCTCCCCCCGTTCAGATCAGAAGCCACCGAAGTCATCTGCGGCGTCCCTCAAGGCTCCTCGCTCAGCCCAACCCTCTTCAACATCTACATGAGCCCCCTCGCAGCCATCGCACGCAATCACAACCTCAACATCATCTCCTACGCCGACGATACCCAGCTGATCCTCTCCCTTACCAACGACCCCGCCACCGCCAGAGCCAACCTACACGAAGGGATAACAGACGTAGCCAAGTGGATGATGAACAGCCGCCTGAAACTGAACTCGGACAAGACGGAAGTCCTCA
This sequence comes from Lissotriton helveticus, assembly GCF_964261635.1. Classification (NCBI taxonomy): domain Eukaryota; kingdom Metazoa; phylum Chordata; class Amphibia; order Caudata; family Salamandridae; genus Lissotriton; species Lissotriton helveticus. Next base: position 126,243,330 of record NC_136068.1, on the reverse strand, counting down.
TCCTGGGATCTTCGCCCTCCGCCTGGGACGACTCCTGGTGGCCCCCCGCCCTGGGCAGCGCACCCAAACCTACGGACCACGCACGCAACCTGGGCTTTATCTTGGACTCCTCCCTCTCCATGACTAGACAAATCAACGCCATCTCCTCGTCATGCTTCAACATCCTGCGCATGCTACGTAAGATCTTCCGGTGGATCCCCACCGAAACCAGGAAGACGGTCACCCAGGCCCTCGTCACCAGCCGTCTGGACTACGGCAACTCCCTCTACGCCGGTACCACCGCCAAACTCCAGAAGAGGCTCCAGCGGATCCAGAACGCCTCAGCACGTCTTATCCTGGACATCCCCCGCCGCAGTCACATATCCGGACACCTGCGAGACCTTCACTGGCTCCTGGTCAATGAGAGAATCACCTTCCGTCTCCTCACCCACGCACACAAAGCCCTACACAACCAAGGACCAGGATACCTCAGCAGCCGCCTCAACTTCTACGCTCCCACACGCCAGCTTCGATCGACCGGCCACGCCCTCGCCGCCGTCCCCCGCTTCCGAAGAGCCACCAGAGGAGGAAGGTCCTTCTCCTACCTGGCCGCCAAGACTTGGAACTCCCTCCCGACCCACCTCCGCCTGACCCAGGACCACCTCGCCTTCAGGAAGCAGCTCAAGACCTGGCTGTTCAAGCAGTAGCGAACCCCCCCCTCCCCTAGCGCCTTGAGACCCTCCGGGTGAGTAGTGCGCTTTATAAATGCTTTGATTGATTGACAAGCAGGATTGTTTTGGGGCTAAAAGGGACACCTTCCTGCACAAAAACAATCCTAGAGGCATATCCCTCTTTCTGTGTGTTCTACAGAATGCAGGACATGTATAAAGAGGAATTAACTGGGAGAAATAAAGGTATTTTTCTTAGTTACACATCTGTCAGGAAAGCATATAATTTTGGAGCAAACCCAGGTTTAGAAGTCTGCGGTCTAAATACATGGATGGGTGCATGTGAACATTCCTGTTCTACCTAAGTAACGCCTATCCGATGCAAACTGATGCAACGTAGTGCTATGCTCTGCGTTACTTTGTATTTACTAAACCACGTAAAGTGGCTTTATGTGGCTTAGTGCATCCCAGTTAAGGACTTGCGTCATGTAAGGACAATGCAACTCCAAGTAAATCTGCCCTCATTTATTACTGTAACAAAAAAATTGCAGAAAGGGCACTGTAAATTTTAACAGCTGTGGGCGTTTGGAGTAAGGTGCAGGCACAACATACACTGCACGAGTACCATCAACAATGATTTTCATAGAACCACAAGTCTGTCAGAGCTTAAAGATTTTTTATTTTGCTGGGTATAGTGGACATGGTAGAGACTCAGACGAAGCGAGGCTTCAACATCTGGAGACTGGAACTGGAACACAGGCATGCCTCTGTACCCCTTAAAGTAAGAAAGAGGACAGGAAACGAAAATCACCAAGGATGGAAGAAAGGTTCCACAAAAGTCCTTATCTGGAAATTTGTCAGTTAAAACTTCCTTCTCACCATATTTGAGAATAACGCGTAAGGCTTTTCTTCAGAAAGAGCAGAGCGGTCACAGCACTTTCACTGGATGGATGTGCAGTAGCACATTTAAGATATGGAGGCCACTGTACAGTGTACCTCAAAGCCTCACCACCTCATTGGCTCTCATGATGTAATGCTAAAATAAGTGAATTGTGCCAGTGCCCTCAACATTTACTACCAAGGTTACTCATCTCTATGAAAGTAATTGATTCAACCGTGTCAATATATGATAAATCGGAGAACACCACATTTATTGCACCACCAAACATAACCTTCTGTAGTAGGGGATCTCTGTGTATAGTCATAATCTAGTGAATAGTCCCGCCCATGTGCGCGGACCCCGGAGCAATCAAAAATAATCTCTTAAGTTGTCCAAACATGCAGAACTGCACAGACACTTAAGAGAGAATTTAAAGACAGATAATGCAGCCTATATCCACAGGCTACACTGTCCAGTACTTCAACTAGAAATTCCACCAAAAGTCCACAAACAGCACAGCCTGTCCAGGGTTTTCTTACAGAGAAAACCTTGCCTGTAACAGTAAAACCCTCTGGAATGATAGAGAGGAAGAAGTGGACAGACAAGCCCCATAGGCTGCCATTATGTGGCTCAAAACAGGATACTGTGCCTTTAAGAGAACTTTCCAGAAGCCTCACAGTATCCCAGAATGCACTGCAGGTCCCTTCCACCTTCAGTTCTTTTTTCCGGCTCCTGCTAGCAGGACCCTGGAGCATTAGCTCTTCTTTTTTGAGCTTTTTCTATATTATTTTTGTGATAAATTTGGATTTTTACAGCTTCACTCGACGTCTTTGGCCTTTATCTACATTCTGCTGTGTTTTTTTGGCAGAATTTCTGCAGTATTCTTGTCTTATACTACTTCTAGTCTGACAAGTGCTTGTCTGCAGCTGTACTAAAGGCCAAAGCTGAAGCTCACAGGTTTGTATTCTGTGTTTGCCTGTGTCTTTTGACACCTGTCTTCTCTGTGACTTCTTTTCTGGGAAGCTTTGGCTCCCAGGTTTAGAACAGAGGAGTTTGAAGGCATCTTCAGCCTCTGGGTAAGGAGAGGGTGGGTCCTCTACCGAGTCCCATGCTGTAACCTCTGGGGTTCTCCCCGGTAAAGGCACGTCTGAGCTATGACGCGGTTCCGGTCGGCTTCGAGGACGTGGAGCGTCATGGAGATGCCTCGGCGTCGTGGAGATACCTCGATGTCGATGGAGTGCCTCGACGTCGATGGAGTACCTCGACGTCGATGGAGTACCTTGACGTCGGTGGGGTGCCTCGACGTCGATGGAGTGCCTCGACGTCGGTGGGGTGCCTCGACGTCGGTGGAGTGCCTCGACGTCGGTGGAGTGCCTCGACGTCGGTGGAGTGCCTCGACGTCGGTGGGGTGCCTCGACGTCGATGGGGTGCCTCGACGTCGATGGGGTGCCTCGACGTCGATGGAGTGCCTCGACGTCGATGGGGCAGTGATGCTCGACGTCATGGAGCAGTGATGCTCGACGTCATGGAGCAGTGATGCTCGACGTCATGGAGCAGCGATGCTCGACGTAATGGAGCAGCGATGCTCGACGTCATGGAGCAGGGATGCTCGACGTCATGGAGCAGTGATGCTCGACGTCATGGAGCAGTGATGCTCGACGTCATGGAGCAGATATGCTCGACGTCACGGGGCAGGTATGCTCGACGTCACGGAGCAGGTATGCTCGACGTCACGGAGCAGTGATGCTCGACGTCACGGAGCGGTGATGCTCGACGTCACGGAGCGGTGATGCTCGACGTCATGGAGCGGTGATGCTCGACGTCATGGAGCGGTGATGCTCGACGTCATGGAGCGGTGATGCTCGACGTCATGGAGCGGTGATGCTCGACGTCAGGGAGCGGTGATGCTCGACGTCATGGAGCAGTGAGGCTCGACGTCATGGAGCAGGGAGGCTCGACGTCATGGAGCAGTGATGCTCGACGTCATGGAGCAGTGATGCTCGGCATCATGGAGCAGTGATGCTCGACGTCATGGGACAGTGATGCTCCTTTTGGGGCGTTGGTCCCTTGGACTCCGCTATCTTCCATTGGGTCCAGACGTCACGGTTATGGATGTCTCGGTGTTTGACACCGTGGTGACATTTTGACGTCGGAGTGTTGGTTATCGTAGAGACAGTCACTGTCTTAGTAATGGTGACGTCGTAGTGAAGTCAACGTCATGGGTTACAGCCGCGGAACACTTACCGGTGCTTGCGGCCTGGGTCTTGTTCCAGGCCTCGCTCCGTGGTGAGCCCCTCTTCGTAGTAGGGGACTTTGTGTTCCCGGCACCGTCCACTCACGACGCCGAGCAGTTGATCGGCATCGAGGAACCCTTCTGATGGGAGTCTGTGGCTACTCACCACGTGTGAGCGAGGGACGTTGGTCCTTTTTTGCTTTGTTTTGAGTATTCGCATGCCTACTCATCGGCTAGGCAGGGGCCTTTGGCCCCTCAGTCTGCGAATCCCCGTGCCTTGATGCCGGGGATGCGTCTTCCTCGAGTACGGGGAGTCCCTCTCCGACTCTTAACTGGTTGGCGGTACTTAGCTTTGGTCCGCTACCACCTGCCAGGAGGTTCTGGCTTCGAATGTATTTCTGACTTGGTCGCAGGGGTGGCGGCACGTAGACGTCATGCTGTGGCCCGCTGTTGCTGGGCGGTTGTGGTAGGATCCCTGTGTGGGGGTGTGTTCTTCACCGATTTATGGTTCCCCTGCCAAGAGACAGAAGGGAAGCCTTACAAGAGACCTGATGGTTTCAGTTCTAAGCATCGGTGTCGGAGCGGAGTTTTCTCTCCTGCCGACCCCCAAGTATTGTGGGTTTGTCCTACGTTGCCATACTTGTTTTCGTCGGACGTCTCTGCAGCCTGCGGCTCAGCAGGGTGCTTCTACTCTCCCGTTCTTTGGGCAACCCTTGGGCTGCCATTGGGGTAGTGAGTGGCCCGCATAAGTCTGACTCGAGACTTTTGGAAGGCTGTAGGTTTGGGGCGTGGAGACCGGCTTGAGGCCTCCTTCCCTTTCTAGCGGCGTTTTTCCTCCCAGGGTTTGTCTGTGGTCCCGGGCCGCCTTTAATACTTCACAAGTATATTGTGCGCATACGCGGGAGAGCTTGTTGCTCCTCGGCGAACAAAGGCCGGCCGGGTCTAAGTCAGTCTTCGGTTCATCAGCCCTTCTCCAGCTATTCCTCCGGTCAGCTCGCAGTTTCAGCTGCGCGAGCTACAGGCGGAGGCCGATATCCTGTTCAGGAAAAGGGCGATAGGAGACGTGCCTCTGTCTCAAGGGGAAGAGGTCTGTACTCCCGGTTCTCTCTGGTTCGCAAGAAGGACAAGAAAGAGTTCAGGTCCATTCTGGATTTGTGACAAGCAAACAGGTGGATTCGCAGAGAGAGGAATTTCGCATGCTATCGTTGCATCAGGTTTTCTCCTCAGCTGCAACAGGGAGATTGGCTCTGTCATAGGTCTACACGATGCGTACTTCCGGCGATTCCGAGTCGGCACCAATCATTATCAGTACACAGTACTGCCAGTCGGGCTGCCCTCTGCGCCCAGAACATTCTCGAAGTGCATGACGGTGGTAGCTGCACACCTGAGGATAAACGAGGTGTTTGTCTACCCGGACCTGGACGATTGGTTGATCAAGGCCTCCTCTTTCTCGGAAGCTCTAGCACACTTCCAGAAGACGTGCGTTCTTTTGAACAAGCTGGGGTTGCACATCAACATGTCCAAGGCTGTCCCGATTTCGGTCCAGTGCATACAGTACTTGGGAGCCTCCATCGATACGCTGTCAGCAAGCGTGTCTCCTTCGGAGGAGAGACGATTATCACTCCTTCGGAAGGCTTAGGCTCTTATGACCGCTCCATCTACAACAGTGGGGACGGTGTCTTCTCTACTGGGGTCGATGGCCTCTGGTATCTTCCTCACGCCACACGCACGGCTGCACATGAGACCTTTGCGGAGTGCTTGGAGGATCAGTGGGATCAGAGGAATGGATCTTGGGACGACAGGATATGACTGTCTCTGCATGCGCTTCAGTCTCTGAAGTGGTGGTGTTCGGCGGAGAATCTCCTCAGAGGGGTTCCCTTTCACAAGGACATTCCCGCACACACTATCGTGACGGATGCGTCTCGCCACGGCGGGGGGGGGGCACATTCCGGAGACTTACGGATACAAGGAATGTGGTCCCCGTTGGAGTCCACGTATCACATCAATTTACTGGAACTCAGAACTGTTCACTTGGCACTGAATGCGTTTCTTACGTCCTTCCAGACCAACTCTCTGCTTGTACAGACGGACAATACGCCCACGATGTATTGCCTCACCAAGTAGGGGGGTTCGAGATTGCGCACTCTGTCGCAGGAGGCGCAGGCGATCTGGCGCTGGCTTCTAGCCGGAGGACTGACGATCATGGTTACCCATCTGCTAGGTGTGCAGAAGGTTCGGACAGTCGCACTGAGCAGTCTGATTCAGGAAGACCACTAATGGGTCATAAACGACGAAGTACTAGGAGAAGTCTTCGCATGGTGGGGGACTCCAGACGTAGATCTGTTCTCCACCGCCGAAAGCAGCAAATGCTGAGACTTCGCCTCCGGGTACTACCAGCAGGGGACGCTGGGGTATGCGTTATGGATTAACTGGTCGAACAGCTTTCTGTACGCTTTTCCGCCCATTCCCCTGATTCCGGCGGTACTCATCAAACTGTCCCAGTCCAGGGCGCGGATGATCCTGATTGCCCTGGAATGGCCCAGGCAGTGGTGGTTCACGGACCTGCTTCACCGGTCTCTCCTTCCTTAGATACGGCTGCCGTGCAGGCCGGATCTTCTCACGAAGTTCGGGGGGAAGATGTTGCACCCCAACCTCTCGTCTTTGAGTTTGGCGGCATGGCTCCTGAGTAGTGCGTTATGTCCATTTGAATCTACCAGAAGTTTGTATGGACATACTGAAGGAGGCTAGGCGACCTTCCACTAGGACTTCTTATGCTTACAAGTGGAAGAGGTTTTTGCATCTGGTGCAAGTTCAAGGACTATGACCTACGGACATAGAAGGAAGATGTCATCCTTCCGTATCTTCTACACCTGGCGCAATCTGGCCTTAATGTCCATTGCATTGAGGTTCATCTTGCTGCGCTGACGGCCTACAGGACATGGCCTTCACAGACTTCCTTCTTTCAGGTCCCTGTGATCAAAGTGTTTTTTGGAAGGCTCGAAGACAGTGTTCCCTGCTGTCCGGCTTCCTTCGTCTTCATGGGAATTGGACGTGGTGCTGTCCTGATGGATGAAGGGGCTTTTTGAACCTATTCATAAGGCTTCATTGCAGCACCTGTCCTGGAAGGCGGCGTTCCTCGTGGCCATTACATCGGCCCGCAGGGTGAGGGAAATTCAGGCGTTGTGTGGCCAGGAACCTTATACTGTATTTCATGCTGCTAAGGTTGTTCTGCGTACTCACCCTAAAAGTTCTTCCGAAGGTTATATCGGACTTCCATGTTAACCAGACTATAACTTTGCCTACGAGTTTTCAGGATCCTTCATCTCCAGCGGAACGGTCTCTGCGTTCCCTGGATGTTAGGAGGGTGTTGAAATTTTATCTGAATAAAACCAAGGATATTCGTAGGTCAGAATAATTGTTTATCAATTATGGATCAGTCAGGACCGGTCTTGCTACCTCTAAACAGTCCATCTCGAGGTGGATTGTGTCCTGTATACAATTGTGTTACCAAAAGGCTGATAAGACCTTAGGGGGTAAACCTAAGGCTCATTCCACCAGGGGCAAAGCTGCCACGACTGCTTTGCTCCGTAGTGTTCCGCTTGCAGATATCTGCAGGGCAGCCACTTAGAAGTCGGTCCATACCTTTGTTAAGCATTACTGTCTGGACACTGTTGCCAGGGCAGATGCTCGGGTTGGGCAGGCTTCGCTGCGAAATCTGTTCGCACAGTAGTGGTGTTATTTCTCTTTTCTCCACCGCCGCTTTGGTGTGGGGATGGGCTTGCCATTCTATTCACTAGATTATGACTATGCACAGAGATCCCCTACTACAGAAGGAGTAGTTTCTGTCCTGTAACTCCAGTTTTTTAGTAGGGGTATCTCTGTTATAGTCATAAGCGCCCGCCCTCCTCCCCGGTGGAGAGAGATATTCATGTAAGAAATACTACAGGTCTGGCGTGTTACGCCTTCAAAAAGAACTGAAGGTGGAAGGGACCTGCAGTGCATTCTGGGATACTGTGAGGCTTCTGGAAAGTTCTCTTAAAGGCACAGTATCCTGTTTTGAGCCACATAATGGCAGCCTGTGGGGCTTGTCTGTCCACTTCTTCCTCTCTATCATTCCAGAGGGTTTTGCTGTTACAGGCAAGGTTTTCTCTGTAAGAAAACCCTGGACAGGCTGTGCTGTTTGTGGACTTTTGGTGGAATTTCTAGTCGAAGTACTGGACAGTGTAGCCTGTGGATATAGGCTGCATTATCTGTCTTTAAATTCTCTCTTAAGTGTCTGTGCAGTTCTGCATGTTTGGACAACTTAAGAGATTATTTTTGATTGCTCCCGGGTCCGCGCACATGGGCGGGACTATTCACTAGATTATGACTATAACAGAGATACCCATACTACAGAACTGGAGTTACAGGACAGAAACTACTCCTTCCTAACACCAACTAATCTGGAACTGATGCTGGGTGCAGAACAGAGACAGCTACCTTCGAGGTGATGGATGACACCATGGTCAAGCTAGAATGTCATTGAGGGGGTGAAAGAAAGAGGGATCTTCTCCTGCTTCTGAATGCCACAAGGGTTTGACATGGTCTGTCATGGGATGCTGCTTATTCTTATCAATCTTGATTTATCAAGGGGGAGGTTTGCGTAGGAGATGGTGCTCTTCGGTCTAGTTGGAATATTCTCAGTACATGCAAGTGATCCTCCACGTAGGGCCACATTCTAAGATGTGCCATCGACAGGGCTATCTGTGTTCCCATTTCTTTTTAACATCTACATGAAGACATTAAAAGATCTGGTGGACAAGTGGAACATTTCACTCCAACAGTGACCAATGACAACCAAATGATATCTTAAGGTACTACTTTTAGGTGATTTAATAGCAAAAAAAATCTTAGGGCCACTGATCACTGTATGCTTCTGAACTCTTTAGAACATAATCTCTTTCGAATAGATGAGCTTTAAGTAATTTTCTGAATTCACAGTAGTTTGTACAAGAACGAACGTGAAGAGGAAACTTGTTCCAATAGTAGGGAGCAAGGTAGGAGAAAGCCTTTCCTCCACTAGGAGTCAAAACAAATGGGCGTAACACACTTTAAGGCTTTATCATGGGATCTTAGGCTACGGTTAGATGTGTACGCTTTAATTTTTAGTTGCAGATATCATGGCCCTTTTCATTTTAGGGCATTATAGGTAAGGCAGCAGATCTTAAAACAACACATTTTTTCACAGGCAGCCAGTGCAGTTCCTTCAGCAGTGGGGCCGAAGAAGTACCCAAAGGACAATTGAGAACGAGCCTGGCTGCAGTATTTTGGACTACCTGAAGTTTGACAACTAGGGTCTTGTTCTAAACTGCCAAAAAAAGCATTGCCATAGTCTATCCTAATTATTACTAAGGCTTGACTAGAGTCCTTCTGGCAGAAGTTGGAAGATAGGGAAATATTCTGTGCAGAAGGCACGTTATTATAACATACTCCAGTAGTGGCCAAAATGTGTTCTTTCATCATTAGAGCTTGGTCTAGTTTCATACCAAGAGTCTTCACAGATTGTTTGGGAACAGGGGTAGACCCCAGTTGGTAAGGCCACCATTTATCTGTCTAGATGGAGGAAGCCTTTCCAAACCGCATAATCTCCGTCTTGTCTACATTTAATTGGAGATAGTTCTCGTTCCTTCAATCAGAGATGGCTAGCATGCCCAGGGCGAAGCCCTTTTTTGTAGCAGTCAGGTCAGGTTCAAATGTAAACATCAATTGGGTGTCCTCCACGTATGAAATTATTTCAAAGCTGTAACGCTCTGCGATCTTAGCAAGGGGAACCATATAGATATTAAATAAAGTGGGGCTCAAACAGGAGCCCTGCAGGACACCCTTGTCCAATATCGTTTTGCGAAAAGAATATGGGAACAAGATGACAATTTGATGTCTATCTTTCAGAATTTGAGTGCGGCGCCTTGTGTATCGATCTCTCACAGCCATTCCAGCATCCTCGCGCGAGCGTCTGGGTCGAAGGCTGTGGAGAGATATAATAGCACAAGCATGACTGGGTTTCCTGCATCAAGCCCAAGACGCAAGGAATCTGCCACTGCCAAGAGTGCTGTTTCCGTGCTGTGGCCTGGTCATAAGCCGGATTGCAAAGAGTCCAGAATTTAATTGGATTCTAGAACGGCTACTAGTTGTTTGTTAATTAGGCTTTTGTGTCGTTTGCCCAGAAGAGGTAGCAAAGATATGGGGCAGTAATTAGCCAGAAACTTTTGGTCCAGGGTAGGTTTTTAAAAAATAGGACGTACACAGGCAGCCTTCCACTCAACTGGAATGGTGCCAGTTTTCACAGAGCAGTTGAATATTTCAAGGATAACTGGGGCAAGGTAATAGGATAGCAGAGACTTTACTTGAAGGGGGGGGGCACGGAGGGTCAAATGTCCAAAGGAGAGCCTGATTTGGCTGTCGTCCGTGAACTACAGATTTCCTCCAAGGGGAAGGGTGGAAAACTATCTAGGATGTAAGGCACATCCTTTAACTGATCTGAATCAGTACTGGTGTGCCCTCCTCTGGGAGAAGGTGAAGTATTGAATTTTGCATAGATTTGGTAGATTTTCTCCTGAAAAAGGTGGCCAATGAGTCACTGAGTTTCTGTGGAAGACTGGGCACATGCCCATGGGGTGGTAAAGTCTTGAACCATATTAAAAAGTGCTTTAGAGGAGTTTCCTGCCTGTTCAATTTGATTGATAATAGAATTTCGTCTTGCAATTTTGATATTATGATGGTAACAAGATAAGGCTTGTTTATAAATATCCTTATCATGAGGCTTAATACTTCTACGCCAGAGTCTCTCTAAGTTCTTACACCTCAATGTTTCTAGTTTAGCTCAGTGGTAAACCAGGGAGCAGACGGTCGACATTAGATGGAGCTATAGTTTTTATATGGGACTATTGAATCTAAAACTTCAGTTAAGGCAGCGTTGAAAGACTCCAGTAGGTTGGTGACCTCAGAATTACTTTGCGGCAGACTGAAGTGAAAGGCTTCACTAAAAGCCTCGGGAGTGAGTAGCTGCCACGGCCTGTAAGCGGTTGATGTCTGTCTACTATTTCTCTTTGTGTCGAGGCTTTGAGGAGTCTGAACGTGAAAGAAAATATGAACATGATCTGTCCATGTGAGGGGAATTGGTAGCTCACTTTCAAGAAGTTCAGTATTAGAGACTAGCAGGTCAAGTGAGTAGCCCGCGTGTGGCCTCTGACTCGTTGGGACAGACAGTGTTTCCAGGTACGCTAATAGCTTCGCCACTTCAGAATATGTGTTGTCTTCCCGGTGGTAATTAAATTCACCCAGGAGGAGGAGAAATGTTTTAGTGGCTATTTATTCCACCAACTGTTGACTAAAGATTGCTTTATATCCTGGGGTGCGATACATCAAGGCTCCGTTCCAGCTGTCTGTAGCGTAGAACTTTATTTTAAAAATACCTAACTCCATTGAGTCAGGGATGGTCGTTGTAATCCATGTTACATTAATAGTATTTTTAAACGCTATGGCAATGCCTCCTCCTGATTTTAAGCGATACCGAAGGGGATGTTGAATGGAGCGCTTGAGCAAATCAAACACTCACCCCCCGTCAACTGATCTGAGTTTCATCCATCATCATTCTTTAGCTCACTCCACCACCCCAGTTCAGACATGACCATATGCAAATCAGTCTGACCCTGTGCCTCATGGGAACAGTCCAGCCCGAACTGCCAAGCCATGTCTTCCCTGCACCGGAAACAAGCATCCTGGGACCGGTTCCTGATTTTAAACCTCAGCCTAGTTTAATGAACGTAGAATTATCCGGAATAGCTAGGGTAATGGCTGGAAGGTTGGAAGAATTCAGCCATGTTTCCGTCAGGAAACAGATCTCCGGTGCCTGAGAGGTGATTAGATCCCATATCTTGGTTATGTGTTTAGCTAGCGATCTTACATTACAGAGGAGGTTTTCAATACCATTATTAATAGGTTTGGGGCCGGAATCAGTCCCCGTAAGGCTCCCTAGTTCGATGGTGTTTTGAAGATGACAGTTGTAGCACGCCATCGGGCCCTTTAGGATATGGGGTAAGCTACTGGTGCATAAAAATTGTTGAGGGGTGCCAACTTTATTCGGCATCCTCAGTTGATGAAGAATAGCTGATGAGTAGTGGTATCGGTGGGATCTGTTACCTCTTCCCCCAGGAGAGCCAGGGATCCTGGCAGCGTCTAGACGTGGACGGGCTTGCCTTTGGTGCACCTTCAGCGCACCAGCGGCACGTCCGGCCTGGCATCGGCTTTTATAGCCATATGCACTAGAGCGCTGACCACAGCCCTGCCCGATATGCTATCGCCGCACAAACTGCTACTGAAGCTGCGACGGACCAGAAAGCAATGACTCCGTTACTCAATGCGGCAAGAAAGCAGTAAGTGCAGCATCTTCTGAGATCTCTGTGCATCAGACCCTGGTAGCCTAAATTTTAGTTTCTACTCGAGTCTAGCCCCAATCTGTTTTGCTTTTCAACTTTTCTTCTTGCAGAAAATACAACGATGTCGAATTTTTCACTGCCTTTGAACCAGAACCAAACTTTTAGTTCCTTATAGACAAAATTAGTGGAAATACTGGGGCAGATTTATGAAGGCCTTGCGCCGCCGGTGCGTCACTTTTAACATGGGAAAAAGTGACGCACCGGCGGCGCAAGGCCTTCATAAATCTGCCCCATAGTGTTGTTAAGCGTGTCTAGCTTCTACCCTGGCTCTCTCTCTCTCAAGATTACTTTTCCTTAAGATGCTCACGTCCTACACAGAAAACAAAGGCTGGATCGCATGTTCACCATCTCTTTTGACCTGCACTAGCTTTCTTTTGTATTCCTTTTTAAGATTCTCTGCCTTTCCTAAAACGTTCATTCAACAGCCAACCTGACATAACTATTAACAGGTCTTGAAATGCCCCAGAATCACTATAAGCCAAGAGAGTTTGTTTAAAATAAAAAATAAAAAAGCTTTCAAAATGTCATACCTGTGAACACTTGTCTTCTTCCTGCAGAACAACATTTTAGTAAATGCACCACTTTAAAATCAATCTATTTAAAGCTGGTTTGTATTCCCTCTGTTTCTTGTGATTTGTTTTTCAATTGAGTTTTCCACTTACTTTTCCTTCTTCTGTTCAGTTTAATTTATTTTATTACTGTTTTATTGTAGGTTGGTTTTGTAAGAAAACTAGGTTTCAGTCCTTGGCACACACTTGAAATCACACCAGACGGCTAAGGGGTAGCTCTCTCCGGATCTGTGCTAGGCTGGTGCGGAAAAAGAAAGAACTGATGTCCGCGCGCAGGGGCATCGTCTAAGTACGCACCGCGACGTCAATCCAGTGACCACAACGGCGGCGACAGACGCGGAGTCGATTGATGCCACCTACCGACGTGCAGGGGTACAGCTAAAGAAAAATCTCTGGATCCAGACTGCCGCCTGGGGGAAATTCTAAGGGAAGGAATCTACAACTAACTGTCTCTTACAGATATACAGCACATACAATAATCAAAATGGGGTGTATTCTTAAACTGTCCAAGACCGGACTGCTTTGACGTTTGCTGTTATTTGGATGTGAATCAGTAAGAACTGTGGAAATATGGGTGATTTTATGAGTTGCTGATTTTAGGGTGCTGTAAGAATGGAAATGTATTAACTTTATTGCTTTTTGCATATTAATATTTTCCTCTTGGTTTTAGTCCAACTATTAACCATTGGCTATGTTTTGCAAACTGTAGGTGAACTGTTTTTATGACATTGCTCTTGCTCTCATGCCACCACCGCAGAGCAATTGGTGTTTTTTTGGTGTGTACTGTGATTAGGTATATTACAGTCTGAAGGGACCCAAACTGCCTGAAAAAAGTTTATAAAGTGCTAGCAAAGTCACTAATGCATTAAGGCATTGCCATACACACAGAGAAAACCCCCCACAATGAGTAGGAAAAAGGAATAAAGAAAATATAATGTCTATATTTATAATATTTTATCAAAATTGGTAAAAAAATGACATATAACATAATAACATTCCAGCATTAATACATATATATGTGGTCCCACACTAACACACTCTCAATACACACTAAAAACCACAAACCCAGACATACTCATACAATCTGACAGCTCAAAATGAGTTCAACATATGGAACATTATCAAGCATAAAATACATAATCATTACAATGCTCAAGTTGATTAGAACTCATGATACAAGGTACATAATGGACATCAAATAATCAGTGGTCATTCAAGTATCTTCTTATTAGGGAAGGTGGAAACAAACAGAGGTAAGTGTTTCTCCTGCGCAAACGTGCGTTTCGGTGTCTAACCCGAGTATGGGTCACACCTTCATCAGGGCCGACAGATCAAATGTGGGACACAAGAACAAATGCGCCTGGATTTAAAGCATCCAAGAACAACAGCGATAACAAGGTAAAATAAGGAAAAGCTCACAAAACGGGGTCAAGGTACTTAATTAGATACAACTGCGGTGTGGTCAGGCCAGAAGGTCATATGAATCCACATGTTAATAGTTTGAGATACGAAGAAAAGTAATTAGTCAACTGGCCTGACCACACCACAGTGATATCTAATTAAGTACCTTGATCCCGTTTTGTGAGCTTTTCATCCTTTTACCTGGTTATCGCCGTTGTTGTTCTTAGATGCTTTAAATCCAGGCGCATTTGTTCTTGTGTCTCACACTTGATCTGTCCGCCCTGATGAAGGTGTGACCCATAGTCAGGTTAGACATCGAAACGAGCGCTAGAGAACCACTTGCCTCCGTTTGTTTCCACCTTCCCTAATAAGAAGATACTTGAATGACCACTGATTATTTGATGTCCATTATGTACCTTGTATCATGAGTTCTAATCAACTTGAGCATTGCAATGATTATGTATTTTGTGCTTGATAATGTTCCATATGTTGAACTCATTTTGAGCTGTCCGAGTGTATGAGTATGTCTGGGTTTGTGGTTGTTCGTGTGTATTGAGAGTATGTTAGTGTGGGACCACATATATATTTATTAGTGCTGGAATGTTATCATGTTATATGTCATTTTCTTTTACAAATTTTGATAAAATATTATAAATAAAGACATATTTTCTTTATTCCTTTGTCCTACTAATTGTTTGGGATTTTCTCTGTTTGTATGGCGATGTCTTAATGCATTAGTGATTTTGTTAGCACTTTATAAACTTTTTCAGGTAGTTTGGGTCCCTTCAGACTGTAATTGGCTCTTTCCCGCGTCCAATCTGCCTGCTATCCGCCTTTAGGGGCCTCCTTCTATGTGAGTGGTTACTGTTAAAAGGTATAAACATGAGTTCTGACAAATATCAATTGGAATAATAATATCTAGTTGTCAGCATGGTCTCCATTAAAAACCCAACAACTATGAACTAAGTGACTCAATTACTGAACTCCGTCTTTATTACATACCTATTAATTTCCTGTGCCATCATAGTACCGTACGTATGGAACCCCTTGGCTTAGTAGGACACCAATAGCTTATAGGTGGCACACTTTGCTCTAATCAAAGCAAATACTGATGTGATCTGGAAGTAGAGAACAGAGATGGTGCTAAATAGGGTTGACACAATAAGAATACACAAAAGTGATAAGGTGGAATGCTTGACCTATTACCTCCAGACCTGGTCTCACTCTCTGAAATTGGGTTTATTAATTTTGCTGATGCTTCAGATGTCAAAGAGGGCAGATCCAGGCCTGCCAGGAAATCATCTATTTTTTGCTCTGCAAACCCCTCTGCACCACCAACCGTATCATCCGGGTACAGGGTGGAGTAATACTGGTAGAAAACTTGCATAATTTCCTCAGTCCTATCCGTGAGCCGATTCGTACATGGATCTTTAACTTGCAAAATCAAATTACGGTTTTTACTCTGTGGCTCGCCAGGCTAGAAACCAGCCTACACATTCTCCTTCATAGACCAGACGCAAAAAAGTCTGACTGTTTATTAACTCCTTTTGGAGATAAGTCTCTGACCTTCTCCTTTGTTTCCTGCCATCTATCTCTCAAAATGCAGTTGGAACTATTGGAGAGAGTGGCTTGGCAAGCACCATCAACTTCTCTCTGCAGGGAGAAACAAAGACCCCCTCTGATAGTACACTTGATTGCTTAACAAACCGTTGAAGACCTCTGCAGACGAATCATTGACTAAAATTGTTTTTATCTCTGTGCCTATCTGATTCAGACACTGAGTCTAGGAGCATGGTCTTCTCCATGATCCATCTAGACACATAAGTCTGTAGAGGAACTAAGAAGCAATATACCACGGTTAACTGGTCTGAAAAGCTGCCTACCCAGTTGAAAATTCCTGCTGTCAGGTCACGCACATGTAACTTATGCAGGAACAGAGATGCCTTTTTCCTATGCCACCTCTGGGAAACATTAGAGCAACACTAAAACCAATTGCACTACCTATTATCGAAGAGTTTGGATGCCTACCATAATTTAGATTAAAAAAGGGAAAAACCTGTAGACACATTCTTTGCATTGTTGTGTGCAAATTCTGCAGCCCACAAATATTCTGGCCAGTCCCCTTCTTGATCAAACATGAACAACCTTAAGTACTGTTCTAATTCCTGATTGAAACTCTCTATTTGCCCATCTGTTTCTGGGTGATAGCTCCTAGAATATCTTGTTTCAATACTTAACCCTTCCATAAATGCCTTCCAGAAGCGTGAAAGGAATTGGGTTCCCGATCTGAGATTATTATCTTTGGTATACCATGGGTTCGGACTATGTGTTCACTAAAATGTACGGACAATTCCTTGGCTGTTGGAGTTCCTTTTAAGGCAACAAAGTGCACCATCTTAGTGAACGCATCTACGAATACCAATATGGAGTTATACCCTTGACTAGAAGGCAAGTCTACAATCAGATCTACTGTTACTGTATGCCAAGGATGTAGGGGTGTGGGCATTGATTGAAGAAGCCCTCTTGGTGGTTGTCGTTCTCATTTTCCCCTAGCACAGACCCAGCAAGACTTTACCTAGGTGAGTATGTCTCTTGTCATTTGTGGCCACCAGTAGTCTCTTTTTGTCAGATCTTCAGTCTTTTGTATGCCCTTATGTCCCGCTAGGCGACTATCATGATTTTCTTCCAATACCGATTGTTGAAGTTCTTGAGTTGGCAAATATCATTTCCCTTCTCTCCAGGGTAAACCTTGTAAAACTTGTCTGGATGGTTCCTGTTCTGCCCATTCAGTCATTTCTTCTACCGACATAGCTCCTGTCACTTTTTCTTCAATCGTTTCTTGACGCACTGCCCCTATAACCTTGTGTTCTGGAATAATCGCCCTTGGTTCCTGATTGTCTTCTATTTTTTTCCATGTCCAGTCTAGACAGAGCGTCTGCCTTTCCATTCTTGGTTCCTGGTCGGTAAGTAATTACTAAGTCATAATCCGCAAAGTATAATGACCATCTGAGCTGTCTTGGAGTGAGGGCCTTAGCAGATTTTTAAAAACTTCAAGTTTCGCTGGTCGGTGAACATAGTTACTGTATGTCTTGCTCCCATTAAGTAGTGTCTCCACTCCTTAAATGCGTCCTTGATCGCCAGTAGCTCCTTTTCGGTAATGGTGTAATTTATCTCCGCTGGTGTGAGTTTCCTTGACCGATAGGCTACAGCAGTGGTTCCCAAACTTTTTACTCCTGTGGACCCCCATTGAGTCACCACCGGAAGCCGGGGACCCCCAAGCAATTTGTAGGATTTAAATTTCAAACATTAAAACAGTAATTCGAACAAAATAAACAGAGGTGTACACAAAAGAAAAACTCGAATTACTAACAATTTTTGGGGCAGATTTACAAGCCCCTATCCCCATGGAAACGTCACTTTTTGCGATATTCCCGTGGCGATATGGGCTTCGCCTTATGTAGAAGGCAGCGTTGAGCCACTTTCTGTGGCTTAACGCTGCTTTGCAAATAAGACCCCCCCTTTCATGCAATACTTCACGTGAAAGAGGTGGGCAGTGGGTGTTGCGATGGGTGTTCCACTGCAGCACCCATTGATTTTTTAACGCTGCCTCCTATTTACAAGGGCAGCGTAAATAGGAGGCTGCGCCAAAATTAAAACCAGGAAACACCTGGACTTAACTAGACGAAACGAGGATAAATGCTTTATTTCTCCTCGATTTTGCTTTTTCCATGTGTGCAGCCTTATGCAGTACACATGGAAAAAGCAAAATGCCTTGGATTTTTTATGTTCAGGAAGGAGGATCTTCCTGTATATAAACAGTGGTGGACCGTGTCATTAAGCCAAGGAGGATAACAACATGCTCCTCCACTTCTGTTGTAAATACCCCTCTTAAATTGTTATATTGAAAGAATTTACAAAAAACTAAATAATGTAATGGGAAGATTGGTGCTGCATCCCAGTGACAAACTTTTACATGGCTGGTTTTATTTTGCAGTACGAGGCTCCCGCTCCTTCCAGGGCCAGACTGGAAACCAAAAGCAGCCCTAGAAAATGTTTTCAGACCAGTCCCCATACGGTACATACCAAGTGCAATGAGTGAGCCTGGCCACTACAGAGGGGGCTTTGGAATGCTCTCCCCCAAACGTTTTTGGGAAACAATGGTGCAGTCTACAACACAGTTATCATTACATATTGAATTTTATTAGCTTTTAAAGAATAGTAAATGAAGACCTTATTATGCACAAGGATACGACAATCTGGGAAGAAAAATAAGTTACTTACAAAAGCAGTAAGTAACCGACTGACCTATACACATAAAATTAAAAAATAAATAAATGCATGGTACATGTTCTTTGCAGTAGGCATATTAACCCTCGGTGCTACATTAGATAAGTTAAAGTTGCCACTGGACAAAACTCTCCTCTCTCTCTCTCTCCAGCAGGTACATTAATCACTGGTGTTATCTTGACACTTTTATTGTTGCTTGAAAACTGCTAATTCTGCAAGGAACTTTGAAGTGCTTTTAAAACTGCTGCCTGCAGACCCGCTGGGAATGTGTCAAGGACCCCTGTGGGTCAGCAGACCACAGTTTGGGAAACACTGGGCTACAGGATGAAGTTGTCCGGTCCTCTTGTATCTGAGAGAGAACCCCTCCTATAGCCAGGTCCGAAGCATCTGTCTCCACATAAAAGGGTTCTGTAGGGTCTGCATGCAATAATATCGGTGCAGTAGTGAACTCTGTCTTCAATAGCTGAAAGGCTTTATCTGCTTCCTTTGTCCACTCAAAAGAAACCCCTTTCTTCAACAACCGAGTAAGTGGAACTATTTTGTGTGGAAATTCTTTCACAAACCTCCGGTAAAAATTGGCAAAGCCAATGAAGCTCTGCAACTCTTTCACGCTACTTGGAGATTTCCAATTCTGAACCACCTCAACCTTTTTGGTATCCATAGTGATTCCAGACAGTGAGAGTACGAATCCAAGAAACTACCACTATCACTCCAAACACACATTTTTCCAACTTAGCATACAAGTTGTTTTCCTTTCATCTTTGTAGGATTTTCTTCACCTGGTTTGGATGCTCTTCTTCAGTTTTTGAGTAAATCAGGATATCGTCAATGTATACTATGACACATTGATCAATGTATTCACCTAAAACGCTATTTATAAAGTGTTGGAAACCTGCCGGTGCATTGCATAAACCAAAAGGCATGACCTGATACTCGTACAATCCCAAACTTGTCCTAAACGCCGTCTTCCACTCATCCCCTTCTCGGACCCTGATCAAGTGATATGCACCTCGAAGATTTAACTTGGTATAAATTTGTGCTTCTTTTACCTGATCCAAAAGTACCGAGATGAGGGGAAGAGGATACCGGTTCTCGATGGTGACCTTGTTAATAGCTCTATAGTCTATGCAAGTCCTCAATTCTCCCTCCTTCTTAGGAAAGAAGAATAAGGGTGAAGAGACCGGGGACTGAGATGGACGGAAAAAGCCGTTGGCAAGATACTTCCTGATGTATTCCCTTAGATGTTCATTTTCTTTTTCTGTTAAAGCGTATACACGGCTACAAGGCAGATGAGCCCCTGGGTCTAAATCTATTCTGCAATCGAATAGGCGATGCGATGGTAGTTTTTCCGCCTCTGTCTCACTAAATACTTCCTCAAACTCCTTATATTCGGGATTTCACTCGTGTGGATTACACACACTGAGATACCTTGTTCACTCAAAAAGTTGCCAGTCCAGGTTCTTTTAATCTTTCTTGATGATCATAACAATTTTCTTTGCAAAATTCTGAGTTCATCTTAACGGTTCTTGCTCCCCAATCGATGCTCGGATTATGCTCTGTTAGCCAGGGCAACCCAAGGATAATTTGAAATTGAGGAGCATCAATTAGATTGCATTGGATGATCTCTCGATGACTCTTGAAAAGTTAGCTCTACTTATTCCGTATGGCTGGTGATTGGTCAGGAAGATACATTTGTACCAACTACCGCTCTTACTGGTTCACTCTTTGACTTCAGTATCGCTCTTAATCCAATACTGGCAGCATATTTTATGTCACAGAAGTTCCCTGTGGCTCCTGAGTCAATCATGACTGAGATTTCGGTAAGAGTAATATTACTGAATCTTGATGTGGAGAAGACGACTGTAAGGTATTAGCCAAATAATGTTCCTCGGAAGTTGTCTTTTCCTCTGCAACCACCAGTCCAACTCCTCCTACTGGTAGTGCTTGAAGTTTTCCTTCTCCTTAGAAAACATTTTGGGCTTCTTTGGACATATTCTCACAAAATGTCCACTCCCTCCACAATACATACATAGATTATTCTGGCGCCTCTTTTCCTTTTCTTCTTTGGTCAGAGGTCCTCGTACCACTCCAATTTGCATACGTTCAATTCAGAGCTGATTCTCTGGTGTCTTTGACGAGTCGTTTCTAGTTCTATCAAATCGGGGTGTATTGAATTTGAAATCCTTCCGTTTCTCTCCTTTCCTTTCACTTTGACGAAAGTCGATTTACAACACTAGATCAATTAGCGCCGAAATGTCAGTTGGTCGGTTGGGGTTTTGGGCCAGCAAATCCTTTAATTCATCCTTCAATCCACGATAAAATACTGCTGCTCTTTTACATTCTGGCCAATCTGTCTCCACTACCAATTTAATAAATTGGGCCAAGTAAGCCACTAGATCTTTATTTCCCTGTTTCAATTCTAGAAGTTTGTTGTCTGTGGCTTGCAAAATTCTTCGACGATCACAAATTCTTAGAAATTCTTTTTTAAATTCTTCGAAATTATAAAGAAGGGCATCATCTCGAGTTACCAAGGGCATTGACCAGCTGGCGGCATCACCACTAAGGTATGACAAAATAAAGGCTACACAGGACTGTGCATCCGGAAAAATTGAAGGACAGCACATAAAGTGTAGTGAGCATTGTGTCAAAAAGACTTGAGCCTTTTGTGGGTCTCCACTAAATCTTTCTGGCGAGGCTAAGGAAATTACTGGAGATAAGGAATGCACTACATGTGTTGCTACCTTTGTAGTTGAACTTAAATGTTCCCCATCTACTTCTCGAACTGGGCGATGGGTTCAAACTGATGATCTTAGCTGCCCGTTCAACTGTTTCCCTTCTAGTGTCCAATACTTCTTGTCTCAACCCTCTATTTACCTCTCTAACTGCAGCCAATTCTTTCTGTATTAAATGTAGGACCTCTCCTAGATTTTGTAGCTCTATGCCATCGGCCATTCTGTTCGGGCGCAATTCAATACGTGGGCACTTCACTCAGGAACTCAGTAACTTACGCAGGAACAGAGATGCCTTTTCCCCATGCCACCTCTGGGAAACACTGGAGCAACACTAAAACCAATTGCACCAAATGCTTCCCCTATTGGGGGCAGGGGGATTGGATAAAATAATAAACAAAGAGAAGAGACTGCTAAGTGGTCTTTTGCCTTCTGCTGATCTTCTATCTGTTCTCTCGTTTCTGGTTTGAAGTCACAGGAGGCTTAAACAATAACAACTGACAGTTATATTTAACTAACCCTTCTTAAGTCTTATTTGAATGACATTAAATGTACATACCTAAATAACCATTTGGAGTTGCCTCTCTTCTTTCTTATTGTGTCTTTCAACTAGATATATTAAACTTATTTTCTTACTGCCAAAAGTAATTAACATTCATGAGATTTGTACCTCTCTCTCCCGTTCTATTCTCTATGAGTATGTGTTTTAAATACTTACAACCTACCTAGTTGTGTCTTTGCTTCATATCTTTCGAATATTATTAACCTTTCTTTCCTTCTTTCTTTTTAGGATGGACTTCGTAATCATCTACTGGGGAATAATTTACAGTTCTGAAAATTCTATGGTTTCTCTAATAATAACCAATGACTTGAACTTAGCTTATAACCAAGCGCTGCCAAACGTCTCCACTGAACTCCTCTCAGGAATGCTGATAAGAATTTGTGTAGCGTGGTGCTCTTCTTGACTTCCTTTTCCTCACAGCAAGTCTTCTATTTTGGCTGTGACTCGGGTACCGCATTCATTTCCGCGTTGTGTTTGCCACAACCTTTCACCTACTATATCATTCTGCACATGTCTCCAGACCGAATGCTATTCTCAGAAAGAAAGTGAGAGTCGGAGCTGCGCACAGAAAAAACTCGTCTCCTGCTGAATCGATAACTCCAGAAAAAGAACTAGGCACGAAACGAATAGGAATTCTGAGGTAAGGGAAACTCCTAACTGAACTAACTTTGGACAAGGGTAGAAGGCTTCCGTTACGGTCTCTAGTGCAGGTGAAGTGCACCAACATTCTAAGTTGAGCGCTTCACCTAGAACTCGGAGACAAATTATTTGGAAGACTAGAATGTCACATAAACCGGAGTGTCGGCCAGATTGGAGTTTCTCGCTCTCCAGGCCTCAATCCAGGGTAGAGTCTTTTCGCTTTTCTTGGTTGTACGAGGTAGATTGTTATCTGTAGTACAGATAAGGAGTCTATTGCTTGCCATGGTCCTGACACCTGCAGTGGGAACAGAAAGGGACGCTAAGAACTGATCAATCCTAGAAGCAGAGTTAGAATAGCAGGTAAAGGATTTTAACCTTGCATTTTTTTATCACCATATATCATGCAAACCCAGGCAGGAACCCATGTCTTTAAAGGCTTTGCCGGTATGTCTTTTATATTAGGTGCCTGATGGGTAAGGGGAGTCGAGAACTGGATCTGGTAAAAATATTGAAACCCCCCCCCCCAATCCCCCGGATGACCTCCCAGGAAGAGTGCATAAGGGCCATGCATGTTTCTGGAGATAATTAGGATCATCACTGACTGGGCCATAGTAACTTCCAACATGAATTCTACAGCTCCCCTTCTTTATTTGAAGAATGGCTCGATACCCTCATCTGATCCTTAACTACATGATGATTATTTCACGCGTAAATCTTTCCTTACCAAGATAGTAACAACCCTCTGTGTTGTCGGAGCAGAAGAGAAAAAAATGCACCGCATGGCCCCAGATGCTTCAATTTATCCTCCTCCCCTCCCAAAACCTAGTGTATTTCCTGTGGTAAATTGATACTGGGCTTGAATTGTTTCAGCCAAGTGAACGTGGTTGCCCTTTTTATCTTGCTGTAGAGACCATTTGCTTTGAAGCAAACAGGGTTCATTTAGCCATTAAACAAGAAATCAGCACACACTTCCCATAAGACAGCAGGGTAGGTTAGTTGGCCAGTGGCAAGGCTCTGGGGGGGAAAGCGGTCTATGCAGAGATTTACAAGGGTTTTTCAGCAGCTCTCTCAGGACCTCTGACTATTCAGTTTAATTGGCTCCTGGGAGGAGGGCGGTTACCAGACTCTTTCTTCAGAGGGGTTTTGATCTACATTCCCCCAAAAAAGCTAACCCCATAACAGACTCCAAGGTTGTACACCTTGGTGTGGGTCTCCCATTTTTTGCTGTTGCCTGATGTGTTTTTGCTGGTGGTAGATGCTTTGGGCACTGTGCCACTGCTGTACAGTGCCACAGCGCAAGTGCTCCCTATTGTAAATTGATGTATGTATTAGGGATTCCATAAATGGCTTGTTTGGTTTACTTGTCAGACCCTAGTACAGTGCACTGAGTGTGCCCAGGGCTTGTAAATCAAATGCTGCTGGTGGGCTTGCAGCACTGGTTGTGCCACCCACAGAAGCAGCCTTGTAAAATGTCTCAGGTCTGCCATTGCAGTCTGTGTGCAGGCTGGTACTGCCATACTGACTGGGCAAGTGCACCCACTTGCCAGTCCCTAAACCTTACATTTTCTTCATATCAGAAACCCCTATGGTAGGCCCAAGAGCAGTGTGCATTGTAAGTATAAGGTAGGACAAGCCCTGGTGTGTGTGGCATGTCCTAATAATGAATTACAGCCATTTTCGTTTTTCACTATTGCAAGGCTACCTGTTCTCCATAGGCCAGAATGGGCAGTTTGATTATTACATCTTATAGCTTACTGACTCAGGGAACTAGGTAAAAATTTGAGTTTACTATGCCTGAACTCAGAATGATAAAATACATATTTTAATGAAGTTGGTTTTAACATTCTGTTTGAAAATACCACTTTTAGAAAGTAGATATATTCTTGTCTAACTATCCAAGCCTGCCTCTACTAGGTTGTGTGTTCCTTGTCTGGAGTTTAAGTGACAGGGGCTGGGGGATTCCAGGAGACATGGCGAGTCAGTCCTGTGCTGAATAGAGAGATCTGCATCTAGATGGGTGGGAGGGGTTGCACCTGAGACCTGAATAGGGCTGTGCCTTCCCTCCACAATACTGGCTCTACCTCCTGGGTGAGTCTGATGTTTCTCCCCTGCACTGTGAAAGGAAAGAAGGAATCATGTCAACAAAGTGCTCCAGGACTGGTTTGGACTAGGCAAAGGCCTCTCTGCCTTAAGAGAATAGTAGTATAAATATTGGGATCCAGACCCAAGAACTTTAGATCACTTTGGGAAACAAGAAGAAACCTTTGCTGAGGAGAGGAACTAGAAGAAACTGAGGAGAGACTATTCCTAAGCTGAAGTGCTGCTTGGGGGATTGGCCTGCAGTGGTTGCCTGACTGCCAAAGAAAGGAACTATGTGTATGCTTTATACAACTTGTGAAGGATCTCCAAGGGCTTGAGAGAAGAACTTGCCTCCTGCTGAAGTCTTAGGGACAACAGACGTCAACCACCAGCTCCCCAAGATTTCTTTGGAAGTGCCTGCAGCTGTTTTGGGCCTTCTGAGAGACTGCGTGTCGCAAGGGGCTGGGAGAGCGACTCACGAAGAAGAAGTGTGTCGCTGTCGCAGCCGCTGCTGTCGCATCTCTGAACAAGGGTGTCGCCGCTGTTGCATTGCAACGCATCACAACAAATGTCTCGCAACACCGAAGTGTGTCGCCGTCGCAGCATCTCTGAACAAGGGTGTCGCCGCTGTAGCTGTCGCATTGCACCGCCTCACAAGAAACGTCTCGCAATATCAAAGAAGCGTGTCGCCGCATCTCTGAACAAGGGTGTCGCCGCTGTAGCTGTCACATTGCATCGCAGAAGCACCTCGCATCCACGGAGAAGCGTGCAGCCGCCGCATCACTGAACAAGGGTGTCGCCGCTGCCGCATCGAGCCAAAGCATCTCGCATCATCAGAGTGTCGCCGCCAAAGCCGCTGTCGTCGAATCACTGAAAAGGGTGTCGCCGCTGCAGCTGTTGCATGGAGTCGAGCCATCTCGCAACATCGGAGGAGCGTGTCTCATCAAGAAGACGCAATCTTTGTTTCTTTGCACCGGATCTTCAATGCATCACCGTCCTTGCCTGTAGGGGACTACCCCATCACCTTCCCGGCAACACTTCCGTTGCCATGCGTTACGCATCTTAAGGTACATTGACTCAAAGTATCGCATTTTAAGATCTAAAGAGAACTAAGCTAATTCTACCATTTTAAGTACAGTATTGTGGATTTTTGTAGTTTGTGGTCTTGTATTAAATCTATATAAAGAATACTTATTTTTAATATACAACTGGTTTGGTGTCCATCTGTAGTGTTGCCACTTGATTACTGTATGTGTTCACAAATGCTTTACACACTGCCTCGGAGATAAGCCTGTCTGCTCGTGCCAACCTACCAAGGGGGTGAGCATGGGTTCTTTTAGGAGTGTACCCCCTTACCCTGACTAGAGGCAAGGTTCCCTATTTGTCACAAGTACCTACCTGTGCCAACTAGAGACCCCCAAATCTAACAAAGGTCTTATCAAACAATCACTATTAAATACAGTTTGTGAGCTATATACTAAAATTGAGATAATCGCATCAACACTGGTGCCCTATCTCTGATCTCTTCGGATCAAACCAGGTTTATCAGAGGATGAAGCTTGTTTACGAATACTCAGTTTATGGCTGATTTCATTGAATTCATGTCAGCAGACTATCCTGGCGGCCATTATCCTATTGGATGCAGAAAAGATATTTGACCTCATGAGCTGGAAGTGTCTATTCTATACCATGGGCAAGTTCTGAGTACCAGCTCAAATCACGATGTCAATCCAAGCCTCATACCAGGATATGCCCAGGATGCCAGACCTGCAGTTGTCAAATAGAGACACTCCTGGGAACAGGGTTTAGGACACTGCGACTTTCGAAGTTGAGTGAGCCTTCACCTTTGCAGCCAGCGGACGTTCGGCCTTCTCATGACAGAAGACTGTAGTCGAGGAGACCCAGCAAGCAATCCTAGCCTGTGATAAGGCTTGACCCTTTCTTGGAGCAGAGGAAGAAATGAGCAATTGACTTGATTTTTGAATTTTTTTGTCCTTTGCAAGTAGAACTTTAAACAACACTTAATGTCGAGCAAATGCAAAGCTCTCTCTGCAGGCAAAATGGATTGGAGAAAAATGAAGGCAGAATGACTGGTTCATTGAGGTGAAATGTTGAAAGTACCTTGGGGATGAATGAAGGATAAGTGCGCATAACTACTCTGCCTTCTAGAAACTGTAGGTAAGGTTTTTGTATTGCCAAAGCCTGAATCTCACTAATATGCATGGCAGATGTAACGGCCAACAGAAATGCCACCTTGCATGAAAGAAATTTCAATTTGCACTTGTGAATAGGCTTGAATGGCGATCTCATGAGCTGCAATAAATGTTCAGCTGCCAGAGCACCGGAGGAGGCTTGGTAGGAGGGTAAGCTCTGAATAGACCCTTCATAAACTCTTTCACAAGCCTGTTGGCCCTCAAAGACAATTGCCCAGAATGTCATCTGTATCTAGAAATTGACACTATGGGCACCTTAATGGATGTATTCATAAGGCCTGATTCGGCCAGATGTAGTAGATAAAGTAGCATCTGTTCAGGTGTGGACCAGAAAGGATGGCAAGGCTGAGAAGCACACCATGAGCAGAATCTTTTCCATTTCGCCGCATTTGAGTGTAGAAGGAGCACAAGCTTTCTAAAGGATAGAATTGCATTCGTCAGAAATTGGTAGAGTTCCTAATGATATGTTTTCTTTGACCATCCACCAGGACAATGCTGTCTTCATCTCTGAGATTATCGAAATCCTGTCCATGAAAGAACCCCAACTTTGTGTCCACAGCGCGTCGAGCTGTTCCTGAAGAAGTCTCATGCGGAGGTGGTAAATGGGAATTACCAGGAGGCCATCACCCCCAGCACGGATTTTTATGTCCTTACAGAAATGCACTGTTTTGAAGATAGTGATTACCTGCAAGCGTGAAATCCTTTCACCTGTGGGAAATGCCTTTGACAGCTTCATATCCAGGATTGCTTCTAGAAACACCAGCAATCTGGAGGGGACAAGAGATGATTTTTCCCTGTTGAGCTTGAGACCTAGGGAATGGTGGAAAAGTTGTAGACAGGCCTCTGTGGGCTTCTTTGCTGACTCGAAGGAGGGGCCTTCCATCGTCCAGGTAGGGGAATAGCTAGTGACCGACCCATCAGCCATGCACTTGCTAAATACTCTGAAGACTGATTTTAACCCGAAGGGGAGAACCTTGAATTGATCATTACACCCTGCCGCTTCAAACCTGAGAAACCTTTGGTGCTTCAGATATGAACGTGAAAATATGCGTCCAGTAGATTCAGGAAAGAGCCAGTCCCCTGTGTTCATCAGCTGCAAATTCTCCTTAAGAGATAGCATCCTGAAGGGTTGTGTTTTGATTATCTTGTTCAATAGCCTCAGAGCCATTACTCGCCTCCACTTTCCTAACTTCTTTTTGATCAGAAAAGATGGGAATAGAAACCTAGGTCGCACTGATTGTGCAGCACCTCCTCTATTGCTTTTTTGGATAGAAGCAATCGCACTTCTTTTTTGAGAACTGGAAAATGACTATATGAGGTCTTCAGTGGAGGAAAATTTGGGGGCTTTTGAACAAATTCCAGGGTGTGACCGTGCTGGAATACATATAACACCCATTTGTCAGCAGAGATGATCTTCCATTGAAGAATTTGATAACGTGTGATTGAATTGAAGATTGACTGCGGTGACAGGGGCATGCGGTACTTCATTGCCTCCTGTTGGCATTCTGAGACTTTCCTCCTGTTGATGGGCGTCGACGCGCCCCTGGCTGTCTGGAATATGTGGGCGTTGTGGTTAGTCTGTAGGACTGAGCTGAATATTGCGAGCAAAAACACTGTTGGGAGTAGGGCTTAAACCTCTGCTGGAACTGCAGTTGAGAGATACATTGGCCTCTACCCTTGCCCTTAAAGGGCTGAAACAGCCTCTGCTGCAAGTTACCCGTTGACTCAGCAGTATCTGTATCAGACCGGAACAGCAGCAAGGCGTCATCTATTTGTTTTCCAAAAAGGTTCTCTCCATCAAATGGCATGTCCAGTATTTTGGCCTGTACCTCTGGGCGGAATGTAGTCACTTTAAGCCAACTTTGACGTCTCAATACTGCCGCTCCAGACATTTGCCTGAAGGCTGTGGAAGAAATATTGATGACCACATCAATGATTTCGGAAGAGGCCTTTTCAACTTCCACCAGGATCTTTCACCTCCTTCTTGTGCTCTGATTCTCTAACGGAAATAAGAAGTCAAACCACATCTGCCGGTCGGATCTCCTAAGGATAGCCATGGGATTGAAGGAGCTGCCATTGGGGAGAACCTCTTGCCTATATTGTCATGCCTGCGGCCTGCCTTATCCGGAGGGGCTGTATGACAAGGAAGGATTGTTTGCTCTTCTCTGAGCACCTTGCATGATGACCAAATCTGGCAGTGTGTGACCAATGAGACATGTAGAGGAGCCATGTACTTTTTGCCAATACTCACAGAAGCCACAGATGCTGGTGTCTTCCAAAATTTTAGGGCTTTCTGCCATATGAAATCCGTGATAGGGATTGCACGAGTCGTGCGTTCTTGCTTTAAAATCATAAAGGATGCACTCTGTTTCTTTAGCTGGCATAGGTGGATCAAAGATTAGGTGGAAACTGTTGATATCAACAGGCGAAGAATCGGCTGCTGGTGGGGTAGGAGAAGCTGGCATTCAATCAACCCATTCATCATGGGCATTAGGATGTCTGGAGTCACCCTCTTCTAATAGCTGCCCATCACTGTCCAGCAAAGTATCCGGGATAGATATTGGAGGTGGTATATGCCTGTCTTTTTGAGGCCTAGGCGTGCTCTGTGGAGCAGTAGTCGTGTCAGGGATTTCCCACATCGGTGGAGGCTGCTGAGTTGAGTTGGCAGCAGGGGACCGCTTCTAATGTCATTTAGCATCATGCGTAAGTCTGTGACCGATGTAATTGGAATATTGATGGTTCCTGAACATGATTTTGCTCATTCTCCTGTTCCTCATAAGGATAATGTTCCTGGAAAGTATCATATTCCTAAACAGCAGGATGTCCCCTATCGGAGAAATAGTAATCACCTTCAAGGTAGGCCGACAGATCACGTTCTGCTTATTCGTCCTCTGATTTTTGACACTTCACCTTTAATTGTGAAGGACTGAATGCAAGGCCAAAGATAACCTCATCTGCAGATTCCGCGAAGTCCAGGAGGCATGCTTGAGGAAGCGAAGAAATCTTTGAAAAATCCTGAGTCAGAGAAAGATTTGTACCTTTACTGTGAATATGAAAATGTATTTCCCCGCCGTCAATGGGATCGTCGACAGTGGTGACGATAAGAATCTTCATCAACTGGACAGCAGTGTGTTCGGCAGTCAGAAGTGAGGTATTTGTCCAGGATATCTTGGTAGTCGGGGATGGTCTCATCGATGTTGACGCGGCTGGCGTCTTGATTGTCGATGTAGTGGAAGTCACAGTCGAAGGTGCGGCTGTTCCTGGCGACAGATGCCGTAGACCATGGGTACTCACAAACTTTCTCTCTGGGGCCAAATTTACAGTGTGGTTTGTGACCGAGGGCAGCATCGGCGGGGGCTAGAGCAAAATAAAATAAAAAACTGTAACCTGGAGGTTGAACACAGGCCCCTGCAGCAGACACATTCGTCCACTGAGCCACCAGACCTGGCATACTTACACACACACACATATCTCTCTCTAGCTCTATCCATCTATCTCTCTAACTCTAAATCTCTGTCGCTCTCTCTCGGTCTGTCTCCATCTCGGTCCGTCTGTTTCTATCCATCTCTCGGTCTCTATCTCTGTCTCTGTCTGTGTTTCGGCTGTCTCTATCTCTTCCTCTATCTGTCTCTTCCTCTATCTGTCTCTGCCTCTATCCATCTTGGCCTCTGTCTCATTCCAAACAGGAAGCTTCCCAAAAGGCCCTTTAAAAGTCAGCTGTGAAAGCGCCAACAGCTGACTTTTAAAGGGCCTTTTGGGAAGCTTTATGACAGTGCCCTGAGGTCACAGAGGCCGGCAGTAAACACAGAAGATGGCTGCAGGAGCATACGGTAGTGAATACCTATTTAATACGTAATCACCATGTATGCTCCTACGGCCATCTTCTGTGTTTATTACTGGCCTCACTAGACAAGACAAGGTCCGCCACCAATGAAGGCCCGTGGGCAGTACTATTAGTACCACGGCCATAGACGAATAGTTCTTCGTCAACAATCGATTTTTCTTTGAAGACGGCTTCTTGAATGGGGTATGGGCAGCAGATGGAGGCGCTGTATCAGACCTTTGAGGAGAGGAAGGGCCAGCTGGCTCCTTTCTTGATCTTTTTTCGTCACTAGTCTCTCTGCTGTAAGACCTAGATTTTTTAGAGTCCCTCTGAGATGATTATTTTCTAGAGTCTGTGTCTGAAGAAGATGATTTCCGCTCTTTCCTCTTTATTGAGACGGTGTGAACCTGAATCTGAGTCAGAGATAACCTTTTCCTGTAGCCACAGAAGCAGTCTACATTGCCGGTCTTAGAGGGCTTTCACAGAAAAAGTATGGTAGTACTTGCAATCCTTCGGTTTATAGTGAGGATAAAGACAGTACAAGCATTTTTTTGTGGATCCTCTGAATAGTCTTGATTTTCCACAAGTCTTGCAAGTCCTAAAGAACAGGTTACTTACCTTCAGTAACAATATATCTGTAAGAAACATTAGTTAGTGATCAATTCCTTGCCTTAGAATATCCCCAGGTGTCAGACTGGATCTGGAAAATTGTCAGCAGTACCCCTGCATGTCGGTAGGCGTCAGCGTACGGCTCCGCGTACGTCGTTGGCGTCGTAGTCACCTCGATGACGTTGCAGGAACTACTAAGCCACGCCCACGACTTTCCACGCCAGGAACGCAGAGCCAT
Source organism: Lissotriton helveticus (assembly GCF_964261635.1). Classification (NCBI taxonomy): domain Eukaryota; kingdom Metazoa; phylum Chordata; class Amphibia; order Caudata; family Salamandridae; genus Lissotriton; species Lissotriton helveticus. The sequence continues at coordinate 126,211,947 of NC_136068.1, read as the reverse complement.
GCAAGATACTGACCACTGGTGCATTGAAACTAGGGCCTTGAAAGGGATGACCTTAGTCCTAGAAATCAGTTTGCAGAACGGGGGGGATGGGTGGGGCTGTAAGGAATCTATCACTAACTAATGTTTCTTGCAGATATATTGTTACCAAAGGTAACTAACTTGGTAATCTGATAGAAACAAGTTTGTGATTGATTCCTTACCCCAGCAATACCAACCCCAGTGGTGGGTCTGCAAACCAAGATCACACCAGAAAGTCATGGAGAACAGAATGGCCATAGAAGCTGTCTAGCCGGACTTGACTGTCAAGGCAATAATGCTTGGTAAGAGTGTCCAACGAGGCCCACATGGCTGCCTGACAGATATCTTGCAGGGGGACACTACGTCCCAAATGCAGTAGTAACTGCTGTCACCCTGGTAGAATGGGCGTGCAGCCCCACCGGAGGTTCCTTTTTAGCCAGATAATAACAGGCTTTGATACACAAGACAACCCAGCAGGAGATAGTCATCCTGTGTACTGCCCGGCCTTTCTTGGCACCCATGTAGCCAACAAAGAACTGGTCATCCACCAGGAACTGGTGTGTGAGATTCAGATAAAATGAGAGCGCACGTTTTGGGTCCAGACGGTAGAGCCTCTCTTTCTCTCTGGAAGGGTGCGGAGGCGAAAAGAAAGTAGGCAAGGTGGTAGTTTGCCCAATGTAGAAGGCAGTGACAACCTTTGGCAATGAGGAAGGACGAGTGCGAAGCACAACCTTCTCTGGATCAATTGACAGAAAAGGAGGCTTATAGGAAAGAGCCTGGAGCTCACTCACGCGCCTAGCGGAGGTGATGGCAACCAGTAAAGCAGTCTTCAAAGTTAACAAACGAAGAGGACAGTTGTGAAGTGGCTCAAAGGGAGCGCACATCAGAAAAGTAAGAACCAGATTCAAGTCCCACTGCGGCATCACAATCGGAATAGGAGGGGAAAAGGTGAGTAATGCCTTTGAGAAATCTAGTCACAACAGGTGACTTGAAAAGAGAGGGCTGATCAGGGAGCCTAAGAAAAGCCGAAATTGCAGAAAGATAGCCCTTGATAGTGCTCAAGCAGAGCCCTGCTGGGCCAGACAAAGAAGCAACAAACGGACTTCTGAAAGTGGGGCAGAAAGGGTTATGCACAGCCTTTGCCATGCACCATGCCACAAATTTGTTCCACCTGCAGGCGTATGCAGATTTAGAGGAGGGACACCTGGCTGCCAGATGATATCACAAACTTAAGGATGCAAGACAAAACGAATCAACTGTCGCCGCATAATCTCCACACATGTAGGTGGAGGCTGGACAGGTTCGGTGGAGGACCGTCCCCTGCTGCTGCGACAGACGATCCTCCAGAAGAGGCAGTCGGATCGGGGGATCCATGCTCGTGGCTCGGATACCAAACTCTTCGAGCCCAGTCCGGGGCCACAAGAATGACTTGGGCCCGGTCGCGCCTGATATTCTTCAGCACTCTGGCTAGAACTGGTATAGGCGGAAAGCCATACAATAGACCGCAGCTCCACTCGTGACAAAAAGCATTGCCGAGCGAGTGCCGCCTTGGAAATTCCAACACGCAGAAGTAATGACATTGCGCATTCTCTTCGGTAGTGAATAGATCTAACCAATGCTCTCCCCAATGTTGAAAAAGACCTTGCACCACCTCCGAGTGAAGACGCCATTCGTGGCCCATCAGGTTCCTGCGGCTGAGTTAATCCGCCCTGGCATTCAAAGAACCTGCCAGGTGTTGAAAAGCCTTGATATTCCAGCCATGTCCAGAGGCGCATAGCCTTCTGACATAGGGTCGACGACCCCACCCCGCCTTGTTTCTTGCAATACCACATGGCGGTGGTGTTGTCTGTGAACACTTGCACCACCCTCCCCTTGACAGAGGGAAGGAATGCTTTCAGTGCAAGAAGGATCGCCCGCAGCTCCAGAAGGTTGATATGGAGCTGGGACTCTGCTGGAGACCAGAGGCCTCTGATCTCCGCCTCTCCCATGTGGCCACCCCATCCCAGGAGGGACGCATCCGTCACCACTGTGTGCTCCGATGGGGAAGGGAGAGGGATCTGCTGCTGCCCTAAGGCTGATTTGTGAGATACCACTGCAATTGTTGTGCAGTGCACTCCGATATCTGGACGTAGTCGGACAGGTTCCCCTGATGGTGCGCCCACTGGAACTTCAGGTCCCACTGCAGAGCCCGCATAGGCCATCTGGCATAGTTGGTTAGCAGGAGGCCATGAGGTCTAGCAGCCTCAAGGTCGTCCTGACCTAAACCCAGGACAAGGCCTGAAAGTTCGGAGCCATAGCCCGAATGTCCCAGATTCGCTGTTCGGGAGGATAAACCCAAAACTGTGCTGTGTCCAGAACCACTCCGATGAAAAGGAGGTTCTGAGAGGAAATCAGGTGCGGCTTCGGCATGTTGATGGAGAACCCCAGCAAATGTAGGAGGTCGGCCAAAGTCTAGAGGTGGGAGATGGCTGTTTGGGGCGAGCCCGCCTTCAACAACTAATTGTCGAGAAGAAGACTGAAACCCCTGATCTGCGCAGATGAGCTGCGACCACCGCCATCACTTTGGTGAACACCCGAGGGGCGCTGGTAAGGCCAAAGGGGAGCACGGTGAACTGAAAATGCTCCTGCCCTACCGTGAATCGCAGGTACCGGTGGGCCGAAAGGATGGGGATATGAAAATACGCATCCTGCAGGTCCAACGCTACGATCCAGTCTTGCGGGTCGAGGGCAGACAAGACCTGATCAAGTGTGACCATCTTGAACTTCTCCTTCCGGAGGAAACTATTGACGTTCCGAAGGGCTAAGATGGACGCAGACCTTTGACCTTCTTCTGCAACAAGAAGCAGTGGGAGTACCAACTACGACCTACTTCTGGTGTTGGAACGCGCTCGATGGCCCCCTTGGCCAAGAGGGCCATAACTTCCTGCTGGAGAAGTGCCAAGTGATTCTCCGACATGCTGTGATACTGTGGTGGCATGGTTGGGGTGGTTGTCTCGAAGGGGAGGCCGTAACCCCTTCGGACAGTTTGCAGAACCCACCTGTCCAATGTCATGGTGCGCCAGTGGTGGAGGTGATGGCGAATCCTGCCACCCACTGGCGTCTGGTGGGCCTGAAACCCGGACTAGGACGGTTTGGTGGTAGTAGGAGCAGGGTGGGTAGTGGACTGAAATGCACGCTGGCCCTGGGATCCGCCTCTGCGCTGAGACTGTGGCTGCGCAGGCATGTGGCTCTGAAACTTACGTGCTTGGGCGCCCCTTCCTTGACCACGAAAAGACGAAAAGCAGAAGCGGAAGGAGTGCGTGTGGCCAAACAGGCGAGTGCCATCAAAGGAGATGTCCATCAATGTGTTCTGGACATACCCAGAAAAGCCAGTCGTTCTCAGCCAGGCTTGGCGGCGTAGCGCCACTGTCGTGGAAATCGCCCTGCCCAGCAAGTCAGCAGTGTCAAGACCACAACGGATCGTGAACTTGGCTGCATCTCTCCCCTCAGCAATAGCTTGGGAAAGTACTCTCCGAGCCTCCACCGGACACTGAGTCAGCACCTGCGAAACCATATCCCACACAGAATGGGAATAACGGCCCAAGACATGGGGTGTTCACAGACCGCAGTCCAGAACTGGCAGACGAAAAAAATCTTCTTCCCAAACTGCTCCAGTTTCTTGGATTTCCAATCCGGTGGTGCGGGAGGGAACGCACTCGGGGACGCAGAGGCTTGGACAACCAAGCTCTCAGGGGTAGGGTGTTGGGAGAGGAAAACTGGGTTGCCCGGGCAGGGCGATGGCATCGGGCCACGCTCTTATCCACAGGAGCCCCTGTGTTGGGCCTGGACCAGGTGCCCAAAAGAACCTCCTAGAGTGCATCATTAAAGGGCAGCAGCGGCTCCGTAGAAGATGATGCCGGCCGAAACACCTCTGTCAGGAGGCTAGTCCTCATAGCCATGGTAGGGAGCTCGAGGTGGAGAGCCTTGCCTGCCCCACGCAACACCATGGAATAGGAACCACCTTCCTCCATAGCCACGGAGAAGGAGACAGTGAGCCAGGTTCCAGAGCATAATCCTGGTCACCTGCCTACCCCAGAAACCCTTATCCCAGTCCGGGTCCAACTCGCATTGTGCTGAGAGAGGGTCCTCAGACCCCTCCCAGTTGTCCACATGACGAACAGGTGGAACATAAGGAGGTGGGTGAAGAAAGGGAAAGAAATTCCCCATCGGCGTCGGAATCGGTCGACACCCTACCAGCGTCGGCTCCACGTCGGGGAGGAAGCCAGCGATGGTGTCAGCTGGGACTGCGGCAGGTGCCAGAGGCGGCGCAGTCGATGGCGGTTGTACAGGGCCAAATGACATAGACGGGGATCCATGCCTGGATCCATGGGGGACTCCTGATGTCGAGACTGAAGAAGTCGACGACGTCAGGGCCAGAGCTGGCGATGTCGAAGCACGAGGACCCCAGTCAGGCCCACGGGGACCAAAGGCGCACCGGTATGGCCGGTCGGTCCGAAGACACGTCCCATGGCTGACAGGAACTCCTACAGCTGGGACGGAGTCGCCGATGGACCCGGATAGGGCAGGTAGGCCAGAGGCTCTGCCGGAGCCGCAGGGGCAGCGCCACCAGCAGCCTCAGCCGCGACGGGCGAGGGGAAGACGCTTTTTCGACTTTTTGTGCTTCGCCTTATCCGACTCCGAGTGCGAAGACCTGGAATGGTGGTGATGGCTCCGCGGCCGGTCCCTCGACCTCCCACGGGACCGGGGCCTGGAACAGCATGGAGCCGACTCTCAGGCCTCTAGCCACTTTCGGGACCGCTCCCGCAAAGTTTTCAGAGCCATGGCCCGGCAGTAGGGGCACGACTCGGAGTCGTGGTCACGCCCCAGGCAGTAGAGACACTTGCACTGCGGGTCCGTCACCGACATCGTGCGGGGACAGGCCGTGCACAACTTAAAAATGGGCATCCCTATGCACCTGGAGTGTAAGTATTCAAAAAACAGAGACAAAAGTCCCAAAAACTCAGACAAAAAATGACTGAGGGGGTACCGCTCTCTCCCGATCTACGCTTGCTGCCGTGGAAAAATAGAGAACGCGCGTGGGCGCGTCTAAGTAGCTCCAGCGATGTCATCTCGGCGACTACGACGTACACTAAGCCGTACGACGACGCCTTCTGAAGCGCAGGGGTACTGCTGATGAAAACTTTCCGGATCCAGTCTGACGCCTGGGTATATTCTAAGGTAAAGAACCTATCACTAACCTTTTTTTTTTTTTTTTAGACTCCGACATTTTGTGAGAAAGCACAGCCAAGCACACTCCCAAACTGTACCTCAGATGATGGTAGGAGGTGTAGAGGTGAACTAGAAAACTGCAGGTCACAAGGTTAACAGTAACAGTGTGACTGAGCAGAACTCAGGGAGACTCCTTAATACAGGACATGCGGTAAGAATTCTGACGTATGGTGGCTCTGCAGTGGATGAGTGCTTTGGGGTCTGTGCTCTGCATGGCTGACGTTTAGGTGTATGAAGTCAATGTGAATTGGCCACTAAATGCTGATGTTTTTCAATGAAGTTTAATGCTAATTCTTTAGCACTGCTTTTATTACAGTTACCGTGGGACTACCAGCATTACAACAGGAAAGATTAAAGCATGTGAATCTATAAAAGATACAATACTGGAGAAATGTGGTTTATACTGCTGTTCTGTAATGGATTATGCTAAAAAAAAAATAAAGTTATTTTTAAAAAAGGGGGAATGCTCAAATTAATAGTCCATCAGTTTTTTTTTTAACCACCATGCCACCTGAGATTAGATCCAGCCATATGAAAATCAGCCCTGGCCTTGCTCCAATTGGAGCAGCCAAGCCCAAGCTGGCAAGCCATATCCTCTGATCCAGAACAGAAGCAATGCAAGACCACTTTCGGACTCTCTCAACCTCTTCAGTTGGGTGCAGGTTTGTTCCAGTAACACAGTGAGCAAAGGAGCTCACAAAAGGTAAGTCTGGTGTCTAACAAAGAAAAAGAGAAAAATAGGAGAGAACAGAATAAATCAGTGCCTTAAAGAGTACTTTTAAGGACGAGAACCCTCACACATCTGAAGGGGACATGCTTCATCATTGGGTTCTCTACTCATGCCAGGACCCTGATGTGGGTTAAAACTCCTCAATAGAGAAGAGCAGAAGTATTTTCAATTGGATGAGCAGATGTTGAAATACAGCATAGGTCTTCAAACTATGGGGCGCGCCCCCCGGGGGGGGCGGTGCAGCATCCCCTCGGGGGGGCGCGCCCTCCACCCCACTACTTCAACTTCCATTGATGCTTCCAGTCGCGAGTCGTGTGTCTCAACCCGGGCTGCATCAGTTTCAGCTGCTGGGGCTCGGCTGGGCAGTGTCTGGGGTCTTATCTCCAGCACGCCAGAGTTTTCCACAGGTCGTTAAAGACCAGAGGTCCAACAATGTCAGGGGGGGGGGCTAATTCTTCCAGCAATAGGAAGAGTAGAGATGCAGGGGCTCTAAGAAGGGGTGAAAAAACAACAAAGCCTCATTAACTAGTAAATCGTCTTTCAAAGACCTGTGAAGCATGCGGGTGCGGCTGGCAGTTCAAAAACTGGCTGTGTGTGTGCCCGGGAAGCTGTCTCAGCCCAGGCTGGCACACGACGGGGGCACTGAGCCCTTTGAGGCCTATGGGCGTTGCGCAGCTGTTAAAGACCATGTGCATATTTACATACCTTTGTAAACTGAATAAAGAGGATGTTTGTTTTCTGGCTCCAGTACCCCCTCTGCCCCCAATCTGCCTATTCCTTACATTTGGATTTTACTTTTTACTGCCTTAGTGTGAGAATGTGTTTCATGAAAAGGAATATAAGGTAGGGTTACCAACAGAAAAATGGCAGCCATGTGTTGTTTAAAGAGACTGCAAAGGTCTCGTCTTGACACTAAATGGGGTTAGAAATAAAATAGTATGTATTCATTTGTAATGTGACTTTTCAATCTTTGTTCCCTTTAACTATAAGTCCTGGATCATTCAGGCAGCCTTAGAACATAATTAAAAATGCTTTTTATTTATTTTTGCTATTCCAAGTATGCACCAATAAGTGCTGAAACTAGGCTGTAGGGGCCTGCTTATTTTTGTATCGTCTGGGATATCAATATAATGAGCTGGCAACCCTAATCGCAAGACTGGAAGTTTGTTGCAGGATGAGCACAATGGAGTAGTTTCTGTCCTGTAACTCCAGTTCTGTAGTAGGGGTATCTCTGTTATAGTCATAATCTAGTGAATAGTCCCGCCCATGTGCGTGGACCCCGGAGCAATCAAAAATAATCTCTTAAAGTGTCGAAAAAATGCAGAACTGCACAGACACTTAAGAGAGAATTTAAAGACAGATAATGCAGCCTAAAAAAGGCTACACTGTCCAGTACTTCAACTAGAAATTCCACCACAAAACAGCAAAGTCTTTACAGATTTCCCTTGCTTTAACAGCAAACACCCTCTGGAATGATAGAGAGGAGGACCTGGACAGACAAGCCCCTTAGGCTGCCATTATGTGGCTCAGAACAGGATACTGTGCCTTTAAGAGAACCTTCCAGAACTTCACAGTATCCCAGAATGCCCTGCAGGTCCCATTTACTTTGTTCTTTTTGAAGGCGTAAAACGGCAGACCTGTGCATTCCCGACATGAATATCTCTCTCCACCGGGGAGGAGGGCGGGCGCTTATGACTATAACAAAGATACCCCTACTACAGAACTGGAGTTACAGGACAGAAAGTAGTAGGGGATCTCTGTGTATAGTCATAATCTAGTGAATAGAATGGCAAGCCCATCCCCACACCAAAGCGGCGGTGGAGAACGAGAAATAACACCACTATTGTGCGAACAGATTTCGCAGCGAAGCCTGCCCAACCTGAGCGTCTGCCCTGGCATCAGTGTCCAGGCAGTAATGCTTAGCAAAGGTATGAACAGACTTCCAAGTGGCCGCCTTGCAGATTTCTGCAATTGGCACATTACGGAGCAAAGCAGTCGTGGCAGCTTTGCCCCTGGTGGAATGAGCCTTAGGTTTACCCCCTAAGGTCTTATTAGCTTTTTGGTAACACAATTGTATGCAGGACACAATCCACCTAGAGATGGACTGCTTAGAGGTAGCAAGACCTGGCCTGACCGATCCATAATTGACAAACAATTGGCCCGACCTACGAATATCCTTGGTTTTATCCAGATAAAATTTCAACACCCTCCGAACATCCAGGGAATGAAAAGACCTTTCCGCTGGAGATGAAGGATTCTGAAAAAATGTAGGCAAAGTTATAGTCTGGTTGACATGAAAATCAGAAATAACCTTGGGAAGAAACTTACGGTGAGTACGCATAACAACCTTAGCAGCATGAAATACAGTATAAGGTTCTTGGCAACACAACGCCTGAATTTCACTCACCCTGCGGGCCGATGTAATGGCCACGAGGAAGGCCGCCTTCCAGGACAGGTGCTGCAACGAAGCCTTATGAATAGGTTCAAAAGGCTCCTTCATCAATCTGGACAGCTCCACATTCAGTTCCCATGAAGGCGAAGGAAGCCTGACAGGAGGAAACACTTTCTTCAAGCCTTCCAAAAAGTCTTTGATCACAGGGATCTGGAAGAAGGAAGTCTGTGAAGGACATTTCCTGTAGGCAGTCAATGCAGCCAGATGGACCTTAATGGAATGGACATTAAGGCCAGACTGCGCCAGATGCAGAAGGAATGGAAGGATGACCTCTTCCTTACATGTCGTGGGGTCATAGTTCTTGGACTTGCACCAGATACAAAACCTCTTCCACTTGTAAGCATAAGAAGTCCTAGTGGAAGGGCGCTTAGCCTCCTTCAGTATGTCCATGCAATCCTCTGGGAGATTAAGATGGCCATATTGCACTATCTCAGGAGCCATGCCGCCAAACTCAAAGACGAGAGGTTGGGGTGCAACATCAGCCCCCCGAACTTCGTGAGAAGGTCCGGCCTGCACGGCAACTTCATGCGAGGAAGGAGAGACCGGTGAAGCAGGTCCGTGAACCACCACTGCCTGGGCCATTCCGGGGCAATCAGTATCATCCGCGCCCTGGACTGGGACAGCTTGATGAGAACCGTCGGAATCAGGGGAATGGGTGGAAAAGCGTACAGAAAGCTGTTCGACCAGTTGATCCACAACGCATTCCCCAGCGTCCCTGGCTGGTAGTACCTGGAGGCGAAGTCTCGGCATTTGCTGTTTTCTGCGGTGGTGAACAGATCTACGTCTGGAGTTCCCCACCTTGCGAAGACTTCTCCTAGTACTTCGTCGTTTATGACCCATTCGTAGTTTTCCTGAATCAGCCTGCTCAGTGTGTCTGCCTGAACATTCTGCACACCTGGCAGATGGGTGGCCGTTATCGTCAGTCCTCGGGCCAGAAGCCAGTGCCAGATGAACAAGTTACTTACCTTCGGTAACGATATATCTGTAAGAAACAGTAGTTAGTATTAGATTCCTTACCTTAGAATATCCCCAGGCGTCAGTCTGGATCCGGAAACTTTTGCGTAGCAGTACCCCTGCGCGTCGGTAGGCGTCGTCTGCAGGCGTCCCCTGCGGCTCCGCGTCCGTCGTTGGCGTCGTGCGCCGTGATGATGTCGCTGGAGTATATAGACGCCGCCTCCGCGCGCTGACGTCAGTTCTTTGCACATAGCTTTTCCGCGCCAGAACACGCAGAGCCACGTGAGAACCAACACTGGTGCCATTTGAAACTAGGGCCCTGAAAGGGATGTCCTTAACCCTAGGTATCAGTTCGCAGAACGGGGAGGATGGGTGGGGCGGTAAGGAATCTAATACTAACTACTGTTTCTTACAGATATATCGTTACCGAAGGTAAGTAACTTGTTCATCTGAAAGAAACAGGTTAGTATTAGATTCCTTACCTTAGAATAGATACCCGAGCAATACCAACCCCGGTGGTGGGTCTGCGAACCAATACAAACCTACACCAGAAAGTCCTGGAGGACCGAACGGCCAAAGAAGCCATCCCTCCGGACTTGACTGTCCAGGCAGTAGTGCCTCGCAAAGGTGTGCAGCGAGGCCCACGTAGCCGCCTGGCAAATGTCCTGCAAACGGACTCCCCGGCCCAGGGCAGTAGTAGCCGCCGTGGCCCGAGTGGAATGGGCCCTCAGCCCAACAGGAGGCTCCTTCCGAGCCAAAGAGTAGCACGCTTTGATGCACAGAACGACCCACCGAGAGATGGTCCGTTTATGTACCGCCCTTCCCTTCTTCGCACCCACGTAGCCAACAAACAGTTGGTCATCCACCCGGAACTGGCGTGTGCGATCCATATAAAATGAAAGTGCACGTTTTGGGTCCAGACGATGGAGCCGCTCTTCATCCTTTGAAGGATGCGGAGGCGGGAAGAAGGTAAGGTGATGGACTGCCCGATGTGAAAAGTAGAGACTACTTTGGGCAGGAAAGAAGGTCTAGTTCTCAAAACCACCTTGTCTGGATGAATGGACATGAAAGGAGGTTTGACAGAAAGAGCCTGGAGCTCACTCACCCTCCTGGCAGAGGTGATGGCAACCAGGAAGGCCGTCTTTAAAGTCAGGAGACGGAGAGGACAGGAAAGAAGTGGCTCAAAGGGAGCGCACATCAAGAAAGTCAGAACCAGGTTCAAGTCCCACTGAGGCATCACAAACGGAACAGGTGGATACATGTGCGTGATGCCCTTCAAGAATCTTGTTACAATAGGGGACTTGAACAAAGAAGGTTGATCAGGCAGCCTCAGAAAGGCCGAAAGGGCAGAAAGGTAGCCCTTGATAGTGCCCAGAGCAGAGCCCTGCTGGGCAGGAGAGAGAAGAAAGAGGAGAACCTCGGAAAGAGGGGCAGAGAGAGGGTCCACAGCCTTTGCTGTGCACCATGCCACAAATCTGTTCCACCGGCAGGCGTATACCGACTTTGTGGAGGGACGCCTGGCTGCCAGAATCACATCACAAACTTCAGGAGGCAAGTCAAATGGCCTCAACTGTCGCCGCTCAATCTCCACGCATGGAGGTGGAGACTGGACAGGTTCGGGTGGAGGACCGTCCCCTGCTGCTGCGACAGAAGGTCCTCCTGAAGGGGCAGGCGGGTCGAGGGACCGACTGACATGCTGAGTAGCTCGGGATACCAGTACCTTCGAGCCCAGTCCGGAGCCACAAGGATAACTTGGGCCCGGTCGCGCCTGATCTTCTTCAGCACTCTGGGCAGAAGTGGTATAGGCGGAAAGGTGTACAATAGACCGCAACTCCACTCGCGCCGAAAGGCGTCGCCGAGCGAGTGCCGTCTTGGAAACTCCAACGCGCAGAACTGATGACATTGCGCGTTCTCTTCTGAGGCGAATAGATCTAACCAAGGCTCTCCCCATTGCAGAAAGAGGCCTTTCGCCACGTCCGAGTTCAGACGCCATTCGTGATCCACCGAGCACCGACGGCTGAGTTCGTCCGCCCTGGCGTTCAGAGAACCTGCCAGGTGTTGAACCGTCAGAGTCACACCCTGACGTTCCAGCCATTGCCAGAGACGCAGAGCCTCCTGGCAAAGGGTCCACGACCCCACTCCGCCCTGCTTGTTGCAGTACCACATGGCGGTGGTGTTGTCCGTGAACACCTGCACTACACTCCCGTTGACAAAAGGGAGGAATGCCTTCAGTGCTAGGCGAATCGCCCGCAGCTCCAACATGTTGATATGGAGCCGGGACTCCGCCGGAGACCAGATGCATCTGATCTCCGCCTCTCCCAAGTGGCCTCCCCAGCCCTGGAGGGACGCGTCCGTCACAACTACGTGCTCCGGTTGGGGAAGGGAGAGGGATCTGCCTCTGACCCAATCGCGGTCCGTAAGCCACCACTGCAACTGTCTCGCAGTGCCCTCCGAGATCAGGACATGGTCGGATAGGTTGCCTTGATGCTGGGCCCACTGAAACTTCAGGTCCCACTGCAGAGCCCGCATCCGCCACCGGGCGTGATGCACCAGAAGGATGCAGGAAGCCATCAGCCCCAGCAGCCGCAGCGTCAACCTGACCGAAACCCGGGATAACGGCTGAAAGATGGGAATCAGAGCCTGTATATCCCGGACCCGCCGTTCCGGAGGATAAACCCGAAACTGCGCCGAGTCGAGAACCGCTCCGATGAAAAGGAGCTTTTGAGAGGGACACAGGTGTGATTTCGGCACATTGATGGAAAACCCCAGCTCGTGCAGGAGGTCTGCCGTCATCTGAAGGTGGTGGACGACTGTCTGGGGCGAGCCCGCCTTCAACAACCAGTCGTCGAGGTAGGGGAAGACTGAAACCCCTAACCGGCGCAGATGAGCTGCGACCACAGCCATCACTTTCGTGAACACCCGTGGGGCGCTGGTAAGGCCGAATGGAAGCACGATAAACTGAAAGTGCTCGTGGCCTACCGTGAACCGCAGGTAACGTCGGTGGGCCGGCAGGACGGGGATGTGAAAATACACATCCTGCAAGTCCAACGCCACCATCCAGTCTTGTGGGTCTAGAACAGCCAAGACCTGAGCCAAAGTCAAAATCTTGAACTTCTCCTTCCGGAGGAAGCCGTTGACGTTCCGTAGATCCAAGATAGGACGCAGGCCCCCCTTGTCCTTCTTGGGTACCAGAAAGTAGTGGGAGTAGCAACCACACCCTACTTCTGGCCCAGGAACGCGCTCGATGGCCCCCTTGGCCAAGAGGGCCGCAACTTCCTCCTGCAGAAGTGTCAAGTGGTCCCCCGACACACGGTGGTTCTGCGGTGGCATGGCTGGAGGAGTGCTCTCGAAGGGGAGGGAGTAGCCCCTTCGGACGAGCTGCAGCACCCACCTGTCCGATGTGATGGTGCGCCAGCGGGAGTGGTGATGGCGAACCCTGCCACCCACTGGCGTCACATGGGCCTGAAAGCTCGGACTAGGAGGATTTGGAGGCTGATGCTGCGGGGGGAGGTGTGGCCTGACCTCGCCGTTGTCCCCGACCGCCTCCACGGCGGAATCCACGCCCGCCACCGCGTTGAGAAGTATTCTGCGGTGCGCGGCTGGCAGCACGTGTGGGACCGCCCCTTCCGTGGCCACGAAAGGAGCGAAACGAACCCGTTTGCTGGCGCTGGGTCGAGAGACCCAAGGACTTGGCTGTGACCCTGGAGTCCTTGAAGCGCTCCAGCGCGTGGTCCGCTTTGTCGCCAAACTAGCGACTGCCATCGAACGGCATGTCCATCAAAGTATTTTGGACATCCGCCGAAAAGTTGGCGGATCTCAGCCAGGCGTGGCGACGAATCGCCACCGTCGTGGACATCGCTCTGCCCAGCGAGTCGGTCGTATCAAGACCACACCTGATGGAATATCGTGCTGCGTCTCGGCCTTCAATCATAGCCTTGCCGAGCTTCGCCCGTACCTCCTGCGGGCATTCTGGCAGACACTCCGCGACCGTATCCCACAGAGAGTGGGTGTAGCGGCCCAAGAGGCACGCGGTGTTGCAAGACCGCAGTCCCAAACTCAGGGACGAGAAGACCTTCTTCCCATACTGGTCGTACCTCTTTGATTCCCGGTCGGGCGGGGCCGACGGAAATGCGGTCTGGGAAGTAGAGGCCTGGATCACCAGACTCTCAGGGGTGGGATGGGTGGACAGGAACTTGGGGTCGTCCGGACACGGACGGTGGCGTCTGGCCACGTTCCTATCAACAGGCGAACCTGAAGCGGGCCTGGACCACGTGCCCAAAAGAACGTCTGTCAAGGCTTCATTGAACGGCAGCAGTGGCTCCTGTGGGCATGACTGCGGTTTGAAGACCTCAGTGAGGATGTTAGGCCTCACGACCGCGACGGGGAGCTCAAGGTGTAAAGCCTTGGCAGCCCTCATCAACACCACTGAATAAGCAGCCCCAGCCTCCGAAGCCACAGTAGGAGGCGAGACAAAGCCAGGGTTAGGAGAGTCGTCCAGACCACTGGCGTCACCCAAGTCACCTGTCCAGTCCACGTCATACTGACACTCGCGTGACAGAGGGTCCCCAGACCCCTCCCAACCCTCTCCATAATCTACATCCTCACCATATTCAGAGTCAATGATGTAGACCGGCTCCTCGGGGTCAATGGGCCCCATCGGCGCCGGACTCGGCGTCGGACGACGCCGGTCCGACTCCGCGTCCGGAGTAGGAGAGGGAATGGGGATGGCGCCGCCCAGAGCCGGCGTCGGAGTCCCGGCGCCGCGCGGAGGCGGCACCATGGGTTGCCCCGATGGAATCGGCGCCGGAGAGGCCGGCGGATCAGGCGGCGTCGACCCTGAAGGGCCCAGCGGCGCCGGGGCCGGAGCCGCCGGCGGCGTCGGAGCACCCGACGGCGTCGGGGCAGGAGCACCCGAACCGCTCGGGCCCCCGGACGGGACCACCGGGCCCGCAGGCGCCGTAGGCCCCGTCGGAGGAGACAGAGGAGTTCCTCATGGCCATGAGGGCACTATCTCCTCGCGCAACGCGCCTTGCCCAGGGACCGTCGGGTATGGAGCAGGCAGCGCCGGCGACCCACGCGGAGCCGCGGGGGTGGGGCCACCCGAACCCCCGGCCGCATCGCGCGAGCGTCGGGGGTACGATGACGACGCCCCGACTTCTTGTGTCTCTTACCTGAGGAACCAGAGGAATGGTGACGACTTCCGGAGCGCTCGTGGTGGCTCCGCGACCGTTCCCTCGACCGCTCCCTCGACCTCCGGCCGGACCGGGACCGCTCTCGACGCGGGTCCAACACCCGGAGCTCGAGTAGCTTGCGGGACCGATCCCGTCTAGCCTTACTCGTCAAGGCCCGGCAGTCGACGCAGGAGTCCACGTCGTGGTCCGCGCCCAGGCACCGGAGGCAGAGTCAGTGGTGGTCCGTGACCGACATCGTGCGGTCACACCCGTCACAATTCTTAAAACCGGGCATCCTACCGGCACCTTAAGAGTTAGATAGTAATCAAAAACTTTGGTCAAAAGACCGGAGTACTGCTCTTCGGATCTGCGCTAACTGGCGCGGAAAAAAGAAGAACTGACGTCAGCGCGTGGAGGCGTCGTCTATATACTCCAGCGACGTCATCACGGCGCACGACGCCAACGACGGACGCGGAGCCGCAGGGGACGCCTGCAGACGACGCCTACCGACGCGCAGGGGTACTGCTACGCAAAAGTTTCCGGATCCAGACTGACGCCTGGGGATATTCTAAGGTAAGGAATCTAATACTAACCTGTTTCTTTCAGATCGCCTGCGCCTCCTGCGACAGGGTGCGTGATCTCGAGCCCCCCTGCTTGTTGAGGTAATACATTGTGGTCGTATTGTCCGTCTGCACAAGCAAAGAGTTGGTCTGGAAGGACGGGTGAAAGGCCTTCAGTGCCAAGTGGACAGCTCTGAGTTCCAGGAAATTGATGTGGTACGTGGACTCCGCCGGGGACCACGTCCCTTGAATCTGTAAGTCTCTGGAGTGCGCTCCCCAGCCCTGGAGAGACGCATCCGTCACGATAGTCTGAGTGGGAATGTCCTTGTGGAAGGGAACCCCCTTGAGGAGATTCTCCGCTGAACACCACCACTTCAGAGACTGAAGAGCATGCAGAGACAGTCGTATCTTGTCGTCCCAAGATCCTCTCCTTTGGTCCCACTGATCCTCCAAGCACTCCTGCAGCGGTCTCATGTGCAGCCGCGCATGTGGCATCAGGAAGATACAAGAGGCCATCGATCCCAGCAGAGAAAACACCGTCCTCACTGTTGTTGAAGGAGTGGTCAGAAGAGCCTGAGCCTTCCGACGAAGCGATAATCGTCGCTCCTCCGAAGGAGACATGCTTGCTGACCTCGTATCGATGGTGGCCCCCAAGTACTGAATGCACTGGACCGGAGTCGGGACAGACTTGGACATGTTGATGTGCAACCCCAGCTTGTTCAAGAGAACGCACGTCTTCTGGAACTGCGCTTGAGCTTCCGAGAAGGAGGAGGCCTTGATCAACCAATCGTCCAGGTACGGGTAGACAAACACCTTGTTCTTCCTCAGGTGTGCTGCTACCACTGCCGTGCACTTCGAGAAAGTCCTGGGCGCAGACTTCAGCCCGAACGGAAGTACTGTGTATTGATAGTGATTGGTGCCGACTTGAAATTGCAGGAACTTCCTGTGTTTGTGTGCAATGGGCACATGGAAGTACGCATCCTGTAAGTCTATTGCACATAGCCAGTCTCCCTGTTGCAACTGAGGATAAATCTGATGCAACGACAGCATGCGAAACTTCTCTCTGCGAATCCACTTGTTTGCTTGTCGCAAGTCCAGAATGGGCCTGAACTCGTTCTAGTCCTTCTTGCGGACCAGAAAGAACCGGGAGTACAGACCTCTTCCTCTTTGAGACAGAGGCACGTCTTCTATCGCCCTTTTCCTTAACAGGATATCGGCCTCCGCCTGGAGCTCGCGCAGTTGATACTGCGAGCTGACCGGAGGAATCGATGGAGGAGGGCTGATGAACCGAAGACCGTATCCATTGCAAACAATATTCAGCACCCACTTGTCCTGAGTAATTTTTCTCCACTCTGCCAGAAAAAGTTGAACGCTTCCCCCCACCGGAGCGGGTAACGGATGAAGGGGAAGTAACCGCTCAGGGTCGAGACCCGGCCGGGCCTTTGGTAGCGGTAGAGGACTGTTGTCCACCTCTACCCCTCTGGCGCTTTTGGAAGGGTCGCCGGAACTGCTGCTGTTGTTGCTGCTGCTGTCCCGAAGACTGTCCGCGTCTTTTTCCCTGTGCACCGAACCGTCTCTGGAACGGGCGGTAGGACTTCTTTTCTTTGGGCTTCTCCAAGCCCACAGCCGTTAAGGTCTCCGCCTCCGCCTTCATGCGTGCCATCTCATCATCGGCGTGTTTTCCGAACAGTGTCTCTCCGGAAAAGGGCAGATTGGCCACCCGCTGCTGGGCCTCCGGCTTAAGTGACGTTAGCCTGAGCCAAGCATGGCGGCGCTGGTTGATTCCGTGGCAGTAACCATGGGCTGCCAACAGCGAGATATCCGCAGCCGCGCTAATGACCTGGTTTGAAACCAGCATCCCTTCCATAAGTATTTCGAGGAAGTCCTCCTTCTTGTCATGTGGCAGAAGGTCTGAGAACTGTTCCAGGGAGTCCCACAGGGCACGGCTGTACCGCCCCAGCAAAGCCGAATCGCTGGAGGCTTTCATGGTCGTGGAAGAAGTTCCACAAGCCTTACGCCCAGCCGAATCAATCCATCGGCTTTCCTTATCAGGCGGCACTGTGGAGGACGGGGAGGTAGAGTGTAACTTCCTGGCCGCCTTCACTATCACTGAGTCGAGCACTGGGTCCAACCGCAGGAAGGCCGGGTCCGAATCCGGTGCTCTGTACTTCTTCAGCAGTCAGGAGGGAGCGGCCTTCACCACCGCAGGCGTAAGAAACAGCTCCTCCGCAGGCTCGACCAGCCCAGGCACCAATGGCAGCAGAGGGCGAGACAGATGCTTCGAATATCACGGACGTCGTAGGCGTAGGAGCCGTCACCGTGATGCCCAACTTCATAGCCCCCCTCAGGAGAACCTCCTGGAACGTGCTGATGTCGTCCACCGGAGACACCCTTGTCCCCGGGGAATCCGACAAGGTCGGTGTCCTGGAGGAGTCCGTGCGTGACATGGACCCTCGCCTCCTATGGCGGCGCCTAGATCTCGTGGAGGATCTGCGCAGACTCCTAGATCTTCCTCTCCGTCCGGAGCGCGATCTGGACTTCCTAGGCCTCGGGCGCTCCGCCGGGTCCACCGGCGCGGGCGTCTTAGGTTTGGCCGGGGCCTGCGGCTTAGGAGCCCCCTTGGGAGGTGTCAGAAACCTGGGCAACAAAACCGACCTCGGAGGCACCGGAGGCGGCTTCTCCACCTGAGGTCGAGGTACAGGTTGCGGAAGCGGAGGCAAAGGAGATGGGGTAGGAGCCCTCGGAGGGAGACCCCTCGGCAATGGAGGCGGAGGCATAACTCGCGAAGGCGTGTACACCTCGGAATACACCAAGCCCGGTGATCCACCACCAGCCTGGGACGTCGGGGAGCCTCCCATGGCATCAGGCCTCTTCTCCCGCTTCTTCGATGTCAAAGAACGGTGACCAGACGGCGAGCGTCGGCCCCTCGTTGTCGAGCGTCTCTTCCTCGACGTCGACCGATGTCCATGCCTCGACGTCTACTTCGAATGCTTTGACGTCGACCTGCCATGTCTCGACGATGACCTCTTGCGCCTCGACGGCGACCTCTTCCGCCTCTCGACCGCCTCGACGGCGACCACTTTCGCCTCGACGGCGACCTCTTCCGCCTCGACGTCAGGCCACTCTTCGACGACGATCCCCTCGACGTCGATGTCCTCCTCCTCTTCGCCGACGGCGAACGGCAGTGTCGCTTCGACGGCGAGCGCCGACGCCGGGCCCTTCGACGTCAAGACCGACGAGGATGACGACGTCGAAATCGTCACTGGAGACTTCGATGGCGGTCTGTGCACATCCCTCGACGTCGAGCGTCGACAGCGCTTCGCCCCAGAGCCCTGGGGGGACGTGGAACAGACC
This sequence comes from Lissotriton helveticus, assembly GCF_964261635.1. Taxonomy (NCBI): domain Eukaryota; kingdom Metazoa; phylum Chordata; class Amphibia; order Caudata; family Salamandridae; genus Lissotriton; species Lissotriton helveticus. Next base: position 126,193,440 of record NC_136068.1, on the reverse strand, counting down.
GCAGTCATTCCTCTCGACGTCGTGGTCTCAGCAATCGACCCAGACGGAGAGTGGGCACGTTTGCTGGTCTTCCTGCCCCTGGGGAGCCCCCCAGAGGCCTCAGCATGGGTAGAATGGGCCCCTCCAGACCCACCTTGTGCCTTCAGCCTTCTTTCCTCGAGTCCCTGAAGCCTGATCTTCTTTCTTTCCTTCAGGGTCCTGCCAGAGAAGCCCTGACAAATCTCACACTCCTCTGGGACATGGGAAGATGGAAGGCAGAGGATACACACCTCAAGGGAATCCGATTTGGCCTTCTTCCTGGAGCACTCCGGGCATTTGTCAAATAATGCAGGCCTATTTGACATCAAAAGGGAGCAAAATCCAAGAAGAACAGCACTAAAGTACTTTAGAAGCACTCAAAACGAAATTACCAGTGAAAAATCACCAATAAACCCTTGAAAAGGGAGAGCTCAATGCTCCTGCTTGCAGGAGCCGGAAAAAAGAACTGGAAGTAAATGGGACCTGCAGGGCATTCTGGGATACTGTGAAGTTCTGGAAGGTTCTCTTAAAGGCACAGTATCCTGTTCTGAGCCACATAATGGCAGCCTATGGAGCTCCTTTGAGATGCAGACGCCCCACCCGGACAGAGGCTCCGTTTCCCTGCCTTCCCGACGACTGCTCCCTTGGTATTGGGCCTACTAACCCTGGAGGGCCACTGAGTGTTCACCCCTGTGCCCTCCACGTGGCCTTGCTCTGGCTTGAGCCCAGTCCTCCCCATTCCCCCATCGGGGGAGCCTCGACTATCAGGCACTAGTCCACTACCCTGTATCCTGCTATACATGATTCATTCCTCCCCTTCCATACCCTGTAGGTACACCCACCAGACAGCGCTGGCCTCACGGGATCATACTGCGAGGCACGTGTTACTCCCCCTTAGGGTAAGAACCTTCCTTTTCTTCTCCCAGGAATGGGTGCTGCATGGACAGATTCGGCTAGACACTTTAGATGAGTGTTTCCACTGCACTCCGGTTTCTCCAATGAGGGATAATAGTCGCACCATACCCAGACCGATTATGAAGAAAAATTTTCATCCACCCTGTGCTCGGTATGAATGTTTTCCCTGCACACACCCCCCTCACACCCCCTATAGTGTGGAGAGCATTGACTACAAGTCACCCTACATTATTTCAATGTATATTCACAATTTCGAGATATGACTTGACTAGCTTTCTTTTAATCCTTTTTTTTCCTCCTACCTTTAGGTCGCCTAACTAGAGCAGGACCCCCTGGCCCTCTTTGTACCCGACCCAGTGAGGTTGTATTTGCTTTTTACTTTTTGAATGAGCATTGTATCACCCTTTTTTTACGTGTAGTACCCTATTTTGGTCCTGACGAATCGCCGGTTGGCGAGAAACATGTTGACCACACCAGGGGGTTGAGTTAGTTTTCTGTACCCTCACACAGTCTCTAGCTCCCCTCTCACCCCTTTTAATCAGGGAACCAGCCACGTCAATAAAACCCATTGTGGACTGTTTACCCTATTTTAATATACACTCACTCTGCACCGACTACACTTCCTCTCTTTTTCACTCACACACACCATCGGCAAGGAACAAAAGAACTCCGCCAAAAGGGTGCCTTCCGGCACTCCGTCAGACATTGCAGCGCCGGTCTGACGAGGAGCAGTGAGCCGATGATGAAACTGGACATCCTACAGTCAGGGTGTGTTTCACACCTAACGCTCTGGGTGTGTGAGGCTCTCTAGTTCCGACAAAGGAACCTCCCTCGTTCCTTGACTCTGCACGTCTTATTCCCTCTCCACACTGTAATACTCTCTTCCCTGGGGAACTTTGTATCCTTCTGTGTGCTCCAGCCTATGGGGCTTGTCTGTCCAGGTCCTCCTCTCTATCATTCCAGAGGGTGTTTGCTGTTAAAGCAAGGGAAATCTGTACAGACTTTGCTGTTTTGTGGATTTTGTGGTGGAATTTCTAGTCGAAGTACTGGACAGTGTAGCCTTTTTTAGGCTGCATTGTCTTTAAATTCTCTCTTAAGTGTCTGTGCAGTTCTGCATTTTTTCGACACTTTAAGAGATTATTTTTGATTGCTCCGGGGTCCACGCACATGGGCGGGACTATTCACTAGATTATGACTATACACAGAGATCCCCTACTACTGAAATTTATTTTCTCCACTCTCGATCCCAGGACCCTGAAAATGCCATAAAAGCAATAGTTTAACTTGTATCTGAAACCCTATGCCAAGCCTCAATAACATGCTGAGTAACTTCAACTGTGCCTGGGAATGCACCCTGCAATCAGACAACTCACTCCTCGTTCTTGCCCTTCATTTTCACACTCACCCTGCACTCACAGGGATCACCATGTACTCACAATGATTACCGTGCACTCAACCCACCCGCTCACCCTGCACTCACAGTGACCACACTGCACTTATGCCACTCACCATGAACTCACATCATTCTCGCTCGACGTGTAAAAAGGTTTAGATGGGGAGCTCAGCCAGTAAAAGTTTGAAGACATCTGATATAGACTGATGGGCAGAGTACACAAAGAAAAAAGATAAAACTATCTCCAGATGGGCTAAATTGGATTCATTCTGATGCCCTCTGAGATAGGGTTAAAACCAGAGAGGACGGGGGTTTGTAAACAAATATATCCCCTTTATGTGATCAATATGTTTCTGTCTTGTCAATTACCCCAAACGGGGTTCCAAGGCATTCGTCAAGACGCAGAAAGTCACACCGCTTAAGAAATAAAAACAAGGATACCAACTTAACAAAAGGTAAGCCTGGCAGGAGCGGGTTGGTTCAACAGAACTCCGGGTCCAACGACATTCCAAGATGGAGAGATATAATCCACTTTCAAACCTGTAAAGCCGCCTTTTCCACAGCGCTGTACAGTCACTGCAAGACTCCACGGCATGCCTGGCGAGAGTGGATACTCACTGTGTGGATCACTTGAGCACTTTTTCACTGTAATTTTATATTTTTTATGAGTAATGTCAATATAACCTCCTCTGTTGAAAATGAACAAGTGGGTTATTTGTCTTGTTTACTACTGGATTAGGATTAACTCTTTTGGCTCTTGTTCATTAAGCGATACCTTGGCTTCTGACATTACTGAATTTCCTCACTTGGAACCCTTGTTGCATATATGTATCATACTGCCCCTGGTTCCAGGTACGGTTTGAGCTGCCCTGGTTTTGTATAGGTTTTGATAACCACATGGCACTGACCTTGGTACTGCTGGTTTCAGACAGTGGCATCAATAGAATGTAAGCAGAACTTCGAGTTCTGTCTCCTACTCAACTGGTTGTCCTTCCCCACAGGAACTCAGCAGGAAATGAGAAACTGTTTATTGCTGAAGGGTAGTAGTATACAGCCATTTGTTACCCCAGGCATTGTGGTGAATCTTCGTCCATGAGTTGAGAAATGCATTGGATTGTAGTTGCAATTGCATATTACTTCATACATCTGGAGAGGTACCAAGGCCAATTTGCAGAAGATCAGCACGCCATTCTGGGGGTGTGCCGGCATTGAGGTGTGTCTCAGATTTGGTCTTTTTTTATTTTTTATTGGTATTTACAGATTACATATTATGACAAACATAAAGATACATATTACTTTGGTTAGTCGTCGCTATGGCTTTTCTTTGTGGTGAGTTCGGCGGAACGACATTGTACTATCAGTCTGTTGGGCTTACACGTAACAATTAACATTTAGTTCTCGCCATTGGCGCGTGTCTAGTTAGAAACTAGAGACGTAAAACATAAAACATAAAGTGGTGGTGGTTATTTGTGACAGAAGGGTACTTCCGATTAGAGGAAAGGTTGTAATTTGTCTATGGTGGTTTGAAGGAGTCTATGAATTTGTCTAGTTTGGACCACATCTCTCTGTAGGGGTGTCTTCCTGGCGTGTTTCTGAGAGTGGTGATGTCTGCACCTCTAAGGTAGATTACCCAGTTTAGCCACCCTTTGAACGTGGTCTTGGAGGTGTCCTTCCAGTTCGTGAGTACTATCTTTGTTGCTGAGGTGAGGAGGAAATTAAGGAGGTTTCTGTCTTCCTGGGTGGAGACGTCTGGTGAGATATGTGCTGTGACTATTGTGGCGAAATGTCTCTCTAAGGCTGCAGCCCAGTGTCTTATTTGTGAAGTCTAGGACCGGTTTCCAGAAATGTGTGACTTTTGTGCAGCTGAAGATGAGGTGTTCTAGGTCTCCTTTCTCTGTTCCGCAGTTTCAGCAGGTGTCATTGTCTATTAGACCTATAGAGGCCAGGCGAGCTGGTGTCCAGTAGGCTTGATGCAGTAGCCAGAATTTGGTCTGCGCTAGTACTGGGGATATCATATTCTTAGATGGGGAAGCCCATAGTGTTTGTAGTTCCTGCTCTGTCAATTTGGATTTTAACTGGGTTTCCCAGTAGGCCGTTTTTTGGCGTTAAGTTTGGATTTGACTGGTTGGAGTAGTTTGTATAGAAGTGAGACTTGGTGCCCTGTTATGTTTATGTTTTCCATGAGCTGGAAGATAGATGGGGTATGTCTATGAAGTTTTGATTTCGTTAAGGCTGTTTTTATGGCTTACAAGTTATAGAGTTCTATATCTGGTAGGTTGTGGGATTTTTTCAAGTTGTTGAAAGTGTGTGGCGTGCCTTCCTGTTCTAGTTGTGCTGGGAACTGAATTCCTCGCGTCTTCCATGTATGCATGTCTAAAGTTTTCCATCTGTATTTAATCTTGTGGTTACCCCAGAGTGACTCCCACTGTGAGTTTTTGATGCGGATTGCTAGGTTATGGTCTATGAGGTAAGTGTTTTCTTTTGCTGTTGCACCCCGGTGTGCAGCGAGTCAAAAGGAGTGATAGAAAGGAAATTGGACTTACATGCCATAGTATTAATGTAGATAAAGTGTAAATGTGAAAAACATCCAACTACTGGACATCACCCTTACCCCAAACATAACAGCAACAATGTGCTGAACGCCAATTGACTCATGCTTACCTCACTTCAAATGCACCGTGGTCTTGAATATCCTGAACACATACCAGGTACACCCAATGGGGAGCTCCTGAGTTGCCCATCTAGTAGTATGAAATAGACCACCACTGTTTTAGCAGCAAACTCCCGATTTATTGAAACTGATTGATTTGCGAGTATACTGAAGCTAATCCCATCACATAAAATAAATTGATTCAACAGGCAGGCTTTTAGCGTGCCCCAGGCAGACGAGGAAACTGTGCGCTCCACTAGAAAAGAAGAAAACGTGTACGACATTTACAGAAAACCAGAACAACAGCCAACTTTCTCCCACTTGATTTGTCATTAGTAAAATCTCTTCCTCTGCCCGCCACCCCAACCCCTCAAATATTAAACACATCTCCAATACAAACACAGGTTTATAATAATATAAAGTCAGTATAATATAGAATATTCCCAGCAAAAAAAGTTGTTTTCCCCAACAACGTCTTCCAAAAGTCTTTTTTAGTTTTGTAGGAGGATTTGAAAACGTGTTAAAGAAAATAAATAATATATTTATATATTTATATATAATATATGAAAGCATACACACAGCACTCTTACTGAGCATTAAATCGAAATAAAAAGTACAAAAAGGCAGATGTCGGAAACACAATAGAAAAAAATCTAAAAAGAACAAAACCATTAGTTATGGCTTTCTTAAGATTTGCACATCACAAAGTGAGAAAAGATAGCCTTTTCGAAATATTGGAAAAAAAATCCAGTTTTTGCATTTTCATGTACATGTCAATATTTTTTGCATTTTTAGCTGTTGTGAAAGTGAAGTGTGCAGATCGTAAGTCGTGCGGATTGCAGATATAGACAGAGTATAGGGACGGGTCTCCAAGAGGCCACGTGCTTCAGAATTGAGAAGCCAAATTCTGCACTTTTTTTGGTTAAATAATAAGTCCAAGTCGCTCAGATTTTGTGTGAAAACTAAAGTGACAGAAACAACCCCAACAAGGAAAAAAACGTTTGCACTGATGACGTCACAATTTCTTTCACGGCATTTTCTTCAATGGCGATTAACTTTGTAATGCATTGCTAAGATACATGGGTCTTTAACTGCTTCAAAAACATATTGTTCATCCCCAGTTGAGTGGTACCCTCTGTGACTACCTCAACAGAACGAATGGCTGAATCAAAACCTGCATCTTGAGGATGTGCCAGTGATATCTATGCAAAGAAACCTCTAGCACAGTGAGCTATCTTCACAATGACTGCAGGTGCATAATATATTCGATCTAGGGGGAAGTACAACTTGTGAGCCAAGTGTTTTCAAAGTACCCGTTTCGCTTCACACAAACCACAGCATGCTAACTTGTATGTTCGTGGCTCATCCTGCCCTAGAGACAAGTCACACTCCGTAACCAAGAGCCACCATTACATGTAGAGGGGGCAGAGAGTAGAACCCATAAGAACGGGGGAGGCAGTGTCTTTGAATTCTCAAAGTCCATTTACAGCTGGGAACAAGCATGCATCGTTCTATGTAATGTTTAAAGCAGGGGTTGCCCTGAATCCAGTGCCCAAGACCAACAAATATGGTCTGTTTTCGATAGCCTGATAGAAAAGTAGGTTTGTCTTCTTCAATGGGCAACTAGGGACTGGATTGTTGTAGGCACTTGTGTGAGTTAGCGAGTGCATTTAATACCCATGACAAATGGAAGATTTGAGACACCAAAACTCGAAGCTTCCCAGTTCCTGACTTCGTGCACACATCATACAGCACAGAAAGGTCTGGTGTTATTTTCATTCAGTCCTTAATTTGAGCTGGAACTGCCTATGAAATTGACGATAACTGCCAACTGTGTAGTGTTTTTTTTATGGGAAACTACACTTCGGCTCACTCGTTTATCTCAACAAGAGGACACACATTTGGTTAGCTCCCCCAATGGATTCAGAGCCAAGTCGCAGTGGTGGACCAGCTTACAAGGCAACTAAGAATTTCTACGCAAACTTGTACCTTTGAAAAGCTTGGTGTGCCGGCTTGTGGGGAAACTTCTTGATTCCCCGACAGCCAGTCCACCTTCGGAACCGAAGTACAAAGAACAGGTGGTAACTGCAAGACACACGTAAGACCTAACAATTCTTTGTTGCTTTCCAAAATACAGACACTGGAACCCCAGAGGAGAACGTTAGGACTCTCAGCAGCAAAGTTCTGCAATCTGATGTGCTAGGGCCCTTCCGAAGGAGAGTCGAGTGCCTTAAACATGAACAACCTTGTTCTCAAAATATTCAACAGCAACACTATGTGAGCAGGAAGGGAAACAATTAGGATTCTCTAAGACATAACAAAAAAAGATGTCCTCAGCCTAACTGGTGCTTGTAACAACTGATATATTTTGCCAGAAATGCCAAAGATGGGGATCAATGGCCATTTACGTACCAAAGAGAACGCTTATGAAAGTCCTCAATGTTCAAATCGTGAGACACACTACACAGAGGCTCTTTATGAACAAATGTGACATCTGCAAAACATGCAGCACCTTACAAGACCCCTTTGAGTGTGTCCCACTGTTGAGCTCTCTTAGCCAAAGTCTCCTTAGTTGTTCCCTCTTTTCAGCTGTGACCAAGATTAGCGTCATGTTTGGCCTGATAGCCCACTATCTAAAAGTGTCCACGCCACGACAAATTGCGTTTTATAGCACTTCATACTGTGGGTCATGCCCTGATAAATAACTGGTATTGCTACTACCCTTTCTAAAGATACTATTATCAAGCTTGCAGAGGTTACCCACAAGTTTCCCAAAGTCACCCACTCAGCCATCTTGCAACAGAAGTGTTTTTTTATTATTAAACTAGAATGTATTACAATGGTAGTGTGATGCCGTGTAGCAGGAGCACAGGTCTAGATCTCCTTTCCTCCAAGCCATCTTTGGGATCACCAATTAAACTACACACATTAGGGCAATCATGACACAATAGTCTTGTTAGTGGCTGTCTTGCGCATTTCAGAGAATAACTACCATTGGCTATCTGCATTACCCAAAGTGTTATACAGCTGCCAGCATTAATTTATTCAACTAAAAAAGGACACAAGAGACCAAAATCAATCGAGCTGAAACGTGACTAAAAGCTTTAGTGCCAGATTCCATTCCACAGTACTGTCTTGAACAAAAACTTTATTTACATCTTAATAAATAAAACTTTTTCAGAAGTCTCCGCCATCATGTGTTCAATGCTGACAACTTCTCACATCTATTGGCTGCTCTAAAGTGAGCAATCTTGGTCACCTTGGGTGCCTGAGGACAGTTGTTTCAGTGCACAAGCTCCTTTTACAGGGATTTGAAAATGACTCTCCTCTAAGATCAGCCATGTTCCTGGGGTTGAAGGTTTCCTGAACGATTACTCTAAAAGGCCTTCAACCAGTAACCTATGATGATAAAAGAAATTCTGACAGCATGATTAGTTCAATGCAGATTTCCTCTTTGATAAATTATGCCACTGTGACTTAAATACAGGTTTGATTTTTTCTGCATAATAATTGGAGATTTGAATAAAATTACAAATGCGTATAAAATCACAAATCAGTCTAAGGAAGTGCTAGATATAGCTACAGTTCTACTCATTTAGCAATGAGTTCTTCGACGATGTGCTACCACAGACCTCACTGAAGTCTATGAAACATCTGGTCTCCTCCAAGCAGACACTTAATAGTCAATATTTCTGCTCATTGTATGGACACTGGGAGGAGGCAATGGTGTCCTGAGGTTCTCCAGTTTGACAACCTTCCCACAAAGCACTTACAAAACTAATCACCTGCTAAGGACCTTTACGATAATCACATTTAAGTAATGACAATGTCAATTCTAAAGGTCTCTATGCCAGGGGGAAAAAATCATTGTCTTTTCTGAAAGACAACCATGGGCATTCTTCAGCCTATCAATACACACCCATCAAACTCATTTACTCACTCTCGAAAAGAGACTGATAAAATATACAAAATAAATGAAAATAAAGCAGAGCACCACAAAAAACACAACAGAAAAGTAGTTTGCCTAAGAAGTGTCTCTTTAAAAGCTACACCTCAGTCACATCTGAAAAAGCACATGCTGAAGACAGGAAGGCAGCTTCCTGTTGGGGTGAAGAATGGAATGTCTTAAAAAGTAAACTTTTTTCCCAAATGTAATAACTATGCCTATAAATGTCTGAAATAAGCCTATTTTGAATTCTTCCTAAATGGCTTTCTGATGCAGTGAGTAATGCGGAAGTCACTTCTCGTGCAATCATGTAATATCTTTTGTGACTTGTCACTTGGGTCTTCTCAGGCGCTTTGTTTCAAAAGCTCCTGCAGGTGCAAGTGTGTACATCACAGATTACCCACAATGCACTTCGAACCTTCTAAATATGCTTCTTTCAACATAAGTCTCTTTTCGTCTTTGCTTGGAGAATTACAAAATAACCAGGAAAAAATAACATTTAAATCAATATATACACGCACAAATGATTTTAAAAGTAAACTACGTTACAGAGGTCAGTGATTCATAAAGACAGACTTCTAGGTGTACGGGATTTCCCTTTTACAACGTAATACATAAAAGATTAGAGCAGGATAGTTGTTGGGGGAGGGAAAGCTTTAAAAGGTACTGTAACGCATTTGACTAAAAACAAGTGTGCAGGAGAAATAGTAAGAAGACATAAGAGCTGCACCAAGTACAGGAGATAACCACAGAAGATCTGCAGGCCCATAGACGGGCAGCAGCATGTGAGAGCAGGTGCAGGCCTGGACACATTAAGAAATGATTGTGTTCTGCGCGTGGAAAAAAGGTTCAAGTTAAAAAGATTTCAATACAGCTATTAGGGTTTTCAAACAAGCTAAAATTAAGAAAAAACGAGCTTTCATCGTTAAAAAAAAAAATCCTTTCTGAACTCCAGCTAAGTTCTGTTTGCACAGTTTGGCCTGGAAACAATGAATTCTTCTTATAGATCAGCACCTCGGTCCCCAAAGAAGACCGCACAAAAGTAGGTTATTTCCTCCGTTCAGTAGACGAAAAAGTTGGCTGAGGATGGGACAGAGGGGACTGACCCTTATTTTCTTGCAGGAGCTCTCGGCACAACTGGGCTGCCCAATTTCCAAGTCCAGATGACAAAGCCAGCCAGCAACACGTTCAAGCAGCTCCTCCAGAGAGCAGTGCACTGCTTTTAGTAGTTAAGGAGAACAATCTTCCACTGCTAGTTTGGAGCTGCTAGTCAAAGGTGTCTTAGCACAGCAATCAGAGCCAGTGGCCTTAATGCGAGACATTTACCATCCAAATCTTGAACTGTTGGGGCCCTGCTAAATCACAACATTTCCAGGAAATCAAGATTTCCAGGGTCAAAAAAAGCAGCTTGTAGGAACAATAAATAAATATATATATATTTAATTCATTGGTTGTCACTGTTAAGGCATGATTGCACTCTGTTCTTTTGGCGCCATTCTCCTCCCTGCATATCGTTCCCATTGCCCAACACCGGTCATCAGACCTCATCAATTCCTTCAAAGCAATCCTATATCTTGAGGGCAAAAAGGGAAGGATCTTGCACTGATGCTTCTGAACGTGAAACTGGCGGGATTCAACCACGACTGAAGGTTGTACGGACAGATGAGCCTACCCTACATGGATAACATGACAGCAAGTCATAAGGAGGAGCAAGCACGTCTTTGGAGAAATAACATGCTTCACAACCAAGTGAAACAGTCATACCACACCGAGGTCCTGTTCACCAGTGCCTTTTGGTTCCAACACGTTTTAATATTAAACACAGACATTAATATGCGTGAAAAAATGGCCTGGCAGAATGTAGCAACAAGAAGCCCAGCTAACTTTACCCAAGTCCAGAAGACACATGATAAACAGACAACTGTTTGCCTTCTCTTCAGCAGTATTCCGCGACTATGCTCAGTGCTCATAATTTAGCTTCCTTTCTGGTTAAATTAAACCTGTAGCGCGGCAATTATAAATATACTCTACTAGGACCATTCTCTTGGAGGGGAAACATGATAACAGCCATATGCCACAGGGTCTAGCCACAGAGAATCTAGGTCAGTAGCTCATCAAGTGCAGTAGGATTCTCCTTCTGATCCAAAGGGTGCAACTGCGCAGAGTTAACGTATTTGGTGTGGGAGGAAGACCGCCACTAGTCCATATGTCGGATTAGATGCACAGAAAACTGATGAGTATTCAGGGAGGGAGCAGCAAAACACTGATGGACTACTGCTGCTTGAACAGGACATAGCTCAACGGATAAAGAGCCATCCCTCGCCTCCCTCGAGCACTGCAGGCTTAGAGCTTGCGACATTGCACGAGGACTGCCACTTACACAAAATGAATAGTTAAGTGTGAGGAAAAGTGAGCCTAAAGCTGGCTGCAAACCCTATAAAAGTGTTTGGTGGTCTGGGATAGTGATCACTTTGTTGACACAATGAAGCATTGCTATTGGTCCCAATCCCGGAACAACTATTTCCTTATTACTCATCGACAAAAAGAACTAGGTCTTCCTAGACATTCATGCCTGCATCTAAAAGCGTTCCTATGTAGAGCCGGAGTATGGTTAAAGTGTACAGTCTCCACTAAGACTGTACCTTGCAGCATTGATGAGAAAAAGAGTGCAATCATTTAATTCAATCTTCTGATTTCATTTAATGGAACACTTTGCTAAACTCAGTCGCACTGAGACCACGAGTGCTCACCACCCTACTCCATCGCACAACGCCAAGAATGTTTGCCTCCACATACCTAAGACTGTCCTTTAGCTACCTCAATGAGATATTCACATGGCACAGCTCGTACAAACGAGGGTTGTTCCAGCATGTGACTGACAATCCAACCTCCAGATTAGGACCAAAATGAGCAAAGACTCCTCCCAAAATACACAAAAGAAACTGTCAGAAGCTGGTTTGCCTGTTCGCAAGCGCAGCCTCAAACACAAAAATTAAATAAATAAAAATAAGGTGATTTAATTTCATAGACGCTTTAAAGCCAATGACAGGGAAGGTGTTGGGAAGAGGAACCCTGCCTCCATCCCTGGACCCTAATGACTGGTGCAGCAGTACACTCAAGTGTACCTATCCCAATGCTGCTGGGCACATCCTGTCCCACTTCCTCACTACAACATGAGCTGGAGTCAATCAATTAAAAAATTATACACAATATGAGGCGTCCCCATCATCCCAGCAACTTAGGAGCTCACGCTCGCCACGCATACTCAGTGCTTATACCTTCACAGACTTTGGGAACTGTTTGCATAAATCCAACCGGCCTCCACCTGAGCAGGCAGTGTGCAACCAATCAGATAATGGGTTGGGGAGAGCTGAAGGGAAATAAGAGCTATTCTGAAGGGAGCCCCTCACCATTTTCTTCATGGAACAGGAAAGCTTATGTTTTGTTTTAAAACAAAAAAAATCCACCAAGACTATTTTACTCGTTTGTACACTGACAACAACAAGGCTACCTTGTTATTCTGGCTTACATGGCGCCCCTTAACTACTCTAGCTTATTTCCCTAGGTGATCCAGGTAAAATCCTTATCGTTGTCCCCAGAGTTTTCATGTTCCTGTGGAGAATCGTCCTTGTCATCTTCGATGATGATATCATCTTGTGAAATCTCAACGTCGTCCTTCCACTTGATGTCGTCATCATCGTCATCGTCGTCCCCAAGGATTTCCTCATCCCCATCCTCTTTCATATCATCTGTGTACTCGAGATAGTTTCCCTCTCCTGGATACATCTCATCTGGCGAGCCCTCCTCCCCATTCTGATCCATGTGGCCAGGCATTCTCCTTCCAGAACAGTCCAGGCAAACACCGTGGCGCCGAGAGCCGTGCTTGATGCCCACGCTGGCTGCAGACATGAACACTCTGCTACACACCTTGCACACATACTTCTTGTCTTTGCTGTGGACCTACAAAAGAAGAAAACACAATGTTACAGCAACAAGTTATATTCGAGCACACCCAGCAGCATAACCAAAATCCCCTCTCTAGTTAATGCAATGCAGCAGACTACTTCCATGTCTCCCATTCCAGACACCGCAATTAAGCAAGATATTTAGAAAAATGTACCACATATAATAAATGTTTGAATTTATAGTATAAAAGGCAGTGGTTTGAAAACCCTTTTTTCAACCCTATTTCACAGGAACCCTTGGGTTATACAAAATATTCCATGGATCCTTGTGAAATAGGAGTTTCACCATCATCAAGGCAGGCCAAACCACTCCGAGCTTTACTACTGTCCATTGTTTAAACAATATTCTGTTCAGAAAACCCCCCAAAATGTATAATTCCGATCAGTGCTCATTGTTAGTTGCAACTTGTAAACAACTTTCAACAAACTCTCCCTTCAGACAAAATGTGGTTTTTTTATCGAAAGCGGAGGGTATTTTTCTTAAACAGCTACACTCCTAACTACATCATTTTTCTATTCTTTTGTGAACGCTAAATTTCTGTTTAATAAAAATAATACGTTATATTTGAATTGCGGCTAATGCTGTACCGTGTTTACATCGCCTTCCATCTTGTTTAAATGTCAGCCTATGTCATGTGATATCGTGGATTCGGTTTCTAAAATAAAAACCTTAATAGTTTCACAAGTCAGAAGAACACATTCTCGGAGAAAGCTTTCTGAATGTACCACGCCAAGGACAAACTCTGCTCATCCTAATTCTGTTAACATTGTATCATTTAAAGTGTATAACCGAGAATCGGACAGCGATCGAACCATAGTGTAGTGATGGTGGTAAAGTCAGAATTTATTCTATGCGGAAAAGCTTTCTTTAGACCATTTATTAGTTTAAACTTAACACATCATATGTTCCCACGGAATGTATGAACTCCATTGTCCAAAGCCTTAAAGGGGTGTGCATTTCCTTCACAAAATCGACCCCTATTCAAATTCTCAGAAGGCAACACTGTGCTGGATTGCTTACTGAACTGTATGGAGTTCTATGCTCATGATTGATAGGCTATGCTGCTAATTTATTGATGGCATAATCTACATTTTAATACGTACATAAAGCTTTTTAAAAAGATCTAGTGTGTCATTCTTATGAGAATGTTTCAGAAATATTATGTGGGTCCAATATTGCCATTTTGATGGTCTGGTGACATATGCAAACAAATCTGCTTTGTAGTTTATGATGTTACCAGAACTCCTCAATGGAAATATAGAACCATATTACACTATATGCCACTTCAAACATCCAGCCTCAAAGGAACTCAGGCAAACAGGGAAAGCACCAAAGCCAGAAAGGGCTTCTTTAGGTATGCTTTTTTACTGGACAGTTTGGGGTGCTTACCACATGCCATGATAAATGTTTTTTGTTTTATTTATAAGGAGCTTCCTTTTATCAATAAATAATTTTAAATTGTTAATAAGGCGCTGAAAACCAATAGGAGTACGGGAGAGTAAAACCGCATCGTCACCGTATAATAGAATTGGTACGGTTTTCTCAAAAATGATTGGGGAATCTGCCGGGATTAACCTCAGTGCTGAGTCTACGCTATTAATAAATAGTGAAAATAATAATGGGCCCGAACACATCCCTGACGGATGCCGCGTTTGACATTAAAAAGTGGGGTGCATTCTCCTGATAGTCCATACCGCACTTTACTGGAGAGTTTCTCATATAATCTTGCTAAAAAGAAAACAATCTCCTTAGGGGCGCCCATTTCTATTAAAAGTGGCCACAAGATTGGTTCACTTAATAAATAAATAAATATGTTTCTCCTCAGTATAAGACTTCTAAACAACAGCAAGCTGGGTGCAAAAAGACTTAATTCGGTTGGCTTCAGTTTTTAGGTCTTGCTTACTGAGCGCACATGCGCAGCATGGGAGAACCTTTAGCCATCACTCTGCTCTTTTTGGAAGCACATACTCGTGCTTGTGGCGGCATCCACCTTGCGGGAGCGAGCAGTGGCATGCATGCTAATTGGCTGCTGATCGCTCCGGCAAGGCGGATGGTGCCACAAGCGAGAGTGTGCTTGAAAAGAGCTGCGGCTTGTTTCGATCGCGCGCACCACTCGCAGGATGCTGCTGCGACTTTCATTCTCATTATCTTTCCTTCTCCCCTTTTAAATTCTTCCCTAATAATTCCATCATTTCTTTTTTAAATCTTTCTTTCTGTTCCCTACATCCTATCCATTACGCATTTTCTTTCATTCACGCCCCGGTGACACGATTTTGTATTTTGCGCTTTCACATTTCTCGCCCAGCTCCTCCGCCTGTTTTTTTTTCTGTAAAGTGGTCATTTACCGCATACTAAAATGGGCATTATCCTGCGATTCATTCGCTCTCGCTTACAATGTAAACAAATATTAGCGGTTAGCAGCAATCAAGGAAGACCGCGCAAAATATAGGTTGGGACTGCCAGGCCACCAACTTTTTGAATGCCTCACTGTGATGAGAACAGAGGGCTGTAACTTTTACTTGGGCACAAAAAGGCATTGCTCGTTTGCTTGGGAAACTCTTCATTGAACGGGCTTGGCCTTTCGCTGTCGCCTTCCTTTCAGCGGTGTTGATGGCGTCTAAACTGCAGAAGCTTCCGTTGACTTTCAATGTACAAGTTTGGGCACTTTTTTGTTTCGTCACTTCTTTTCGGCTCCCTTTGTCCTGAAGAAAGACATTGTGTTAGGTTTGCTTAGAAAAGCCAAACAGGGGAGGCTGGACCCAGTGAGGGGAACTGAAGGGAAGGGACTGGGGGCAGAACCCCTTCCAATTCTATAAGCTGCCTGAATGGCTATTTTACATAATTGCAGGGGGAACCTTCAAAGGGCCCTCTCCACTTGGAGCCACATGGCGTCTGTTTGAGAGCCTTTCAGCCAGAGCTAGAAAAAGGGCATGAATAAAATGGATGGAAAAAAAGATGAGGTTTTGGCGTTTTTTCCCATCTTGCAAATTGGTGTGTCTGATGGGGCGAATTTATGTTTAGGTGCTCACAAGGGGCACTTTGTGAACTTTTCTGTGGCTCTATTTAGGGTGAGAGGGGTGTCAAGACACTGCCCATCCCCCCAAATAACAAGCATTGGCATAGCCAATAGGTCTCGCTTTTGGGACCTTATAAGTATTTACTTATTCAGCACAATATCCTTGGTGCAACACTATCAACCGTTGCATGGCTAAACACTTATAAGGTCCCAAAGGCGAGACCTATTGGCTATGCCAATGCTTGTTCATATTCTGTTGGATTTCTAGGAGGCCCTGGGCTAGATGGAGCATCTTGACTGGGGGAAATATTCATAGCTTAGTGCTTGCAGAAGACACGGGGGTTAGAGGATTCAGTTATAAGACCCGAAGACCTGTCACATTTGCACTCTTTAATGATGATTTTCACTCTCACACGATGTGTGGAAACAAAGACCACATCGTGTCCACAGTCCACTCCTACATTTCCATGGTGCAGCAGCAGAGAAGACTGGACTGGCTAGACCGGTGTGCTTGGCTGCAGCGGGGCAGCTCGCTATAATCTGTAAAGATTAAAACAGCCCTTCCTGGATTGCAGACTGAAAGGCTTGGAAAGCAACAGATAGCAGCGTATCATCTCGTGTCTGGCCTAAGACCAGACTGCTGCAAAGGCCATCACAAAAAAAGGAATCTGGTGGCATCCACTTTATGGGTTATTGGAGTCGAGAACGCAATGCCCTCCGTGAGGTTATCTTTCTACAACAAAAACTGTGCAAGGCATGGGAGGACTAAAGAGTGAGTGGATCAGCATCTAGGCACCTAAAGATAAATGAGATTGCATATATGCAACGAGTTGCAATCGCCGGACCTTTCTACAGATTAACAAGATCGTAGAATATAGAGGTCTATGCCCAGAAGTCCATGCAGCACATCTGTATGTCCAAGGTGGCAGCATCTGCTTTTAAAATTCACAAATCAGAGAATACCATTGAACTAACCAGTCTCTTGGGGACATTTACTCAATATCCGTCACTACAAAGGCCTGCTGAGCACAGACTAATCACAGCTTGTAGCCAGACTACAGAGGAATTACACGACTATTAAATAGCAAAGAAGAAATTTTTTTTTATTATTTTGTCCAATTTCAAATGAAATTGAAGAGGAAAAAACACAAGAAAAAGTAAAGACGGACAAAGACAAAATACACACCAGGCTCAAGATATCAATTGTAAGTGACAATGAAGCGCATTTAATCCAACAATTCCTAGTGCAAGGCAAAGGGAGGGTCATTACTGACTACCGTAGAAAGATATATAGCAATTACCAGCATCTCACTGGAATTCCCTTAACTCCGAGGAAGATCCAACATGCATCTTCCACAACATTGTTTTTCCCTTTCTCACGCACTTTTACACCATTTTCCCTTTCTCACACACTTTTACACCATAGACCTGTGATAACGTGCAGCTGTTTCAAAGCACCACAATCCAGACCTTCTAGCGTTGGCTTGCGGTTTGGTAATGCCAATGACCCTGAAACCTAGAAGAAAAACACGATCTGCCCTTCGAGCACTGGCTGGCACACTCCTCAAGCCGAATCTGCGCATGTGTGATGTGGTCGCAGGCAAGACTCAACGAGCACCCTTGGCAGCAAGCCCTGCTACAGTAGTGTTGTGGTTGCATGTTAGCACCTGGATAGTGCATAACCTGCCTTTAATACTCCATTGTTGGGCCTTTCCGTAGTCTGGGCTGCGACTCCCATCGCCTTATCAAGGGACGTTTATGTCACACGTGAAAACATATTCTGAGAGGTAAGTTAACACGGGAAGTGTACAAATAGCAGAACGCCTTTATCTGCAGCTCAACAGTACAAGAATTAAAGATATCAGAGTAAGAAAATATTCCTCGTCCAAACACATCCAGGAATGAAACTGGGAGACAGCTCACAAAACAAAGACTTCTCCAGCATCCGTACTCCGCTTTCTGGAGCAATTAAAAAATAGAGATGGGGTGCGTGTTGGGAGATCATAAGGGGGCAGAAGAGGGAGCAAGGGGTCGGTGCACCGATGTGCCTGCAGATCCCAAAAGGGGAAAATAGTGGGGCTTGTGAAGGAGCAGGCTGCAGCAGGACCAGATGGCTAAGCAGTCACTTGAGAAGACAGACGCTTCAGGAAGGGAAGGGACGGGGAGCACGGCTTTGGAGCCATGGCAACGGATAACATAAGCCCCCTTGATCATTCTAGTTTAAGTCATTTGGGCTAATTGCCCGCCTTGAACTGAAACACCCCCTTTTGGCAAGCTAAGACATGACAGCGGCATCTGTGGCCCTGGCAGACAGGCGCCTCGCGGCTGATGAGACTGACTGCCCAGGAAGGGGCAGGGCA
The DNA here is from genome assembly GCF_964261635.1 of Lissotriton helveticus. Lineage (NCBI taxonomy): Eukaryota > Metazoa > Chordata > Amphibia > Caudata > Salamandridae > Lissotriton > Lissotriton helveticus. The sequence goes on along the minus strand of NC_136068.1, from coordinate 126,175,176 downwards.
GGGATGAAGGAAAGGTTCACAAGATGCTGCACATTCACTGAATGTGACCTACTTGTCGCTGAATGAACCCCAACGCATCCTGGAGGAAAAGAAGCCGCAATAGCAAGTGTAAACAGTCTCCTTTTACACAGCCCCTCCGGAGAGGCAGCACACCACCCAAGCCACTGCACCGCCATCTGCACAGAAGGCGTTATGAGGCGGTGCCTTCAGGCAGCAAACTGGACTTGGAGCAGGGCTTTAAGTGGGCCGGGTCTCCCCGGGTCTGAGCACCGGCAGTTTTTTTTTTTTAAGGGGGGCCTCGAAACAAGTCTTTATCGGGCTCTGTTTTGTGCCCTGGCACAGTCCATTTTTTCCAGACTGCAGTGACAGCAGGCACATCCATGTGCGCTGCTCACACTGCTCTCTTCTCACTAGTGGAGAAGTTACGGCATGACGCCAGGTGAGCGTTCTAGGGAAGGGAAATCCTTTAAAGAGAGTCATTTTCTCTCTGGATTTCTCTTCTCTTTTTAGGTTTTGCCTCGCCAAAAAGATGCGCTCTGCGCATCTTTTTCGCGCAGGCGAAAACCTGATGAGAATTGTAGTGTGCTTTGGGTCGGCCCTCCTCATTCATTGGCTGGCTCCGTAAATGGAGCCTTGCCATTGGACGAGGGGCCTGTCCGTCAATGCCGGACCAGACACGGGGGCGTTCCCGACATTCTTTGGCTTTTGCCGACGTCACGCGACGCCGGGAACGCCCCCGAGTCTGTTCCGGCATTGCCGGCACCTCCCTTGCTCCCCCTCCCGCTTGTTTCCTGGTGTGGGAAATTAAACAAAGGTTTCTTTCTTCATACTGAAGCATCAGTGTGTTCCTGCAGATACTGACCTCGGTGGAAATGACAATGTTCCTTTAAGACGGCCTCCCACCATGAGGCAGCCTCGGCAGCGGCGAGGTGCGCCCTGTCTGCCTTGATGTCACGACAGGCAGAGGCCACCCCTTCGGAGCTCGCGGAGGCGGGCGTGCTGTTTCAGGAAGTGACTCGCTTTCACTTCGCTCGCAGCGGCTCTTCGAGACTTCAGGAAAAGAAAGTTGGGCAGAGCTGCAAGCTGGTCCGGCTGCTTCCGAAGGCAGGACCATGGGGTAAGCTCACGCGCTTGGCGTGCCTCTTTCAGCCCTGCTGTTCCACATGGGCCCGTCTCTAATAGAGCATCGTGTCTCAAGTAGGCAAAGGCTTGCATTATACGTTCTTTGTCAGACCTAAGAACATTCGTAACCTAAGACCACTCGCTCTTGTTCCCAGTAGGTTGGAAGGGCTTTCCAAGTGCAGGCGGCTCTCTGTCTGTCCCAAGGACAGAGGGCAGTGACCTGGCTCGTTGCTGCCCTATGTCCCGGGTTAAGTGCTGTTTGCTTGTTGGGAGCTGGCTTCCTCTCTCCAGATGTTTCTCTTGCTGCTGCGTCGAGAGCGCTGTACAAGTGCAGACTAGCACACATCTACAGTTCAAGCTTTCACAGGGGCAGCAGCAGGGTTTCTTGTAAGACAGCACCAGCAGTAACTTGTACACGGGATAGTACAACAGACTTATCTTCTGACACCCTACAGGGAAAAACCATGTGTAGTATTTACACCCTGCAGCGGCAGTGTTAGTAACACACATTGCTTACGATGGACAGGCAGGCACTTCTATAATTTGAGAGTACCAGCACTTTTCAGAAGAGGTGATGCACGTATATTACTAGTATAACGGCACTTTTTTGGTAGCATACGGGTGTTCTAGGATAGAGAGGGCCGGCAGTTTTACATTTTAATTTCAGTGATTGTGTGTTCACGTAGGCGAATAGGAGGCTCGCGTTTTCGGGGCTGTGTGGCGAATTTTAATGGTTGTAGCTTGTAATGAGCCAATTGTGAGTTCCAAAAAATTCAAGTGCCCCAAATTTGGTACCACATAGGGTATTCCGGACACCTCTGTGAAGCCATGCAGCAAGTACACCTTTGTTTTAGCAAAAATACTTGGAATGCATGAGCGCAGGCGTCCATATTGAATTCCTGCAGATTATTCCACCCCTCTACTTGTGCAGCCAAGGCAGTACCGGTTAGGACCAGTTGTGACTTTGGTTTACTGGGAACCGCATTGACCCCACCATGTTCTACCAGGCTCACCAGGTTCTGACAGCCACTCAGTGGCGATGTGCCTTTTTCTAAAACCATCTTTCTAGACCATTTTCGACGCTGCAGGCAATACAAACTTTGGTTAACGACTCTGGAGGCCATTCCCAGATGTTGGCGAAAAAACAGCTGATTGAAAGTGAGACCTGCTTTGTCTAACGTGATGTGTCTGTGTTATAAAGAGCAGAGCTGTGAGGCGGCACCAGTTTGTTGCGTGGTGCTTTGTGCTGGATAAGCTGGTCTTGAAAATCACTGTCCGTATAACTGAGGCACAAACTGTTCCATCAGTAATCTTGCATTAGAGATTGCTACAGAGTGCAGTCTACAGGGCGGGCCTCGCATGCTATTCTGTCCAGCCCCCTGGGGTGTCTACAAACAGCAGGTGTAAACTGTTGTCTAATGCTTGTGCAGTGCATGCATCACGAAACTGCATTGTGTTTTGATGTCCCCATGGTGGCCAGAGGTTTCTGGCAGAATCGCCATTGCTGCTCTTTTTAAGGAGTGGATCAGATTTAGCGTTGCAGAAACACACCCGATACCCTCAAAGCCCCCCCTTTGAGAAAAGCACATAAGCTCAGTTTCTGGAAGACTGCCTTGAAGCTCCTGTTGTAAGTGGCGGATATAAGTAGCCTCTTTGTTGACATCGACTGAGATTGTCCCAGAGTTGGTAGGGAAGTTCGGCTCAGCTGACACAAATCCAGGGGTCAGAAGGTCCAGGAGTGAGTCCAGAGAAGGCCTGGCATAGGACATTCTTGAGTTTCCTTTTGAGCTTAGAACAATCTTTTTTTGTTGTCTACAAATCCGGTTCAAACTGTTCCAAATGTTGTGGATCACATGTTCTCAGAGTTTTTCCATGGGCATCCGTTTTGTGGAAGGACATGGGAGTGATCTGTTGTCAGATGCTGATCTCGGGTTGCCAAAAAGGCTGTCATTTTGGAATAGTGACTGCTTGCCTTTGACACTGTACAGAGCTGTGCTGCCTTTTGGTTAGGTTCTCGCCATACAGAATCCACATATACACACACACGTACACACACACGTACACACACACACGTACACACACACGTACACACACACGTACACACACACGTACACACACACGTACACACACGTACACACACACGTACACACACGTGTACACACACACACACACACACACACACACACACACACACACACACACACACGTGTGTTACCATCCTTGTGGGGACTATGTGTGAATACCAGCCTTGTGGGGACTAACCTTTCCCAATGTTTTTAAAATACACTAATAACAGAAAAATGTTAAGAAAAAATTCATTATACAGGATCCTGCTTCAAATTTGCAAATATATTGTTATTTAATCATGCGCACAGCACCATCCTTGTGGGGACTTGAACACGTGCTACCATCCTTGTGGGGACCTAGTCTGTAACACTATTTGTGATTGAATACAGTCAAAGGTACATGGCTAAATGTTTATTTTATCAACAATATAAACAAACAACATTATAATCTATTCATTTACGAATTGCTGCATATATACTAGGGGTATACATTAAAGACAGATTCTGTTAATGTGCCAGAAAACATCATATCACGTTTAAAGAAAGACCCTTAAAGCTGTATTTAACCTATTTATTAGTGCTTAAAATCTTAGGAGATAAGGGAACGAACACAAAGAAATTAACATATGAAACTAAGTAATATGGTCAAGGGGAACCTAGAGCTTGATTAGCTGCTAACATTTTTGCCAAAATAGATGTTCAAATCCCCACAGAGATAGTGGGTGAAGATCATTGTGTTTAAGTCTCCATACCAATAGTGTGTACATTCAAAGCTTAAATCCCATTATAAAGAGTGTGAAGCTAATGAAGTTCAAGTCCACACAGAGGTTGGGTGTAATTATAGGAATGCTCAAGTCCCCACAGAGATGGTGTGTTATTATAGCGATGTTCAAGTCCCCACAGAGATAGTGTGTTATCATAGAGAGGTTCAAGTCCCCACAGAGATGGTGTGTTATTATAGTGATGCTCAAGTCCCCACAAATATAGTGTGCTATTATACAATGTTTAAGTCCCCACAGGGATAGTGCATGTAGGTGATTGTGTTTAAGTCCTCATTAAAATAATGCCCAATTCACAAAGGTAAACTTAGACCAAAAGTCTAACTTTTCTACTTTTCAGAGTTCACAAAGGTAAACTTAGACCACAAGTCTAACTTAACTACATTTCAGTGTTCACAGAGGTAAATTTAGACCAAAAGTCTAACTTTACTACTTTTCAATATTCACAATGCCCCATACAGAGAATGTGAAGCTGATGATGTTCAAGTCGAAGCAAACACAATGAGATGATGAAACTTTTCAGTCACATACCCCCAGTCACAGATCTGGGTTGAAACCATCATCGTTCTGTAGCTTAGTTCGTCACCCCAGTTCAGACCCAGCTAAATGCAAATCAGCCTTGACCCTGTGCATTGTGACAACCCCTAGTGCTTTCTGACGAAACAGAGTTTGCATTTAATTACAGGAAAGGTCAAGTCCCCACAGAAATGATGTTTTTATAGTGATGTTCAAGTCCCCAAAAAGATAGAGTTTTTTTAATAGTTTTTTCAAGCCCCCACAAAGATAGTGTGTTATTATAGCGATGTTTAAGTCCCAACAGAGATAGTGTATGAAGATTATTGTGTTTAAGTCCTCATTAAAATAGGGCCTGATTCACAAAGGTAAACTTAGACCAAAAGTCTAATTTTACTACCTTTCAGTTTTTCAAAGCCCCATACAGAGAATGAAAAGCTGATGATGCTCAAGCCAAAACAGAGCTTGCGTTTAATTACAGGGATGCTCAAGTCCACACAGAGATGGCTTGTGACTATAATATTACCACGGTCACCAAAGAGAATGTATGTGATTATAGACATGCCCAGGTCCCCACAGAGATAGTGTGTGATTATACACATGCCCAGGCCCCCACAGATATAGTGTGTGATTATAGAGATATCTAGGTCCCCACAGAGATAGTGTGTGATTATAGACATGTCCAGGTCCCCACAGATATAGTGTGTGATTATAGACATGCCCAGGTCCCCACAGAGATAGTGTGTGATTTTAGAGATGTTGAGGTCCCCACAGAGATAGTGTGTGATTATAGACATGCCCAGGTCCCCACAGAGATAGTGTGTGATTATACACATGCCCAGGTCCCCACAGAGATAGTGTGTGATTATAGACATGCCCAGGTCCCCACAGAGATAGTGTGTGATTATATACATGCCAAGGTCCCCACAGATATAGTGTGTGATTATAGAGATACCCAGGTCCCCACAGAGATAGTGTGTGATTATAGACATGCCCAGGTCCCCACAGATATAGTGTGTGATTTTAGAGATGTCGAGGTCCCCACAGAGATAGTGTGTGATTATAGACATGCCCAGGTCCCCACAGAGATAGTGTGTGATTATAAAGATGTTGAGGTTCCCACAGAGATGGTGTGTGACTATAGTATTACCATGGTTGACAAAGAGAATGTATGTGATCATAGACATTTTGAGAAATACATATTCATGCTGAATCATTGGAAATTAGGTGGAAGAGTTGAGTATTGTTGGGCCAAGGAAGTTAAGACAGAGGCAGGTTCAGATTAATGCGTTGTCGAAAACAAATGTGCCATTATCTTTGTCCCAAATACTCTGTCCAAATACTAAGTCCATTGTTACCCTTTTAAGATTTACTCCACTCAAGGATATTCTCCTGATATGATTTTTGAAGATTGATGGTTATATAATCTGTTTTGGAGGAGTTTTCCCCAGCCTACTCTCTATGCAGATCAGCAAAAAGTATTTAATTAAAAGTTGTAACCCTCTGATGGTTTTTGAGGCAAGCAGTATATCTTTCGCAAACAATAACAGAGAGACTTTGCTATCTGCCTGTATTGGAGATGCATTAGCACGAACTATGCAACTAGATTACATAAATAAAAGGAAAATAATGGAGTAAGCATGTATCCCTGCTGTACCCCTTTATTCATGGTGATGCATTATGCCAGTTAACCCTAACTAGCCCTTCACACCTGGACATAACTCATTGAGCAAGCAGATTAAAGTTGATATGTTACTAGGGACCCCCATCCTCCCCAAAACTGACCGGAGTTTTGTTCGTGGGACTAGCTCAAATGCAGGTTTTAGGTTCACAAACACTATACCACCCTATTATACCCTGCAACACACCACTCCACAATACAACACTCTTCTCTACACTGATATTTTACACTTGTCCATAACACTCTACTCCACTGCTACACTCTATTCCACTCTGTGCCACTGTACGACACTCTACTCCACTCTATGCCACTATACTCCACTCTACAACACTCTATACATCTCCAGCTAGGCCACTCCACGCCACTTTACTTCACTGGACTCAATGAAACACTACTGCACTCTGCTTCATTGTACTTCACTACTTCACTCTACACCACTATATGCCACTCCACTCTAAGACACTCTATGCCACTTTACTCTACCACAATGTACAACACTCTACTCCACTGTAGCCACTCCACTCTATAGCACTCTCCTCCATTGTATGCCACTCCACTCTACTGCACACTACAACACTATACAACACTATTCAACACTCCATTCTACAGCACCACACTTTGTCACTACACTCTGACAGTCCACTGTATGACACTCTCCTGCACTCTACACAACACTACTCTACACCACTGCACTCCACTTCACTTTATGCCCCTACGCCGTATGCCATGCCACTCTATAACACACCACTCTACTCTACTATATGGCATACCACTCTACTCTACGCAGCTCCACTCTACTCTGACACACCAATGCACTGTACTCCACTTCTCTCTACTCTACAACACACTCAATCTAGTCCACTCTATGCCACCTCACTGTACACTATTCCACTCTACGCCACTCCACTCGATTCCACTCTACCACACTGTAGGACACTTCATTCTATGGCACTCTACAACAGTCCACTGTATGACACAATCCTCTGGTCTACACTACGCTACTACACTGTACGACACGCAACTCTATAGCGCAATACTCCACTCTAATGTACGACATGCCACTCCACTCTTCTCTACGGCATGACACTCTACACCACTCCACTCCACTCTAAACCTCTACGTTACACGCCACTCTACTGTTCACAACTCCACTCTATGCCACTCCACTCTATGCCACTCCACTCTATGCCACTCTACTCCACTGCATGCCACTCCACTCTACAACGCCCTACTCTAGGACACTCCATTGTACGACAGTCCACTGTATAACACCCTCCTCCAATATACGCAAATTATAATATAGTTAGAACTAAAAATAAATAGGCAGCACTCACCTAGTCAGATGGACAGCAGGGTGATGTGTGCAAATACACTATAGGGATAACCAAAAAAGGCCTAGTAATCCTTTTGGCAACATCTGCAAGGCAGACATCCCGTCAAGTGTGTAAAATGATGCCTGGGCCAATCTTCCGCTCTCCCTAGCGGGGAGAATAGCAATTGCAAAATGATGATCCTACCAAAACTGCTCTACCTGTTTGTCAATATCCTGATTCAGCTCACGCAACATTTTTTTAATTCAGTTGCTTCTTATTGATCTCTATGATATGGGCTGGCAGACAGGCGCATATCTCATGGGAACTACTGACACTGCCCCTGTCTCAGCGAGGGATGGGCGCCCCAGATTACCAATTGTATGCCTTCTGTGCTCAGGCGCAATTCCTACACTTCAGGCTGCACCCGACCCCCATCCAGCCACATACTGCTGTGGATCTGGACGTGGCGGGCCGATCCAACTTTTGGTGGCATTATATCAGTCAGGTAGACGCCTTTGTGGGGAAATAGACACGGTGGAGACATTGAGCCGGCATGGGACAAACTACGGGTCAGAGCGCACCTTAAACTCCTGTATGCCCCATCTATCCCCCTAGCACACAACCTGATGTTACCAGCCATGGGAGATGGTACAAGTAGGGCACTAGCTCTCCGATTGGGACTGCGCACTTTCACGGATCTATACCCAGGGGAGACATTTAGAGCTCCTCCTGAGCCAGAGGAGGGACGTCCGGTCCGATTTTCGGAACAATTCTTCTATCACAAACTTAAGGCCATGTGCAGAGAATTACACAACACATTCCCAAGCCCACTCCCACACTGCTAGTGCTTGAAAATAATTTTCTTACGGTTGACACACCTCATATACTCATCATCAGACTCTACAATAACATGCAAAACACGGCCCCCTTGTTAACGCCCAAAGCCCTGCAAGCATAGAATGCGGACCTTCCCACTGAGCTATCTGAGGAACAATGGTCATGTTGTTGCAATCAGCTTACAGCACTGTCCCTGAACTATAAGCTACGCCTTATTAATTTCAAATGTATACATAGATTCTATAGAACTCCTGCTCAACTTCAACGCATGGGACTTAGGGACGATGCCGGCTGCTGGAGATGTGGATTCGCTCCAGCAACATTTTCGCACATGGCATGGCTCTGCCCCAAACTAGATGACTTTTGGACCTCCGTTTTTAAAATTATACATGACATACTGAGCACGGCAAATGACCCAGACCCCCTGTTGGGCTTATTGGGATATGTAAAGGACGACACCACAGGGACTCAGGAAATTACGCGCTCTTTTGTTATTACTGGACAAGCATAGAGTTGCTGTACATTGGGGAGGAGAGGGTCCCTGACTGTGAACGATTGGATTTGTGATGTAACATTTAGTCAGGAACAGTTATCAACCTTCTGGAAGCTGAAGCCATCAGCATCTCGGCCTCGTGACATATGGGGCCCCTTTCTGTAGTGGGCCCGCACATGACAACAGGCAGAACCGGACCACCTAAACACACCGATGCACAACCCTTCAGCACACAATAACAGGGCGTTTGCTGCTAGCACTGTAAGCAGGAAATGTTTTTGTACATACCAGGGGAATAATGCATTAACAATGTGTAACGTGCTTTGGCAGGATTTACAGGGAAAGTTTCAAGACAAACTGGATAATAAGCTTGTAAAGTTATACCATGTTAATTGCCCAATGATACTTCATGGGGTGATGTGGAGCAACAGACCTCCAAAATGTTTTGTATGTTTGGTTTTATAAAAATGTCAATTAAATAAAAACTTTAAGAAAGTGTGTAAAATGATAGCGTGTACACTATTTGCTTAGTTTGTTTTTGTTTAATTATGCAAAAGTTCAGGAAAATTATGCGAAATCATATAAGATTACACAAATGCAAAATACATTATGAGGTGCTATATTTGAGCACAAAATGAGTTTTGCAATTTTGCAGTAAAAACATAGCACGAAAAAACATAAGTGGCAAAAGGAAAAGGCTCTCATGTTCAGAACATTTGTATTAGTCCCATGAATTTGCGATAAACTTTTGCCACAAATGCCATATAGTTATGTGAGATGGCACTGGAATTTCTATCACAAGTGTAGCATGAAATTCTAGAAATTGCATGACTCAAGCCGCTTAATTTAAATTTCAACCGGGCCTCAATATTATGCCAAATGGTAATGATGGGAGTTGGTACTATGAGAAGTAGGCATCCACCTATTTTTTTTTTTTTTAAAGGCAGCAATACTTCCTACTAATGTACAATTATATGTCATTGACGAAGAACACCATGAGATGTGAAAAAAACTGTTATGGGTTTTTGGTTGTGAGGTTTACGATAGGTATGTGTTATTGGGTGGCAAGGGAATTTCTGGGGATTAGGGTGGGTATGGGTTTTTGGTGGTAAGGTATTTTTTTGTGTTTATAGTAAGTATAGGTTTTTAGGTGATAAGGGCTTTTTTAGGGTTTAGAGTGGGTATAGCTTTTCAGGCGGCACAGGAATTTGTAAGGTTTAGGGTGGGGATGGGTTTTTGGGTGGTAAGGGATTTTTTAGGTTTTAGGTTGGGTATGGGTTTTCGGGTGATATGGCCTTTTTTTAGATTTAAGGGTGCATATGGGTTTTTGGGTGGCAACGGACTTTCTAGTGTTCATGGTGGGTATGGGTTTTTGGGTGGTGAGGGAATTTTTAGCGTTTAGGGCGGGTATGGGTTTTTGGGTGGCAACAGAATTTTTGAGGTTTAGAGTGGGTATGGGTTCTTGGGGGGCAAAGGAAATTTTATGGTTTAGGTTGAGTATGGGGTTTTCAATGATAAGGAATTTTTAGGGTTTAGGGTAGTTATGGGTTTTTGGGATTTAAGGTTTGTCTTAGAGTTGAGGGTGGTTATGGGTTTTTGGGTGGCAATGGAACTTCTAGGGTTTAGGGTGGGTATGGGTTTTTGGTGGTAAGGTATTTTTTTAGAGTTTAGGGTGAGTATAGTTTTTAGGTGATAAGGGTCTTTTTAGGGTTAAAGGTGGGTATGGCTTTTTGGGCAGCATAAGAATTTTTAGGGTTTAGGGTGGGTATGGGTTTTTGTGTGGTAGGGGTCTTTTTATGTTTTAGGGTGGGTGTAGGTTTTTAGGTTATATGGGATTTCTTAGGGTTTACGGTGGGTATAGGGTAGCAAAGGAATTTTGGTATTTGGGTAGCAAAGGAATTTTGGGGGGTTTAGGTTGAGTATGGGTTTTTGGGCGGCATAAGAATTTTTAGGGTTCAGGGTGGGTATGGATTTTTGGGTGGTAAGGTATTGTTTAGAGTTTATCGTGGGTTTGGGTTTTTAGGTGGCAACTGCATTTTTTAGATTTAGGGTGGGTATGGTTATTTGGGCGGCATAAGAATTTTTAGGGTTTAGGGTGGCTATGGTTATTTGGGTGGCAAGGGTATTTTTATCGTTTGAGATAGGTGTGGGATTTTTGGTGGGAAGGAATTGTGTAGGGTTTACAGTGTGTATAGGATATTGGGTGGCAAGAGAATTTTTAAGGTTTAGGGTGGGTGTGGGTTTTTGGGGGGCAAGGGAAATGTTATGGTTCAGGGTGGGTATGGGTTTTTGGGTGATAAGGAATTTTTAGCGTTTAGGGTGGTTATGGGTTTTTGGTTGTGAGGTTTAGGGTGGGTATGTGTTTTTGGGTGTTAATAGAATTTCTGGGGCTTAGTGTGGGTATAGGTTTTTGGTGGTGAGGAATATTTTAGTGTTTAGGGTGAGTGTAGGTTTTAGGTGGCAAGGGAATTTTGAGGGTTTAGGGTGGGTTTGGGTTTTTGGGTGTCAGGAGAATTTGTAGGGATCCGGGTGGGTATGGATTATAGAGTGGTAAGCTATTTTTTTAGGGTTTAGGGTGGGAATGGGGTTTTAGGTGGCAACTGCATTTTTTAAGTTTACAGTGGTTATGGGTGTTTGGGTGGTAAGAGCTTTTTTGGGGTATTTGGGTGGGTACAATTTTTGGGTGGCAAGTGAATTTTAAGGGTTTAGGGTGGGTGTATGTTTTTGAGTGGTTAGAGATTTTTTAGGGTTTAGGGTGGGTATGGGTTTTTTGGGTGGCATGGGAATGTTTAAGGTTTTCGGTGGGTGTGGGTATTTGTGGAGCAAGGTACATTTTAGGGTCTGTATAGGTTTTTGGGTGATAAGGATTTTTTAGGGTTTAGAGTGAGTATGAGTTTTGGGTGGCAAGGGAAATTTTAGGGTTTAGGTTGGGTATGGATTTTTGGGCGATACTAATTTTATTAGGGTTTAGCTGTGGTATGGGGTTTTGAGTGGAAAGACATTTTTTAGGGTTTAGCATTTATGTGGGTTTTTGTGTTTCAAGAGAATTTTCAGGGTTTGATGGGTATGGGTTTTTTTGAGTGGTAAGCGATTTTTTAGGGTTTAGGGTGGGCGTGGGTTTTTGGGTGGCAGGGGACCTCTTAGGGATTTGGGTGGGTATGGCTTTTTGGGTGGCAACAGATGTTTTTAGATTTAGGGTGGATATGGGTATTGGGGTGGAAAGGGATTTTTTTTAGAGTATAGGGTGGGCCTGGGTTTTGGGTGGCAAGGGAACCTTTAAGTGGTTAATCCCTCAATTTACAATGGGCCAGGGGGTGTGTTTCCAGACTTGTAATATCAGGCCCCACCTTCCCTGGGCCTCTTTTGGCCCCAGGGACCCCATCCCTCCAGGGCATGGCCTTTTCTTTTTATTAAAACTTACGTCCCCTTCCCTGGGACACTACTAGCCCCAGGGACCCCATCCCCCAGGGCCTGGCCTCACCGTTGGGGACCGTGGGGGGGAGCCCCAATGCCCCCACGGTCCCACCGGCTCCCGGCCTCCTGCGGGAACCAGCATTGCTTTTGAGCAAGGGGAGCTGCTGACATGCAGCTCCCCTTGCTCAAAAGCAATTCTGCTTTACTTGATTGAAGCGAGAGCAGGTTTTCCTGTTCTTGCTTCAATCAAGCAAAGCAAAGTTTGCTATGGCAGGGTGGGAGCAGTGCTCCCGCCCTGCCATAGCAAACAGCAGTGTCCTGGGGTGGTCACCCTGGGACATTGCAGGAGCCGACCCTGGGGGGCGGCGGTCCCCAGGGTCATCACAGGCTCCAGGATGTGGGCCGTGTGGAGCCACTCCCAATATTTTCAAAGCCCCAGGGAGGTGGTGGTCCCCGGGGCTGGGGGGCCGTACCTACCCCCAAATTTGCCTATTTATTGCCCTGGGGAGGTGGCGGTCCCTGGGCTGCAGGGGGGTGCAGGCTGTGGGGGGTGTGTGCCTCTACTTTTAATTGGAAAAAGCCCCTAGGAGGTGGTGGTCCTTGGGGTGTGTGCGGTGCTTGAACCCCTCCACACACAATCTATTTAATAAAAATAGGAGCCCCTGATAGGTGGCGGTTCCAAGGGCTGTGGGGGACCTGTGGGCCCCCGCTATATCATTTGGGCATGCCCCCGGGATTTGGCCCACCCGGGTGCTGCTCCTGCACTCTGTTTTTTTTATTTTCTCGGCAGGATTCGCGCAGCCAGCGCAAATTCTGCCTATTTTTTTTTTTAATGCTGTTTTGGGACCCCCTCAGCAGGCCTAGGGGGTCAGGGTGTTTTTACCCTTCCCCCTTTTCTTGTTTTTCGCCTTTTTGTTTTACTCTTTTCTTGTGACTCGGTTACAGAGTCACAAAATGGCTGCCAACACATTTTAGTTTGGAATGTTTTCAGCCAATTAGAATCAAGCTCCTACTCGGGAGGGTTCGCGGCGACTCCTCGGGATGCTCCGATATCAAAACTTTTCTTTTTTTTTATTTCTCAGGAACTACTGAACTGATTTACACCATTTCAAAACAAGTTTGCTTTTTGAACCAAGCTCTACCTTTTTGCCAAATTTGGTGCAAATCCGTTCAGTAGTTCGGGCTGTAGCCTGGGCTTAAGTTTCCTATGGAAATTAACATGGAGAAAACGCGTTTTGGGATCCCCCTTTTTTCTCAGCCTTCACTTGACAAATCACCCCAGAACTTTCAAGACAGGAGCAGACCTGAGTGAAACTTTTTTTGGGGAGAATTATGTGAGGATTCTTCAATCGCCGCTAAAGATATTGTGAAATCAAACTTGTAAACAAGGCAAAGCCCCTATTGCCCCCAAACGTCTGAAATGGTGACATTGTGGTGGCTATAGGGGATTGCAAAAATGCCCCATAGTGTCTAATCTGGTGGTATCCAATCAGTTGAACTGGTGTTATGAGGTTTTAAAGTTCCTTGTGAAAAATAGAACCTAAAAGATCGAAGGGCCAACCACTGGCATCTAGTTCTATGCGACCGGGACTAAGTTGAAAGTTATGGCTGACCTTAATAGAGTGTGGTTCGGATGCACAAGGTGGATTGGGCCTAGTCTCAGCTTACTTTTCAACTTAAAAGAAAAAAAATATATACTGCTTCAATTGGTCTCCTCTTGGGACACTCATTTGAACAATATTATTTTGTAATTTATTATTCAGTGTTGATACAATTAAGTTGTAAACAAATATTTTTGGAATTCGTTTTTTTAACACAATTCCCTTGTAAGCTGTAATTTTCTGTAACCTTTACCCAAGCTCAAATGGGGTTATTGGGTTGCCCAGTTGTGTATTTATTTTTCACTTTTAGAAAATTAGAGGATGTAATCCCTTCACTCCAGGCTGCTTTTTTCCGCCTTTGATTTGGGATATGCAAGACCGGACAGACGGATGCTTTAGACATGGATGCCGGTGTCTCTAGTGGGTACATAATACCTATTATACATGGAGGATGCGATTTCTTGGTGTAGCATATTATGTGAAGACTGGAATCATATCTATCCTGGAACAGAGGAATTACAGCATCCAATTTCTTGATTGCACAAAGCTGTTTTAAGCCCTGAAGAAGTTCATCCTTATGGCTGAAACATGTTGGCTAGTAAAGAAAGAAAAATAAAGAAGACGTTTATTTAAAACAAATTATACTTTGGATTTTTCCTCATTGGGTGCACCTTCATAAATCTATTTCCATCCTTGTAAGAGATCGGCTTCAGTCAGTTCAGAATGTTAGAGAGATCTTTGTGGGAGATAGTCTTGAGGAATTACCAGTTAGTGGTGTACTGGCTAAGTATAGGTGATGGTGTGGATTAAACTGATGAATGGCTGATGTTAAATCGGATTTTATTGATTTTTTCATGAAGAAGGGGTTGAACGTGCTGCATCTGTTGGCTGAGGGCGGGATAACTGGTACTGGGATGGGTTGGCACACTGTTTGACAGCCTTAAAGTGGGCTATGCCTCTGTTGATTGCTCTGTTGAATACACTCTTGTAGCATGTGGCTTTTGCTGGGGTTATAATTGAATGAAAGCTGTAGCAGAGTGGTTTCAGAAGGATTGGGTCTCCTAGAATTTCATTCTTCTCCATTTCTTCTCCAGTCTTCAAGTACTGTGCTGGTCTTCAGTAAGTTCTTGGATTTTTCAGGGTGCTGGCAGCTTATTCTTGGTGGCACGAGTTTTCAGAGTAGCAAAGCGTTCTAGCCATTAATCTTGAGAATTTTATCTTTAGACAGTTGGAAGTGGAATTGAGGCTGTGTTTGTAACATTTCAGTGGGCACTCTGTACCTGACTGTCTTCATTGGGGGCATAGTGTTCTCAACAGTCAACACTATTAGTGGGCCTCATAGATGGTGGTGGCCTACAAATGGGTTTTAACGACCTATATGAACCAGCACTTACAATGCCTAAAAAAATGGATGAACAACATATTCCAGCAGTTAGTACTTAATTTGACCCAATTGTTTCTTGTGCTCGGCACCTGCACTTAATCATAAACACTGTTGCTTTTCATGAGCACTAGTTAAGAACACATTCATTTATGGTAGGCATGGAGAGATTAAGTTATTCGTCCAGAATCAGAGGATGTTGAGGCGACCCCGAGACTCGAACCTGGTTCCAACTGACTCCGAAGTCAGCAGCTCTGGCCATTACACAACATTCTCATCCCATTTTAATGATTAGAAGTTGGTTCTATTTTAGGCGGCGCTAACAGGAAATATGGGCTAGTGCATGCTGCCTCCTGACGAGAGCTGCATACTTATTTTTTTTTACAAACTAACCGTTGCCTGCAATACTTAATGAATGAAGCTGGGATGCGAATGTCATGATTGGAATGCTATGATTGGTGGTCATTTGAGTACTTACCTTATCACATCCTACAGCATCTGTGACAATTTTCCAAACTTTCCAAAGTGGAATGGAGAAATTATGGGGGATGTGAAACAATTGAGAAATTTCTGAAAATGTGATACAATAGGCGTATCAATTTGGGAAATATATTCCTGCGAAGATTTTCACGTCTCACGACTGTACATATAATTAAAGCTTAAATATGCCTTCCTCCCACTCGAGAGACTGGACGAAAATTGAAAATGAACCACTCTAGAAAGAAGAGTACTGAGAGAAGCGATAGGAATGTGCCATCTCCAAAGACTATAAAACACACTCAAACCTTGGGAATGACCCTGCAGACAAGGCCGAGTCCAAAACTAGTCATCTCTTTCTCACACATGAGACACTGCCCTAGACTCACACTTTAATTTATGTATTAGACTGGAATGGGAAGCAGTGACACATTCCACTCAAAAAAGTTTATGGACAGAAGAGCTTACATTGGAATACCCGGATTAATGGAACAAATTTGCGGGAATGATTCCCACTTTTCACAGTGCAACAGTGTAGAGCGCAAGAGGAGTGCTCTTTTAGAATACTTCATATTGATTGTGGTTTGGGGCGATCCACGGACACTGATCGCACGCACCCACACAGAAGTCTCTAAACATTGAGTCAGGCGAAAGGGAAGGAGTGCATACTCCATTACACATTTTCTTGCTAAGCCAGGACAATGGCAACTTTCTAAAAGTAGGGGGTACAAAAGGGGGAGGTAATGGACGGAGCGTCTGAACCAATCAAACACTCACACCCAGTCAAAAAATCTTGGTTTAATCCAACACCGTTCTTTAGCCCACTCTGCCACCCCAGGGGCAAAGTTAGCAAGTGACCCACGTCTGGGCATGCCGCCAACTTGGGGTGAAAAGCAAACACAAGGAGATGATGTACGAAGTGCTGAAACTTTTCAGACACTCACCTCAAGACAGAGAAAGCTAGCCTAGCTGATGAGGGGCATTACTCTGAAACCAGTCCCAGGATGCTTGTTTCCATTCAGGCTAGACTGTTCCCATGAGGAACAGGGTCAAGACTGATTTGTACATGCCTGAGTCTGAACTGGGGTGGCAAAGTGAGAAAGAATGATGATGGATTCAACCCAGATCTGTAACTGGGGGGTGAGTGCCTGAAAAGTTTCAGCGCCCTCCATCATCTCCTTGTCTTTGCTTTGTTTGCCTTAAGTTGGCAGGGTATGCCGAGGCGTGGATCTCTTTCTCACTTTGCCACTGGATTCAAGCTAGCATGGCTGATTTGGGGTGTTACCCCGAAACCAGTGCTAGGATGCTTGTTTCCGGTCTGGGGAACACCTGGCTTGGCAGAACTGTTCCAATGAGGAACAGGCTCAAGACTGATTTCCATATGCCTGTGTCTAAACTGGGGTGATGAAGTGAGCTAATGAATGATGATGGCTTCAACCCAGATCTGTGACTGGGGAGAGTATCTGAAAAATGTCAGTGCTCTGTCCATCATCTCCTTGTGTTTGCTTTGTTCACCCTAAGTTGACAGGGGGTTGCC
Organism: Lissotriton helveticus; assembly: GCF_964261635.1. Classification (NCBI taxonomy): domain Eukaryota; kingdom Metazoa; phylum Chordata; class Amphibia; order Caudata; family Salamandridae; genus Lissotriton; species Lissotriton helveticus. Next base: position 126,157,962 of record NC_136068.1, on the reverse strand, counting down.
CAAACGTGGGTCCCTTGCTCACTTTGCCACTGAATTCAAGCTAGCCTGGTTGATGAGTGGGTGTTACCTCAAAACCGATCCCAGGATGCTTGTTTCCGGTCTAGGAAAGACCTGGTTCGGCACTTCGGGCTGGACTGTTCCCATGAGGAACAGGGTCAAGATTGATTCGCATATGGCTGGGTCTGAACTGAGGTGGAGGCTAGAGAACGATGATGGATTTAACTCGGATCTGTGATTGGTGGTGAGTGTCTGAAAAGTTTCAGCACTCCATCCATCATCTCCTTGTGTTTGCTTTGTTCTCCCTAAGTTGGCAGGGTATGCCCAGGCGTGGGTCTCTTGCTCACTTTGCCACTGGATTCTAGCTAGCCTGGCTGATTTGGGGTGTTACCCCGAAACCAGTGCGAGGATGTTTGTTTCCGGTCTGGGGAACACCTGGCTTGGCAGAACTGTTCCAATGAGGAACAGGCTCAAGACTGATTTCCATATGCCTGTGTCTAAACTGGTGTGATGAAGTGAGCTAAAGAATGATGATGGCTTCAACCCAGATCTGTGACTGGGGGAGTATCTGAAAAATGTCAGTGCTCTGTCCATCATCTCCTTGTGTTTGCTTTGTTCACCCTAAGTTGACAGGGTATGCCCAAACGTGGGTCCCTTGCTCACTTTGCCACTGAATTCAAGCTAGCCTGGTTGATGAGTGGGTGTTACCTCAAAACCGATCCCAGGATGCTTGTTTCCGGTCTAGGAAAGACCTGGTTCGGCACTTCGGGCTGGACTGTTCCCATGAGGAACAGGGTCAAGATTGATTCGCATATGGCTGGGTCTGAACTGAGGTGGAGGCTAGAGAACGATGATGGATTTAACTCAGATCTGTGATTGGTGGTGAGTGTCTGAAAAGTTTCAGCACTCCATCCATCATCTCCTTGTGTTTGCTTTGTTCTGCCTAAGTTGGCAGGGTATGCCCAGGCGTGGGTCTCTTGCTCACTTTGCCACTGGATTCTAGCTAGCCTGGCTGATTTGGGGTGTTACCCCAAAACCAGTGCGAGGATGTTTGTTTCCGGTCTGGGGAACACCTGGCTTGGCAGGACTGTTCCAATGAGGAACAGGCTCAAGACTGATTTCCATATGCCTGTGTCTGAACTGGGGTGTTGAAGTGAGCTAAAGAATGATGATGGCTTCAACCCAGATCTGTGACTGGGGGGGAGTATCTGAAAAATTTCAGTGCTTTGTCCATCAGCTCCTTGTGTTTGCTTTATTCACACTAAATTGACAGGGTATGCCCAGACGTGGGTCGCTTGCTTACTTTGCCACTGGATTCAAGCTTGCCTTTCTGATGAGGGGGTTTTACCTCAAAACTGATCACAGTATGCTTGTTTCCGGTTTAGGGAAGACCTGGTACGGTACTTCGGGCTGGACTGTTCTTATGAGGAACAGGGTCAAGACTGATTCGCATATGGCTGGGTCTGAACTGGGGTGGTGGCTAGAGAACGATTATGGATTTAACTCAGATCTGTGATTGGTGGTGAGTGTCTGAAAAGTTTCAGCACTCCATCCATCATCTCCTTGTGTTTGCTTTCTTTGCCCTAAGTTGGAAGGGTATGCCCAGTCATGGGTCCCTTGCTCACTTTGCCTCTGGATTCAAACTAGCCTGGCTGTTGAGGGGTGTTACCAGGATGCTTGTTTACGGTCCAGGGAAGACCTGGCCTGGCAGTTAGGGATACATTATTCCCATGAGGCACAGGGCCAAGACTGATTTGCATAAAGCTGGATCTGATCTGGGATGGTGAAGTGAGCTAAAGAACAATGATGGTTTCAACCCAGACCTGTGAAAGTTTCAGCGTTCCGGCCATCATGTCATTGTATTTGCTTTGTAGGAGAACCAGGCAGCCAGCTATTTTCCTTCATACAGCAAAAGTCAGACTGCAGAGAAGTGGCCTTCTCCTGTCTGTGCACACCGAAAACAAAATTCAGATAAACACTTTTTGAAAATGTGTGATGTGTTCTTAGATCAGCGAGAGTGCAAAGACTAGTCACTTATGCATTATAGTCAGGGTCACTAGAATTATGCAAATTTACAGTCACGGTGTTTTCTGCATAAGTATGGATTTACCCCCTTTCTTACATAATCTATCATCTGTATCATAATCTGCAGATTTTAACACAAAAATGATTGCTATCGCAAATGAATAAAAAGTTTGTAAAACACAGCAACACGTGTTGTTGCGCAGTGAAAGGCCCTTCGCAAAGGTTGAGTGATCACCTTTTTGTTGCATATTGCTGTATTTGGGTGTCAAACAGATACTAACGATGTTAAACCTTTACCCAAATAGTGTTAATGAGTACAAATTACAAAAAAATGAGGTAATACTGTCACAAAATGTGCTGTATTATGCTGCATAACTTGCCTTTTCTTGACATATAATTTAGTCAAACCTGTCACATAATTTGGGGCCCTCCTGCTGCATAATTCCAGCGCCCCTGAATGGAGTGTACTGGACTGGATATGACAACCTAACTAGAGAGAACTTCAGGAATTAATTTGAGCTCATTCCCAGTGACAAAAAGCTAATTTTACCAAACGGAGCTTTACTTTTGCCATGCTTACTAAACTTCTAAGCTGAGAGTCAATTAATTAGCCAAACGAGCATGCTTTTTTCGCAGATAATGTTATCCCATATTGATTATGTTACTAGGGATCATGGATTTGCTGAGTCTGTCTTCTTTTTTCACCATCTCTATTCTGGAAACTTCAACAGATTTAGCATGTGTCCGGTTTTAGGAAAAGGGCAGCTGGACACAGAGGAAAGCAGGTTCATGTGTTCTAGTGCAGTGGTAGTAGTAGTAAAAGTATGTTTATTAGACCATTGGTCTCCAAACAAAATACATATTACAATAAATAGTATACCCAATATTGTAATCAGCAATACAGTGAAGCTTTAACTTAGAGATAGCGTTCCACCCTAGACACAATATTCTAGAGCGTGACCTACTATTACTTCATGCCAATTTCTATCCAGCCATATTTGGTTGGATAGAGCAGTGTTAGCTAGCTCCCCCAAACCAAAACAAATGTTGTTAACACAGATTATACTGTGTAAAGGTTGCATTCAATTTCTCTTACTGTAACGTGGACAGTGTTGGAGAATGCTGGCATTTAAGATATGTAAGGTATGCAGTGGCCCTGGGTCCATGCACAATTATATTTCTACGTCTATGTTCAGGGAACACTAGGGTTTTGATTTTCAAAATTTGGTCGCCATGAATATCGGACCTTTTAATATTTTTCATGCGTCCTGTGATTTTTTGTTCCCATGTATATTGATACAAAAAGATCTAGAATGAAAAGGATAAAAGTCGAATTTAATGAATTATTCTTTAGGAGTGCAGTGTTTATGCGCTAACATCAAGGAGATGCTTATGAGACCATTGGGGCAGATTTATGTTAACTGGCGCATCCCCAGGGATGCGCCAGTTAATGTACGCCACAGTGCGCCACAGCTCCGCCACCCATGGTGCGCTGCATTTACAATGCGGCGCACCATGGGGCAAAAACGGCACAGATGCGTGACGCATCTGTGCCGTTAAGTTGGCGCATTGCTGGAGTTGCGTCGCAAGCGCGACGCAGCTCCAGCAAGGCTCGGGGGTGCCCCATCTTAACAATGCTGCGTCAAGACCTACGCCTGCTTCAAGCAGGCGCAGGCTTTTGACGCAGCATTGGCCTGAAAGTGACTGAGTGAAATCTTATAGATTTCACTCAGCCACTTTTGCGAGGCGCACCTGCCCCGGAACGCCCACCCTGCGCCGGAACGCCCACAAGCGGCGCAGGGCTTTACAACTTGACGCATCTGCCTAGATGCGTCACGTTGTAAATCGTTCGTAGGGATGCGCCACGTTTACGCCGCCTTGCGTGACGCAACAGCGGCGTAAACGTGGCGCAAGGGCCTCATAAATCTGCCCCTTAGTGTCAAGAAGCCACGCAGCTTACAATTGAAAATTTGCAAAGTCAGACATTTTCCCTACTAAATTGAAATAAGGGAAAACGCACAAGCAAATACAAAGCATTTCACTGTCTGTTCTTTTCAAAGTACTCCCTCTCTAAAGCACCAGCACCGAAAACGAATTATACATTTGAAATTAGAAATATTGGGTTTCTCCAGTCATGGACACTTAACAGTTTACTTAAATTGGTATATAGTTGACAATGGGTTATTTCAGAATGAATTTCCAGCCAGCGCTTAAAGGTGCAAAAATGACAATGTTTACAGGTCAGAGAATGTGAGTTCCTTTTCACTCCTAACAGGATAGTATGTGTCATTGGCGTTGGCAATGTGTTCTTTGCCTTTGCAGATTTTGTCCTTCCTCCTTTGGGAAGAGCGAGCCCCTTCACTGCCCGTTCTCCTTGGCAGCCCTTCCCCCCTGAAGGTGTGCTGGGTGTGGACCCTGCAGCGCAAGAGAGCCTCTATTGTCATGCTCTTGGCTGTGAAAGAGGTGTGAAGGGGAGCTTCCGTCAGCCGCCCTGCATCACAAAGACATTGACTTTGCCGGCTCCGTCAGGCCTCTTTCAGCCCACGCCCCCAGTGTTTGCAGAGCTGAGAGCCTTCCCAGCAGGCTGATTTCTGAAGCTGTCCGTCTTTGCTTATAATTCCTCTCTCATGACACTAGAAGCGAGGATACTTGTTTTGTGCCTTTATTTTTGGTGCGCACGCATTCTTTGAGCCTCGGGGGCTTCCTCTCATTAATTAGCCCCTTTCTTCTTGCATTCTCACGCCTAAAAGTCCAGTTTGCTCAGTGTGTTTGTACGAGGAAGTAGATCTCTGTCCTAGATGTAAAGTTTACACTTAGGAAGGCATGTGTTCATTAAATATTCTGTATTCAGGACTCAGGAGTACACTCAGCGTGTACACACAACAGCACCCTAGAAGCACATCTGTGAAAGAAGTGTCGCTGTTGAAACCATTGTTAATATTGCTTTCATTTCTGAACTATCAACTGACGCAGGCCACACTAAGACTTTCCTAAATACTTAAAGCAGATTTTTACGATGGGATCCACGTTTATTTTCCCAGGGTATCCACTACTTTTTAAGTCAGCTCCCAGTGAGTGCACGAAAGGTGCATATGAAAGCAGCTTGTTGTAAATTAAAGTAGCGCTTGTTCCAAAACTGCCACTGAGACTAGGAAAAACGTTTGTTATTATGAAGTGCTTGTGCATGAACAGAGTGAGCACAAAACATGTGCTCTCATGAAACAATTGTGCGCCTGAATAAAGTGTACATAAATTACATTCGTGGGAGAAAACAGTGGCCTATAAAAAAAAAAGTGCGCTTACGGCAGAGCGCACCCATGAAATAAAGCAGTGTGTGCATCAGCGAACATGTGCATAAAGGCAGTATGTGCATGAATCCAATGCATGTATTAAATTAGTTTAGACACAATGTAATGTGCAGGAGACAACAGTGTGCATGAACTGCACTTTTCCATTCAACCGATCCATTTATATCACATTTTCACCCTTCCATTCACCCACTGATATCCACCATTTCAACTTTGCATTCAGTCACCCATTCATTCATTCATCTATCATTTAATCTAGGGAGTGCAGAGTGCATAGGGAGTGCAGAGTGCATAGGGAGTGCAGAATGTATAGGGAGTGCAGAGTGCATAGGGAGTGCAGAGTGCATAGTGCATAGGGAGTGCAGAGTGCATAGGGAGTGCAGAGTGCATAGGGAGTGCAGAGTGCATAGGGAGTGCATAGTGCAGAGTGCATAGGTAGTGCAGAGTGCATAGGGAGTGAAGAGTGCACAGTGCATAGGGAGTGCAGAGTGCATAGTGCATAGGGAGTGCAGAGTGCATAGGGAGTGCAGAGTGCATAGGGAGTGCAGAGTGCATAGGAAGCGCAGAGTGCAGAGTGCATAGGGAGTGCAGAGTGCATAGGGAGTGCAGAGTGCATAGGGAGTGCAGAGTGCATAGGGAACAGAGTGCATAGGGAGTGCAGAGTGCATAGGGAGTGCAGAGTGCAGAGTGCATAGGGAGTGCAGAGTGCATAGGGAGTGCAGAGTGCATAGGGAGTGCAGAGTGCATAGGGAGTGCAGAGTGCATAGGGAGTGCAGAGTGCATAGGGAGTGCAGAGTGCATAGGGAGTGCAGAGTGCATAGGGAGTGCAGAGTGCATAGGGAGTGCAGAGTGCATAGGGAGTGCATAGTGCAGAGTGCATAGGGAGTGCAGAGTGCATAGGGAGTGAAGAGTGCAGAGTGCATAGGGAGTGAAGAGTGCAGAGTGCATAGGGTGTGCAGAGTGCATAGGGTGTGCAGAGTGCATAGGGAGTGCAAAGTGCATAGGGAGCGCAGAGTGCAGAGTGCATAGGGTGTGCAGAGTGCATAGGGTGTGCAGAGTGCATAGGGTGTGCAGAGTGCATAGGGTGTGCAGAGTGCATAGGGTGTGCAGAGTGCATAGGGAGTGCAGAGTGCATAGGGAGCGCAGAGTGCATAGGGAGCGCAGAGTGCATAGGGAGCGCAGAGTGCAGAGTGCATAGGGAGTGCAGCGTGCATAGGGAGCGCAGCGTGCATAGGGAGTGCAGAGTGCATAGGGAGTGCAGAGTGCATAGGGAGTGCAGAGTGCATAGGGAGTGCAGAGTGCATAGGGAGTGCAGAGTGCATAGGGAGTGCAGAGTGCATAGGGAGTGCAGAGTGCATAGGGAGTGCAGAGTGCATAGGGAGTGCAGAGTGCATAGGGAGTGCAGAGTGCATAGGGAGTGCAGAGTGCAGAGTTCATAGGGAGTGCAGAGTTCATAGGGAGTGCAGAGTGCATAGGGAGTGCATAGTGCAGAGTGCATAGGGAGTGCATAGTGCAGAGTGCATAGGGAGTGCATAGTGCAGAGTGCATAGGGAGTGCAGAGTGCATAGGGAGTGCAGAGTGCATAGGGAGTGCAGAGTGCATAGGGAGTGCAGAGTGCATAGGGAGTGCAGAGTGCATAGGGAGTGCAGAGTGCATAGGGAGTGCAGAGTGCATAGGGAGTGCAGAGTGCATAGGGAGTGCAGAGTGCATAGGGAGTGCAGAGTGCATAGGGAGTGCAGAGTGCAGAGTTCATAGGGAGTGCAGAGTTCATAGGGAGTGCAGAGTGCATAGGGAGTGCAGAGTGCAGAGTGCATAGGGAGTGCATAGTGCAGAGTGCATAGGGAGTGCATAGTGCAGAGTGCATAGGGAGTGCAGAGTGCATAGGGAGTGCAGAGTGCATAGGGAGTGCAGAGTGCATAGGGAGTGCAGAGTGCATAGGGAGTGCAGAGTGCATAGGGAGTGAAGAGTGCATAGGGAGTGAAGAGTGCACAGTGCATAGGGAGTGCAGAGTGCAGAGTGCATAGGGAGTGCAGAGTGTGTAGGGAGTGCAGAGTGCGTAGGGAGTGCAGAGTGCATAGGGAGCGCAGAGTGCATAGGGAGCGCAGAGTGCAGAGTGCATAGGGAGTGCATAGGGAGTGCATAGGGAGTGCAGAGTGCATAGGGAGTGCAGAGTGCATAGGGAGTGCAGAGTGCATAGGGAGTGCAGAGGGAGTGCAGAGTGCATAGGGAGTGCAGAGTGCATAGGGAGTGCAGAGTGCATAGGGAGTGCAGAGTGCATAGGGAGTGCAGAGTGCATAGGGAGTGCAGAGTGCATAGGGAGTGCAGAGTGCATGTTGCATAGGGAGTGCAGAGTGCAGAGTGCATAGGGAGTGCAGAGTGCAGAGTGCATAGGGAGTGCAGAGTGCATAGGGAGTGCAGAGTGCATAGGGAGTGCAGAGTGCATAGGGAGTGCAGAGTGCATAGGGAGTGCAGAGTGCATAGGGAGTGCAGAGTGCATAGGGAGTGCAGAGTGCATAGGGAGCGCAGAGTGCATAGGGAGCGCAGAGTGCATAGGGAGCGCAGAGTCCAGAGTGCATAGGGAGTGCAGAGTGCATAGGGAGTGCAGAGTGCATAGGGAGTGCAGAGTGCATAGGGAGTGCAGAGTGCATAGGGAGTGCAGAGTGCATAGGGAGTGCAGAGTGCATAGGGAGCGCAGAGTGCATAGGGAGCGCAGAGTGCATAGGGAGCGCAGAGTGCATAGGGAGCGCAGAGTCCAGAGTGCATAGGGAGCGCAGAGTGCATAGGGAGCGCAGAGTGCATAGGGAGCGCAGAGTGCATAGGGAGTGCAGAGTGCAGAGTGCATAGGGAGTGCAGAGTGCATAGGGAGTGCAGAGTGCATAGGGAGTGCAGAGTGCATAGGGAGCGCAGAGTGCATAGGGAGCGCAGAGTGCATAGGGAGCGCAGAGTGCATAGGGAGCGCAGAGTGCATAGGGAGCGCAGAGTGCATAGGGAGCGCAGAGTGCATAGGGAGCGCAGAGTGCATAGGGAGTGCAGAGTGCAGAGTGAGTAGGGAGTGCTAGGGAGTGCTAGAGAGTACAGAGTGAGTAGGGAGTGCTAGAGAGTGCAGAGTGAGTAGGGAGTTCTAGGGAGTGCTAGAGAGTGCAGAGTGAGTAGGGAGTGCTAGAGGGTGCAGAGTGACTGCAGAGATTAAGCTAATGGCAATGTAAATGACAATGCCATTTATGTATCTGTTTTCAAAACCAACACATAAATAAAATGTTGTCATTTACAATGCCAATAACTCTAACTTTTCCAAAGGCGAAACCATTGCATTGTAAATGCTTGTTTTTAACGCAAACGATGTATTGGATTACAACTGGAGGACACATTTCTCACCCCAAGAATTTGTTCAGACGGAATTTTCATCAGGAAAAATGTGTCACGAAACTTGCTGGCAAATGGTGCAGATTTTGTGTTTGTGTAGTAAAGAGGTAAACATACATTTTGGGGCAGATGTATCATCCGGTTTTTTCTCGCAAACGCTGCGATTCGCAAAAAAACAGCGTTTGCGAGAAAAAATAAGGAAAATGCGATGTATCATGGAAATCGCATCGCAAAATTAAGGAATCGCAAAATTTGCGATTTCTTAATTTTGTGTCAGCATTTAAGGAAACGCAAATTGCGATTCCTTAAATGCTATGTATAAAGCACTCAAGTTGTGCGAATTCCAATTAAGAAATCTCAAATTATTTTACAAATGCACTTTTTGGCATTTGTAAAGGTGCCATGTGGCGCACATACATGCCCTTAGGGCATGTATGTGCGCCATATGCACACACATGTAAATTTCAGGGGTGCAGCACCCCTGCACCCTTCAAATTATTCTCAAATTGCGATTAGCAAATTGCGAATCACAAATTGAGAATAACTTCCCATTCCTTGCTATGGGACTCCTGGTGAATGGGAAAGTATTTCTTATTTGCGAATTCGCAATTTGCAAATTCGCAATTAAGGAATATCAAGAAATCACCAAAAAAGACTGTTGCACCAGGCACCACCAGCACTGAAGTCGACTCTGGCTGGCTAGTCCACCAAAGGATGGCCAGAGTTTTGGAGTGAATTGACTTTGCAATAGCGAAAAAAGACAAGGGCTCTGAACACTGGGCCTGAATAGTCCTCTAAGTTATTTACAAAACATGATCAGAATCATTTACTTTATATCACAGTTCAGTGCACCATCATTCATTAATTGAAGATAAAGATCACATGGCAATAGTGAAGTGTTCCAACTCAAATAGATTTTAAAAATGCTCATAAAACCACACTTTTCAGACACAAAAAGACTAAATTCAATAGCAGCATCATGTAAATAAGTTTTTATGTAGAGAAAAGGTTAATTTACATTCAAAATATTTGGATAAATAAAGGGATATGGAGCTTTCCCTTCGAAATGTGCATCCTTTCTGCTGCTAGTATTTGTTTCTGTGAGCAATGTGTGTTTAAAATGCAAAGTGTGTTTAGGACTGCAGTACCACCTCCTGCCTACGGGGACAGAGCGAGCAAAAATATAAACACACATTATGAAACACAGGTCCCCACAAGGCAATTTTTTCAAAAGTTGTAAAAATTGACACAGATGTTCCTGAAGTCATTTTTAATCATTTAGAAGTCATTACACACACACACACACACACACACACACACACACACACACACACACACACACACACACATACACGTGTTACCATCCTTGTGGGGACTATGTGTGAACACCTGCCTTGTGGGGACTTACCTTTCCCAATGTTTTAAAAACATAGCAATAACAGTAAAATGTTAAGAAAAAATTCATTATATAGGATCCTGCTTCAAATCTGCAAATATATTGTTATTTAATCGCGCGCACAGAACTATCTTTGTGGGGACTTGAACATGTCTTACTATCCTTGTGGGGACTTACTCAATAATCATCATTTCTGATTGAAAACATTCACAAACAAATGGCCACATGTTGTTTTTCTCTGCTCTACCTATATTATATGATAGTTTACACATATATGAATGTATATTTGTGTCCTAGGAGCATCAAGCAGATGGATTTTGATGATAATGCATTTCTCAGTAAAAAAATATAGTATATAAAGTCCACGGAAAGGGATTTTCAGATATCTAGTCTATTGCTGACTTCTCACAAACATTAAGGGATAAGGAAACAGTGAATAGTTAAATTCCTGTAAATGCCCAAGAGCAGGTATTGTGGTCAGATGGGAAGGCCAAGCTGAGATTACCTTTTTGTTTTCATCAACTCCACCATTGTCTTGGTATGGCTATACAATTATAGTCCCTAAAGATATGGCATGTGAAGTGTTCTAGAGCTATCAGGGATATTGTGCTATGATAGTCATTTTCAAGCCCCCACAAAGATAGTGTATGATTATATTGATGCCCTGGTTCCCAAAGATATAGTGTTTAATTATAGTCACTCTCAAGTCCCCATAGACAGAGTGTGATTATATTTATGTTAATGCCCCTGCAGAGATGGTGTGTGATTATAATACTCAATTCTCTGTAGAGCTAGTGTGTGGTGACAGTTATGTTGAAGCCACATGAGATAGTGTGTCATTAGAGTGATGGCCAAGTTGCCACACAGATAGCATGCCATCATAGTTCTGCTCAAATTATCAAAAAGATCGTGCCTGATTATTATTGTCATGCCCAGGTCCCTAGAGATACAGTGTTTAGTCATAGTCATGTTCAAGTACCCCTAGAGATAGTGTACAATGATTGTCATCCTACAGTTCATGCAGAAACAGTGTTTTATTACAGTAATTACCAAGTCCCCACAGAGATAGTGGATGATTATCGTCATGTTCAAGTCCCCGCATAGATAGTGTGTGATTATAATCATATTCAAGTCCCCACATAGAGAGTGTTATGATAGTCATGTTCAAGTCCTCAATAGTGTACGATGATACTCATGCTGATGTTCATGCATTAATAGTATGTCATTACAGTTGTGCCCTGGTCCCCACAGATATAGCATTTAATTATAATCAGTCTCAAGTCCCCATAGAGAAAGAGTGTGGTTTTCTTCATATTCAAGTTCCCCTCAGTGATGGTGTATAATTGTAGTTATGTTCACGTCCTCACAGAGACATTGTGGTTACAATCATATTCAAGTCCCCATATCAAAAGTGTTATGAGAGTCATGTTAAACTTGCTATATAAAGAGGATTATGATTGAAATATTCAGCTTCCTGGAGAAATGGTGTATTATATTAGTCATGCTCAAATTCCTGCAAAAGTGATCTGTGAATATAGTGATGCTGAGGTGGAGTCACAGGTAGTGTGTGATTATAGTCATGCTCCATCCCTGCAGAGGTATTGTGGGATTTTAGTGAAGCACAGGTCCCCACAGAGATAGTGTGTGGCAGCACTCATCTTTAATTCGCCACAAAGATTGTTTGCAATTGATTATATTGATGTCCAGGTCCCCACACAGATAGTGTGTGATTATAGCATTACCACTATCCCTAAGGAGATAGTATGTGATTATAGACATGCCCAGGTCCCCACAGAGATACTATACTGTGTGATAATAGACATGCCCCAGTCCCCACAGAGGTAGTGTGTGAATATAGACATGTCAAGGTCCCCATGGAGATGGTGTGTGACTGTAGTATTACAGTGGTCATCAATGAGAATGTGTGTGATTATAGACATGCCCAGGTCCCCATGGAGATAGTCTATGATTAAAGATATGCCCAGGTACTCATAGAGATAGTGTGTGATTATAGGGAGGTCCAGGTCCCCACAGAGATAGTGTGTGATTATAGACAACCCCCGGTCCCCATAGAGATAGTGTGTGATTATACACATGCCCAGGTCCCCACAGAGATGGTGTGTGATTATAGGGATGTCCAGGTCCCCACAGAGATAGTGTGTGATTATAGACAAGCCCTGGTCCCCACAGAGATAGTGTGTGATTATACACATGCCCATTTCCCCACAGAGATGGTGTGTGACTATAGTATTACCATGGTCATCAAACATAATGTGTGTGATTATAGACATGCCCAGATTCAAGCAGAGATAGTGTGTCATTAAAGACATGCTCGGGTACCCATGGAGATAGTGTATGATTAACGATGTACCAAGGTCCTCAAAGAGATAGTGTGTGATAATAGGGATTTCCAGGTCCCCACAGAGATAGTGTGTGATTATAATCTTGGCCCAGTCCCCACAGAGATAGTGTGTGATTATACACTTGCCCAAGTCCCCACAGAGATGGTGTGTGATTATAATCTTGCCCCGGTCCCCACAGAGATAGTGTGTGATTATACACTTGCCCAGGTCCCCACAGAGATGGTGTGTGATTATAATCTTGCCCCGGTCCCCACAGAGACAGTGTGTGATTATACACTTGCCCAGGTCCCCACAGAGATGGTGTGTGACTATAGTATTACAATGGTCGTCAAAGAGAATGTGTGTGATTATAGACATGCCCAGGTTCTCGCAGAGATAGTGTGTGATTAAATACATACTCCTTGCTGATCGAAATGGGGCACCATCAAACGAGGTGAAGTTCCTGAGGGAACTTTACTCCAATGCCACAGCTAAAGTCCGCTATGGAATAGGTGCTGAGCTGACGGAGGACTTCCCTATAGAAAGAGGGGTAGGCAGGGATGCGTCCTGGCCCCCTTTCTTTTTACTTTGTATACTAATGGGTTGGAAAGAGAGATGTTAAAGAATTCCCAAGACCTTCCAATGGTGGAAAATCGCCCAATTCCCGCATTACTTTATGCGGACGACACAGTTATATTAGCCCGCACCCCATTAGAATTGCAAAAGAACCTGGACAGGTATTTAAAGTTTATGGCTGGTCTGGATTTAAAAATAAATATCAGTAAAACCTTCGTCATGAGGGTGGGTTTGAGTCGCAAAAACAAAATGAAGGGGATTTACCTCAATAAGGAAAAAATAGCGACCACTGATAAATATTGTTACCTAGGGATAACAATTCACCATAAACTTTCATGGAGAGCCGCTGTGGACACACGCAAATTGCTCTTTTTAAGAGCCACAGCAGCTCTAACTAATTTTGCAAGAACGTTGGGGAAGAGAGCACCCTTGGAAATGATAAAGATTTACAGAGCCAAATGTCTTTCTGTGGCTCTGTACGGGGCGGGTCTATGGGGTTTCGTTGCACTTGATAGCATTCAGCGGGTAGAAAATACTTTTATCAGATATTTATTAGGAGTACCTGGTAGTACGGGTACTCTTGCCTGCCACATTGAGCTAGGTCTTTCATACATCACGGACCTAGCAAGAACTGAACCATTGTTACTGTGGCACAGGATTTGGACGTCAGAAAAGGCTATTTTTACCCAGCTCATTCTCTCTGATTGTTTGAAAATGCATGATGTAAAGAACTCAAGGTGGCTGCGATATGTAGTGAGATTTTTTCATGATCTGGGTTGGGAGCACTACTATTCTAATCCCTCCCTAATGCGTGAGCTACCGAGAAAGGTCCTAAAAAAGAAATGTTTGGCTCATTTAGAGGCTTTGAGACTAACAAGCGAGATTACGAAACCATCTGCTACTTATGCCTTGCTTATACAAACGGAACCTTTAATACAACCATATCTCACTTACAACACCACGAGTTATGAACGACATATGTTGGTAAGGTTTCAAATGAATTCATTCCATAGATTGGTCACATTTCCTACTAGAAACAACTGGGCAAAAGTACTCCCTCCTTGTCCCTGTGATGGCCATTCAATACAATCTACTTGTCACATTTTATTTTTTTGTACATTTTATTATAAACTTAGGAAAAAATGGCTTATACCCATTCTAAGGAGTACTGGTTTTAAACAGTATCGTCCAGCATTGCTGTTTCTACAATTGTTACAGGGTGAGCGATTGGTTTTCCTAGTGGCAACCTTCCTTAAAAGTGTTGTTTCCGATCGTTTGACCAATGGGCCCCCTCTACAAATAACTGAAACCTGAACTTTAAAGATTTATTAAGTAATGCTTAGGTATCTGAATTCAATTTGCAGGTTGCCAGTCGAATAACATTTTTAGCTTGTACATATTGTATTTTTAAATGTTTTACAAATGGTTAAATGATTGTATTTATTAATGATTATATGTATGTTTTGTAGTGTATGCTTTTATGATTTGCAACCAAAATCGAAATAAAGCAATATTGAATTGAATTGAATTGAAAATACATACTCAGGTCCTCACAGAGATAGTGTGTGATGATAGGGATGTCCAGGTCCCCACAGAGGTAGTGTGTGATAATAGACATGCCCTGGTCCCCACAGAGATAGTGTATGATTATACACATGCCCAGGTTCCCACATAGATAGTGTGGGAGTAAGACATGCCCAGGTCCCAACGGAGATAGTGTGTGATTAAAGATATGCCCAGGTCCTCACAGAGATAGTGTGTGATTATAGGTCCCCACAGAGATAGTGTGTGATTATTGACATGCCCTGGTCCCCACAGAGATAGTGTGTGATTATAGGGATGTACAAACCCAAAATCTGAACCTTTCTGTACTGTTGCTTAGATCGGAGTCCGAAGTCCAATATTTTCAATGAGTTTGTTATGTTGAGTAGGAATAGTAAATGTAACACCTTTCAAGTGTAACACTTTTCATACTTTTATTTTAATTGGAGTTCGCTAATTTATTTTTGCTGTTTCTTTTACTTGCTGTTATATGTTTTAAATTATATATCTTTTTATTTTTATTTTTGTTTAAAAAATCTATCTTTATATGTATATTTTTATATTTGTATTTATTTACTCAATTGTGTTATATGTATTTAATATATTTTTCTACTATTATTTTTATTAATGTTACAATTATTCATGTAGCTGCAAATTATTGTGTTACTTAAAAATATATAGAAATTTATAAGTGAAAATCTCCACCTATTGCCACTTAATTAAAGTGGTAATAGATAGTGACCAACAATAAAACCTAATACTAACCTATAAGTAACACCCTAAACCAAAATGCATTGAAACACAGACTACAGAAACCAGCAAAACTATGATAAAAGCTACGACTGCCTTTGACCTATGGTAAGCAGAGAAATTAGCAAATCGCATATTCACTTCAAAGCCCCATGTACTGTTGTATACCATGAACATACCCCAGTATAAAGCGGCACAATATATAAGTACATTTTTTAAAATTATAAGTTTAGCACTACTTACACTATTTACAGATACTACACCATTCCACTTAATGTCAGTCCGTTATACACAACTACACTGTACGCTAATTTACTATATGCCACTCCAGTGTACTCTACCTCACTCCACTCTAGGCCACAAACAAAAATGAACATTTACACATCATAATGTATATTCCTGCCACATGACATTTACATTCATTCACACTTTCACGCTACGTCTGTTTCAATTAACATACTCCACTCTGACATCTCACTTTACATCACTCCACTCTGTTATTCCACTCTCCACCATTTCACTTTACGTCAGTCCATTATACACCACTGCACTGTATGCTAATCCACTGTATGCCACTCCTCTGTACTCCACCTATCTCCACTCTAGGCCACTCTATGCTACACCGCTCTACTTTATGATATTATACTATACACCACTCTATTCAATTATACTCCAGTCTGTGTCACTTTACTGTATGTCCCTCCACTGCACAACTCTCCACTGTACACTATTTCCCTGTATGCGACTCCACTCTGACATTACACTCTACGCTACTCTATGCCATTACACTCTGTGCTACTTCATGGTACGCCACTCCACTGTATGCCACTCTACTATACGCTGTTCCATTGTACATCACTCCACTGAATGACACTCTTCTTTACGCCACTCTACTCTATCCCACTTCACTGTTTGCCACTCCGCTCTATGCCACCCTGTTCTATCCCAGTTCACTGTTTGCCACTCCACTATTCGCCTCTCCGCTCTACGCCACTACGCTCTACGCCACTACGCTCTACGCCACTATGCTCTACGCCACTACGCTCTACGCCACTACGCTCTACCCCACTACGCTCTACCCCACTACGCTCTACCCCACTACGCTCTACATCACTCTGCTCTATGCCACTCAAGTGTACCTCATTCCACTATACTCAACTCCAATCTATGACACTATACTGTATGACAGTATACATTACAACACTATCCTCCACTGTTTTGTACCACACTCCATTTAATGATACTCCACTTGACAACAGCAAACTGTGCATTTTTAAACAACATTTTATTACAATTTTAAAAACCATTGAAGTCCCATGAAAAAAAACTAAGGTTAAGGATAAGATATAGTTGGGAAAACGTTATTTCTTCTTTGTAAACAAACCAAACATAAACTACACAAACATTAGAAATTCTAAAGTTAGAGTAATAACTTCAATTTATAATTTGCGCACTACTTTCATATTACTATAAGTCATAGTTATAACTCACATTTATAATTATGCACCACCTTCAAATTTCTAGATGTCAGGGACCTGCCTACTCAGTCTTGTCACCTTATTCAGACTCATTCACACAATAAGTCCTATTGTTGACTGAACACCGCATGCATACTCAACACCAGTACCATGTACTGGACGTTACAATGGAACTTTACATGATAGGGATGAGTAAACAGAGCTCCCTCTGAAACATAAAAAGGTCTAGTTACTCTATAGTCAAATAATATGGCATGTGCCTCCACTGCTTTATGTGATGCACCCATGACAGGGACAGTAGTCCGCTATTTATGAGACCATGCTTGGTGAGCCACTTTAGAGGGCAGATTATGGGGCATATTATCAAGGGGGTTTATCTCCGCTTTTTTGGCTTTAAAAGCCAAGAAAGTGGAGATAAAATTATCTCCCTTTTACCTAGCTGTCACTAACACCAGTTAGCGACCGCTAGTAGGAGATAGCGACCATCTTGGGCCCCACTTAGCATGTCAGTGATATTTATCACTAATGACATGCAAAGTGGGCGTGCCAAGATGTTAGCGACTGGAAACAGTCGCTAACATCGCTATCTCCTATTACCAACTTTTGGAGATATTCGCGCTAAGCGCGAATATCTCCAAAAACTAACACCTGCCCTGAGCAGTTCTTAGCCATGTTATCCAATGGGAGGTGGATAACATGGCTAAGAGCATTAGCTCGGTAATGCATGAATATCGCGGACTTTTCAGCGATATTCATGCATTGCGGCCGTTTTTTATCGCATTTGCGATAAACCTTGATAATAGCAAGGTTTATCTGCGATAATTTCTGACGATGCTTAGCGGTAAAAAATTTGTTGCTAAGCATCGTTAGTGATAAATATCGCTTAACGTTGGTAATATGCCCCTATGTTCCTCACATTATCAGGGACAAGCCTAAGCCTCTGCCGTTACATCAGGAGCAGAAGACAAGTCAGGATACCAGTTTTTTCATGAAATGGGCACTCAGGGCAGGGGATATCACCTGTGCACGATTCAAGGGGCCTTCTCGTCCCAGCACCCTTATTCAGAACCACCTCACACTGGAACACCTGTCTATCCCAGTAGAAAGCCTAGAAGTGAATGAGAGACAACCTGATGTCACTGTCTCCTTCCAGAACAGATTTTATGTGCAATGTTGGTAGTGTAACACCCTAAGCCCTTCATCCCCTCAAGCCTTAGGGCATTCATTATGACTGCTTTGATTCCTTTCAACAACTTCCAAATGATAAAAGTGGTTGGAGTTATTCACTTTCACAGTGCATATTTTACACAAAATGCCATATCTCTTGTCATGTGTTATGATGCCGGCAGTAATGTAGCCAATGTGGCATGGGTCCTAATGCAAATAAGAAAATAGGTCCATAGGACGCTACTTGAATGATAAAATAGCACAAAAATTAAGGATATCGATCTGACTGCTAGATTCCAATCCCATGACAGTGCCTTTGAACTGAGGTGCATGCACACAGGGGGTTACACCATGCACATAGCCAAGAGGGCCCTAGAGGGGCCATGAGAGCCCACTGGCGCTGAGGAAAGTTTTAATATGCTCAGCAGTGCAGCAGGGCACCACCAAGCATAGTACAGTCCTCAGACTGCTCCGCCAACATGGATCTCTGATCCCTGGTGGTTGTAGCAGTGCCATGGTGGTGTGACCGCCCAAGACGTAATCCAGCAGTTGGACTGCTGGTGCAGCAGTGGCCTAATAGCCACTGCTGCACCACCATGAGTTTGGCTGTCCTCGGACCAGAGCCACGCACACACCTTTGCACCTTAGTCCAAGGGTGTATGCATGATGTCTAGCATACAATTTATACTGGAAGGGTAACCTTCCAGTACAAAATACAATGTCTAGGCGACTTTTAAACAAGTTTTAATTTGTATGTGTCCTACACAGTGGAGCACACATGAAAAGCCAGATTGGAGCAATAAAAACATTTATCCTTGATAATGCCAATATCAAAACAGTGTTAATTTTTTTATGCAAAACCCTGAGCACTTTTTGTAGTAGGTAACGTTTTGCATCAAAAAGGATTATTTCATGAGAAAACCCATATACCACCCATGCCGCCTTGAAACTAAGTAAAGAACCGACAGAGCTAGGTGCAGCTCTGCGTTACTTTCTGGTGACTTTTGCGCTGGAAAGTATATTTTAACTAAATGTTTTACATTGATTTGCACCATTTTTGTGACTTAAACGCAGTGCAAAATGTTAGTAAATATACACCTCGGGGTTTGGTACCAAGATTTATCCCGCAGACTGCAAGTTCCAGTCACAGTAACATATTACTTGTGAAATATGCGTCTACCCTGCAGATCATAGTTTTGAATCCATATCAGGCCAGCTCGGACTTTCACCTTTTTGGGCGAGCACAATTTTTATATTGGAGTATGGCAATAGCTTATTAAAAGTTGTTCCTTAAATAGGTGAGTGGAACTCATATGCTTCTTCTGTTAAATTACTACCTCTACTCCGGACCTCGCAAACGCCACTCTTTAAAAATGAAGAAATGCGTCTGTCAATGTTTAACTAAATGCATTTTTAAGAATAAGTTCAAAGCACAGAAATGGCAAATTTACATCTGAAAGTCAGGATGTTCTGCAAATGAGGGCAATCGGAAGTACTAATATACAGATCAGAGCATATTTCATACATCTGCAGTTAAAAGTATAAAAATACAGGAGAGCTGGGTCGTACTGCATAAACTCTTGTATTTTTATCCTGCAACAACAGGAAGGCCTTGAAATACTATTGTAGACCCATGTTTTCCCTATCATATCAAAAATCCTTTTGGCTTTGTGTGCCCTTGAACTTCAAAGAAGTTACTAAATAGGAAAAGAAAAGCCTGCTCTCCGTGCACAGAGAAGGGGGGTGCAGATTTAACATCTCAAAACTTTAGAAGCTGCAGCTTGTAACTGCGCAATCAGCATGTTAACTATGTAAATCATTATCTTTTGTTTCCACCTTTCTCGCTAGTGACACACACCTTTGGCTAGAGTGCAGCTGATATCAAGTAACCCTACCCTACCCTACCCCCAGACACAGACGGCCACAGCCAGAAAGGAGCCCATCAATCCACATTTGAGTCGGACAATCCTGAATGTCAACAGTGAAATATGTTTTGCAGAAGCCCTGTCAATGGTGTTGCCCACAAAGTCTGATCGGTAGCCTATCTGTGTCTTTGCCTGCACATCCCTAAATATGCAGAAGTGTATCAACTATATTTTTTCAAATTTTGAAAGCATACTTAACATTGTTTTCCCTTGCTTACAGCAGGCTCTTAAACTCAGCTTTATTTAATATTCTTATACTAAACATTTTATTTCCCTTTTTAAAAAAAAATATTTTTATTGAAGTTTTTACAGCAATTTTTTAACCCTCCCCACTCCCCTCCCCCACAGGACAAATCCATTAAACCTCGTGTCAGGAGTAAGCAAAAAAAAAAACATTTCATAGCATTTCACTACAGTCCCACTGCATTTAGCAAAGTAAATTTCTATAAAAATAGATGTAAGATATCTAGAAGTAATAGAGAAAAGAACAAAAGAGGATAGGCGTTTTATGTTGTTGATAAACCAGATAGAAAGGGTCAAGAAAGGATGAAAAATATATATGTATTGCAGACACTACCCCACCCCTTCCCGCTATTTATTTATCGGAGACCAGATTTGCTGCCCCTTTTCTCTGCCTTTTTTTCCTCTCCTGGCATAAATTGAGTTTTCTAAATTACAGCTGTGTAGCAACCTGGCTAACCATTGTTGCAGTGTAGGGGGTGTCTATCCTTCCAGGCTGTAGCAATACACAGACGAAGTACTGCCATCGCTACAAATAAAAAATATTCCTGATTGCAGCAAGAGATCTCACTTAAGACCCCCAGCATAATCAGCTCTGCCGTTAGCTTAATTTTCACATTTAACGCTCTGTCCATAAATACCTCCATAGATTCTAGAAGGGGCAGCAAAGCTGGGCAGCTAGCAAACATATGGGTTGTATCACCCTCCGTGCTATCACATCTAGGGCATAATATCCCCTGTGTTTCCAGCCCATTGAGCTATTTTAGCAGGTGTATACTACAGTGTATACAAGGTTTTATAATGTTGTGCTTGCAAAGCTGATGAGCAGAGGATATCATGCCCCAGCTGTAGTGACCTACCAAATATCCCCCGTGGTATCTCTAATCTGTTCATCCATTTCAATTCAGCCTTTTCTAAATCATCTTCTCTGTTCTTAATTAGCTCTGCGTATAACATTCTAATTGTGCAGCCTTGCCCCTCTTCAATGACCTGCAGTAGCGTGTTAATTTCAAATCCACGTGCACCCCCTATCTTGCCTGACAAAAAACTTCTTGCCTGTAGATATTTAAAAAAGCTTCTTGAATTCATTCCAAATTCCTCTTGAATTACAGAGAATTTGGCGTATACCCTCTGGACCTATAAGATCCCCCACCTTCTTAACCCCCAATCTTTCCCAGCCCCCAAAAATTACATCCCCGAAGATATCCTGCGGTATTGTAGGGTTGTTAGACAATCTAGTATGAGCATTAAATCTACCCAGGCCGAAGCTCTTCTTGAAGGCCCTCCAGATCTTATAGGCTGCCTCGACTGTTTTAGATTTGGTTTTGTTAAAGAAGCTTGGTTCAGTATGTCTCAGAAGCACATTCGCTGCTTCCACTCCTAAAACCAGTCCATAGATTTCCGTGGGGCCCGTGTGATGTTCTTCCTCCATTTCTGCCCCCCCCAAGAGGCCTGACATTTGTTGTAGCATTGCTGCCCAATAATATAGTTTTAAATCGGGCATGGCCCAACCCCCCCGTTCCCGTGGTAGCGACATGAATCTAAGAGCTCTTCTTGTTTTACCTTGGGACCAGATAAAGCGATTAAATATTTGTTCTATTATGTTAAACCAGCCAGCGTTAAAAAGTAAGGGGATTGATCTGAATAAGTATAAAAACTTTGGAAGAAGATTCATTTTCACAAAATTCATTCGTCCCACTATAGACATATGGATATTATGTACCCTGTCTAAGTCACATTTAGACTTGGTTATTATCGCCTTTATGTTCAGTTCCACAAATTTATCCAGGTCTGCAGTGATAGAAACTCCCAGATATACCCCATCCGCCACCACCCATGAATCTGTGCATTCTGTATGTGCATTGTGTATGATTTGTGTTTTTGCTTTATTCAGAGCATACCCTGCCACCCGGCCAAAGTGGTCTGCTTCTATTTCTATCTCTCTTATAGCCTCAGTGGGTGTAGGTGTAATAACTGCCACGTCGTCAGCGTACGCTAAGACTTTGCTTGGGCCCATCTTTGTTATTATTGGCCGTATGCGCTCATTTTGTTCTAATTTAGAAATTAGCGGATCTATATACATTGCAAACAATAAGGGTGAACACGGGCAACCCTGCCTTGTGCCAGGATTTTAAAAACGCCGCTATATTGCTGTAAGTGCGCGCCTCAGCTCAGCGTAATGCCGTGGAGCGCTCAGGTAGGTCTCGTGTCTGCTAGTAAAGTCAGCGGGACTAAAAGATGTCAAGACCGAGCCCCCTGGTTACCTCCCTTAAGAGGAGGCCGTCGCCTGAGCCGCTAGAGCGTGCACCCCTCACCCAATATGGCCGCCACAAACACGCTGCTGCTCACACTACAAGCCCACAGGAACCGGGACCCGCCAAGCGCGGTGACAATACCGATTATGGTGCAAGTATGTGGGGCCCTTAAAAACAGGGGATAAGAAAAATAAAGATAAAAGTAAATACACAAGCAGGATTTTAAAAACGCCGCTATATTGCTGTAAGTGCGCGCCTCAGCTCAGTGTAACGCCGTGGAGCGCTCAGGTAGGTCTCGTGTCCGCTAGTAAAGTCAGCGGGACTAAAAGATGTCAAGACCGAGCCCCCTGGTTACCTCCCTTAAGAGGAGGCCTGAGCCGCTAGAGCGTGCACCCCTGAGCCGCTAGAGCGTGCACCCCTCACCCAATATGGCCGCCACAAACGCGCTGCTGCTCACGCTCACACAGATGCATTGTAATGGTACAATACCATAGGGAATAGGTTATTCTTCCAAGTCCAAAAGATCCTATGTTCAGTTTGCAATAGCCTTCACACACTTAAGTGGTATGCTTCATAATCGAGCTGTGTTCCTCGTTAAGCAGATCATATGATCAAATGCCAGTAAGCTCCGATGTCCATGAACTCTTGTTAGAGATCTTTTATTTTGGGAGGTACTGCCAGAGTAACTATGGGCCCTTGGGAGGCAGTTAAAATTACTTGGAGGTGTCCAATAATGTATTTATTAATGATCCTTATGGTAAGATTAAAATGAAAAAGGTTAGATACAAAGGGTCTGTCTTGCCCCTACTATCCTACCATGCAGTCAACATGTTTCTGCCATTTTCAAAAAAGGCAAGTGGCATTCTTCAGGCCATACATACTCAGCCCAGTTCTAAACCAGGCCTCCCACACTAAAGTAAGCTTCTTTTGTGTTATGATACATGTAAGATAAAGCATTTTGAAAAAAGTTTATATTAAACCATCATTTGGCTCCTTTAAGTTCCTATATGGTCATATATGTAGCTTCATCGAAGGGAAGCCATAGAGGCACTTTATGTCAAACTTTCTTGAAAAGCAATTACCCACCATCTGAACCTAAAGATGACACTCTTGCGTTTGGATGGAGACCATACGCTAAAGCATGCCACATAAGTGGGTGAGGGTTAATGTGTCCTGAATATAGGATCTCTTGGGCCTGGAAGAATAACATCTTCCCTATTTGTCTATGAAACATCATATCTTTTGGGGTTCAGTCCCTAAATAGAGAGGATATATGATGGCAATCTACAAATACAAATCTCCCCTCTCTCCCCTTTTGTTGATTAATTTACATTGCAAATTGGCGAGAAGCACCATACGATGGATTATTCCTCCTCTTCTAAAATACCCAGAAAGTCAATGTTATCCTACCGGCTTCTGTCCTTCAAGTCAACCATTTTTCATGCACATTACTCAGAGTTCTATTCCCCAGGTCAGGTTCGTTTGATCCAGCCGACTCTCAACTGCTATTAGTCTCTTTACTAAGGGATCCATTATGGCTTGAAACATCATTATGTCCATTCTGAATGACATTACTTATGCTGTGGTGTCCTCAATGCTGTTCTTTTCTGAACATATTGCTGCCTTGATCAAAGATAGTTTGTGCATGGTGTGTCAAGTGTCACATCGGTTGCCCAACTTTCTGTCTGTTGCTTCTGTCCCCTCAGCAATGGACGAAGAGAACAGGAGTTGGCGATGCAGAATCTATTTAGAAAGAAGGAAATTCAATACACTGACACACCTATGCCCAAGTGGTTTGAAGGCATACATAAGTCCCTCAATGCCTAGCAGGGTGCATGCATCCCAGTGTGTACGGGTATAGAGCATGGAAGAACTTGATTGCATCATACGTCTACACTGGCCTGTCTTTCATGCCATAAAGGGGGCTAAAGCAATTATAGATCGTACATTGCACTTCCAGCCAAGTTAATGAGCGTTCAGAATAGTTCAGAGACACTGTAAAATGAAAGTGATTGAGTCATTTTACTATAACACACCTAAGTAAAAATTGCTAATTAGCGGGTCTGGTGACTGTGGACAAATGCATCCAGTACAGGAATCTATGTTTGACTTCATGTTCATGGGTTCAAATCTCTGTGAGTTCACTCAGCGTTTTATTTTTCCAAGGTTGATAGAATACTACCATTGGGTTGGGTAACAATAAACATCGGGGCATATTACCAAGGGCCTTATCGCGGCTTTAGCGGGAATTTTTCCCTCTAAAGCGGCGATAATTTTATCGCCCTATTACCTAGCTGTCGCTAACACCAGTTAGCGACAGCTAGTAGGAGATGGCGATCATCTTGGGGCCCACTTTGCATGTCAGTGCTAATTATCGCTAATGACATGGAAAGTGGGCGTGCCAAGATGTTAGCGACTGGAAACAGTCGCTAACATCGCTATCTCCTATTACCTACTTTTGGAAATAATCGCACTAAGCGCGAATATCTCCAAAAGCTAACGCCTGCCCAGAGCAGTTCTTAGCCATGTTATCCAATGGTAGGTGGATAACATTTAACATGGCTAAGAGCATTAGCTCGGTAATGCATGAATATCGCTGACTTTTCAGCGATATTTATGCATTTCGGACAATTTTTATCGCTTAGGAGATAAACCTTGATAATAGCAAGGCTTCTAAGCGATAAAAACTGGCAAAGCACGGCGATAAAATTATAGCCGCTAACCAAGCTTAGCGATAATTATCGCTTATTCTTGGTAATATGCCCCATCGTTTTTTTCAGCACCAAGATACCATTCAGGGTGAAATGTACTTTACAAATGCACGTCATTCTAATGGTTGGAATCTGCAGCTGTGCATTTAGAGAAATACAACTGCTTCATTCTGTACAGGAAGTAAAGTACATAAGTGCATATCCACACACTGTCATCTCCCCAAAAGCGACCAATCTTGTACCTCTACTTTGCTATGCACACAAGGAGTTGCTGCTTAGGCCCTCGCCTCCTACAAAGAAAGTCAGAGGTAGGGATGTTACTTTGATGCACACCCACTCTGTGATGTTGCCCGCTTTGTTCTGTTTGCACTTTGAAGTCATTTCTGATAATCACATATAACTTCAAATGGCCTGTGGGGTACTCTCAGCTTGTACTGCCTCTGCACCAGTACATCGGTCCGATTCCTCAGAGCTTTTCGTGGTGCGGTGGCTCACATAAATGGCAGGTGCAGACAGCTCTTCCAGTTATTGCCGGACTTTCCTGCCTCCAGTCACCAGCACCGCTAAGGCATTTCCTCAGCCTTTCCAATACAACCTGCATTCATGAAACCTCCATTTCGGGGAATAGTGTGGCTGTTATCTCGAGGGTTGGCCATGATGTCAAAATCAGCTTTCCTCCTAAGAAGATTACAAGTTACCTCTAATAAGGACCTAAGAATAAGAATTGAAGTTGCCCACTTCACTCGCCACTTGCCTAGGATTGCAAATTCTGTAACAACAATTTGCTTTGTTGTTACTGTCAAACGCATATATTACAGATGACTGTAAACTGCTAGAACCTTTTGCTTCTATTTTTCACACCTGCTCATTTGGAATTATCTTATGTTTCTGCTGACAATTACTGGTGCACTTTTTCCTTCTGATTTCATGTCTTCAAAGCATTCCCTTCCTTCTGACTTTAAATGCAAGCCCATCCTAAACTTTCCCTTTAAATGCATTGGGCATAAATGTCTGCGAATGCAGAAGTAGCAGAGGTTTTACCAACTGTCACACATCCCCATTATGAAAAATGTCTTGGAATCCCGTGTTTTCCTTTCGTTTTCTTCACCGCCGTAACCGAGGAACACAGAAAGGCAGCACTCCAGGCTGTAGCACCGTCAAAATAAAATTACACACACACATATACATATATATATATATATTCACTGAAAAAACCATAGGTTATAGACCATATATAGTTAGGAATTAGCATTTACAAAACCTTGAAAATTCACTGAAAAAACCATAGGTTATAGACCATATATAGTTAGGAATTAGCATTTAAAAAACCTTATTTTACTCACACAAAACCATTGAAATTCCATATATAGTTAGTTGCACTAACTATATATCGCGCACCCGCAATCCACTGCTGATCATGTCACATATTACATCATTCATGACATGGTCAGTGACATCACTGATGACATCACTGATGACATCTCAAATGACATCACTGATGACATCATCCAGTGACTGTGTGTTTCTGTAAAGTTTAAATATGTTTTAGATATTGAAGAATGAGTAGATGTATAACTGTCTGGACGAAGGATTTAGTAGGTGCATGACTGAATGTATGAGTGAGTGATTAAATGTGTCTCACTGAGTGCATGGGTTAGTGACTAAACTGTCTTAATTTGTGCATCATTATGTCTGTTGTTCTGTAAACTACTGCATGTGTTGATCAGTAGCTATATAATTAACTATATGTGTTATTGATTGATTGTCCAAGTATTTGTATGGGAGACTGAGTGTGTGTGTGGCTGGCTGGGAGGTGTGTGACTCTGTGCAGATCAATGTGTACTTGTATCAATGATTGTATAAGAAAGTAAGTATGTGTTACTATATGTTTGAAAATGTAAGGTGCTCTATGTTTAACTGTATAGACAAGAAAATGGAAGTGTGATTGATTCTTTACAGGACTGACTAGGTGTGTGAGTAACTCCATGGATGAGTGGCAGAGTGTGAGTGTCTGTATAGGTGTATGAGTGCATATGATAGTGTTGTAAAGATGAGTGATTGTATGTATGAATGATTGTATGGGTGAATGAGTGAATGTGTGTGTAGACGTAGGAATCAGTGAGTACGTATGTAGTAACTAGTATTGGTGTGTCAATGGTTTCAAAAATTATACTCTGTATTTAACACTGGGTGAAACAGAGGTTATATTAAAATGTGAGGAGATGCATTGTATTGTCACATGAATGATATCATCAGTGATGTGGTCATTGATGTCAAATGAGATGTCATCAGTGATCGCATCAGTGATGTCATTTGAGATGTCATCAGTGATGTCATCAGTGATGTCACTGACCATGTCATGAATGATGTAATATGTGACATGATCAGCAGTGGATTGCGGGTGCGCGATATATAGTTAGTGCAACTAACTATATATGGAATTTCAATGGTTTTGTGTGAGTAAAATAAGGTTTTTTAAATGCTAATTCCTAACTATATATGGTCTATAACCTATGGTTTTTTCAGTGAATTTTCAAGGTTTTGTAAATGCTAATTCCTAACTATATATGGTCTATAACCTATGGTTTTTTCAGTGAATTTCAATGGTTTTTTAATAGCAAATATCATAAGCTGTCGAATGTCAAGTACGTGGTAAGTGAAAACATTTTCGTGTTTATGCACACTGATCTGCTTTGAATGGTGCCCCCCCCCCCCCTCATTTCTATTAGGAGTACTCTCTCTTTGCAGATAGTGAAAGGTAGTTAACGCAGGCCTTTGCCCCCGTTGTAATCCGTCGTGCCTGCTTCTCTCTCCATTTGATTGATTGTTATCCAAGTATTTACTGTTTTAGAATTAGTTCTCTTTGGTTCATTCTCTATTTACAAACAAACACAGAGTCGCAATACTCTGTTTAGTCTTTGCAGATAACGAAAAATCGTGTAAAAAAAAAAGAAAAGGAATCGAGCAAAATCAGTAGGCCACTAATGGGATCTCTTTTTGACCTCGCTAAAATAGAAACATTAGGAACAACCCCTCATGACAAATACAAAACTAGTGAGATGAACTGAACTCCACACAATGATGGCTGCAAAACAGCTCGGCTCCGCCACCCACCCCGCCCAAAATAACGATAAAGAGCGGCTGCCATGATTGGTTGCGGAATGGCCACAACGGAGCTACGAAATGGTGCTGCTCTCATGCTAACCCCAGCTTCGGTCTGAAACATCCAGAAACACTGTAGACTACCAATTCGATCAGTTCCGGTAGCGCCCCAATGTAACCCGGTAGAGAAGAACTAGCCCTCCCCTCTTTGACTGATGGTTCTTGTTGCCTGTCCTTTCTGTTGTCATTTAACAGAACTATTTAGCCTGCTGAAAGGGGTTGTGTTTCGACCGCTGGTTGGTGGAGACATTTTGACTATATTCTGGACCTGCGTTGTCGCGTAATGCGTCATATGACGCGCCGCGTTAGCGCATCCGGAAGTCATCCGGGGCGCGCAGCGCGTAACGTAAGCATAACAAGTCATGTGACTTGTTAATAAAACTTTTCATTGGTTCATTTTACTCTTCTTATTCTAATGATGAAAGCCTTGGTCATATCACCTAAAAATTACGCTTTTAATTACTTCCGAACATTATTTTCTCTTAAATATATGTTATAATGTTCCAGGCTAATGTACTTTCCCGGAAATTTTACAACTGTCCTGCAAGTAAAATATATTCTTTTTTCGAGAAAAAGAGCGTTTCTTCGTCCCATGACGGAGCCGTTGAGCAAAAGAGGGTCGACCTGCTGTCTTAGTCGCCGATACGCCTGAATATGAGATTCTTATCGATCACTTTATGTTGCAGGAATAGAAAACACAACAGCCCTTGACCATTTATCTTTACTGCGTTCCTTCGTATTATACCTTTTACCCTTCATGTAATTGGTCTGCTTTATTTCACTTGCCTTTTAATGATTCTAAAACAGTGACTATTATTAAAAACTTTACCAATGTATACACTACTACCATGTTTTCTTTTAAAAACCTTTATTGTGAAAATTTCATTATACAAATACGAGCCTATAACCACGTGGGCCTGCCACGGAGCAAACTGTAATCGTATATGATGAATAGACATTTACACTGTAGAGGAACGTAACGGGCGGGCCATTAGGTTGCAAAAACTAAGGTGTCTAACAGTTACGGAATCGGTGGACGTACATTTTATAATTAAAATACGACAGGGCCAGTTACAATAAAATTATCTAGATATACATTTGCGGGCAAGTACCATGGGTGACGTTAATTCGAATTTTCAACAGTACAGTAATCAATAACACATCAGAACTTAATATCAATAGGGATGTCGAAATATTCAATCAATTCTCGTCCCCGCCCGCCATGTGCTTCAAAACTGCATACGTATCTCGTGATTTCAAGGTTCTGCAACCAGTACACAACAAGGAGTTACGAGTCCCATTTATTCCGGCGCCATTTTGGGCGAGGACGGGCAGGTCCAGGATATAGTCAAAATGTCTCTACCAACCATCGACTATGATGATGTTCATATGCTGTATTTATTAGAGTAACACTCATCTGCCCACATGAAATTAATTTACCACAATCTAAACATGTCATTTTAATCTTTCCAAAGTTCTTCTAAATATTTGGGACCGTTTCCCTTGCCTCTGAAGCTCTCAGTGCCACTTCTTTGATGAATGTACTAGCAGGTCAGGGGTTCTCCTCCAAATCTCTCTTTTATGCAGCACTATAATTAATTGGTGCCACCTCTCCATATGACGATGCATGGTATAGTTACCACAACTATATATTTTTTCGGTTCCTCTGGAGAGTTCATCGTGGCAGATGAAGCGTGTAACATACCGGGCATTTACCTTTTTTTGCATGTACAGGAAAGGAAAAAAAAATCGAGCGTTCGAGTTCTTAGGTGTCCCAGGGCCATTTTAGTGGACCAGGCCCAAATCCAAAGAACAGCTATCTCACAGGCTAATGGGGCGACCCACGCCGAGTTTCAGCATTGTAGGATGACCACACAAGTACAGCAACTTGCTAGACATCACCTCGGTGCCATCCGGATCTCGGCGCCCCACTGCAGATGAAGTGCCTCTCAACTATGAAACCACCACGGTGACATCCGGATCTTGGCGCGTTGTGCTGCCTTCGGCCTATTCGCACATCGGTCCGCTACTGACGCCATCTCACAGGCTAATGGGGTGACCCACGCCGAGTTTCAGCATTGTAGGATGACCACACCAACTTGCTAGACATCACCTCGGTGCCATCCGAATCTTGGCATCTCAACGCCTAGTGGTATCTTCCATACAGAAAATATTGTTACGCTGCCTTTGGCCCCATTCGCACATCAGTCCGCAACTTAGACATCACCTCGATGCCATCCGGATCTTGGCATCTCAGCGCCTTGTGGTGTCAGTCAGAAAATATTGTTGCGCTGCCTTTGGCCCCATTCGCACATCAGTCCGCTACTGACACCATCTCACAGGCCAATAGGGCGCCCCACGCCGACTTTTACCATTGTACGATGGCCACACCAGTGGCACAACTTCCTAGACATCACCTCGGTGCCATCCGAATCTTGGCATCTCAACGCCTAGTGGTATCTTCCATACAGAAAATCTTGTTACGCTACCTTTGGCCCCATTCGCACATCGGTCCGCAACTTAGACATCACCTCGGTGCCATCCGGATCTTGGCATCTCAGCGCCTTGTGGTGTATTCTCTTCAGAAAATATTGTTGAGCTGCCTTTGGCCCCATTCGCACATCCGTCCGCAACTTACACATCACCTCGGTGCCATCCGGATCTTGGCATCTCAGCGCCTTGTGGTGTCTTCTACTCCGAAAATATAGTAGAAAATATTGTTGCGCTGCCTTTGGCCCCATTCACACATCAGTCCGCTACTGACACCATCTCACAGGCCAACAGGGCGCCCCACGCCGACTTTTACCATTGTACGATGGCCACACCAGTGCCACAACTTGCTAGACACCACCTCGGTGCCATCCGGATCTTGGCATCTCAGCGCCTTGTGGTGTCTTCAAATCAGAAAATATTGTTGCGCTGCCTTTGGCCCCATTCGCACATCGGTCCGCTACTGACGCCATCTCACAGGCCAACGGGGCGCCCCACGCCGACTTTCAACATTGTAGGATGGCCACAGAAGTGCGACAACTTACTAGACACCACCTCGGTGCCATCCGGATCTTGGCGCGTTGTGCTGCCTTCGACCTATTCGCACATCGGTCCGCTACTGACGCAAACTCACAGGCCAACGGGGCGCCCCACGCCGACTTTCAGCATTGTAGGATGGCCACACCAGTGCGGCAACTTACTAGACACCACCTCGGTGCCATCCGGATCTTGGCGCGTTGTGCTGCCTTCGGCCTATTCGCACATCGGTCCGCTACTGACGCAAACTCACAGGCCAACGGGGCGCCCCACGCCGACTTTCAGCATTGTTGGATGGCCACACCAGTGCGACAACTTACTAGACACCACCTCGGTGCCATCCGGATCTTGGCGCGTTGTGCTGCCTTCGGCCTATTCGCACATCGGTCCGCTACTGACGCCGCCTCACGTGCCAACGTATTTTCTCCTAATTTTACACCCTATGCCGCATAACAGGTCATGTGACTTGTTTATAAAACTTTTCATTGGTTCATTTTACTTTTGGTTTCCTAATGATGGAAGGCTTGATCATGTGACCTAAAAACAACACTTTTCATAGGATGAAAACTTTTTTTTTTCCCCAAATGATGAAAGCCCCACCTTGTTTCTGGATGTTTCAGACTGAAGCTGGCGTCAGCATGAAAGCACCACCATCTCGTAGCTCAGTCGTGGTCATTCCGCGAGCAATCATGGCAGCCGCTCCCCACCAGAAGCCTGCAGGAGTCGGAGCCCCCAAAACTTTTGATGAATTCTCAAGGCGGAGGGGACGCTTTCGAGAATGAGGTCCAAGACCTAGCAGACAAGCGTCCGATTTCCAAGGTGTCCCAGGGCCATTTCAGTGGACCAGGCCCAAAAAGGAAACAGCCTGCCGCCATTTTGAGAGTCCTGTGACAGCCGCCTATCGCTGCACCGCAAGAGTGGGCGCAACTCAGCTGAATTGCGGCTTTTGACACAGTGGACCAAAAACGGACGGAATGGCAACTGAAACGGTAAAGGGGCGCCCCACTACAACAGATGACACTCCACCTGGAGAGGCCCGTTCACGCCGCCTCCCCCGGGGCGCTCCACGCCGTTATTCGGAGCAGCATTGTAGGATACCAAAACCAGTGCGGCAACTTACTGGACATCACCTTGGTGCCATCGTTCTGCTGCCTTGGAACTATTCGCGCAACAGTTTGCTACTGATGACCCACCCCCCGCGACGCCCCATGCCGTTATTTGCTGGGTGGCAACTTACTAGACATCACTTTCGTGTCATCTAGATTTCAACGCGTTCTGCTGCCTTGGAACTATTCGCACAACAGTTTGCTACTGATGACCCACCCCCCGCGACGCCCCACGCCGGAAATCTGGACGTTGTGCTGCGTTGGGACTATTCGCACAGCCGACCGCTACTTCGTTGTTTTTCCCTAAAAATGTTTATATGTTATTACTATTTTTGTTTTCTTGTATATATTTATAAATTATTAAAGTTTTATAATCTTACTACTTTGTCGGAGTGCTATATATTTTTAATGTGACACATAATTGTAAAAACTTTGATGTACAAACAGTCATCCCTGGAATCTTCCACTTCAGGCTCGGTCCCCTCCCCAATCACAATACAGGATGGTTTTCAGATAATAGCAACGCTTCTGCTGTGACGAATCTCATCGAGTGTGGGCCTTGATCTACTATAACTCCTTTGAAGAGGGGTGATTCTTTACAGCTGTGGCCATAAACTACATCTGCAGGGCTAGCTGATACCCTAGGACCAGCCTGGACAATCGGACACAGAGGAAAAGGAGTGTCAGAGGGTGCGGTAGTGAATAGGGCGAAAGGGAGGTGTCGGGCGGGCACAGGGTGTGATTCTCAGGGAACAGCAGCGCAGATGGGGGAGGTTTATTACCCATGCATAAGACAGAGAGCGGGGGTGACCACTGCCTGGGGGAGATGTTTGCGAGGGTGGGGAGCCATGCTAAGGATCGACAGCGTGCACAGAGTGGGTCTGGTCAAGGCATCTAAAATGGCTGCCGTGCACGACAAAAGTGTGGCATTTGAAAAAAGACAAGATGGCGCAGACAATGTTTTTCAACACTTCCTGATTTCCTACGAATCGAACGTTAACAGACGTTGGGGCATATTACCAAAGTTAAGCGATATTTATCCCTAACGATGCTTAGCAACGATTTTTTTACCGTCAGAAATTATCGCAGATAAACCTTGCTATTATCAAGGTTTATCGGAAATACGATAAAAAACGACCGCAATGCATTAATATCGCTGAAAACTCAGCGATATTCATGCATTACCGAGCTAATGCTCTTAGCCATGTTATCCACCTCCCATTGGATAACATGGCTAAGAACTGCTCAGGGCAGGTGGTAGCTTTTAGAGATATTCGCCCTTATCTCGAATATTTCCAAAAGTTGATAATAGGAGATAGCGATGTTAGCGACTGTTTCCAGTCGCTAACATCTTGGCATGCCCACTTTGCATGTCATTAGTGATAAATATCACTCACATGCAAAGTGGGGCCCAAGATGGTCGCTATCTTCTACTAGCCGTCGCTAACTGGTGTTAGCAACAGCTAGGTAATACACATATAATTTTATCTCCGCGAAGCGGAGCGCTGTTACAGATATATATCTTGTTTCTGAACGTTAATTTCTCAAAATGCACTGAAGCACATATATTGAGACCTAGCAAAGGCACATCGGGCTACCAGTCCCTACAATTTTGCCAAGTTTCGTGCAAATCCATTCAGCTGTTCGATCCTACCGAGAGACAAGATGGCGGCCGCTACGGACTGTTTGGAATGTTTACAGACACCGGAGAGCCAATCAGCTTCGCTTCGCAAAGCTCCGTAACGCGAAAAGTACGCGAAGCGGTGCGCTGTTACAGATATATACCTTTTTTTGAACGTTAATTTCTCAAAATCCACTGGAGCACATATATTGAGATCTAGCAAAGGCACATCGGGCTACCAGTCCCTACAATTTTGCCAAGTTTCGTGCAAATCCATTCAGCTGTTCGATTATTATTATTTTTATTTTTTTTTGCCCCGCGGGGCCCTTTTAAAACCTCCACATCAAACCTAGGGGGTGAGCGACAATGTACTATGCCCCCTTATGGTCATTTGCCCCTTCGCTTCGGCCTCCTCTTGTCTCTCGATCCTACCGAGAGACAAGATGGCGGCCGCTACGGACTGTTTGGAATGTTGACAGACGCCGGAGAACCAATCAGCTTCGCTTCACAAAGCTCCGTTGCGCGAAAAGTCCGCGAACCAGAGCGCTGCCCGGTCCGCTGTTACAGATATATATCTTTTTTTAAACGTTAATTTCTCAAAATCCACTGGAGCACATATATTGAGACCTACAAAAGGCACATCGGGCTACCAGTCCCTACAATTTTGCCAAGTTTCGTGCAAATCCATTCAGCCGTTCGGGCTAAAAGTGAGGCCAACCGCCCTAAGGAAAACTCAATGTTAAAAACACGTTTTGGGACCCCCCTTTTTTCTCGGCCCCCACTGGACAAACCCCCCCCAAATTTTCAAGGGCTGCTCAGAAACAAAATGTGCCATTTTCCTGAAAATTTCAGCCAATTCCGTCCACAAACGCCAAAGTTATTAGACATAGAATTTTCAAAAAACCCATAGAGAACAAATCCTAACTATATATACCTACTGGCGACCGCCAGTAGGTAATATATATATATATATATATATATATATATATATATATATATATATATATATATATATATATATATATATATATATATATATATATATATATATATATATATATATATATATATATATATATATATATATATATATATATATATATATATATATATCCCCATGTTCGTGGCTGGCTATTTACTATCTGATATTACCTCGCTGAATAAACATCTGCCTGATTTCTCCATGCAGCTCACAGTTTTCTCTTCAGGCCAGATCAAAATCATGAACCCTTTCAGTGCTTTAAACCTTACTTTTCGGGGGGAAAAAAGCTGATAAACAGGTGCCTGGCATTGGAGGGTGGTGGTGTCTGCCTGCTAAGTATACATATGCTAATAGGATCATTTAAGCCTATGTTTGTGTGGGCTACTGCATGGGGGAAGGTAGTCTAAAGCAGCTCATGACAGGTTAAGCACTCCGACATTGGCTTTGTTATAGATGATTACTTCCTGTTGTGAGGGGCACACAGACACATCATTTTCTACCTGATCTGAAAGTCTCTAACAAGTCAAAGAAAAACAGAGAGCTGCAAAGGCCACATTTGAAAGTTAGCCATATGCGCATTTGAACTACAGCTAAAAAGTGTTGAGTAAGTTGTATAGCATTTTATTTTGCAAGAAATTAATCGTATTTATTATTTGGCATCTGAATTCTCTGTGCGCACTTCAAGAGTGGGACAATGGTGTGGTTAATTACACACTATGTTTTAAAAGAATCTACACGCTTGATAAAAATAATTACAACACTGAGGGCAGACACTTTTTATTCCTGAAATTCAAAATCTTATTTAAGAAGGCATCATGAACCCAGAATAATGAGTGAGAATGATGCTTCATTATGTTCATCTTCTAATGTTTGATTTTATTGTAATTTAAAACAACCCTACAGTCCAACCTCAATAGTTTGTTTTGATAAAATGTGCCCTTTAGGAGAGCATTGGATTTAGCACCGACAACTTCCTAGAAACTGATCTAAATATTGTGAAACACTTGCGCTTCCAAATAGCTCAAACATTGGCATCGTCGGTGTTTGAATGTATGTTTAAGACAGGACTGTTGACTTTGCCACTGCTTCTGGAAAAAGTCATCATATCGTATAAAAACATACATTTCTTTTGTTGGACATTTACACTTTCCCATAAATTAAAGGATGATAAGTGGTTGCACTTTCGAAAAAATATTTTCACCGCAGACACGCTTGCTTTAAGATTGTGTTTGGGCTGTGCTAACGTCGGAGTGACTTCAGATTATTGAGAAGTGCTGCTGCTCAATGGAAAAACCCAGACACAGGTGCCCCTCGGTGAACAGGACTCGGCAGGAGCTGGGAGTGTCAAGGTTAGGCCCTTTGACATTCAGAGCTGCCTGGGACGGCCGCATTCGCACCTCTTCCTCGGCTATAGGCATGACAATAGAAGCCCGGCACTCGCACATCAACAGGAGGGGGAAGGGGCTGCTTCAGAGACTGAAGTACTGATGAAGCTCTTCTCTTTGGAAGTTCAATGCTCTCCTGTATACATGGATGGAGAATGGGGACCCCCAGTCTCAGGTCTTAGAAAACCGTCAATTTCACCAGTTTTAGAAATGATTTAAAACATCGACTACAGACCATTTCTGTTAAAATTGTACATTTCGAGCATACCATAGAAAGTCTCATGTCAAATATATATATATATATATTGCGCTCGTCACAATCCCAAAGATCCCAGGAAAGAGATGACAGCACTCGGGGGATACCTTTACTCACACAGTAGTTTATTAACTACAAGCTCGCCACAGACGCGTTTCAGCACTTGGCCTTCGTCAGTGTGTGTGTTTACACACGAGAAACCGGTTCATTTAATATAGGTGACATAGTACAAAGGTTACACCTCTCAGTCGACATCGACAGAGGACTTCAGATCTCCCAGGACGCGCCATCTTGTAATGGTAAAATATATACATATATATACACACACATTATCAGCATGCTCATGATGATTTCTCAATGTATTCATACCTATAGATAGGTGAATATGCACGCATGGGATATATCTTGCATATTGCTAATGAATATTATATACACTGTTTGATATAGCCGTGGATCGGCAATGGTCCTCTAAACTAGCGAGAGGTGACACTATATACAACCTATTGTACAAAATATATACACTGAAATTGATTAAGTGCACACATGTCAAACGTAGTGCAAGGAGTGTAAGGTACCGAAGAGACTATAAGGATGTGCCAGTGGTAAAAACAATCTAGTTAATGTTAATTTAACATATAACCTAGGAATCAAAGAGCCCTTTGAACCTATTAAGTTACCACTTGTTTTCAACGATGTGGGTGTATGCAAAAGACTAATTCTCTTTATAAATAAAGTCAGTGAGTATGTGTGCTGGAGAGGAAATTTGTCGATTCATCTTAATTAGCCTCCCCTGTAACTATACAACGACATATGCTATATATACACACACCCACGTGATAATATATACAAGGCTATATACAGTGATAAATCCCATGATCCACAACATTTCAGTTAGAACAGAATACATGTAGAATTGAAAATAGCAAAGTTACTGTTTGCCCAGATGAAAGGCCATTTCTTCCCCACTATTCATCCCTTTTGGCCACTTTGTGGAGAGGTCTATGATGTAGCGCGACTCAAGCCTGCGCAAACGTCGCAGGTGGTCTCCCCCTCTGGCATTAGTTTTAATGGTGTCAAGTCCAAAATATTGGAGCTGGTTGCGGTCCCTATTATGTTTTTCGGCAAAATGCCGAGCAACCGGGTATGCTTGGTCGGCCTTGTCAATTGCTCTTAGATGTTCCA
Organism: Lissotriton helveticus; assembly: GCF_964261635.1. NCBI lineage: Eukaryota > Metazoa > Chordata > Amphibia > Caudata > Salamandridae > Lissotriton > Lissotriton helveticus. The sequence goes on along the minus strand of NC_136068.1, from coordinate 126,120,166 downwards.
AGATCCGCAATTTTAGCATGTTGATAGTGCTCCCTATATAGAGGAGGCCACAGGGACAGACCAAGCAATACACTGCTAGGGGGGTGCTACAAGTAATGAACTGTTTTATATGCAGTTTCTTACCCGTATCTTGATTCTCCACTGTGAGAACTCTTTTGCTCCCAGCGCACGCTTTGCATTTTCCGCAAGGGAAAAAACCACTCATAGATTTTAGGGTGTTACTTTTAGGGAGTGGTTTTTCTAAGTGGCTGGTCACCAGATAGTCTCTTAAGGATCTGGTTTTGTTAAAGGTTATGAGTGGGTGGATTGGTAGGTCATCTTTGATGGTGCTATCAGTTTTGAGAATGTGCCAGTTTTTACGCAGCATTGATCTAAGATCCTTTGCTCCAGCCGAAAAGGGAGTTATAAGTCTAAACTTTCCTTTACCGTCCTCAACTTCCTTGATAGCAGGTTTAGGGGTGATTAGGGAGTCTCTGGGGATAGCCCTTACTTTTCTCAAGGTGTTTCTCAGGATAGACTCTCCATACCCTCTAGCCTTGAATCTCTTAACGCACTCATTGGCTGCCTTATCAAAGTCTTCCAATCTTGAACAGTTCCTACGGAGCCGGAGTAGCTCGCCGTACGGAATGCTCTTGATTAGTTGAGGGGGGTGGCTGCTGCTGGCAAAAAGAATGGAATTGCCTGCGGTTGTCTTTCTATGTAGAGCTGTATGGATCTGCTGGTCTTCTGAGAACACTTTCAGGTCAAGGTATTCGGCTGATGCTGAACTTACCGTCCCCGAAAAGTGTAAATTGTAGGCGTTCTCATTCAGTTGATTAATAAAGGCTTGTGCTGTTGCTAAAGAGCCCCGCCAAACAATAAACAGATCATCAATGTACCTGAACCAGCCCTCCGTCTTTCCCTCCACTCCATCCACCGTGCAGCTCCTGGGCACCTGCTCCTCCCACCAGCCGACGAAAAGGTTCGCGTAGCTGGGAGCGAAGCAGGTACCCATCGCCGTCCCAGACACCTGTCTAAACAATTGATCCTCGAATAGGAATATGTTATTGTTCAGGCAGAAGTCAATGAACTCAAGAGTCATGATGTTGTGGGTTGTAAACCTCAATTGTCTTAAGTTCAAAAAGTGCTGGACAGCCTTGAGGCCCTGTCGATGGTCGATGACAGTGTATAAGCTTGTAATGTCAAGTACAATCAAAAGGCAGTCATTGTCCCAATTCACATTCCTTATTAGGTTCAGGAAATCCTTGGTGTCCCGTACATATGAGGGCAGTGTTAGTACCAAGGGAAATAGAAACTTATCTATGAACCGGGACATGCTTTCGGTAAGACTGCCAATCGATGAGACAATTGGACGGCCCGGAGGGTGTGAACTGTCCTTATGTAGCTTTGGCAGATGGTAGAAGGTTGGTGTGAGGGGTTGGGTTGTCCGGAGAAAGAGAAATTCATCTTTACTCAGCATGTTACAATTATGCCATTTCCCTATCAGTTTGTCATAACACCGGATGCTTTCCAAGTATGCCTCGGTACATTTGACGTAAACCTTGGTATCAGATACTTGGCGTAGTGCTTCAAGTCTATAGTATTCTCTGGTGAGGATTACAACATTACCCCCTTTGTCCGAAGGTTTAATGATGATTTTTTCATCCTTCATGAGATTATGTAGGCCATTTTTTGTTGCTCTGTGATGTTGTACTGTACGGGATGGTTTGCTTTCCTGTATTGCATGAGATCTATATATTTTTTTTTATTTTTTTAGAAAATCTCAACACTTACATTACTTTGAGGGGTGACAACACACTTTGAAAGCTCTGGATCTGCTTGTAATTTTTCCCCTTGTTTGAATTTTCTCTCTGATAATGTTTGGCTTCCAATCTGTGCTGTCTTTGTGGTTTCTCAGCGCTTGGTTGTAGCAAGTCTCCCTTTGAAATGGGAAGCTAAGTGCGTACACGCTGGGCTTTCATAGAGTAGCCTATAAAATCCTGGTATTATCCTTCAAGTTCTGTAAATTGTAGTTTACCTTTTCCAAACACAATGCAGAACAATAAGCCCTGGAATGCAACAAGCATTGTCAAAGCCAATAGGTGTGGCCAGCATTTTCAGCTGCAATCCAGAACTACTGCTTTTATTTTAGTTTTAATGTGCTAACACGTTCGCATAGGATAAAAGGTAGTGTAGCAGCCTGAACCACTGCAGCGTAGTGTTAACAAACCTATCCAGCCCTCGGCTCCATCTCACCCCGTTGCTTCGGTCTGTGGTAAACAGAGAGCAAAAAGCCGGACAGACTGATGCATGCACATAAAAAGGCTCTACCTCAATGCACTGCTGTATTGGCGAACATACAGCATGCACTGCATGGCGGCTTGTTCTACTGTTATCAAACAAGAACCGCTCGGTATTGTGTCTGACACAACTTCTTCTTTGCTGCTGGTGCGAGGCATGGCAGCTTCCCTGTCTTTGCATTGGAGTGCCTTCGTTACCTACCATGGATGCCATTTATAAAGATGTCAGACAATGAGAGCATTCCCAAACCCAGACAGGATCTACACCTCCTTATCTATGGCTGTTTGGTTGTTACCCATACAGGGCCGGACTGGGAACCAAAACCGGCACAGGCAAAGTGCTTGGCCACCCTCGGGGGTTGGGGATGCGGTCGAGCTGTTTGCCGCAGCCGGTTTCGGCCAATTTCGTTACAGCAGCGGATATTGCAGCTATGCTGCAAAACCGGCCCTGTAACAAAATCGGCCCCCAGGGGCCCAAAACTGGCCCCCAACCCTGGTGGGCCGCCAGGGAAATGCACAGTGCCTGCTATAACCAGTCCGCCCCTGTACCAATAAAAAAACCACCCTGATTTGAAAGTATGGATAAACAAATGTTATATGACGAAGTTCTATGAAGTTTTCACCAAGCAAAGTGATTGTCACTATAAACAAGAAAATGATAGCAAGCCTTTAGAAGGCACCCAAGAAAGAGTGTGCATATATATTTGTATGAAAATAATTATATTGAAGAATATCAGTAAGTGCACATAACATTTTTGTAGTTAAGATCAGTTTATTTATTTATATTTTGTATTCACAAATTTGTAATTATTTTTGTTTGACATTGTCCAAGGGGCAATGTAGAACTTTTGAGAGGTCCATAAACAGTATAGTTAAATACAGAGTATAGCCACTTCTAATATTTAGTGGGTAATTCATTGTTCCATTATAAAGTAGGCTGTTTGCAATTTCCCTGTTAATAAAAACACTATTTTACTCAATGCCACTTCACTGCACTGTACACCACTGTACTATACGTAATTGCAGTGCACACCACTCCACGACACAACAATTCACTGTAATCTATTACATTGTATACTGTACAGTGTACATTGTACACTACTCCATTCTACTTCACTCTAATCTACACTCTGTCACTACACTCTATGCTACTAGTACTCTGTGCTATTCCTATGTACCACACTCCACTCTACTCTATGCTTCTCCACTATATGCCCCTCAACTCTGTCACTACACTGTATACCATTAAAACGTACAATATTCCACTCTACACTGCTCCACTGTACACTACTCCATTGTATGCCAATCAATCAATCAATCAGCAAATTTGTAGAGCGCACTACTCACCCGCTAGGGTCTCAAGGCGCTAAGGGGAGGGGGAGTCGCTACAGCTCGAACAGCCAGGTCTTGAGTTGTTTCCTGAAGGCGAGATGATCCTGGGTCAGCTGTAGGTGGGTGGGGAGGGAGTTCCATGTCTTGGCCGCCAGGTAGGAGAATGATCTTCCTCCGGCGGTGGATCTGCGAATTCGTGGGACTGTGGCGAGGGCGGAGCTGGCAGATCGAAGCTGGCGGGTGGGTGTGTAGAATGCGAGGCGACTGTTGAGGTATTTGGGGCCCATGTCGTGGAGAGCCTTGTGTGCGTGGGTGAGGAGTCTGAACGTGATCCTCTTGTTGACGGGGAGCCAGTGCAGGTCTTTCAGATGTGCAGAGATGTGGCTGTGACGGGGGATGTCCAGGATGAGTCGTGCAGAAGCGTTCTGTATGCGCTGGAGTCTTTTCTGGAGTTTTGCTGTGGTTCCAGCGTAGAGGGTGTTCCCTTAGTCTAGTCGGCTGGTGACGAGGGCCTGGGTGACCGTCTTCCTGGTTTTGGTGGGTATCCACCGGAAGATCTTTCGGAGCATGCACAGGGTGTTAAACCAGGATGACGAGACGGCGTTGACTTGCTTGGACATCGTGAGGGAGGAGTACAGGATGAAGCCCAGGTTGCGAGCATGGTCCGTTGGCTTGGGGGTGGTGCCCAGTGCAGGGGGCCACCAGGAGTCATCCCAGGCAGAGGGAGATGGTCCCAGAACAAGGACCTCCGTCTTGTCGGAGTTCAGCTTCAGACGACTGAGCTTCATCCATTCTGCGACGTCTCTCATTCCTTCCTGGAGGCTGGCTCTGGCGGTGGTGGGGTCGTTGGTGAGGGAGAGGATCAGTTGGGTGTCGTCAGCATAGGAGAGGATGTTCAGATTGTGTTAGCGTGCGATGGCTGCAAGGGGGCTCATGTAGACGTTGAAGAGGGTGGGGCTGAGCGAGGATCCTTGCGGAGCGCCGCAGATGACTTTGGTGGCCGGGGATCGGAACGGGGGGAGGCGGACTCTCTGGGTTCTTCCGGCGAGGAATGAGACGATCCACTCCAAGGCCGTTCCTTGGATTCCGGTGTTGCTGACGCATTGTATCAGGGTGCGGTGACACACGGTGTCGAAGGCTGCTGAGAGGTCCAGGAGGATGAGTGCAGCTGTTTCCCTGTTGTCGAGCAGGGACCTGATGTCATCGGTAGTTGCGATGAGGGCGGTCTCGGTGCTGTGGTTTGCTCGGAAAACGGACTGCGAGGGGTCGAGGGATCCGTTAGTCTCGAGGAAGGCAGAGAGTTTTTGTTGACGGTCTTCTCGATGACTTTGGCTGGAAAAGGGAGGAGCGAGATGGGGCTGAAGTTCTTGAGGTCCGTGGGGTCCGCGGTAGGTTTCTTCAAGAGGGCGCTGAGCTCGGCATGTTTCCAGCTCTCTGGGAAGATGGCTGATGCGAAGGAGCTGTTAATGATGTCCCGGAGTTGGGGTGCGATGATGGAGTCGGCTTTGTTGAAGATATGGTGTGGACAGGGGTCGGTGGGGGAGCCGGAGTGGATGTTCATTGTGCGGGTGGTGTCTTCGGTGCTGATCGGGGGCCAGTTGCAGAGGGTGGTGGTGGGGGGCGCTGGGTCGGTGGTTGGGTGTGTGCGCCGAAGCTGTTGAATATGTCGGTGATCTTGCGGTGAAAGAACGAGGTGAGTGAGTCACAGAGGTCTTGCGAGGGTGTGATGTCGTTGTTGCAGGCGCTGGGGTTGGAGAGCTCTTTAACGATGTTGAAGAGTTCCTTGCCGTTGTGGGTGTTGTTGTCCAGACGTTCTTTGAATGTTGTCCTTTTGGTGGTGCGGATCAGCTGGTGGTGTTTGCGGGTGGCGTTCTTGAGGGCTGTCATGCTCTCCGTTGTCTGGTCCACTCCACTCTATGCCGCTATTCTCTATGAAACTGCACTCTAAGCTATTCTACTGTACAACAATCCACTCCACAGTGCGCTATAGCACTATATGCCACTACAATCTATCCCAATGCACTTTACCTCACTCCACTCTACAACACTCCACTTTATGGTTTTGCATTATACAACAATCCACTCTATGCCACGCATCTGTATGGCTGCGCCCAATGCCAGGAACCCAGGTCCAAACACCTCCTGTAGCTACACCGCTGACTAACTCCACAAGCTCAACCCTGGACGCTGCTGCTGAGCTGCACCTCAGTCCACAGTGGGCCCCTTTGCCTGCTGACATTACCACTTCACCTGCCTCCATACACCCACTCCCACCTCCCACACACAGACACCTCCCTCACCAAGTCAGAACAAAACAAGGTAAAGTAAGTCCTATTTGGGGCGTGGATCGTGAGAAAAGGCATCATAGATGAGAGAGTTGCCCATGCTCTTGATAGTGAAACAGAAGTGTAAATGTGTGAGTGTAACCTTAAGGGTATATCGAGCTTCTGAAGTAGTGGCCCTATGGGCAGGAGCCCGAGACACCCCTGGGACCTAGGGGTGAGGAAGGATAAAAACTGAGGGAGTACTGCCACGTCCTCTGTTAGAGGAGGTCATCTTCTATTTGGGTAGTAACCCTGGGATGTGACCCCATCTCTTGTAGCACACCAGAGGAAGTATCTCCATTTTCCAAGGCCTCAGAGGAGGAACTCTGTGGTCCCCGGAGAATTTGTGGAATGTAGCTGCTGGCGACTGGGTTAACTGCCTGCCGCTGTGGACCTACTTGACCCCAAGGCATGAAATTACTCTTGACTCCAAAAAAGAGGCCCTCTGTCTCTGGATGGCAGTGTAATGAATGCAGAAAGAAGTGATTGTCGACCTATATGTGGTCAGGACACAGTGTCCTATTGAGTATTACATTCCAGTCCTTAAAATGTAGTATTTGGGCCACTATGGAGCATGGAGGGCTGCCCAATGAAGTGGTAGGCCAGCACCTAGGTGGTCCTTTTGATGGAAAAGTAGGATGTTAAGCTGTAGTGGGGACCACGTCTTTTTACTAGGTAGTCACTCATATTGCAGCTATCCGAACATTGTTGACGGAAGAGCGGTCCTCTGAAACTTCTGCTCTGTGTTCCAGAGTACGGCCCACGTCCTAAGCCCTGTATGAAGGTCAAATGTAGGTGGCTGTCGCTCAGCCAATGTTCTCTCTGAGTGGCTGATGTGTTCTGCAAGGCATCTGTGATTTTTCCACAGGTGTTTCACATCAGTTACCACATAATCCCCCTTTTTTTCCAGGGAGATGCTGGAAATATCTATGGAGTTTAGTATAGTTTCTAGTTTGTCTGATTCGGTGGTGGTAGGCTGGTGGGGGGGGGAGGGTCTGTCTAGGCAGTGACTGGCCCCAGTCTTTGCTGTTTTGGCGCATCACATAATTTAGGCAGGTGGTGGAGACAGGAAAGTAGGGGAGATTGGGGGGGGGGTGAGTGGACCCACTTGCAGCCACCAGCATGCGAGCCCCACAGCGGGCCAGTCACAGGGCTTTCCTGTTACATAGCTGTGTTATGTAGGGCAGCCACACCATGGAGGTCACGGCTGAACACCCAAGTTCAAAAACTGGAGAGTGCCCCCTGTTAAGTCTCTCAGCACCCACCTTCTGGGTACCAATAAAACTAGGCTCAGCAGCCAGAGTTCCACGGCACAATCACACCTCCAGACCAGTGTTCCGTGCTCTCCATGCCACTGGAGTCAAGCTATCCTGGCTGACGAGGGGTGAAACCCTGAAACCGGTCCAAGGATGCTTGTTCCTGTCCAGGGAGGACCTGGCCTGGCAGTTCGGCTGGAATATTCCCATTGGGCGCAGGGTCAAGACTGATCTGCATATGGCTGGGTTTAAACTGGAATGGCATGGGGAGCAAAAAGATGATGGAATTAGGCCCAGATCTCTGTACTGGGGTGAATGTATGACATTGATCTGCATTCTGTCCATCAATTGTTCTTTTTGCATTTGTCACCCCGAGTGGCATGGGTATGCCCAGACGTGGGTCCAGTGCTCTCCATGCCACTGGAGGCAATCTATCCTAGCTGATGAGGGGTGAAACCCCAAAAACGGTCCTAGGATGCTTATTTCCAGTCCAGGGAGGACCTGGCCTGACAGTTCGGACTGGACTGTTCCCATTGTGCACATGCTCAAGACTGATTTGCATATGGCTGGGTTCAAACTGGAATGACATGGGGAGTAAAAAAACGATGGATTTAGGCCCAGATCTCTATACTGGGGTGAATGTATGACATTGGTCTGCATTCTGTCCATTAATCGTTTTTTTTTTTGCATTTGGCCCTAGGGTCATGGCCTGTCTCTCTGGTCAAAGCAAAACCAAAGGGGATGATGGACAGAGTGTTGAACATTGCAAGCACTCACCCCCGTCAACTGATCTGGGTTTAATCCATCATAATTCTTTAGGTCACTCCGCCACCCCAGTTCAGACATGGCCATATGCAAATCAGTATGACCCTGTGCCTCATGGGAACAGTCTAGCCCGAACTGCCAAGCCATGTCTTCCCAAGACCGGAAACAAGCATCCTGGGACCGGTTTCTGGCTAATAAGCCATCATCAGCCAGGCTAGCTTAAATCCAGTAGCAAAGTGAGCAAGGGATCCACTTCTGGGCATACCCTGCCAACTTAGGGCTCTGCTGACTCGCTCTGTTGGTCCCCTGACTCCCTACTGTGATTAGCAGTAGGGGACCACAGTGAACCAGACCCCCAGGACCCATTAATTTCCTCCGGGAAGGTTTACACGGGTCACTTCATCCAGTCAATAGTGGCATTGCCAGGCCGAGGCGTCCATGCTTTTGCCCCCGGCCCATGAGGTCCAGCGGCCAGTTCCAGACTTTGGGTCAAAGCATGACCCAGAAACAAGTGGTGTGCACTCCAGGCCCTCCAGCACTGGGCCACAGACCTGGGGGTGAAATTGCCATTGAATGGACAGATATTCAGGGCTCGTAAAATCCAAAAAATGGTACTAGTCCTGCAGGACTAGTGCCTTAAAAAATGTCCTCGACCTAACTGCAACCTACTTGACCTCCGTCTCTGAAAGAGGAGCAAATGTGACAAGATAACCAGATTTAAAGGCATCTTTATTGCTCATTAACTTTGTGAGCAATAAAAATGCCTTTAAATCTTGTTATCTTGTCACATTTGCTCCGTTTTTACAGACAGAGGACAAAAGTTGTTTTGTTTTCCTACTCGCCAGAAAGGGCGAGTGGGACCTAAAAACAGCTCAACCTTGTTAAATTTAGCCCGACTGTGCGAGAGGTCGAGTTGAATTTTCGAGCCATGATATTAGCCTGATTAAAAGAGCTTTAAGCTGGGCGACTTGCTTCAGGTGTTCGCCATGTTGGCTGCTCAGGCCATGCCCCATGACATGAGCATCATTGTAATCACATGCAGTTTTTGGGGGGACTTTAACTTCACTTTATCAACACTGTGTGCACTTGAGCATTCCTGTAACTACATACAGCCTCTGTTTTGACTTGAACATGATTAGCTTCACACTTACAGTATGGGTATTTAGGCTTTGTCTCTAAATAAATATTTCAGTGGAAACTTAAATACAATCATATTTCCACACTGTCTCTGTGGGGACTTGAACATCACTATGATACCACAATATCTCTGTGGGGACATGAAAATCATTATGATACCACACTATCTCTGTTGGGACTTGAACATCACTATAATGACACACTATCTCTGTGGGGACTTGATTATTCCTGTAATTACATACAAGCTCTGTTTATACTTGAACATCATCAGCTTCACATTCTCTGTATGGGGCTTTGTGACTACTGAAAAGTAGTAAAGTTAGTCTTTTGGTCTAAGTTTACCTTTTTGAATCGGGCCCTATTTTAATGAGGACGTAAACACAATCCTCTTCATGCACTATCTCTGTGGAGACTTAAACATCGCTATAATAACACACTATCTTTGTGGGGACTTGAACAACACTATAACACACTATCTTTGTGGGGACTTGAACCTCACTATAATAACACACCATCTCTGTGGGGACTTGAACATCTCTACAGTAGCATACCATCACTGTGGGCACTTGAGAATTCCTGTAATTACATAAAAGCCCTGTTTATACTTGAACATCATCAGCTTCACATTCTCTGTATGGGGCTTTGTGAATACTGAAAAGTAGTAAAGTTAGACTTTTGGTCTAAGTTTACCTTTGTGAATAACGAAAAGTAGTAAAGTTAGACTTTTTGTCTAAGTTTACCTTTGTGAATCGGGCTCTATTTTAATGCAGACTTAAACACAATTATCTTCATGCACTATCTCTGTGGGGACTTAAACATCGCTATAATAACACACTATCTTTGTGGGGACTTGGGCATCACTATAATAACATACCATATCTGTAGGGACTTGAGCATTCTTGTAATTACACACACGCATTGTTTGGACTTAAACATCATCACCTTCACATTCTCTGTTTGGGGCTTTGTGAATACTGAAAAGCAGTAAAGTTAGACTTTTTGTCTAAGCTTACCTTTGTGAATCGGGCCCTATTTTAATGAAGACTTAAACACAATCAACTTCCTGCATTCTCTCTGTGAGGACTTACACATCGCTGTAATAACACACTTTCTTTGTGAAGACTTGAACAACACTAGAATAACACACTAGCTTTGTGGGGACTTGTACATCACTTTAATAACATACCATCTCTGTGGCGGTGGGGAAAAAAAAGTAGGGAAATGGTGGGAAGAGAATCAGAGGGCAGGAATAACTCTAGGATTGGATCAGTCAGAGGTGTGGCTAGAATGCACAAACATCCCACTTTTCTATATTTGTTTGGCATTTCATTAACCAGTTACAGCTTATTATGTTATTTAATTCAACCAATGGATACACATGATTATTTAAGGTTTAATAAGAATTATTGACTTTAAAATACATTCATAAAGTGGGATATGTTTCCAATCACAGAATGTCCCATATATGCCTAAAAATAGAAGCACAAGACATCTGTCTCCAAGCCGTGGATTTTCTGTCCTTAGCACTTCTCCTTTTTTCCACAAGAACGGTTCAAACATGAATAGCAAAATGTCTTAGTTTGCAAATGTTTTCCCCATAATTATGGCCTTGCCATATTTGCCACATAATATATCACCTGCTGCATAATTTGACCAGTTTAACTAAAAATAAATTGTAGATCAAAAGTTACAAAACAAATTTACTTATGTTGCTGCGAAGTGGACAGCCCTTCACAAAGGTTGACTGATCACCTTGCTCACTGCTGTATTTGTATGTTACACTGATTCTAATAAGCTAAAATGTTTCCAGAGACTGTTAGCATGTGTAAACTGTCAAAATAATAAAGTATCAAAAAATATACTGCATTACGCTACAGCCTTTTTTTGCTGCATAATTTGGACAACACTTCTGCATAATTTTGTCCTCCTTTGCTGCATAATTCCAGTGACCCACACTTGTGCGTGAAGCAGAGAGACTGTGAAGTTTGTAAACGTAGGGGGATATTTACAAGGAAGTGGCAGTGCGTGTCGTTAGCCTCTTTTCTTAACGACACGGTCCGCCACTTCTGAAACGCAAGGCTGCACCATACAAGAATGTGGTGCAGCCTTTTGTTTCACCCTGCGATGGCGCTAAGTTTTATAACTTAGCGCCAGCGCAGGCACCCTTGCACCAGAGTGCAAGGGTGTCTGTGTGCAGTGGAGGATTGGTTATGTGTAGGAAGGTGTCCCTTCCTGCACATAAACAATCCTAAAATACAATTTTGTAACTTTCATGTGTGCTGTTTCGTGCAGCTTGCGTGAAAGTTACACTAGTTACTTTAAAATAGCTTACAACTTGTAAGTAGTACCCAAAAGCATCATATGTGCATCATGATGTGTAATACGGCCACATTTAATACAAACCGTCCAGCCGTCTTCGCGGTACGCATGAGTACAAAGTCTATGGAAAAAGCGTTGGTGCCCAAGCATGTTTTAAGGCCCTCCTTTTTTCTTTCCAACTAATTGATGAATCACTGCAAAACTTTCATTACTCTGCTAATGTAGAAAGGGGAATAGGTCTGCAAATTTTCGTGGAGAATTATCAAATGGGTGCAACATTATTAATGTTAAAGACTCACAGGAATTCTTTTTTCTACTAACCCTAACTATTACTAGAGAGTGGATACTGTAATCTACCAGTTATAGTTATTTCAAGTAACTGCAACTCGTGCGCTAAAGTAACTATAACACATGACACTGTTATGCACTTATTCTCCTCTCGCATATTACATCACTGATTACATTTTCATGACTGCATCCCTAATGACAGGCATCTGAAATTACATCATTGATAACAAAACTGTGCAGGGCGAGGTTGCATGATATAGTTACTTTAGGGCATGAGTTATAGTAACTTAGGATAACTCTAATTGAAGGAACAATTATGTTTCTAATGTTAATTATTCAATTTATGGAGAAGCATTAAATACTTTTATTTTGAAGTATACTTTAGTCTTTGCTAGTGACATGTTCCACAAAAATATCGCTTGCATCCCAACCTTCTTGAGTGATCACTCAGGGAGTAATACTGATTATATTGTGATATCTGCAAAGCTTTCACTTCTACTATTAGATTTTATAGTGGCTAGTTATTGTGTAACTGATCATAATTTCCTATTATCACTCTGAATTATTACTTAACATCCAATAGTTAAAAAAAAGGATGGGATTGCCTATTCCAAAAGTAAAAGATTAAGGTTAAAATGGGATAAAATTGACCCTATTGTATTCAATCAAAATATTGGGCCCCATTCACAAAAGTAATCTGAGACAAAATCCTAACTTTATGACTTTTGGTATTCACAAAAGCCATTTAGTAGTAGTAAAGTTAGGAATCCTAACTTTACTACTACTAAATGCCTTTTGTGAATACCAAAAGTCATTAAATTAGGATTTTGTCCCAGATTACTTTTGAGAATCTGGCCCATTGTGGTCAGAAAAATTGCCTCTATTTTAACCTGCCTGAAGGAGGATACAGGGCCTGACATCATAGAAGATGGGTCTAAGAACATTTGCAGGTCCATATCAGACAATTTAAATTCCACCAGATCCCCCAGAGAGTGTCCTCCTTATTCAGCTGCCCATAAACAGTTGATGGCAGCTCTTAAATCTTGTCTCTGTTTAATACAGGAAGTTAAGGATGCAAGAAGGTTATATAAATCATCGTTAAAGGGAAGCAAATTTGAAATAAAAAAATAAAGCATGGTAAGACCTCGTAGTGGTGGGGAGGACTAGGGATGATATGAAGTTTTGGGAAGTGGTAAACCAGCCTTTTTCCGAGCTAGAGGCCTCAAAAGTGCCACGCCTAATTCCTGGTGATTTCTGGGTCTCCAATTTTTACAAACTTTTTCCATCAGGAAATAAGCCCACCAGTATAGGATGAACTATTGCTTGATTCCCCAAAACCCACAAAGTCTCCTGATTTGCATTGACACAGACAAAGTGATTCTAGCCATTGGGAAATGTGTTCCCGGAAAGGAACCTGGCCCACATGGCATCCCTGCGGATATTTTTAAATCAAATATAGACCTGTGGGACCCTTGCAACCTAATGTTTTTAAATCTGCTGTCTCAGGTGCTACTCTAGACGCCTCAAAGACAGCCATAGTTGTACCTATTGTTAATAATGGAGAAAGAACTCTGCCATCCTGCTATAGGCCAATTTCCTTATTGGACTCCAGCATTACGATTCCGGGCTGCGTCCATGTGGAGAGATGGGCTGTTGAAAAAACTATCTTAAAAGAAATCCAATATATTGGTTTAGGCCAGTACTGGCACTGTTGATCAGTGCTTAAACCTTTACCTTAAAAGAGGTAAATGTGTTAGTGCCGGGAATGGGGGCAGTGGTGGGGGGGTGTCACTACATCTGTCCCTTATTGACTTTTCAAGCGCATTCGATTTAGTGAACTGCTTGAAGGTATGGCATCAAATAGTTAGGATAGGCACTAAAAAAGAACTCTTTGTCCTCATACAGTGCTTACTTTAGGACCTTACGGTTAGGGTCTGTTTTTGGCCCCTCTGTGGCATGCTCCCCTCATATTAGATCCACCAGGGGCATTAGACAGTTTGGCATATTAATTATGAAGATTCTATTATCTGTTTCTGGTGTTATTCGGATTGTGTTTTTATACTTTATGTCCTTCTCCTCGTACTGTATATTTCTGTACTTGCTTTTGTGGCTTTTACCAAATAAAGACTCTATTGATTGAGCGACATTATTATTAATATATTAAATATTTTTGTTAGGAGGGAACACCCGAAACCTCCTTTCTTGTAACTTTACCATCCTATTCCCTTACCCACCTCAAACCCTGAAAACACCCTTACCACCCTTTACCCCTATTCACACCTAAACCGTAAAAAACACAACATTTATTTATATGTGTATATATATATATATATATATATATATATATATATATATATATATATATATATATATATATATATATATATATATATATATATATATAATGTTTTTTGTTTTGCTGATAACTTTGGCGCCATTTGATGAATCTTCATGAAATTTTCTCTAAGTTGCCAGTCACTTCAGCTGGTGTCTTGAAAGATTTGGGGTGATCCATCAAGTGGGGGCTGAGAAAAAGGGGGTTCCAAAAAACGTTTTTACCATCTTAATTCCCATAGGCACAACTGCAGCCTGAACTGCTGAACTGAATCACATAACATTTGGCTGGAAGGTAGATCTTGGTCAAGGGCATTGCCTTTTACTAGTTTTGTGTACATCTATTCAGTAATTTTAGAGATATTAACCAAAATCCAAATGTCTAGGGGGCGTATCCTCTGTGGATCCACAAAGATACGGTCTGGAATTGCTGGCCGCAACCTGACTGGGAAGTTGCGGCTGCCATTTTATGTATTGAGAAACGGTCCCCTGGGCTGCAACTTTCTGTGCAAAATGAATATAGGGGTCAGGGTAGAAGTACCCTGATCCCATGAGTGTGTTAGAGAGGTCCCAGAGAGACCCATAAAGGCAAATAAATTGCCATATAAAAATGTTTTCTCAATGCATAGAAATCTGCAGATCCCCTTGGTGCTCAGCACGACCACCATCTCCTGTGGAACTCTGAATCCTGACGGAGTTCATCAGAGGCCCATGGCGTTTCTGCATATTTATGGATTTGTCCCATTTATCACATAATCCATCATGACCTGCATAATCTGCAGATTTTACCAAAACAATGTTTCAAGTTTAAACAGATCAAAAATGAATAAAACCACAGTTACACAGGTTGGCACGCAGTAGAAGGCGCTTTGCAAAAGGTGACTGGTAACCACTTTTGCATATTGCTGTATTTGGGTTTCAAATTGGTACTAATGAAGGGAACCGTTTGTCCAGATAGTGTTAGTATGTTAAAATGACAAGACAACTAGGTGATACTATAAAAAAAATGTGCCCCATAATGCTGCAAAAAGTGATTTTTCTTGGCACAAAATGTTGCCAAACCTGCTATATAATCTGGTCCTCCTCTATACTGTAATTCTAGAGGGCTTGAGTATAGTAAACTAGACTGGTTACTCCGAGCTCACCAGGGAGAAATTCAGCGGATAAATTATGAGCCCATTCTAGTGAAAAGGGGGCAATTTCTTTAAATGCAAGTCTGCATTTGAGATGCTTTCTGTGAGAGCGAATTACATAGCCGAGTGACCATGTTAATTTCACAGATCAAGTTTATCTAACGTCTATAGGGTAAGCAGGCATCCTCTATCTAGGGGGCCTTTTATCATCAATACCCACAAATTTCAGAACATTTAGGACCTATTCCCATTTCCAGAGAAGTTCAACTAAACACAGAAGAAAGCAAGTGTTCATGTTTTCTAGTGCAGAAGTAGTTAGCCAGGGGTGGCTCCTCTGGAGCGTCGCCCCAATGCTTTAAGGCAGTGCAGAGGAAAAAGAAAATGATCATAACAAAACGTGTTATTATCATTTCTTTTTTCCTTTCCTAGGTGCAGGGAGAGGCGGGGCGGGCCAGAGCAGGGGCAAGAGGAGTAGTGGTTTGCCCACTCAAAGTGTGCATGAATGTTTGACCAGCCATCTTGGGCCGGCCATACATTCATGCAAACTTTGCATGTTCCCCATGAGACTGTATTACACAGCCTGGTGGTGAACATGCACTGGCTCGATGTCCCCGTTTGAGCGCCGAACCTCTGCGCTCAGACCAATCACAACACTGCACTGCAGCGTTGTGATTGGCTTAAGGGAACTTAGGGGAACCAATCACAATACTGCATTGCAGCATTGTCATTGGCTTAGGAAGCCAGGGAGCCCGGTGCTTCCCCTGCGATGAGAAGAGGCTGCACAGAAGTGACGGCTGGTGGCCCGAGCACCAGGTAATTTTTTTATTATTTTTTGTCTATTTTTTTCTACAACCCCCCACCACATTCCCTGCCGCCACTGTATTTAGCTGCACATCATGGTATTGAATTGCTTGTGCCACATTGCCTGTGCTACCTTGATTAGCATTGCCATTTAAGTCATTCTGTTGCCTGGGTCAATGCAATATCATAGCTCTATGCTTGTGTTCAGAGTGTTATGGTTTTTATTTAAAAAAAATTATTACCATGAATATTGAGCACTCCGACCAGTCTTTATTATTTTTTGCATTCTGTGGCTTATCGTTCTCATATATGCTGATGAAAATAATAAAGTTCCAAAATGCTCAGGATAAAAGTAGAATTAGATGTACTACTCTTTGAGAGCTCAATGTTTATGTACTAATATTCCCAATGAATGACAAAGATGCTTGCTAGAATTTACTGTCGAGAAGTCATGCAGCACTCTCCCCTTCTCGCTCCCTTCATTCTGTCTCTAGCTCACTCTTCCTCGCCTACTAAAAACTGTGAGTTCAAGAAACGGTGCTAAATACTTCATGTAAGCTGTTCCTAAGCACTAAAATAATAAAGATTACCATTGCTAAGTTTATGCTACTCAATTCACCTACCTAAAAAGGATAAAATACCGAGGATGCCTTGATGGGACTCCAAATCATGACCTTCAGAACACTGCATTTCGTCTGACATTGAGGCCTAAGTGCCCCAAGACTCACATTGTATGCCTCAAGTTTCCTATGATTTTAATGCTGTGCTTTCAGAAAGGAAGTGCAGTGAAAGGATTCTTCCCATCTGTCATTTGCAATGTGCAACCTTTACTTTTTGAGTATCATCCCATGCTTGGATACTGGTTATGACGACTTGCAAAGAGTCACTCCCAAACACTATTTTCTTGAACGGGCTCCACCACACCATCGAGTACCCTAACATGAAACGAGTATCCTAACATGATTTACTGTGCTATGATGTTTTGAAGTACTGATGCGTTGCCCAATGACTGCTAATTCATTCATGGCTTAAAATGGGCACCATTATCAAAGCAATATGCTTGGTGACAGACCTTGGGGTATGGGTGAGCAGAGACATAGAAACCCTGTCACCTAAGTGCCGATTTCGCTGGCACTTTTGTAAAAATCGCGGCATTTTTACAAAAGTGCTGATTTTGCAGGCACTTTTGTAAAAATCGCGGCATTTTTACAAAAGTGATGATTTTGTGGCAAACAGCGAAATCTTGGAGGGTCTGCATAGGCCTACAGGCCCATAGGAATGAATGGTAATGCATTCGGAAATTGCGATTACCAAATTGGTAATCGCAAATTGCAAATGGAAATCCAAGGGTGTCTGGGGGCCTAAGGCCCCCTGCTGGACCCCCCAATGAAAGGTAAGTGTGCACATGTGAAGCACACACATACCCTTACTGTGCGCTATATGGCACTTTCAAAAATGCATTATTGTGCATTTTTCAAAGCATGCAGAAATTACCATCAACTTGAAGTTGATGGTAATTAGCATTTCCTAAATGCACAGTTCGTATTTAGGAAAGGCTACATGCATCAGCAAATAGGGATTCACAAATTGCGATTCCCTAAATGCATTTGCAATTTAGGTAATCACAAAAAATTGCAGTTCCCTAAATTGTGAATGACAAAAGCTACCTGCAACTGAAAAGGCCTTTTTCCATTCACAAATGGAAAAAGGCTTAGTGCATGTGCCCCCAAATCTCGCCGTGCCTATGAAACAAATGTGTTCTTGTGTAATGTAACTGGTGCTAATGTTAAGCACTCTAGTGCCTTCGGGTCAAATTTGCGCTCCATAAAACTGAGAAATAAATAAAGATGAATGTGCTAAATTAGTATGCAACTACCTTTATCTTACTGACTCCCCTAAGAGAACATGAGTAACTTTTAAATAGCCTAATGCTAACATGTGAAAACAGAAATACCCACTAGGACGCTTCTCAATTTATTTGGTTCAGAAGCAGAACACAGCTGAAGGGAGTTAAGGAGTTGGCCGTCTCCATACAGTCAAAGGTGATTGTGTTCCCTTTAACCTGAGGCCGTGGGAGGAGGGGATGACAGGCTTTTCCTTTTGAAAGGAGCAATTACGGCACCTTGAGCGAGCCTCTCCTAAGCCTTCACATGCAAATTGACCTTGACATCGGAAGGTGTTTTTAACTTCCCTGACTGGTTTCACTTCATTCCTGAGAGTGGACCAGGAGGGTTTGACTATTTTAACTGTAGGAACCCGAGTGGAATTAATTCTTGCATACTTTAATGAGATTAGAAAGACCGTCATTATTTGCCTTCCTGTATTCCTGAAATTGAACTTTTGCACGCTGTTTAAACTACGCTATGACAAGACAAAATAAAAACGCTTTCAGCTTTGTAATTCTTTTCCAGCTGCAAATGAAAATATGCTTTCATCACGTTTAAGTCTCCTTTCTCTTGGGCTGAGAATTCAGACACAGAATGAAATAAACAGCAGGTTAGACTGAGGAGCATTTTTGCGCAGCAAATACATGGTTAATGTAACCATCCGAAACTCTTCATACTTACAAATGGTATACTTAAGAAATAATGCAATATGACCCACATGCCTCTATTTGTGTGGTTTACAAGCTTTGGAAAAAAGATTACGTACAATTAAAAAGGTCATTGTATTCAAGTTTTATGATTTCTGATGGGCTTGCTTCCTTCAAATCACTATCCTCTCTGTTGCTAGATGAGCTCCAAATCATGAAGTGTGTTTAATATGCTAAGTGTGTTTAAGGCTACAGTACCACCTCCTGTCTACAGGGGCAGAGCGAGCAAAAAAATAAACACACTTGGTGAAACACAGGTCCCCACAAGGCATTTTTTTCAAAAGTTGTAAAAATTGGCACAGATGTTTTTTAAGTCATTTCAAATAATTTAGAAGACATTGCCTTGTGGGGACTTGGGTTCAGGTCCCCACAGCGTGAGTGTGTTATCACACTCAAGTCCCCACAAGGATAGTAAAAAACACACACACACACACACACACACACACACACACACACACACACACACACACACACACACACACACACACACACACACACACACACACACACACACACACACACACACACACACACACACACACACACACACACACACACACACACACACACACACACACACACACACACACACACACACACACACACACACACACACACACACACACACACACACACACACACACACACACACACACACACACACACACACACACACACACACACACACACACACACACACACACACACACACACACACACACACACACACACACACACACACACACACACACACACACACACACACACACACACACACACACACACACACACACACACACACACACACACACACACACACACACACACACACACACACACACACACACACACACACACACACACACACACACACACACACACACACACACACACACACACACACACACACACACACACACACACACACACACACACACACACACACACACACACACACACACACACACACACACACACACACACACACACACACACACACACACACACACACACACACACACACACACACACACACACACACACACACACACACACACACACACACACACACACACACACACACACACACACACACACACACACACACACACACACACACACACACACACACACACACACACACACACACACACACACACACACACACACACACACACACACACACACACACACACACACACACACACACACACACACACACACACACACACACACACACACACACACACACACACACACACACACACACACACACACACACACACACACACACACACACACACACACACACACACACACACACACACACACACACACACACACACACACACACACACACACACACACACACACACACACACACACACACACACACACACACACACACACACACACACACACACACACACACACACACACACACACACACACACACACACACACACACACACACACACACACACACACACACACACACACACACACACACACACACACACACACACACACACACACACACACACACACACACACACACACACACACACACACACACACACACACACACACACACACACACACACACACACACACACACACACACACACACACACACATATATATATATATGAACACAAAACTCCCTCCAAAGGAACGAGGCAGAGACCCAGGAGGATACAGTTGGAAGCAACTTTAATGAAAAAACTGGCGAATGCATTTCGGCAGACCACTGCCTTCCTCAGCGCCCAAAGCGTCCCAACTGTGCATTCACAGCATAGTGGTGAGTTCAACCCCCATGTACCTTGTTGGAGCAGGTACGCTCCTCCCCCTTTCAGCCAATTTCCACACCTGCGTTGAGTCCCGTTGTGTAGAGGGACTTCATTTCCCAGAATCCAACATTGAGACCCTTGGGAATTGTGCGCGGGGCGAACAAGAAACAGTTTGTCAAGAGTCAGTGCGGGGGGTACAACGAACAATGTCCAACCACTGGAACAAAGGAAAAGGACTGTGCATTTGTAGATGGGGTTTTCTTCATTGCCTACCATACACATTTCTCATGCCTCATTTCCCCACCTACTTCCTGCGAGCATAATGCAGTGGTAGTCCCTAAGACAGGTAGCCAACCCTGTATATCAAGGTATTAAAGAGATTTGTTGGCTTTTATATGGGTCAGTACAATCAGTGTTGTCACAATATGCCGCAAAAACCCAAGCAGACGTCATCAAACAGCAATATTTTAGAATGTCTATTTGTGGTGATTGTCACTGATGCAGGAGAAGGTAAACAAAACTGTTTACTTTCTTCCCTTCACTGCACGTCCCCTTTGAAGGCCCCGTATGCTTGTCAAACTATATATGTGTGTATATTTTTTATTGTGGGGAAGGTGCAGCGTATCATTTAAAGACCGGTATAGATGCAGCTGGCAACGTCACACGCAGGGCGACAGAGTGTACAGCATCCTAGTGTTGCTCACCTGCTAGGATGGTAGCTGAACACATGGGGCCACCGTAGGTGGAGACGGTTGGTTTACCCCTCTGTTTCTATTGCCCTGGCCTTCAGGAGGAGAGGAGAGTAAGGCAAGAGGTTTCATAAGGGGTTGTCTCCCAGGGCCGGGCCTCCTTGGCGATTGGCATTAAGGCAGTGGATATTGATTGGACAGTTGCATCCAAAGTGTGTTGGGGTTGTTTTTTGGAGGTGAGCTAAGGCAAAGACGGGGTGCCACGGCTCTGCCAGGGGCAGGAGCCATGCATGCTTCCGGTCCACTGGTTAATGATACCATGATGGTGGAAGCTTCAGAGTGGAGCTTCAGAGTGGAGCTTCAGAGTGGAGCTTCAGAGTGGAGCTTCAGAGTGGAGCTTCAGAGTGGAGCTTCAGAGTGGAGCTTCAGAGTGCAGAGTGGAGCTTCAGAGTGCAGAGTGGAGCTTCAGAGTGGAGCTTCAGAGTGGAGCTTCAGAGTGCAGATTCAGAGTGCAGAGTGGAGCTTCAGAGTGGAGCTTCAGAGTGGAGCTTCAGAGTGGAGCTTCAGAGTGGAGCTTCAGAGTGGAGCTTCAGAGTGGAGCTTCAGAGTGGAGCTTCAGAGTGGAGCTTCAGAGTGCAGAGTGGAGCTTCAGAGTGCAGAGTGGAGCTTCAGAGTGCAGAGTGGAGCTTCAGAGTGTCAAGAGCAATGCCAATAGCTCGAACTTTAACAAAGGCAAAACCATTGCATTGTAAATGCTTGTTGAAACTCGGGAGCAGCAACACTGTCCTGGTGTCACCAGGACTTTAAGTGGAAGCTTTTTCAATATTTTATACAACAAGCCATAGTTGCTGCTTATTTATCTAATGTAACTAAGAACCATTGACAAAGCCAATAGTCCTGACTTCTTGTGGGTACGATGTTACTTGTTGTATCATATATCTAGATGCAATGACATAAAAAACAAAATACAAGTCGGGAGGCACACTATGCTAAGCACAGATTTTTTAGCTTGTGTTGTTAAGCCACACCCTTAATTACATTGGCCTCGCCCCTGAAGTTTTTTCATCCCACTTAAAGCCGTGACGGAGTTCTGAAAGCACATTTCAAACCACTGACACACACATACAAGGATCCTGAAGTGACCGCCGCCATAGAATCGTCGGTCAGTAACTGCGCCGAAAGCACAGATACCGTCCTCCAGGCACACAAGAGGAGAAGCTCCCCAATGTTAAGAGTGGAAGCCGTGGCACTTCTGGAAAACTGCAGGGTTTGAAACAGATGCAAGTGTCCTGGGAGGGAAGTGTGGACTGGACGGTAGTGCGGAAATCAACGGGTAGTGGATCGTGTCGTGACTGCATTGTGCATAAGCGCGATGTCAGAACTGAAGGGGCAATAAATGCAGCTGTTTTAGGTAAAACGTGGCTTTCTGTGTTAATAGAATAATCAAAGTCACCCTTTATTTCTTTGGCAGGGTGGGGGCGGTTTCGTGGCACGTCATTTCAGTACAAGAACAGGTTTGCAATTCGCTGTAAACAGGAAGTACAGGACTACCTGAGAAGTAGCCAGGGCCCTTTTACCGACAGCACAAGTAGGTCGCCAAAAGGAAACGGTCACTGCTGTAAACCGCAGCGTTTATGCCGAAGATAAAGCAACTGCGAGCAGTGGACTGACAAGTGCGAAAGGAAAACCGCAGAACCCTGCAGGTGGGCGGGATCTGGGGCTACCGGAAACAGACAAGAAACTGCGGAGAATTCCACGTGAGGGAACTGAGAAGGCCTCAGCCCTGCCGCCCTCAGAGGCATGGTCTCTGGGGGGACCAGGCGTCCCGGATGTGCCCGGACAGTCCCGGTTGTTCGCCAGCCGTCCTGGCAAGATTTCAGGAAATAAAGCTCATGTTTCGGTTTTTAGAGGGGTCAGCTGAAAACGGTGGGAGGTATCTTTTTATGTTTTGCAGAGCAGGGATAGTTAGCAGCTGTTATAAGAAATCAATTTAATTAACAGGCCTGCTACTGGCTTTAAAGCTGGCTTTTTTTTTTTAAGTACGTTCTTACTGCCTCTTCTGTAATTCTCTGCTAAGGAGCACTGACATTCTGTGCGCTGGTTCGCAGTAACATTTTAGTCCCTATTTTGGGGAAATGTCCCGGTTTTTGGCTTAAAATGCTGGTCACACTAGCCTGGTCGCACAGCGCGCCAGAGGTGTCGGGCTGTGGACGTGATAAAGCCCCAAGCCAAGCAAAGAAAACAGCACAGTTGTGCTCCCTGGGAATGGCCAGGCCTCGACATGAATACTTTAGAGGCCTGGGTAACCGGGATGCGGAAAGGGACAGCACCCTACGATGGTGTACAAACGTCTCGCCAGCAGAGGCCTCGCCCAGGGGGAAAAGAGAAGGGCAGAGGCCGGGTCAGAGACCAGAGCCTGGGGAAATGAAAAACCTTGACCGCTGGTATGAGAGGCCCCAACCACGCGGCCTCAGAGGCCTGGTCAGGCAGGACACGAGAGATCTCGCCCGGTGGGAATGAGAGGCCCCAACAACCGCGCAGCCTCGTCGGGCAGGACACAAGAAACCTCGGCCAGTGACAGTGAGGGACCTCGGCCCGTGAGAATGAGAGGCCCAAACCGCGCTGCC
Organism: Lissotriton helveticus; assembly: GCF_964261635.1. Classification (NCBI taxonomy): domain Eukaryota; kingdom Metazoa; phylum Chordata; class Amphibia; order Caudata; family Salamandridae; genus Lissotriton; species Lissotriton helveticus. The sequence continues at coordinate 126,096,499 of NC_136068.1, read as the reverse complement.
TAGTCAGGCAGGACATCTGAGACCTCCTGTGGAAGTGAGAGACCTCGGCCCGTGGGGATGAGAGGGCTCAGACTTTACTACCTCAGAGTCCTGGCCAGGCAGGACATAAGAGACCTTGGCCAGTGCCAGTGCGGGATCACGCCCTCTTGGAATGAGGCCCCAACCGCTCGACTTTGAGGTCCGGTCGGACAAAGAATGTGGCAAGGCCCCAGCATATGAAAACGCGCAGTCCTCGCCCGTGGCAGCACAGGCTGAAAACAATATAGGAAGCAGCAGATGGCTGCCCTACAGGCGTGGCCGATCCTCCTCGTGTACTTCTCTACTGACAGATCATCCTTTAGTTCAACTGGAGAAACGCGAAGGGCACTTCACAAACCCGGCTTCAAAACGAAAGGCGCACGAAAACACTCCGCTACGAATATGGCTGGGGGCCAGACAACCAAACTGTTTATTGGGACGGGCAAAAGGACGGCGCTCGGAATAAACAAACCTTTAGCCGAACATCTTTATAAACGATCCCTTCCTCGAATCTCGCACTCTTTACAGGATTTGATTTTCTCTTGGTCACTAAACCCCCCCCCCCCAATCACTAATTTTAACATTTCAATAAGCCCTTATCCATGGTCCGTCCACATGGCCACCACATTTTCCATGTAGAGCCACATACTAAAGTGTGCTGTGCTACATGCCTAGAGTGATTTTTTTTTGCTTAAATAAATCTTTTTTATTAGTAGTATGCAGACAAGAATCAATGTATAGACATTATATTACAAAGATCGATGCAATATGCTGTTGCACGGCCGGGAGAGCAGCTTAGTGTAGTTCCCAGATCATAGATCACATCCTTTAGGAGGTACCATACAGGAAGTAATCTTACATTGTAACCCAGGTTCTTTTGCGAGTGCAACATTCTTGGACCCTTTATGCTGTTCAAACCCACCGAAACGCGTTGACCGTGTCCTTTTAAGATCCGACCAATCAGAGTGGTCATATTGGGCCATAGAGATAACAACTAAACAGACGTGTTTATAAACCCAGATGTGTGAAGTTGTGATTGTGAAAGAGTGAGAGTGGTATGTGTGGATCTTTTTGTTCTCTCCTGGTCCTATATGTATAAAGGTTTAGATGCAATGAAATGTGGATTTTGAATAATTTGTTATTTATGATGGCATTTTGATACTTAAGAAAAATGTGTTTTTAAGAAAATATGTTAAGAAAATAATGAAAAAAGAATTAACTGAATGTTAAAGGAATTTGAAAAATAAAAAAATAATGCAAAAGTAAAACAAATGTGTTGTATTGATATGCCTGTATAATTGGAGTATTTACCCTGAGTAATTAATAGGTCACGAGGGAGTTTTTTTCATTTTGTTTGGCCCTGGTGGTGGGTGCAGTCCTCCCTCTCAATGGAGATCTGAATGGTACCTGCAGCCGCCAAGGCTCTCAACCCAAAGAGATCTGTCCTGCAGTCACCACCACGTGCGTCTTGTCTGCCGCATGTCCGAGCCAGGCAGCAGACTGCAATTATCCGCAACTACAGAAGACATGAGGGCCAGGGCACTAAAGGTCTGTCCAACTGCATCCTCTATCGAGAGAACCATTAGCATCGCAAATTAATGTGCAAAGTCTCCTTCCTGCGCCAGTCTTTGCAGCATCTCTGCCCTGCAGCGGACACGGACATTCACTGGATGGAATGTTGCAAATGTGTATTGATTGCAGCCGCCTGCTCTCTCAGGTTCACTCATCTCCGGAGCAGCCAACAGCGCCCTCCGACTGTAGCAAGAGCAGATTACTCGGTACTGAAGGACGGTGAAGGTAACGAGAGCCGTACAGAGCCTTTCCCTCATTAGTCTGAACTGTTTAGCCCAGAGCACATCCCGGGGAACGTTCAAGGTAGGAGGGGGAAAACTGATCCCAGCAGACAAATCCATGGGGTTATGAAAACAAAGCAAACAGGAATCAGGAGGACTGAGCCTACCTGGGGGTGAGACGCCAACGGCAGCACACCACTCCCCTCCTACTCTACAGGGACAATTACTATAACGAGATCCGGTTGCGAATAATGAAGGGTATCAACAGAACACTGCTAGGAAAGGCTGCCAGGGCAGCAAGGCTACAGGATCCCAGCTCTTGAAAACCACCAGGTATCAACTAGAGGGCGGTGCAGCTAACAAGCACAGAGTTCAGACCCAAAAGGCTTCGGGACAAGGGTACTGGGAATTAATCTAACACCAAACTCAATCAAGTGTGTAGGTTTATTTTTTAATTTTTTATAAGATGTGATGTCATGGCCTCTCAACACTACTACCTAAAATTTGTGAAACAAAGGTTATTTGGCAAACAGTATCACAAGCAAGCATAAACAACGGATTTAATCCAGATCTGTGACTGGGGCTGAATGTTGGATAATGTTCAGCTTCCGTCCATCATCTTTTTGTGTTGCTATAGTTGCCCTAAGTGGGAAGGGTATGACCAGACGTGGCTCCCCACGCTGGCTAGGACACTGGATTCAAGCTAGACTGTCTGATGAGGGGAGATACCCAGCAACCAGTCCTAGAATGCTTGTTTTCCCCATCCATGAAGGACCTGGCATGGCAGTTTGGGCTGGACTGTTCCCATGGGGAGCAGGGTAAAAAATTATTTGCATATTGCAGCGTCCAAACTGGGGCGGCATGGTGAGCAAAAAAACAATGGATTTAACTCAGATCTGTGACTGGGGGAATATTCAACAATGTTATGCGTTCCGTCCATCTTTTTGTGTTGGTACAGATTTAAACCAAGCCAAGAAAAGACACTTCCTTGAGTAAAGCTCTACTTTTATGCCTATAGTTTGGTATAATTGCATTCAGCCATCTTTTCTGTATCAATGAGCAAATAATTCTATGGGGTTTAAGAAGAAAAGTTACTTTTGGCCCCCTTCTCAGAATTTTTTTTTGCCTCTTGACTAACCCATGGCGTAGTTTGTGTAGTAGCACTACACGTAGCTACGTGAACTGCGTTAGGGAAATGCTGTTCGCACGGATTGCACAGTGCCCGATGCTTGTCCGCACTGTGCAATCATTGCAAACAGCATCTTGCACTGTGGAAGAGGTCGTCTTCTACCGCTCGCGTAGATTTGTACGCAAGCGGCAGCTTTCTTAACGCTGACTGGTAGTTTCTCATCGTGGGAGGTCGCGAGCATACACGACCACTCGCAATGAGAAACCTGACGTCCCCGCATTGAGAATCTCGCCGGGAGGTTTATTATCCACACTTGCGATCGGAAACTTGATGTTGCTAATCGCGAACGAGGAAAAAAGCAAAATTGAAGTTGTGAAATCTTTTTCTATATTTTATTGTGAATTAAACCAAATATTTCACTATTTGAACATTTGTTTAGTGTACACTTATTTTTGTGTATTGTTTCGAGGTTCAAATCATAGAAATTGCTTAGAGGTGGGGTCCCCAGCTTCCAATGACGACTCGTGGGGTGGTCCCAAGATTTCAGTAATGATTTAGAGGGGAGTACACAAAACTCAAAATGTTAAAACCGCTGTTTTAGTGTACTGACCTTTGTGAAAGCCTTGGTGTAACAAAAAACCTTAACTAAAAATAAAAATGAATAATATTAGCTAATTAGTGGTGAAATGGAGTATGGTACAAATATGCAGTGTAGTACATGGGCATTGTCAAGGTGGACTAAAAGTTCTCAGGACATTTCACTGCAATGAAATTGTATGAGTTATAGGCTTACTGGAAAAGAGTATATTGGTCTTTATGCTTAACTATTTACCTTACGTAAAATTTAAAAATACATTGGAAATGGACACAGCCAGGCAACAGAATTTTAATTCTTAACTAACCACTTTCTTCCTTAGTAGGGTGAGGCCTCCAGCTTACCTTGTAATTATGTCCATGCGCAACCGTGTTATGTCCACTTATAATGGTCTTCCCTGTATGCCTGACTTTAACCTCTTAACATATCTGCTCCCACACACCTTGCCCAGCTTTGCCACCACAAAGCAGATCTGATCCCACATGGGCACAGAAAATGTTACCCAGGGCTGCGACTAGAGGCAGACGATCCACTGAAGGGCACAAGCCAACGCCCGACGCTTGCTTTGACTGTGGTCCACTTGGACTCTAGAGTCCAAGAACAAGTTGAACTTTCATGTGGCCTTTAACTGCTATCCAAGCTCTAATCTCATGCACCAAAATTAAAGACAAAACATTAACCTTTGATGTGAAACAGGTACAAGAAAGGTAAACCCAGTACTTAATTTGAAGAGAAACAAAATAAGTGCAAAGGCCCTCAGCAGGAAGCCACTGCACCTTGCACCACCCACTGCCCCCAGCCAGCATTGGCAATGACACTACAAGTACTAACCATCACACTCCTGACTTCCGCATACACACGCGGACGCCACTGAAGTCGGAGACACTTTCGGAGCCGGGAACCAGAACGCGAATTCGGTGTTCGGTTTGTTTCATTGGCACTTACCAACTGACTCTACGTTGAACCACATCAGCGTCTTTTATACATTTTCCCGTCAGCCGGGACGGAATTACAACCGGCGGAGAGCACAGTATAATTTTGCAGTGCATTCGGAGACATTTTCAGCCCGATTGGAGCCCTGATGAAGTCGTGGGCTGATTGCCCTGATGAAACACGTGTTGGCTGGGCGTGGAAATTAAAGAATACGTGAAGAAAAACAACAATCAAGACTACATGTGCACTGATTTATTGTTTGCGGTGGTTGGATGTTATTGAATAGTGACATTGAGGTCTTACTAAATTAGGCGTGTGCACAGATCCACTTGTGCATCACACTCCTGTAAGTATGACAACTCAGACTATTCCAGGCCCATAAGCAGTAAAAATTGCTTGGTGGGAGGCAGGTATTTGTCATTTTTAATGTAGATTAAATTATTAAACAACTGCTGTTGTGCTCATTTCAAAATTAGACAAACAGCACGACCATGTGGTTGTCGGTCATAAGTGCCGGTGTTAATTAAGAGCCAGTGCAGAGCACCAGAAACCACCGGCTCAAATTAAGCGCTGGATACACCCATCTAGTGGCTTAACTGCAGAATGTGCAACTAAAAAACCGGAGACCGATCCCAACTTACCAAACTATGTGATCTTGGGCAAGTATTTTATTTAAGCCTGCCTCCTTTTTCTTCATTACTACATATGAGACCACCTTAAAATACTTGAGTTCAGGATATGCGCTGTACAAAATCCTCTCGTGTTTGATTAACCCGTTCCACGTTGGCTGACGGGAGCACTCCCTCCCTGGTGCTGCGAACGACCGTTGGCTGTCGCAGCCCCGCCCACCTTTTAGAACTCCCGCACCACGGCGGAATTGCCGCCACGGTTAAGGCGTTAAAGAGACTAATCTTGTTCCATGTACATTAGGAATGTAGGTCACAATTAGAGTGCACATGACAACTTACTTGCCTCTTGGTTCACGGATGGCATTGTCGTGGGGGGGGGGGCATGGATGTTTCTAAGTTAATCTTTAAAAACTATCACTTTTAATTAATGCCTCTCAAAACAGCAATATAATCAGATGTACTACATTTAACATGTCTGCATGTTAAAGACAATTTTTTGAATTTTGAAGAGACTTTACCATAATTTTGTACTATGTCTGTTGAACGATTTACATACCAAATATTTTTATGGATTTGCTCAGGTACAATCTCTTGCAGCCAACTCAGACCATTGGCTCTGGTTCAGGTCTCCCCATTAATTTATTGGCTCACCCACTTCTACCTACGACTGCATGATAACCAAGCAGACCAGATGTATACATGCGATCTGTGGTGTCACTAGAAGTGCTTCTGGGAGGGGAGACACACTGGGCCACAGATAACAGTGTTGGATTCACCTACAAAGGGCAATAGTGGGGAGTGTGTTAATATGCATGTGTATATAGCTGGATCGATACACATATATACACACTTACATAGTGGGTCAAGGTTTAAAAGAAACATGTAGGCTCATACATTACCTCAAATACTGTTCTGCAGTGAAAGGTAAATGGACAAACACATGTGCGTGGTAAGGGGAAGTCTGTTTTCTGTGTTTCCTCTTAGCACATTCAACAGCTAGGGTCCAAGTGGGGTGAGGGTTGGAACAAATGGAGCTGGGGTTGGAACAAACAGAGATGGGGAATGGGCCCCATCTGGCCCTCCTCTAGCAATGCCACTACTCGTGAGGTGACAAGTGCACCTATATTTTCACACAAAAGGTTCCAAATGTGCTGCCTTTACTTTCCAGACCAGGTCCATAAGGTTTCTTGTAGGTTTGCTGCCGACTTGTGGTGTCTGGCTTTAGGTTGGATGGCACCACAGCTGTATTTCAACATTTGTGGCTTAAATTGAAAGGGCGGCCTGCGCAAACCCACCCCTTGCCCATCATGGGTCAGGGAAGCACTGCAGTCAGTATTTAGGGGTGGGTAAGTCACTGAAAGGTCGAGCCAGGCTTGAGCCTGAAACTTGGCTCTGGCTCAGCTCGAGGTCCTGTTGGAACGTCGAGCTGAGCTTTCAAGTGGCTTCTTCCTGCCATCCCCCCTCTACCCACGATGTGGCCTTAGGGCCAGAGCTTCCAACTTAGAGACTGAGGGAACCAGGTTTGAGTCTCGACATTGGCTTCATCTATGTCCCTATAAAAATGAATATGATCTTGTGTAATGTAACTGGTGCTCAGGTAAGGCTTTCTTGTTCCTTTGGGTCGAGTTTGTGCTATAGAAAAAGTGCACTAAGAGGAAAAAATGAAGTGGTAATATAAAAAAAAGGAAAGGCAAAGAGATACTCATTCAGTGGCTGATTAGTACAAACTGCAGCCAGAAAACCTGGGTAAAACGCAGACTCCCTGCTTAAATTGTGAGATGTTAGGCAAATACTTTGTTTCACCAAAACTCCTTTTCCTCATTATGCCGTATGAAAGAACTTTCGAATCGGCGAGTTCAGACTACCAGTTGTACAAAAACCTACTGTGTTAGATTTAATAGACTATAAGGTGCTCTATAATAATTTGGGCCACATACAGGCTTTAAATGACGACAGCCTTGCCACTTAGTTCAGTAATGGTTTATGTTTAAAAACTATCACTTCAGTGCAGTGCTATAGTGTGACATACTAATGTCAAAGCTTCCACATGTTAAAGAAATACACTTTTTTGAATTTTGAAGAGGCTTTATCATATTTTACGCTTGGTTTGCTGTATGTTTGCAAAGCAAACATTTTCAAGGCTTGGGTCGTGCACGGGCTTTAGGAGCTGAGGTTTAAGAGCAGAGGCAGACCCTTAGCTCAGGGTCTCCCTGCTATTTTGTTGCCACTTCTGTCGGTATTACAGGAGCGCGCACACAGGCTTACCAGGGTGTGCCGCTTCATGTGCTCGCGCCGCGTGAACTTCTTGCCGCAGATCTCGCAGGGGTAGGGCCTCTCGCCTGTGTGAGAGCGCATGTGCCGCTTCAGGATACACTGGTGCATGGCCGAGAAGCTGCAGTACGGGCACCTGAACTTCTTCCGGATCACCGTGAACTCGTTCACTGAAAAATAAAGCAGGAGACAGGTCAACGAGGCTGCATTAACTCGAGCACATGCACAGATAACAACGGCATACAGGGAAGTAATAGCAGTCCCAGCACACAGCCACTTCCACATAACTCTGTTGTTCACCAGTTAGAAGGTTCATAGCTGTACGGAAAGAGCCTCACAGGCCACACCCTCGAGACTTGAACCCCTGGCAGAAGCAGGCAGACCCATCTTGACAAAGTATTCAGCTCCTCTAGGTACTCCCCCCCCCCCCCCTCCCATCAGCTTCCCAGCTCTGCACCACCTCGCGCCCTGCCAGCCCTCCTGTGCAGTGTTCGAGCCTGCCTGCCCTCTGTTCTTGCTATTTGCTTCTGTTCTGGTTATTTTATTATTTTATTTTAAACCCTATCTGCCACTGTACTTTTCTTTTCCTGGTTTCCCTTCTGCTCCCTCTCGTATTTTCCCGCCGCTTTCCTGACCCCTCCCGCCTCCCAGCTGATCGTCCCTCCTCTCTCCTCTTCAAATAGCGACCACTGCTTGGTTGCGCCTAAGGCAAGCCCGTCTGCGCCTGTCCGCGCCTGGACGAAGCCCAGTGGCAGAACCCCTGGCCCCCGCGAATGCCACGATGCCCGTCTCTGCTACGATGTCAGCTCCCTCCACGGACTCAACACTGGATAATTACTCACCTATTTCCTGGCCGCCCCGAAGCGCACCCAAGGACCCTTCTCCTACCGGAACTGCAGCCTCACCAGCATCCGTCCCGCCAACTCTCCCACCGGGAAAGAACGCAACCACCTCAGATGCATTCTTCTCAACACCTGCTCAGCCCACAAACATGCCGTTGAACTCTGGGACCTACTCAACTCAACCTCCCCAGACGTCGTCTTCCTGACGGAGACCTGGCTGAACCCCTCCTCGGCTCCCGACATCGCCACAGCCATCCCGGACTGCTACAAGATCACCTGCAGGGACTGTACCAACGGAATAGGAGGAGGACTCGCCATCGTCCACAGGAACACTCTGAGTCTCGACCAACACAGACAACACCCTCAGCACCGCCGAACACCTACACTTCCAGAGCCACACCGATCCCAACACCACCCTCAGATGTACCCTCGTCTACACACACCCCGGACCCCGGCCACAGTTCAGTGACTCCATCGCCGACTTAGTCAGCTCACACGCCCTCGCCTCCACAGACTACATCTTCTTCGGGGACCTGAACTTCCACCTCGAGAACAACAACGACAGCAACTCTACCACCCTGATCGACAACCTCAGACTCAGGCAGCTCGTCACAACACCTACCCACTCCACAGGCCACACGCTTGACCCCATCTTCTCAACAAGCTCTCACGTCTCCTTCAGCCACACCACCAAACTCCACTGGACAGACCATTACTGCATTCCATTCACCTTCCGGAAGCCTACCACTCACCACCGCACCCAACAGATTCCCCGCCAGTGCTGGAGCAAAGTCACCGAGGACCAACTAACCATCACCCTCGCCCGGAGCCCACCGACCCCACAACCTCAGACAGTGGATCGACGACTGCGCCAACACCCTCGCCCCGATCAAGAAACCCTTCAACAGACACACCAGCAAGAAAGCCAGCTGGTTCAACGAGGACCTCTAGGCCTCCAAGAAAACATGCAGAAAACTAGAGAAGAAATGGCACCATGAACCGACACCGGACAACTACGCAGCCCACAAGAACGCCACCCGCAGACACCATCACCTCATCAGATCCACCAAAAGGGCCTCCTTCAAAGACCGCCTAGACGACAAAGAGCTCTTCAACAGTGTAAAGGAATTCTCCAACCCCAGCTCCAAAACTAACATCCCACATTCGCAAGACCTGTGCGACTCCCTTGCCACCTTCTTCCATCGCAAGATCGCAGACATCCACAACAGCCTCAACATCACGACAACCACTGAGACCTTCGTTCCCCACAGCCAGCATCCACACCAAAGCCCTGCTCTCTGGACCAACATTGGCGACAACGACACCATCAAAATCATAAACACCATCCACTTCGGATCTCCCTCAGACCCATGCCCACACCACATCTTCAACACAGCCAGCGCCACCATCGCACCCCATCTCTGGAAAGCCATCAACATCTCCTTCTAAACTGCGACCTTCCCGAAGAGCTGGAAGCACGCCGAGCTCAACATCCTACTCAAAAAACACAAGGCTGACCCCAAGTACCTCAAGAACTTCCGGCCCATCTCCCTGCTCCTGTTCTCGGCGAAGGTCATCGAGAAGACCGTCAACCGACAACTGACCCGCTACCTCGAGGCGAACAGCATCCTAGACCTGTCCCAGTTCCGCAGCAACCACAGCCGCCACCGATGACATCAGGGCCCTACTGGACAGCGGCGAAACCGCGGCCCTCATCCTCCTGGACCTGTCAGCTGCCTTCAACACTGTCTGCCCTTGCACCCTACGCACACGCCTACACAATTCTGAGATCTGTGACAATGCTCTGGACTGGACCACCTCCTTCCTATTCGGCAGAACCCAGAGTGTCCGCCTCCCCCCTTTCCGCTCCAAAGCCACCGAGATCATCTGCGGCGTACCCCAGGGCTCATCCCTCAGCCCGATGCTTTTCAACATCTACATGGCTCCGCTCGCCCACGTCGCCCGATTACATGACCTCAACATCATCTCCTACGCCGATGACACCCAGCTGTTCCTATCCCTCACCAAAGACTCCCTCACCGCTAAAACCAACCTCCACAAAGGAATGAAAGCCGTCGCAGAGTGGATAAAGAACAGCCGTCTGAAGCTGAACTCTGACAAGACAGAGGTCCTCATCCTCGGCTCCACCCCCTCTGCCTGGGACGACTCCTGGTGGCTGACCGCACTGGGAACAGCCCCAACACCCACCGACTACGCATGCAACCTGGGGTTCATCCTCGACTCTACCCTCTCCATGAGGAAGCAGAACAACGCCATCTCGTCCTCCTGTTTCAACACCCTCCGCATGCTCTGCAAGATCTACAGGTGTACCCACCATGACAAGAAGAACGGTCACCCTGGCCCTCGTCAGCAGCAGGTTGGACTACGGAAACGCCCTCTACGCAGGAACCTCGGCCAAACTCTTGAAACTACTACAACGTATTCAGAACGCCTCTGCACGCCTGATCCTCGACATCCCTCGCCGCAGCCACATCACACTCCACCTGAGAGACCTGCATTGGCTCCCCGTCAACAAGAGGCTCACCTTCAAGCTCCTCACCCACGCACACAAGGCATTCCACAACACCGGACCAGCATACCTCAACAGACGACTCACCTTCTACACCCCCAACCGCCAGCTCCACTCTGCCGCCCTCGCCACCGCCCCCCGCATCCGTAGAGCGACCTTCGGCGGCAGATCGCTCTCCAACCTCGCCGTCCAGACCTGGAACACTCTCCCCCATCCTCCTACGGCAGACCCAGGACCTGCTAGCCTACAGAAGACTACTCAAGACCTGGCTATTCGAGCAGTAGCTTCCTCCCCCCCCCCCCCAGCGCCTTGAGACCCTCACGGGTGAGTAGTGCGCTTTACAAATGTTCTGATTGATTGATTGTTGTCATCCGGTGTATTGTGGCTTCTACAGTTGGCCATGGTGAACCAGATCATCACTAATAGGTGTGATGGAGACCCATAACCCCTTTGGATGCCTAGGGTGTCCTACGAGAACCATAAAGGGTATCTTTGCAGAGAACAGGTTATGTAGGATGTTGTCCAGTTTAAATGTTTCTACTTTGAAGGAACCTTGTATAAGGTGCAATGCTATCATGCGGATAGAGCTGCTTCCCAGCAAAAAAGGCTGAAGATCCCTTCTAGAGCTCTGCACTTTCACATAAGCCCATACAGGACTGGGTCTGGACTTTCCCTCCTCTATCACCCGAGTATTTAAAATGCTTTAACTCTACCTTGAAACTCTTGTCTCTATAGTGCCTCACTGGTACCTTGCACTTGGAGCGTCACGGATGACTTCCAGTTTATTGTACGGTTTATTTATTTTTAAAGTGAATGCCACCTACATTTGTATCCGTCCCGTCCAGACGAGAAGCATGCCACGGTCACATCACAACATGCAGTAATCGCACCTCCTCTCCAGCCACATCTCAGGCCCAAAACCTGGGTCTCTGCACACCCATTCTTCAATGGCTCCAATGCAAACAGCAGAAGAGAAGGGGCAAAACTATAGCCACTGCTGCGTGGAAATAAAGGAGATCTAGATCGATTAACCACATTTTTAAATGAGTAATCTACGGAGCAATGAAAAGAGAAGCAATGCACTTTGATGCTTTGGTAGGCACTTGCAGGATTACATTATGGCTTTTTTTGGGCGAGACACGAAAAGCCAAGTCTTGTATTGGCCTTTTGCTGTGCACCTGAAGGCCAGGGGTTTTCCCCCAGAAACAGACATTCTGTTCAACACATAGATAACACCACAGGGATTTCCACACTGGAGCTGTGAGTAGGTGCTGAAATCAGGCGAGTACACCTCATGTGCCATCAAAAGGTTGGGGCGTGCGGTTATCTGAAAGAAAATACCACTATGCAAAAACAGCCTTTCGGCAAACAACAATGAAAAAGCATTGGTAAGACCAGTAGGGCTTGCTTTTTGCATCCACTGGCTTTGCTAACGATTCTTGAAGATGGTGTTAGGCATCAGCAAAAAAAGAAAAATGCTTTACAGCGACCGACACTGCTTAGCAGCGGCAAAAAAAGGCAAAGGTGAGATGATGCAGCTGCTGTTGCCAATCACAGCATGACACGGGCGCCATATACCACTTTTTTTTTTTTTTAACTGATTGGTCTTGGATGGCAGTACTTCGGCAAATAAAAAAATAAATGCTATGCGAGCAATAGTGTTATTGATGCAGTGGAGCTAAATGGCAGCTGTTGGACCTTCCAAATAAAAAAGTGAGGACAAAACATACTTGAAATGATTGTGAGGGTAGGAGAGCAAAGGGGAATGAGTTTGAAGGGAGGAGGGAATATAAAATGAAAATAAAGTCGGGGGTGAAGTGAGAGGGACAAACAGCACACAAGAGAAGCACCAGGAGCACAGGGGGCAGCGAGTGTAGAGGGGGAAACAGCACACGACAATGGAGGGAGCTGGAAAACACATACACTCAAGGACTGCTGACAGAAAAACAAAATAGTTCCCTAAATGTTAACAGTAAAACCATACAAGACATCCAAACAAAAAGATGGTAAAGATACTCCTGGGAGGGACAAACAGAAGAAGGCGAAGACAAGTCATCCAATAAGAAGCAAGCAAATTAGCGTGATCAGCTTGCACTACTTGGTAAAAGAGACCTAAAATCGAGCAGGCAACCATTCCTCTTTTCAGTGTCCAGAGTTAGAGAGTATGATAAATGGACATTGGTAATTTAATTGTACTTCCAGAGAGTTTACCACACAAATATCTCAACAGAACAAAAGTTACAAGGAAAACAATAACATTAAGACTCTCTGCACCAACTTTAATTAGGACCACAAGTATCAAAATACCACAACTGTTAAACCACAACTGTGTCCCCGATTTAAAAACAAGATGAGCTACTCACGCCTGAATGCGGCAAACGACTTCGGTTTAATAAATATTTTCAGTCAAATAGGGCCCGCTGACAAGGCCGTGATACTCTTCCTCCCGTCAATCAGCTGCTCCGAGCCGCATACACAGGATGCTTTGTTGCTTACCTGTTTTGCCTCTTCGGTTTAGGTTTTCTTTTCTCAGCCCCTACAGTCTGCCCTCATCTCACTGCCCGCAGTCTTTGTCTCATCTTCAAAATTCCCGCCGTGCCACACCTTCTCTCTTGCTCCCACTTAACAAGGCTGTTCAGGGTCTGAAGGTGCACGGGGTTATGCAAGTAAGGTGTGATGATGCATGGGGCTGTGCAGGCAGTATTCGAAGGCGAGAGGGACTGTGCAGGCAGTGCTGTGCAAGCTACACAAGGTTGTGCAAACTGGGTAACAAGCATGAAGCACGGCGGACGGAGGGGGGGGGGCCGGAACGGCGCACGGACAGCGGGAGGGGGGGGGGGGCGGGAACGGCGCGCGAGAGGGACTGTGCAGGGGCTGCCCTGCAAAGAAGAAAAAACAAAAAGTATACTTAAGGGCCTCCGACGGAGGCCTCCTTACTCGGCGCCGGCTGGGCAACAATGGCAGCCACAAAGTTTACGGCATTTTCGGATTTGGGGGCATGTTTTGCTGTGCTGAGTGACGGACGACGTCACTGTCTAAAGAACAGCAAAAATTACGCCCCCAAATCCGAAAAGGACGGGGCTACATCGGAGTGACGGATCTCTCCTCCAATGGCTGGCCTCCGTTTAGGAAGCCAGCCAATGGAGAAGAGACAGGGCAAGGAGGCGGGATCTACTGAGCTACTGAGAGACATTAATTCTCCGGACCGGAAGCTGCTTCGCAGCTTAACGGTCCCTCGACCTAATTAGAAAGTATACATCACAGAAGAACCTTTTTGCAAAATACTACTGATCTCCTTATCTTTAAATATTTCTAATTTATCAATCTAATTTAACAAAAATACATGTAAGGCATGCGTAGAGCAGGAGTAGCACCGGATTACCATCTGTGTAGTGCCTCCAGGTCTCGCTCACACACTTCTAGACCAGTCCCCAGGAGGAGGTTGCAGAGCACACATCTTTTCTCACTCCCCTCAGTTCCTCGTAGCCACATACACAGGAAGCCCTGCTTATCACAGGCAAAGGGCATTTAAACAAGCTGGGGAGAAGCATCTCTTGCCTCCTGTTGATAACCATCCCACAATAAGCCTCGTTCTCATTGCAACTCCATCTCAAGCCGAACCTTTTCAGCATACTGCCGGGTGAGCACCCCGGACTCTCTGGCTCCAACAACCATCACTTTCAAGTAAGTTTGGTAATCAGAGTCCAGACACTATCTTTGATTTTCACCCTGAGAAGGAACTACAAACTAAGCCATAGAACGTCTATAAAAGTTGAGACATCTCAACTCGCACTCTGTGACCTACAGTGTAGTGTGTCTTGCCGCTTATATCCTCTGGTCGCTTTATTATTCAGTTTCCAAGATGGAAAATAAGCCCAGTAGTCCTAGCGAGGGCCTCAACTGACAAAGGGATGGTGGCTGGGACGAACTGGAGAGGCTGCAGTAAAGGTAAAGTAATATTTCCTTATTATTAGGCATGTCGCCCATCTAATCGAAACGAATGGGCAGATATCCCCAAGTAAATTAACAGAAAGCCAGGCCGGGCTTCGAGCTAAGAGGATTTCTAAGTGCTCCTTCGGCCTTTCAGCCATTAGCACTAAAGCTAACCTCCAGACAATACTGCTTTTAGATTGCATGAGGTGGAGTCCAAGTGGCTGCTGATGTCACAAATAAGGGACATGCGTTTCCTAATCCATAAAGCTAAAAGTGATAAAAAGAGACCAAGAAAATGGGACATGCGGGCTCACAACAGCCCTCATCATCCAAGAATGGAATATGATCTTCCAAGAATGGAATATGATCTTCTAGCTTGAACTAATCTCAAATCTGGAAACCTGGATATCTTGACAGCTTGGAAAACTACAAACTGAGGTCAACTCAGATTTACAGGTACTGCTTGACGCTTGGTAGTTTTAACAGCCATATGATTCACAGGCTCCGCTAGGGAATCATACCCTCGATTTAGTGCAATGTGTGATTGCTACCATTAGGACAGAATATTTTGCTCGGGCAGATCATGAGTTATGTACGGTGTATAACTACCACCCCAAGAAATAAACAGAACCAATGTCTGGCTGAACCTTCAAAGTCACTAACTTAATATGAGCTCACCCCCCTAGTAGCTATGGCACAGAGCACACAGGGTTGACTTAGGACAATTTGTAAAGTATTTATGCAGTACCAAAACAGTAGTAAAGGCGAAATGCAAAACTCCCAAAAAAACACAAATCAAATTATAACAAATGACTAAACTTTAATAAACAAAATGACAAAAATCCAACAAGGGGAACAAGAGTTATGAAGTTTTAAAGTTTTATGCAGTAATGTACAAAAAAAAAAAAGAGCTAAGCGTTAAGGATAGTTTATGGACGTGGTAGACCAGGACCTAGGCACAATTTGAGCATGACCATGATGGAACACTGGTGGATACTCAAACCAGGTTCGCTCTGATCAAAGATATTACCTTCTGAGTTTAGTCCTTCTAAGTCCCAAAACATCACAGGAGTGCACTTCTTAAGTCGCCAGGACCTAAGCGGAGGCACTTAGAGACTCACAGGGTGTCAGGCAAGTGCTACAACAGGGCCCAGTTGGCACGGATTAGTTGGGAATTTGCAAGAACAGACTCTTGCAGCTTGTATCTCTGTAACTTGAACAGGAGGTCAGCCTTACGACCCTTGGATTCCAGATCTTTGTCTTGAGTATAACAGGAGCAGAACCAGCCTTTCAGGGTTCTTCTCAAGTCGCAGACAGCAGGATCATCCTATTCTGATCTAACTCAGGCCCAGGAGTGGTCGGACGGGGGTGCCTGGAGATTTCACATTTCTGCCTGGCACGAGCTAGCGGGTTGGAATAACTCCTGGGTACACCTTAACCAATGGGGTAAAAGTTTCCAGGGACAACCCTACCCAATTTGGCCCTTTTCAAGATGTGAAAGTCTTCGGCCACATTAAACCAGGACTGGGTGTGTGTGTGTGGGGAGTATACTATGCTAATCGTAGAGTCCTCCCACATTTGACACCAAAATCTAGTTTGAAGCAGCTACTGCATCCAAGTCAGAAGACTATCTTCACCAGTGAATTTGATTTTTATTAACTATTAAAAATTGTTATTTAATTATTTTTTTCTAGTTAGTCCCATTTGCAAGTTACAATATTAGGATTTTAATGTGTACTCTGGTTTTCTGCATAGGACAGCTAGGGCTGCCAAAGCGAAAAATAGCTTTTGGGCACCAGTCACTGCAGCGATATGTTAAAATTACATTTGTACATGTCCAACTTTTAAATAACATGCACCTTGCCTTGGGGGCGACAAGGCCTCCCCAGAGGTGACATTAATATTTAAAGGGAGGTTCTGACCTTTTTAAAAAGGGTTCAATTTTCGAAGTCAAATTGCAGATTTTACACTGCTACATTTAGACTACACTGGTAGACCGGAAGCCATGTTGCACTGCCACTGTTGTGGATAGCACAATAGGTGCTGCAGTCCACTGGGGACGTTTAACTTCCAGGCCCTGGGTACATCTTTTACCATATATTCAGGACTTATAGGCAAGTTAAAAATTCCAATTGGTTATGGCAGTTCGACCATGTCAAACAGGGAAGCACAGGCACTTTATTACTGGTTAGCATGGGTAAAGTGCACTGAGTTCTAAAGCCAGCAAAAATATAGGGTCCAGTATCGGCAAACAATCTGTGGTGATCATGCAGAAAGAGCTAATTTCTTGCATACATGACACCTAAAAAGGATATATTGAGTTCCAGACCTAAAAGAACCTATCCATTCGATGTCTGAGTCGCAGAAAGAGAAACCACCAAGCCCACAAACCAGCTTCCAAGCTGCAGGGCCAGGATGTTCTGGGAGCTTCCGGCTCATGGCATGCCTCAGTGGACTTTTCTGCCAAGAGCAGTTACTCTTCAGAAAAAAAAAAATAACAACTTCTCTCTTCTCTAACACATGGGAGTTGGAAATGTCCCATTCTCACCATGTTCAACTCTGAAACAGCTACACAGCAGTGTACAATAGGTTCTATTCAGACACTGAAGCCTCAGTGTGGTAGTTTCGAGTGCCTCCTGTACAAGTTGTTTATAAGTAAGACTTGTGAGCTGAAGAACTGCAAGGAGAATAAATGTTCATTTATTAAACGCATGCAAAGAGATGAATATGAACTGGTCTTTCAGGAATTAGGCCTCAACACCCGGCCACGGAAACTATGTACACTAACCAATGACAAAACCACTCCAGACTGTTAAAAAGACACCTCTTTAAGCCTGTCAAAGATCTAGGGAGAGGAAGAGTGGACTGTTAGGTTTCTTTATCCGGGTATGAAAATCAGAAACTTTCGGAAAACTTGATATTTAAGAGCGATGAAAAGAGAATGGCAAATCAGTGAAACAGATACCACAGTTTTAATTTTACTGCATCAATTTGAATGGGTCGCAGTTTTCAACACTGAAGGGAGGGCAGGATTCACTTGTTAAACCTCAACGACACTGGCTTTTCCTTCCAAATCGGTTTAAAAATGTGTTCTTGGCAGTGCCCAGTGCACAGATGAGAGAATAAAAAAAATAGACAGATAGGTTGTTTTAACGCTTTCATTAAAAATAAAAGATATATGTAACGCTTTTTCTGGTGGATACAGTATCTGCTTGTGGATGCCTCACCTTTTGAACTACCCCTTGCGCCAGCATGCCACGGAAATCTTTTCCTAGCTCTCCCACGTCGACGTCACAATGGCACAGCTTCGCTTGCGAATCCGTATGACGTCACCAGGGCCATAAGACTACCTCGTTGGTGTGCAGACATCAGTTTCACCCATTTTTTCCGTGCCTTCGATGCGAACGGGTGGACCGACAACATAATTGGAGTATACAATATATGCAGGAATTTACACAGTATAAAGAGGAAAAGCTACAGAAACAAAGCATTTCCTAACAACCAACAGTATGGCAAGCAAATGACATAGGAAAACAACCATGTCAAACAATGAAAACTTTTTCAGTATACGAAGGTGGACAACGGGGACGGTGGGTCAGTGAGGAATCCGCAGGCAGATACTGTATCCACCAGAAAAAGCGTTACAGAAGGTAAGTAACTTGTTCTTCTGATAGCTACATCTGCCTGTCGAGTCCTCACCTTTTGAATTGAATCCCACAGCAGTCCCGCTCCCGGAGTCCACCTAATAACAAGCATTGGCATAGCCATTAGGTCTCGCCTTTGGGACCTTATAAGTGGTTAGTCATGCAGCACATTATCCTGGGTGGGCTCAGACAATTCCAGCATGGAAAGTTGAGCTGAAAAGAAAGCTAAGGCAGCCTGGAGGTGTCACACTGGCACAGTACCACGTGCAGTTACAACCTGCATGGGAGAGGTAAAGTTGGGAGGGCCAAGGAAGTTTGGTAGAGACAGGAAATGACTGAACTATGAGGGTGAGACAGAGCAGGAGGTGTTACTGGTTGACAAGACGGGAATGAAAGAGCTAAGGGACAGGAAATGGGGCAGATATCAGTGAAGATGAAGGGTTGTTTGGATGCATGTGGCAAAACAGATACGCCAGTGCTTGCGCAAGCTGACAGCTCGCTTGCTGCCTTCCGTTTAAAGCCCAGCCCAGCAATCCGGGAAGACACGTCTCAAAAGCAACTTGACTTGTGTCAGAGTAGCAAGGAGGATAAGACGATTGCTACTAAGTGCTAACTTTCAGCTGTTAAATTTGTAATAAGGTGGCAGAAGTTACATCTGAAAAAAGAAACAAAGCATTGGCAAAAGTCTGTAGAATAGCAAACTGGTGTCCCTTAAAAAGAATATATATGACAAGTATATGCCACAGAATGAAAATAAAAATAGAACTCATGCCATCTAAATGTGGCGGCCATATGCTTGTAGATCAAATTCAGTTTTATTGTATGAGCTATTGAATAGTATATGGGCTTCTTTTCAGGCAAGGGTGCTTATAGCCTGTGGACTTGAAAAGCAGTGCGATGTCTCCTAGTATTCACCAGTGCGCGTCGAGCTGTCTAAAACGTGAGAGAATTTCACACTATGCCACAATTTTCGGCTTTCCGCGCATACTGGAAAAACGTGTCAGGCAGGGCTATTAAAAACTAACAGAAGGAAGGTAAGCACAAATGAGGATAGGGTCAACACGTGTAAGTATTTGCCCATGCAGCACATTATCCTTGGAAACTTACTCTTACACCGCCATTCAAACTATCATGCCACCTCTGTCAGTGCTTCAGAGCCTCAGCTAATGGAGTGCACGAGAAGAGAGCATTTGTGGTGGTTGCGCCCCTTGCGAGTCACAAAGTAAAATTACCGGGCCATCTTGGACTGAATCCAATACCTGTGTGGTTATTTTAATTCCCTCTGGAATGGAGTTATTTTAAAATAATCATGCGACAAAGTGCTGCCGGGCAGCTAGTTTGAAGTACAATATCCCATTAAAAAAATACTTCCCCCACTAAATAGGCGTATTTATATCACTCCATCTGTTCACTGTGGTTATTTACACAGCACGCACAATGACCAAGGAAGGAAGGCGGGACAAGAAAAGAAGAACTAATCGGAAAAAGAAAGAAAGCAAGAGACAAAAAGAAAGAAGGAGGTGGAGGTGTGAAATCAGGAAAGAGAAAGGGAAACGAAGAAGAAGGATGGATATGTGAACAAAGAAAAAGGAGGAGAAAGAAAAGGAAGAGGCGAGAGGTATGGAGAATGAGGCAAGGAAATGCTTAGGATAAAGAGGGCAGGAATGAGAGAAGGGATGAGAGAAGGGGGATGAGAGAAGGGGATGAGAGAAGGGGGATGAGAGAAGGGGGATGAGAGAAGGGGAATGGTGAAGGAGGGAAATCGAGGTGAAGGAAGCAAAGGCTGAAAGAAATCGAACTAGAGGAATTAAAAGGAAAGGAAAGTGGACAAAATGAAAACAAGCACGCAAGTCGTGCGTGCACCTCGCGCTAAAAGTAAAAAAAGGAGGCACGCCTGGCGAGTGGTGTGCGATGTGCGCGCGCTGTAAGGGTGCCTGCGCTTAATGAGCCATGACCAGAGAGGAAAGCCAGATGCCGCCTCTGCATGTAACTGTGCGCGTAACCGCGAGCTTTAGGCCACAAGCAAAAGCGTGTGGTGAGCTTTTAAAAGCCCCCTTACTAAAAGTCTCGCCAGAGCAGTGCATGCTCTGGCTCAGGCGAGACCTAGAAACCAAAAAGTCCTGTAGCACAGACGTGCAAAATGACCATCCCTCCTCACCTCAGAATCCAAGCAATAATGCTTCACGAAAGTGTGGAGGGAGGCTCATGTTGCAGCCTTACAAATGTGCACTACAGGGACACCTCTAGCCAAAGCAGTTGTGGAAGACTTTGCCCTAGTAGAATGAGCTCTGATACCTTCAGGAGGCTCCTTTTCGGCCAGGGCATAGCATATCTTGATTCAAGGGATAATCCACCTGGACAGCGTCATCTTGTGGACAGCTTTGCCCTTCATCTTCCCTACAAAGCCAACGAAGAGCTGGTCATCCAACCTCATGTCCTTGGTTCTGTCCAGATAGAAGTTGACCACCCTCCGAGTGTCCAGGTGGTGAAGTCTTTCCTCCTCCTTGGAAGGGTGAGGGGGAGGATATAAGGTAGGCAATGTCCCAGGTAGAAAGAAGAAACCACCTTAGGCAGAAAAGCAGCCCTGGTCCTAAGATCCATCTTGCCTGCATGGATAGTAGTAAAAGGAGGCTTAGAACTAAGAGCATGCAACTCACTTACCCTCCTGGCCGAGGTGATTGCCACCGGAAAAATAGCCTTAAAAGAAAGCAGCCTCAAAGGGCAACTATAAAGAGGCTCAAAAGGAGACTTCATCAGAAATGTAAGAACCAAATTCAAATCTCACTGAGGCATTATGAACAGAGAGGGAGGAAACCTATTGGTGAGGCCCTTAATGAACGTCATAACAATGGGGGACTTTAATAAAGACGGCTGGTACAACAAAGGAAGGCAGACAAGTAGCTCTTAACCGTCACACTGCACAACCTTGCTGGGCCAAGGAAAGTTTAAAACTAATTACATCCGATAAATGGGTCTTCAAACCTGGCCCACCTAGAGGAATAGACAGATTTGGTGGAATGTCTCTCTGGCGATAAAATAACATCCACCACATTCGGTGGGAGAGAGAAAGAGCTCAGGTTGCCCCATTCAATCTCCAGGCATGAAGGTGCAGGCTCTGGAGGTGGGGGTGTAGAACCTGCCCCAGCGACTGAGAGGAGGTCTGCCCTGAGAGGGAGATGGAGCAGAGGGTGCGATGAGAGGTGAAGAAGATCTGTGTACCACACACTTATTTGCCAATCTGGGGCGATCCATATAACTTGGGCCCTGTCTTGGCGAATCTTCCTCAGAACCCGAGGAATCAGGGGTATGGGAGGAAACACGTAAAGAAGCCAAAAGCTCCAACGTGTGCTCCCTGCATCGAATACTGAAGAACAACAGGCAGTGCACTTTCTCGTGAGTGGCAAATAGGACCTCCTGAGGAGACCCCCACAACCTGAAGATGCGGCAAATCACCTCCGGGTGAAGGAATCGTGATCGGCTGAGTACTGCCGACTGAGACGGTCCGCATGCACGTTCAACACTCCGGCCAGATGATTTGCAACAACGCAAATCTGGTGCGCCTGAACCCAGGACCCGCGCCGCAGAGCCTCTCTGCAGAGACGAGACGATACGATACAACCCTACCCCTCCCTGTATGTTGATATACCACATTGCAGTAGGGTTGTCCTTCAGGACTTGAACTGACTGACCACGAAGGGAGGGAAGGCCTTGAGAGCCAAACGTATTGCCCGCAATTCCAGAAGGTTGATGTGGAGCAACCTTTCCTTTGGAGACCAAGGACCCTTGACCCCCAGATCCACCAGATGTGCTACCCACCCTAGAGTGGAGGAATCCGTGATCACTGTGGCCACCGGTGGAGGAGGCAGAAAAAGGCTTCCTTGAGACATGGTGTCTGAAACACTTCACCAAGACAACCCCGCTGCAGTGCCCCTGGAGATTCTAACCTTCTTCCTGAGATCTCCACTGAGCTGGTACCACAGTCTGCGGAGACACCACTGGAGTGCTCTCATGCACCAGCGTGCATGGTTGACCAACAGCATGCAGTAAGCGAACAGACCGAGCAGAGGTAGGACCTTCAGGACTGGAACAACCGCCCCATAGTGAAACAAAGGAATCATTTCCTGAATGTCGAGAATCCTCGGCGGAGGTGGGAAAGCCAGACACAGAGTAGTGTCCGGGACTGCTGTTATGAACAGGTTGCGCAGAGAGAGAAACAGGTTTGAGATTTGGGCACGTTTATCGAGAAACCCAAGTCGAACAACAGCCATGCTGTTACATGCAGATGATCCAGCACCATCTATGGTAACTTTACCTTGATAACTTTACCTTGAGGAGCCAGTTGTCCAGATAGGGGAACTGGAATCCCCGACCTTCTGAGATGGGCTGCTACAACCGCCATCGCCTACATAAAGACCTGTGGTGTGGACGTAAGCCCGAACAGAGGACGGCAAACTGGTAGTGTTGAACCCCCACTGTAAAATGGAGATATTTCTGATGAGACTTCAGGCTGGGGAGATGAAAATATGCATCCTGCAAATCGATCAACACCATCCAGTCTTTCTGTTGCGGTGCCAGAAGAACCTGAGCTAGGGTTAACATTGTGAACTTATCCTGCCTGAGATAAGAGTTCGAAATCCTGAGATCTAGGATCGGCCTCAAATGACTATCCTTCTTGGGGATAAGGAAATACCGGGAGTAGCAACTCTGACCCCCGTTCCTGCTCTGGAACCACCACTATCGCACCTTTCTGTAACAAAGCCAGAACCTCCTGCTGCAGGAGCAGCAGATGGTCCTCTGAACACCAGGCCTGACGTGGAGTGTAAGGAGGTGGAAACACCAGAAAAGGAAGGGCGTACCCATTTTCTACAACATTCAACACCCAAATGTCTGATGGAACAGATTTCCTATTTTGCCTCCTACGGGACCAACATGCTCCAAGATCGGGGGGGGGGGGGGTTGCGGAGATCTATCTAGAGCTGCTTTCTTGTATTACCGGTGGTGGGGGCAGGAGAGGAGGGGGAAGACTGTTGCCGGGAGGCTCCCAGCATGCGGGCTCTACCCTTTCTCCTGTACGACTTGTACAAAGGGTTCTGCTGCTGCTGAGGCTGTTGACTGCCTCGAAAGGAAGACTCCTTTCCAAAACCTCCTAAATCCATAACCACTAGGCTGAGACTGCAAGCCCAAGGATCTCGCAGTAGCTCTACTGTCCTTGAAACGTTATAGAGCTGAGTCCGCTTTCGTTCCAAAAAGGCTGGAACGATCGAAAGGCAGATCAAGAAGAGTGGGCTGCACATCCGAAGAGAACCCTAAAGATCTAAGTAACCTCCTGATAGCCACAGAGCAACCCTTCAGTCTGACAGAGTGCGTCGCATCTAGCCCAGCCTGTATCATCTGACTGGCTTCTGCTTGAATATCTGCCAAAACCTCCAAGAAATTACCACGGTCATCCTCTGGCAGCTTAGGAGCCACCCGTTTATCAGAATTCATTTAGGCATGAATATACCTCCCCAGCAGGCATGTGCCATTTGTAGACTTCAAGGCCATGCTCCCAGAGGAGAAAACCTTCTTGGCAGATTGGTCTAGCTTTTTCGAGTCTCTTTCCCCCGGAGTGGAGGGGAACCACCCAGCAGACTGCTTTGTTGAACAAGAAGCCTGAACCACCAAGCTCTCCAGCGAAGGGTGGGAGGTTAGAAAGGCCGGATTACCGGGTGCAGCCTTATACCCTCTCGCCACTGTTCTTTAAACTGCAGGGGCGGATAATGGCTTGTGCCTCACTTCCAAAATTGGTTCAGTCAAAGCCTCATTGAACGGCAAAAAGGGCTCAACCACAGAAGATGGTGAATGCAACACCTCAGTCAGTAAATGTATCTTTACCTCAGCGGTAGGCAATTGTAAGTCCAAAAGATCAGCAGCCTTCCTGATAATAGAATGATATGGTGCAACACCCTGCGAAGGCAAAGGTTTCAGGCAAGAAAGTTCCCACTCCGGGGAAGTATCCAAGCCACTGTCCTCTTAAATGCCCTCAGTCTTCCATTGTGTCGATGATGGCACTCTTCTTCCTCCAACAGCCTCTGGGCCTCCCTCATGGAGCGCATCCTCAGGATCGGCAGTAAGAGGCGCAGCGACATCGGCGCCGAAGCCGGCCCTTGAGAAACAGGCAATGGGGCTGTTCGAATCCGGGAAGGCACCAGTCCAACTTCAGACGGAGATATTGGCGTCAAAAACGTTGACGCCGGGAACTGCCATGACGGAGCCGCAGGCATGAAGGGCACAAAGGTGCCTGGGCATATTGTTGGGGAATGCCCAAATTAAATGCAAGCGGACCCACTGGGCCCAGAGGTCCGCCGGTAGGGTAAGATGCCTTGGCAAACACCCCAAACATTGCATTTAGGAAATGCGAGGGATCCGCTCCGGGGCCCGGAAAGTGTGGATATTGATCTGGAACCACCGAGTCTGGATCCGCCGATGTGGAGTGGCAGGCTGAGGCTGCAGCACCGGTGACACTGGTGCCAGTACAGGCGACTCCACAGGAGCAGGAGAAGACTCTTTGAACCGGTGAATCTCTGGGCGCCGGTGAATCCCTTGGCGTCAGAGAGCGAACTGGAGACTCCTGTGGAGAAGGGGAGGACGACGGCGAGCTGACATCTTTAGTATGGTGCCGCTGAGCTCAAAGCCTTGCCCTTCTTAGAAGAGACCCATGTCGGTGCTTCTTTTTATGTTTCTCCAACTTTGATGTGTGCGAGGTCGACTACCTTGACTTGGATCTCTTACTACCCCTCTATTCCCTTTTTGCCCTTGCCACGAAGAGCTTCATCTCACGCTCCTTCGGGTTCATCTTCCGACAAGACGAACACCCCTCGATGTCGTGATCCGACGACAAGCACCAGAGACAATCGTCGTGGGGGTCCGCAATGGACATATGGCCCCTACACTCTCTGCAAGGCTTGATTCCCGACTTCTTCAATGTAGCCATAGCACTGCTACACCAAGGGAAACAGCATAAACAAAGCATAACGAAGAAAATGGAGAGTCCCAGAAAAAAACGTTACGCGCCGACGGCGTGGAAAAAAAGGAACGGACGTCGGCGAGGTCTTCTAATGGCTCCTGTAACGTCATCCGGAGTCGCGAGTGAAGCCGTGACATTGGCATCCTCGACGGGGGAGAGCTAGGAAAAGATTTCTGTGGAATGATGGTGCATGGGGTGATTCAAAAGGTGAGGAATCCACAGGCAGATTTATCCATCAGAAAGGTTTTTACAGTGGGTACATTAAGAGGCCTGATAGAACAATGAAACTTAAAAGTAGGCTCCTTTCTAAACAGGATACTGCACCTTCATTTGAAAATTGTTACAGTCATTACAATGAATCAATCAGACACGCAATAAAAGCCACGGTGGACATCGAGGTGAAATGCATATTTTTGTATTTCCCGAACCATAAGTTGTTACATATCCCGATGTGCCAAACGGACAGCCATGATGTGTAATTGCCATCAGCCCCCACCAACATGGACCCACATAAGGCTTTGTGAAATGTGCCGCAGGGCCATCTTGCGCTTCCCTCCATGAAGCACTAATTTGTCAAAGGGCTACCTATGTTGGAAGTTGTGCTTCCCACTGGGGCTATCATGCATACACAACCGAGGGCACAACTCGGAGCAGAAAGTCAAAGACAGCAGAGGTAAACAGAACACACAACAGAAACTTTAGCGCGCAAACATCTTGGGACAGATGACCAGAAACACTAAACCACTGACGCACAACATATAACAGTTTGTAATCTAGAGGTAGTGAGCTAAAAACACCAAGTCCGCCATATCCTTTCCTTTAAAGAAATGACTATGATAAAAATAAAGAACGGACGGAACTGAAATGTAAAACACATAATTGCAGTTGCACACAAAACATTCTAATGCCTGAGCTCCTAGTGATAAGTCTGCTAATCGCCCAGCTTACATTTAGGGACACCTCAATCAATCAGGATTTATAAAGCGCAGCTAAACACCAGATAGGGCATCCAGGCACTTCGCGTGCAGGTCCCGGAGGCATATTCGAACAGCCAGGTCTTGAGGGTCATTCGGAATTCCGGAAGTGAGGTGATGGTTCGGAGGTGCATAGGGAGTCAGTTCCAGGTCTTCAAAATTATCTACATTTAAATATGCACTTTATTTTAATCTGATGGAAGGGCATCTTATGGGATTGTTTTGCCTGGATGCTTAAGACAATGATTACTCATTTAATGTATGTATGTGTGTGTATGTGTCTTGTAAAGCGCACTGCTGCCCTGAGGCATTGTGGCGCTGTAGACCGCTGGGGAACCCGTCCTGGCTATCCCTGTGAGATGGTCCCTACTGGGTATCTCCAAGGTGAAACCAGGCATCCCGGCGAATGTGGGGGGCCGTTATAGAGATGAGGCAGCTAATGCCCAGAGTCGCCGAGTGTGATCCCTGGTTAGAGTAGGCACAGAGGCGAGAATTATCGAGTCTGCTGACCCTGGTCCAAGACCCTGCCGCGTCGGGAATTGAACCCTGGTCCCGGGCCGTTCTCTGCTTCCGGGTCTGCCGCCTCTAACCAGTGAGCCACACCACTCCATTTAGAACCGGACACAAGACACTGGTGACCAGCTCAAGCACTGCACTTGAACTCAACTGTGAAGTAAGAGGAGGAAGGCCCTTAAGCCCAATAATGCAGTACGAACTGTGCTTGAGAAATGCAACTTTGCACTGTTGCACACATAGTGGAGTCAGAGATTCTGACCTCGGACAACTTATGTCTAGCCAAATCTATGCTTTTCTGACAAGCTCTAACAAGAGCAAAACAGTCAGGAGCTACCTTTAAAAAACCATTAAAGGCACCTGAAATAAGTAATCAATCAAAAGTAGTAATATTGTGACAGGAATGGTAAAATGCCTTTCTATATATTTTTATTTTTAGCTCCGTTGTAAAGCACTCCGAAATTGAGGACACTGCTAATCCTATAATTAAATAGTTTGCTAGAAAAACAGGCATTTGCGTTAGCAGGTTTAGGGTGGGTGAAGGTATAAACATGCTTCAAATAAAAGCAGCTCATTCCATAAAGGCTGGGAACTGCCCAGAGTTACTTTCTGTTCTGCATAATTCATGTGGAACTCTATTTGGTTGGGAGCCAGAAAACCAGACACAACTAAGTTTAGTTGTCGAAAGAACAGTAGCGGCAGGTCTGTGGCAGGGTCGCGCTATGTGCAACCAGAGCGGTCAGCCTTTAAGCAATAGCATCCCTGATGGTGCCACAAGTCACCCAATTTAGATTACTGACCTCGAAATTGGCAGGGATAATTATGCAGCTCACTGAAATCCATTTGACTAGTAAGATAACCATTTTGTGATAACCAATCGTGTATTTGCACTGTCTCCCTATACTAAATTTATTTAATGGTGCAGAACTGTGATGGCTAATGAATCAAAACATACAATGCATGCCAAAGAACAAATTACGGTTGCAGACCACAAATCAGTGGGTTTAAGCAGATTCAAGTCATGCATCTTTTAATTGAAAAAGACAGGCGTTTCTCTCGAATCGCTGTAAGTTTATTTACTTACAGTGGCCCAATAACAGTGTGTGCCTTGAGATATTTACTCACAGCTAACAACAGATGGGACCTCTTTAGAACAAGCAATGGCAGGGCAATGGGTCTGGCTTTGTATACAATGGCATTTACAAATGCTGTTTGTTTATCACTATAAAGCCTGCCCTACTGCCTTTACCAATGCTGGGAAAAAGGTAGCAAAAAAAGGATTTATTTCTTTACAGAAGAGAAAGAAGTGAATGTGACAAGTAATGTGCGAGTGAGTATCTTTTTCAGGTGTAATATAGTCCTTTATGCATTCCAACGGAATTATTTTCTGGAAGGCAGAAAGATGCACTAAAGTACCAACATGTGTTGAGCGACATAGCTCCTCTGTTTGTAGCCAAAGCCCACTTTCTGTACTTTTTAAAGAAGTGGTAACAATACGTAAGAATACAGCTGCACAGTCAAGCCAGATCCAAAACGTGATCGAAGATCTACTTATTTATTTATTTGGCGATTTGTATTGCGCATACTCAACCCGAAGGTGTCAAGGCGCCTATCAAAAAAGATCAGAAAATTACAACAGCACTACTACAGATAGGCACGTACAAAAAGGTGAGTCTTTAGGGCAGATCTGAAGGCTTGAAGAGTAGGGAGAGACCTTACCTCAAGAGGGAGAGCATTCCACCATTTAGGGGCCAGATTGGAAAAAGCCTTGCCACCCCATCTGGTCTTCCGGACGCGAGGAACAGAAAGGAGA
Source organism: Lissotriton helveticus (assembly GCF_964261635.1). NCBI lineage: Eukaryota > Metazoa > Chordata > Amphibia > Caudata > Salamandridae > Lissotriton > Lissotriton helveticus. Next base: position 126,067,876 of record NC_136068.1, on the reverse strand, counting down.
AGTCTATTTGAGGAACGGAGGTTCCTACCAGGATTATAGTAGGACAAAATGGATCCAATACCAGTGGGGCTGGTTTTAGCTAGAGCCTTGTAGACCATACATAAGAACTTAAAGAGGATGCGGTCCGCAACGGGAAACCAGTGCAGCTGCTTCCGGGCAGCGATGGCAGAGGCACGTCGAGGTAGATCGAGAACAAATCTGGCTGCTGCGTTCGGAACCACCTGCAAGCCCTGCAGCTGTCATTTATTAAGTGCAGCATACAGCGCATTGCAATAGTCCAGACGCGAGCCCAACAGGGCAACAGCCAGTTGCTTTCTTGCCTGTAAGGAGAGATAATGCCTGATTTTCCCTAGAATGTGGATGATCCCCAAACAGGTCGATACAGTCCTGTTGACCTGTTGGCACATGCTAAGGATAGGATCGATCATGACCCCCAGGTTTTTAGCTGAGGATGTAGGATCGGGGCAGGTACCTAGTGAGTCCGGCCACCATTCAGCAGACCAGATATCTTCCCTTCCTCCAAACACCATCACCTCAGTCTTCTCCCCGTTCAGTTTCAATGAATTGTGAATCATCCATTGGCCGACTGCCTCCTTAAATACTAGTTGTCTAATGTAGCCTGCGAAGTACTAGTGCTTAACATGTGCCACACCTGCAAATAGGTTTCCTTCTTTAGTGATTTCACTGAGTGGCGATTGGCACATTTAAAAAAGGCATCAGTTTTAGGAACACACACAAAATCCCACCTCTCTCATGCATGTAGTGGTATATCTCAAGCGGAAGTCCATCAAAAAAAGGTCAATATGGCATCTTAAGTATTGAGAAACACTCTGGTATGATAACATTCAGCAAAACACAAGTCTTAAATGAAGCAACAGGGGCTCCTGAAGCACTCACTGGAAGAAGAACCCAACTGCACACGGACGGCATACAAAAAGCAGAGCTCTGAGTTAGATTGGACAACCTTACATTATGACATTTCTTTCTTTGCTTTCTTCATTTGACCAGAGACAATGGACTGCACTGAGAGAAACACGTAGGTTCGTACAAACAGGACTAAACAACAGCTGAAAATTCTTGAATGATTCATTGTTGCATTCAAAACAAACCAATTTTCTTTCCCATAGAAGCAGCACTTTTAATGTATAGCTACTGTCAGGTACAGAGTACCCCAGCTTCTTACATTTGAACGGATGAGTACATGCACTTACCAGCATAGGTGCAACACCTATAATGGAAGAGTACTACTACCGTTAAACAACTGCAAATGTACATTATTACACCTGCCCCCGAAAAAATTATTTGGAGTCTGTTTGATGTCCTGTTTGTTGACGGATGCACATGTAACCCACTACACAACATACAACCAGTAGTGGACCAACCTGCAGGGAAAGCATGATATTTCTACACAGTCTCGTCCCTCTGAACGAACAGGAGGGCTGGGGAAGTAGCAGTCCCAGGTCATGCCCCGATTGTCGTGAGTTCATCCGATTTTTCGGCCAACTAGTCTCTTGAAAGAAGCCAGCGCTAGAAAACTATTGCTGATCAGTGATGTGTACTCCTTATTGTGCACGTCCAGACTAAGCGTAAATGATAAGATAAAAAAGAACACTGTTCCATCTTCAAGTTAACGTTGGCTGGCCAGTAATCACTCACCTGGAGTGTGTACTTCACCTCAAAGGCACTGCCTTATAATAATGTGGAGGAGAGTGCATATTTCAAGAACTACAAGACGACAACACTGTGCATGCATTGTGCACTGTATACCACCTACCGGAAATAAAAACGAAATCGTCTTCTTTAAAAACACATCAAGCAGGAAAAAGAAAGTGCCAGACATCACCCTATCCCATTTATCCGCGAAGGGCAAATCAAATGCCTGCATACTGGTAGTCCGCAGGGTGTCACATGCGTTGCTTTGAATCTCTCCCTGGCAGTGTTGGCATTTCAGGCTTGGGCACGGTCAGTGCCCCGGTTTCCCAGTACCACTTGGCAGCCAGGACTGGCGACACTATCGAACTGCTCTGAACTGAAGCCCGGGAGGGCCTCGGAAGGTCGTAGTTTCAAGTGACATTTCTAAGAGTGGACGTTAAACAGCAACTGGCAACTGCCAATCACAACCGCAAACCGACTGAAGTAGGTATTATGCAAATGAGGACATCCCTGTCAGTCAGGCTTTAACGGGACCTTTCTGGGTTATTTGGAGTAGACATCTTGTGCTGTCATGCACAAGCAGCTGCAACCCAAATCACACAGCACAGCATAGGCATAGCATAGCAAAATATAGGATAGCAAACAGCATAAGCTGAAATGACACTTTATATATGCTTTGCAGTGCCCCCATGCACAAGCTGCGGAGCACTGGCATGGGAGCCTTTAAACAGTAACCCTCCTTGCGGGACTCACCTGCTGGAGAGGAAGGGCCTGTGCGTTAGAAACATCCAATCTGGGAGGTAAGGGGAGCCATCTATTCGCGAGACACATCCAAGGCTGGGGAGTTGTAGCCGGAGCGGCCGCACTGGCTGCTGCCTCACACTGCGTGAGCTGGGAGCTTTCGACTCTCACAGAGTTTCTCGCCAGGGACACTGAGCGTGATCGGATGAGGCAGCATTAAAATATAAAAAAAGACAAGCAGGGCTCACGGCAGGGTACAGGGACACTGAGCGTGATTGGAAGAGGCAGCATTGAAAAATAAAGACCAGCGTGGCTCACGGCAGGGTACGGGGCCAGGGACACTGCGCGTGATCGGACGAGGCATTATAAAAAAAAAAAAAAAAAGATAAGGGCGGCCCGCAAGTTAACAAGTACTCGTGCATGCAGAGCATTTGCCTTGCGGGAGCAAGCAGCAAGGCATGATAATTGCAAACAGATAGCACCGCTGCTCGCTCCCGCAAGGCAAACGCTCTGAATGCACGAGTACTCATTGGAAACAGTGCAAAACATGCTCAAGTTTCCAAGAAAGTACAGGGAGATTCCAGGAGGTCCCTCCTAAGCAGCGTTTGCGCGCTGCGTAGGCGAGACCTAAAAAGATGGAAAAACTAAGGACTGCTCTACCAGCCCAGGCACTTAAGAGCACTCATGTTCAGGTTGATGTGCACGTGATCAAACAAAATGCTGCTACTCACAGGGAAATGTCTGAAATGCCAATGGAAGAAATCTTCTAACATATTGCCCTAATCAGAATGCTGTCAAGGGGATAAATAGAATGAGAATGACAAATTGTGCCTGGGTGCTATCGTAATACAAATCCATATCTGGAGCACCCAGACCTCTCTGTTCAAAGGGAGTGTCATTATCTCGCATGCGATTTAAGGCTGTACACTTGACCAAGAGAGGGATACCAGGCAAGATCTGAGCTGTTGGTGGAAAAACAGCAGCAGGGATGGTGGCAGGTTAATTAACAGATCTAGACTTTTTAGGAGGATCGCCATCTTATCAATGGCCAGCCTCCCAGTCAGGGCTAGCAGAAGCTTCTGCCAGCTCTCCACAAGCTCGTACAGCCATGTCATTAAGCATCCATAATTAGCTTTTCACAGATCATCTAGGTCCCTGCTGAGCCAAATCCCTACATATCTCACAGTCTCTCTGGTCCACTGCAGCAGGAACTCCAAGACAAACTCCGTCACATCGGTCAATGGGAATATTATTGATTTAGTCCAATTTATAGTGATTCCCGATATATCACCAAACCTGGTGAAATCGGAGAGTGTCTAAATTATCTCACTAGTCTCCCGCATAAAACGTGACATCATCTGCATACATGGATACAAGAAGTCTACGAGGCGTGAACGCCAAGCCCCGATGGGAGTGGTGCTGACGCACCAGAGCCGCAAGTGGCTCCATGGATATGGCAAATAATATGGCCAAAAGAGGGCACCTTTGCCGGGTACCTCTTGATACTGGAAATGGACGAGTGATTGTCCCATTGATCCTTCAGTAGGCTAAGGCTAGGAACACAGGAGACAAATTAATGTTATGACCTTGGGGCTCACTACAAGACGTTCAAACAGGGCAAAGAGATTCGGCCATTCGAGTGAATCTGTTATATGTTCGGTTTGTGTGCAATACTGTGCTGTATTTGTCATCGTACAGGAAGGAATTGGCATCTTCCTGGTTCAAGACTACATTTCCCATGAAGCCTAGCACTGGCTGTGTGCGACGACGGCCCATAAAGATCGTCACAACAGGAAACGCTGTCGGATTTTCCACAGCGTCCCTGATGCAGGCAGTACTGTCCTGTTGTTTCGAGCAGCATTTTCGGCCGCTTCCTGGGTCTGCCCTCAGTTGGTGGGCTCCTGGCTAGGAGTCCGTGCGGAGGATGGCTGTTGAGAAACTTCGAGCGGCATTTTCGTCCGCTTCCTGGGTCTGCCCTCCGTTGGTGGGCTCCTGGAGATAAGTACGTGCGGAGGACGGCTGTTGATTAACTCCGATCGGCATTGTCGGACAATTATGATATTGCCCCCCTGTTGGTGAGTGCCCTGCATTGCGCTCGTGCGGGGGACGGTTTATCCTCGGGCAACATTTTCATTCCTTGTTCGGCATCATTGTCGAGATTACTTCCTGTTTCCCTTCGGAGAGTGCCCCGCGCGGCACTCGTGCAGAGGCAGACAAGGGGATCAAACTCTAGGTAACACTGATTCTTTTTTTGCTACTCTGTGCATTACTAGTGATATCCGTGGGTGTTTCTAACCCGGAGAACTCGTACCAAAGCCCGTGTAAACTTTGTCTTATCACCGGTCTCAACCCATGGAGCATCAGTAATTCCTCTTACCCTGTACTGTTTGCTGGTGCATTGGCGCTATGATTATTAATAGTGTCCTGTAGGATTCAACAGGTTACAGACAGAGGGTAGGTTATGCATGTTCTCTGCTTCTTTGGGGAGTGTGGGAGTACTAGAATATGTAGCACAATACTTATGGTGTGCCTTTGGTTGTGTTTCTGTTTCCTCTCTACAGTCAGAGCTCACACTGGATTATATCATTGATCGCAACAGGTCTCTCGCACAGTAGTCTGCCCTTTTTTGTTACAGGCATTGAACTAGTAATTGAGTAACCATTGTGTGTATTGAACTGGTGGATTACCTGGTTTATTATTGGTTATTCTTTGTTGTTTCAGGTCTCCTTCCTTGCTGTCCCCTTCCCTTCCTTCCCTCACTTGATCCTGCCACTGACCTGTGCCATCACGGCTAGTAGGCTTGGTTAGATCAAGAGGTGGACCAATTCTGGCATCAAACCGATCCAGAGGACTGGCAAAGTAACAGAATCAAATGCCTTAGTAGCGTCCAATAAAACCACAGCCACTCTAGGGTCAGGATCAATAGCATGGACTTGGGCAAAGAAGGTACGCAGACTGTAGGTTGTTGGTCTCCCGCAAACAAGGCCAGGCCTATCTGGGAGCACAATAAGCAGCAAAATCAGGAGTAGCCGTGAGGATTTTATTATCCATGTTGTTAGCAGCACTGAGGGTTCTTGTCGGGTTTAAGTATTGTCACAATCAGCACCTCCAGCACAGGGAAGGGGGAAGAATTCCAGCAGTGAAAGACTCCTCATACATGGCGAGGGTATGTGGGGCCAGAGTATGGGCATACTCTTTATAGAAGTCAGTGGTGAGAACATCCAGGCCAGGGGCCTTGTCTAAAGGCACAACATTGATGAGCAGGACAACCTCTTCCAATGAAAAGGGCTCGTCTAAGAATCGCATTAGGTCCTCCTCAAGCTACAGCAGCTGCACAGAGTCTTAATAAGAGGTGAAGTCTGGAGCAGGTGTGGTCTGCGTGGTCGTGTAAAAGGTGGAAAAAAAGGTGGTCATCTATCTTTGTATGGCCTCAACACCAACATGCTCGTTAGATTGGTCATCCTGTAGCTCCACTATATAATAGTCTGCCCAGGGCTTGTGCAGCAAATTGGTCAATGTCTTACCAGCTCTATGAACCTCACCATATCACAGAGCAGGGGACTCTTTTCCCAGATAATGGGTTTCCCTATGCGCTGCTTCCATGTATTCAGCGAGCTTGTCACGGATACACACAAACAAGGATACACTACAATCTGCAAAATACTGGAGATCTAACACACAGACCTCTTCTAGACACACAACCATATTGCACAGGTCACGCAGCACCCAGGCCTGTTTCTCTACACAAATTCTCCTTATCACAACTTTGAAGGCCATCCACAGGGAAGACTGTGACTAGACTGACAGCTCATTATGCCCAAAGTATTCCACAATAACTGATCAGACTTACAATATAAATACCTGGTCCAGCAAAGCCCCAGCCGGGAGATGCCATGCACCACAATTCAGTGCACCAAACCGGTGCAAGGTCAGCAATGTCCGCGGAAAGTGTGACACACTAGAAGTCTACATATAAATATTGTGCGTTGCTAGCCAGTAGTCAATTCATGACCATGTGGTGTCTGGAGCGGCTATATATATGTGCCCTCAATGCTGTCCATGTGTTGGTAACACCAAAGATCAGTGCAGCCATTGTCAATCATTAGTAGATGAGACTGTGCAGCTGCTTCTGGGTGCGGGTATCAGGAGTCACTAGATCCATCAGTTTCGGGTCTAAAGACCAAGTTAAAATACCCCCCGTAGTGTACTTCCTATATTCCTAATAGGCTCTGCGCATTGGAATAATATATCCTAGAGATTTGACGTAGGACTTAGGTCAGTAGGTCTCTATCAAATATACTAAAATTAATTGTGAGTGCCAGCCAGCTCAGAGATCACTAGAAACTTTCTCGAATTCACAAGACGGGATTAGTTTCTGACAACCACATAAACATGACAACTTTGTTTCCCTAGGACTGGAAAATATCTTCAGAGTCGTAGAAACAATAGAATAGTATTTCACTCAGTCAATCGTGCATGCTTCGTTTCTACAAAGTTGCAGAGAAATAGTGAGACAGGCGTTTTCAATAAAAGGCTTATTGAACAGTCTTCTTTCTCATGCAAGAGAGGTGAACTGCTACAATCGTTAGGCAGAATGTAATATATAATGCGTACAGCGAGAATAGTATTATGAAATAATACTGTAAGATCATTGTATGGTTTCTAAGCCATATAAGAATACATACATAAATAACATAGGCTAAAGTACTCAACTGGTGCTCCTAAAATACGCCTACCCCAATGTACCCAACCTAGGTCTAGTATGAGGGAAAAAGTATTGTAAGTATTGTTTAGCATAAGTTTTAGTTCTGCCAAGAATTGCCAAAGGTTTCTCTGGGTTCTAATCAGCTCCATGCCTTAGAATTAAGGAGGTCTGGTATCTCGGTCTCAATTTCCCAACACCCCGCAAGGGGAGTCAGAAACACTGGAGCTGGATTTCTCAGCAGAGGAGGGCAGCTTCCTGATCAGTGCGTCAGCTGGAGAGTCGGCTTCCTTCGGCACTTGCTGCAGCGAGCTGCGTCGGGCAAGTAGGTCTTCGAACTGCTCCGAACCACTGTGTTTTGCCATAGCACATGAAGGTATATTTATGCCTTGAAGGTGTTTAGGAATGCCATGTTTGATGTAAAGTCGGGCATATGAACGTCATGAATGAACCCCTAAGGAATAGATGTTCATTGTAAAACTAACTGAGTTCTTGAAGAAATCAATATTCAAGCAAGGGGAAGTCCCTAACGGCTTAAGCTGGTTTTCCATGAAATCGTGGTGACATTTGGTGAACGGATGGAAGTAGCCATGCCTGTATTTGGGTAGCATGGGCTATGCCTAAATAAGGGCAATGTGGAGGCAATGTAAGGGCATGAATCGGGGAAATCCATACGGAATCTAAAACGCCATACAACACCCCTTAACCCTCCAAAGAGCCCCAGGTCCTATTGCACCTGCATATCTCCAAACCTCCGCAAAGAAATAGGATTCATCTACCTTTGGCCCATTCACGGAGAGGAGTCGGAGCATGTGGCCCTGCAGTGTGCCAGAGATCAAGACATATTTACCTTGCTGGTCACATAAGACTCGGCATGTGCGCTGTGTGCCATTGCAAACCCTTACAAATTAGTATAGCCACCAGGCGGGCATAATTGGAATAATACGCTACATGACGTTCAGCTATCCACCCCGCTCGCAGGTGCGCCCGAGTGCTCTCCGTGAGATGAAGTTCCTGCGGTATTCAAATATCTACATTGTATCCCTGCAGGTACGCAACAGGTTGCGCCTTCCACCCATCATTGAGGCCCCTTATATTCCAGGTCACGCAATTAATCAACTGCTTTGGAATCAATATGTTGGTGTGAGAGCTCCTGTTGTTCATACATACAGCGTGAGGGCTTACAACATTACGTTGAGTAGCAAAAAAGGGGAACAACAAAAGAACATTTTGCAATCCGGAGGCAACAGCAACAAAACCTCAACATTCTGCCCACCTTCCACTTTAATACGCCCCCCACCACAATCGGGCCAAATACCACCAACCCACCATCCATGTGACACTCAACAAGCAACCAGTGTAAACAGCCAGGGATTCATACAGAGGGGGCGAACCTGAGGTCCAGGACTCGCCCAGCCAGAAAAGAGCTGGGTGGGCCATCAGGTGCAGCCTTTGTGTCAGTCATTGTGGCCAACCCTACTGAGTTAGGACGATTCTGTGGCTAGTTGCACCAGGAGGTGTCTTAAAATGGACACTGACGTCTAACGGTTAAGCAGCCTCTCAACAGTCATCACTCAATGGATTCACATCACCGGGTCAAGTTACATCCACCAACAGTTCAACTCAAGAACAACTGAATAGTCTGTGGCTCAGTGAGGAATCCACGGAGGACAGGTCTTCAACTGCCCTGCAGCACTTTCACAAGCAGCATTCGCAGTAGGTGCACCCCTCTTAGTCAATTTTACTCAGGTGTCGCAGTTCAGCATCCCGTGCCTCTGACAGTGACTGCCACCGCAAGTACTAGAATATTATTCGCAAATTTGCCAGCTCCTTTTGGATCTGAAAAGTAGTGAGTTTTTTCTGAGTAGTGTGTATGCGTAGCTTGGCCGGATAAATCAAAGAGTACTTGGCATCTGCAAGCTGTAGTGGGTGCGTGATTGATATAACATCCCTCTTAGCAGCCTGCACATCAAATGTGAACTCCAGGAAGATGAAGATCTCATTGCCTTGATAAAAAAGTGTCCGCTAGGCTCTTGTCAGTTGCAAGGCTTCATCGCTATAGTTCAACAGCCCGACTATTATCGGGTGGGCCAAATCAACCGGAGGAGAACATTGGCCAAGTGATTTGTGGGCCCTTTCAACTGCTTCCAGGTCTTCGTTCTTGTTACAGATGACCTCTAGAACTATTTCCATCCAAAGCAGTTTCTCACCAACCACGGCTAGCTCATGTTCCACATCCGATGTACAACACTCAAGTTAGTCTATGTGTTTGTTGTGCTCCTCAACTTTTTCTTTGAGGAGATCAAACCTGTCCTTCAATAGTTCAATTCTAGTATCAACACCGGTCAGACTGTGCTTAAGGTCCAAGAACTTAGTATCGAAGTCCAGCTCTGAAGTTAAAGCCTCTCCCTTGCCCTAACTGGTGGTAGTCAGGAGGCGAATCAGTCGTTTGAGTCTTCCTTCGATTCTCAAAGGAAAACTTGGACTGTCTTGTATCAGTTTTACCTTTCATGTAACAGGTGTTGACCAGCGAACCACTAAGTCAATAGGTGGGCACGCACAGCCGAGAGGTCTTCAGCTTGTCATCAACACTATCTTCCTGCCTAACTCCCAAGGAAATGTGTGTTGGTTATAAACACCAACAGCATACCAAAAGATTACCAACTACTGCTCCCATCAACAACCCTCAACCCAGGAAGCAACATAAATCAACGAAAAGCAGTTTCTAATCGTTGTTTTACCTCTAGTTAAATAAACTACCAAGAAATTACATAGGAGGCAATATAATACATGCACTTGGCATTTGAATGTGATCTGTATGGCATGCTGCTTCTAAGTGCATGCTGTCAATTACATAACTGCTAAATAAAAACAAAACCTTCAAACGTCGTCGCTTTACAGACATTGCCCCAATAAAGTCATTTCTCAAACAAAAGAAATGCATGGTATTTGTTGTAACATGCTGCAGTAAAACACAATTTCTTTAAAATAATAATAATGCATGCTCATACATAAATAAAACAAACCAATGTTTACTGTACATGGTAGAACTGGATCAGTAAATCAGTGTTCATGCACTATCGTCCAAAGCAGCTACAAAAATCTAAATGTGTCTGAACTTACAACTGTTCAAACATCCACAAGTTGGAATCTCCCAGCAAATCAACAGCAAAAAAGAAGAATAGCAACAGTGCAGTGAGCCCACACACCAATCCCACAGCAGCAAAAGGTGAGGATATACCACTGTGCCAGCAAAGTGGTAACTATACCAGCAGTACACTGTAGTTAGCACGCAAAAGAGTGGTGATGTAGTGAATGAGTGACAATAACATCAAAATTAACATGTCTTAACAAGGACCTCGAACAGCCTGGCAGCTGGTTTACTGACCCCATGAACTCTGCCGACCAGGTTGCCTGAACCTCCAACCAAGACTGCCCTGCTCCAGGAAAGTCTCCAAATTAACCACATAATACTAAATCAGTCTAAAGACCAAATTCTCTACAAAGGAAAGAAGCTGAGTAAAAGCAAGTTCTCAATAGCACTCTGGAGCGACCAATGTACCAGGGGCTTGCTCATGCATGAGCCTGTGGCATATGCGGACTGTTTTAATTTTCATTTTTGTTATGGCTAGTAACCAAGCAGTAGTCAAATCTGCTAAAGTCAACCAGATGTTGGTCAACAGATCCCAGGGAAAAGCGGGCTTAACCAAGAGCTAACAGTGGATCTGTAGGAACAGGACTAACCATTCATGACCCTAAAAACCGCAGTTAAACCCAGTTACACACAGCCCTTGCTTTTACTTACTCTGCTCTAAGATGCAATGCAACAGCAACCTACGAGCAGTGAAACGCTCTTTTCATCCTGGAATAGAGTGCACATAAGTTCAGCAACTTCTAGTTATTTTAACATTTCTCGGGTGATTTTCCTTAAAATGTGCCAACAACCCGAACCTCATAAAAGTGCACCAGCAGACCGAGGGAGAAAGCGTCCAGCAATTTTCACAAAGACCCCACTGAACCCAAAACAGACTGAAGTCCACGTTTATGATCATCCGAGGTCAACAGTAAATGTACATGCATTCAAAGGGGAAAATTACAGATTATGTACGCGAACCACACATGTTCAATAAGGACGATCATTAATTGTGATGCAAGGCAGTTTATAATTAACATAGCAATTGAGAATGTACTTGTCTGCATGGACGAACACCAAAAGACATTCAGAATGTGTGCATTTAGTGACGCTTCCATAAAACGCATGCAGAACTGAGACATGGCATAGGAGCCTAGAATAATCCAACAAATGCAGAATGACCATACCTCGGTAGGGAAATGCATTAACGATGTACCCATTAACTATAAAACCTGTTGCAACAGCAGTTCTTTTAGAAAAACAGCATATCATTTTAAATTTCTAGTAGGGGACACAAATGTTTTTAAATCGTTGGCTGGGTACTGCCCAATGAAAACAAAGTGCTGCCCTCGGGGTTACTGACAACCAGCCAAAGGGAGGTTACAGCCACTAGGCAGGCAAGGCGACAGCTTCTACTTGACAGATTATTAAATAAGAAACTTGATGACTAAAGAAGCAGATAAATATACATTTCATGCCTGGTATTCACGTTTTGTGCCTGATGGGCTAAAGACTGTAAGGAAGATTGATTACTTGGACCAGAAACGCCTGCCTATGCAGAACCCTTCCTCTCTGCCTTTAAGTCCCTCATTCACATGGTGGTAACCTTCACCAGTTTTCAGAGATGAAAGAGTGGCAGATGGATAATACTAGGAATAAGGCAGCCTGTCAACTGAGAGTATCTGGAGTCACCATTATGGAAACTTTGACTCACTTTAGGGCCCTAGCTCTCTTCTATTTCCAAGTAGAGGCAAATTACTTAGCAAGATCTGAAACACTGAGAAAAATGCCAGCACAGGCTGCCAATCATTTAAGCAAAGACATGTATTGACTCCTCTTGGCCAAACTGTGCAAACCCTCAAAGAGCAGCAGAGTTTTCGCTTGGACCCTGGCAACATGTGCATGGATATTTAAGTAGTCACAGACAGTGAGAAAACTGGCAAATGTGGTTTTGAAGGCAGCCTTACATACATATTTACATACCACCCTAAGAGTAAACAAAAGTAATTCTCAAGACTGCAGATTGATTATTCTGACCAGACAGAAACCAAGGGCATACTTGAGTGGATGCACAACATTTACAGCAAAGAGGGGAGAGGGCATGCAAGGCGACGGACTTAAATCTCCTAGATCAGATTAACACGCTTGGAATGAAAGATGGGTATGTAGCACAACTTTGATCCAAAAGATCCAACAGAAGGCTATATGGTTCAGAAGCACTTAATGCTTGCCGCTCACTTGTGCACCTCACAATAGTAAAGGCTTTCAAAAGGTTCTACCCAAGAGTACTTTTACGTCACAGTGAGCCACCAATTCGTATTCTTGAGCATCTGCCAAAAGGACAATAATAAATTGCTTTTACATATACTTAACATACCAGTTTTGAGGTTTCAATAAACTTTAAATTATAGGTGTCACTATTACCCAATGTAATAGTAAAACATTTTTGATCGTACAGATGGAATCATGGATTGATCATGCCAGGATTTGAAGGTGCGACGTGCAGATCACAGATGCCAGCAGCAAATGCATACTTCACCGAGGCATCTTGCTGACATATTGGAGTAGAATGTGCAAAAATGCCAAGAAAGCACACTTTAAGCAGAGACAACCATACTGCTCACAATATGATTAGCAAGGACTATATAACGCCTACTATATGCCACTATATGAGAGGGTCTAATGCCTAGAACTCTCATCTCCGACTATACTTGTGTCGCTGTTGTCTGCACCTCCATCTCCCTTCCAACTTACTTCTATCACTTAGTTTCCTTCTAATAGCTCTCGCACTACAGTGTCTGCCTGACAACTCATCCCCTTTTCTAGATCTCACCTACAAGGGAGCACAAGCGCAGTCTGTTGAGAGCCATATTTCCTAAGCTTACAGTGGCACTCAGAGCCAGCACCCATTGTTTACCATTGGTTGGCTCAATTTTCATAAGCAAAAACCCTGCAAAAATTAAATTTGTGAAAAGCCTAGCTTTCATTCCAGTGTGACCTTGGATTTTGACTCCTACAAACAACTGTAGAAAACAATTTACAAGATTGTGGATTTCATATTTTTACAAATCTAATACTGTTATTTGATTATACCATCCAAGAAATGAATAAAAGAACAACAGAATGGAACACCGTTATATCTCTGCACTCAACAATGTGGTCATTAATGTCAACATACAAAAAAACTCTTGTAAGTAGGGCATGTGGACTTACGAGAGAGGGAGTGTGTTCCTTTGGGTAGGTACTCGAAAAGCATGGAGCTGTCATCGGCCAGCATTTCCGCTTTTAGAGACAACAGGCTGTTTTTGCTCATGAGTGCCGCCCGCAGGTTGGCAGCAGACATTGCGTGAGGCCGAATATCTTCCTTATCCAGGCCTAGCGTTTGCGTCAGGTAGGTCGGCGGCTCCCCTCCCACAAGCACCTCTTCTGCCGTGGAGTACACATCAGCCCGCTCCTCTCGGCTGTCTGAGCTGCCAGGCTCGATGACCGTTACATCATCATTGTCATTACCTACAGGAAAGGAGCAGAAAGGAAGGTCAGGCAGCAGAAATCTCAACATGTGCAAAAAAGAGCAGGCTAAGGAAGGCGACAATTAACTTTCTGGCCTCTGGCGGCACACAGATGAGCTAAACAAATGACTGGGAAAAATCCTAGTCCAACCACAAAAAGCTGTCCACCACTTCAACTGCCAAGGCTAAACAGTCAACCCTAGAGACAAATCTTTCACAATAGGAATGCAAACCTTTCACAGTGGAGAGGGTGGCAGCCAGGAAAGCTGCCAAGTGGCCTGATATCTAGTGTGGCACCTTCAGTCGCGCCTACCATTTTTAAATTTGAGATTTGAATTTTCGTTTTTAACATTAAAAGGTACAGTCTTAAACATTCCATAATGAGAGGATATGCAACTCACTAATAAATGAGTTCTGTTTGAAGATGTTTTAGTTAGTTCAAAGGTGAATCTCTGACCACACACCAACTACAGCTCTTGCATTCAATTGACTATTAATGCATCCAACAGCACTTCCAAACTATTTATCACACTCGTACAGCTGTTTAGTCAAGCATAAGTCAATTGACAGCAAAGGCTAGAGTATGGGGTGTTTCAGTGGTCATTTACAATAAACCCTGCTTGGTGGCAAAGCCGATGTACACTGGATTTGTTGTGCATGCTTGCACTGATCTGGGATTTCCAAATTACTGTAGACCCCCATCTGATGAGATATCCCAAGGGTAAAAAAAGACACCATCTTAATCTAATTCTCTAAAGCAGTGCCAAGGTTTTGAATTGCCTCACTTCCAGACACGTTACAACATTTATAATTATTTTTCCCAAAATAGTCTAAAAGGGTTTTTTTTATTTCAACAATTACTTTAGTAATTTGTTTGTGAGTTGATTCTAATCGTGTATCACAATATACCAGACTGAATATCCATATAGGACATTTTGAGAATGTGGAGTCTGGAATCTTAAAAATTAACAGATTCATATTATTCTTATTCGTTTAAGTTGATAGATTTTATTGTAGTACAGAACTTCATATATCATTTTTGACAAGAGCTGATCTCCATTTAATTTTTTTAATATGATGCATTAAAACAAAATGAAGGATACATTGAAAGTTATCCTCCGAACAATCTGACCACAGCTCAGTTTATTCACTGTATGCATAATAATTTGGCATCTTCCCCTTGGTCACCCAAGCAGTTGACTGTGGTCTATCATGGCATTACTGTCTTACTCACAATCACAAATGCTAAATATGGTGTGCTTCTGCCTTGCCTCACCCATAGAAGGCGAAAAGGGGTATGAAAAAAGTGAAACTGTATGCAGTAGGGTGGTGAAGATTGAGCTTTGCACAAGGGATCAACCATTAACACAAGCATCATAAAATATCCCATAGCATACAAGTGCTGAACCCTTAACAAAAGAACAAAGCATGAGTTTACTGAAGCATGGGGTGAGTTGTAGAAACAGGGCTACAAAGAGCGATCAATTTAATCTAGGACCAGCACCCAATATCCTCAATAGAACAAATCTAAGTACTCATAAAAATGGCCGACAGGAGAGAGCCGATGGGATAAGCTCCAGGGAAGAGGGATCACAAGAGTGTAAATCCCGACCCAGAGCGACCCCCCCGGACCCCTCCTCAGACGAGCCCCGTAAGTGACCTGCACTGGTGACAGCGGGAAGAAACTGACCCGGGAGTCGGGACGAGGGAGCCTCCAGAACCCACACCGAGAATTCAGACTGCCTCAGGAGAGCTGACCGGCGGGCTCCGATGAATCCGGAGCGCCCCTCCCTCCCTCCCTCCCCGCAACCCCTGAGAAAGGTAGAAGAGCAATCGACGAGCAATCGACGAGCAATCGACGAAACGGACGAACCCCCAGTGCACCGCACCCCCCCCCCGGCTCATATGGTGGTGATCCGCACGGAGAGGAAACTTCAACAGGAGTCCCCACAAACAGGGTGAGGACGAATCGACCAAGCAGGCTATCAGCTCACACCGGAGCACAAATCCCTCCCTACACATAGCCCTTGTACAAGATTGGCATTACCACCCGTCTCTCACCTAAAGCAGGAGAAGCCCTGTTCTGACCCGGAAACTCGGCGGGAGTTAAGGAACTGCTAAGGACGGATCCAATCCAGCAGAGAGACATTCCTTCTATACGAGGAGACCGCTCCTGTTAAATTGTGTTTTTGCCGAAAGTTGCTCCCGACCTCCGTCTCGCTCAAACAAACCCGGGACGCCTGTCCTCAAGATGGCCGCCATCCATCAACAGCACCGGCTAATTCGGCGCTCTATAGGGCTATAAACTACTAATTTCCTCTATTAACTCGCCGACATGCACACGATCCCACTAGGGTTCTTAACTAGTTGACATGACCAAGAAAGCCTCCGGGGAGGTAAAACACCCTCTCCATTATCGATCTAGGGCCGCCTGACCCTAAAATGGCCGCCAACTTCGACTGACTGCAATAACAAAAGACGCCCTCTCTCAGGATCTCCTTAGCAGAAGGAGTGGAGCAGTCCATCACCCCCATGCATACCTTCAAGAGAAAAAAGCAGCAGGAGAGGTTTAGACTTCCACCCCCTGCATTCACCACCTTTATTAACAAAGACCTTTATTAACAAAGATCCTGGCAAAAGAGAAGTGCCCCGGATCACCACGCTGATCATTAGCAAATCAGCCGACTGTAGCACGACCACCTCTGCTACAAAGCCCCTTACCCTCTTCACTACTCTAAGGCAGCTTGACCCCCCTGCTGACATCTCAGGCCTCACAATCTTGCTGGCCCCTGGATTACTGTTTCCTAGACAATATACAGCCCTTTCACTACTTCGAGAACACAGCACCTCCGCCCAGCCCCCTTGCCTTGATCTTCTACCCCTTGTTTTGCAAATTGCGACCCCCTCCGTACATTTGATAGTCCCTCTTTCCTCTACCGTTCCAAGATGCCCCCAGCCATCCACTCCAACGATGACCCTGCCTAACCACAAATTACCTAACTCCACATGGGCAAAACGATTGGCCATTTCCTACCCCCATAGACTTTCGAACAAAGCCAAAAAACTCCTAAAACTGAAAATCATCATACAACTCCCAGAAACACTTTTCGTAGACACTTACCACTGCTCATCTAGAGGTCAGCTAAAAATGGACTTCATCTTTTACACGGTCAGACCGGACCACTGGATCAACAGCCTTAATGCCCACCTCCTAGTCGCCAAAACCACCATCACAGCACTCAGTCGCAAACTTACCATCTCCCTGCAAAAACACCAGTCCCTGACCGGCTCCATTTCCACTACCATTTTCGATAATGGCACCATCCTGATTCATGCTAAAAATGAGAACCTCGAGTTCTTTGACTCCCTTTTCCTCACGTTAAAAAAGACCTCCACCCCTACCCTGCCTCAAGCCCGTAACGCTTATCTGACTAAACTCCAACCCCTAAGAAGCCACAGGACCCAGCTCGAGCACCCCCTTCATGCCACCCACCCCCCTACGAATGCTAACCTGCACCAACCGCCCACCACCTTGAAATTTCCTATCGCCGCCCTACTCTACACTCCCTCCACTCAGACTCAACACATTACAATAGAGCCCCACCCCCCTCTCCTCCCACAATAGCCTCAAAACCCGCCCACCGTCACCCTGCCACCAGAGTTAACCCCTCCCCCAATCATAATCCTCACTCTAAAATAGAGCTCTATCCCCACTCACAACTAGAGAGTCCTCCCACTACCGCTTCACCTCACTACACCAACAATGACATTCAGATCACTAGAGAAGAACCCCACTCATTCCCATCGGCTCCCTGACCTACACACCCAACCCCCCACATCGCAAACTTCCTCCCAACTAGATAGAACGCCTCCTCCCAACTCAACCCCCCCTAAAGATATCTTCTCACGGGACTCACCCGCACAGATCCCTCTTGTTGTGCCGACACCTATTCTCCCACGCCCTCCGTTCCTTAACAGTCACACCGCCCCTTGCGCACTCACACCCCCAACACAGAACACCACCCTCCCGCCCCCCTCTACTCACACTAACAATATATCGCAACGTCTTTCCCTGCTGGAAGTTCAGCTCGAAAAGCTGATCCGAGGCATGTATGATACCCTTTCTTCCCTAACCAAAATCGAAGTGCCCACCCAACAGCCCTCACGCCCCCTCACCCCCGCCTCTCCCAGTCTGCCCAAATCTCCTCCTCCCATTCAGACCCTCGCCTCCACCAGATCGCTCGCACACGTCACTATACCAGAGGCAGAGAAGCGAACAGACAGACCGAGTAGAGCGAAACCCTCTCTCTCCCCCATGAAATGACCACTCTCGCCTCTTGTTACGCCCACCTCACGACCCCTAATTTGAGCACCTCTCAGCATCCACAGAGAAGGACCCCTCCCACCCTTAAACTGGTCCCCAGGCTACTCATCACCCAAATCCTCTATCCAAGTTATCACAGGAATAGGCAGGGATCTTCCTCCCTTTAGACTCCCCAGACCCCCGACACACCTAACCTCTCTGACCAGAGCCCAATCCAACAAAGCGCTGCCCGTTGAACAACCCCGCATCAGATGCATGCTCATCAACAGCAGATCCGCCTCCAAACACGCAACAGAATTAGCAGAAGCTATCCTCTCACATGATATTGATGTAGCCTTCATCACAGAAACCTGGCTCAACTCCCTGTCAGCCCCCATCATGGACATGCTTGTACCACCAGGATTTTCAATCACGCACCAAGACCGCCATAAGCAGAGAGGTGGAGGTGTAGCAATCATTCACAAGACTAACCTCGACATCACGGAAAGGGCACCCTACCTATACAGCTCCTTCAAATGCCTCTCTATCAGCATTAAATCCTGTGCAAAGAGCTCAACACTTTGCCATCTCCTCTATCACCCACCAGGCAATTCAAAGGAATTCGAAACGCAACTATCTGACCTAATCACCCAATGTGCGCTCAACGCCAATAACATAATCCTGGGCGATCTCAACATTAGATGGAACGATACAAATAACCCGCTCATACAATCCCTCAACAACCTTCTGCTAGAAAAGGATCTGACACAACACTGCTCTGAAGAAACACACTACAGAGGAGCGATACTCGACGCAATCATTGCGGACAACCACACAATCGCCATCGACTACATCATTCCAGTAGACTGGTCAGACCACCACTTAATTCTTTTCCGCATCAACCAACCAGCGCCAACTCGACACATAAAACAAGCTCCCCCCAAATGGACAAGGAATATTGCCCAAGTCCCACAGACCATCCTAGAAGATGAACTAAGCACTCTCCTCCTGAACTCAACGGAGCACCTCTCAACCACTGACCTCACCTCTCTCTACCACTCCAACATGACGACCACCCTTGACCGCCTGGCGCCCTTGAAATAAAAAAAAAAAACAGAAACATTCCATCGAGATCGTGGTTCACCACGGACATCAATGACGAAAGAAGACTTCTACGATCCCTTGAAAGAATATGGAGGTCCAATCCATCCTCCCTTCTCCGTGAACAACTCAAGGCGGCACGCAGAAACTACAACAAGCTCATCAAGGATAAAAAATCTTCCTTCTTCTGCTCCGCTCTAGAAAATGCAAAAAAACGCCCCAAAGAGCTCTTCAACATCATCAGAAGTCAAACATCCGATCAAATCCGTTTCAGTGTCTTCCAAAAAACAATGCGACAACTTTGCCAACTTTTTTAACGGAAAAATCATCAAGATTGACCTCTCTCAGCACTACCCCTTCTTTTCCCAGGGAGACCATCACCCCAGTACTGACCGACAGCACCTTATTGATCCCACCCACTCAATGGTCCGTCTTCATGTCGATTCAGGAAACCGAAATCGTCAACCTGACCTCCAACGCCAAACCGTCATCCCACTCCCTGGATCAGCTTCCTATAAGCATGACCAAAGTCCTGAAACACACCCTAGCCCCAATCTGGAGCAAAATCATCCACAGCTCGCTGAGCTCAGGAACTATCCCAGACTGCCTCAAGGTTGGCCAAGTCACGCCGCTACTAAAAAAAACCAGGGTTAGACACAGAAGATATGAACAACTTTAGACCCGTGTCAAATCTCCCTCTGTTATCCAAAACACTAGAAAAATGTGTTCTCCCACAGCTAACCCAACACTTAGAGAACATCAAGCTCCTTGACCCCCACCAATCGGGTTTCAGGAAAGGATGCAGTACTGAAACTGCCATTCTAAACGTCATAGACGATCTGCACAAATCACTTGACTCTGACCAATGCTGCCTCCTCATTCTCCTCGACCTTTCGGCCGTATTTGATACGGTTGATCACACGCTGCTCCTAAAAGCCCTTCAAGAAAGAGCAGGCTTGGAATTGACGGTACTGAACTGGTTCTCCTCCTTTCTACACAATCGCTCCCAAAGAGTAAAAATCAAAAACTTTGAATCCGACCCCCTACCAGTCAGTAGAGGAGTCCCTCAAGGGTCAGTACTCTCCCCCCAACTCTTCAATATCTACATGGAACCCCTTACCACAATACTCAGGAATTCCAACATCCCCTTCCACCTCTACGCTGATGACACACAACTATCTGGAAACCACCTGTATGGATGACATTCTCAAACTCAACGACACGCTCAAAAATGTTCAACAATGGCTCTCACAAAACCACTTAAAGCTCAATCAAGAAAAAACTGAAGTTCTACTCATCTCCAACAGAGACGAAAACCCCCAAATTGAAGAATGGCTCAAAGCCATCGACGCCATCAATGGCACCATCAAGCCAAAAGACTCGG
Source organism: Lissotriton helveticus (assembly GCF_964261635.1). Lineage (NCBI taxonomy): Eukaryota > Metazoa > Chordata > Amphibia > Caudata > Salamandridae > Lissotriton > Lissotriton helveticus. The sequence goes on along the minus strand of NC_136068.1, from coordinate 126,047,350 downwards.
TCAAATCCCTAGGTATCACCTTAGACCCCAAACTAAACATGAAAAAACACATCGCTAACTCCGCCAAAAGCGCTTTTCTCAATTTGAAACTTCTCTACAAAATAAAACCATTCCTGCCTCCCAAGGACCTCCCACAGGCCACTCAAGCTCTGGTGCTCTCCAGAATGGACTATGGAATCGCAACCTTGACCGGCTCAGCCAAATCACACCTAGGCCCCTTGAAAACCACCCTCAATGCCGCGGCTAGAATGGTCACAGGAACCAAGAAATTCGACCACATTTCCCCCGCGCTCAAGGATCTGAAATGGCTCCCTATTGAACAACGAGCAAACTTTCGAACAGCATGCCTTACACACAAAGCCCTCCACACAGGCAAACCAGAATACCTGGCTGCGAAACTCAAATTGGTTTGCCAGTCCAGGACCCTCAGAAGCTCTAACACGCTTCTTCTCATTCCGTTGAAATCGCGGAAACGCAAAACTTTAAGCAAATGCTTTGCAGGTAATGCACCCAGGATATGGAACACCATCCGTCCCCACATCAGAATGACCTCCCACTTCCCAAAATTCAAGACTTTACTCAAAACCCTCTTCCTGGAGGCCACCTGAACTGTAAGGGGATGCTCATAGTTCCCCTAACCCTTGTAGTCACTATGATCTGTATGTTCTTGTTTTTTGCTATCCTCTTGAGCTGTCCAGTTATCAATCTTCCATCACCGTTAAGGCACATTGTTGTACCTGATGTGAAGCACTCTGATACCCTCGGTTCCAGCTAGCGCTATACAAAACTTATAATAAATCAATATAAATAAATAAATAAATCTAGAATACCGCTTTACTCAAATTATTCCTGAAAAAGAGCCCTGCAACAGTGGAAAAATCTAAATAAAAAGATTGTTATATCTGATACTTGAAACGTAAAAATCAAAGTAGATGTTGCACGGCATACTACAGACTTTGCTTTGGATTTGTATTTTAACAGTTTATGGAGGTATTAAAAAAAAAAAAACCTTCAAGACGCAGGTATTTCCTGAAAAGTGTGCTTCCGTGCGAGAGGAAGATATATATTTATATATATATATATACGCGGGCAGTTCTGGGTGACCTTGATTTGACTGTCGACACAAAAATCTAGCCACAGGGATGTTTGTGCATGATACTGCGCACATGGGTAGGAAATAAACTTAGCTGGTCACCTATTGGGCCTTCCACAAACTCACTGTTTACTGTTAAAAGGGATTTGTAACAAGGTACCCTGCCACAGTGCACAAAAAGTACAGTTTTGCGGGTAAAGTAGATTTGCGCCTAAAAACGTTCTACTGCAGTGCTCCTGAAAAGAACCTGGAAATAATGAAGCAGCTTTTTGGGGCCTAACTTGATGCTCACAGATCTCTGCTGCCTTTTAAAATATTCCAGCTCTTCAAAGGTGAACATTCATGCCTTTAATTTTCTAAAGGATGGTGCGTTTGGTGAGGGCGTATTTCAACATGCCTACATTTGTGTACTGAGGTAAATATATTTAAGCATATGTAACCTCTTTTGCTCAGATTTTAAGATTTAATTACATTTAGGCAGTAATACTGGCATCAAAGTCATACCTGGCAGCCTGCTGGCTCATGAATGGAGCGGTACAAAAGGGGGTGGTGATGGACGGAGCATCTGAACCAATCAAACACTCGCACCCAGTCAAAAGATCTGGGTTAAATCCATCACCGTTCTTTAGTCCACTCTGCCACCCAAGTTCAGACATGGCCATATGCAAATCAGTCTGACCCTGTGCCTCATGGGAACAGTCCAGCCAGAACTGCCAAGCCATGCCTTGCCTGGACCGGAAACAAGCATTCTAGGACCGGTTTCTGGCATTTCAGCCGTCATCAGCCAGGCTTGCTTGAATCCAGTGGCAAAGTGAGCAAGGGACTCACGTCGAGCATACCCTGCCAACTTATGTAGGGCTCATCAATGGGGCTGACTTTAGGTACTTAAGAGGGTGACCCCATGAAAATGAAAGAAAAATAAACGATTTTAGAACGCTGATGCAGGGTTGAAATGAGGGTGACCCTACTAAATTCTATTGAGGGCTGTTGCTCTCTATGAGGGTGGGAGGACGACACCCGTCAAAGCCGGCTGAGTTGACGGGTTTGCCAAGTACACTGAGAATGTTTTCTTGAACCAGACCATGTCCCTTCATTCACACCCAGAAATGGCATCGCAGGTTTTAGAGTTCATGACCTCTACACCATGTTTTGCTCTTTAGATATAAAACGTTCATACATGCCTCAAAATCTCTTAACTAGAATATAATTTCAATTTATCTACGTGTCTTCAGATCTTTTTCCAGTGAACCAAAGACATGCTCCTTGAGAAACAATGCCACCTAACCATATCCTCTGATAATGTACCTATCCCTCTGTTACCTCGCTCATGCTAATTTAGCATCAATTTCCGGAAGCATTTGCATCATCTTTATGTTAGCTCATTCTCTAACTCAGTTCTTGTCTGCTTCTCTAATATTTAATCCAATGACTCTTGTTCTTCATTTGTATTGCTCCTTCCCTCACCCATAAAACCTCCTTCAGTTTGTTGATGCGTTCATAATGATGCTTTAAGAAAGTACAACTCGTCGACAGATTTCTATTTCTCTATTAAGAAGCATTGTAATGAGTTCGCACAGCTGGATGGTGGAACCTCACCTTGACTCACAGCAGACAGCACACCTTGTTTTTGTTATCCATTTCTTTTTAACGGAGTGAAAATTATTTAGCCAATAGAAGTCTTGCTTGTTTTCTAAAATAAAAAATTAAATAAAAACTGTTTAAAAAAAAAAGAGAAGTCTTGCTTGTTTTCAATTTGCAGTATACAGAGATTGTATACCTTGGTGAGGAGAGCTTTACAGTTTCTTTCGCCCTTTACAGTACGTGTCAATGGAAAGTTAAGAGCGCCACTGAATTGTGAGGGATAAGCTTTGCCTTGATGCCGCGCTATCCATCTGTTTTCATCGTATTTCCTCAGTTTGCTATATACCGATTGTCCTTCAAACCACGTCATCTACTGTGCGGAGTTTCCATGTTCTTATTATCTGCACACACCACCTTTGCTGCAACCTTATTTCTTCTGTAAATGGACCAAAAATGTTTGTTTAAGTACTGTCAATTAATAGGTTTTTGACTTTGCTTTAAATGAGTAATATAGACTACTCTGAAATCCGTGTGGGTAGAGTTAGCATTATAATGAATAATAAATAAAATTTATTTAAAAAAACCTGCAGCCTGGAGCTTTCAGTGGGTAAGATCAGGGCCTGAACCTACAATGTGTGGCGTGCAAAAAAGGGGATTAAAACCCAGGTGCGACGGTTTTAACAAGCTTCTTTCATGTCACATGACTTGTCAACATGAAGGTTGTGAAAGGAGTGGCGCTCCCTTACTGCAGTATAAATGGATTCAGTTATTTAGGACTGTGTGGGAAAGGTATGAACAAGGGAGTGTTTGGTGTGCAAGAATACAGAGTGTCACGTGGGGGACAGCACCGTTATTTTCTGCTCCCTTCCTGCAGACAAGAAGGCAGCAAAGGCGCCGGCGAGGGTGAACCTGGGTAGCAGAGGTAAGGCGACGAAGTCAATTACTGGATAAAAGGCTAAGAGGCCTGGCTTTAAAAGGTGAGCATTTAGGCCAACAGAAAGAGGATTAAGACGGGGGTGGGGTGATGGCAGGGTGCTGCCAGCTCTAGAACAATCCCAAATTATAGAAAGAGGCACTGGTAAATAAATGGCAGAGTGGGGGAAATCAAATTTTATAAGCGTATCACTCAGTAAAAGTGGAGCCCCTAGGAGAGCAGCAGTGAACACACATTAATCACAATGTCCGTTTCTAATGGGTCAAATATGCCAGCAGCGAATGAAAGCCATAAAAGGCTTTAATTTGAATGACTGATTAGAACTCTACATTACGGAGGAAATTTCATATGGGGATGGGTGTGAAAGAGAGGGCGTAAATCCCAGATTCAACAGGAACTTTCATCAAACATGTTATCATATTTGAGGTCAAGGTAAGAAAACTACCTTTAAAACTGGTACGACAATGGTCATCTAATGTCCGATGCTCAAGGAGTCTCTCCCACTAGAGTGTCATCATCATCATCCTAAAATCAGGCGGGTCGAACGTAGGGCCAGGATTTTCTTAACATCCAAATAAGATACATGCACATATAACAAATCTTAATAGAATGAACTTAGCTGTTACCCTAAACATCTGTCATGGATCCAGCCCTCCTGGACCTACACTGAACACTGCTGCCATAAATGAGGGTTGCTCAAGCCGGCATTCACTAGGATGACATCAGGCATGCATGGTTCACGCCTGCCCTCCTAGAATTCAGACGCTCCTGAGGATGAATCGAAAAGACTTCGAGGAACCACAAAACTCCGGAGGACCACACCACTTTCAAAGCAGCCACCACCGCACACCACCTCAGCAAAAACACAAGGAAGAAGGCCCTCCAAGATAGAATAAACACCAACGCATGCAACAGCAAATAACTCTTCACCATCAAGGAATTCGCCAAACCCAACAGTGAAACCACAGACGTCCCACCCTCCCAAGACCTCTGGTCTCCTTCTTCCACCACAAGATCAAGACGGTCTACAACAACTTCGACAACCAGGACCCACCCCCACCACAGTACCAGCAACCTCAACCCATGCCCCCCACAGACCCTGCTCAGTTGGAACCCTAAAGACCATGAAAAGCATCCACTTGGAAGTACCATCGGACCCTTGCCCGCACCACATCTTCCACAGACCTACCCCTGCTATTGCACCCGAGCTACGCCAAACCATCAACTGCTCCCTCGAGAACACCTCCTTCCCAGACCACTGGAAACATGCCGAAATCAACCCACTCCTGAAGAGACCCTACATCTAAGAACTTCAGGCCCATCTCCCTGATCCCCTTTCGGCCAACATCACCGAAAAAAGCTGTCAACAACCAACTAGCTTACTTCATCGAAACAAAACACATCCTGGACATCTCCCAAGCCGGATCCCGAAACAATCACCGCACTGAGACCGCCCTCTTTGATGCCACCGACAACATCCTCTCCCTCCTCGACCAGGGCGAAACCGCTGCCTTCATCCTCCTGGACCTCAAGGCAGCATTCCACACAGTCTCCCACTGCACCCTCACCACTAGAATCTACAAGGCCGGCATCTGCGACAAGGCTCTCAACTGGATCCAATCCTTCCTCACAGGCAGAACACAACGGGTCAGAGTTCTGCCATGCCTCTCGAAACCGACAGAGACCAACTGCGGAGTGCCCCAGGGCTCCTCTCTTGGCCCCACACTCTACATCTACATGGCCCCCCCTCGCAATCATCGTCGGGAATCACAGACTCAACAGTCTGCTATGCAGACGACACACAGCTGGACCTCTCCCTCACCAACAAACCCAACGTCACCAGGTACAACTTCCAAGAAGGGATGAAAGCTGTCGTCATCTGGATAAAGCCTTAAGCTCAACTCAGACAAGACAGAAGTCCTCATCCTGCGATCCACCCTCTCTGCATGGAACGATATCTGGTGGTCATCTGCACTAGGAACTCCCAACCCCCACCAGACGGACCACGCACGAAACATTAGCATACTAGATGCATTGCTCACTATGGACAGCCAGATCAACTCAGTATCCTCGGCATGTTTCAATATCCTCTGCCTGCTGCGAAAAACCCTCAGATGGATCCCTACCGAATCCAGAGAGCCCGTCACTTGCACACTCATCAGCAGCAGACTTGACAACGGCAACGCACTTTACGGCAGCGTTACCCAGAAAAACCTCAACAAGCTCCAGAATGTCCAGAACACCACAGCCAGACTGGTCCTGGACCTGCCCCGGCACAGCCACATAACTCAACACCTACGCATACTCCACTGGCTCCTTGTAGACAGAGGAATAACCTAACTCCTCACCCACGCTTACAAGGCCCTCGACAACGCCGGATCAGCCTGAAAAGTCGCCTCTCCTTCCACGCACTCAGAAGATACCTTCGCTTTGCCCAGCTCGCCCTGGCCACTGTTGCACAGATCCGCAAGACCAGAACTGGAGGAAAGTCCTTCTTCCTAGCACAGATCCGCAAGACCAGAACTGGAGGAAAGTCCTTCTTCCTAGCTACCAAGACCTGGAACACCCTACCCTCAACCTCAGACCATCTCCCAACCTACCCCAGTTCAGGAAGGACTTCAACATCTGGATCTTCGAATGACCCAAGCACTTGAACTGAAACTGCAACTACTGCTCTGACTTTTGGGGATGCCCCTGATTAGCGCTATGAATAAGCGAGAAAGACACCCCGCCTGACCTGCTAATGGCTGCTGTCTCTTCCACGGGCGGATATTCTCAACATTACGCGCCCCCTCTGAAGACATGCAGACCCTGGCTCTGTCCCTTGCCGATCCACTACTTCGATTACACCCACTTTCCTTCTGGATTATAGAGAATAATGGGGACTGACTGAATTCGAACTTCAAAGACTCATCCCCCTTGCCGGACCTCATGATGGCTGCCTCAGTGGGACCCCCGGCAATGCTCTCTCTCTACTGGTCTAAAATCATTGGTCAGCGTCCTGATCTTGATCAGCCCTCACTCGACCCTGTTCCTGCTCTCCCACCAAGACATTTACTCTGAGAATTTTCCCTCGACAGCTGAGACCTAGCCATTTTGACTGATGACCGGTGGAGCTACCTCGCAAGCTAAAGAGGAGATGGGCGATGGATTCCCTCCTTGACCATCACCTACCCAGCCGGTCTTTGGGCAAACACTCCTGATCTTATCTCCCTCCTCCCCTTCACCCTACCCCCTACCACTCTACACTCTACTCTTCTCCTCTTTCAAGCTATTGACCTTTGCCCTCACCCGTCCTTGCTCATAATTCCCGCCCTGTTTATCCACTGGTCTTTCTTCTGTGAACTTTCTCTCGTCAGTTCAGACCTAGCTATTTGACTAATGCCCGATGGAGCTACCTTGTTTAGCTATAGGGGAGATGGGCTGTGGATTCCCTCCTCGGACGTCACCTACACAGTCGGTCTTTGGGCAGTCTTCCTTTCGTCTCTCCTGCCGTCTTTTCCCTCATCCTCCCCCTTCACACTCCCCCCCCTATGCTCTATTTGTCTCAACTTTCTTTCCCCTCTCAATGTATTGCTTATTTTTGATGCAATATGTAATTACCATTTTCTGTAACATTGCGTAACCGAATGTAAAGCGCTCTGATACCTACGGGTCTAGCTAGCGCTATATAAAACTCATTAAATAAAAAAATAAAAATAAATAGATGGATCTGCTCCCCACCTCCACCCAGCGCCTTGAGACCCTCACGGGTGAGTAGTTGCACTTTACCAACCCCTGATTGATTGGTTGCGAAGATAAAGCTCGCCTCTGCAAAGTACTCCCTATTCAACCACCATCGGGGCACGCCATTCCTAAACCCCACCCTCGGACGTCATTCAGGTTACAGGAGAGTCCCCAAACCAGTGAATACAGAAAAAGACAAGTTTGTTCTCTGGTAAACTTATAGCTTCTTTACTTCTCCCTGGGAGCACAAAACATTCTTCACAGTTCTCGCAGATTGTAGATGTTGAGACCTAAAAGTTTTTTTAATTTGTATGTTGAACTTTGAACCAATGCTCCATGGCTCACAATCCATTGTTTCTTACCCTCCAGACACCTTCTCCCTCCACTCCTAGTGACGCCATTAAAATTGTCTCATCAATGCCTCTAAGAGACTTGTACATTAAAAGCGCCAAACACCAATTGCATCACTTCCATCATGCAGAACCTGAATACACATCCATTCTTGAGGGGCTAGGAAGCACACAGGCACCCCTGGGGGGTTAATGTACCAACCTCTCAAACACCACTGTCAAAACCGTAGTTACCGCATTTATGGACCATGTACATTAACTTGCCTGGGTTGAGTCTGTCCAGATTGGAGATCGTTGGAGAGGCGTGAAGAGGGCTCAGGGCGGGAAAACCTGCTCTCAATTGGCCGGTTCCTGGGAACAGAGAGAATAAAAAATCAAGAGGTTAGGTGTGAAAATGCACTGCAAGCACCGGAAGAGATGGAACAGTCTGGATGAAGCTATAATCTAAGCAGGGGCTCTGAATGCTGTAATAGCTGATGGGAGGTTAATTTACGGACTCAGGGTGGGCTATTTCTAGAAGCGACCTAAATGAAACAGAGTTAGTCTGAAGACTGTGTTAGCTGCCCTCAGGTCACAACCAGCTGAGAACTCACAGTATGGGTAACCTCGGCTCGCAGCTATCGCAACACACAAAGCTCATAACCATCGTAAAACTCAAAGCATGGTGCTCACTCTGCTCACTTTCACAAGCCTGGAAGCTTGGTAAACCATTAAACACAGACATGAAGCGAGAGGTGCTCTCAGGCCACAACTGTTGTAACATGCAACACTCTAAGTACAGTGAACCTCACAACACAATCATCTGAATGATGGTAGACAAAGCTGCAAAACCAAAAGCAGAGTAACCATCCGCTGACAACTGTTGCAAAACCAAAACCATAAGGCGTCATCGTATCACAACCATGGCAACACCTGAAGTATGATGCACCCCTAACTAACAACTGTTGACACCTGAAGCATCAGGCAGCCTCAGCTCAGCCACAGCAACACACAAATCATGATGCACCCTCAGCTCACAAACATTACAAGAGCATGACGCACCCTCAAACTCACAACCATGGCCACAACCAAACCATACTACAACTTCGGTTTATGACCATTACAAGAGGAGGAGCATGACACACCCTCAACTAACAAACACTGCAACACCAAAACCATGGTGCACCCTCAGTTCACAAACATCTCAAGAGGAGCAGCATGGGGCACCAGCAGCTCACAACCATGGCTACAACCAAACCATATCACACCCTCAGGTCACAAACATCACACCACCAGGAGCATGACGCACCCTCAGCTCACAACCATGGCCACAACCAAACCATACTACAACTTCAGTTTATGACCATTACAAGAGGAAGAGCATGACACACCCTCAGCTAACAAACACTGCAACACCAAAACCATGATGCACCCTCAGTTCACAAACATCTCAAGAGGAGCAGCATGGGGCACCAGCAGCTCACAACCATGGCTACAACCAAACCATATCACACCCTCAGGTCACAAACATCACACCACCAGGAGCATGATGCACCCTCAGCTACAAGGCAACACCAAAACCACGATTCACCCTCCGTTCATGGCTATTGCAAAAGCAGCAGCCTGACGCACCCAACAGTTTACAACCACAGCAAAACCTGAACGGTGATGTACCCTTAGCTCACAAACACTCCAACACTAGAAGTAGGTAACGACTCCCGCCCTCATTTCACAATTTCTCTATTGTATTTTAACAGGTTTACATTAGTGCAAAGAGCACTGAAGCAGCAAACACTGTAAATACATATGGTCTAATGGCGCAATTTCGGCTAAAAAGGAGACAACTGTTCAGATGATTCAGCAGCTATGCAAACATCTATTCAGGACCGTAAGACCGAACATTCTATCAATAGCATTTTTTTTTATTCTATAGCCATCATTTACGTCATGTGATCAAAGAACAGATTTATGTGCACGTTTGCTGTAACAAAAGCCAATATATATATTAAAAAATTGGTTTTAAATGAGGCCGCGGCTTGCTCTAACCTCTTGCAAAGCAAACTCCCTTTTCCATTGGAGGTTTTCAAATTACCTAATTAGATTCTTTTTAGCCAATACCACCCTCCCCCGTGTTACTTTAGTTAAATGCAATTTGATGCCTCCCTAGCACAAGTCCCCCAGGGCATTCACGCCCTTTTCAAATGAGCCCTCTCTCCCTGGATGCTTCGCCCTCCAGTTTTCCCTCCTTCCAATTAACCTTGCTCCATTTTCACCAGCGCTGAAGGTAGGCATCGCTGTCACTATCGTATCTCGAGGCCAGTCTACCATTCACCGGGCCAAAGCCAATGAGCCACGCTCCACTTGAGATAAAACCGGCATCAGGAGAGGGCTGACGGGGATGGTTTCTCAACCTCTTGCCTTGCGCTGCCCTTTTCAAACAATGGTGAATTGAGAATGAGGAGCAAAAGGAAGGTACATAATAAAGAGGACGGCAGAGGGACAACAGAGGAGGCCACAAACAAGTCATGAGAGGGCAAGTGAGTGATGAAGGAAGCAGCAAAGTAGGTAAGTAGATCAGGCATCCCAAAATACAAATAGCAGCATAAATGATTATAGGATAACAATACACGTCAGCATTTGGAACCAGGAAAGATTCTGAAAATAAATAAAATATCGCTGGAGTTTATTTGTCCGTTTGGTGGAATTGAAGAGGAGGCAAATTTAGGATGGAGACAAATAAAACATTTTTTTTTTAAATTGCTAGACAAAATAGAGACTTCTGGCTGAATCGGGATTGCTGTCCTGAATGGATGTTCCCACAGATGTACACAATAATGATAATGGAAGCCCCTGAGGAACTCTGCGGCCATTTAGCGGCACACAAGGTAGCACCATTGCAGTGCTCCCCCCCCCCCCCCAATACTTTGGAGAAGCCTCTCTCCAAATCTCCACAGCCCGCTTGACAGTCTGGGGTTCTGTAGACATCATGGAGCAGAGGACTTCAAATGACAACACCCCCAAAGTTCTGGCCAGAACACCTGGTTGCGTCTGTTTGGGTGCAGGTTCTTGTGGTCACTAGTAGAAGTCTAAAGGCTAATGTCTGGACTTTTTAGACAAGTTCTCATGTGGAAGCGGACCCAAAGTCTGACCAATGGTGAATGGTCCCTTGGGAAGGGCAGGTTAAGATCAATCCGTGCGGAAGACCTAGTTGGGCACAGCAGTACTAGCTGGGCCAGAGTGCTTGGTGCTTTTTACATGCCCTCTGGCATTAGCTGTGCACCAACAACTGTGGGAACTATACAGGAGAGTGAGTGAACTGCAAGAGCATTTGAGGAAGAAGGGCAAAAGGAGCATATTTGAGATACCATAGACCCAGATCTCCCAGCCGCATCTGGAGGGACCTGGGAGTGGATGAGCAACTCCTGATGCAGACGCTCCTGGTCTCATGGCTTAGACAAGCACCATCTGTACACCCTATCGTCCACATTCACCGAGTGTGGGCTGCCAGGGGAGAATCTGCAGGGTGCTATGTACAGAGGACATATTAACACAGTTCTTGAACAGACTTAGAACAGGTATGAAGGAAGCATATAACATGTGGATCAGTTGCCACTTATAGCTGATGTCATGAAACCAGGCTTGTGGTCAGTGCACCGCAGTTATGGTACTTGATCTGAAGGAAGCAGTTTAGGGAGAGAGGAGTTGAAATGGATATAAAATAATCAAAATAATTGGACTAGGCCAACACAAGACGAAAGAGAAATTAAGAAAAAAGGAGCTCCAGAGAAAAAAGGTTCGGACCCACACCAGAAGGCCAAAAAATATAACCAGCAAGGGCATGCATAAACACAGGTGAAAGGGCTCGCCACTAATGACCTAACCTTGAATACTGGGTTACTAATGAGCAAAGTACAATTTTAAAATGCTGCAGGTGCGGTTTACAGACACCGCCACTAGAAGGAAGGGTTACCATAGGTTGAAAATGTTTAAGAGCTAGAGCATAAGAATACCCTTCCTACAAAGTGCTCAGTCATAGACCTTTAGCCAATGGCCTAAAGCTCTGAGAAACGGCTCAACTAGAAGAAACTTCTCATATCATTTAAGAGGGAGTGGGTGATGTTTGAAAAAGCAACTCCATCTAGGATTAGGAAAAACATTTAGTAAGTAGTGCCGGCTGTGGAAAGTGACCTCAGTGTACTTTAGGCCACCACATTTGCTTCGTCAGGACTGGTAAGCTCTATATAAATGCAATTCAATTCGTTTCATGATTCAAGCAAGGGTTGAAGGGATAAGGTCCACACTACCTCAAATGCTAATGTAATTTAGTCCCATCAAAGGTAGGAAGAACAGAACGTTTTTTCTCACGTGGATGATCTGTTTCATAGCAAATGAAAGGGAAAACATAGGATTAATTTAAAGAGAATGGTGTTCACATTTTAACAACCTGCCGAGGTCAATTTGAGAATGATCCTTATAATGAACTTTTATTTTCAGAGCAATTTGCAGTCAGAAATGAGAATTACAGGCGAGCCTTGTTTCAAACATACTCGTCCTCAGGCACCATTAACAGGAGAGAGACTATATTTCAATTTTTTTGCCTCCTAAGGCTTTTACGCTGGAGATTGGGATATCTCTCAAATAATCATCAGTCTCAAAATGTCAGCAGAGTATACCAGTCCCAAACAGCATAAGTCTGACCAACTATTCTGGATGATAGACTGGAAGGCAGTCAGCACTTTGGAAGGAATCCCAATGAATCTGATGAACCTGACTGGGCTGTCACTGTGCAGAATGATGAACTGTGGCCAACATTTCAGCAACTCACTGAAAGGGCTACTAGAACCTTTAATATCTGGGTAGTGCAATGCCCTCCTGAAGAGGTGCTGAATCACCTTGTAAGACTGCAAGGTTACGGTTTTAAAAACAAAAACATGCATCTGATGCCTCTACGAATAACCACGTCCTGGTGCTTCTTAAACTGGTGATGGTGAAGTAACCACAAACGTTCCGACCCACAAAGCAGATGCTGAATAGGTCTAGAAATCTTCTCCTGCAGGTTTTATTTTATCCTTTGAGTAAGTCTCTTACTTTTGAGGGCTTCACAAAAAGCCCTAGGAATACTCCAGAAGTGTACATTTACAGGAGTACTCTAACTTCACAAAAAGTACTTGAGCAAAATTTCAACTCATTCAGATACCAAATGGCACGAAAAAATACTTTTACACATGTAACGTTGACCGATAGAGGATAAATAGCAATCTGTGCAGATAGCGCGTTGCCTACATTCCAAAGCCCAAGTGTCAGAATCAATGGAAAAAGTTTCCACTTTAAGGATATTATATGCTCTAGTGGGGGGAAACTCGAGATTTATTTAAGTCGATAACACTCCTAAGCAAGCAATGACAAAGCCAAGAGATAGGGCTTTAACATGCTAACACAAGCAAACAAACACATCCATCCATAAATGCTCTTTAGTATGGTAAAGGCAGACCTACTGACTTTTCAAACTTGTGAAAAAAGTGTCCAAAAAAAAAACCTGATGTGTGTTCAACATGTACATCGGATATCTGAATGTGACAAATGGTGCAAGTATACTGTTCAGATGTTTAAAAAAAAAAGTTCCTCGTGCATCATGAGCTAAAGGCTTTATTCCATTTCTATAAACCCATAAAAGAATACCCAAACATACATTTAATCTGTAAACAATAACATCTAGTTCCATGTTTGTCGGCCATTAATAATGAATGGGTCATAAACTGCCTTGTGCAGAATAAAAATACAAGCATAAAAACTATACAGATGTTCGATTGTTAAAAACTAGACAGGACTGGTCCCTATAATGTTAACATCTATCTCGTACAGCTCGGATTATGATTAAACACGTTGAATAAACAGCGCAGGGAAACAAAATCAATTCACATTTAAGACTATCACAGCCACATATCAATTGCCCATCGTATTTCTTAGTGTTACTGCAGCCAAGATAAATTTATAAAGCATCATGCAAACAAACTCTAATTGAAGTAATTTGCAAATGTAATACGGCCGACCTGCTGTTTCTTATATTTAAGAGACTTCAATAAAGGGATTTAAAAAAATTCCTTGGAACAGTAAAAAGCTGGCGAAAGAAGAAGAAATGCACCATTGTTCCATTGACTGAGTCACAAGGACATTTATCAAGATCAGATTTGTTTCCGTCTTTGACCAAACAAAAAACCATAGCATTAAGGGAGAAAGTTTCACATAATCCAACAAATATGATAAACTTAATGGCAGACATATGTAGGAGAGCTAGTTGGAACAGATAAGTACCTCGTGCCTTTGAATGGATGCCCTTCTAGAGGGCGGATGATACACCAAACTGGCAACAGAATGTGGTAAGAAAGAAATACCCCTCTAGCTGTAGAGACAGCCCACTCTTCATAGTTTAAGTAATTGATAACAATAGGTATCAAGCAATACTCTGTCAAGCTAGACCTAAAATTTCATCCCTGGGATGGAAACAGAGGAGAGTTCTTCTGGTCGATCAATAACCCAAATTACAGAGTCTTGCAAACTACCTTCTCCTCGCTAACAGCTGGAGACTGAGCTTGGTCAGCCAGCCCTTTAAGAGTATAAATGAACAAAGCATGAACAAATAAAACATACACAGCCACTAGAGAGACATTCCGTGAACACCCTGGTGTAGGGCGAATAGTAGTCCTCCGTATTCTTGTTGACCCCAGTTATGTCATCCACAATCTGGCTACCAAGGCCTGCGCTGGCACGATCACATAGAAAAACTCCACAAGGGGAAACTAATTTCAGTTATACAGGTCTAATGCTGAACTGATTCCACTGGTTGTCTTTCTCTTCCTACAACATGTTTCTCTGCTACTTTTAAGAGTGCTGTGAATTATGTTTGCATCGCTGGAGGATACACACAGGGCCTTTAGAGAGGTGGATGGCATATCCCTCCCTTGATCAAGCGGAGTGTCCAGTGGTCCGGACTGAGGAGTGCTTAAACTGTAGAAGTGGAATTTCTTCTAGGGGGTTGTTTGGTACTAGATGGTTATCCAAGCCTCTTGCAGTCCTATAAAGGATGCCAGTCTTAAAGTGGTTGGCGTGGATTTAAAAATAACTCTACACTCTTGTTGGAAGCTTGTCGTTTCCCTTGAGACAGCTGCCTAGCCTGCTGGGCTTGTCTGACTTTTCTGTGAACTTTTATAACCCCTCTTTTCAAACCAGGTAGGGATACAAGGATGTTCACCACTTACCATAAGTGCTTGCAGTGTCTTTCGCTAGCGGACATTGGTTGCCCTGATTCTGGAACTGTTTAACCAATCTCCATGACCAGCAGTTCTGAATACGGCAATTCAATGCTTCAGTTCAATGGTGGAATAGGTCCCTACATCTATAAACCAGGGAGTCCTGTGGATACCAAAGTTTCAATGGGTGCTGCTGCCACAGGAAAATTCTATAACCAGATGACTGATACTTTTCAACATCATGCTCTTGTAAATAAAGATGTGTGCTCTTCTAGAGCTATACCTCTAACCTGAGATTGCCATTTATTGTGTACTATAAGTTTTAGAGTATTAGAGTTCCAAATTCTCATTGCGTAAGTAAGTCCCCAATGATTACATTTCTAAGCCCAGCGGTCCACGGGTAGCTTACATACACTTGAATACCTGCTCATTAGCCCTGGACTACCAAAGGAACCAGAGAAATGGCCTCACACATCCACCAACAAATGTCACGATAGGGATAATGCAAGGAAAGGGAAATCCGGCACTTAAAAATAATTTTCTAAGATGAGCAAGAAGGATGGTAGTTTACAATAAAAATAAAGAGCATACTAAACAGTTTCAGGATGGCTAGGTGGAACTAGACTATGAAGCAAAAAGCGAAGGAGAATGCCATGTGGCTAAGAAATATTGAAACTAAAAAAACACAACAGACACGTCAGTACAATAATACAGAATATGATGCCACTTGCATTTAAGTTAACTAGTTCGTAGGAGCCTTACTGAGGAGTAGGTTAGCCTTGATCTATTGGCAACAATAAATGTATGTATTGGAGTAAACTATTTATTTTTAGATGACAGTACAAAAGGCACAAGCATGTCAAAGCGAAATAACTTGTGTGCGATAGCTATTACTTTAGGAGCTGGTTACATTATTAGTGAATACACACACAAGTGTATGTGCTTTGATATGCATGTGCAATTTGTCTTAAGATTTAAAAAAAAAACAAAGGTTACTTTACACAGCAGCTCAGAAATTTTGCGTGCAAGTGTCACAATGGAAAGAAGAGCAGAGCAGACAAGAAACCTATGTTAATGTGAAGCTAAACACTCAACTGCGGCCCGTGCAAGTAACAGCGGTGGGGCCAGAATTGGAAAATTATTTATTTATTGAATTTTCCGCCGTGGTAGTCTGTCGAATCTCTCCCCAATCCAGCCCATCACTTTTACCTGCACGTCCGCGGCTGTATACACTCAGTAACCAATATAGACAGTTGCATGTGAGAGCCTCAAAGCGGAGAACCCCTTCCTTCTCTCCACCAAATCCCATTCACCACACACTGGAGCATGGAGTAAAGGTACCCATAATGCAATAACTTGGAGACCAGTTTTTTTAATGCGGTCTAGCCTTATTCTCATATTGGCACAAAATTGGGATCAATGGAATACCAATCGAATAGCACTGCACGTCCTATTATATTAAATTATAGTAAATGAAAGCCAAGTAACTTTTCTACAAATGTATCGGCCCCTTCTAGAGAATTTTTTAATGAACTCAGTGCTTTATGTATACAAACAAAGAATTCTACTAAGTACTGGGTGACTTTGCTTGAAGAACTTGAAAATCTTGGCCTAAACGTCTGCCATCTTTTTGGTTGGTCACTTACTTGATCATATTTTCAAATTGGTATCTCCTTGAAGTCCAAAAAACGTTGCAAAATGATCCATGTGACTTGGAGGCAATCTCATTCTATTTTTCAGTTAACCCCTTCCCAGTTACTAAAACATCCAGTAATAGCTTCGACTTAGGGTGCAAGTGGAAAGCTTTCTGTCTGCAGTCCACTGGAGAAAATACCTTAGCTAAACTCGATGTACAACTATTTGATTCTAAAGATTTAGATTTTAACTTGAAGCTCACTTGTCTTAATATTACTATCGTCTAGCTCCTTGATGGCTTCCTACCTTTTAAATCCATTAAAGCATTTTTTAAAATTTTTTTTTTTTAAACAGGACGCAAGGAAGTAAATCCCTGGTTCTCCGATTACCTCTGGAAAAGTTTATGGGAGCTATGTATGGCAGAAAGATGCTGGCATCAGCCTTTTGATAGTCAAATGAAATCTGTCTCTCGCAAAGTTACAAGAAAACAATTATCAGCGCAAAAAATTATACTTCACTAAAAGCCCAATTACAGCTCAAAATGCATCTAAAGAATTATTCAAAATTGTAAATTAACAGAAAGACCGGGTGGCCTCTAAAACCTGTATGATCCAATCTTCTGACCCTTGGGAGCATTTCTCGAGCTATTTTACAGAAAGAAAACGGTGGTTGTATGGAACTGGTAGTTTTCTCAGTATTAGTTGACCTTAGAAGAAGCACAGATGCTAAAGGTCCAGAGGCCTTGCTGCTCCTGGACATCTCAGCTGTTTTTCAGAATATAAATCATCATATTCTACTTTTAGATATGAGCATGAAAGGCCAGGCACTCACATGGCTGAACTCCTTTCTAACTGATAGGACACAAACCATAGTTCCTCTTTTTTCATCCAAACCACAGTTTGGAGTGCTGAGGGGCCTATTTCCTTCCCACTCTTTTTAGGTCTCGCCTGAGCCAGCACATGCACTATCTGGCGAGACATTTAGTAAGTGGGCTTTTAAAAGTCCGACCACAGCTTTTTGCTGGCCTCAAGTTTGCGGTTACGCGAGCGTGCACGCGCACAGCCACCATCTGCTACACACACAACCCCCCCCCCCCCTCTTCCTCATTAAGCACGCTCCTCCCCCACCACAGAGCGCCTCTCACCGCCGCACGTCTTGTTATTTTTGTGTTCCCTGTTTAGCGCCGCGGCCACACGTCTTATTTTTGTGTTCTCGGTTTAGTGCCTGTTTGAACCCCTTCAGTGAGCTGTACGGGTCCATCTTGTGTTTTGGCTCCAGGGCACCCGTACCGCATGGACGCTTTCAATATGGCGCGCTTTGGTGTTGATGGAGGCGCTCTGTTCCCGTTCCCCGTCAGTGGCGGCACAACGAATGAAGGATATCCTCATCCGATGCACTTTTAAGCAGTCTCTGGGAAAAGGCCTTCCTAGCCACGATTCCTCTTCCGCGCTCCTGTGTGAACAGATGAAACGCAATCCTTCAGCATCACGCGCTGCTCTGTGTCACCAACTACCCCGCGCCAGCTTCAGGTGTGGCCTGCTCAGATAGTATCAGGACTACTCGCGGTCTCGTCACTGAATTATCTTTAGTACACAGCACAAGGCCTCTGCTTATGGATACACGCTTTCAGCGTGGGCACGGCAACACACATTTTTGTAAAGTTAGCAAGCCCACCCACGGCATTCAGGTGCACAGGCATTCTTGGTTCTAACTCACCACGAAATAGGTGACCAGTGTAGATCACCCCATGCCACCGCGGATGCAGTGCTTCGCTCCGAGGATTAAGCTAAACAGTTAAATGCATTCTGGGAGTTGTAGTTCCAATTACCGACACTGGATCCAACTAAACTCGCACACCTTAACAACTAATTATAGAACACAAGTGGAGCACTGCGTTCTAAGATACAGAGTCACAATTCCTCTAAAATGCACAGCTATTTTACTGGGGCCCTATTACTCATTCATTGGTATTCCTTGCCTTCCAGGCGCAAAAGATAGCTTAAGCTATTCAGTTCCACAAGAGAGTAGCTCATCCAGTCCGATTTTTACGGCACACTGGGATTTGTAGTTCTATGAAAGCCACTCCAAAACCAGGACTACTAGTACTGGAATTGATGATCTATTCACGCTTGGAGCTGTTAAAATTCCTGAGCTCAGGACATCCCTTTGTGTTTTTCCCCACACCCTGGTTTAACTGCACATCCGGGCCTACTCCAAATTATCAACATTTCTTCGGGACAGACCACCCTCCTTGCCTCCAAGGTACTATCCAATCAATCACCGACCACTGCAAGATGGGCAAACCCGAAGCAGCAGCACAAAGTGGCACTTGCCCGCGCAAAAGTGCGCCCTCTAGCGGGCATTAGAGCTGGTTCTCAGTGTTTTCATCTGGACCGACAGGCTTTCTGTCAACAACAATATGGCAAGCGGTCTTGTATTTATGGGCACATAACTTGACACCACACTGACAAAGGTGGATATCCCAGAGGGGAATAAACACACCCCTTTGAAAAGAAGTGTTGCACTTGCCACCCTGTATCAACATTGCATTATTTATTTGTTCTCTTGCATTGCATTGGTACATAGAGTCCACGCTATACACTTAGTTAGGCTTAAAGCCATGGCAGGATAACAGCTACGATTAGCCACAGGTGGGGGCTTTACCAGCCTACAGGTCTATATGAGCCCCCCTAGCTGCTAGACTGTTAGGTGAAAATAGAACAGTTTCTATTCAGTCCTTGGCCTTCACTTTAGAAGTCGTTATTATATAGTGTTTTTGTTTTGGTGATTACAACACCTAAAATGCACCGGACCAACTATATACTGTCTGGCATTCAAGGAGTGACTTGCAAGCGCTACTTGCTCTGCAGTTATTTTGTGTAGAACACTTTGTACAAAACACTTGTTTGTCATTTATTTTGTTGGCTATTTCACTTATTTTTGTTACCCTGTTATCAAAGTAAACACGTTTCTACGAACAACATTTTTGACAGAAGTAAATTCTATACACATTTTTCATTCTTCCACACTGCTAGCTACAGACTGTTATAACTTAACTGTTGTTAAGCTTCGTAATGACAAGAGGGATGAGAGGCCGAGTTTTCTAAACTGAACACTTATTACTGTTAGAAGGTACACAAGTGCAAGCACACTTTGCCTGTATTTAAAATGGTTTCTGAAAATCAGATACCTTTAATGCTTCCACCAATGAAAATTTTTAGATGCCACAGTAGAAAAGTTGCCAATTGCATTTGATGCACTCCTTGTTCTTTTTTTAGATCACCAAAAGGGTTGGCATGAATGAATGCTGCAGGCCAAACATAACAAGCATTGGTATAGCCAATAGGCCTCACCTTTGGGACCGTCTAAGTGTTTAGTTATCAGGCACAATTTCCTTGGTGCAACAACATCAAGTGTTGCACGACTAAACACTTATAAGGTCCTAAAGGCGAAACCTACTGGCTAGTGGAGTAGTGTGGCTCACTGGTTAGAGGCGGAAGGCCCGAGAGCAGAAGTCGGCCCGGGACCAGGGTTCAATTCCCTTCGCGGCAGGGTCGTGGACCTTGGTCAGCGGACTCGATAATTCTCGCTTCGTTGCTTACTCTAATCAGGGGTTCCACTCGGCAACTCTGGGCATTAGCTTGCCTAATCTCCACAACGGCCCCACCAATTCTGGGGATGCCTGGCTCCACCTTGGGGACTCCCAGCATGGGACCATCCCACAGGGAAAGCCAGGACGGGTTCCCCAGAGTTGTACAGCGCCAGGAGACCTATGGACGGGTAGCAGTGCGCTTTACAAGCTCAAAAACATTTACATTTACGCCAATGCTTGTTTATTCCTAAATGAGTCCCCTCGCACTGCACCTAAGTCGCATGGGAGCAGAGTTCTTAATGTATGTGTATGACACTCCACTTTTGTTTGGGGTGTTGCTGGACCAAAGTTCCCACACAGACTATATTTAATCAATCTGAAAGCCTAACAACTATTAGATGTTGGATGTGCTCTAACTACTTTAAGTTGCATCCAACCGAGCCAAAAGGTTTGCTCTGGTTTATTAATAGCAATGTAAAGGCCCTCTACTGGCTGAGATTTTTGGGCACACTTCCACTTCCAGCAAAATCTGTGCATAATCTTGACATGCACATTGACTTGGATATAGGCATATCTTCACATTTCACACACTCATCAAAAGTATACTGCTTTCTCCTCAAGTTAGTCCATCAAATGTTCCCTTTTTTTAATTCCACAGTGAGTACTACGTGTGCACTCAAGGTATCTGTGATATTGGTCTGTTTTCTTTCCTCCTCTTTTGTTACAATTTCTTTTGGTTAATGTCACTGTTTGCATTTACATATTGCATATTCGTTTTTCCTTCTCTGTTTTAACGAATATATTGAATTGTTGATTTTTATATGTTTAATTGTGAAAACAATTAAAAAAGAAATGATAGGGGAGGAGCTTCGCGCGATTCCAAGATGGACGCGTGAGCTAAGGGCTCCCGAGACCCTTTCCGCCTCCCGCGATTATCTTGCTACTGATCCCGATTATGACGACGGGTACTTTTTATTGATGCCCTGCTGATGTCCATGTCTTTTTCAAGAATCGATTTGGCCGCCAGATAACGGACTTGCTGCACTCTGGAATTCGAGGCCTACATCGTATGCCAGCCGGGGTCTTGAGTCCCCGAGGTACCCAGGTGGCAATCGAACAACAACGGCTGATGAGCCACGCCCTCTGCCCCTGGTGTACTTTCGGTTTCGTTTTTGGTCGCTGTTGTGAACGCCCAGTCGTTGATCGGCACTCCAGCTCTGTTCTCGCTGCCAACTTTCGGCCAGTGCTGTGTCCCTACCCTCTCACCGTTTCGAGCTCGCCGAGACGGAGATTGTTTCGGCTAACTCCTAAAAGACCCAGTCGGAGCTCATTGCCCGTCATGGCGGGCAGGGCGGTCGTCGAGAGGCGCGCCGCTAGAGGCCCGTCCCGAGGGGGGGTCGCCCAATCTCAGACCATCGATCGATTTACTCGACCTAGGGGCTCCCCGGGCGGGTCGAGTGGTGCCCTAGAGGAAGCTGGTGATGGCACTCCTGAAAACGAGAGCCAACTCTGAAGGACATTATGGGCGCTATTGCGAGTGTCCAATCCACCATGGGCCAGCAATATGAAACCTTGGCGGCCAAGATAAATACGGTGGCGATCGATGTCACCCTCATTAGAGCGGACCTGGGGAAAACCAACGAGCGTGTCAAATCCCTTGCTATCAAGACTGCTAGTTTGACCACGGACGTCTTGGATCTCCAGACCACTGTCCGCAATCTTCGGACTACTTGTGATCTGTTCGCCACTCGGCTGGAAGATCACGAGGGCCGGGCCAGACGCAATAACGTCCGCATCGTGGGTGTCCCGGAGAACTCTGCTGATTTGCCTGTTGATATCCTGGTGGAGGACCTCGTGCTGAAGCATTTGGCACCAAAAGGCCTGAGCAAGTTCTTTGCAGTGGAGCGAGCTCATCGTGTCCCGGGTGGTAAGCCGAAGTTGGGTGCCGCTCCGCGGCCCATAATTGCCAGGCTTTTCAATTTCCGTGACAGAGACGCTATCCTGCAAGCTTCACGAACGACCGGTCCCACTAAATTTGACAATGTATCGATCAGTTTTTACCCGGACTTCACCCAGGCAGTCCAGAAACAACGTATGGGCTTCACGGGCGTGAAGAGGCGTCTTAGAGAACTGGGACTGAAATACGCTATGCTTTTCCCGGCCCGCCTGAGAATTGAGCATGAAGAGCGTGCGTTCTTCGACCGCCCCGAGGTGGTTAGTGACTGGTTGGACACTTTGCCGACGCGCCAGGAGGGCCCGGTGAACTCGAGAGGCGCTGAAGGAGGTTTGGAGGACCAGGAGCAGTGAGTCTACATCGGCGAGCCTGATTCCATGGCAGTGGCTCAGAGACTATGTTCTGTTATGGTGTGCGTGCCCGGGGTGTGGGGGGGGGGGGGGGTTTGGGGGATCTTCCTCCTCTGGGGATTTCTCTCTCTTTTGTGTAGGTTAGTTTAATGGGGCGACAGGCACACTGCAAGTTGGGGTGGCTCTTAGGTCTACCGCAGGGGTGCAGGGAGGGGGGTTGCGTTTGATGGGTTCACTGGGGGTGGTGGGGGGGTTCTTTTTTCTTTGTTTGTTTCTAGGCTGTGCTTTGTTTTACATTTGCTATCATGTGGCTGTTTCGAGGTGGGGAGAGCGGTCCGCTTTCTTCTGGGATGGGGGTGAGGGACTTCGGGTGTTGAGCTGGAATGTTAATGGTCTTGGAGACAAGATAAAACGTGGGATTGTACTACAATATTTGAAGAGATGTTACCCGGATGTGGTCTTGCTCCAGGAGACCCACTTGGTGGGCAACACATGTCATGCACTGAACAGACGGGGTTACCGTTTGGTGGCTCATTCCGGCTTCACCTCTGGATCGAGGGGGGTTGGTATCCTGGTTAGGAACTCCCTCCCCCTGGAGATAGATGGCACGGTGTTGGACGATAGAGGCCGATACGCAGCTGTTATTGGGAGATGGGAAGGGAAGTTGATTTCCATACTGTCTATTTATGTTCCGCCTGGCCTGCAGTCTACTACCTTCACCGATTTGGGTGAGGTACTTTTGGGCCTGCTCGATGGCTTGCTTGTGGTGGGTTGCGACTTTAATTCTGTGTTGAATGGTGAGAGTGACCGTAGCCCTCCCAGGCTCCTCCCTACATCGCAGCTATGGCTGGGTAAATTCTTGGACGCCTTTGGGTTGGCAGACTGTTGGAGACAACTGCACCCTGGCCGGCTTCAGTATACCTTCCACTCGGGAGCCCATGGAAGTCTCTCGAGACTAGATTATATCCTAGTGCCGGTGGTGCAGTTGGTCTCGGTGCGTGAAATCAAGCATTTGGCTAGAGGAATTTCGGATCACTCCCCACTATGGCTCCACATCGATATACGTCTGGGGGCTGGGGGCCGGGTTGCCCCGATCAATCCATGGCATTTTCACAACCCCAGAATTAGATCTGAGGTAGCCAAGTGTATGAACTTTTATTTTACTGAAAATGAAGGGTCGGTATCCTCCCCGGTCTCCCTATGGGAGGCTTATAAAACTGTGATCCGTGGTCAGACCCTGTCTTTGGTTGCTGGTGAGAGGAGGCGTAAAAATGAGGAGGTGGTGAACTTGGAGTCTGAGATTGCCGTACTGGAGGAACGGTTGGAAGCAGGGGTTACACCCGAGAAATTGCATGTCTTGGCCCTTAAGCAATCTGATTACAGGGCCTTGGTGACTGACTCGGCTGAGGCTATGAATCGTGTGCAGCAGGGGCGTCTGTATGATGTGGGTGATAAAGCGGGAAAGTTGATTGCTTGGCTGGATAAGCGAGACAGGATGAATCGTGTTGTGCCTGTGGTTGAGAGAGTTGATGGAACGCGAGTCGTGGACCCGGTTGAGATAGTTGAGGTGTTTGCCCAGCACTTTCGGGTTGTATACGCGCCGGTTTCGGGCTTGCCGGAGGAGGACTCGCGCTTGCTGCTTCGTGATCTTGAGTTGCCTAGTCTCTCGGAGTCGGACGGAGTGTTAATGGAGGCTGATTTTTCCGTTGACGAGGTTACGCTCGCTATACGCTCCCTTCGCTCGGGGAAGGCCTCTGGTCCCAACGGTATACCGGTTGAGTTATACAAGCTATGCCCGGATAAGATGGCGCCGTATCTGCTTCGTATGTTTGCGGCATCGCGAGACCTTGGATCCCTTCCCAGGGACCAGAGACTGGCCTCTATTGTGGTTGTCCCCAAGGATGGTAAACCCCGCGAGCGCTGTTCATCGTACCGCCCGATCTCACTTTTGAATGCTGAACCCAAAATATTGGCGAAACTTTTGGCTAACCGACTGGTTACAGTAATTAGCGAGTTGGTACACCCTGATCAGTCGGGTTTTATCCCCCAACGCAATACTGCGCTCAATCTCCGTCGTCTTCACGGCGTCATCGCGAGGGCGGGGACTCTTAGCGAGCCGGCCATCTTGGTTTCTCTCGATGCCTCGATGGCCTTTGATACGGTTGAGTGGCCATATTTGTGGGCTACTCTTGCTAAGTTCGGGTTTGGTCCGAAGTTTATTGCTTGGGTCAAACTACTGTGTGAGCAGCCGTTGGCGCAGGTTGTGGTTAACGGTAGAGTCTCGGAGCCCTTCGTTCTCGGGCGAGGCACAAGGCAGGGATGTCCTTTGTCACCGTTACTGTTTGCACTTGCGCTCGAGCCCCTTGCTGCCTGGCTCTGTTGGGAGCCTTCGCTAAAGGGTATTCGGTGGTCCCCTGACTTCGAAGATCGTATATCATTGTATGCCGATGATATTTTACTGTACCTGACGTCCCCCGTAAGTCACTAGGAGTCCTCTTTGACGTATTGAGTTCCTTTGGACGTAACTCCGGGTTGGGTATCAATTGGTCCAAGTCGTGCATCTTCCCGCTGACCGGTGATCCTCTTTCTCTGCCCAGAGTATGCCCGATCCCGGTCTCTAGTGTTGGCTTTAAGTATTTAGGGATCTTTATCTCACTTGACCCTGTGATACGCTATGAGCGTAATTTGTTGCCGCCACTCGCCCGGCTTCGGTCGGACGTCGCTGCATGGTGTGGTCTACCCTTGCCCCCCTGGGACGGGCGGCCCTGTTTAAAATGATGTCTCTCCCCCGTTTTTTGTATGCCGTACAAAACACACTTGATTTAGTGCCGGCCAGCTACTTTCGTGAAATCGAATGCCTCCAGAGAAAGCTAGTTTGGGCTGGCCGACCCCGTATTGCGTTGGCTAAGCTTACGTTGCCCTGGTACGATGGGGGCATTGCGTTACCTGATATACGGAGATACTACTGGGCATCTCAGCGGAGTGCTGTGAACCATGCCATGTACGGCCCAGTCTCGAATCCTGCATTCGGGATGAACCGGTGGCTGTTGCCCGGGGGAGATTACTACAGGGCTCTCTACTCTCGGGGCGCTAGGAAACACTTGACCGGACCCATTGAGGTGGCTGTGCGGGTGTGGGGCAGCGCGACCGCGGCTACTGGATAAGCTGTCCAGGGCGACCCCTCTGTTTGCCACGGAGAGGCTTGGTGAATTGTGGACGTCCAAGGGTTTTGATAGGTGGGACTTCATCGGTATTAGCAAGATAGGTGACCTCTGGGTTAAGAATAGAGTTAAGACCTTTGCTGAATTGAAACAGGAATACAGTTTGAATGACTCGGAATATTTCCGATACCTCCAGGTTCGTCATGCCATTGGGTCTGTTTTTCCAACCGGTTCTGATATTCCGGAGAGCTCCCCCCTGGAGGACAGGGTGCTGGACGGACATATTCCAGACAGCACTATCTCCCTTATATATAAAAAACTTATCAATACTCGATCAGACTTGCTTGCTCAGCTTCGTAGTACCTGGACTAGAGATGGGCTGGAATTGGATGATGAGGATTGGCAGGCTGCGATATCCTCTCCTAAAGAGGTTGCGATTCCGGCGCGTCTGCGACTCGTCCAGCTGAAGATTTTGCACTGAGTATATGTCACGGGTCCGCGACTGATGCATATGGGTTTTTCGGAGGATGGACTGTGTCGACGTGACTGTGGTATGATTGCTACCTTCCTTCACATCATATGGGAATGTCCGGCAGTTGTGTCTTTTTGGTCTAGAATGCATGCGGTGATGAGTGAGGTGACGAATGTTGCGTTGCTACCTGAAGTCAGGCGCTGTCTGTTGAACATATGGGAACCGAACGACTGCACTGTTGCTCAAACTCGGTGGGTTACACTGGGAAACATGGTTGCGAAGAGGGACATTGCACAATTGTGGGGATCTCAGAGGGCACCATCAGTTTCCAAATGGGAGGAAAATATGGACTGGTGCATGTTCAGAGAGAAGACTGTTTATATCTCCCGTGGCAGGCCCCAAAAATGGGGTAGGATATGGGGCCAACGGAACTCATACCGTGGGGAGATATGTGATCCCCCTTCCTTGATCGCCCTGACACTCCATGTTCCCCTTGATTATACGTTTCGGCTCCCCCCTGTATCACATTCTTGATCTGTTTCTGGCTCTGGGTCCCCCTTTCCCCACACCCTTCTTTTTCTCCTGGAGGTTCTCCTGCTTTCCATATTGTCTTTGATTGCCTCTCCCCGTATCGTATGGAACAGACAACGCTTTAGACTGCAGCCTCTTTTTTCTCTTTTCTTCGATGTTTTTGTTTGCTTGTTTTAAAAATGAAACCTTTCCATATCTTATCGTTATAGATTGGACCAACATCGTGCACCATTGCTGCCGGACCCTTGGTTGTCGGCTGATGAGATGTGTAATACTATACTGTTTTTCAGATATGTAACTGGCCGGCCCAGAGGCTAGTATGCCTGTGATTGTATTCTCTTTCATGCTCAATAAAGGTTTAAAAAAAAAAAAAAAAAAAGAAATGATATACAAAAAAGGGACTACCTATTGTTACTGCCCCATTCAATCAAGAATTAATTAGGGCGATGGCATTCTCCTCTGAGCCCCTAGTAAACAGCTAACCCATCATCAATTAGTTCAAAAGGCTGCAGAACGTCTTGTTTGTGGATTAAAAAAATAAACACGAGTTAATAACAATGGCCACTAAGCATCCTCGTTGGCTTCCAGTACACTCATGGTGTTATCACGCAACAAAATCTCAGATCTAATAGGCAATTCCTCCTACAAGTACTTAAAACTCAGACACGGAGACAGGGCTTTTCTCAGAGACCATAGTCAAAAGTTGGAATACATTCCCAATAAATCTTCACAAACCGCCTCATCCGCCTAAATTTAGAAAGGCATTAAATCCTTTTTTGGATTAATAATCATACATTTAATAAAAATAGATTGGTCCAGCACAAAGAAACCTATCCAGGTAAACGATGTGCTCTAAAGATGATCAATAGCAATAACCTGATGATTCTGTGATGAAATGCAGAAGAAACAGTACATCTACAACATTCACTCATTAGGTACACAAAAATGAAACTGTACCTCTTCGACCAGTATGTGGCCCGAGGACCTGCATTTTAGGTCACTTTGCCACAACACCCATGTAGCTGCTACATGTTTCATTTAGTAAGGTCTAACTAACTTTCCCAAGGAGATTTTTATAGGATTGCTCTGTGGCGCCCCATTGCATGGGATTAAACATCAGAGGTGTTAACTGTCTACAAGACAGAATCAGGAGCAACACAACTACCTGCAAGAAACTCCAGGTGAATACCAGGCTGACGAAAAATAAGAAGTGAGGTTGATGATCTCTGTGGTTTGCAAACCTGCAAGTCTTGTTGCAAAAACATGGTCATCAGGAACTTCAGGTACCGCAGAGCCTACATCAGCATGCCGTCCATTGCTATTTACACAGACCACATTTTCAGGCCCTAAAATTTGCTGTAGTTGGCTAAAAGCACCTGTTTCCAAGCAGGCATATTTTGTCACACACACACAATAAATATATAGCATAACAAGGTTGACGAAAACCTGTAGTACTTAAACATAACAGGGTCCCTAGTTTCCAGGCTTGTATTAGACCATAAATAACTGGATGAATAGGCTTGCCTACTTGCAGCTCACTCTGAAAATGTAGTAATCTCTATTACAATGATAGCCAAAAAGCATGAAATGTACAGATTTCCATCATTTACCAAGCAGTAGCTAACTTTGAACATTAAGGGTATTGCAAGCACAGGTCAGCTAAAAAGAAAAACTGCTTAGTGCAACTAGTATTACAGCTGTGCACGCCTGGTCTCCAATACTGTACATAATGATTCACTGGTGTTTGACATTTAGCACTTTTTGCCCCATCATGCCAGCTATTACCAAAAGTAGCTCACAACGCAAAGCATTTCCCCTCAGGTATCCCATGTTGTGCTACTGTCCCAAAGACTTCCTTCCATTAAGGTACTTCCCAATACCCAGAAAGTGTGCCTATAGAACCAAAGTCAGAAAGCATTTCTGCGCATTCTCATGGAATTCTCAAACTTGGAATTAGTACAGGATGAAGTGATGGATGCAGCATTATGGCGCAAGAGTTCAATTAAAGGATGATTGGCTGAGTAGCAAAGATATCACTCTTCCTTTCAAGTCGTTTGACGTTTTCAACTGTTAAACAGAGTTAAACAAGCATTTACAATGCAATAGGTCTCCCAGCTTAAAGTTTGAGCTATTGGCATTGTATATTACAATGTGTTACATTAACTTGTTATCAAACTCTGAATTGTTGTATAAAGATGATTTGCAAACTGTCAAATGTTGCTGAATAGTAAGCAACGTTGTGAATAATATTGTTTGCTAGTCATCCTTGGGTACCAGAGTACTTCACTTGAGGCAGCTCACTACTCTGCACTCACTACTCTGCACTCACTACTCTGCACTCACTGCTCACTACTCTGCACTCACTACTCACTACTCTGCACTCACTACTCACTACTCTGCACTCACTACTCACTACTCTGCACTCACTACTCACTACTCTGCACTCACTACTCACTACTCACTACTCTGCACTCACTGCTCACTACTCTGCACTCACTACTCACTACTCTGCACTCACTACTCACTACTCTGCACTCACTACTCACTACTCTGCACTCACTACTCTGCACTCACTACTCACTACTCTGCACTCACTACTTTGCACTCACTACTCACTACTCACTACTCTGCACTCACTACTCACTACTCGGCACTCACTACTCACTACTCGGCACTCACTACTCACTACTCTCCATTCACTACTCTGCATTCACTACTCTGCGCTCTCTGTAAGCTCACTGAAAAGTTTAGTTGTGCTATTGAATGGTCAAAGATCCTCTGTTCAATGGTACTCATTTTATCGACCTTAGAAGGATAAAAAGCCATGTAAACTCATGTGGAATCAAACAAGTGAACATGTGAGTATAGGAGAGCAAACACAGATCCTTGGAGTAGGCACATTAGCTCCTTTGGCCACCAGTGTAATACATAACTGTTACCATACCACATGTCCCAGTAAGATAACGGTGTTCGGACAGTGTAGTGACACACACAGTAGTGTGTTTTACTGCTACTGCCTGTCTTCAGAGCAGCCTGTGACCGAAAAGGGGGCTCTCTGTAAGCTCACTGAAAGTTTAGTTGTGCTATTGAATGGTCAAAGATCCTTTGTTCAATGGTACTCATTTTATCGACCCTCAGCGTGAAGGCCCCTGACAGGGCTATCAGTAACGTCATAAATCCACGTGCTTGTCCCGCGCTGACGGACTGACGCTGAGCCCTGGCAGCGCGCGCTCTTGAGGCGTGCTGGGCCACACCGCGCGCCATTCCTGGGGGTGGCAGAGCCTTCCAGCGCCGCTGCAACAAAATGATATGTAAACACACTGGAAACCCAACCCTGGAGAAGGGTTCAGCGAGGGGCAGCCAGGTCAGGCTGTCCCCAGCTGTGGGGGGAGGAGGTTTTCAACACACGCTAATCTGAAAGATAAAGAAAGGATGGCAAAAAAAGTCGACCCGTAGCCCCCCTGCCGGAGGAATACCAAAAGGAGGCCAGAAAGCCTTTTGGTGAGTCTATGGCGACCTGGGGAGTTAACACATCAAATGGCTGCTAGAATATCAAAGGGCTGACCCCAGGACACTTCCCATGCCCCAGTGTCTGTACTCAGGCAGGCTATGCTGATGTCGTTATAACAGCGAGGCCTGGGGCTACCAGCCAGAAACATCTGCCATTCTATCTCGTCCTTTCTCAAGCAGTTGTACCTCAAAACTTCAAAGTGCAGCAGGTCGAGCGCATTTCATGGAGATCAGGCGGCATTCACCACATGATTTAGTGAGCTTCGCCATTTATTTGACTTCTTTTTTCCAAGTAAGGGATACAAGTCTACCTCCATAATCACCCGTGCCCCCATATCTCAGCTGCTGCCTTTTTATCAAGGAATATTACCCAAGAACCAAGGAGACGCGAGTCGAAACTGCACAACTGCAGAGGCGGGCATTGAGAGGATTTCAAGCAAAAGACCATAATAATGCTACACTCTGGAAGCACTGCCTCTTTAAACGGGATTTGTCAGAGAAATGCGGAAGCTCTCAAAGATCTCAACAGTCACAGACTTATTTTGCTCTATTTAAGGTGCGTTAGTTGGAGGCAGCTTATAGGATTTGAGAGTAAAGGTTCCAGCACAGGTCATTATTGTAAGTGGCATACTAGCGCCATTTTTGGTGGTAGGGAAACCCTACTTATCAGAACACGTCTTCTAGGAAATAATTATAGCTGTTTCAATCTAGATTGAACTATGAAGCGCATAATATCTGCTATTCCTAAAAATCACCTGGCACCTCTCAAAGTCTCACTGCATGCCTCCGCTCTCTTGCCCCATTTGAAGGGGAGGATGTTCTGGCCATATCACTTTGGTCCTCCACAGCGATGGGGTTAACGCTGCTCAAGCAGGAGTAGTGTTCGCCGCTGGATCTGGAAAGCGCATGCGTGCAATCACACGCATGCGCGCTAAACGGCCAGAAGTGGGATCACAGACCGGCAGAGACGGGCAGCGGGCAACGAGAGGAGAAACCGGCGGAATCCAAGGACTGCACGGAAGAGAACAGGACCGGACAACTTAGTTGTAGGAGGTAGGAGGGGGTATCGGTGCACGTGTGTGTGTGTGTGTGTGTGTGTGTGTGTGTGTGTGTGTGTGTGTGTGTGTGTGTGTATGCGACGGCGGGGGGGCCTCGGCGCACTCGTGTGTGTGTGTGTATGCATGGGAGAGTGTGTGTCTCTGTATGTATGTATGTATGTATGTGCGTGCGTGCGTGCATGGGTGCTCGTGTGTGTGTCTGTGTCTGTGTGAATGCGCATGCGTGTGGGAGCTTCCCAGGAGACAGCAGCTGGCCACAGCGCTCGTTCGCGTGCGCGTGGCCAGCTCTAATCGCCTCCTCGGAGACAAAATGCGCGCGGCCGGTACTGTCTCCTGGGGAGCACAGTCAGTGACAAAAGATCTCCTGGCGGACACAGCGCTGACGCGCTGTTAAACGCCAGGAGACCTAAAAACAAAACAAACATAGTATTATAATCATATGCTATAACAAATATATATTTTTTAATGTTGCACGCTGCAACAAATAGTGCACAATCATAGGCCACCTCGGTCCCTCCTTGCCAGCTTAACTGTTTCTAAAATGGAGGACATGAGTGGGTGGGTGGTTGATTCAGTGGGTGGGTTCACTCAAGGGGAGAAAGCAGGTCCAACATCCCAATGACCACTCCACCTGGTAGAGTGCTACAGGAAAGGGGTGTAGTAAGCAAGTGGGGATAGGTTAAGAAGGAATGGAAGAGGAAAGTCCCACATAACTGGTCTGCCGAGTTAACAGAGCACGTTTGACAGCCATTTTATCTTCTTCAGTCTCATGCCCTCCTCACAGGCATTGACAAGAGAGGACGGAGGGAACTTTGGCAAGACTACCGGCTACAAAGGGTGGGGAGAGAAGTACAGGACAGCAGTTTAGAAACTGAATAACATCCACGATGTAAGAATAAGGCATTGACCAACACCATGAAAATTCTTAAACCACACAGTGCTCTCACATGAAGCCCAAGCAAAATTTTATGGATGCATGTTAAAGTTAAAAAACATCTTTACATTTAAACCTCAAATTGACAAAACGTGTAATTTATGTAATATACAGATTGCCATTGTCAAGAAGTGCATCCAAATGACTGCAATTGTTTTTTCAACGACCAAATTGCCCAAATACACAAGTGCACAGAAAAAGATATATATCACTGACAGAAATTACTGCCTTTTACCGAAACATTTAATATTCAGAAACAAAGACAGCAATGCTCACAAAAACTCACAGTAAAAGATAAACAGATAACAGAAAAATAAACGAGCAACCCGTAACGTTTCGATGTTTGCAGCTATAAGTGCCCCACACCCATTATCTACAGTTTCCACCCCAGCGTCGAGGCACAGGGAGAAGCTGTGGGTGTGTCAAGGTTACACCCAATTAGCCCATTGTAAGCTTCGGCGAGTCCAGCCAGAAGTGGAGAATAGAATAATAGAAAACCCCCATCCCTTCAAAGAAAACTAGTGCTTCCTAGGGCTGATATCTCTGAGCAACGTTCAAGAGCGGACCTAAAAAACATTTTATTCTAACCGCAAAAATAAAGGTGAACAATTGTGTAATAGTCTACATTTTAAGCTACAAAGCTTCGAAAGACGGTTCTCCAACCCCAGGTTTCTCCAAACCTTTCTATCAGGAAGTGGCTAAGATGTTATCAACATCTTAGGATATAGTTCCATAAAAAAAGCAAGGGAAAAAACGAATTACACACTTCTTTAAGCAAACTTTCTGAACTGAGGTAAAAAAATAAAATACAAAATGAATAAGTGACAGGCAGGTGCAGTTAATGTAGCCATGCTCTGCATATTCCAAGTAAGAAAAAGCATCAGGATGGAATATGATAAATATATATTCATTTCAAATCAAAGACGATAAAGTGGTTTGGGGATATCGGATAGAAAATCAAAGGGTTGTGCGGGGGAGAGGGGTATCATGTTTGACCAGCTAGCCACAGATCAAGCTTGGTCAAAAAGAGTTAAAAGGAAACATTACAAATATGACTGAAATGGGGTTCTGCGAAAATCATCAAGTGCACCCTCCCTGCACACAAGTAACAGCTGTAACCCCACTGGGCAGTAGAGGATTGACAGCAGCAAAAGTGATACGGAGTTCCTTAAGAAGAGGCGGTCTTTTTTACCGGTCATTTGCTATAGAGACGGCCTACTGGTTATCTCCAGGCTTTTCTCATTGTGTCTACCAGTCCACTGCAACCACATCCTTCACCCATTTGAGTGGGAAGTGAATGAGGCATCTGAATGCATATATGATTATACCAGGAGTGCATGGCACATATGGATTTGCCTTCACAGGCTTCCATTCGGAGTATAGCAAAATCCACTGGTACCCAAGATGGAGGAAGAGGAAGAAATCAGAGAGCTAATGTGAACTGGAGGGGCCTTTTCAGTCATTCCATATATCTCTGTAGTGTGCCAGACTAGATCGCGTTTAGTAGAGAAGATAATGCGTCTCTCTGCAGAAAGGAGTTCCCTTTGCTCCCTGGGAGGAAGACCCACTGACTGATTAAAAGGTAGCCAAGTGGGGCAGCGTGCAGACCTTTAGTGCCCTTGTTTTTGCTCTCTCCTAAGAAAGTTACACCTCACCACCCCTTCACACTTTTACTCTTGACAAAAACCATGACCAGACCAAGTTACCTTTAAATCACTAATCACTAAACTGCGACCTTCTTAGAACCTGTTAGAGGTAAACAATTGAAATGCACAAAGTCTGTCAAACTTCTAGCCAGATACCAAAATGTCCTGATCAGATGTCTGGGCTTCCACACCAGTGGAGATTGGAAAAATCCTCAGAGCACCAGGGCTTGGGTAATACTGCCATCTCCCCTGCACCAGTAACCTAGGGAAACTAGACAAGTCTGCTAGGAGAGGCTGCCTCAACTTTGCTCAAGAAGTGACTAACTTTTTAGAGTGGGTGATGGAAGTACCCTTGCATGAGTAGGACGCTTCTGTGAAAGAGGGGCAGAGAAGGGTCCTAGTGAGGTGACTTGAAGCCACCACGGAGATCGAGCGAGCTGAACCACTGTGCTGTGGGTGAGGCTCGGAGTACTGAGTGAATCCCCAACAGAGGCATCCATACCATCACCTAGTTTGAAATGTTTTGGCTGAGAATTCAACAGAACGAGTTCTGAAGTTCTTTAGTGCCGGCAAAGTACTTCAGAGCTGGAAGAAGCCAACTGCTGTCACAGATGAATCACAAGAAAAGACTTGCACCTGAGACTGGCATCAATGCTGCGACCTGCGGTGGGCACCTAGCTTTTCTGGATTGGGACTGAACCCGAGAAGACACCAACCAGCAAGACTGAAAGCACCCTAATGCAGTCTAATCACTCATGTTGGCACTGCAGTTTCTGATCCGTCAACAGGCGCTTGCTGGTAAAACCTTAAACGAAGATCCTGACCTGTGCAGAGCGGTTATACCGCACTGCGCGCTAAAGAGACGCATTGTGCTTGATTTACAAGCATTTTTAAAAACTCCTAATTTTTCATTTTCTTTAGGTTTTAATTTATTATTCCCCTGTTTTTAAGGGCTGCTCCTCCACACTTGCACAATAATCGGTATTACACCGCGTTTTGCGGGTCCCTGATCCTTTTGTTTCTGCCCCTCGGCAGTTGAATTGTTTGGCGGCCATCTTAGGTGAGGGCAGCACGCCGGTCGGGCAGTGCTCGCTCTAGCGCCCAAGGACGCTCGACCCCCTCATAAAGGAGATCATGCTGACGCGCAGCGGTCACGCGCAGCAGGAACGCCGGATCACTGCCGGAGTCACGCCAGAGTCCAGCCCGTCTGCGCCCGTCCGCGCTGAGGACGGGCTGCAGGACGGGCAGCTCATTGACATCTCGCACTCCAGCTCAGGTTGGTTAACTCATGATAATTTTCCCAATCGTCTGACGTATTCTGCACTTACTTTAACATCTTTGCGATCCCGCACACCTGTCTCCTGTACCACCTGTACTCTACCTACCCATTACTTTACCTGTGCAGGCTGTGGCTTTTCTACCGGTAAAATGTTGCTTTCTAAGACACAAACTACCAAGGCACATTACCGGGGCAAAAGGAAGGCCACTAAGAAACTTCAGACTTCCCCTCCTCTCCAATTTTGGAGTATTAACTGTAGATCGCTCCCTAAAAATAAATTCAATTTGTTTGATTTTATAAATGAAGAGTCGCCAGACGCATTGTTTTTGACTGAGACCTGGCTCCACGAAAGCTCTGGACCTGACATTGCTATAGCCGTTCCTAACAACTACGTGATGGTACGTCAGGACAGGGCTTCCGGGAAGGGTGGGGGGGATCGCTATTATTTTTAAAACCATCTACCAATGCAAGTTGGAGTCGTTTTCCCTTCCTGGATGTGAGGCTGCTCTATTTAAATTAACGATTGGCCCTCAACTAACGCTTTCTGGTCTTCTAATATATCGCCCTCCGGGCAAAGCTGGCCCTTGGATATCGTCATTGGCCGATATTATATCCCCTGTACTACTTAAATCGGCTAATTTCACCATTCTTGGTGACCTTAACATCCATCTTGAAGATGTCTAAGGTACTCTCAGTCAGTCGCTATTGTCAGATCTCAAAGTTTTTAATCTTTTACTTCGAAATTCTGGGGCTACCCATTCAGCAGGTCACTTGTTAGATCCAATCATTTCTAATTTACCTTATGACTGCTCCCAAAGGGCCCGCCCACTAGAATGGACTGACCATTTTGCGGTACACTTCATGTTACCTCTCTCTTTACCTAATGCTAAGCCTTGTGTTGGTAAGAGCAAGCCTTCTTATCGGTGGGACAAGCTTAATATGGTGGCATTTAATCAACATCTCACTGAATCTATTCAGATTCTGGAAAAATCTGGATCAGAATCTAATGCTGTAGTTTCCCAGTGGCTAAGGGATGCTGTAACTGCATTCCTCCCTCCTATATCTAATAACCACAGATCCCTTCATCCTCCCGCACCTTGGTTCTCTGAGGAGTTAAAATCATAACGAACCAAGTGCAAGGCATTAGAAAGAAAATGGAGGCTCTCCTATTCAACCCCCAGTAAGGCAGCTTATAAAGAAGCACTAAGAGCTACCATGTTAACTGTAAATTGGCCAAGGCCACCTTCACGGCATCCACGATCACCCAGGCTCAGAACTGTCCGCGGACTCTTTTTGCAGTGGTGAAGAGGCTAACAGGAGCAGATACGGTACCTTCTCCTCCAGCTCTGGATAAACCACAGTGTGATGCCATTGCAGATTTCTTTATCTCTAAGGTGGAGCGTATTCACAAATTTTTGTCTACCTCCCCGCCATCTGCTGAGTCCCTACTGGCGGCTACTTCTGGCAGTCTTCCCCTCCCTTCAACGTTCATCAACGACTGGTCTCTGTTTGATGACATTACCTTTTTATCGTACCTGAACAGTATCAGGTCAGGCTCCCCTCGGGAACCTGTTCCTATGAAAATTCTAAAACTGTTGGACCTCGAGCCACGGAGAGTCCTAATGAGACTTTTGAATACATCTCTTACAGAGTCTATGGTGGCACAGGAGTGGAAGCATGCCATGGTCGTTCCCTTGTTGAAAAAGACCGGCACGGACATCACGAACTTAGCCAATTTTAGGCCCATATCCCTGCTACCTGCATGTTCTACAATTTTGGAACGACATGTGAACACCCAGCTCAATTCGTTTGTCGAAAATGTGGGATATCTTCATCCGTCCCAATCCGGGTTTCGCGCTCATTATTCCACTGAATCCGCACTCCTCGGGGTGACGTAGAGGCTTCGGCACGGTATCGATCGCGGGGAGACCTTTGCACTCATCCTTTTGGATTTGAGTGCAGCGTTCGATACCGTGTCTCATTCCATCCTTCTTGACTCTCTCCGCTCCCTTGGTGTTGCTGGATCTGCGCTGGCCTGGATTGCCTCCTTCTTAGGTGAACGCACCTTTCAGGTGTTTTCGACAGAAGCTGAATCTGCTGTCTACTCATCAGCATACGGCGTCCCCCAGGGGTCGATTCTCAGTCCTTTGCTGTTTAATATCTATATCAGACCCCTTGCTACCATCGTGGAGGACGCCGGCTTGACAATCTATTCGTATGCTGACGACACGCATTTTGTGTTCTCTCTCTAGCAGTGAGGGCCATGAGGTCTCTGCCTTGAAGTCTGGCCTATCACGCGTTGCTGCTTGGATGCACGACCATCTGCTCAAGCTCAACGGTGATAAGACCAAGGTTGTTATCTTGGGCAAGAATAAAGATCTGTGGGGCCCTCGACATTGGCCCTGCGACATGGGTCCTCTGCCGAATCCAGCCCCCGTAGCCCGCAACCTCGGTTTCCTCATCGACGATAGGCTCTCTATGAGACAGCAGGTAACAAAGGTCGCTGCAATCTGTTTTTCCACCTTAAGATGGTTGCAGAAGATCTTATGGATGCTACCTTGCTCTACTCGGAGAACTGTCGTCCAGGCTCTTGTGATCTCCCGCATTGACTACGGGAATGTGCTTTATCTTGGGGCCTTATCGGCCCCAATAAACAAGCTTCAGGTGGTGCAAAACTCGTCAGCTCGCTTAGTATGCAATGTACCCCGGAGTTCTTCCGCAGCTAAGGCTCTGCGTGACCTTCATTGGCTTAAGGTCCCGAACCGTGTACAATTTAAAACCTTATGCATTCTTTTTAAAATCCGGCAGGGTTCTGCCCCTAAATACCTGCAGAACCTGGTTCAAGTCTATAAGCCTGGTCGTACTTTAAGATCTTCCACTAGTGGCAATTTCTTGGTCCCCAGAATTAAACTGGCCAAAATGGGCGGCCGCTCATTTTCCTATCTTGGTCCAAAGATGTGGAATGTTCTTCCGCCGGCCCTGAAAGCCGAGACTGATCTCCTCCCTTTCTGAAAAAAACTGAAGAGTCTTTTGTTTAATTGATCCTTCTGTACTGTCTGTTCTGTTTGGGCTTTTGCTTGCTTTCTTTCTCTTGTCTATCCCTGGCGCCGGGAAACCCATTGAGGGTAGCTGCGCGCAATATAAGTTTAGATAAATAAATAAATAGCGGAATTGGCACAGAGCACAGATGTGTCAGCTGGGCCTGTGTCACAACACTAACCTTTCTACTCAATGGGCAATATCGGAAGCCACCCTCCAGTGCAGTGTGCTCCTGCAGACAAAGATGGCAGCAGATGTGCTGTGCTTCAACATAGCTGTACAGACATGGTTGGCAGCAAAATAGTCTTTCGAACCTTGTCATGAGGAGCAGAGAGGAACTATTAGAACATGTGAAGCACTGTGAAATGCATCTCCAAGCACTGCCTTTAGCACCCCAGAGATTCCACAACCTCTGGGCATCGGCCCAAAATAAATGTCCTGCCATAACCGGTCTCCATAGTTAATGCAGGTACTGTTTCCATTAGTACCAGTTAGATGTGCCTACTGTAAATTATGTCAGTACATCAAACTGATT
The DNA here is from genome assembly GCF_964261635.1 of Lissotriton helveticus. Classification (NCBI taxonomy): domain Eukaryota; kingdom Metazoa; phylum Chordata; class Amphibia; order Caudata; family Salamandridae; genus Lissotriton; species Lissotriton helveticus. The sequence goes on along the minus strand of NC_136068.1, from coordinate 126,008,744 downwards.
GTGTGAGTAAATGTCTGGACATACAGTGATGTGTTAACTTTTATTCAATGCTTCTTGAGTGCTGAGCTTCTAACTCCTTATCACCTCCTTGGGTAAGCCTTCGACTGCTGGATTTTGCTACCCTGAGATTCATGTGCACCTGGTGATTAGTTCAGTGTCCAATATGAAGGTTAAGTCCTGGGACCCCAGTGGTAAACAGCCTAGTCACTCAAATTAAGTGCAACAACCCTGTCTGACGTAGGGCTCTTGAAAAAGTACGCACAAGGATGATAACCTAATTATTGGTGCTCCAATCACAGAAGGGGTGGGTATGTCATTTATTTAGGGTAAAATGGTGTAGACCAGCATTTTGGCTTTGGACATCAGTAAATTCCAATATCCAGTCATAAAAGAGGACAAAACGTTTTGGTGGTGTAGTAGGATCAATTACATTTGGTACGCTGTTTGAACATTTGCAATTAAAAAAGACACACAGTAAAATGTTACCATAAAACAAGTGGAAACCGATTCAAAATAGTAGGCCAAATGAGCATAGTGCAGAACTGAGTCTAACGCTCTTATTTTAGTGTCTGTCCCCTTCCCCCCCACAAATTTAGTTAAATACATCACTTTCATTTGGCAAGACTACCTACATCGTGGCATCAATAGGAGGTAGCACTCATAATCTGTGTCCACAGACCATAAACAGGCCAGCTTTTCTGAATATCTTTCTTTGGACTAACCACTTTAAAGGAGGAGCATAAAGTTTTCAGTTCATTTCACCTGCCTTCTTATAAATTACAGAAGTCTGCTCTTTTTCAAGCTAAAATTCACTGAGTCAAGTACGCCAGCCCAAATTTGAATGAAAATAACTGAAAATGTGAAATAAATAATGCTGCTTCTAACTTGTATACTTGTACTGGAAGATGGTGTCCTTAGCCTAAACACCGGAAGGTTGGGCAGTATTCCAGATGCCAGTGGTGGTATGAAATGCACCCTTCACCCAATTATACCCTTAAAAAAAAACTCTTGCATAAAGACAAAATGAAACCTTGCTAAAACGGCAATGCTGAACGTTAACCATCAGCACTGGAACCCACTTACAAGGCTACGGCGGTTACATTATTAGTTAATCCCCTTCGTCTGCACCGCAAAAATCCTCAGGTGGGATGAGGAAAGATGAAAAGCTAATTCAAAATTCAGTGTCTAACCTCTAGCTATGAAAAAAATTAAGCATTGCACTACATTCTACACAAGAGCAACATAGCTGCCAAGGTTTCAAATTGCTATGTGTGACATTTTCATCATTTCACTGTAATTATGAGTGACATTTCAATGACTAGGAGTGACATTTTGTCGCAAGCAAAATCATGTAATGTAGACGAGGCAACAAACAAATATCAGAAATGTCACCCATTTGAGGAACGAGAAACTAAGATCTTAAAACTGCTGGAAAACACCAGAATTATGGAGAGCGAGCCACACATTACAGCCAACCAGGACACTATTAGCTTTGAATACAGTACTGCTTGTTTAACCCCAATACAGCACTGCTGAGCGGTGTCTTCTTCAGTTGGAGCACGAGTGCCTGCTGCCCAGCCCCGAAACACCAGATCTACCAGTGAGCTGCGAGTGCGGCTGTCACAGAACACTACATACACCAGGCTCTTGACTTACTAAAGTAAGTGACACCGGCTGTGCTGAAAGTTGACAGGCACCAGTGTGGTCACTGCACGCTGGCACTGTCTGCACTGATTAGGGCTGCCTAGGGCTCCAGAGCTCTCTTGGTCCTGGTAGTAGGTATCTCAGGCCAGTTCTCTAGTAATCTATGTGTTGCCCAAGCATCCAACAGTGGCTCAGGAGATTGTGCCAAGCGGTTTTGTGGCCTGGCAGGATATGTTGGCCGAGTAAGTTGTGGAGTGCATCACTGCCTGCTGCCCAGCCCCACGGTAGGCTGTCACAAGATAATTACAAACTGAACACCGGGCTCTTAGCTGACGCCGCAGCGGGCTGTGCAGAGTGTTAGACCGGCGTTGGTGTGGTTGCCGCATGCTGGCGTTACTTTTAGGCAAATTTTAAGTGAAGCAGTCACTTTTTTTTTTACGTTGTGTGGCCGCGGCAAATGCTTCAGTGGTAAGGCCACGGCCACGTTTCTGGGCCTGGCTCGGCAACTCTGGCTCCATTGTGGTGTGAACTTGTGCTCTAAGCACCTACTCACTCAGCCGCCAGCGCCTCGGACGGCTCCCTTCGTTCACATTGCTGGATAATTTTAACAAAATTCATGCGGTATGCAAGCAGCAGCACTGCCATTGCCAGGGTAGTCGGTCTTTGCCAAAACTTTTCAATTAAACATTAGCTGAATGCGCAGCCGCAGGTCATCACGTGTCCGCACCTCATCCTGTTTTGTGCCACAAACCTTGCCCCAAGGCTACAGCAGTAGCCAATGAATCTGGGCACACAGACTCACTGCTGTTTTATGTATCCAAATATAAGCTGTGGCCCAAGGTGTGGGGAGGGACTGATCCTATATTGCAATTAACGTTAACAACTGCTAGAGCTGGACTCAGCGCCCGCTGCCGCTCCAGTTTCGCTGCTTGATTGTGGTGATTTACTAGAGTTCCTTGACAGCTCTGGAGGCGCTATTATGCATGACTTCGCATTTCAGTGCAGTGATGCGGACCACCACTCTGAAATGCGTTAGTCTAACGTCTGATGCGTGGCACTTGGCAGGACTGGAGCAACTCCACCCACAACCACTTGTCAGAACTGGATTGGAAAAAGAAAATACACACACACAGATCACAGAGGATTTGTTCTTCGATCGAGGAGGAGAGCCCTTATTTAAAAAAAATAGAATCCCCATTATGTAGGCTCAGATACATCCTCAAATAGCATGAAGAGGATTCTGGGACGTGAAAGCGAGCCTCTCTGGAGTCACCACCCACTCAGCAACGACCTAACGGTGAAACCTGTTCATAGAGAACCAATACACGCACCCTCAAAAATGGACTCAGTTTTCCAAACTGATGTAGGACTGGTGAAACTAAAGTATGTGATCGAGTAGAACGGGTTTCATATAATAGTAGAATAATTGTCAGACAGAAAAATCTTCGTTTTAACAAAGCTGACTAGAAGCGGTGTCAAGTTGCGCTAAAATAAGAGCAAAAGATATAACCTGCGACAAGCAATCTACATTTTTTTGATGATGATTGATTGATACTTTATTCGATATTGTCATATCATAAAAGTACATTAATTCATAAAACATTGAAGCTAAAAATTTACATTTCATGTTAAAAGTGCTAAAAATACTATATACATTTAAAAACATAATACATAACCAGATTACATGACAATACTAAATTATCAATATTAAAAATATTGTTAATTAATAACCGTATCTAGATGGTCTAAGGATTAATGGCATTACGTATCCTCATGCGAATAAGCCAAGCACTTGATAAGTATTTTGCCACACCACAAACAATAAAAAGGGGAGACGTATTAGTTGTAATAATGCGGAGGGCAACCCGGAAATCTCTAACCCCCAGCTCCCTACAAACTGGTCTCAGCCATCTATGTCTTGCCCTCTTATAAGCTTTACAGCCAAACAGGAAGTGTGGCAGGGATTCTGTTTTGCAGGGACAACAAGGGCATGCACCGTTAGGGGCCCTTGAGCCTTTCCAACCTTTAGTGAAATAATTAAGTGGTAAAATTCCATACCTCATCTTTAGAAAGATCACTCTGTCTCTAGGTGTTCTGATGAGATCTAAAAAAGGTTCCAGCTTCCTAATTGGTTTGTGTTCTATGAACTGCATGGTTAAAGTACCCCAGCTTGGGTTCCTCTGTTCTTCTGCCTCCACCCACTCCCAATAGATTTTCTTTATTACTTGTTTTGGGGGTGGGGACTGAGAAATCCAGGATTCAATCAAACCCAACTTCAACACCATCTGTTTCAGTTTGTTTACCCAATGTATTTTACCACCGGTGTTCAGTGTAATCCGTTCGTCCAACACCAGGGCATAGTTTGCTAGCTCTGGGGTCCTCCTTAGGCGCACCCAGAACAGCAACGGGTGCAAATTAACTACATCTGAGATAGAGCGTTTGCCCATATCCAGATACAGTGGTTTCAGCGGGGTTGAGGCCGGTAAGGAAACTAATTCCCTTTTACATTTATTCTCTGCTCTGGCCAAGACCTGGACATTTTCTCCACCCCATAATTCTGCCCCATATGTCGCAGAAGGCAGTGCCCTTCCTTCATACACAGCAAGAGCCGGGGCGATAGGTCTACTAACTGATAATCGCTGGCTCCTCAGGATGGCACCTGAGACTCTCTTAAGGTTTAGCAACATCTTGGCTATGTGGGAATCCCACCTCATTTTACTATTAATCCTGATTCCCAGATAGTCAAATTCCTCCACCACCTCGAGTGGAGATCCATTAAGGGTAATCTGGGATTTCCTTCCCTGTTTAGAGGGGGGTAACACCATCAACTTTGTTTTAGTCGTGTTGATGGTGAGTCCACGTTCATAGCAAAACAGGCTGAATTTATCCAATAATTTTTGCAGGCCCGTTGGAGTTTTAGCCAACAGTAGGGTATCGTCTGCGAAGAGGAGGGTAGGCGTTTTCTCCCCGGCCAGGACCGGGGCATCGGCACTGTCCTCCCTCAAATGATCTACAACCCCATTAACAAAGAGAGAGAACAGTGTTGGGGCCATCACACAGCCCTGCCGTACACCCCTATTCACAGACACCCTCCCTGTTAGCTGCCCCTGGCTCCCCCTCCTAATCCTAGCATAACTGTCCTCGTGGAGCTTAACTATCAGTTGCAGAAGATAGCATGGGAACCCCATGTCCATTAAGACCCTCCAGAGTTTTTCGCGTGGAACTAGGTCAAACGCACTTTTAAGGTCTACAAAGGCCAGGTAGAGTTTTCCCTTCATAACGGTGACTGTTTTCCAATAGTTTGCCCAGAATCTGAAAACCTGATCCATTGTCCCCACATTTTTGCGAAATCCTGCCTGGAAGTGGGAGAGTATATTCCCCTCCTCTATCCAACTGTCTATTCTATTCACAATCACCCGGCCAACTACTTTCTGCATAGCATCGATTAAACTAATCGGCTGTAGTAGGCTGGGTCCTCCCTATCACCTTTCTTGTAAATTGTAACTACTTCTGCTCCCTTCCAGGAGTCGGGGACAGGGTGACCACCAAGGATTAAGTTTATCAATGGGGCAATAAAGTTAGACCACAACTTGGGTTCATGTAAAACAAATCACCTGGTATCCCATCCTGGCCAGCCGCTTTTGCAGGGGTTATATTCCTTATAGCTACAGCTACTTCCTGGGCTGTGAAGGGCTCAGTGGATATAGTCCCGAATCGCTCAGATACACCCTCAAATAGCATGAAGAGGATTCTGGGACGTGAAAGCGAGCCTCTCTGGAGTCACCACCCACTCAGCAACGACCTAACGGGGAAATCTGTTCATAGAGAACCAATACACGCACCCTCAAAAATGGACTCCGTTTTCCAAACAGATGTAGGACTGGTGAAACTAAAGCATGTGATTGAGTAGAACGGGTTTCATATAATAGTAGAATAATTGTCAGACAGAAAAACCTTCGTTTTAACAAAGCTGACTAGAAGCGATGTCAAGTTGCGCTAATAAAAGAGCAAAAGATATAACCTGCGACAAGCAATCTACATTTTTGTACAACAAACTTGAAAATAAAATCGCGATGTTAAAAGGTATACAGAACACCTAAGATTACTGTCTTCACCTTCTGACCACGAAAGCATGGCTGGCTACACACAAACACGTAGAAGGAGGGGAGGACAAGGTTGTGGCTTGGCGCAAAAACGCGTTTGTATTTTACGAGCTTTGCAATTCTAATCTTGGACGCCAGGTGGCTCTGTTCCCACTAGTTCAGGAAAGGAAACACAAACATGTAGGTCAGTTGTTCCCCACACGCTATCTGACACAGTTTTACAAGATCACATCGGCTATTTTCATGAACACCTGGTTCATGGAAGCTGCTGGCGTAATCCAAAATGATCCCCACACAGACAAAATAAATGTGCCCAACACACCCATCATTTCCTCCATTTCAGTGCTAGGCAGGATAATGGCGGAAGGACTGGTCGCAAACTGAAGGGGGAACAAATGTATCCGTTCCTGAGCCACAAACCTTCCCCCAACCCTTGCCCATACCGAGGAAGGATCTTCGCGTAATGCCGACCTTGGAAACGTGCGTTTCCAGGGAAACAAGCGCAGTGCAGCCGCTGTGGAGTAAAATGTCAGGTCTGAGCTTGTACAGTCCTTCGCGCACCTCTGGGTCCCTCCAGAAGCAGCGGGAACCGAGGGGCGCGGGGGCCAGGGGACTGGCACAGCGAGGTCAGGAGAGGACAGGCAAGAAGAAAACAGGATGTTATGGCATGCGGGTAACTGTACAGCGCATATGGCACAAATGTGTCTTGCAGCTTCATATATTGCGCGTTATTTATTTATATGCACTTTTGCATAGTGCAAACGAGACAATGGTCACTGCGAAATAAAATAGCAAAATCAGAGCGCGGATAATTAAATCGTTAGGCTTCAGATAGGAAAACACAACTCAAAAGTAGATTATATCAAGAGCGACAGATGTATTCAGTAGCGATTTCTTCATCAGGAGGAGTTGCAAGTTCTCCCTGAAGGATTCAAACAAGGGATCAAACAATGGATCAGTGCATATTTCACGCAGGGTCGAGTTCCAGATCTTGGGTGCCCTCCCCCAGAAAGATCAGGAGGTAGTTCTTGGTTTCTTGAATACAGGCGAATCCGAGAGAAAGGATTCAGAAAGTCTGAGAGAAAGACTACTTATATTTAGGGGTGCCACAATGCAGAGCCTCATGGGCAGAGGATTATCCGCATAAGCGTGATATGGTTCAAAACATCTTACCCAAGACACCAATATTGTGGCCACGCTGAAAGGGTCTCCAAGCAACACAAAGTGTATATGAGGGATTCCTAGGAGTAGAGTATTCACATACTCCAATCTGAAGAGGACTAGTGATGGGATCATATTTTTTAAGTCTAGCTCGGGAGGGAATGGTTTTGACACTTTGGAGATTGAGAAAGTAGTGATCATTCTTATCAGAAGCGCATATACAAGTTTGAAGGTTCAAACTCCTGCACAAGTTATTTTGTACAGTCTTTCATGGGTTCAGCTTCAAGTCTTCCCTTCCAGGTGGTTGAGGGACAACCAAGCTAGGATGTCATTTACAGTTGGATCCAATAAGAATATGCCCTCCGAGGTGACACTATCAGATCAATGTAGAAGCTGAAGAGGATTTGAGATAGTAGGGAGTCGCTAGGATCCCTTGCTGTATTGGGGCAGATTTGCTGGGACTGGTTGACACAATAAGAGCAGCAATGGCATAAGACTGCTCCCCTTATCCCCAATCTCTTTTTCAGAATGTAAAGCAGGATACTGTGAGTGAGCTTGTTGCGTGTCGCTGATAGGTCGAGGGGTATGAGTAGGCTGGAGTCTCCTTTGTCATGTAAGTGGAGAACATTGTCCAACTTTAGTAGCAAAGCGGTTTCTGTGCTACAGCCAGGTCTGAAGCCAAACTGAAAGCTATTAGTAGGTTACGGTCTTTGATAAATTGTATCATTTGAGTAAAGATGCAGCTTTAAATAATTTTGGCAAGAAACTGAAATTGGTGAATTGGCGGAAGTTGTTGAAAACTTCTACATGTTTTTTTTTCAAGTTTGGGGTAACCTGTCCTTTTTTTTTTTTAGGAAGTTTGCTACTTTGTTCCTTACTGGACTCAGCTGATCAACTCCTAGCTGATACAGGGCAAAGTGGGTACTGACCTCTTTAAATAGTGAGGTGGTGATCAGATCTGATTACTGCAATACTTATCTTATATTAGCTATTGTATTACTAAGCTTGCTTTCCTTCACCATACTTTACTTGCTGCAAGTTGCATTGCTTTTTGGAAATTAAAGTAGGGCTTTGGATTTATGTTGAGTTGTTCGGGAGCAACATTTCTATTCTGTTACTGCTTGGCATCTTTCTTAGAAGAGTTAGGCATTTTTCGTTGTTGGGACGTTGTGTTTGATAATATTCTCTGGGATGTTTTGTCTCCTGAACTGAAGAATGCAGCTTTAAATTTGAAGATTTGGGGTTCGTACTTTCTTCTCTCAAAGTATCTAGAGATTTCTGGATGAAGGATATGAGCTTCAACTACGGCCTACTAATCCAAGTTGCCTTCTTTAATTGTTCAGTTCCTTGCTAAACCAATCTGAGGAGAACTTGTTTTAAGCCCCCTCAGATTACATGGGGTCAAACCTTTCATGTGTGCCTCTGTTTAATTGAGTTGAGTTGTTATGCGAATTAACAAAAACATTTTTATGGGATTTTGCAGATGTAATTTGATACCCATAGCCAACTCACGAGTGTTGATGTGCCTTGTATCTGTGACACATTGTTGTGATCTGACCGTTTCTCTGGTCTTCAGTAAATGCCGGGAGAAGAAAAAAAAAAAAGAGACAGGGGAGTTATGTGGATTCAAAACAGATTGTACCTTTCTTTACATTTAGGAGGTTCATGGGAGTCATCTGCTTACAGAGTAATATAAGATTGTTGGTATTGAGGCAAGCAGGTAATTGTGCTACCTGGGTATCAGACATCATCACGGTGCAAAAAGAAGTCACCTACAATGATGTCATTTGACAATAGGGGGAAGCTTTGAAATGAGCTCCATAAATTCTTCAACGAAATATTGGTTTTCACCAAGAGCACAATAGATAATATGCATCTTGTAAGAGTTGGATTCTAATCTCAGGAGATTAACTCCCAAGCACCCATACGAGCAGGATTTTCGTACTTTGAAACACCCCACTCGCAGCCAGGTGCTGGGGATGACAATGGGGGACCAACTATGTCAGGCATCAGGATGGAGTGTTTAAGTGAGGAATAGGATGTCATGGGCTAGGATTGTCTTAGTTATCTCTTTACAATTCTTTGCAGAGGATGTGCAGTTAAATATGCACTTTAAGTTGGACAGTATTAGTTCAGTGGAATAAGGGGGATCTGCCAGAGGGTAGATTAGATTGTTTGCAGGAGGCCTTCTCTCAGACTGAGGGAAGGCATATTACCTTCGAATACATGGATGTTAATGGGTGCAGAAAAGGAAAGGCTTTGATATCCCTCTTAATAGTGTTATGGGCTACCATCAGGCTGAGTGAGTTCTTTGTTTCTTGGCCGAAGCAGACTGGTTGCGTTAGATTTTAGGAATGTTGATATAAGACTGGTGCGGAGCTTTTCCATCTTTATAGGAGCACCTTTTGTGGTTTTGAAATCAACTGACATTCGGAAAGAACTGTGACTCATGTAGGGCAACACCCCACATTTCAGCTCCTAAATGGTGTGGAAATAACGAGTAATCGATCTAGAGTCGAGGCAAAATATTAAAAACGTTATTTAATAAGGGAACACTGCAAAGGAAACCATTGAGAATTAAATGAGGGGTGTTACCCTACATGTGTTTACATGGTGCTTTTCAAATTTGCCTTATACTTGTGCTGTGTATTAACTTGTATATTGACAGGTGTTGTGATTTTGTGCTTTGGGTTTGCGTTTTAACTTTTTGTAGACTACTTTATACACGCCTGAAGCTGCCATAGGTGCTGGTCTATTTAATGTTGATTATATACACTGAGGACTGACTCCTTAGTTACGGTGATCTTATTTCACTTTTTCTTATGGACCGTACTTCCTTTTTCTCCTCCTCCTTTTAGTCATACGTTTATGCATTGCACACCAGTTCGTGGATATTAACTGTAAACATCTGTGTGGGAAGTGATATTTCCGCAGACTCCGAGGATCAGGATCCAAATTTCATACTCCCATTGAAGTAACTACCTGTTTATTGACAACATGGAGGTAGTTTGTTTAACCCCTTGGCCGCGGCGGTAATTCCGTCGAGGTGCTGGGGGGGGGGGGGGGGAGTTCGCCGCCATGCTTGTGGCGGAACCACTCCATCACGAGCCACGATGGTGCTGTGCTTGTGACAGAATGGTTCCGTCACGGCCCCGCCCGCCTAAAAGAACACTCAGCGCAGGCGCAAAATCAGCGCTGCGCAGGCGCGGCGGCCGGGCTGAGACGGAACCATTCCATCACCAGCACAGCACCACCGTGGCTCGTGACGGAATGGTTCCGTCACGAGCATGCAAGGGGTTAAGAATATGTTCAGCTTTTTAGCCTCTCTTTGTTGCGTTTTGAGTTTGAGTTTTATTTTAAACAATTGCTTGGTTACTTAAAACCCTTGCAATAAATATACAGGATATATATTTACATAGGGAGTTAAATCATTAATAAAATCTTCAGATTCAGTTTTTCAAATATAACAGATTAAAAAATTGAAGATGCTGGTACACGGAAACATTTCAATTCATATATGTCAATAGATGAAAATTCGCCCCTTACGGCCTACCAATTAATGTCATCATTTGATAATAACATATACATAATAAAACCTGAAACGCATGGCGAGGCAAAATTTGAATATAAAATCTATAGTAGCAAAATATTTCTAATGGTAGGAGGTAAGCGTAGGTGGTGATTTAGGCAAATATAACATTCAAGGAAAGTATTCTAGTTCATTGGTTGCCCTTTGTTGGGTTAAGGGATGGATGTGTGATCACGGAGGTTTTGAGTTTTTTCTTCCCGTTTGGGTTCACTCCACTTTTCGGTTTAATTTCTCTTTTAGTGTTTCTCAATCTCTTATTCACATTTATTTGATACCATCTGGTATTATTTTGTCTTGTATAGAGTTCACAGGTCTTTTGGATTACTTTTTCAAGTTTGCAATATTGTCTTTAACACGGTTCTCTCACAGTGTCTAGTTATGTACATTTGGCCTGTACGTTGTTATTTGTGTTTCTTTCTGATGACTCACTTGAAGATTATATGTTTTAGCAATCGTTTTCTTTGAACTATTCTGACTTTACTTTGTACTAGCATCTTATCTTGTACGGTGAAATGTGAGTCTTAGAAAATCCATGCTCTGTTTAAATCTACAGCCTTGAAAAAGTTGTCAAATATGACGAATCGCGTGTCTGCTGTTCAAATCAACTATCAACTATACAAAAAACTGAATAACTCATTAAAAAGAATGGATTCATCAGTCTCTTGTATTAATCTTACAACCCTTGGGGTTTATCTTACTAATATAGACCTGTCGAAGTGACAAACTATTTACAATTTAATTGGTGGTGCTCTGGACATTCAATACATAGGCTTAGAGTTTTGCCTGCGGTGTCCAGAACAGGACTACATTTTCTAGAAAACACATTGAAAAGTTAAGTATGGATACATAGTGCGGAAACTCGTACAAAACAGGGTGGCTTGAAGACATGGCAGGAACAAAGAGATACATCAGTTATGTAATCCTGGATACAGTTTGGCAGAATATTTAAGCTAGAACCAATATTCTTATAGACTCATAGTTGTGGCCTACATGTTACTCATAGCCACAGATAAAATTAATCACATGCATAAGGTGCACACAAATATTTAATAAGATCTATGATCAGGAAAAGGGCTAGATAATGCAAACTGTTGCATAGGTTGGGAAGACCTTGGTATTCCAACTGGGCAGTTATTACAATATTGCAGAAATGAGGGCTGCCGGGCATAGGACGAGGCGGAGCCAAAATGAACAAGAGAAAGAAAGAAAAAAAACATTCACGGTGCACAACATTAGATCTAGGCCGTGGAAGTAAATAAAATGTTCAAGACTTACAGACGAGACAATACTGTGCACTAAAGGACTAAAGACCTAGGAAAACCACTGAAAGGTAACAGGCGTGTTCATACGGGTCAGGTTTCTAGCAATGCCAGGTGCAAGACAAGCAAAATAACTACAGCCACCTAACACAGCAGGAGCACAAACTTACAAGGTGATACAGAGGACTTGTGCATTGCATACAGCATTGTAAAGCAGAGTGAGATTTATGTTGGAAGGTAATAGATAAAGTGGAAGAACTGGTATGTAAATCCCTGATCAGCACAATGAACCCATCCTAAATCAATGCCACTTCCAGGGAAGAACGTCAAGACAGAAAATAAGTTTATTGATCTGGCTCTACCATTAGTGAAAAGTGAAAATCTGCTGTGACCTGAAAGTCCTGCTTTGGTCCAACTCTGTTGGCTGGCTCCCCCACTTATCTTCTGATTATATAATTATCATGATAAGGAGACCCAAGGTCACTCTAATTAGACCTCCGTGAGGTCACAGGTAGGAGGTGATGAATGACTGATCAAGCATACTGGTTTATGAAACGCATTTACAATGTACAATGTTCCTCAACTTTTGGAACAATTAATCCAATTAGACACAGGTAGTGCAGTCCATCCTTCCACAATGGGGTTGGCAAACGTGTTTCTCAAAGTCCCATTCCATCCCCTTTTTACGTACATAAAAGGTAACAACATTTGCTAAAGGCCTGTTGCTCTTACACCTTTGAAGCAAATTGTAAAGCTACTGCAATTCGGTTCTAGTCACCCTACACGAAACTGACCATCTAAAGGTATTTACCAGTAAATCAGTTCAGAATTTCTTTTGCTTTAAAAAACAAAAAAGTGGGAACCAGCCTTAGGTGAAAAGGTGGCTGCTATAATCTGTACGATTACAGAGGTCCTGGGACAAACCCTCCTTAAATCACGTTCTGTTACAATGGGCCTAGCATAGCGGTTTTATGCAAACAGTGTCTTTCCACTGGTCAGACTATTCTTTTGTCAAACGAGGCTTTACTAACATCTGACCAGATTAAACTTTGGAAAGCATGAAATGCTATAAAGACTTCTATTTTGCTTTTTAGTTTCTAAAAGCTGTAAAACAGTTTTTTTCAAAAACCAATTTATCGGTACTCTTTTTGTGAAACGAAGACAAATGGAAGGCTGGGACGAGCTTGTGGTGATTTAAACTTGTAGGTCAGATCAGAAGTCAGTTTTGAGCATTAAATCAAAGGGCCTTCTTATCAGAACCAGTACAATATCATCCAAAGTAAATTGGAGTTAACCTGGTCAGACATTGCCCTGAGGAACAAGCACCTCCATTATGTGTACTCTGCTAGGAAATTAGGATTCTTAAATGAAGTGTACTGATTAAAAGGAATCTTTCAAATGTGCGCAGGATGGTGGATGTAAATGAAGAACCTTCCTTAACTAACTTTATAAATAACTCCCCCCCCCCCTCCCCCTTCAAAAAATATACATGCATTAGACCTGGTGTACTAGATCCAATGCCATAATTATACCAGGATAATTTGTGCTAAGTGTGCCCCACCTTTAGGAATGAGATTGTAAACTGGTCCACCAGATGCCATGAGTGGCCCAATGTGCAAGACGTGACCAACGTGGCCACCAGGAGGGGGCAGTCTGTGTGTCAGTGATTTGCATGGTGACCCCTCCAGCATGAATGTCCCTACACATTCAAGAGGTCCCCGTCATGATCTACTCTTCCACAACCCCTGATCTCCACATGAGTGCGCCCTTTAACTAATCTGGTCAGATCATAGCTCAACTAGATTCATGAATGAAAAGAAATTCAGTAAAACAAACATTTGCAACACTGTCCAAGAACACACATTCTTAGATAAACTTGAATAATCTAAATATTGATTGTTTTTCTCATTTACTTTTTCACATACTACACCCCTACATGAGTCAACTGATTACCTCCTAGCCCATCTTCAGAAGGAAGTAAGAGTACTTTTGCAACCTCCATTCCCCCTTTCCTCAAGACAGATGAGTACAATAAGATCAGGAAGTGGCTCACATAAAAACAGCACCTTTCAAAACTTAAAAGTACATCAATGGAAAGATGCTGGAACAAAACGATATTTTGTGTACACTGCATGCAAAGTGCTTCCTAATGGCTATAAAGGTACTTACCAGTTCTTGGTGGTCTGTCCCTATTGAAGCAGGACCATAGCGGATTTGCATAATTCTGGATCTGATCTGAGGAGACATGGTATGCAACAAAACGATGGTTTGGAATGTTACCCTGACCGACTGCGAGTGTTTAGACAATTTGCAAACACTTCTTCCATCACCTTTTGTGGGGTTTATATACATTAGTTTGCTCCGGGGCCACAAAGGAATACTTCCAAGCCCACATCAGAGATTTAAAACTCCAATTAAGATCTTCTTCATATCGACACACGAGATGACTCGCAGTCAAACGTCAAGCCTTGTAATTATCTCTGGAATTAATTCCTGCCATCATTTTTTAACAAAATAGAAGCTCCAAGAGAAGCATTTACTCCTTCCTCCCACTACTCAAAGAGACCGTCCAACAAATACCTTTCCGACCCCACTCCTGGAGAGTAAACCAGCAACAGAGGACAAACTTAGAAAAAACTTCAAAATCTTCATAAAAATTCTTCCCGTTTTGGATTGGATGTCTCTGCACATTTGCTGCTCATCACCAGCCTACCTTCCAGTGGATCGATTACTCAACCTTTCAAGCATACTATCATCACTCACCTTCAGTGGATCCTATCAATATTTCCTATTAAAGAACTCTCTTGTACTACCCTGTGTTGCTAAGGCACTTGAAGCAATTAGTACTCATCAACCCGCCTCTCGTTTGGAAGCAAATGGCCTCGTCAGACTTAGTCAGGCATTAGACTGTATAGGATTAGGGCAGAATTATTTAACATGCAGGGCCAAGAAATACCTTGTAGATAGGAATCCCACACTACCTCTCATTTCAGTATACTGGTACTGAGCAACTTTTATAGGTACAATCCCAAATACGCCATATTGGGCCCTTTTTTCAATACACTATCCCCCCAAAAAAGCACTTATTTACATCATAATCGATTCACTGACAACAGTGTTCATTCGTGCCCTCATCTATTTACTTCAAGCCACCGCCTTTTGACTATCCAGCATTGGAAGCATGGCTTAAAGGGAGTGGTTTGTAGTTTGGCATCTATGGACATGCTAAGTGAGGACAGACAATTGTGTCTGCACAACTTACTAGCTTACATACTGGAGAGAGTGAACATTTGAGGGAACAAAGTTTAAATCAAGAAAATGCATGAGAGTTATTGTGAAATTGCCATGTAATTTTTGTGACTGGTAGGACCACTGGTCTATTCAACTAAACTTAAATTTCAATATAAGCGGTGGTACTAAGTCACTGAACCAAATAACTGCTATTAGTGCAGGGTAAATGTTGTGAATGATCATGTGGGACATGAATGTGTAGAAACTGGGGCAGTTGGGGAGCCTACGGATATGTCAGAGAAGTGATCTAGAGCAGTTATTCTCAGCCAGGCATCCTAGCGTTGTTGGGCCATTGTGGAGATTAAGCAAGCTATTGCCCAGAGTTGCAGAGTGGCGAGAATTATCAGGTCCGTGGAATTTTTAAGGCCAAGACCCGCCGAGGCGGGAATTGAACCCTGGTCCCGTGCTAGACCTCTGCATCAGGGTCTGCCGCTCTAACCATTGAGCCATACTTCTCCACATGTGTGCTGTTGAGTAGATTAGCAGGGGAGGAGCTCTAAGGTCAGTCTGTCCGAGGTGACTTTGCTTTTATCACCTCTACCAGTCCTCCACATGCCAGAGACAGACCTGTGCGCGCGCTGGGCAACAGTAACTACAGGCCGGTTCTGCATGAGCATTTACATCTAGAGGAGCAATGCTTGACGGGCGAGTTAATTATGCAAATGAGTGCATGTCTGGCAGAGGTCAACGAATTCTTAACGGTATCAGCCAAGGCCTGCCATTTCGCGCAGCGCCACTGGGTCCCGCGATATCAGCTCTCGCCACACAGTCTCGCGAGAGGAGCTTTCCAGCGTTTTGCGTCAACCCCAGGACAGGGACAAAAGCTGTTGCACGTTTGAAGGGGAGGCTTCTTAGCTGCAACGAGCCCTATATCACATACCCTCTGTTGACCTACCGCTTCCATTGCCCCTCTCGAGAAGTAACCAGGAAAGCCCCCTGCCACCCTCTTCTAGCCGCTTTTCACAGGGTGAATACGTTTTCCGAGTTGGCAAGTCTGTTTACCATCAGGGCACCGGCTTTCCTGCTATTTCGTAATACACGAGGCGCAGCACAATTTGTGAAAACACCACAGCTCCAGGACGGAAAACGTTGCTCTTATGTGTAATCTAGACCGGTCCGCTTCCAACGCTCAAATTATTGCATACTGAGGTCCGATGCCGGTCATTCCAAAGATCTGCGCACACTTTCGGTTTTATTACTTATTCTGCGCAAGCATGTGGGCAGTTTAATTTATGAATCACAAGGGGTACACCACATAACATCTTCTAGACCGGATTGGTATTAAAATGTTCATTCCCACAGCGGTCGAGATACAGACCCTATTGACTTACAGTGCTGTTATGCAATATAGTTACTGATAAAATACATTCTATTAAAACACTGTTGACAGAAGCCCATTTGTTAAAATAGATAGCTCATTAGATTCGTGTTTGCAACATTTACACTACAAAAAATGATGAAGTAAAAAAAGGAATACAGATGTTATTGTTCAATTTAAATTAAACCATTAGAATATAAAACCAAAACAAGAAGATGCAACATTATAAATACAAATGGAAATCGGTCTCAAAACAAAGTCTAAAGTAATAGGAAACCCCGAAAATTCTTGCCAATCCAATAACCAGCAATACAATTAATTCTACTGCTACAACACCCCAAAATAAAGTGGTTCTTTAAAATAGATATATTGGAAACGAATAAGACGCAGCGTAGCACATTTCAAGTCAACCTCTGAAAGGGTCGTAGGAGAACGAGGAGTAAAAATAGAATGGGGTAGACCCTCCTGCTTAGCCCAGCAGAGGAGAAATGAACGGAGGGCATAGAAACCGAAGAGTGTGGGGGAGTGAAGTGAACAAGAAGACAAAAGCGGCTTACCAGCAACACTAGGCGGGTACCTCCGGGAGCAGCGCTCTGGGCGAGAGCCATTTTAGGACTGGGGAGTTGCCTGGTACCAAGCCCCAGTCTCCAGCCAGCTAACGCTAGACAACCGTTAGGCGTATTCGGTCTGTGTACGTCTCCGTTTTAGAAAGACAAACTCCAAGAGATCACTACAAGTTTACATAAAGGAAGCCTTGAACATGCAGAGTCCAAGCTCTTAATGTGTGTTATCAAATAAAAAATGGTCAGATGAAAGAAGCTGATGGTTGGGTGGGAAAAAAAAGGAACCAAAGAGACTAAGCTTTTTCAGTCCTTGGAATGTGGATTTTAGAATAAGCTGATTTACACTCTATAAGCAAGGAATCCTGGGAGTGGCATTCGGGATGGAGCACACTATATTATATATGCATTTACATATATATGCGCCCCACAGGGCTGCCAGTGTGCACAAGGCGCACGACACCCTCACTGGTCAGACTTCGAGTTAAAAAAACGAACAATGAAAATTGTGCATGAATACACCTATACTCACATTTATTGAATGGAAAAGAGCTAAGTAAGGCTACGCAATGGGGGTGGGGGAGGAGAAAGTTAATATGGTAGTGGGAAAACAGAGTCCCTACTTGACAGCTCTAACTCTTTAGCTACAGGTAGGTAAGGAAATAATCTCACATCCGCTCTAATTTAGGCATAGATGTTAATGATTAGATATGTGTGGTTAACATGCTTTTGAATAATGCGTCTGAATCAGCCATTTTGGAATATGGATGTTCTTTTCGGCTGTGGGACGGTCATAGGCTGAAAGGTGTCTTTCAATTCTGTATTTAAACACAATTTATATTTTTGGGAGGAGAATCATATTGGATAGTGGCAGCAGGTTAGAAATCAAGAATGTATAATTTACTAGAGGATATTAGATAGGTTATCTAGATGCATTATGGGCCATAAGGTCTAGACTGCAATCAACTAGGATACCAAGTCATGTTGTGTTCGCACAAACACCTCTTCTGAAACTAAAGTGATGTTGGGCTTGAGACATCTTCAAAAGAAGGGAACACATTGCCAGCCGTACAGCAGGTGAAGTAAAACATCCTCAGGCTCATTCGCCCCAAGTAAGATTACCTCTTTTGTAGGCATTAATACTCGACTAGTGCACCACCTGTGAGCGCTCCTCGAAATGTCTGCATAGTGCCCTAACCGTGCATAGTTGCGAAAGGAGGGTCAGTTGGTTACATGTGCGCCTTGCTTAGGAGGACCATCTGCCAGCCACAATTGGGAGGGATATGGACAGCCTCTTCCAGCGCAATTGTGAGTTAGATAGAGGCTAACCAGTTCATCACACACTGGACAACCACAGATGGATTTAAAGGTACCTAACTTGGTCGATTTCACTTAACTGCTATTTGCAGTTGTATAGCTTGGGCTCTCATTCCTCGGAATTATTTTAGCCTCAACTGTAAAAAACAATTTTTTTCCCAAACTGCAGTGTTTGTTGGGGGCACATGTTTGGAAGAAATATTGTAAACCCCCTTGAAACGCTAAACAGACTCCTAGTGTTCACCAGGGTACCGAATTCCACAACAGACCCATAAGGTTGGAATTTTCTGCAATGTCTCTACCACAATAACGTTCAAGAGATTCAATCACTCAGCCAGGTTGGCAGAAGCTAGAGTATTGCAGCCCCAGAATGAAGCAGTACCACCAAGTACCGACCTAGGCCGTTCCTCCTTGTGTTAGGCTTTGTACACTGTCTCCCACAGGAGGGTCTAAAATATCGCAAACTCAAGCCTGAAGACCTCTCAAGAGGACCTAGAAAATGCTATCTCTGCCCCTGAGAATGTAGGGATTCAATGCATCTAGTCAGGAGGGGGAGGAGGGGAGGGACAGGGGGAGGCAGCAACTGCGAGAGGCAGCAGTTAAAGTTGACAAAAAAAAAAAACTATTGGATGAGCTTGAAAATAATTTTTCGGTCGCGCCTGGGCAGCGCATGCTCTGCCCTGAGAGGCATGCTGTATTCAGCTAGGGACCTGAAGCACTGCCCACTTTCTGCCCATATTTTTAATTGGCTTGTATCATTGTCCACTGTAAACTGTGGCTGTTCAGTGGTCAATAGGCTTAATAGTCCCTCCTTAGTACTACCTTGTCTCATTTTGTGACCTCCCAAAGAGACACCCCTTACATGTGTTGTTACTCCGTAGGCTTTTATTACAGCCTCCGAGCACTATTTTGTCAAATAGCTTTGTCCTGCCTGCAACGTTTTTTTTATTTTTTATAGAACAAAGGTATTTGCAACGCAATAGGTCTCGCATTTGTGAGAGTTTAAGCTATTGGCATTGTAAATGACAATGCCTTTTATTTATCGGTTTTAAAAACAACACATACATAAAAGGCATTGTTATTTACAATGCCAATAGCTCAAACGCTTGTAAATGCGAAACCCATTGCATTGCTAATGCTTGTTAAAACATTTGACTTCAGCCAGTTTGGAGCTCTCCCCCGTAATCTCCAACACAGTGCCTTCATTGCAGCTAGTTTCATTTTAACTTTACATTGCTCCCCCGCTGCACCAAGGGGAAATATTGACGTGTATCACTGAAGGACATTCTCGGACTCCCTTCTTCTCCTCAGTACAATCAGATATCATTGCTAGATAGAGTACAGAGAAAAGGTGGGGGCCACGCCCAAGGAGAAAGGAAAAAAAAGGAAAAATGTTTCCAAAGCATAGCAATGCCAGCTACAATTAGAGTGTTTTCCCCTGCGGCAAGCAGACGAGCCCGGAGATCACGGTCTCTGCTGCTGACAAGCCCAGGGAGAAGTGGGCCACTCATAAAAGCCAAAGCAAACAGTGGCCTCGTTAGCCTCGGAAAAGCGTTGGATGTTCAGTGTACTAAGAAGGTGGGGTAAGCACGTTTGTGTGTGAAGGCTGGCCACAATCCTGCTCCGCCTTGTAGGAAGCATGACAGCAGTGCAGCTGGGGCAAGGGAGGAAGGAGCACTGGGGCAAGGGTGGGGAGTGAGAGACTTGGAAACATGGACTCGTCTGCTTCACTGACAGGCCTGCTCTGAGCATTCAGAAATCAATTCATCCGCCTTCTGAGGGGAAACACTCTGCTAGCACTCATGGATGCATATGCACACTACCTGTTCTAAAGGACTGACTGGTGTTACACCTCGATATTTAGCACCTCAAACTGTGCATTTAGTGCAAGTTAAAGAAATAGTCCATTAGTGGTCCCTTAACTGAAGAGAAAGCTCGAAAGTAGGACTTACAAAACCCTAAATGTCGATACAAAGTTGACACTGTTCGAAATTACAGTTCATGTATTTATTTGGTAATCCGATATAGCACAAACCAGATCAATGTCAACTACAGAACGCTTCACAATGACGTACGCAGACCATACGAAGAATCACTTAAAATTTGTACACGTCAACACACAATATTTCTGAGCAGTATGATGCAAGTGAAGGAGATAAAATATTACAACTTGACTGTGGGATTAGAGTCAGCCCACTGCTTAGCACTAGTACGCTTTCTTGTCCATTGGTATGCTATCTTGTCTCTTTCCTTTGCTAGTTTCTTATTCAATGGCTTTCCTTCCTCTTTTGTTCGTCCATCCCTTGGGGCATTTCTTCTTTACCATCCTTTTAATTAGATGACTTGTATCCTTCCACTGTTCAAATTCTGGGTACTACTTTTTCTTTCTCTTTCAGCTCTACAGGATAGTACTTGATTTATTGCGGTCTTCCTTGTGGGCTACTTCCCCACTCAGATACCCCCTCAAATGTTGCTTCCTGCTCCCTTAATCCCAGGCTCGTCCATTGCTTTTCCCAACACTATTTTAATTTTTTTTAAATTTGCCTTCCCCTACATCCAGCTCCTCTGTTGCTTCCCTGCCTACTCTACACCCCAGTCTCTGTTGACCTCACTCACCTGCTCCTGTTTGCTCCCCACCATTCTCGACAAAGCACTTAAAAAACTATTCTTTTACATTTTCATATTTTTGAAAAGCGCAGATGTCATTTGCTGCCAACTACTCAGTTTTTGAAAAGCATGCACACACATGGAATTATTTTAAAAAAATGTACCTTTCCAAATGGCTTCCACCATCTTTAAATGGTAAATAAAAAAATGTTGAGGCATAAGTGCACATACACCATCACGACAAGCTGCCCTAGAGGCATGGCATGTGTGTGCATACCATCACACTATTTTTTTCATTTTTGCAAATGTTGCACAGTATCAGTAAAAACATTTCTTTGCGACTATACTTGATAGTATCGGAAAAACACATTTGCAAAGCTAATGGAACGATAAGGCCAGACCCATTGGCTTTACCGATGCTAGCTCAGTGTTATTTAACACCGCATGTGGACCTAGGAACGTGACAAAGGTGCTTTTCTGTATATATGCAATGGTGCGATTACTTCAAGTGAATGAATGCATCATCTACTATGAACACGTTCATCACGTTCTAAAAGGCAGTGAAAATGCCAGTGCTTCAAACTTTCATTTTTACCCACAGATCAACTAAACTTGACCCATAACACATAACACATACTGACTCCTAACACAAACTACACTTTCGATTATCCGGACACCAAACCTCTTACTAAACTTTAACGTTCCACTTCCAAAATGGAAACTCACTAAATGGTCTTAATGCATTTTTCATGTTTCAGCGTGTTTAGCCACTGTTATTTGCAAGCTTTTGTGCTCATACCCACGTTAACCATTTTTGGATTTCAAGCTTTTGCTCATTCTCACCTTTTTCAAACTTTCAACCCAGTAGTTACATTAGAAAAAAATACAATAGATTATAAATAACTACACTTGCATTCATACTGTAATGCTCAGGGGTGTTGAAAAACACTCAAACAAGTTTTGGTAAAGAAGGTAAGTCTGGATTTAAGGTTCCAATGTATATAAATGTAAGCATTCTCAAATGCTGTTTGCTCGCACAAATGCTGTTTCTCACATGAAAGTCTCCATTGTCTGCTTTGCTAGAGCTAGGAAAAACTAGAAAAAAGGGATTGCTAAGGAACTGAATATGACAAACAGCAAGATGACTAAGTGCACTTTTCAAATGTTAAACAGCCTATCATTCATGTTAATGGAAGCTCATGCTGAAGGCTAAATGATATACCAAACCCCCATCACCATACGGCGTGCCAGTAATAACCCTCAGTGTGGAGCCCCCTGTATGTAGATTCAAAGAACTTGAAACAATAAGTCATGTAGACAGCTGGGCTGCTTAGCCAGATCTAAGCAGTAAGAAAAATAAAACTAACCATTTGTTCAAGGGGACAGTTTTTGTTCAACAATGGTTTGGAAGGATCAGTATCTGCAACAGGAGGAAGTGATCCAGAAAAAACACAAGCTTCATGAAAATGAGTGAGATGCACCCTCCTCCATTAGTTGTGGAAGAAAAGGAGATGCTCAAAATGCAAGAACAGACACTTGGAGACATTGAAGGAGTCCCTTAAAAGCAACTTAAACACCCAAAACGAGCTACAGCACCCAAATCAAAGGGCTACACTGTACAAATATCAGAAACTGAGCTTCAAAAAAATATTTAATTTATAAGAGACTTGCCTTAAACCATGATGGGGTTAACATGGTATTAGGAATTCCATAGGATACATGTGGGTAGACAAACTGCCAATGCTTGTTTTACAAAGGCAAAGTCAATCAGTCTAGCATTGGCGGTCAGGCGTTTGGCTTTGCTTGCCATTTGGCTTTCTCAATGTACAGGCTGTTTTTTTTTTATTCCTTTTGTGCATATTTATTGTTGAAGGAGCTGCCATACCCCACCAATATATATTAAACATTTTCTATAAGCAAAAATATGTTCCAAGTCTCAAAAAGCACACCTTGCGACAGTAGCCTATAGCATACAGGGATTTACTTCGTTTGTGGATGTGCTTCTTGTGAAAGAGCACAATGCGGTAATTCACTAGAAGTTAGCCAAAGGCTGTAGTGGGTTGATCAATTACCTATGCTATGTGTTGTAGTGGGCAGAAAAAAATGTTAAAGAGAACAGACCAATTAATAAGAGTCTAGCTCAAAGCCCCTGTAAGGATTTAAAGAATATAATAATATCAAACAGTTTTGGCTAATGACATCTCTGAGAAGAAAACTCAACTAATTAAAAGCAAAGTCAGGCCTGAGAGGGCTCTAGACCTCAAACAGTGTACTCTGCCAGCAAGGGGGCAGCCACCTCCCAAGGGCAAAGGCAAAATTTACAAACAAAAGGTGTGCCAGCCATCTTGGCATTAATGAAAAGAAAAGAAGATTTATAAAGCGCGGTAGCTGCCCTGAGGCGTCCTAGCGCTGAAAAAGAAAAAGTGCTTTCTAGTGAGACTACTAACATCGGGAGTTCAGTAAGATTTCTTAAAAAGAAAGGTTTTTAACTGTTTACGAAATGAAAGTAGGTTGGAGTCGGATCTCAAGTGAAGGGGAAGGGATTTCCACAATTTGGCCGCATTATAAGAAAATGATCGGCCTCCAGATCTTGATTTCTTAATTGTAGGAACTGTGGCAAGGAAGGCATGAGTAGAGCGAAGCTGTTTAGTGGGATGATAGGGAGTGATTAGGGAATGTTTAATGACCGGGCCCATTTTCCAGAAGGCTTGATGGGAAATGCAAAGAGTTTTAAAATTGATTCTTTCCCTCACCGGGAGCAAATGCAGGCTTCTCAGGCCGGGTTTTGCAGAGAGGCTGCGGGGGAGCTGAAGCAGCTTTCGGGCGGCACAGTTTTGTATTAACTGAAGTTTTCCCAAAGTATATTCAGGGGCTCCCAGGTAGAGGGCGTTGCCAAAATCAAGGCAAAGCAGCCTGGCTGTTTTGTGATAAAGTCACACTCTCTTGACAATCTTGGATGTGTACCTGAGCCTCGGATAAAGTTCAGATCTATAGGCCAGCTGCCATCATTGAGGTCACCACGAATTTAGGCAACGTAGCGACCATGATGCACTGTGAAAGAAAATCCTAAGTTTCATGCAGCAACCTAGTAACAGACTGCTCAGCGGTTATTATTGCAGCATAAAACTATGTGGCTAGAATACCATGAAAATATACAAAAGAATTAAGAGGCAAATAATAAAAACATATGCCAATACTCTACCGCAATACAAAATAATAAAGGCACTTCCCTATAGAAAACCCGAAAGTGAATATAGGAAAGAAAGCAAGCATATTGAACTCTATTGGATGACTGCATTTTACTACTATTTACTTATGGACTACCAGAAATGTTGGGAAGTGGAAGCCTGAATAGTCAAAAGGTAAGCTGCGTATATCTGTTATCCACCTTGTACGTAAAAAAACTTGGACAAAATGTGTACATCTAATGGCAGTAATTCAAGACATGAGAGCATGCCTTTATTTTGTCTGGACCTTCCTTTTACATTTCATGACACCCTACAGAAATAATATTTGGTTTACCTGGCATGAAAGGGACCTCCATCAAGAGAATGGTTTAAATGATGCCTACAAAGAGCTGCCTAAAATTAGAAGGAAGGAATCCTCCTTGCAGTAGTGTGTCCACATACTCTCGAGGGGAGTGTGCCACTCAGCCTAACATTACCTCAGAGGTGAAAATAATATCAAAACACATGCTTAAATAAGGTCCAAAATGAAAAAAGTCTAATAGAATATGGGTTGCCAGAAATTCCAAGTGTCTTTATTTACGCCATAGGCCACTGTTCTGTTCTGGCACTCCATATTCTATTAGACTTTTTTTCATTTTGGACTATATTAAAGTGTGTGCTTCAGTATTATTTTATAATTTTGAGAGTCCTGGAACCTGTACTCTACATATACCCTAAGGTAACGGGATGTACATATAATGTAAGCACCAAGATACTTAAAAGTTTTCAAATTAATTTCTGACCCTTATATTGGATGTTCTGAATGTGAGCTTGCTAGACCAAAGCTAAGTTCTATGTCACTACCTCAGAGGTGGTTCAGGACAGAACACATGAGATCTTCTAAAAAATGGGGATTGAAAAACTCACACACACACAGGATGACATGCCTACTCGCGATCATTGCTCTGAGGCCAAGATTAACATCACAAAGCAGATAAGATCCTGCTGAAATTCAGAGTTCACATGCATTCATAAAACTGTCTGAAACTTATCTTCTAAAGTAACTCAAACATAATCCTTAAAAGAAAGTTTACATGCCACCTGCTTGCAGGAAAGCGCCAAACTGAAGAAACTGAGGTCAAATTTGGCACTTCTAGTCGATCAACGTAGAAATCAGGCGAGCTGGCTACCTTTATTTCCCCACAAATATTTAAAGAACATTTATTCATCGAGTTTTGAATAACGCAAATTTGACACGAAGATATCAGAGCGCCTTACAGAGTTGGCAAAAGCAGCAGTTACACAAGTTACTTATGGAGTCAATACAAATCCATGGCGTAAATACAAATATATAGTAACAATATATTCAAGAAGTATACGATAGACAGTAGGATATGTTATGCTTTTCCAATTCTACTGAAACTGTTCTCACAAGATCAGAAAACCAGTCACCTGGAGAAAAGACTAGAAACGTCCAGACAGACGAGCTAACATAAGAAAACACATGCAGACTAAACACACTATATCCCGAGTGAATAAAGTCATCAGGTTATTGGACTAAGTACTTACTAAGTTACTACGGCAAATAAATAATGTGCCCTTAAATTTCTCAAGAGTGAGATATTTAGTCCTCAAAAGAAATGATCCCATGAAAACCAGCTGACCATCAACATTTAGGATAGCTAAAACTACAGTTCCATCAACCGAAACAGTGAATTAATTTGTGCATTTTCCCAGGAAGGTACCTACTAAAAATATGTGACGCACACCAGCAAGCAAAATAAGCAAGCATTTACAATGCAATAGGTCTCGCAGCATTAAAGTTTGAGTTATTGGCATTGTGTAGGACAATGCGTTGCATAACATTTTTAGCCAACTTTGAATTGGTGAGCAGTGAGAGTGTGTGCAAGAGTATGCTGTTCTTGAAAGCAGTGTGGTAGAGAGTGCAGGAATTTGGGTGACATGAGCAATGTGGATGATGCACCTCACGCACGGAGCGGACGCAGTTATTATTCACACAGCTCTGATGATGCACCTCACGCACGGGCTCACAGTTGATATTCACAGGTCTGATGATGCACCTCAGGCACGGGGCTGACGCAGTTATTATTCACACAGCTCTGATGATGCACCTCAGGCACGGGCTGACTCAGTTATTTACACAGCTCTGATGATGCACCTCAGGCACGGGCTTACAGCTGTTATTCACACAGCTCTGCTGATGCACCTCAGCCACGGGGCTGACGCAGTTATTATATACACAGCTCTGATGATGCACCTCGGGCACGGACTCACAGCTGTTATTATTCACACAGCTCTGATGATGCACCTCAGGCACAGGGCTGACGCAGTCATTATTCACACAACTCTGATGATGCACCTCACGCACGGCATGGAGCTACGCACCTTCCTAGCAAATCCCATCACACACACTTGATCAAGAACCCTACACTCAATACGTCAAAACGTAAATATGGGCAGATGCTAGAGTGCAGGACTATATAGATCATATCAAAAGCAAGTTGTTTCTAGGTGTCAATGCCGTGCCGGGAGATCCCCGCCGCTCGACATGCGTGGCCGATAACACCGGCCAGATGCCAACCCCAAGGCTCGGACCTTAAGCCATTTGGTATGCTCTCCTGCACCTCCAAAGCTTCACGGAGTCTCGGTGGGGGCTGGGCAATAGGAGGTCAGCAGCCGCCTCCTGCTCCCGTCCAGGCCAACCCCGCGGGGAAACAGTGCATCCGGAGATGAGGGGGCCCCAGCAGTGACTTCGCAGGTCCCCGGATGCCAGTGAAATTGCGGACACCCCCGCAGTCCCGCAGCGGCAGCAACCAGGCCTCAGAGTGACAAACATGGCCAGAGGCCCTCAAAGGGGTGTCTCGGCGGTCGATGGTGGAGTGGAATAGCAGTCAGCAACCACGGGTGGTGCGGCTGCAGCGGTAGCTCGATCAGCTGCGAGGCCAGGGAAGGAATGCCGGGGAGGCCCTGCCCACAAATAGGGCCTCAGGTAGCAGTCACAGCAACACAAGGGGGGTCAGGAGCGCCTGGGATCTCAGGGCTCAGGCGGCGGCTGCAGGAAGAAAGGATCCCAAGCAACCGGGACCGCCAACCGACCTGGTGGCCGATACGCTTCCTGGGTGGCCGCAGCCCCAAACGCCTCGTTCCGGCACCGTGTGGAGAGCCAGTAGCGACAGCAAGCCTGGCTGGGCAAAGTAGGGGGCCGTTTCACCAGAGATACCTGGGGCGCGTCACAGCAGCAGCAGCAGGACCCTCGCCGGAAGGGGGCCCGTGCCGGTCGTCAAGGCCCGTGAGTCACAGGAGGCCAGCAGTTAGTCCAAGCACTGGGGCACAGAAGGGCCTATGCTAGAAAATACCCGACTTCACTTACCAGCAAAGGTGGAAGGTGTGTCCGCAGTGAATCGCCGCCACATCCCTCACGTTATCAAAGTAATCCGAGCAGATGGTGCACAAGGCACGGATCGGCATTTTAAACACTAGTAGTGTCAGCGCACCAAACGGGGTTCTATTGACTCCACCGCTCTTTCACACCACTTTGGGATCCCCGGTTTGTATTTCTTCGGGGTCCTGTCAACGCGCACGCGTAGCTCAAGTTTCACTGTTTCCTAAGGTCTTTGAAAAAGTTCTGGTGGAGAGCAGGTCTCAGAGTAAACAAAACCTATCGTGGGGCGGGACCTCAGTCTTGTGAAGCCCGCGGCCACGGAGTGCCTGGCCAGAGGAGCAGTGGTGACGTGGGGCTCCCATGCCCGAGGGAGAGCCCCGCGAAGGCTGCAGATGTCCGGAGTGGCGGTAAGTGGGCCTTAGTTGTAGGGGGGCGGCTGGGGGGGGGGGGTCTTGGTGCTCTTGTGTGTATGTGTGCGTGCGTGTATGTGTCTCTATGTGTGCGCATGCGTAAGCAGAGGGAGGTGTGGCTGTGTATGTTTGCACTTCCCAGGAGTCAGGAGATGGCCACAGCGAGCGCGTTCGCGCGCGCACACGCTCCAATCGCCATGCGCGTGGCCAGGTCTTGTCTCCTGGGAAGGTGAGTCGCTCACAATAGGTCTCTGGCGAGACCGCGCTTTCGCGCGGTTAACGCCACGATACCTAAAAACAGGACAAATATAACAATTCCAGACCCAACCACTAGGTGGTGGAATAATGCACAGCATGTGAATCCAGAAAACATTCACGCTGCAAAATTAACGTTGCTACTGAAAACTAACAAGCACAGGAGTCCAAAAGCATAGCCCCAAAACTTCACATACAGTACAGAAAAAGTAGGAGTGGAATTTTTCCCTGATTGTCAATCTATTCTTGTTCAATGATCCACTGTTTGAAAGGCAGTTTAGTCTTTAAACAAGACCTAAATGATTGATAGACGCTCTTTCAAAACTCGCCATAGTTTGGAATTCCCTTCCCTACACTCTGAACACGCTGCTTTAACAGCAACCATTGATTTAACTCAAACGGCTTTCACAGCAACTAGCTCTACTTGAGCGTCTCCTAGGTGGCGGAAGTATATATTTTTGACTTGCATTCACATGATGGTTAGAGCCCTATGGCACTGCAACCATCTACTGCTGATGGTCATTAATTCAGTGCTAATTATGGAGAGAAAACTAAATTATGTCAGAGATGGCCAAATTCCCCATACACTTAGTTGAATGCTTTAAAATCAGTAAAGCGACAGAGGGGAAAAGAGGAAAACAGAAAACACTAAATGGGAGAGAATGTCAACAGAATGATAGTTGAAGATGATCCAAGTTATTGATCCTTTAAGATAAATTAGGGTCCACTGGATAAAAGGACAACTGAAAGAAGATAGCTTCCCCAACAGCAGGACAAAGTGGCTTCATATTGTAACCGAGTCACTTGCAGCCACTATCAGACTGAACAATTTCATTCAAGAGATCGAGGTAGACAGGACGGTAACATGGACGAGCAAACTCTTAAGAGAGATGAGCTTTTCTTTATGTAATGTAAAGTTGTACTTCACAATTTCAACTCAAAGCACAGCTGACCTATCTACCATCTTTGTAAAGGTGAAAATCTCACTAACAAATAAATACATTCATGTATTGATAGGACCGCAGCTTCATCTGAATAGTGAATCTGCAAATAATGTGGTAGACGTGTAAGATGACAAGGTGGGAAAAAATAGTAGCTGCACCTCAGAATTTGTGGGGTGAGACGGGGCGATACTGTGACAAATCTAGGATGTGGACATAAATGTGATAACAAGGTTTGTTAACGCTTGCCTACTAGGTTTTATGCTCTTCCGTTCTCTGGTCCCAAAGAGGTGTGTCCATGTGCAGGTTTGCTCTAAGACATTAACATGTGTGGCTTTGCTTGTCTGGCATCATGTTGCTCTGCGTATTCTGTCCTCTACTGTCCTGAGGCCATCAAAGGAGCCACCACTGCACCACCACAACTTGAGCTTCAGAGTGCTTCCTTCTCCACAAGTTCAAGTCATCTTTGTAGAAAAACACTGAGGTACCCAGAATGTGAAAAGTCTACAAAATGGGTCTTTCAAACTAATCCAGAGACCAGTTGACAGAAGAAACTTACACTGTTTTGCAGTGCTTTAAATAGCCTTCTAGGTATTCAGTACCTGTGCATCTAATTTTAATGGAAGAGTAGTAATATGTCGCAGTGAGAATAGTAGGAGTATATCTCTTTGGAATAGCGGTTTTATTTTCACCTCAACATTTCTAGTCAAAGCACTGTGTGTGTGACCATAATGGAAACACTATGAGGACTAAAACTAGGTACTACTAGGCAATGACAACATATCTAGACGGCAATACATGTAATTCAAATGATTAGACTTCAAATTGCCAGGTCAAACACCGCTTCTATAGTTGATTATAATAATACAAGGCATTCCTGCCTTATTGTGAAACTTTGAAAATTCACCTAAAATACAAACAATGGCTCGTGGGCTCTCTCTCCTCTGTTGGAACCCAAAAGGGTACTACAGACCATCTGCCCCTTATCTGCTACAACCAGAAAGGCTTCCTTCCAGACTACGTAAGCACTAATATTGCAATCTTACACATTACGCAAAGAACAAGAAGAGGGTTGAAATGGTCAGTATTATTAATACTTATAATAAGATAATGGACCATCTAAACCGCTCACCCACAGGTTGCATAAGAGCTCTTCACCTATCCACTGAGCTCTTAGACCAGCACTGACATTTAAAAAATATTGGATAGAGTACAAAGCAGTGCCAGAGAAGACTACAAATAGTTAGCAAGCAAAGAGAAAGCAGAGAGCGTGAAGTGCGAATGCCTCACAAAAAGACCATCTTTGTTTTTATACGCTAGAATTATTTAGCTAGGGTCCTACTCTCCTTTACACATTGCCATTCACTGATGTCAAATATTAATTCATGACCGCCCACAGCTCTGCGCACCTTTATACACCATTCTACACTGATACCTATTGCTCTTATCCATATATGCGGCATCCTTCCACAAATCCAGGACTCCTATCAAGAGCTTGCAGTGCTGCACAATACACCTCACACTGAGGTGCTCACGCACCCTTTTAAGGTAAGGTATTCACCAAGTGCTACAGAACAAGTAAATGCACGTCACACATATCTGGCCCACAGAACTCCATAATCCAGAAATCAGCATCTCTGGACACGCTGTCCAGCAATGCTACAAATTTTATATAAGT
The DNA here is from genome assembly GCF_964261635.1 of Lissotriton helveticus. Classification (NCBI taxonomy): domain Eukaryota; kingdom Metazoa; phylum Chordata; class Amphibia; order Caudata; family Salamandridae; genus Lissotriton; species Lissotriton helveticus. The sequence continues at coordinate 125,978,041 of NC_136068.1, read as the reverse complement.
ACCTTGCAAATATTCTCTAAAGACCATGCATAATAACCTTTAAAAATATCACCTAGCAACACACAAACCTACACAACAATCAGTTACTGGGCACGCCCAAATACAATACTAATTCTACCTTTCTAAAAAGAAAGCACACCCAAAAAGTTTAAAGAAGGATTGTATCAAAACACATCATGATGGTTGAACAAAAACAACTAAGGGAAAAGATCTAGGGGTGAGGGGCAGAATTACAGAAAATCAGCTCCTGATTACCGTCAACGGACAACATTTCCATGTGGGTGAAAGGCAGACATTTTCCGCTATGGCCATTTCTTTTGTGCCCTGATCTATTGCAGAAGACAACATTTTCCAGTAAAAAACACATTCACATACAACACAATGTAATCTTTCACTTACATTTCGAAAAAGGTTCCACCCAAGGTTCTCTTTTCAATCATCGGACTAAAGCTGTATGAAGACCCTAGGCGGCTCAAATAGAGCATACAGCATTTGTTAGCTGACAAGACACTTTAGGAGAGCCTGAGGACCAGTTTTGAGGTCAGGGGGGTGGCTAGGGCACTTTTACCCAATTACATGAAAGACAAGTTGAGTCTACTGGGAGGCGAGCTACACAATTTTAAGTGGGTTTCTCAACAGCAGAGTAGTCAGCTTACTCAACGTGGGGCTCGCTTGAAAGCGGGTGACTATCAGAGACACATGCAGGCAATGAAATGACTAATGGCTGGAGGCAGCTGATTAACGTCAGCAGTACATGAATTTTCCTTCATGTCAAGGTGGCGAGGCCATCTACTGGCCCACACTGGTAAATTAATTTAGTATGCCGGGGTCAGGAACCAGGGCTTTAAGTGGGACGAAAAAACTAGGCGGTCGTTAAAAAGGCATGGCCTATCTGGTTAAGGGCTTGGCTTAAATTTGTAAACTAAAATCTAGAAAATCTGTGCTTCTCTCAGTGTGCTGCCCAACAGGTATTTTTCTGATTCTGTGTTTGCCGTTACTGCATCCAGATACATAAACACAACAGCTGAGATACACCTAAAACAAGCAACCAGACTATTGGCTTGCTCAATGGTTGTTAGCTGTGCAAGAAAATCAACAACGGTTTTGTTAAAAAAATAGATACTGAAAATGTTTTAATTATGAGGCTGAATGAAATATTAAATGTGGTCTGCGGAGTGGTCTTTAGTGTTTCAATCACTCCTGTTCTTCCTTTCACACCAATGTCCTCTCCTATGTTAGACACTTGTGCCTCTTTCCTCTTCACATCTTTCTAAAATCCTCCATCTGCCTGGCTCACACAACACCTCTTTCCTCTCCAGCACCGTCTTATCGCTTCCACAGTTTGTACTAATTCGTATCTCCCTCAGTTCACCACCAAACACTACACACCCACACACCTACAAGCAATGCATTTTCTTTTATTCACACCTTATCAATATTTTGACAACTGTGTACTTCCTTCAGACACATTTGCACAGAATCACAGTTGCAACTGGCACATGTGCCTATTGCGTTGTGCTCTCTGCTGAGACGCCAAGGATTGGGTGACTATGTATCCTGAACACCTTTTTGACCCATTGACATCAACTGTGAGAAATTCACTGCCTTCAGCCACAGAACTTTCAACCACAGTCCATTATAAACACTCGAACACAACTCAGTTCAAAGTATTCACAACAAAAGAATAATATGCTTCAATAAAAAAATTACAGAAATACAACATCCAAGCAATAACATGCACTCTTAGGACATGGAAGATTTACACGTTAAATATAAACCAGAGCTAAATCCCTCACTTGGATCACCTTAACGTGTTTTACTTTCATGGTTCTGAAATCGACCTGTGTGTTTTTGATGTAAAGGTGAGGACATGATTATAGGGCCCAATAAGGACCCGTTTCAATGTTAACTTTTGATTACTACACTGGTCTGGGACCAGTGGAGACACGGCCCATTTAAAGTCTTGCCTGGACCACAAGAGTGTAAGATGCAAGTGTCCGGTTTATAGCCACAAATTGACCATGAAAAGACTTTGAACTTACCTCACTGGTTCAGATCAGTTTGGACAGGTCGGCCTGACATGACCACTACTAACCAACCCCCTTACCACATATGATGTGCCTAGTTTCATCTCAAGTGAAAGAGGACTGCAGCCCAACAAGAAGGACCTTAAACAGAAGTCAGAAACTGTTGATATTATGGGATGGCTGCCATCAAAACAGAACCAGAACTCTAGCATTATAGGATTTTTGTATCCAAAAGACAAAATGCACCACCTTTTACGTAACAACAAAGAAAATATTAGATGATTTGTGGGCAGGAGGGTGCCCCGCATGGTAAACAGAAATGTATCCCTTCCCTGAGTGACAACAATGTGAATCTGGTAACCTTACTTGTTCTTGGCCCTACAAACAAGGCATGCACATATGTTAAAGATAATTCTGAGGTCTGAAATCTCATCTGTGACCTGGAGGGGCGCTCCAATCTTACAAATACTCTTCATAGCTGCCAAGGTTTCAGATTGTTAAGTGTGACATTTTCATAATGTCAGTGTAATTATGAGTGACATTTCAATGACTATGAGTGACACTTTCTCGCGAACAACATCAAGCAATGACGACGAGGGAAACAGATAAATATCAGAAATTATACCCATCTGAGCAACAAGAAACTCTTAGAAGATCTTAAAACTGCATCAAAGCACCACAAATGGAAAGGCACTAACCGGAGACAGACGGCATGGTGTGACTGCAGTTCTCAGAGAGATTTTTCCCCCTGAATAAAACCAAGCACTTAAAACCATGGAAAAAGCTAAATACTAGAAAATATGCCCTCTACAACAATAATAAGCTTTAAAAAGACTTTCAAGCTGCTGCGAAACCCCTGAAATGCAAAGTCACTAATCTCCTGCCCCATTCTAGGATGATGGTTACAGGAAGGGGATCCGAGAGGAGCCATTTCATATTTCAGGCTAGCGACAGGCTTATAGATAGAAATTGCACACATATGATCAATCATGATAATTAAGAATTAATTTTTACAACCATTAAATGTGAACTGTAACTATTCAAAGTGTGCTTTTTTCCCTAAGGGACTATTTCTCCCTTTTGCATTTTCACACTGCTCTTCAGAATTAAGGTTTTTGTCATTTATAAAAGCAGAAGCGCTCAGGTCTTACAAGCAATATACTGCTTAGGCCGGATGTGGAGAGCAGGGCACGTGCACCCTCACGTACGGATGGCAGCATGGGTGTTACATAAAAACTAGCTCTGGAACTCTCCAGCACTTACAGGTGACCTCAAGATGCCAAAATGCGCTAAAGAAACAGCCCAAATGTAATCGTTTAGACTGTCAAAAACACCGTTGTGGAGAATCAGAAGCAGAGCTGTCCAAAATAACACCTATAAAGCTGTGCTACACCGATTTCATTAATATTTAATTGACTTTAAGTACAATGAGTTAGCCATAAAGGCACCATAAGCGCTATCGTAATCAGATATTATAACATGACATTACTGTTTGCTAATCTTCAGTATGACAGTGTAGCGTTAGATTTGAAATTGTAATCCTCCATCTCACCCTTTGAGAAGCGTGGAATCGTAGAAAGAAACTATCAGTTTGCAGGTAGGATCAGCAAGTGGAAGGGTTTTGGATTTTAAATTCGCTAGTGTCACTGCTAAAAAAAATGCCAAGCAGGCCTCAGCAACAAGTTATGAAATAACTTGCAAAGCGCATCGTAATGTGAATGCAGAGCCCGCACACTGCCCATATGAACAGAGAGGCCCCTGCACAGCACATTTGTGTTCAGAAGTTATCGGCTGTCACAGCTACTACAGACACTGGCAGACATTGACCGCGTGACTGAGCCGTGCTGAATTAACGTCGCTGGCGCCGAAAGTAATTGGACAAGCAGCACTGGCGGGGTGCTAGCACTATTATTACATTTTAAAGCACATTTTGAAGAAGTGGCTGCCTGGTTATTTATTACTTACTTCTATCTCGAACACTGACGGGGATCTCCAGACTCTCCCGCAATCATCTGGAGGAGGATCACGATCTGCCTGATGCGCAGGGCCAGGCCCATTGCTGAGACTGACTGCTGCAGGTGAATCGATGCTGCTGCTGTTACGGTCTCCTCCCCGCCCGGCCTCTAAAAGTATGTGCAGGATGAGGCAGCAGGCAATCAGACTAGTCACTGACTGTCTCTCTCGAGTCCCCCGTAGCTCTAACGACCAGGGACCTCACTTCCTATGCAGGACGACGTGATCAGGTCATATCCGATTATAATCCCCCCCTCCCCCCCCACGGCGCCACAGCACAGCCAGTAGCAACCTCTGCTGAACTGTGAGGGGCCAGTAGGCCCTGCGAGTTTGACAGAGTGAGTCAGCGTAGTGATTGACAGCCGCGACGCGGAACCGCGGCGCCAGGACTGGTAATTATCCAGGGCAGTAGCAGAGATTGTAACATTGTAGCACCTCACTGACTCTCGGAGCCAGAGAGACAGATTTAACTGTTTACTATCTGAGTCAGCTCTGCTGGCAAGTGAGTCTGCAGAGCAGCGCCGGGGGAGCAGAAGAGCCTGCACAGAAGTCAGCATGTGTTTCTAAAAATGCGTGACATTGCATTTCAGTGCGGTGATGCGGATCACCACACTGAAATGCGTGAGTGTCACACCAGGTGCGTGATACTTGACAGGACTGACTCTTGTGTGTCAACTGTCCATGTCCCGGGTTGTTGACAAAGTAGCGGTGGCAGCGTACCATTTTTCAGTAAGAAAACCGATCACCTTCTCTGTATCAGATGGTGTGTGTGGTGCCTACATCATGTAAAGCTGTGCTTATATTTGGCCCTAGGCAACTTCCTACTCGCACTTCCACAGGGTGAACTAACTTTTTTTATTTCAAAAACGTTTTTACACACAGGGTGAACTAATAATGGGGGAGATAAACTCCACGATTGATGCTACGATGGATCGAAAGCCCCTCAGGGAACAATGCGGTACACACCTCCGCTTAGCAAAAATCCTTGACGCCTTTGGTCTCATAGATGTTTGGCGCTCATGCTTCCCACTGGAACAGCAATACACCTTCCACTCAAGTGCGCACAATAGCCTTTCAAGAATAGATTATATCCTCACATTGGCGAATAGTCTAGAGAGAGTGCTGCAGGTATCACACTTGCCATGGGGTATCTCTGATCACACCCCAGTTCTGATCAAATGTGCATCTCATATCCTGGGAAGGCGTTGCGTATTTCCCATCTACCCCGGATTTCTTAAAAAAAAAAAAACACAATTTGGAAAGGTTTAACAACAACCATGAGACAGTATTTTACGGAAAAGGAACACTCAGTAACATCCTGACAACTCTATGGGAAGATTATAAGACAGTACTGCGCAGCCAAGCAATTTCCTTAATCACATGTCATAAGCAGGACAAATTACGGCAGATGAGGGCCCTGGAGCGGGAGGTGGGACAAGCCGAAGGCAAACATTTTTTAGATCCTAATGACACTACGACTCATAAATTGAACCTGACAAAGCAGAAATATAGAGACTATATGTGGGAGGAGGCGAAGACCAGACTCACCACAACTCAACACACTATTTATGAAGTCGGAGATAAGGCGGGCAAGCTTCTAGCCTGGTTGGATAAAAGGGAGCAAGCTAGTTGCTGGGTGGCATACTTGAATTTAAACACTGGAGTTACCATCACAGACCCACAACAGATAGTTAACACATTCACACTCCACTACGAGACAATATACCCCTACAGCCACAACCACATTAGATGACAATCTCGCATTTCTCAAAGATATTCAGATGCCTACAATTGTGCCTAATGATATTCAGGCGCTAGAGGCAGACTTGACATCAGAGGGAAAAACAAATAATTACATTTTGAACTATTTACTCACCCCTTGGGCCAAATCCAAGCAGTATGTGTGTGTACTTGAGTAGCAGAGTATTGTGTAGTAATATTTGTCTTTTCTGTCTCTCTGCCAGGCTACACATTATCTCTAGGGAAAAGCTACCACCTCTAGATATTTTCATAAACTAGACATCCGGGACTCCATTGTGGCTCGCGTAGATCACAAGATTTTCATACCCAGGAGCTCTTGCAAATCTCAAATATAGGCTAAAAACATATCTTTTCATAATTCTGTAACTTCAAAGTACTGGAATCTGGATGGAGCCGCATATGTCCAGCCAACCAGAGTTCGCACATATCTCCTGATATAAATGGTACCTCATCTGTGTGGGTGGCCCTAGTGTCCGAAAATGGACAGGGTCGAAGACGCAATGTGGCATCATAAACCAATACAGTAGCTGTAGTTTTTGTGCATGGGTTCGGCAGAGCATTGAAGGTAAAACATACCTTTTGGGACCCCACGCAAGGCACACCACCCGAGTCTCCCCTGGTTGTCTAGATTTCAAATATATATCTGGGTTCAGTAGGTATCCCTAGGTGGCGGTCGTTCCCAGGCCAAAATAAAACCTTGCCAAATCTGATAATTTTTACGACAGGAAATATTGATGTGGGCACTAGGCCTACCCACAAAACGAAGGTACCAATTTTATCGGGCTACTTGGGGGAATGGTAGGAAATGAGGTGTTCCCTGCAGATTTCAGAGCTTTCCATCACATAAATATAAGGAAAATTAGTTTTTTTAGTCAACGTTTGAGGTTTGCAAGGGCTAGTGGCTACGAAAACCTAATGGTAGCCACACAAGTCATCTCCCCCTGAATTCTCCAAGTTGTCTAGTTTTCAAACACGCACAGGTTTTCTAGATTTTCCTATGTGCTGGCGAGCTAGGTTCCAAAATCCACAGCTAGGCACATTGCAAAAAAAGTCAGTTTTCAGTGTAAAAATGTGATGTGTTCATGTTGCGTTTTGGGGCTTTTCATGTCGGGGGTACTAGCCCACCCATGCAAGTGAGGTACTGTTTTTAATCGGAAGACATAGGGGGAAAAGAATAGAACATTTGTTATTGCAAATTGTATTGCTCTGCATTTGTGCCATCCACGTGTAAGCAAGGGTGTAAGAAAGAAGACATTTTAAAAAATGCCCTCTGAACCACGTTAGTATGTGTACCCACAAATTGGGAGATGTACAAATAACTACTAGCCCTAGACTTTGTATCTAGTGTCTATTTCAGAAATATATAGGTTTCCTTGATGCCCATTTTTTAACCTTTATATTTTCCCATATGAATGGCTCTACATCCAGTTCACAATGAAAAACCCTTGTACCTGTTCAGTTGTGGACTCTGGGTATCTCGGGTCCTTCAAAAACCTACAAACCCTATCTATATCTATATATCTATATATCTAGCAGTTATAAATGAAAACATGGTCACAAATGGCTGTTTTACCCTAACCGTTTTTATATATTTTTTTTTATTTCAATAGTTTCTTTGGGAAAACCTTGAGGGGTCTAGACAAATGACCCTTTGTTGAACTCACAATTCGGTCTCCTTTTCAGAAATCAGTAGCTTCCCAATATCACCCGTGAGTTTTACCCAGATTCCCACCACAAATTGGAAGACGGTTAAAAGTACAAAAATTAGGAAAAATAGGCAACCTCTTTGAAAAATGTAAAAACTGTGTAAGTTCCCGAAAGCAAGGAAAATGGTGACTTTAGCACAGCAAACCTTTTCTGGATGCCATTTTTAGGAAAAGACCACCACTTTTTAGGTCTCGCCTAGCGATGCAGCGCATGCGTTGCTAGCCTTGGCGAGACCTATAGTCACAGCTTTCTGTGCCGAAGGGAGACAGGGGGTGGTATGCGCAGACAGGAGGTGTGCACTCACGGACAGGAGATGTGCACTCCGTCCGCGTGCACATCTCCTGTCCCCGCGTGAACACAGCGCGCACATGGCGCACTTTCACTTTCCCTCTCTTCTAGTTTTAGTTTCAGCGTTGTGCTGCTGGTTGTGCTCTCCGACGCATCATCACAGAGGACAAAGCAGGAAGATGGCTGCCTGTGGTGTGATGTTATCCCCCGAGGAGGGTGCACTCCACAGGTTACCAGAGACACGCACCTTGCTAAACTGATAGCGCCCTTTCTTTTCATGAGCACCGCCGCGGCTTCCTGCTTCATCCACGTAAATTGTCTTGTTTAACTCAAGAAGGCTGTGAACTTTGCCTAAGTGAAAGGTGGCGCTGTGAAGAAGTATAGAATTGCAGACATTTTAATTTTCTCTCTAAGCATATAGCTCTTCGATGCTTAAGTACCCAAAGCATGATTCAAGAAATGTTTTGCCCTTCAATTACACTTACATACCATGCATACTATTGTTCTCTTTGCTTGAGTTTATAGGGTTCTCTACAATAAACACTACGCATTTTTTGTTGCAGTTGTATATAGACCGACCCAAAGGTACTATTGGAGCGCTTTACATGGGCCTCAGTTGCGTTACTGATTGACACATTCATTTTTGGTTTGCACGGCAGATTAAGTGATTTGCCCAGAATCCCAGCATGTTGAGCCAACGCCAAGACCCAAACCCAGCTCCTAGGTCGGTAGATCTGGCCGTTACTCCATACCCTGTCCCCATTGCTGCCTTACATACAGGCCTCATCTGGGAGGGTAAGTTAATACTTCTACGAGCATTCATTCAACGATGCACGGTGATGATAAAGACCAGGAAAACTGAGTTTAAGTGCAAATTTATTTTCACTGACAAGGTTGAAGCCATAAAACATGGTCTGCTTAAGGCGCATCCGCTGTAGGCGCTTTCTTTCGAGCAGCAGGACGCTAAATAAGGTTTTGGTGAGTTGAATTGAACGTGTTCGTTTGTGAGATACCAGTAGTTCTACTGTTACATTATAACAAGCGAAGGGCAGCATACTTGTAATAACAAGGGTCAGAATTCATGCCGATCAGTTTTTGGACATTTTATTTTTGTACTGGAATAAATGTCAGCATAGTTTTCTATTGGGCTACTGAGGTACAAAACATGTTTGCTGATGAGCTGGTTATCTCGATGGGCAGACCGAAAGGGTTAAATAAAACACCAACTCCTCTCCTACGAACGCCTGTGTTGAGCCTGATTAAAAGGGGCTCAATGTCCAATGATATCAGGCGGGGTTAGCACATATGGTAGCGTTGTCGCTTAGCATGCGAGAGGTAGCAGGAACGATGACGGCATTCTCCAAAATACATTTTTGAACATTTAAAGTCAAATTATAGATTATTTGAATTCTCATAGGTGTACAGTAGGGTGAGTGGTACAAGAGCAAATAAAATGAGGAACTATGCTCAAAGCATTAAATAATTGATGGCACTACAGTGAGAGAGCATGAAACTAAACTTTTCACAGCAGTTTAAGTGTAACTTTTTCAGCAATAGGATTTTACTTCTACAACCACGACCCTGCCTCTTCTATTCCCTTTCATAGTTCACATTCCATTCACAACACGAACTGAAACCAATTCCAAAATGAAAAGAGGAGAGCGCTGGCGAAAATCTGTGCTAATTCTCGTCAACGGGAGCCTGCAGCACACACTGTGTGCCACGTGCTAAGGCAGAAGCCTTGTTTTTGGGAGTGTGCTGCCCTCAACATCTGTCGTATACATTTGTATGCCTTTGTTCTGGGAAGTATGCAAAAACAACAGATGGACAGAATGCAGAACAATGTCATACATTCACCCCAGTACAGAGATCTGGGCCTAAATCCATCGTTTTTTTGCTCACCATGCCATTCCAGTTTGAACCTAGCCATATGCAAATCAGTCTTGACCCTGTGCCCGATGGGAACAGTCCAGCCCGAACTGCAAAGCCAGGTCCTCCCTGGACTGGAAACAAGCATCCTAGGACCGGTTTCAGGCTGTTAGCCCTCATCAGCCAGGATAGCTTGATTCCAGTGGCATGGAGAGCACGGGACTCACGTCTGAGCATACCCGTCCCACTCAGGGTGACAAATGCAAACACAACAGTTGATGGACAGAATGCAGAACAAGGTCATAAATTCACCCCAGTACAGAGATCTGGGCCTAAATCCATTGTTTTGTTGCTCACCATGCCATTCCAGTTTGAACCTAGCCATATCTGTGACTGGGGGCGAGTGCTTGTATTGTTCACCACTCAGTCCATCATCCCCTTTGGTTTTGCTTTGTTCGCGCTAAGTTGCCAGGGTAAGCCCAGACGTGGGTGCCTTGCTCACTTTGCCACTGGATTCAAGCTAGCATGGCTGATGACGGCTGATTAGCCAGAAACCGGTCCCAGGATGCTTGTTTCCGGTCCAGGGAAGACATAGCTTGGCAGTTTGGGCTGGACTGTTCCCATGAGGCACAGGGTCAGACTGATTTGCATATGGCCATGTCTGAACTGGGGTGGCGAAGTGAGCTAAAGAATGATGATGGATTAAACCCAGATCTGTGACTGGGGGTGAGTGCTTGCATTGTTCAACACTCTGTCCATCACCCCCTTTGGTTTTGCTTTTTTCTGGGATGGGCCCATACATATTTTGACCCCCCTCTCCTTTGTTAAACATGAACCCAAAAACGTGATACACATTATGTGAATATGAAAAAAAGACTACTACTTTTTTCACAGATTTGTTACAAATTATTATCACCAAAACATGGGTTACAATTAGGCAATATGCAGCGGGCTGTTTGAAGGCTTGCCTCCTGGAGGGTACTTTACCCCTCCAGTCCTAGTCCAAGTTAACAAAACATTAAAAACAAGCATTTACAATGCAATAGATCTCGCATTTACGAGCGTTTAAGCTATTGGCATTATAAATGACAATACCTTTGATTTATGGTATAAAAACGAAAACAAATAAAAGGCATTGTCATTTGCAATGTCAATGGCTCAAACTTGCGTAAATGCGAGACCTATTGCATTGCAAATGCTTGTTTACAGAGCATTTGTTTCCTATTTTTCCCCAAGAAAAACTAAATGAAGCTATATTTTGACTGTTTCTTCAGGTCCCTACAGGGGAATCATCAAACCCTGGGTACCTCTGGAATACCCCAGATGTTTGGGGGAAACAAAATACAAATAAACGCCACAAATTTGGCGTGGATACCTTACGTGGAAAACATGTTATGGAAGCCTAAGAGCAAACTTCTCCAAATAGCCAAAAAAGGGCTGAGCATTCTAGGGGGAAAAAGGCTTAACTGTTGAAATTGGCATTGTATATACACGTAAGCGGCGTTCATTTGTGTTCACTGTACCCCTTGTTGTAAGCAGAACGGATATCGCTACAGCACTGACTGTTATCCCGCTAGCATAGACCCACGCACACACGTACACGACAGCCATTTTAGGTATCATGGTCTCCCAGTTTGCGATCGATCACCAGCGCCCCTTCCCTGACCCTGCAAGCTTCCCCCATGCACCCTGACTGCCCCCGCTATCACATGCACAAGTCATGAGCCCTCCCCTCCCGCATGACTGTCTCTGAGAATCGTACCCTGCGCCTGACCAAACACCTCCTGTCCCTCCATGAATACCCCTCCTTTGATTACCTCTTCCTCTGAACCTAATTGTCTACATGGACCGCTGGTCATCCCTTAGCCCGAGGATACAGTTTATTGCCCACTACTGTATGCACTCGCCACTCTTGAAAGGAGCCACTATTGATCACGACCACCCCACCCCCTGAGATTCGATCAGGAGCACACATTCCAACGGAATCAACAGCACACTCAGCTGCATGACAGCCCCCTCCTATTGTATGGAGGATAAAGGCCCCTACTGTAGCCACGTGTTGGAATATCTTTGTACTTTACAATGTCCTGATTGTAATGGAGGATGTGTGTGTGTCATAAACCTGTGTATAAAAGACGAAGCCTCAGAGAAACTTGTTAGAGCACCTCCCGAAGACACTATGCGAGCGTCCCAAATGACATGCTCTCCTCTGGAGTAATAAACTCTGTTCTTGTTTTCCTGCCTCCAGCGCCCGTCTCTTTATTTGGTAATTATTCAAGATGGAAACGAAGAGTCGCCCTGCACCAGCAGCCTGGGCATCGGGTGCGATATGGGCTCACTTTTCAACATAGCAGCCTAGGGGTTAAGAAAACAAGTTACTTACCTGTAACTACAGTTATCCAGTATTGGTATCTTTCATAGATTCACATGCCTGAATCATTCCCCGTCGTCGAGGCGGGAGTCCCACGGTAAAAATATATATACAATAGCAGTGCCTAAAACCATTAGTAGTAGGCTAGAAAAGGATAAAGGCCCAACTAGGCCCAAAACTTAGCAGCCTATCTACCTCATTATGTAAAAAGAACTGAAAATGTAGCCTCAGCCAATCAGCTAACCTCACCCTCTAGAACCTTCCCAGCCCAGGCAGTTCTCCTCAGATTTTCCCAGCACAAGTGAGAAGTAGTATCCAAAATAAAGAACTGCCCTGCCGGGGAGGAGGGTGGGTGCATGTGAATCTATGAAAGATACCAATACTGGATAACTGTAGTTACAGGTAAGTAACTTGTTTTCTTATCCAGTATTGGGGTATCTTTCATAGATTCACATGCCTGAATCAGAATAGCAAGCAGTAATAACCATATCTGTCGGTAGAGGAAGGTGGGAGACAATCCAAAACCATATATCCCCACACAACCTGGAAGGTACTAGAGCAAGAACATATTTCAGTACATATGCATAATCATGAAAAATACCTTCATATAATATACAGTGTATTAAAAACAGTATTTCAGAATAAATTTAACAATAGAAAACAAGAAAACACCATTAAAGTCTAACCTCAGTGAAGAAGATGCTGCAACACTGCTTCTCCCACTGACGTATCTTCATTTACCACCGACTGCAGGCAATAGTGCTTGGTAAAAGTATGCACACTTTTCCATGTAGCAGCACGGCAAATGTTTTCCAGGGTCACTCCTGCAAATAGGGCTGTAGACGCTGACATCATCCTGGTGGAATGCGCCTTAACCCTTCTTGTCAGGGGTTTGTTCGCTTTCTTATGGCAGAAGACAATGACAGAGGAAAGCCATCTGGCTATAGTTGCCTTCGTCACGGCCTGACCACGGGTAGCTTGGCCATAAGCCACAAACAGTTGGGTAGATTTGCGCAAATCTTTTGTCTTTTGTAAATAGAATTTGAGGCATCTTTGGACATCCAAGGAATGCAGCATCCTTTCGGCTGGAGTCTTGGGGTCTGGAAAGAAAGTTCTGAGTTTCACCGGTTGATTGATGTGAAACTGAGTCGGAACTTTGGGAATAAACTTAGGATGAGTTCTAAGTGTCACACAATCCTTGGAAAAATGTAGGAAAGGTTCCGATATAGTGAACGCCTGTATCTCACTTACTCTCCGGGCTGAAGTGAGGGCCAACAAAATAGCCACTTTCCAAGTCAAGAATTTAAGTTCTGCTTTATGAATTGGTTCAAAGGGTCTTTAACAATTGAGATTACACAATATTGAGATCCCACTCAGGAGGAGGAGGCCGCACTGGAGGGAAAACTCGAAATAATCCTTTAAGGAACTGTTTTATTAAAGAGGAAGAGCATAAAGATGGTTTGCTGTAACTCTTTCTGAATCTTGATATGGCCGCAAGGTGAACCTTAATGGAAGAAAAAGCGAGACCTGATCTAGCCAGAGACAGCAGATAAGGTAGAATCTTCTCCGGAGGAGCTTGTAGTGGATGGACATCATGTTCTCCGCACCACAAACAGAATCTCTTCCATTTGAAGCGATAGGTTCTGATGGTAGACTGGGCACGAGCCTGAGAAAGAACATCTCTACAATCTGGAGAAATCTCAAGGTCCTTAAACTCTAGGAAGTCAGGAGCCAGGCGTGCAAGTGCAGCGATTGAGGATCTGGATGCAGTATTTGACCTTCCTCCCGTGTTAGCATTGAAAGTGTCGGCTTGAGGCGCAGTGGAGGTTGATGAGAGAGTATTAAAAGCTCTTGGAACCAATACGGTCTCGGCCAGCGAGGAGCAATTAGGATTAGAGAGCAACGCTCTCTCTTCATTTTCTGTAGAACCTTTGGAATGAGAGGAATCGGTGGGAAGGCATATGCAAAAATTCCGGACCACCTCATCAACAGGGCATTTCCTCCCGACCCTTGCTGGTGGAACCTGCTGGCAAAATATAGGCATTTGCTGTTCTGTTGTGTGGCAAACAGGTCCAGCGTTGGTGTGCCCCAGAGCCGAAAAATTGTGTCTACTTGGCGTTGTTCGAGTTCCCACTCGTGACATCCTGAGAACGACCTGCTGAGATCGTCGGCCAGAGAGTTCTGAATTCCCTGTACATGCTCCGCTCTGAGGGAAATTTTGTGATGGATTAACCATTCCCACATTTCCTGCGCTTGCAGTGACAGGGCCAGAGATCTTGTGCCCCCTTGTTTGTTTACGTAAAACATGCTGGTGGTGTTGTCCGTGCGCACCAGCACTGCAGAGCCTGCAATTCTTGGCAGGAAGGCTCGCAAGGACAGAAAAATGGCCCTCAACTCGAGGCTGTTGATGTGTTTGTGCTTGTACTGATGAGACCATCGTCCCTGCACTTGAAGGTCTTGTAGATGGCCTCCCCAACCCTCCATGGAGGCATCTGTCGTCAGAGTAAACTCCGGTATGGTCTGAAGAAATGTGAGCCCCGGAGACAAATTGTTCTTTGACGCACACCATAGAAGAGCCTGTTTCATCTTGGGCGTGACCTTGATGCGGTCTTCGAATGATCCGTCTACCTGCCGCCACTGCCGATGCAATTCCTCCTGGAGAGGCCTCATTCTGAGTCGAGCTAGTGGGACTAGATGGAGTGCACAGGAACACATCCCTAGCAGGGAAACAAACTGTCGGACCGAAAGAGACTTTCTTGTCCTTATTTGACTTGCCAGCTTTGTGATCTTGTCCTGACGAATTTGGGTCAAGAAGGCCTTGCACTGAAAAGTGTTCAATACTGCTCCCAGAAATGTCAGAATTTGTTTGGGTTGCAGTTGAGATTTTTTGACGTTGAGGGTCAGGCCCAGATTTGAGAACATTGATAGGGCACTTTTGACCGATTGCCTCGTTGAACTTTTTGTTGGACTCTTTATTAACCAATCGTCGAGGTACGGGAACACTTGTATTCCCTGTGACCTCAACGCAGCTGCAACCGGAGCTAGAGTCTTGGTAAAGATTCTCGGTGCAGATTTCAGGCCGAAAGGGAGCACCTTGAATTGAAAATGGACACCAGCCACTGAATCTCAGATACTTGCGGTGGTTTGGGTGTATGGGAATGTGGAAGTAAGCGTCTTCCATATCCAGGGAAGCCATGAAATCTCCTTTCATGAGGCAATTGAGGACATCAGTGAGCGTCACCATGCGGAAACTCTGCTTTTTCAGATATTTGTTTAAGTTTCGTAGATCCAAAATTGGACGCCACTCTCCTGAAACCTTTTCCACAAGGAAGAAGCGAGAATAAAACCCTTGATTTTTCTGGGATGCTGGAATTCTTTCTATCGCATTCTTGTGCAGCATCTTCATGGCTTCCATGTATAACAAATGAAGACGAGGGGGGGGGGAAGGACCCCTGGGCGGTGATGTTGGAGGTTTCTGCAAGAACTCCAGAGTGTGTCCGTGTTTGACTATGTCCAGAACCCACTGATCTGAAGTTATCTTCCGCCACTGTTGATAAAAGACGGAGATCTTGGCGCCCACAGGGAGGGAAGGAAGGAAGGAAGGATGGTGTCCGGCAAAACTCACTGGCGCTTATTTGAATCGCGTCCCTGGTAGTTAGAACGTCGTTTCCCTCCTTGACGAGAGAAACCCGCTGATGATGACTGCCGATAGGACTGTTGGTAGTACGGCTTATTCTGAGTTTGATACTGGCGGTTTTGCGGATTCTAATAATGTCCTCTGGAAGAAAAACCACGGTCCCTTGCTCCTCTGAAAAAACCTTGCTTATACTGTAGTGTACCAAGCGATTTGGCCGTGTCAGTATCCGTTTTGATCGCAAGCAATGCTTCATCTATGTGCTTGCCAAACAATAACTCTCCATCATAGGCCATGTCAAGTATTTTGGTCTGGACTTCAGGTCTGAAAGAAGTTGCCCTGAGCCATCCTTGCCGTCTGAGAACCGCCGATCCAGCCAATTGTCTAAAGGCTGTATTAGAGATATCTAGGGCGCAATCGATAATCTCTGAAGCCGCCCGC
This sequence comes from Lissotriton helveticus, assembly GCF_964261635.1. NCBI lineage: Eukaryota > Metazoa > Chordata > Amphibia > Caudata > Salamandridae > Lissotriton > Lissotriton helveticus. The sequence goes on along the minus strand of NC_136068.1, from coordinate 125,961,930 downwards.
TCGCCTTCCATGACAACCTTCCGGACTTCTTGAACACTGTCCTCGGGAATAAGGTTGATGAATTCCGACAGATCTGACCACATTTGTCTGTCATAACGTGCTAAAATTGCCAAAGAGTTAGCAATCTTAACAGTAGCAGCGGCATTAGCTGAGAACTTTTTTCCAATCGCATCCAATCTTCTGCCCTCCTTGTCAGGAGGTGTTGAAATTGGTGCCGCTGGATTCTTGGATTTTTGTTGAGCCGCCTGTAAAACTACTGAATCAGGTCGTGGGTGACCAATCAAACACGAAGGAGTATCCGGTGGTGCTCGATACTTCTTGTCCACTCTTGGAAGAACCGCCGGGATGGAAGCTGGCGTCTTCATTATGTTAATCCCTTCCTTCCAAATATATTCAATGATAGGGATAGATCTGGATACCCTTCTATACCCTTCTTTGAAATCATGGAGAAAACAGTCAACCGAAACTGTAATTTGAAATCTAGCAGCTGCCCGGTGCATGATGTTATGAAAACCTCCTATGTCTTCTGGCGGAGAATCTGAAGGTTGTGGTAAATTAGGAGAGGGCATAGGAATGACGTAATCATTCCATGGTTCCGCAGGCGTGGAATCCGGAATTTCACCATCCTCTCTTTCATCCTCATCTGGAGAGGAGACGTCAACATCATCACCCCCAGTCCCGGGGTCAACCTCCTGCCTTGGAGACTGTGAAGGATGTGGGGGGGAATTCCTCGGCATTTCCACTGGCACAGGATTCGTATTAGGCAGAGTTGGCGGAAAACCTCTGACGATAATCAGCCAGCATGGCCTGCAAGTCCTGAATCAGAGAAGACGGAAGATGGGCCGTGTCTTCTGCGTGTTGTGGCTCATGATGAAAAGGAGTTGCTAAATTCTCCTGATAGTAATGAACATCATCATCATCTTCATCCTCTTGAAATTTTATGTGCAACTGGGATGGGTGATGGGCCACTCCAAAAGGCTCTTCATCATCCCCTTCATCATCAGAGTCTTCCTCCACGTAGTTTTCCAAAATATGTGAAGGCAAGAGGGGCGATATATGAGAGTAACTCTGCCTCTGAAATGACTTAATCTGGAAATGGGTGTATTGTACCCTTGTCGGAGATGTGGGCAATAGATGCGTAGACGGCACATTCAAAGAAACCAGTGCTGCTGTCGACGGTAGAAGAGAAACAGATGCGTTCGTCGATGGTATTGTCGTCGACAGCATCGTCATTGCTGTTGTAGTCGTCGAGGCCTTCTTTGAAGTCGTCCTCGTAGACGAATCCGTCGACGGACTCTTCGTCGTCGAGCCTGTCGTCAATGGAGCTGAAGGCTTCGTCGACGGGCTCGTCGTCGACGGGCTCGTCGTCGACGGGCTCGTCGTAGACGGGGTCTTCGTAGACGGGGTCTTCGTAGACGGGGTCTTCGTAGACGGGGTCTTCGTAGACGGGGTCTTCGTCGACGGGGTCTTCGTCGACGGAGTTGTAGAAGCCTTCGTCGACGGGGGAGCCGTCGACGAGGCCGTCGACGGAAGTGATGACGAATGCTTCGTAGAAGGTAATTTGGTCGTCGACGGAAGACCCGTCGACGACGGGCTTTTCCTCGATGATTTTTTATCAGATGAAGAAAGGGAAATGCCAGGTACTGAAGAAATCCTGACGGACATCACAGGAGAAGTAATTGCTGAGGTGGTAACCGTACTTGAAGAGGTAGAAGACGTAGAATAGGTGGTGACAGCAAGAGAGGACACCAAAGAGACAGCTTTAGTGCGGACTGTACTCACAGTTGGTGACTCTGTTGACGCAGCACTCTTTGTGGAATCAGAGGTTTTGTGAGAGAGTTTAGGTTTCTTTAGTCTCTCAGGAGAACACCTCTCTTTGGAACTGGCTCTCTTACTTGAGGTAGAGGCTCTGTCCTCGTCATCTGTGGCAGACGACTTCAACCACAAAAGAACTCTTGCCTCTCTATCCCTGATGGTCTTAGGAGGGAAGGTTCGACATATCCTGCAATCCTTCACAACATGTGAAGGGTGCAAACAGTAAATACAATCAGAGTGCTGGTCGTCCACAAGTACCCTCTTCTTGAAGCAGGAACCACAAGCCTTGAAAAGAGCCTTCTTTTCAGACATCTTGAAGAAATTTGAAGAAAAACTGAGTAGGCACTCAGGAAGACTCCCTTACACACGAAGTGCGGTGAAAATCTGAGGAGAACTGCCTGGGCTGGGAAGGTTCTAGAGGGTGAGGTTAGCTGATTGGCTGAGGCTACATTTTCAGTTCTTTTTACATAATGAGGTAGATAGGCTGCTAAGTTTTGGGCCTAGTTGGGCCTTTATCCTTTTCTAGCCTACTACTAATGGTTTTAGGCACTGCTATTGTATATATATTTTTACCGTGGGACTCCCGCCTCGACGACGGGGAATGATTCAGGCATGTGAATCTATGAAAGATACCCCAATACTGGATAAAAAAACCTGTTTCAGTAAAAAGCAAAACAAAAAAAACGATTGTTATCTGTACACAATCCATATTTACATAAATATTTTAACATGATGATTTGGTGTACCTTTGAGCAGTAAATCCGTCCCTCTTGCACTGCAGAGGCAGATTGAACAAGCATTGAAAATGCAATAGGTCTCGCCTTTGATTAAGTTAAAGCCATTTGCTTTGCTAATGGTATTGTGTAGCAAAGCAAATGGGTTTAACTTAATGAAAGGCGAGACCTGTTGCATTTTTAAAGCTTGTTTTTAAACCAACTTGGTTTCATTGTGCCTCTGTAGTAGGATGACCAGATCTCAAGAAGCAACAAAAACCGTGACATTTTGTAATATAAAAGTAGGACTACAATTTTACATCCCAGGGGCTGCGTAGAATGACAGCTCTCATCAACATAGAAACACTGAAGAGGCACTAAGGAAATAAATAAAATGTAATTTGTAAAACCAGCATCATACCGGTTAATTAAAATGGTTACGTATAAGAGCTGCTAACTAGCACAGCTTAGAACGCCCAAAAAAAGTGCCTATTACTGTTTTCAGTCGATACCCTCTAAATACAGGGACATGAGCCAAATTTACCGCAATCTGCTGGGACAGCGGGCGAAAACTGGGACTGTCCGGGCAAATCCAGGACGCCTGGGCACCCTACCCTGTAGCTTCGACTTCAACAATAATCATGGGCTTAGGTTTCCCAGCACACAATGTGATTTTGGTTAATGTGTCACTTTCAACCGTGCTACTCTGTCAACATATATACAGCACAACAATTCCGTTATGCAGTGCGCGCTTATAGTAAATTGATTGCATGCATCTCTCCCACTACCTCCTGAAGTCTCCTGGCCACGGTATCCTTCCACTCCTTTGCTGCCCGCCTCCCCAACGCCCCCGGTGCCAGCCCTCACCTTCCATCCCTCGCCATGTCTGCCACCACTCACCTTGCGGGCTCCTGGTAGTGCAGAGCTGCATTCCTCCGGGACGGGTACATCCTCCTCTTCCGCTTGTGGGGGCAAAATCACTGGGGTCGAAGAGGCCGGGGAGTCATCGTCCCCCCTCCCCCTTAAAAACGATCACCTTAAAAGATCCGTCATCCTGTCTGGGTTCTCATCAGCACCAGCGCCTTGGAACACTGCACCCCTCCTCTTGTGTCTGTCTATCCCTGCCCTCGCTCTCCGGCCCTGGAGACCCCACCTCCCGGGTCCCTGGACCCCTTGCTGCTCAGTGTGTAGCCTCTCGGCCCCTCAGAGGCTGCGCTCACTCTGCTCCGGTGCCACCTCAACTGCTTCCGGGGGAAACAGAGGCCGCGCAAGAAGGTTCCCACCGGGGGGCGGAGTGGCAGGGGGAGCCGGAGGGGCTGGCTGTACGTGGCGAGGGGCAGGGGAAAGACGAGGGGTGTACGGGGGTCTGTGGGGGGCAAGGTTAGGATAGAAGCGATTCCACGCCGGGCGAGAGAGCGAGGCGGCCGCGGGGAGGAGGAGAGCCCGAGAGGAAGGCTCCTCGACAGAGAGGGGGGCGGGAGGTCGCCGAGTAGAGAGGAAAACTTCGAGGGCTCGGTCCTTGTAGAGCGTTTTAAACGAGAAACAAGCGTTTTATGTATTTATTTTATTTGTTTTTATATAGCGCGGACTTTACCCGAAGGTGTCAGAGCGCTTCACAATAGGAACAGTAGTGAAACATGAGGAACCAGGGGGTGTGTGGAGCTGAGGAGCGGTCTGGGGCGGCCTCAACATCTAAGCGAGTCCGCTGCTGCGCACGAGGCAACCAGGCCAGGTGGTGCGGCTTGGGCGGCGGCAGTGGAGAAATTGGCCTGAAACCCGGAGCGGTAGGCGCGACTGCACAGTACATGGTGGTGAGAGTCTCTGGTGATCGGAAGCTGGAGGCGGACAACATTATCCTTGCTGAGGAAGGAGGCGGGAGGTGAGCGGTGGGACGAGCTGCTGGCGGCGGTGGGCCTGGGCTCCTCGGCGGTGTGGGGGCACGCAGCTGCAGATATACTGATAAAGTTCTCGGAGCCCGGAGGGGCCCTGGAGTGACTGCGCCCTCCCTGCCACCTCCCGAACTAGACATAACGCCAGGCCGTGCACGCACACCAGACGTCCTGCCTGGTTGGGTCTAGGGTGCCGGTGGTTCCCGGAGACAATGGGGCTGGTAGCTGCCGCCTTGGTTCACCTACTCCCCAGAGACTGGCCTAATTCTCACTTGCGGCCCCCTACGGAGCATGCCGAGAGGCGCCCCACGCTGCTGGAGCACTCACCTGCGCATTAATTATAGTTGAGTGCTCCAGCAGCCTTGCGGCGCCTGACGTGCTGCGCGCACAAGCTGTTACACTGTGAAGCGTGTTCACAGACCTGAATCGGCTCGTGCACAGACCTGAATCGGCTCGTGCACAGGTCTGTGTCCAGGTCTGTCTCCCTTGGAGGCAAACACGGCGATTAGAAGTCTCGTTGGCGGCAGCGCTTCACGCTGCAACGCCAGCGAGACCTGTAAATAGCCAACATGGAGGTGAGAGGGTGATCCTCCTCTGTTTGGAGAAAAAGCCCATCCCCTACATATTTTAAGGCATATTAGACGTACAAATTCAGTGGTTCTGGAGTACCACTTCAATAGGTGAATCTAGCCACACTGCCTTCTGCAGTCTACAGTCCAAGATATCTGAAATTCAGCGAACACCACACGTGCGTTCAATTCTACATTTAATCTAATTCTGCCCAATGTTTCGATTTTCTCAAAATAAGGCAAACATTACAAAAGTAAAAAATCTAGTCAGGATTGTTTTTCATCACTACAAACTTTAGCGCATGATTAAGAGTTTTTCATGACATTTATTTTACCATGACAATAAGCTCTGGCAAGGTGGTTAATTTTTAAGGCATCCGTTTAAAATTCACATAACGTCATTATGCTGCATAAAATGAGGAACTGCCTTTCTGAGTGAACAGCGACCAGTTCTGCTCATGAACAAGGGGCTTTACATTCTTCTACTCCGGGGGAGGTTGGGGATTTTTTTTTTGTGAAGCAGCAAATCAGACTTTCTCCCATTCAGTTTGTGGGTGTGCAGCAGGGGAAATTCTTTAGGAAACTCCCCCCGATAAACACTGAGATGCACATGGCTCGAATAATTTACATTTCCATAGTGGGCGAAATAATTCCAAAACAAAACAACAAGAGAGTTACTTGTGAAGGTGGTTCACTTTTTGTTAACTCCACCGGAATTACTACCTCATCGAAAAAGAATTATGTACAAGTACTCAGAATTTTAAAATGAGAAGCATCATCTGAAGGAAAACATGTATGCTCAAAAACAAAAGCAACTGAGGTCCTCCAGTGACATCTCCCTTATAGATTATTTTAATAAAATAAGGAAAATAAATATTTACCCCTCTCCTGGCCTTCAGGCAGTAAAATCCACAGTTCAAAAGTTCCGACCTGGAGTGGGCAAGTCGAATAATACTAACGGGGTAAAAACACTTTAAAAGAAGACAGACTTTCAGGGCAAACTAGACCAATGCTTAAGTTAGTTAGGGATGAGTGTGTGCGAGTATGAGAGATTCACTGAATTTATCAATAAATATTTAAAAACATACTGTAGTGAAACAAACAAAAGGAAAAAAACCTGGTTCCTCTTTAGAACACATTGAAAACAAATGTTTTAATGAAATGTGTGTGATGGTTCAGGGTTCTTTTGGAATGTAAAATAGTCCCTCATGTACCGAAATGCAAGCACTCCAACAGAGGTAGGCCAAAATATTGGTAATAGGTGCGGAAGACAACTGTACTATTAAACCAGACCTAAAAATAATCTATATACTGTACCTGGTACAGGCTAAACTACCATAAACATACATGATGCCAGTTTTTTTCTCAGTCATCTGTCTCTCATTTGATAGACAACATGAATGTCCAATCTAACTATTGAGAAAACATTAACCTATCCCTAGCTCAGTGCAAATTGTGGTAAGGGAGGCAAAGAGATACCTTAAGGAATATATGAAACTAAACCATCTGCTTCACAATCACTAGAACTTAAGCCCTTGAAAGGACACCAAATTTGACCAGGCCAAAATCTTGTAATAGGCCCTCTTCATAGATGGACATAAGATCTATCTCCAGATTACCCATCTCTTTTCAGCACATACAGCTAAGTGGAACCACACTATACTACTAGGAAGGATTACAGATTGGGATCAAGTTTGAGGCCCCACCGAAGAGTAGAGACAATCTTTTCTCCCCAACCATATAGTATATATCAGGAATGCCACAACCCTTGTACAATTTAGGAAAGTTCAGAAGACACCTCTTTAATGAACCGTATATCCCTGTGAACATAGTCACCTAATCCTTCCACCACTCTGCATCAAAATTACCTTCCTCTTAAGAAATGCTCTCCAAATGTCTAGGTTGCACAATGCAAAGGTGCATACATGCATACGAGATGTAGTGGATCTGTGTACCACATAGAAGAATTGGGTATTGGTACACTGCACAAACGGATTAGGGGTGCAATAATACAGAGAAACTGAGGAAGCTATACTGCAAGAGGCACCAGGGCAGCTATACCACACTGGGGTCAATATCGCATGGAGACACCAGCTCAGAAATACACAGGAAGTATGAAAAGAATATGCTTTCACAAGAGGGATACTACAGTCGTCATAAAAAAAAAACAACGCACACGCCAGGAAAATGTGGCATTTACTTAATCAGAGATCACATTCCATAGAAGAGAACATTTATGTAAAGCAGCCAAGAAACCATGACATTTTAATGACATACACGAGTTCCCGTGGGTAACCCATATGTACCTGGGACACACCGAGTGTAAGCACTACATTTCATTTAGCCAACAACAAAAAAAAGTCTAAGACAACAACTGCAAATTATACAAATGAACAATTTAATTGCTACCACATACTCAATGTGATCCCATGGAACACTTCTTACATTAGGAGTAGCGAGAAGACATGGAGAGAATGCGAGAAAGTCCCTTTCTATGAGAGCCATAACTGGATCTCTATTGCTATACAGCACCCTACAGTACAAGAACAAAGAATCCCCAGAAGGGCATGCCAGGCTTTCTGTAAATGGGAGGAGGCTGCAACTGGTCCACTGTGATGAAACCTATCGCTGGTGGTCCCCTCAAGCCTTTGTGATAAGCAATGGAAAAGAAAAGCATCCCAGCCCAGGAAACAACTTCTGCTTACTCATGAGGCAAATAGAATTACTCATCCAAGAATGCATAACGGATACTGGTCGACAGGAGATGCAACTTCCTGCACAAGCATTATTTAAGAGGGATCAGACATTTGTAAAGAAATGTGGGAAGGGTTCTGTGAGATGCAGAGACTTATTTCTTAATACCAAGCTAAGTTTTACTCCCTCGTTTTCCACAGAGTGGGAGATAGAAGGACGCTACTATTGCAAGGAAATTAAACTTTGGAAAAATCAACGGCTGCACTGTTTAATTTCGCACACAACCTCTGTTAATAAACCAGTTCATGAAAGGTTTACTACATAGAAGACCAAGCGTGTATCAACAGCATTGTTTGGGGCGGAGCTATGGGGACTCGGTGATATTAATTCTCTCCAAATTGTGGAGAATGCTTTCTTTAGATCTTGGTCAGTACCCCAGAGTTGCGAGTCTCAAATTCGTCATCAGAACTTGATATGCAATTTTTAGTTGACAGAGCCTGTACTCGTCCTATCCTGTTGTGGTACAAAGTGTGGTCCTGCGCTGATACTCACATACATTGCAAAGTGATGAAAGACTGTCCTAAATTGACAGAATTCCTTCAAATTCAATGGCTGAAAAAATGCCAAACAGACTTGCTTAGACTTGAGGCATCCAGAATTTTTTAAAAGCCCGAAACATTGCAATCTGTTTCCAGTAAAGAATTAAATAAGATGTGCCTTATGATGTTCGAGGAAGTAAGGTTGACCACTGAACTTATCAAATCTAACGTAATTAGTAACAAACAGACTTTGGTCAGTTTAGCCTTACAACCACATCTTAAGTTCGTCCATAACACCCAGCATAAGCTTGTCCTGACCTGCTTTAGACTGGATATTTTTCATTGACTAGTAAATTTTTCGACTCCAAATGATTGGTCTAAAAACTTACCTAAATGCTCATGCGACAACACATCTACTCAAAGCACTTTACATATTTTGTTTTATTATATCCATTTTAAGGATGTGAGGAAACTTTACATTGTACTGATTTTACATGATTTGAATTTTAAACGTCACCCTACTTTTTGTATTTCCAAATATTACCATCCCTAGAAATGTGTTATTCTGTGGCAAGTTATCTGTGTACAGTTTTACAGCATAGGAAAAAAAATATTTTTGCTGAATAATTTTATGATATTAAGAACGGTTTCTTTTTTGAGAAAATGTTTGCATTTATGATTTCTGATGAATTAAAGAAGTGGATTTTGATTTGATGAGCGATCAGAGCCCATTTGTTGCTGCCGTGGTCAATGATATGCTGGACTATGCTTTAAGACAGACCAGTTACTGTATATCGCAACCTATTCAGTTTACTTGCCACAAATTTAAAGATTACAACTTTTAAGTAATTAGTGCTCATCAAAATGCATATTTAAGAGTGCATCATCATGCTTAGAAAGGTTTATCATCATTGAAATGGACAAATGAACTCAAATTAGGAAGTAAAAGCATGCTTACTGTGAGCTCTATACTCTGGACTTCAAACCTCTAGTGCTCTAGGATTAATCTGTGCTGCAGAAACATGTAAAGCCTTGGAGGCATACACAAGGGGTGCTCTGTCCTGTAGTGCCTGTAACCGAGCACTTCCCCATAATCCGCAGAATGATTAGGGATCTCCACAAAAGTATTCTATAGCCTTGGTGAACCCGAAGACTGCCAGAAAAAGAGCTCCAGGCAGAGCAACATCACAGACACCCACCATGCACCCGATCACCCCTTTGTACCAAGGTTAGACGGTGGAAGCTCCTGCCGAGGTAACAGTTTGGGCTGTGGTGGCTCACCCCCACTTTCGGACATACAGAATAAAGCAGGCGGTAGGGTGGGGCGTAAAATATGCAGGTCAGTAAATTCTATTATTTTCAATAAAGACAACTGTTAACAGTTGCTTTACAACTTTTAAGCAAAATGAACATTGGAGTCGGGCCACAGGGTAATATGGTAAACAATTTAAAGATAATCTATTTTGACCTCTTTTCTTAATCAAACAAACTCTCCGATAAATCATGTACTCTGAGAAGCGGCCACCCCACCACAAATAGGAAAAGGTTGTTTGGCATTCGTCGTCTTAAAATAAAGATACAACCCCTCCCCACCTTGTAACAAAAAGCCGGTTTAAAGAGACGTCTCGCTAATGGCACTGCTAACACTGTGCTTCGTCCTGTACATTTACTGGAGCTCGGACCAACGTCAGGAAAACCATTATTTATGTCCTCAAACCAGCCCCTAGTACAGGCATTCTCAGTTTCCATGGCAGCCAAAAGGAGATTAAGACTACGAGGTCACGCTAACCCTCCAAGTGGTTGGTCAATTTTCTCAAGCAATTCCAAGGAACATATCTGCCAAAATCGAACGACCGAGGCCCAGCCAAACGTTTTGTGCTAACCGACTCACAAGAGGGGGTAACTGTTCAAGCGTTTACCCCCATGAATAATAAAGGTGCGCCTTGCACGGTACGCGGGCAATGGCAAACAACTCCACTGATGTGGCAAGTAAAATAAATGGTAGAAGTAACATCCAGCGCAGTGAAAAGAAACCTGAGCCATGATTCTAAGCTCCCTAAGGTGACATATACGTACACACTCAGCATTGTCCACTTTAGCTTCAGTGGCTCCAGATCCTACTTTCTTACTCCAGAACTTGAAAGCAACTTTGGCAGCTGAAGACTGACCGCCCTAAATGTCTTACCAACACAGGATTTAATAGATAGCAGGAGAGACAGGACATCACTATGACTTTGTGTACTGGTCATAATGGCTTCCAGTGGCACCTAGAGCAGAGATTTACACTTGGCATTGTCAACAGCAGAGGCAATATTATTGCAGTCAAACAGGCACCAAACAGCCTATGAAGTGATCTTTACCATTAAGCAGAGGAGACCAACTGCTTCCGGTTTCAATGCAGGTGATCTTATGCACAGGCATACACATGCCCAAAACATCCTCAGCAGGGGACAGTATGGTTGCCAATACAAGTGCCACTCACTCCTTTAAAAGGAATACAAAATGACAATCTCCTTTTCCAAGGCAGCCCCATGCTCATGGGGCTACACTTTCCAATTGGAAACATTCAGAGACACTGAGATGGGCAAAGACGGCACCAGGTAAATAAAAGCATGCCAGGAACCTGGCTGTGGTCAGAATGTTAGTGCTTGCTAGCCCTTTATGCCACCATAAAGCCACTTTAAATGGGCTCTTCCACAAAGCGCTTTTACAGTAATTTGTGGACATGCGATATGTTGGCACGAGTGTGACACCTAGACAACATGAAGTTCCAGCGCAAAGGAAATGAACACTTTCCTACAGTGCATCTCCCTTCCACTAGGTCCTCGGGAGGGTGAAGGTGAAAGGTAGGGATAGTTTATGAGAAAGAGAAAAAAAACAATAAAAAAAGAAAACTTTTGTTCTTATATCGTTTTTAGATGATTGGAAACCTTTACAATCACCAAGTTAAGACACAGGAGGGGGGCGAACATGACCATCAGCAGAAAACGTCTCCTAAAGGGAAAGGAATGCTACATTCCAAATGCACCTGGATTTGGGCAGCACGTCATGCACACTTCAGCCAGGAAGTGCACAAGTAAATACAGGCTCCTTCTGCTATCTGCCTTCTTAAACCTTTAAAAGGGAATTCGGAGTCACAGCCGCCAGGTTGCAAGAGGGCTTACATCAGGTCTACAACTGCCTGGTAAGGCTCTGTGTCTGGATAATAGCACAGTGATTGGTGAAGGAGTGGTCCCAGAGACTCAAGATACCTCTGCTGTGCTCCATCTATGGTGCAACATTGCAACCGAAGCAACTCGAAAAAGCTCTACGTTGTGCCCTCTGTCAATCAGTAATGCCCCATAACACTACTGTGAATGTTCCCTTGCTATCGAGGACATAATCCTACATTGCACTAACTGTGTCCGAAAAAAATTGGAGATGCACTGCTATAAGAGTAGTTTCTTTTGATAAAACTGTGAAGTTTTACATTGGGTGTTACACTCCCATGGTCTAGCTCAGAAATGGAAATAAAACCATCAGGTAACAGAGGCCCTCCCAGGAGAATCGTACCACATACTGGTCACCAACAGTGAAGGTTCCCACACATTCATTCAACAGGGTGGTGAGGCAACGCTTCCCACGAGCTGAAAAATATTCACATCAGCAAAACACGCCACTGACCGCAGATTATTAAAAATGAAAGACAATCATTCAGATTTGCCTACATCTTCTGCCACTGGTGTTCAGAAGGCTGCTGAAATTCTAGGGGCAGCATCAAGGACCACTAGCCCTCCAAAAATCAAACTTGAGGATAACTTTTTTTTCTTTTTAAATTTTTGGTACTCTCTATGGCATGACATTTAATTTGCCAATGTAACTGAATATCACCTTCTGAAATACATTATCACAATGTCACTATCACTATGCATTATGTTCACGTGTAAGGGACTTCAAGACGTGGAAATAACGGGACACTGCAAATTGTTATGTCTACTGCATGGTCTAGTAGGCTAAAAAAGTGATAGCCAGTCACCATTCACTTTAAGGTAACAGACAAAAAAAAAAACGACCAAAAAAAGAACAGAAAATGAAATGCCATTCCTAACTACCAGCAACAACAGAAGAAATAGGTTTTCCTGGTTGGACAGTTTAACTGCTATATACATTAGTTAACTTATGAAAAGGTATTGATGCACAGCAGACGTTTTGATGTCTTCACAACTTATGCAGAGCTCTCTCTATTGGATCAAAAAAGTCAAGATGAACCAAAGGGAGCATAACACTTAAAACAAATTGAACTTACCCGTCTCATCTGGACCGGCGAAAGACCACACGAAAGGTGGACCAGGTGAACCAGTTGTGCTGTCTCCATCCACTTGCTGCGTGATGTGCCGGACAGTCTCTTTATTTTTACGATTCTTCCGTCGTCCTCCCGATTGCCAGCCTTCCCCTGAGCCCTGTTCAGAGAATGCACCTGCAGCGTCATCTTTGACAGACCGCAGTTCATTCCCATTATAATGGAAAGGAGACGACCCCTCCTCTTTGATGCGCAGTGGTCCGTATCCCACGTCACTGGACCACATGGACTGGGATGAAATGTCATCATGGCTATCTGCTTTTGGCTCCTGGTCCTCCTTGCCATAACTGCTTCCACCCTCATGACAGCTGGCAATGGCCGAATCCCCAGACGAGTTGGCTGGACTGGTTCGTCGGGCCAGCCATGGAGATATACTCCGACCGGCCACCACGGCAGAAATTAGAGCATCTGTCCCTCCACTGGAGGTAGCACCAAGGTCATATTCCACAATCTCGTCTGAAGACTCATTCTTGATGCTAATTTCAAGTGCTGCTTTGATGAAATTGTGGCAAGCTTGGACAATGTCCGTCATCTGGAGATAACTGGCAGCAGACATCACCTCGATGACATTCTTGCTGGTGAGCGCCAGGTGCGCAGAGTACATGAAGTCAATGATGGCCTTGAAGCCGGCCGCAGTCACAATGTCTAGATGAGTAACTGTTGCCTGGTCAGAGGTCTTCTGAACCTGGCAGTAGAGTGTTTTGAAGTAACGACTGCTGCCAAGAAGCACGTTCTTGTGAGCCTTGAAGACCTTGCCCTCCACAATGACGCAGACGTCGCAGAGGATGCCATGCTGCCGCTGCTGGTTCAGCTCCTGGAGCAGCTGCCGGTAGTGGGAGGCAATCTCCATATCTTCTTTGCGGTTATTCATTTGCAAACCGTTTCTTAGTTTCCCTTCCACGAAAACTACAAGGGGAAAGAACCAAAGAAAAAAGGTGTTAACCAAAACAATGACAAGTAAGTGAAGCCAATTCGGGTGAGGGGGAGGTTTAGGAAACAGCAAGGGAAAAAAAAACCAAGCAGGATCTGGAGACATCCAAAACCTAAAATTACAGCCCAACATACTGCCATCTCACCAACCAGGAAGCTGCAGCACATGCTTAATGAACCTCTCTGGCGAACAGGCAGGAACAGGGGGAGATTTTCTCTAATGATAGGGTTTCAAGCATTCAAAAGGTTGTGGGCAGATGAAGGCTAGACTATGTGCCACGCAGGAGGATGCAGCGGTGTCAGACAAGTACGTTCTCAAAACGCAAAAACTACATCCCGCTCAATGTCGCTTTTGTACAATTTCAATGTACTTTGCTGCACAACGGTTCAAGTACATTCTGCAAAAGGAATCTTCGAGGTACAGGAAAGATCCCACCAAATTGAAAAATAAAAGCTATGTCATTTTAGAATTGGATGTCATTAGGTCAGATCAAAGTCGAGCATTTTGAAGCTTCCCCATTTGCACTAAAAATACTGCTTTACTCACAGAAACACATATAATTAAAAATAAACAAGATGCAGAGAAGTAAGGATGGGGGATACATTTACTATATTTTCCCTTATTTCCACACTCCTGCATGCTAGACTACATTAATAAAGCATTAATGAACATTTAGGTACTGCACATCGGAAGATCGGTTGATGCTATCTCTCAGAATGGTTTCTGATTCCTTAATTAAAAGATGCAACAAATCAAAAAGTTTAACAGTATTTTATCAATGATGATCCCATAGTTAATACCAGGTGCAATCAGATTTCTAACCTCTTGATTAAGGCACAAAATACAGAAAGAATTTACATATCAATTCCAAAATCACTTGGTCTTCTACCCCTCCAATACAGCAATACACAGAAAATGTTTCCTCTGACATCCGCAGAGCTTAGCCTTAGACCATAACACCATGCCAAATTGTTATATAAAGCCACCAGTCTGATCTATGGTAATAAAGTCATGGGATCCGATCACATCAATTTTGAGGCTGACAGGACAGAACAGGGTTCTCTTCAAGATCCTGTGTCTGGTCCAAACGGCTTTTCATGGATCAGTTCACCACCCGCTACATAAATACATCAGAAAAGCTATAGAACAATCTTTAAAAAGCTTTTCACACACCCAACACAGTCAAGCAGACATCACCTAAAGCCATGCCCCAGCCATTTGGAAGTAGACCCTTGGTTATGTTAGGGAATGTACCGCTCTCCTAGTTCCACGCTACAATGGCCCACTCTCTTTTATTGACATTGTACACACCAACATGATCGCTGAAGCTTTTTAGAATTTGGCTAAAGATAATATAAAGGAGTTATCGAGATTACGTCAGCATGTGCTCAGATGGTATCTTTAACATCCATAGGCACATTATAAATTACAGTAAACAGTTGTGGTAGGAGTTAAACCTGTGACTATTAAGTTACATAAATATCTCTACCTACACTACTCAACCTATATCAAATGACACTGGCCAATGCCAAAGCCATTCAATGGAGTACTGCCTAGTGTAGAATATGATTAGACATTACTCGGACCACCGAAAGAGGGGTTGAACAAGAAACTCCGCATAGACATCTTTGAAAATATAATTTTTAAGCAGAACACTTTGCAGTTTACCTACAAATAAAGACTATTGCGTTGGGTCAAAATGTGTTCTGTTTGCATTAGGTGGTCAGGACCAAAAACATCTGCATTTAAATACTGTCTCACCTATGTAAGAGCTATTGGCTTTGCCAATGTATTTTAGTCCTGCTGTACACCAGAATGGCTGATGTTCAGCATGGCTAAAAGGTAGTAGCATAGAGGAGAGTGCGGTAGAGTGTCATAGAATGGAATGCAAAGAGTAGAGGGTTGTGGTGTGGCACAGAGTGAAGTTGCGCAGAGTGGAGTACAGTTGTGCAGTAAACTAGAGTGGACTTGTGTAGGGGGAATGGCGTAAAGTGTTGCAGAGTATAGTGGCATAGAGCGCAGTGGAATAGATTAGAGCGTTGCATTGTGGAGTTAAGTGGAATGGGGTGCTGTGGAATGGGGTGCTGTGGAATGGGGTGCTGTGGAATGGGGTGCTGTGGAATGTAAGGCGTAAGGCAAAGTAGAGTGGCACAGAATGTAGCGGCATAGAGTGCATTAACAAAGAATGCAGTAGTGCAGAGTAGAGTGCCGTAGAGTATTGGCGTAGACTGCAGTAGAGTAGAGTGGTGTTAAGTGCAGTGGCATTGAGTACAGTGGTGCAGGGTACAGTGGAGTGGAGCAGAGTGAACTGGTTTAGAGTGCATTGCTGTAAAGTGTTGCAGAGTGCATAAGCGCAGATGGCAGCGGTGCAGAATGGCGCAGAGTGCAGTGGCACAGTATGCATGGTGTGGTAGCACACTACTCTAGGAAAGTGGGTTATTATGCAGTTTGACTTCACTACGCAATAACTTCACGTTACTCCAAATAGGTCCTTGAATTGACAATAATAAATACCTAGCTCAGTCCTGGTAGAGTGGCACAGAGTAGTCAGGCTTTAAATGTGTTAAGTATTTCAGAGCACCAACTTGGATGATAAGTGTAAAGTTCTTCAACTAATTCACAAGAAAGATGGTCTTTGTTTCTTCTTCAGAAAAAATTCTTCTCAAGAAATCTAGCCTCCAATACGTGTTTCGGCTTTGCTGGTATAGACCACAGACTTCTTCAGCGGCGTGTAGCCGGTGTCTTGTTTGCGCGTCGGATAACATACTCAGAGATATTTATTCCGTCTGGAGCTCTTCTGTGATTTTGATGTTCCGTCCATAAAACCTTTACTTACTGAGTCAAGAGTCTCCGTTTACATTTTCAATTCTGAAAGAATTATCTTCATTATGTTGACACCATTTCATTCTACAAATAACGATAGCTTTGCTATAGCCCTGAAGAAGTCTGTGGTCTATACCACCAAAGACGAAACACGTGTTGGCGGCTAGATTTCTTGAGAATAATGTTTTCTGAAGAAACTGAAGAAACAAAGACCATCTTTCTTGACCCTTTTAACTTCCATTCCTTGGGTACCTCTGGTACCACTTACCCGGGATTTATAAGGGGATGCAAGTCCTTGCCAACTGGGGGTACCAATTCACATGCATTATATTTTAGAGATAGATCACTGGTACTGGGGCCTTGTTAGCAAGCTCAAGTGCTCTGTCAGAGTCAAAACCATCAGCAATGGAGAAAATAATTTGGGGGTGACCATACAAAAAGGACACTTTCCTACGTGCCACCCACCCCCGCCCCTCCCCCACCCAACCCCCAGACGAAAGACCATGCACAACTAACCTCCACCCTGGCAGTTATAATCCAAGTGGAAGAATCAGGAAATCTGGATAGGCCACCTGCATTTGCATGGTCAATCCCAGGTATGTCTTCCACTGAAAACTCCATACACTGTAGGGGAAAAGACCACCTAAACAACTTGGAGTTCTCTCCTCTCATCTGCATTAGCCACCTGAGAGGTCTATAGTCCGTTTGAACCTTGAAGTGAGTCTCAAACAAGTATGTTATCAGCTTCTTAAGGGACCAAACCAGAGCAAAGGCTTCCCTCTCAATGGTTCCAAGTTCAAAAGAGTCACCCTTATTAGCCAAAATGGATAGGGTAGGTAAACCAATGAAATAACATTTTCCCTTTTGTTCTACAACAGGTGTATAGCCACTAGTAGTCCAATAAGTCTACATTGAATGGCTTACATTAGTTTACTATATTATCTGTAATAAAAATTAAAAATGTCTCCTTAAGTTATTAAAAAAATATTTATTTATATGAATTGTTCAAAAGTTCTACAATATACAAATCAATAGATATATAATAAAAAAGATTTTTTTTAAACGGGACGAATGTGACTAATCTTAATATACATTAGATGGCACTCCAACACTGCTCTCTAGGGAGTAGTTGCCTGTGAATAAGGTTGACTGGTTGATCCTGGCTTTCACCATTTGTTTGTGACAACACTGCTGCAATTCTACGTTCAGAAGCATCTGTTTGGCCAATAAACTATTTTCCATAGTCTTGGGCTTTTAGGCCAGGTGCTGAGCACATCCTCTTTCAGGGTGTTAAAGGCTCTTTGGCATCCGGTAGCCCAGATTACTTTCTCAGGCTGCTTTCTGGAGGTGAGCTCAGTGAAAGGGGCCACACCACACCCTTTCACAAACCTCCTGTATCCCAGTCAAGCAAAGGAAAGCCCCGACTTGAGTCTGGGTCTTGGGAGCCTCCCAATCCAGGTTGGTCTGAATTTTAAGCTGAAGAGGTTGTACTTGGCCTCCACCTGCAAGGTGGCCCAAGTAGACAACTGAACTCTGTCATATCTGGCACTTGCTGGCCTGGATAGTCCAGCCTTCCCGCTGCAGGGTCTGTAGTACTTCCCTCAGGTGGACCATTTGATCCTCCTAGGTTGTTCTAAAAACAGCAATATCATCCAGATATGCTGCTGTAAAGTTGTTCAGACCTGAAAGACCTATTTACCAACCTATGGAAAGCGGCCGGGGCATTTTGTTAAACCAAAAAGGAGTCACCTTAAACTGAAAGTGTCCTTCAGAAGTAGTAACGGCTGATCTCTCCTTTGCTCCCCGGGCCAATAACCATATGTTAAGTCAAAGGTACTCAAGAATTTGGCTGCACCAAACTTATCTATGAGCTCATCTGCTCTTGGAATGGGGTGTGCATCTGTTTTAACCCCTTCGGTGCTCATGACAAGCTCAGCTCGTCATGAGGTACACCTCTTGTTTGCTCATGACGAGCTGAGCTCGTCATGACCACACCCATTTCTATTATGGCCCAGCACAGCAGAGGAACATCTCAAGCAGCCAAGGTGTTAATGACTGCATTAAGACTCCTGTAATTCACACAAAACCTCATCTCTGGTTTGTCACCCTTTGAGTGAGGTTTGGAGACATGCATCACTGGGCTAGCCCAGGGACTGTCAGAAGGTTCTATCTCTCTTAGATACTGCATTCCGGTGACTTCAGCTTTGATGCAGCCCTGGACTTAGTCAGACAGTCTGTAAATGTTGTTTTTAACAGGCAAAATGCCAGCTATGGCTACATCATGAACACACCATGTTGTCTGACCGGGGGGGGGGGTCAAAGAAAAGAGCTCAGCAAACTGGTTTAGGACTTCCCTGCAAACAGTTCGCTGTTGTGCAGTATGAGAGTCTGACAACACAACACCCTCTGCCGAACAACCTAATCCTCCCACAATTGATTGACACTCCTTGTTCGAGTCGTCGGCCATAAAGAACCCAACCATCTTGCAGTTAAAACCGCGACCCCATCTGAATCCCTACTCTCGACCCCAGAGGGCCACTGATCATCTAGCGGACATTTACTCCCTTTTACAACACCACATAAAAGAATCCTTACCCTTGCTGGTCAATATACAAACTATTCATTTCAACCCACTGAGCGAACCCAGTCTAACCGTAGAACTATAAACAAGCATAATTTACTACATGTCCCTATGAAACCAAGGGGCAGTAGTAACCAAATCACACTTCAAGTCTATGCTTCTTAACTGCAGATAAGCAATAAAACATGCAGCTGACATCGCCGATCTCATACTCCCACAAGACCTTTACCCCTTATTCTGAACAGTAACATGGCTCAAACCTCCTGAACCATTCTGAACATTCTTGGGCCTCCCAACAATGACATCAGATTGGATAGATCTGAAAGTGCTGGTATATATTGCTCTTGCTCACCCTAAAACAAGAACAAACTGCTCCAGTGTCCTCCTATGAATACCTAGGGTTTGAAGTATAGGACAAGGTGTTATGCGAATTCCATACGATTTACCACCCCCCTGGAATAACCTACCAATCATTAAACAATTACTGGAGACTATGATGTACCCTAACCAGATTTTCTTTGGGGATTTCAAACTTCACTGAAATTAACCAAATGGCTGCTTTAAATCCATCCTTGCTGTCCTCAATCTTACCCAGTCTTGTTATGGTCCAACCCATAATAGAGGCTTCACCCTTGATCTAATCAACGCCAAGGAAAATTACATACAACTAGAATCCATATCACCCTGTAACTGGTCATATCCCTTCCAAATCTCCATCTTGGATAATGTACCGATTAGACAAGACCAACCTCGCAAAACAAAAACAATTGTCCAGAGAGTTTTGGAAAAATCACCATAACCTATCAAACATACAATAGCAACAACCTCCTTCCTCCACCCTCAAACATGACAAATGTGAATGACCTCACCGATCACTATATCCAATCCATGTCAGATATATCTGAAAAAATACTTCAAAGAAACTTAAACGAATACCCAGTAGACGCTACAAACCCTGGTTCAACGGCAACCTCAGCAAGGTAAGAATGAAATGAAGGCTTGCTGATAGAGCAAGGAGAATCTCTCCTTTAACAACACACCTTCAGCACCGAGGGTCAATAAGAAGCTACTATAACAAGCTCATACGTAGTTCCAAAGCAAACAACTTTAGGCAGCAACTGGACAATGCCAAAAACCAACAAAAAAAGCTTTAAGAAAATCAAACAGCAAGTTAGCTGCAGATCTAACCATCACCTTAAGGATAATGTGACATTCCCAAGTGGTGGTTAAAATTGTCTTGCTCATTTGATTGAAATAACAAGGAAATCGAATGAGATCTACAATTTGCCTCTCAACATCCACTAAACTCGGCCAATCTAGTTCCCTCCCTAGGGCTTACAGGATGTGGTGCCCTCTCTCTGATTTTCCTACAAAAAAGAATGCTGCATGGATTAATTTCCAAATTCCTGACGTAGCAGAGACACCTCAAAATAATAACATCATCTAAACCCTCAAACCAATTTAAAGATCCTCTAACCTCCAAACGCGAGGAGTTTAGATCTTCCATACTCCCACTTTTATCTAAATTGTCAGTGCATCTCAGTCCCAGGCCACAATTGCTGATTGCCTTAAGATAGGGCAGGTTACCCCCATTCCTAAAAAGCCAAATGCTGACTTGTCTGACCAACAATTTCCGTCCTATTACTAACACTATGACACCAGCAAAACTACTAGAGAAATGCGTACACATACAACTCTGCAACAACATAGAACAGTTTCAGCTCCTTGACCATTGCCAATCTGGCTTCAGAACAGTCATAGCACTGAAACTGCTCTGATATACATTGTAGATGATGCCTTGAGACTACTCAATCAGAACAAACCCTGACTGCTTACACTCCTTAATCTCTCCACTGTGTTTGATACGGTCAAACATGACAACATGATAGACCTTTGGAGAAAGGATGGCGTAATCTGGTTGAGTCTTAAATTGGTTTTCCTCTTTTTATCATAATAGAGCTTAACAAATTAAATGTAATCTAACCCTGTCAAACACTATTCCGGTCTCTACTGTAGTACCTCAAGTATCCACACCCTCACCCACGCTTTTCAACTTGATCATGGAACAGCTTAGAGAAATTCTTGCACATTCAAATATACAGTACCACACGTACACGAATGACACAATTATACTTGAAAATGTCCTCAGCTGAAGATATCAAAACTTATCTACGCCTTACGGAAAGCCCAACAATGGTTAACCCTCAATCACTTCATGCTAAACACACTCAGGATGGAATTACTCCTGATCGCCCCCTACAATCTCTCTACTACCATAGATGAATGGACCAAACAGCCTACAGCGCTCAAATGCGCCCCACATGTTAATTCCACTAGATCTTTAGGCAATACATTGGACAGATATATCAATATCACATCAGTGCAACTACCAGAGGAGCAAATTACCATTTCAAAACTAAGGAAAATCAAACATTTCTTACCCCTACATGACTTTGTTAGCAGTCTAATCCCCAGTAATCTCCCGCACACACTACAGGAGAGCCACTCTTGCAGTATTACCCAAAGCTAGGCAGGCTCCGTTAAGGGCCACAATAAATCAGCTGCAAGGCTCATCATGAGATCCAGTAAACGTGACCGCATTAAACCTGACCTGAAGCATCTCAAATGGCTCCCATTTGAAGCTAGAATTAAGTTTATGATAGCCTGCATGGCCCATAAGGCTCTTCATCACAACACTCCTGTCTACCTGGCAAAATAACTTGAACTTTTGGGTGGGAGTCGCTCCCTAAGAAGTTCTAACTTTCTATTGATGAAGCTACAGAAGTTCAACCAAACCAAAAAAAACAATTGCTTCTTCTATTGTCTTGCCCCTAGAATATTGAACGCAATTCCTCCTGAAACTAGATCTAATCTAGATCTAATCCTTCGACTACCTCCTTCAAAAAGAACTTAAAATCCTGTTGCTGAATAGAAACCTTTAGATGTAATCCTGATTTCTGTAGTCTAAATAGTTTGTTTTCATTGTATAGATTTTATTTCTTGCCTGTTCTTTTTTGCTTTTGTGGTTACAACCTATTTGCTATTTGTACAACATACCACTAACTATATTTTTATCTCTGTACTGCTTGTTTTTTCTGTGTTTAATTTGTTTTGCTATTTGTAAAGTGCCCTGATACAGGTCATGTTCGCGCTATATGAAACTCCTTAAGTAAATAAACGAACAGCCTAGTTACTGAGCACATTACAATGCCGATTCCTGTACAACAAAATACAATTCCTTTAAGTGTCGGAGCAAGAAAACCAAACCACCTTCACAACACTGATTTAAGCCCTGAAAGCACAACTCTATGCATGTGTAGTAGATAGAAGTTACCTTCCAAAAGCACCAATCGTTTCAATAAAAAATAAAAATCTCATTGAAGTGTGCAATGCCTCTGAGCTGGCCATCCTAAGCTACCACAAAGGAGCGAGGCGTTCATTTTCACTACACCCTTCTCCCTGGAGCCAGGAAACATGAACCTGCATTGCATAATGTAGAGACTTCAAAAGGACAGATTACTGGCCTGAATAGGTGCATAGACTACAGGGAACAAGAGGGGTTTGAATAGGGACCCACTTACATCTCTCCAACAAACTATAAGAAACAAAAACAACCAAGGAGGGCAGAGGCCCATTTTCTGAACAACATCATATTTACATTTCAACAATATTTAGGAAACTGGATGAAAGAGAGAAGGAGAGGCTCACATACGTTTTAAAGCTAAAAAGAAAACCCTAGAAAAGGTTATTTGCTTTTCTTTTAGTCTTCAGCCAAAGAAAGTGAGCCAAGACTGGTTGTGTGCGATTCTTCAACCTAATTGGGTCTTTTCTCAGTTCTTTCTGTGCTCAGTGACTAAAAAGCAGCATAAACACTTTTCTACAAAAAGTGGTAAGAAAGTGGCTATTTTTCTATGATCACTCCAACATATTTTGACTGATGCTGCAGTTTTTTTGTTTTTAATCTGAAGTGCACTAGGCCTTGCAGACCAGGCCCCAGTGCATGTGCTCCGACTCTTAAAGTGCATGTACAATTCGCTACTCCCAGATTGGCATATTTAACTTACCTACATGTCCCTAGTGTATGGTACAAGGTGTGCACCCAAGGCTAGTAATCTAAATGTCACTAGTGGCCTGCAGCACGTATAGTTCCACCTCTGCAGTGACAAAGTGAAAACATGGCTCTAGGTCTTCTATCGCAGCCTAGCCAAGAAGCTTTTAAACGGTCAGCCGAACCTGGCAAAATATACCCTTTTCCAAGTAAAAAAACTTCCTATTTATTATAAAAGTCACCACTAGGGACGGCCTTAGTAGCCCACAAGGCAAGGTGCTAACTATTAAGGACAGGTGCATGTTTATTTTAAACTTTAACATGCACTGACAGTGAAAACTCAAAATTGTCATTTTCATTGAAGCAAGGTCGGTATTCCTACCATCTAAGATGGAGTTTCCCTAACCCACACACTAAGTGCCAACTTTCATTTGAGACCTCCAAACCTGGTACTCCAAAGTATCAAATAAATTGTTACATTAAACCAGACGCAATGGTAAAGTCGGATTTAAATCAACTTTTACTAAAAAAAAGTGACTTTAGAAAATCACCACTTTCTAGTCCCAAACTTCTAGTAGTCACTTCCGACTACCTGGATCAGTTGTCAGCCAAGACAGCCTGCTGCCACCCTGCTAAGTGATATGAAGCTTTCCCAGGAAAGAGAACATAGGGTCGGCTGGTGGGCGGGGATATGACCTCGTCCTGATAGAATGGCCCCAGGACGGTGGCCACAGATGGCCCAGCATCAAAGGGGCTACCGCCTCTGAGAGGCAAATAGGAGTCACACCTTAGCTTGCCCGCTTCCTTGTGTAGGTAGACAGGCTGGCATCTCATCCAGACAAGGAAAATCGTGTCGGAACCAGTTTCCCAAGAAGGGTGGCTAATTATACTGGACACACCTCAGTGGTGTGCCATAGCTCTGACCGAGGGAAGAAGAGTCCAGAAATCTTGGATTTGGGCACTACAGAACGGTTTAGTGCCAACCCTACAGGAAATTAGGTAAAAGTGGGTAGGGTTGCCCCATGGGAATTGTACCGCCATAGGCTAGAGTCTTCACCACCCACAAATTCGAATTTGTTATAGAAGTAGCATCCCTGACTACCATCCTCAGAATCTGCAGGACTTGGAAAGAACAGAAGAGGGACTGCCCTTGCTGAACCTGTGGGCCTCAGAGGAAAGGCTGCACCAAGGAAGACTGCACCTACTCAATCAAGACAGGTCTTCAGAAAGTAAAGTGCTGCTTCTGCCGTTCAACCTGTGGTGAGAGACCGTGAGGGCTAGAGCTGCTTCCACTCCTGCCAAGAGTCAAGTGAGTGGACTCAAAGGGAAATTAGCTAGGCTCCAGCTAAGCTTCAGGAGCACAAAAGCTAAAGAGACCTGCATGTGAAAAATGATCAGTAGCTACTGGATTTGATCTTCCGGGCTCCACCAGTGGACTCCAGGGCTAGTCCTATCGCCCAAGAGGTGCGCCCCATGTGCTGGATCTTTGGCTGGGGCTAGAGTGCACTATTTTCTTCCCAAGAACTTCAACTTGCAAGCCCAAGGTAAAAGATGATGTTTTTTGGGCATAGAGTCCAAACTTAAGACTATCATCTCTTGTCCCTTCATGAGTAGCCTCATACACCATTGAGAACCAAGAATTCATCGGATCGCTGGACTTTGCACCAGCCTCAAGCTGCAGAGGTCCCTACCAAGCACATCCGTCAACAAGACAAAAAAGAAAAAAAAAAAAAACAGAAATGCTTCGGAGAGACAAGGTAAAATCTTCACCGGGACCATCCGGGTGCACACATCTGACCCAGACTTCCGTCGTAGTCAGCCAAAAACTAAGACCTTGCCCATAAAGCCTCGCTCTCGAGGCTACAGACTACCACCAACAGTGAAAAGCAGTGATTTACAAAACTCTAGGAAACTTTTTAAACTTTGATTGAGAAGCAGTGATTGATGAAGATTTTGCAAAAATCATAACTCTAATTCCCTTCTTCCAGTTGTCATTTTGAGGATTTAAATAGAATAGATACTATTTTTATAAATTGGGTGGGATTTTTATTGTGTCATATTTCTTACTTATTTGTTGTTTCGCTACTGATAAATTCTTTACACTTGTTTTTGTTTGAGTTAAGCCCGACTGCTCTGTGCCACAGCCACCATGGGCTGAGCTAGTTTGATTTAAAGAACCCTAACTGGACCCGACCTAGGATAGTAAAATTATTACTCCGAGATCTTAAACACCCTAACTAATAATCAACTTTTTTCACCCCAGTCACAAACAGATCAGAGTCAGCACAGCAAAACAAGTCTTAATGTGCTGGCATTCACTCAATCAATCATTTATATTGCGCCACTCATCACACCGGGGGGGGGAGGGGTGGGGGGGTGGGGGTGGAATCCAGGCACACAGGAATGGAGAGCCCTAGTCAAAGAGCAGGGCTCGAGTCCCTTGCTGAAGTCAACGAGTGAGGGGGGAGGTTCAGACAAGGAGTTGGAGGTCGTTCTAGGACCTGGCGAGGAGGTAGGAGAAAGAAAAACCTTCACTGCAGCTCCGCCGGATATGGGGATGTGTGCGAGGGAGGATGATCGGCGTGGTCTGGTCGGCTGGTGAAAGGTCAGGTGGTGTATGATGTAAGAGGGGCCGACGTTGATCAGTAGCTTGAACTGGCATCTCTTCTGGACAGGGAGCCAGTGGGGACTTCTGAGGTTGGGGGTGATGCTGGTGTGTTTGTCGATGAGGAGTCTGGCTGTAGCGTTCTGTTTAGTCTGGAGTAATTTGTGCAGATGGGTTGTGGTTCCGAGGTACAGTGCATTTCTTTAGTCTAGTTGGCTGTTGATTAGGGCTCGAGTCACTGTTTTCCTGGTGCTGAAGGGGATCCACCTGAAGATGTTGTGAGGGAGGCTGAGGATGTGAAAGCAGGAGGAGGCTACTTAGTTTACCTGGTGCTTCATGGAGAGTTCGCGGACCATGAGGATGCGGAGGTTGCAGGCGTGGTTTGCGGGGGGTAGATGAAGGTCAGAGAGCAGTGGGTCACAATGTGTCATCCCATGATGAGGTGTTCTTTCCGGAGAGGAGCACTTTCATTTGGTCTGTGTTCAGCTTCAGGCAGTTCGATCTCATCCAGTTGGCGACGTCGGTCATGGTGTTCTGGAAGTTAAACCTGGTGGTGGCGGTGTCTTCCGTGGGAGTGAGAGAATGAGTTGGATGTTGTCAGCATAAGAAATTTTGCTCAGTCCGTGGGAGCGGGCGATGACGACCAGTGGAGTCATGAAGGCTTTGAAGAGTTGGGGCTGAAGGAGGATCCTTGAGGAGACTTCGCAGATGATGTTCTTGGGTTCGAAAGTGAATGGCGGAAGGCGCATTTTCTGTGCGTGCCCTTTGAGAAAGGAGTTAAATCATTTGAGGCGTTTCCTCTGATGCAGATGTGGTGAAGTCTGGAGAGGAGGGTGTGGTCGAATACGGTGTTAAAAGCTGCAGAAAAGTCAAGGAAGATCAGGGATGCTGTTTTACTGCAGTCAAGGCTGGATCGGATGTCGTCGGTTGCAGCCCTCAGGGCGGTCTCAGTGCTGTGGTTGGAGTGAAAGCTGGACTGGGCGGCATTGAGCAGGTAGTTTCCTTCTAGGTGATCGGTGAGCTGGCGATTGATGGCTTTTTCAAGGACCTTGGCCGGGAAGGGGAGCAGCGAGATGGCGCAGTAGCTCTTGAGCTCGCTGGGATCGGTAGAGGGTTTCTTCAGGAGGGATTTCACCTATGCGTGCTTCCAGGCTTCAGGGAAGGTGGCAGTGGTGATGGATGAGTTGAGGATGTTGGTGAATGCGCTGCAGATTTCCTTCTGTACCAAGCTGAAGGTGTGTTGCAGGCAAGGGTCTGTCGATGCTCTGGAGTGGATGGAGGTCATGATTGCTGTGATGATTGGAGTGGTGCCCAATCCGTGATGTGGCGGTCGGGATTGTCCATGTGTGTCAGGAGGTGGCAGAGGCCGGCTCACTGAGGGTCGAAATCGCTGTAGATGTCTGCTATCTTGTTGTGGAAGTAGTCCGCCCGGGAGACTCGATGAGGGTGGTTAGGGGGTCCATTCAGGCTTCCTTGAGATAATGGTGGTATTTTCACATGGCAGATTTAAAGGTAGTGATGTCGGGGGAGGACTTGCTGGAGCACAATCATCTTTCCAGCCGCTTACACTCATTTGGAGGCCTGGAGTTTGGGGATGAACCAGCTGGCGTGTTTGCTAGGTCAGCAGCTGCCGGCCGTGTTCATAGGTGTGATCGTGTCGGCGCAATTGAGTTACAGTCTGAGACGTTTTGGATGTTTTGCTCTAGGATATTGATAGTGTGGCATCTGGTGGTGTTGAGGGTGGTAGCCCAATGGGCCTCAGTGATTTTGCTCCATCTACAGTGGTGGGCATGGGGGTGGGTCGTGGTGAGCCTGCGATGGTGAAGTGGATGATGCTGTGGTCTGTCCAGGTGAGTTCAGTGGCATGGCTGAATTTGATTCTGTAAAGATTGGGTCCAGGGTGTGTCCTGCACGGTGTGATGGGCCGGTGTCCAGTTGCTTGAGTCCAATGTTGCTCATGTTTTTCAGGAGGTTGGCGGAGTTGAAGTCATTGGGGTCATTGAAGTGGAAGTTGGGGTCGTTGAGGTGGAAGATGAGGTGGAAGATGAGGTGGAAGATGAGGTGGAAGATGAGGTGGAAGATGAGGTCAGAGGAAGATGTAGTGCTTGGAGTCAATTGTCAGGGGGAGGGGGGGGGAGGGAGTTTGGAGATGGCGTCGCAGAAGCCAGGGCTGGGGCCCAGGAGTCTGTAGGCGAGAGTTCTTCTGACGCTGGTGTTTGCGTCAATTGGAATTTGAAAGTGGAGTTGTTCTATGATGGATAGGATGTCCTCGTCGGGGTGGTGCTTTGGAGGGTCTCCTTGTGGATGATGGCGATACCTACTCCGTGTCTGATAGCGCGGTCTCTGTGTATCATCTTGCAACCATGGGGCATTGCAGTTATGTTGGGTGCTGAGGACGGTGTGAGCCAGGTCACGTTGGGAGTGGAAGTGGTGATGGTGTCCCAGATTTCCGGAGCGTGCTTCAGAGGGATCGGGCGTTGAGCAGCATGCACTGGAGCGGTTCCGAAGGGTTGGAAGTCGGCTGTGTGGGTGTGGTGAGGGTTTCGGTGTTGCAGGTGAACCGGCAGCGGTGGAAGGCTAATAGTCCTTCTGTGGATCTTGAGGAGAAGGAGGGAGATGCAGCAGTTGAGGCCTGCCAGGGCTAGAAGCGGAGGTGGTGTAGCGATCGATGGCGGGAGAGCCAGGGTTACTGGCACTGGGCGCAGTCCAGGTGTGGATGGATGAAGAAGGGCTTGCCTGTGGCGAGCTGGCTCCGCGGCCGCACAGCGGTCTCCATGAAATAGTCCTGGAAGGCACTAGGGTAGGGATGGCGAGCGCGGCCTAAGCAGGGAGATGGTGGTGGCAAAGGCAACAAAATAGGTAGAAACGCAGGCAGCCAGCAAGAAAAGTAAAATGCGGGCAAAGGCGGGGAGCGGGGACCTGGAGCATAGGGTCAAGGACTGCTCATAGGGGTAGAGCATCGGCCTCCATGAAATAGGCCTGGGAGGTGGAAGGGACCGGTTGGGAGGCGGGAGCTGTGAAGGTAGGTGGTTGCCAAGGCAACAAAATAAACACGAGCAGGCAGGAAGCGGAAAGCGAGTGATTGTTAAGGCAAGCAGCAAGAAACAAAGCAAAATGCAGGCAGAGGCTGGGAGCAGTGACCTGGCCCACGGGGTCAAGTGCTGTTCCGGCAATAAAGTCCAACTTCTCCTAGAAATATTTCAAATGCATAATTAAGAAAATGGACCTAAAACAACAGGAGAGAGCCAGCCTTGAGTACTTGTTTGATTGTGAGGATGTGTCAAACGGAGCTCTGATGGGTGCCTATTTTGATGGTTCTTATGAGCCACTGGAAAGTTGATTCTGTACACAATAGCTGCCTGGCCAAGGACAGCCCTACAAGAGGAGCCCAAAAACAGTCCCACTGAAGCATCATCTTTCACAAGGTCCAGAACAATCATGAAAATGCATCTGTAAATACACTTTTACAACAAACACCTAATCTATCATGCGACCCAGGAGGATTGAGAAGCAGACATTCATGTTCTGAATTTACACTGAGGTTATGGCTATCCTGAACAACCATACAAGCGGACCCTTAAGCTCAATTAGCATTCAAACACACAGCATTATAAATCAAACCTAAAATTGAAATGTTTGCATTGTGAGGCATTGTTCACCGATACAGTATGCATCTTAGCAGAGCTCAATTTCTCGAGATTTGGGACAACCAAAGGTTTTGACATTACCTTCTGCACTATCTTCGCCCTACACCTGCCTCCAATTCCATGAATGATTTACTAACGTTTTGGCCTACACAATAAACCAATAAGACTTGCCATAATCCCTTCTCAAATCAAAAATATTTGTCATATCTCTACCCAAATTTTTTTTATATATATGGCTTTTATGACCAAGTGCAATACTTGTGCATTTCCAAATCATACCAAGGATTGAGTATTTTACGATTAAACACATTCTGCTTCTTATGCCAGGTATATGCAATCAGAATATCCTACATAAAACTATAGACTATTAATACCTGTGTAGAAGAAGCCTTGCTCTAATAAATGTCATCTTCAATGCTTTAGTCATTATGCCAGGCTCTGGGCAGATGACAGATACTTGTCAACTGACCTACATTCCTGGTACCTTAATTGGGACCAACAACCACAGTAACAATGGAAGAACTTGTCTGTATGCCTCAGTGTCCACAAAAGTATTATCATATTGTCCGAATCCGAATAGAGAAACATATGTAAAAGATAATCCTACTTTCCAAAGGACAATACTGGAAGGCATGATTACCCCACTGTGTGAGATATCATAAAAATCACTACATGAAGTCTTTGGAATAAACAGCTAAAAGTACTACGGATAGTAACGTTTTCGCACCTAAACTCTCCTATCACGAGGTGTTAAAGTTCACATCACATTTGGGTATGGTATAGGTGCAGACATTATCATGCCACGAAGGATTAAATTCCTCTTTCAAGTGTATTGGCACAGTATATTCTTTCTGGTATTCTACCATAATACATTTTAAATATTAAACTTCGCTTATATTGACTCCATAATATTAACAATCGCTTATTGTCAAAATAAGCAGATGTGAAGTTAATAGTACATTTATTCTTCACCAGGTCTGCTTATCTGGACAGTATGTTGGCAATCAATATTGTGGAGCAGATATCCAGGATATTCTTGACCTTAGTACTGTTACATACAACCTTCTTTCCACTGAACATTTTTACCCTGCAAAGAGGACGAGACACAGAATTGTTGGCAGACACTGAGTATCCATAACACATTTTAGCACAAGAAACAACCTCCAGTTCAAATACTTCCATTAGAAGAGCTGCAGTTTATTATGGGCTGGAACAAACGAACTGCCTGCTGAAGATGTAGTAGCTAACTGGATTTACAAAAGTTTCTGGTTGAAAGATAGATCAGTTTACAAACTAGGCTATCAAAAATCCAATTTCATAATAACTTTTTTAGGTAACCTTGTTGCCTACTGTAAGTTATGGCTAATTACTCTTTTGTGGAACATGGTTTATGATTAGTCTGTCAAAAAACACAAATTACATTTGTCCTACTATCATCTAGAATAGCTCTCTCTCCCCAACAAATGTTTTTTCTAATTGCTTTGCTATAACTGCAGTCTAAATCTAAGACATTACAAGTAATGACAATTCCAATACGTCTGGTTTATAAGTGAAAAGGCATCTTCGGTCACTGAAGGGTTCAGCTACTCAATAAGTCATTATAAATGCACTCTGTCCCTCATTATTGAACTTGTGTATCCAGTCGACCATCCTCCGACTCATTTGTGCATTCACTCACTTCTGCAATCACAATAAACCACACAAACTCAACACATGCAACAAAGTAATAAAAGTTGTAAAAAGAAAACAGGATGCTGCAAAAATCTGATATCTCATACTTGCAATAACAAATAAAATTAAACATAGCAGCTGTGTGGCTGTTTTGTAATCGTACTGTACAAAGTGTATTGCTGGATTGACATTCCAGCATGGCAGCCATATTTATTACTAACATGCTGGCCATCTTGGAATGGTAAAACAATAATATATTACAGACAATACCATTCCGGGGTTGCAGAAGAAATAAGCATCCAGTTGGCACTTTCTCTGGAGCTGTAAAAGGCTTTGACATATGAAATGAAAAAGAAGGAAACAATGAAAGAGTACCTACCAAAGTAGAAAATTGAAGAAGCAGAGGACTGGCTCACCAGCCCTCACAATGACGCAAATTCTACTCTATGCAGACAAATGCAATAAATTACAGCGCGATAGAGCCAATGGCTGAAGCAGGCTGACCCAACGGAACTATGCGGTCATCAATGAAAGTGGAGTGCAAACAACTCTCACACAGACTAATGGAACAAGAGGACTAAGCCAAAACACGTGTGCGTGCGTGTATTATACACACAAAAATACATACATCTATCAATATGTAGATTCACACGGCACAGTGGCAATTGCCACTGTGTAGTTATGGCTCAGCCATAATAAAAGCCATTTTCAAGAATGTAAATTGTAATTTTGCCTACTATGGACGATCTGCACAAAATCTGGCAAAAGTTTAGTGACCCACGGTCTAGCATGCAACCTGTGGGCGAGGGAATAAAAGGAACAAAGACATGAACGTAGAACATTGGTCAGAAAGCATGCATTTGTTGGTTAGTTATAAATCACGTCTGTAGATTATGAGCTACACACACTTAAAACAATACTGAATGGGCTTGAAAAGGTTAATACCTTTGTATATTTCTGCGGTGTAAAGTCCCATTTCAGTGAATCCTGCCTCATCAACTCCATTTGCATTTTTTTTTGCCAAATGTGATTGGCTGGAGAAGTGTTGTATATATTTTTTTTGCCATGTTGAAAATTGGTAATGAATTTCGATCCACAAGGCAGTACCCAATTGGGGTTCAGCGCATGCAGTACTTTGGGTGGAGGCCTGCAACCACTCCGCCAATGCGCATAGCTGAAAGACATGTACATCTTGTTTGGCAACCTGCAGCTGGTTGGGTGCAGGCTTTAGTTGCAGTTCAGACACTGAAACCAACCCCTTTCACGCATTTCCAAAGTCCATGCAAAGAGGTAGTGGTAGTGGGTTGGGTATGGCTGCAAGTGAGACATTGCTACCAACTCCTGCTGTACACCATCAAAGGCCTTACACAGCATGGTGGGTAGCCATGGCAAGATGGGTGCAGGTCCTAGCCACAGGTCGTGTGGAGTAGGGCTTGGTAGTAAAGTGTTTCATAGGTGTAAAAAATATATATAAACACAGAAGTTCCATGGAAAAAAAAAACCAGTTAAAAACTAGGCTATGATTCTGACTCCAATGCACAGAACCACTGAAAGATGGCCATACTAATAAATATATACCACAAAGGCCCATTTATGATCGCCTGTATTATATATTACACCAGGGGTTCCCAAACTTTTGACTCCTGAGGACCCCCATTGACTCACCACTGGAAGCCGGGGCCCCCAGCAATTTGTAAGATTTAAATTTCAAACATTAAAAGAGTAATTAAAAAAAAATAAACACATGTGCACACAAAACAAACACTCTAATTACTAAGGATTTTAGTATTTTATATTGAAAGAGTTTACAAAAAAAGTAAAAATGTAATGGGAAAGTTGGTGCTGCATCTCCCTGATTAACTTTTAAATGGTTAGTTTTATTTCTCAGTACGAGGCTCCTGCTCCTGCCAGGGCCAGAGTGGAAACCTAAAGCATCCCTGGCAAGTGTTTTCGGACCAGTCCCCATACAGTGCACACTAAGTTTAGCGAGTGAGCCTGACCACTACAAAGGGGACTTTGGGAGGCACTCCCCCCCCCCCCCCCCCCCCCCAAAGAAAATGTAGGATACAATGGTGCATTCTACAACACATTTATCATTATATATTGAATTGTATTAGCTTTTAAAGAATAGTAAATGATGACCTTACTATGCACCAGGATCCAACACTCTTTGTGGGGGTTCTTAAATTATTCCTTTATTATCACCCTCCAACAGTGCCTCTCCTCTCTCCTTAGCCCCTCGGTCACATTTATTTCATTTTTTTCATAGCATCTCTCATACCATTGTAGGAAGTCAGAGCAGTTTACATCACACACATATAGAGACAATGAATCATACGTGTAAAAATCAGTGTAGAGAAAATGTTACATGAGGAAAAGGGGACTACGATGTGTAGGATTCACATGTCATTCATACTGGTAGGCATTTTTTAAAGTGCTTGGTCTGGAAAAGCACACACTCCGGATTCAGAACATAACACAGTGGTTAGCATTGACTTTAACAATTAAAATCTATTTCCACCCAAATAAACCCCTTTAGCAGCATCAGGATAATGAAAGACTGGGAAAAAACATACGTTACTAACTTGTACTATGCAGTGTGTAAGCAGCTCTTTGATGACAGTTTTAAGGTCACTGTGCTAGATTAGGATGGTCTCTTATGAGCTGCAGAGTAACACAAGAATATCTGTGACAAAAGCAGTAACCCACTGACCTATGCACATAAAATACTGTTTAGAATGCATGGTACACGTTCTTTGCAGTAGGCATATTAACCCTATGTGCTACATTAGATAAGTCAAACCTGCCACTGGACAAAACTCATCTCTCTCCAGCAGGTACATTAATCACTGGTGTTATCTTGACACTTTTATTGTTGCTGGATAACTGCTAATTCTACAAGGAACTTTGCAGTGCTTTTCAAACTGCTGCCTGAGGACCCCCTGGGAATGTGTCACGGACCCCAGTTTGGGAAACACTGTATTATACTGTTCCTGCTGCATAGCCAGCTCACCTCTCTAACAATCAGTTCCTCTTCCAAGGCTCACAATCGAAAAGACGCAAACCTGAAAATCTCAACATACCCTTTACGAAAAGGGTTACATTCTTATACAAGATGAATCCTGTTTTGCTCTTTAAACAGGGACTGCTCAGTCCCTTCTTTCAAAATGCTTTAAAAAAAAAATAAAAAAAACGTTTTCCAGATCCAGTTGAATTAAAACATATTCCCCTACTTCACTAATGACTCTACTCACTACATTATTACTGCACCATGTATTATTTTCTCCAGGCCCAGCTTTTGCACCTTTTAGAGACCTGTTGCCACTGAAACAAGACCCTTGCTTGAAAGAAAAAGTATACAAAATACACAAAATCTGAACCAAAAAGGCCCAGTTTGCCCATAGGCAAATCTCAGTGCAATTAGCAAAGCAGCCCACACCAAACATCTGACATCTCATCTCTCAGGGGCATGGGATGACGATGCAGCAGAAAGATGCTTATAGCCTGTAAATGTGTGGCAAGAGTGGCACATGCGAGTTGGTTTTGGAGTGGCAGGTAATATGTTTGAGAAATAACTATTAGGTCATTCATTTTGGGCATGTGCATAAGAGTTCATTCTACTATCCATCCAACAGAAATGGTTATTAAACATTTCTAACCAGGAAGAATCCTTGTATAAATATGGTGCAGTCTTTTTTTCCCACCAGCTCCCATCTTTAATTCCATCTACCTACCATTGCACCCCACCGCTCTCAGTCTGTTCTGATCCATATTGTGTGCGGTCTTACCAAAAACAGAGGGGCTTGGAGGCCGAACACGGTTTACCGATGGTTGCCTTTCCTGTCACTTATTGGCCTGCGTCTTACTCATATCCGAGCTTTTCCTTTGGGTTAAGCACTCGAAGAGTGCATTTTTTTTAGCGGTCTCCCGGGTGTACTACTCTTACTACACACTGTGTTGCCATCTGTCATCCAAATGATTCTCTGAGCTCCCCTCCATGTTGCATACACCTGTATAAAAACAGGCATTTTTGCAGGTGTCCTTTCCTCCCTTTGCCCCGATTTGGGCTACTAGATGCTGTTTTTTGACTGACAGTGCACTGAAGCCTGCTGACTAGGCCCCAGTTGCAGATCTCTCTCCCTAAAACTGATACACATGAATTGGTAACCCCAATCAGCAAGACATTTAACCCCCTTAAAAGTACCTAGTACATGGTACCAGTGATATGCAGAGCATGGGAGTTCAAGGAATCACTAGGGCCTGAAGCACTCTTTGTGCCACCCTGAGTGACCCAATTAAACAGATGTCATTAGTCCTGCCATTCTAGACTGCAGGAGCAGTGCATGCTGCTCAAACTCTACCTTGCCCTCATCATGTGCGGCAAAGCCAAGGCACTATTTTTACTATACGTCAGTCACTCCTAAGGAAGATCTTCTAAGCCCAGGAGGCAGGGTGCATTATATTATGGTTGAGGAAATCTAAGCCTGCACTCAAATATCCCTATAGTCGCCTTTTCAATTAATGTTACACAAGTGAGCAGTGGTCCATAGGATAAAATTGGCTGGCAACCTGGCACCCGTGCCCCCCCCCCCACCACAAGGTTGGTAGCTCCATTGTGGTACCTCTGAAATGTGTCATGTTTGGTATCAAACAACGTGCCTCACTGCCCCCAACACGATTCTTGTGTCAAAATTAATGTGGCATGCACCCAGGTGGCTATCCTAGAGGTTGGTCACCTGGTTGCCTCAGCCTTTCCTGTTCTCTGGCTGCCAGCCTGCAGCTGCTGCCAAGACAAGAATCTGACCCCCTGCCAGGAGGTGTGAACTCTCCCAAGAGTCAGAAACAATGGCGTGGAAGGGAAGGAGGTCACACCTCCCTCCCTGACAGGTTGGCTAGTGAAGCGGCACATCAAGGCGGCAAGCTTCAAAGCTTACACCGCCTGTGATATGCAACCAGGCTGACTACCAAAGGAGGAAACAGCCCTCCTCCTGTCCTAGGAACACTTGCACCCGGGAAGGCGGGAAAATGATGTAGTCAGGAGGCGTACACCCCCAGACGTCTAGCCACACCTCTGGGGTGAACTACCTGGTCTGTAAATAAAGAAAGGTTTGTCATTTTTTTTAAAGTGGCAGAATAGAGGGTTTTGAGTAGAAAAGGTGACACACCCCAGATGTGGTCACCTCAGGGATGGATTAGCAGCTGGGCCTAGTATCCCATTGGTCACTTGCACCCACACTTCTATTTCCCCTAAATCAAGGATTTAAGGGGCACCCCTGGCACCAGAACCTCAATTTTGATTAGACTTGGCAATAAAGGACCAAGAAGAGACCCAGGATCTGCAACTACTGCATCTTCACAATCCAAAGGAAGGATACTCTGCACCTGTGGCACCATCATGTAACTGTGTGGCAGACTCGTCCCGTACCAAATACCAGTTCCACCAGACAGAGGGGCCCCTTTGGGAGCCAAAGGCAACTCCAGACTCCGCTCGATTAGTTGTACTTGTTCCCTGCAGACCGCAGGTAAAAACAATGTACCAGAACCGAAGAACTGCAGGCAATCGGGCCCTCCAAGGGATTAGCCAAAAGTAGATGGTCCTGTGCATTGTCAGAAACGTAGTCCTGACCTCCAGCAAGTTTGACAGCTACTGTTTTTCCCCCAAATGTCACAAATACTTCTTGCTGAGCTTACCGCTGCAAAGGCTTGTTGGTGGCCAGTCCAGCAACCACCACCTTTACTCGACTCTGCAATGCCAGGAACTTCGCAGTACCTTAAGCAGACTATAGTAGTGGCCCTATTATCGAAGGTTTTTTTTTTTTTTTAATATATTTTTATTGCAAACACAGAAAAATAACATATACATCCCGCTCGTTCGTCTCTCTTGCTTCCAGTAATCGTATTGCATCAGCTTCTACTTATGAGAGCACACATCTCTGAGGTCGGGCGACATCAAAAAAACTACTAAATGCATATGAGCGAACGAACGCATGCAATCTTACACCAGCAGGTTCCTGTGTCCACTTTTTAATTTCTCCCTCCCATCCACCCCTCAACATGCAAACTATAATGAGCCCCAGGGAGCGACCCCAAATCATCAGTACAACTATACCGCAGCGCTCCTCCCCCTACCCCCCTTCTGCCCCTTCCCTCTTGCATCAGACAGCATCCTTGTGTCGTGTAGAGTATCCCCATTGTCGAAGGTTGCACCCGTTTCCTCACCAGCACCATGTAAGCCGAAAAACTAGCACCCTTCGTATCCTGCTTCAACACCTAGGACTGCCAAGACAACTCTGTACCCGGGCTTCTCGAGCCAGGTGAAATCAAAGTGACTGACTGTCCTGGCCTGGCCTTGGGACTTGCATCACCTTAACTCTCTTTGGGTGCCACACAACACTACCTGCCAGTGACAGATTGTCACTAGTGCTTTATCCCTATTGCCCGCACTGCTGAAGATTTGCACAGATATATTTTTGCTTCTAAAATCCCTAATTCCACTTATTCTTATCCAACTGACTTCGTTTTGGTGTGTAAATTTATATAAAAATCTGCTTTATTTTTATAAATTAGTGTTTGATTTCTTTTGAGTTGTGTCAATTACTTAGCGTCTATGTTGGTACTCTGAAAACACATGTCCCTCTAGTAAATTCAGACTGTTCTTTGCTACTCTACCAGAACTGAGCTAAGGATTTATTATTGTGAATCCAAGGACTATCTTTGGAGTACTGTGAGAATATTGCTTACTGAAGCCTAAACAGCATCACCACACAATAATCCACCTTCCAACACACCCTCATACTTCCATCCCAACCACTGCTCGCCCGTGAGCTTGTTCCCTGCCAGTTCTACGATGCTCAATCCCCCCACCCATGTATTCGCCCAATGCCTGCTCACCTGTGTGCTTCTGCATCGGTTTCACGTTACTCTCACCAGTTTCTTCCACTCCCCGCATAGTTTTTACTCACCCGCTTTTTAACCAAAAAAAGAAAATATTGTCACGCTTTATTTTCTTTTCACTACCAATCCAACTCAGACCGGTAACTTAACAGGACAAAAAGCATCCATGTAATTTTGTAGGCGGGTCTACAAAATGACGGAGGCGACCTGGTCATAGTCTTAATTCTTTAGGCCTGCTGCACAGCATTGTGGATGCTGTGCAACATCGCTAAAAACTACTGGCGTAGTCCATAGATCCCAAAGGAGAGACTGGTTGGCTTGACCAGTACTAGTTATAAATATTCCTTCCTACGGAAGTCATTGGAGCAGACATACCCAACATCCAGTTTTCTACTTTTTCCACCGGATACATCAGTCAAAAGAAATTTAACAGCCAAAGGTGATTTGTTATCACTAAATAAACACAAATTCAAATAACTGGCTTTCTTAGCAACAAATATTGGAAAGATTATTTTTTTCTAACAAGATGATTCTACGCCCCTACTCCGCCCACTTAAATTGAGGTCTGCTAGATATTTACCCCCAGTCGATCTTTATTAAGCCAGTAATAGCTGTGAGTTCTGTTTATTTCCAGAGCATAGGTGATACCCACAGTTAAAGCAAAGATAAGATCACTAGTGTTAGCCCTAGCAGGGAAGTACATAGCACTGCCAGCACTCCATGCATGGAACTGATTGCAAAGAAACACAATCCATTTTCTGAACAAGGTAAGCATTCAGATAAGCATCAAAGGTAGTGGAGGTTGTGAAGAGTATTCATTGCATACATATGAATTTTCTCGTAAAAGGTGCTCAGTTACTAGTCATTGTGGACGCCATACAAGTAATGTGAAGCAAATCATTGCCAGAGAAGTCACAAAGAAGAAATACAAGTATAAATGAACAACTCCGCCCTAAAAAGGAAATAATGATCCAAACGATTAGATGCTACCTACGAGAACGGTCACCCAAGAGTTTTAAGCAAAGCAGTCTGCTAAGATTATGGGATACAACTAAAGTCGCAATTTTAAAGTTGGTTAAACCTCAGCGTGAAGCAGATAGAACAAAAAATAAAGGCAAAGCCAATAAGCATCACCTTCATTACGCAAGCAACACACTATTGGCTTTGCCAATGCAGGTTTGTAAAGCATAATTAAATATATATATTTTTTTTAAGTTAAAACATTTCACTGTACAGCAGAAAAAGCAAACATTACGGTAACTCAAAACTACACACGGAATTCAATATTTTCAATTGTTGTAAATGGCATGGCTTATTTTTCAAATACCTTTCACTCAGGAAACCGAGAAGTGTACGGATTTAAAGGGAAACATTAGCCAAAGCTAAATTTACTTTCAACAGGGCTCAGTGATGAAACAAAATAACAGTCATTAAATATGCCCCAGTACCCCAAGGAGCAGATTTACAGGCTGCCCGGGAAAAACAGTCTCCTTTTCAAGCATACTAAGTAAGTAACTTCTTGCTTGAACGCCATCTGCAAAAGTGCAATAGCCAGCTCCTCCCCAGCACCAAAAAGCCTTTGTATGCTAAGGTCTGGGAGTTCAAGCCACATGTCGAATGGGTCATCATTTGAGGGGGAAAGCATTATTTAAGGGAGAGAGAAAGAAAACACTGCTTTCTCACGGAGTCCAGAATGAAAAAGATGTTCCCTAAATGTGAGCAGTGGAAGGATAAAACTCCTCCAATCAAACTGATGGTAAAGAAGCTTGAAACGGGGGAGGGGGGGCACAAGCGGGGGAAAAGCCAACAGACAAGAAGCAAGATATGAGTGGCAAGACAGCTAAGCAATGGGTGGACACAAAGCCCACTTTTAGAGGTTTTTGCTGTGATCCACCAAAGGTCTTTTGACAATAGAAAACTAAAAGCTGTCTGCAAGAGAGACCTAAAAAAGTACTCCAAAGGATCACAATCACGTTCGTCTCCCAGAAACTAATGCAGCTGTACGAGAAATTGCATACCACAGACAATATGAATAAGCATTATGGCTATATGGGAGAGCTAAAGGACTCTTTCAATGAAATACACGCATAAGACTAACTTTAAAGCAACGAGAAGTTCACTGAGGGATTCACAGCATCTACATTAGGAAACAATAAATAAGTAGCAAACATACCAAAAGGTGAAAAGGCAGTCTTCATTTGTAAAGATAGTGCTCCAAAACAGCAGGCGCAGAGTTGAGCATTTTATCATGAGATTGATATAAGCCTCCGCTAATGTCCTTTAAACATCCTACATCGGAAGGAAAAGCAATAATACAAAATTAATACAGTATGCAATTTAGAAACTGACAAAATTTCAATTTTCTTTCATTGGATACAATAGCTACACATTAAGACTTTGGTTCTGGCAGTACCCCATCCCCAAAGTAAGCACAGTATTATGGTTAATGGGATAATAAACGTAAATCCACCATTCGGGAAATGATTCTGGAGCATCATTCAGTAAGAACCAAGTATTTAGTCATTACTAAGTAAGGACCAGATCTGTAAATACTTTTAATTTACAGTGAAAAAAAAAACACGCACCAGACAGACAGACATCTTATGGAGGATATATTGGGGAACAGATCAGTAGGATAAGATCAAAATCAAGAGCTAGTACTGACAAAGGACCCTTCGCCCAACCCTGAACATTTTACAAAATGGACTCCTGCACTGCCCACCCCCAAGCACGGTTTCAGATGAGCTCAGCTGAAAAGTCATACGTTTAATTTACAAAAACTTGTTTCAGAATGAGCAAGTGGTTAACACACCAACAGGCTCAACTGCCCACACAAGATCCCATCCCTTCTCAGAAAAGAATGACCAGACCCAGGAAAGCAAATATCAGTGTTGACATTTTGATATTTTTATTTTCTTAAATTGAAGCCATACATCACAAGTGATACTGAAAGATAACTGAATATTTTAAATACTGGGAGTTATTCTGAAACAACCTTCAATTTCAATTAAATGTCTATCCGCGCCTCTTTGATTACTGTTTCGTACCCAGAATGTGATTACTCTCACCACGACTACACAGCGCACGCCCACTTCTTGTTTCCCTGGATGATAGAATGGTTCTCTTAACAGCACAAGACTAATCCTGATCATCAATAACCACTGGGTTAACCACTAACCTTGGATTCCAAAGCAGAGTGCTGCCCAGCGTATATCGCTCCAATGCCTCAATTAGGGGTAGTAAGCAAAATATATAAATGGGATTACAATCAAATCTAATTATGAAAGTCCTATGACAATGGTGTGCATCAAGCTAACTCCTAACCTTTCATCACGGACTCTCGAGGATTTGCTGGTAAGGCCTGCAAGAACACAAAAACAATGAAAATGATCACGTAAATGCACTACACTCTGGGGTAAGACAGATGTCTTGCTTATTTTGTGAGGTATCCTCAATTTCAAGAAGGCTATAATTAACTGCTTTTAATTTCAGGTTAACCAGACCATCAACAGGGCCTTTAAATCCTCACATTTCTTGCCTTCTATATGTAGCGAGCCTCAGGGGCAGGTGGTTCCACATCAGGTACCCAAAAGCCTGCAATCACACATTCTTTTCAAACAGGATTTTCACCAAGTGCTGGAAAAAAAAGTCTACTACCCCTTCCGGAGCAGTGGACTGAGTGCCC
The DNA here is from genome assembly GCF_964261635.1 of Lissotriton helveticus. NCBI lineage: Eukaryota > Metazoa > Chordata > Amphibia > Caudata > Salamandridae > Lissotriton > Lissotriton helveticus. Next base: position 125,920,487 of record NC_136068.1, on the reverse strand, counting down.
TGGTGTTATCTGATCTTTAGAACTCTTACCATTATGTTCTGCATTACCAGTTTACATACGGTAAATAATTGCCCTAAAATGGCTTTTACTTATTAAAAAGAAGATTAACAATGGATTGTGTTGTATTCCATTGTTTTAGTTTTTACACAGGGCTTTCCATACAGTTTCTAAGGCCTAAGGTGTCTCTTATTTAATCTGAAAACGACCTTTCCCTTAACCTCCGAACAACATCATCTCTCCCCAAATTCAGAAAGGGACTCAAGACCTGGCTTTTTGACTGATCACAACAAGAACTTAGCACATGGCTACCATTGCAGATGCTTAGCTGCACTCTACAAATCCAAATTGATTGACTGATTGATCATATTGTATATTTTTCTAGCCCTTCAACCACTTGTGAGGTTATGAACTGTTCATATTAGTAAGGGTGCTCTGGGCATATGTTCGTAGGGACCAGGGCAAACTATAGTGGGGTTCCACTGTATTCTCATCGTCACCTACATTCATAGGTTGGTGCGACCAGTTTCTTTGGCTTGGCAATTTAAATTTCAGGTAAGAGATCCTAGCATATCCTCTGGCAGCAGCAACTGGGAAATCCCTTCTCCAACTAGTTGACGGGGTGCGGCACAAAGAAGGTCAAAGTTTCACGCACACATCCGTTCCTTAAGGACACGTGTAGCTTGTAGAAGCTTTCTGAGACAGATCAAATACAAAAGACAGATCTGTGCATGTGCAGTCATTTTGATTTGTATGTGCCACAAGTGGTAACGCGATCTCATGAGCGGTTAGAGTTTGCGGTTAACATTGCTAAGTCAGTTTCCTTGCTTTCGTCTTGTATACAGGGACTCTGAAAAGGATCTGGGCGGTTGTTCTTTCCTGAAACTTGAGGTTCCTTGGCTTGAAAAAGGCTGCCAGATGGGAGTCAAGGAGAGGTATGGTTCTGCCATGATGTCAAATGGAGTCTATGTCTGCATCTCAATACAGCCTACTTATTTTCGAAAGGTGTTGCCAATGCCGGATGTTGTATTCCAAATTACAAAGATTTTTAAAAGATCTATCATTGACGGATATAATCTGCATTGACTTTTCAGTCAACTTAACATCTGAAAGCATCCTTGAGGGTTTCTGCTTGTGGAGGTTGATATATGAACTGCAAAGTTTTTTCACGGTCTCTCGCAGATGGTTTATTTGAGACAATGGAATTAGATTTTGCAGTTTCTTATTTCTTGGGGATGGGAGTAGGTCATGAAGGACATTTTGGGTCCCTCGGTGGGGTGCTGTGACAACTGATGAACTCTGAATGAAAGTGGTGAGGATGTAAGTAATGTTCTGGAATTTCATCTAGACTGCCTAGCTTTTCTCAAAGGTAGTTCCCCCCTCTTCCTAAAGAAATGTCTGGTAAAAAATATTAACAAAATTACATTTGCTCAGTTAAATTTTCAATTTGATTTGCTAGCCAATGACCGCTTTTACAGGAAACACATATACATAGGAAGTTTCCATGTAATTTCACGATGCATAAAGCAAGGAGAGCGCTCCACTGAAAAAAATTAACACAGTAGCTAAGTGGTGCTTTTCAAAACAATTTCTCTAAAAATATGCTTAACAGTTATTACTTTTAACCCCATAACTGCCGAGGTTATTCCTGACCCAGGGATGATCTTTTTTAGATGTTTAGGAAACTTCATGCATAACCCTTCATAACTATTTTCCACAAAAGGTATGCATGACAAGTTTGTGTCCTTTCTCATTCTGACCCATACTGCACATTCTAAAAGGTACCCAGACTTTGTGGATTCCCCTCAAGAGAACGTAGAAAATAGCCAAAATATAGAAAGGTTTCTGGAGAGAAAGAACCACGGGAGGGGGAATGAGGGGGGGGGGGGGGAGTGCTGTGCAAGAGATAGTATGTTTTTTTCTACTAATAGCATCAACAAAGGGTTTGATGTGCTAAAATGACCATCTTTCCAGATTTTAGGACAAGCAGAGTTGTAAACTATTTTTCCCACAGTTTGTGGGTATTCCTATGTTTTTAAGTTTTGCATTTTTCCTAATATTGGTGGTTGCAATATACCTGAAAAATTTGGGATGGAAACAGATGTGAAACCTGGAGGGGTGAACCTGAATAAAGCTATACATTTCTGAAAACTAGACAAAATTCCAAATTGAGCAAAGGGTCATTTGTTTACTTCGTTCATGGTTCTGCCGTAGAACCTAACAATTTAAATTTAAAAAAATGAAAAATGTTAAAAAAGAAAATAGGAATAAAAATAGATGCAACAGTCTTAATCTGTTTTTTGGGTGCCCTAATTGTTAATTTACGAAAGTAATGCAGTGTTACATTAGTCAGTCACTTCTGGTGGCAGGGATAGGTTATGCAGATTAGCTGTCCAAACCCCAAAGTCAACAGAGCTGCAGCTAACAATGTTTCATTGTGTACCGACCATGCAGCAATTCACATGGTAAAATCTAAGGTGTTCAAGATATAGAGTTTAGGATAACTTGTTGCTTGTACAACTCTGAAATTAGACATGTGACTCTGAAAGCATTTAGTAAAATGCGTTCCTTCATGCACCCTAGCTTACATTTGGAGATACAAAATGGCAAGAAATTAATTCATAACACGTGCTTAACTACTGTGTTTCCACACTTCTCCAGAAACAATCCCATTTGTTTGGGTGGTCCTATCACCCGAAGAGGGAGAGACCCCAAAACATAGCTCAGGGACATCAAATTTTCAGCATTTAAAAAAAAAATTTAAAAACAATTTTAGCAAATGGAAAGCAGGCTTTTTGGGCCAGTGTGCTCTGCCCCTACCTAGGGAACCCTACAAAACAGGAACTGAACTAACAAGGAACCACGGAGGTCACTGGTATGAACCTTTCCTGCTGCAGACTGCTAGGCCCAGCCACACAAGTGGGGTACCGTTTTCATCAGAAGTATGATGGTAGAATTTTGTGAAACCTCACAGATACTAAAACTTTACCTCACAGATATGTGGAAAATGTGTAATTTTAGCCGCAGTTTGTGGTTTTTAGGTCATCGGGTAAGAAAAAGTAGCAGGAACCATGCAGCCAGATTGGGGGATAACACCCTCAAATCTTCCCTAGGGAACATAAAAGACTGTTGGTGCATTTTTTAGGAGACTGTCCAATGCTATAGCAGGCCGCCCCACTTTCTCTCTCCACTCCCACACACTTCCCTCCGTCTAGTGGGAGTTCTGCCCCCATCCATCACCGGGCAGTGGAAAATGGGGGAGAAACCTCAATCTGCCTTTGGGGGCAGAAAGACTGTTGGGGGCTTTTTAAGATGGCATCTAGTACGCTTTGCGCCACTCTATGGTGACTGAAACATCATCATATCATTTCCCCCCAAGGAGGCAAAAAAGACTGTTCAAATACTAAAATATAAGGGCGCCCTCTCCCTCCAAAAGTTGTCTGGTGGGAGAATCCTTGCTCGGGTATCGTGGTCCTGCAATGATCCCAAGGCACAGATCCACTCGGGAGAGGTACCACTGGAAAGAGGATGCTGGCTCTTTTAAGCTATACCTGTCCCGTACACACAGGTGCTCAGTGGGCACAATCATCACTGCACAGTGATCAATGTTAAAGCAAACTGAACAGGGTGGCTGGTCTCCACTTTCTTTACTGCAAAGTCAGCGCAATGTGGGTTGCAGCAAAAAATAAAAACAAGCATTGGCATAGCCAATAGGTCTCGCCTTTGGGACCTTGGGACCTTATGTGTTTAGTTATCCAGCACAATATTCTTGGTGCAACAACATCAAGTGTTGCATGGCTAAACATTTATAAGGTCCCAAAGGCGAGACCTATTGGCTATGCCAATGCTTGTTTTGAAAGTGCTGTCCTCAAAGCACCCTTTAAAACAAGCATTTTCAATGTAATAGGTCGCACATTATAATAATGCTATACAAATATATTTACTCTACTGCAAATAAAAATCCAAAAGTAAAAAACATTCTCATTTTCCACGCCAACAGCTTCAACTTTGACAAATGCGAGACCTATTGCATTGAAAATGCTTGTTTTTTTATAGCTTTACATTATAAACGGATACCTAGAGAATCTGAAGTGAACCGATCAGGCCCTAAGCCTATGCCAGTGGCTTGACCATATACACATGCCGACTGAAATGTCCGTAAGCTGCCATCTGTCAGACAAAAATTCATAAAATTACAAATTTGTACAGAATTACAGTTGACAACAGTATTCACCTGTTCTCAATCGGGTTCATCAAATTGTCAGTGCAACTCTACTCCCATGGTTTGTCGGAGTGGGTGACCCAACGCTAAACTATATGCCTTCTTTGACAATCTTAGATTACATATAACCAAATACCTTTCCAGTGGCTGTAACATGATATGATAACCTGTTAGGGGCCTGTTGGCTTTACCATGCACTTTTCGCAATAAGGCAGCCCTAATGCCTTTGTAATACTGTTATTATTAAATAAACTGGCAAAGCAATGGCATCGGACATAACATTTCAAGCATATAGCTGTTATCATTGGCTTATTGTAATAACCAGCAGACAACTACTGTACTTTAGTGTAAGCTTTCCCACCACGCCACAATTAGGCATACAGTTCTATACCAAATGATGTTTGGCAAAATGCCATCTCTTCTAAGAAAGCTTAACAAGTATTTTCATAGTGCAAATCTTTTATACCACTGGTTTGGTGACGTGGTAATTTGTGATAATCCATGTAACCAAAAAGCTTTCTGTATGCTTTAATTGAGTAATAGCAATCCACCCATAAATGTCAATTGACTTTACCATATTCCTTTCACAGTCAATATGGCAGGCTTACCTCTTTAATCGTTACTAATCTAAGGCACTTTAGTCGCATTACCGTACCATGTTTGCCCCTGAATGTTCAGTTGCAGCAGCTGGATAAATTCACAAAATCACAGCTGCATGAAGGGAAAACATCTTTCTCCTGTGGAAGCACACTTGTGCTCAATTAAAATGTAATCTTGGCTACCAATAAGTGGGATGAGCCAAAGCCCTTTTATAGTATTCCTGAAAGCTTTTTTTTTTTTTGGTGGGGTTTGACCTGACAAAGGACGGCACACTCTGCTATGGTGTAATCCCAGCACACATTTGCTTTTTTGAAAGACCTGAGGTTGTACAGTGATGAGTAAACACATGAAGAAATAGGAGTTGGCATAGGGCGATGGTCAACGAGCCAAAAACCCCACAAGGTAACACATTGGCTCCAAACTGAGACCAAAACATTTTGGACTCCAGGTCTATCATTGATTGAGCAGAAAACCCCAAACCGGGCTGGTTGAAAACCCTCTGAACTGAACTCAAAAGGGGGATCAAGAGGATGTGGAGTTTGGGGAGGGGGGGGCGACAAGAGACCGCAATATAGAAGAAAATGTCAACACTGGATGTGGAACAAAAGGCCTATGTTGAAAAGGAGCGTCGCCTCGAGGCTGATTAAAAGAAAAAAGGACTTTGAAAACTACTTTAGGGATTACTGAATTGTAAAGAAAACTGGTTGTAATTTGAGAAGCTCACAGAAATGAATCCTCCTTTGACGCCGGTGTCTCCAGAGAAATAAGAGGAAGTTGAGAAGGAATGATTTTTGCAATAAAGTAGACGTGCCTTTACCGGAAGGGGCAAGCTCTAACCGTTCAGAAACTACTGGGCTTGATGGTGTCTTGCTTTCCACTAATTTCCCATGCTGGTTGGCACATAACACCACTCCAGGACTGGCTATGACATCAGTGGTCAAAGACGACAGGGAGAGGGGGGTGGGGGGATCTAGTGGTTGTCAGAAAGAAAATACAGAGGTAGATACAGTGGTGGAGCATGTGGAATATCGCAGTGAGCAGGCCTTTAAAACTCCAAGCTACTGCAACCATTGCAGGAGATGTAAATCAACCCCAAAGCAATGCCGAATATTGGGAATACTCACTGTTACCTGGCAGCGTAGACTGCCTCTGTGCTCACACAAAGCGATACACGAGCGCAGGCGGGCTCGCGGCCCTTGTCCTTCTACTTCCATGGCCCTGGTCTGCCCCCTGTCCTCGGGCTCGGGTCGTGCGCAGCTGATATTAGACCCGGGTCCTTGTCCGTGCTCTCTTTCTGTGGCGGGCGGGCACGCGCTCGCTCAGTGCGTAGGAGGGACGCACTGATCCTTATTCTCTTACGCATCTGTATAGGAGGCCGAAAGGGGGCACGCGCCGGCAGTCAGACAGACGGACGGACCGAGCGCCATGGAGCCGCCGCTGCTGCTCACCGCCTGCCTCCTGCTGCTCGACAGGGCCCGCGCCGACCTCTCAGGTGAGTGCGAGGAAAGAGGGGGGGGACATCTCACCCTTGGGGGGGTGGAGGCGGGGGGGGGGGGTGTCTGTATGTGTGCATGTGTGTGTGTATGTGCGCTCGTGTGCCCGTGTGTGTGTCTCTGTGTGTGTGCTTGTGCGAAAAGCAGGGGCTGTGGCTGTGTGTGTGTATGTATGAGGCTTCCAAGGAGAGAAAGAAGAGACAGGAGAGGGTGAGCGCGCGACCTGATCCCATTGCGGCCGGCTGCGTGCGCGTAACAGCCTCTTGTCCGCTCTGCCTACTCCTTGAAAGTCAAAAGCCTGAAATGATTACAATAAGACTCGCTCTGCGACAGCAGGCCTTTGGCCTGCAATCGCAGGGCGAGTCCTAAAAAGGGATAAACAAAGTTTGCTTTAGAGGAACGTTCCTAAACAGTTTTTTCAGGTACATTACCCAAATCAACCACACAAATGGTAGTCATTGGCTGTAAATAACCATTTCCACAATGATCAGATTTTTTTAAAATAAATAAAATGTGGTCTTCAAACATCTGCTTCTTAATTTCAAAACGTACTCACATGTACTAGTTTCAGAAATACACGCCCATGTATCACCATCATGTACCAGAGCTACCCACCATGAGCCAATCATATCCCCAGTCTCCCTTTCTCTGAAGTAGCTTGCAGACCTATACTACAAAGAACCACACCAGACAGGAGTTGGAACTACTGGCACAGATAAGGAGACTGGCAGTGGAGAGAGCACTGACCAGTACAAGTAGCAATGGTGGTCATACAGCCACTGTCTTTCCCAGCTCCAGCTATTCTACTTATTAGCTGCATCTCTATAGGGCCTCACCAATGATGATAGGAGACCTGAGGACTATGTACAGATTTGCCTCTAACCCATGTAAAAGAGTTGCTTTTAGAGCTGGAAGCCTGCCCTCTTCCAAAACACAGACATACAGCATGCAAGTTTGAGGAGAAATTTAAGGCAGCATAGCAGGGCTGAGTTTGTTATGATTAAGGTTATAAACCCGATTGATTTACCATGAAAAGATATGATAAAGGCAATAGGCCCAACAAATATATTGTGAAAAAAACATTTAGGTCAATGAGCATTTTTAGGTGAATTATTACTACTCTGTTTTAAAGGCCTACAGAGTTTTATTTTATCTAGATGTAGACTCATGGATTACCATAGAACGCACATGTTTTGGGGTTTGTTAGACCCACTAACAAACAGTGGGGCCAGAAGGTATGCTCTTTGATAATCCTTGTTAGGCCTTCTAAGGGGAGATAGTAGTTTAATTTGACAGGGCATAGTAGTTCTAGTTAGTGTTACCTGGTTAGCGAGGAAAAGAGTGTAACAAGGACCACTACTTATTATATTTTGAAGGTGTTGGCTAAATTGTAAATGAAAGTTGTAACTATAGCTTTAGAATTTTTAAAGTTTATGTAGTTTAAACTTGGTTTGTATAGGGAAAATACGTTTTCCGAATTATAACTAAGGCTCCATGTTTTCCGTTTTTACAGATTTTTACAGATAGACAGAAAACAATGAATTTTCTGTCTGGCATTTATTTTTAGTAGTGGATAAATACAGAAAATGGTGCTTCTTTTAAGGGACTTTCCATGCTGTCTTTTCATGAATTCTATCCTAACAGAGAAGCAGATGGACAGCATGGGAAATAAAAAAACAGGATGAAATTTCTTTAAATAAAGGCATGTGTCAATATACAATTGTGGTATAATGCTAGTATTTACCAGTGGATGTATTATGTAATATTTGGCAGCTTGAACAACTAAAACACGACAGACATCAAACTATGAGTATGCATCTATCAGTTTAATAAATATGGAAATGTACAGTTTTAAAACTTCATTTATACGCAAAACACAAAATAAATATAGATAAATACAAATAAAGGGCCCAAAAATAAATATACAGACGGAAATGTTAAAAACTAAATATTACAACTGCACTTTACCCTTTGGCTTTTTCATTGAATTTAAATGGTTTTTTAATCTTTTTTTTAAAAATGTGTTTCAAATCGTAGAGTCCAGTGTCGCAAGTGGAGAGTCATGTGGCGTGTCATACAGTGGAGGAGAGTGTTTTAAAGTTTGTCAGAGATTGGAGTATTGTACACTGGAATTGAGTAGAGCGTAGTGTAGAGTGGAAGTGTGTCCAATGGACTATCGTAGAATGGAGAGTCCTAGAGTGGAGTACACTGAAGTAGCATAGAGTCAAGAAGTGTTTAAGGGAGTGGCATAGAGTGGAATAGCATACAGTGGAGCGGCATACAGTGGAATGGCGCAGAGCGGAATAGCATATACTGGAGTAGCCTACAGTGGAGTGGCATACACTGAAGAAGCAGAGTGGAGTCTCATACAGTGCAATAACAGAGCGGACTGGCGCAGAGTGGACTTGTGTACAGGGTACTAGTGCAGAGTGGACTGGAGTGTTGCACAGTGGAGCGGTGTAGAGCTTAACAGTGTATAGTGCAGTAGCGTACAGTGGAGTGGCGTATAATGGAGCGGTGTAGACTGGGGAGGCGGACAATGGCGTGGGGTAGACTGTAATAGCATACAATGGAGTGCCGTACATTGGAGTGGGTCCAATCGAATAGCGTAGAATCAAGTCGAGTGGAGTGCCATACACTCGAGTGGAGTCGCGCACAAAGGAGTAGCATACAGTGGAATAGCATTCAGTGGAGCACCGTAGAGTGTAGTGGCATACTGTGGAATAGCGTAGAGTGGAAATGCGCACAGTAGAGCACCATCCAATGGAGTGGCGTAGACTGGAGTGTACACGAGTCATGTTCCTTGGCAAAACAGCAAATTGTGCTGCCTTGCGTTTCCCTAGATTTTAACAATCAACGAAGGGCCACATATGATGTTCCTTTGTAAATCTGACTTGAGTGTTGCATTGCCCATGCGACACCATGAGTGACAAAAGGACACTGCAATCCAATAATATAGCTAGACCGTACCAAAACTTTGGGCCATAGTACACTGTGATAACTTTGCAGTATACGGTGGTACATGGTGATAAGTTAGTATATAATTGGGTAATGGCTGTTTTTAGAGATTGAAAAGGCAGCCATATTGTTTTACTACACTTTGTCTATATTCAATGTTAGAGCCATAGATATAGGTGAGAAGTAGGTCCCTACCTATTACCACTTTAACATGGTATTGTATTGTAATTATATAGCACTTAGTACTCTCCTGATGAGGCGCCAAAGCGCTGTTTTTTTTTTTTTACGAGTAGCACGCTACTCCGGAACCCATGAAGGATTAGTGGTGAGTTAGTAAAGCGAAATATGAAAGTAATTTGAGTGGTGGATATCTTAGTCAGTTATTAGAGTGATTGAGATGGATAGTGGAGGGATAGAAGAGGGGAAAAGGCAATAGGGAAACTGGTTTACAGTCATGTACCGCAGTAGTTTCCCAAAAGTATGTGAAATTCCGCAAAAGTACAGCCGTTACAGATATCACCAAGTTTAAATTCCTTAGAACTTTAAAAATGCTTCACCTACTTAACTGCAGTACCCAAAAATCATCATCTCTGCGCCATAATGTATAATCCTGCCAAATTTCATGTAAATCCATTCAGACGTTTTCGCTCTACATCAAATAAAATAGTCAATGGAAAAAGCATTGGTTAAAAAATGCATTTTGGGACCCCCCTTTATCTTTGCACCCCCCTTAAGGAATCACCACAAAAATGTACATCATCTCAAAATGCTATAGGTCTGGAAGGTTTTGTGGTGCTTGGTCAAATGGGTGGAAAATCTTTAGGGAGCCAATATCCAAGGAATTCCTATCTTTGGGAATACCAACTATAACCACAGAGTGGCAACAGATTCAATGTGATTTATTTTTTTATTTATGTATTAGTTTACTGGTTTGCATAATCAAGTGATCGTAAATGTATATCATCGTTGTTCCTATAGTAATTCTGAAACGGCACATATGCAGTCTAGTTTATTTTTTGGGCTGCCTTGCTACTTTATTAGGATTGTGCTATAAATGAAGCCCAAAGTGAATGAAAGCCAATCGCTGCTAATAAGATAATTTGTTTTCCTAATGGCCAATTACCATGTTCTCCATATAGTAATTTGTGTAGCTCACCGCTAGGTCACTTCTCCATTTTGTTGCACTGGTGTACATAAAGAAGATGGGTTTTTCGGCACAGTTTTATTTTGTGAGCCAGACAGCATGCAAAGAAAACTAATGTAGATTAAGATGTATTCTGTGTGTACATTGTTTTGTTTTTTTAATTCAAATCTTTTTTATTGAAGATTGGATAAAATTGAAAACAAAGACAATACAATAAATCTTCCAAAGTATAGATGGATATAGCGTTGGCACAATGACACCTACAATAATCAAAATCAAAGAAAGAAGAAAAGGAGGAGAGAGAAAAGGAGGAAAAAGGAGAAAGAAGAGAGAGAGAGAGGACAGATGTATCCATATATCAATAGCAATCGGTTTACAGGAACCTGGGTCGCGGTGTAGGCGACAGTAAGTACACAGCAAAGCATACACAGTAAAACATACTAAATTCTACATAGACAGGCAGTCCGTTGAAGTGTGCATCATGGGGGCTCAAAGTGGGAGGATGACGTATCTAGGTAGGACCACAGTTTGTTGTTCGAAGGCTTCCATGTGGCTGACTGTAGCGCCGGATTGTCCGCCCCTCTCAAGAAGGAAAGCCATTCCAGCCACATTTTAAAGTTGACTTCAGTAAAATGTTTCCACTTATATAGAATGACCTTGCACGCCAGTGTCAACATGATATCAAGCAATTGTCTGTCATGGATGTCCGGTAATTGTGTTTCTAAAGGGCCCAAGATGACATATACAAATTCCTGCACAGGTGTGATTCCGAATACCTGATGAATATATGCAAATATTTTTTTCAAAAATGACCTTAATAGGGGACAATCAAAAAGCATGTGTGCCAAGTCTCCAGGTGCTTCCTGGCAGTTCCAACAGTTAGGCGTATCCCTCAGTTTACATGTAAACAATTTCTGAGGGGTCCAGAACACTCTGTTCAGCAACATTTATTTCGTTTGACATAGAATCGGGGATACCTTATTTGTTAATGCAGTGTCGTGTATTACCTCCCAATCTATCGGTATACCTGTCGAGTTAGGTTCCGACTCCCACTTGCTTTCCGTTAACTTATGTGGTTTCTTGGGCAGGGGGAGGAGCAGTTTATATATTCTAGATACAAAATGGTCAGCATGGTACAATAGTCGGAGACGGGTCAGCAACCATGGTAAGTCTGTAGTGAGGGCACGCTTAGAGATAGCGGCTTTCAGTTTCAAGAACTGGTAGAATTCTATGGGTGGCAAATTAAATTTCTTTTGTAATGTCGAAAAGGGTAGGGGCCTACCATGCTCATAGAGGTCATTCACCATATGGATACCACGTGTAGCCCACAACTCCCAATAAAGGGTCTTTCCCTCTATCCGAAACATAGGGTTATACCATAACGAGAGTAGGGTAGATTTCTTAATCACCGAAGCAGTTTTATGGGACTGGTCAAGCCTGAGGAGTGCTCTTCTAGTATTTAGTAGAATGTATTTGGAGTGGGGTACATGGGTCAAATCCATGCTGAGGAGAGCTGAGAGGGGTGCATGTGCCATTAACGACCGCTCGATAGATAGCCACACTGGGGTATAGGATGTAGAGTCAACCAGCCCAAGGGCCCCCTGCTTACAGAGGAAGGCCGTCTGGTAGTTCCTGAACGAGGGCAGGCCCAGGCCGCCCTTTTCTTTTGCCAATTGCAACTTTTTTAGTGATATCCTGGCATTTTTCCCTCGCCACAGGAACTCTCCAAACAACCTGTCCACTTTTTTGATGAATTCGTCCGAGAAAGTCATTGGGAGCATGCAAGCCAGGTAGTTAACTAGAGGTGTGCACATCATTTTAAGAGTCTCAACCCTACCCCACCAGGACAAAAATGTGGGTGACCAGCTATCTAACAGCGTAGATATCTTTTTAACGTTAAGTCTTCATTCACTTTCAGAGTCGTTATTAAGTCTTTCTCAAAATCTAAGCCCAAATATTTAAAAGCTTTTGGCTGCCAGGTGAGGCCAGATGAGCCCAGTATTTCTTTACCCCCGATGTTGTTTAGTAGCTTGACTTCTGTTTTGTCCTTATTCAGCTTGTACCCTGAAACTTTAGAGAACCCATCAATTGTGTCCATTAAGGCCGGGATAGCCTCGTCAGCCTTCTCCGTCAGAATCAGCACATCGTCGGCGTATGCAGTTAATTTTACAGTACAGTCATCAAACGGAACACCAGCAATGGCCTCATTATTCCGAATATGACACAGAAAAGGTTCTATAGCTAATAACAACAGAGATGGTGATAGTGGGCACCCTTGCCTTGTTCCCTGTTTCAAGCAGAAAGAAGAGAAGGAGCCACCCGCTCTAACCTTAGCAGTAGGGCCGGCATACAGAGCCATTACAAGTTTAGTGAATGTCCTCCCTAGATTAAATTTGTGTAAAACTGCCTCAAGGAAGGTCCAATCTACCTTGTCGAAGGCTTTTTCAGCATCTAGTGTGACTGCTACAGTGGGGGTATTCAGCAGTTTTGCTTTTTCTAGGGCATGGGCTAATACTCTGGTGTTATCGCTAGACAGTCTATGTTTTAAGAAACCCGATTGAGAAGGGTGTACGAGGGCAGGAAGAACTTTTTGTTAACGGGCTGATAAGATCATGGCTAGTAACTTACAATCTAAATTAATCAGGGAAATCGGCCTATAATTTTTTGGTAGCGACGGATCCTTGCCATCTTTTGGTAGAACTGCGATAGTCGCCTCTGCCAATGTGCCCTTCACTTCACCTGACTCCGTGAACTCGTGGAAGAGGTTCAGAAGAGGTTTGACTAAATCTGTGGCAAAGCTTTTGTAAAATTTAGCCGTAAAGCCATCAGGGCCTGGTGCTTTCCCACATTTCAACCCCCTGATTGCTTTTTCCACCTCAGTAGCCGAGATCGGTTCATTAAGGCTGTGTTGGTCCTCCGGCCCTAGCATTGGCAGGTCACATTCCTGCAAATACTCCTGAATTTTGCCCTCCGCAACCGATTCATTTTTAGCATACAGGTCCTCATAAAAGTCTTTAAAGACCTCAGTTATTTTTTGGGGGTCCGAATGGCCTACTCCCGCAGAGTCCCTTATGACATTAATAGTATTTTTCTGCACCTTGAACTTTAGGTATGCAGCCAGGCTTTTACCAGCCTTATTAGATTCACAGAGCTTACACTCCCACCCTTTCGCTCACCAGCTTGTTATATTCGTATTTTCTGTTAGTCATGGTATTAAGTGTCTCCCGATCCCTTGTCATTTGGTGTCTGTTTTCCAGATTAGCTATCTCTGCCTCTAACGCTTCCAATTTTGCATTGCAATCTCTGTTCATTGCTGAACGGATTTTGATGCACACCCCCCTTAGGGTACTTTTCACAGCCTCCCATCGCACTAGATCTGAGGTGTCCCCTCTCTTGTTAATCTCCAAATATGACCGAATAGCTGTTTGGATGTCAGTTTTATCTTGTTCTTTGTGTAAGATTTCCTCATTGAGTCTCCATGACGTTTGTTTAGGGGACGGTGTAATGTTGCTGAGGGATAGAGATATGCATGAGTGGTCTGACAGTACTCTCGGTTCAATTGATGTATCCTCTATTCTTGCAACGCCATTTTGTGTAATGAAAATGTAGTCAATGCGGGAGTACGAATCATGAGGAGAAGAGTAAAATGTGTAGTCCCTGTCAGTAGGGTTTTGTATTCTCCACGTATCAATCGAATTGAAACGTTGACACAATTTGATGAAAGCATTATGTGATTTGTTCGGTTTAAACACACACTTCGAATCTCTGTCTAGGGCAGGGTCAAATGGAAGATTAAAATCACCCCCTAGTATATGTACTGCCGTATCAGGTATCGTTGCAATCTGCTTGACTAAGTCCTGCCAAAATTCTAAGTCATTAGTGTTAGGTGCGTATATATTTGTGACAAAAAATTCCGTGTTGTCCTTGGCAAGCTTTACTGTGACCCAGCGCCCCTTTTCATCTGATGAGGAAGACAATAATTCTACCTTGGATCTTTTTGATAATAGTATCAGAACCCCATTCTTTTTACCAAGTGCACTTGACCCTACAACCTCCGAATAAAACTTGTTGCGCAGAGTATAGAACTGTTTAACGTCCAGTTTGGTCTCTGGTCTCTTGCAACAGAACAATGTCCCCCTTCTGCCTGCGCACATAGTCTAATATCTTCTGTTTTTTTACGGGTTGATTCAAACCTTTAACATTCATAGACAGAATCTTCAGTTGGTCAAGTGAGGTCGTCCCAAGCGGAGTGGAGAGCATTGGATATGACATTTATACTAGTGTATGTATCATGAATGCTTTATGAGACCTAAGAAGTGACGTACCACGCGGCGCTTTATGTGAGGAGTACCCTGCTTTGACCCTTATGTTGCAAGACGGACAAAAACCATGAGCAGACGCTCGGGCGCCCAGAGATAGAACACGAATGGTCTGAGTGTGGGTATACAGATACAACACGTGCATGATACAACTTGTCCAGTCAAGAGAAAAGGAATAGGCTAGAGGAGAAAGGAATAGCAAAGAAAAGAGAAGAAGAATGAGAAGAGAAAGAAAAAGAAAAAATGCAAACCATAACATACAATACACATCCCCCCTCTCGCCCACATCCCCCCACCCCGCCCTCCCCAACTGTAGTGCAGAAGCATGGCGACGTGAGGAAAACCGCAGTAACCCTCCCGTCTAAACTAGTCTTGTATAAACATTGGAACAGCTATGCACAATGCATAATACATATTAACATTTACGTAAGCAGTGAAACATTGAAATGGTGTGGCGGAACTAACATGGAGCCAATAAAGCACTTCTAAGGTGCATTCTTGTTAGCCAGAGATAATCCAGAATACTCCACTAGATTTATAACAAAAGAACGGTAAGTAAAAGCAATATAAAGTACACCACGGACCATTGGAAGGTATTACAGCTTCCTATCCTTCATCAATGGCCCTTAAGGGCTAGTAGACTCTGGGCCTATTCAGTAATGATAAGAAGCCTAAGCAAAAGCAATAAATTGCCAGTGAGCAATCACTTAGTCAGAGAATCTCAGCATGGCAGCTGTGAGATCTGACCAACTCCGAAGTACCCTGCCGGTGTGCCGAAGCATGGACACAGTCAGATCACTACGAGTAACATCTCTCCGGTACCCGCATCAGTAGTAATCAAACAAGGCGAATCAGCTCAAGTCAAAGAGTTTGGATCAATAACAGCAGATCGATGTCAGATCAAAACGAGATAAGGAAAGTAAAGAAACTTCCAGGACAGTAGCCCGAACCCTTACACCACATTACAACTCACGGTAAAACTTCCAGCGTCAGGAGGCGTCTGCGAGCTTGAGACCTTATCCTGTAATTGACAAGCCCACAAGGCCTGTAGATCTATCAGGTTAGAGATAGCCTGATGAAAGCACCAACGCCCAGAGGTGATCATTTGTATCCTGAAGCTGAGACCGCCAGATTGTCTGGGTTATTGGTTTCCATGTCGCGTTCCATATCTCGTCCTTCCAATTCCTCAAGCATGCGTTTGAGCTTCATAGGATCCGTGAAGTAGTGAGACGATCCACGTATTGTCACCCTGTACCTCGCCGGGCCCACAAAACCAAATTGATATCCCTTCAACGACAGTTGTGGTCGTAGGGCTAGGAAGGCCTTCCTTATTTCTACGGTTTCCTTACTGTAGTCTTGAGAAATGTAGACCTTGGTGTCCCTCCACAGGATATGATTGTGTTTCTGCACGAAGGCAAGGATTTGCTCCACGTGTTGGTAGCGTAACGGCTTACATACGATGGGCCTAGGTCCTTTCTGCGTCTTAGTGATTCTTCCTGGCACTCTATGTGCTCTATCAAATTCAAGAGGGTTGGTAAAAGTCAGGTTCGTGGCTTTAGTAAACCAAGATTCCAAGAACCGAGTACATGATCCTTCCGAATCTTCGGACCCTTCCGGAATCCCAAAAATGCGTAGGTTCTCTCTCCTATTCCTGTCTTCCAACTCGGCCAATCGTCTAGTTGTCTGGTCAGAAGAGATGTGTAGGTGTTTCAGAGCCGCCGAGGTTTTAACCTCTATGTCTTCCAGGCGACTGATCCTAGATTCTGTTTCTGTTTCTGTTAAGCGCGCATTAGTGTCTCGGATATCTTGACGGATTGCCACCACTTCCTCTTTAGTGACCTTGGCTAGGTCCTTCACTTCATCCAGCCTATTCAGTATCATATCAAGTGTGTCCGGAGTAACTTTCTTTGGTTTATTTGGCGATCCCGGGTTTGAGTGCTCTGATTTAAGTCTTTTAAGGGTACCCTGGTCTTTGGTATCCATAATGACTGCTAGATCCTTTTCTGAATTGCTTAGATCCTCGATCGGTGCCCTGGAAGCCCCCCTTCGGCAATCACGTGGGGTAGATTAGATAGTACAAATCTATATAAGAGAGTGGTCAGCCAGATCACAGTTCACTGGTAGCAATAACACTTCATCAGCTGGGATCTGAAGTACAGGGCGTCTCATGCATTCATCCAGGATGTGCACGTGGTGCATGTAGTGACATTGGAAGAGATCACCGTGAAGAGATCACTGTCGTTGGAGAGATCACCGTGTATAGATTGCTGTGTAATAGGAAGAAAACTGTGGTCAAGGCACTTACTATCATTGGGGATATCACTGGTATATTAGGGAGCCCGCTGTGGTTTGATGTCAGGCAATCCAGGCGCTCAGCGCAGCAACTTTAAGCTCTCATGACCAGATTGGCAGCATTGTGGATAGATCATTCATTGTGTCATTGAGGAACTCATTCTGGTCTAATGGCAGGCACTCCAGGCACACAGCATAGCAACATTAATCTCCCGTGGCCAGATTAGAAATATGTGCCTATGTTCCTCCCCAAACGTTAGAGCATTTTTCAGCATCGCTCGTCTAGCGTTAAAATCAAGCTAACTTGGACAGAGTCAGTGTGGAAAGTCACTTTGCCTCGGACTCTTAGGCATTACCGAGTGGCGGACGCCATCTTGGTTAAGGCAGAGGAAGTCCCGACATGGCCGATCGCACTTTACTCATGCGATCATCATCCTCGCCTTTCCGCTCAGGTGTGCATTTATTTATACACGCGTCCACCTACTTCAGACCCCCTCGTGATGGCAGATTTCACCGCTACGCTGGAGATTACTCCGTGCCCAGTTTCCTCTCCTCTGTTCGTGCTGCCGCCATGAACGTCCGGAGCCTCGCTCGGTGCAGCTCTCGTTCCGCTGCAGCTACGGCCACGCAGGATAGCTCATCGCAGTCAGGGAGTGATCCGGTGCTTGATTCTTCGGTCACATCCAAGCTGCAGGCTCAGAAAAGCGTTCCAAATCCGGATGAAGAAGCTCGTGACGGGAGGAGAGACGCTCTAAACCGCCATCTTCCTCGGCGTCCAAGCCACGCCCCCCTGTGTGTACATTGTATTTGTTTATAGTTTTCCATTAACATGTGACCATAAACGGGTCTTCAGTTGTTCATTTTGCAAATCTGAAACTATAAATATGCAGTCTAGTTTTTTTTTGGGGCTTATTCACTATTTGTAGTCTTATTGTGCTACAAGATGTTACTAAACTGAAAAACCTTATAACTTAAAGAATACTTATTCTACTTAACTGGTGTACCCAAAAGATTCATCTGTGCACCCTAATATCTAATGCTGCCAAATTTCAGCAAAATCCGACTGGTTGTTTTCGCGCTGTGAGAAATACAATGTCTGTAAAATGCATTGGATTTAAAGCCCATTTTGGGACCACCCTTTTTTAGGTCTCGCCTGAGCCAGTGCATGCACTGGTTTGGCGAGACATTTAGTAAGTTGGCTTTAGAAATCCGACCATGCCCTAAAGCTCGCTGTGACGCGCACAGGCGCCATCTGGCTTTCCGTCATGCCTCACTTTCACTTTTGCGCGCACCACTCGCGTGAACCAAACATTTACATCTAATACAAGTCACAGTAACACTGTAAAGATGTCAATCCAAGGTAAATACAAACTTAATTTCTAGCGGGAACTTTGTATCAGTAGAGAAATGTATACACATCTTCAGAAAGATAAAATTACTTAAACCTTGTTAAGTGACGTGTTCTCGCGGACTTTGCCAGAGCATGGAATGTTTTTCCTGGCCCTAATATGGCCAGCGCTTTGACTTGCCAGCCAGAGGTATTTTTTTATCTAAACCTACTCTCCCTGTGTCTGCTCATTCACTAAATAGATATTATTGCGTTTGTGTCTCCGGGTTTATATGTGAACTATACGTTAGGCAAGCCGCTGTCCAAGTTTTTGTTCGGAAACCTACTCAGTCCGAGAAACCGCAGCGGACCTTGCACCACTTCCAAAGACCTGCGTGTGAAGGTACATGTACTCTGGGTGTGGTGCACGGCACGTTCAACGGTGTCCTACTTTTTCACACAACCCAGCGTGTCAGCCGCGTCCGTTTGTTTTCTGCTGTGTGGTTTCCGCATCAAACGTGCACAGTGACGCACTTGAATTATTGTTTGTTAACCCTCAGGAAATCTTGGAGAGATGCCGACCTCTTACGGAAATGTTTGCAGGGGATGTTAGAAGACTACTGAAGTGCTAATCGCACACGCCGGGTAAACTAATATTATTGCATGTAGAGACTGGAGGCTTTGCCATCCACAGGTATCCGTCCCCGCACTTAGTATTCCTCTCCTTATTTAACCGTCCTATCTAAGGTTCCCCTCTAAGCAGTGTTGGGATGCAATCTCTAGGCAAGCCGGAAGGTCAAAGCGTGTTTACAGACATGGCACCACGTGTACGGCAAAAAATTGCACCTAACTTTCCTGCCGAGCGCTTAGAAATACACTGCATCGTAGCTAAAATAAGTGTGAGTTACTTCTTTAGTCTCCGTTGCTAACGAGCGCATTGCCCACCATCTTCCAGAGGCTTCCTTTCATGTCGCAATATCCTAGGGTGCAGTAAATAGTTCCCAGAATTGCCTTTGGGTAGTGTGGTTTCATCGCAAACAGCTGATGTGAATAAGTCACACCACCATCTCTCCTTATTACCGCAGTGATTCGCCTTTTGCATTCTTCCAGAATAGCTTGTGCACCTCTGTGTCGCGGCTGGTGTGAAGGTGGTTCATTCAGCTGAGAATCAGAGCTCGCACTGCAGTCTCTTAAAGGGAACGATGGAATGACGTAGTGACGGTGTTCACTATTATTGCACGAGGCTGCACTAGTCCCCTCGTGCACCTCTGTGTCGCGGCTGGAGTGAAAGTGGTACATTCAGCTCAGAATCAGAGCTCACACTGCAGTCTCTTGTGGGGAGAGATGGATTTCTTCTCTAAAAACCCCGGACTTAAAACAGCTCTGCGGCATCCCTCCCACTCCCCATCCACTCCCTCTCGCTCCTTTCTACCTCCTGTCTCTGCGCCTCTTCTGTTATTTCTTAACTTTCGCTTCCTCCCTCATTTCTTCACCGCCCTCCACTCTCTCGATGTGTTTGCCTTCATCTGCCTCTGGTGATGAGTGAGTCCTGTTATTTGTTCTCTCCCACTCACCGGCGTCGCCCTCTCCTCCTTGGACTCTCCCTTTACACCATCGCCTCCAACTCCCTGTGTTATTATCGTGTCCATCTGCACAGGGTGGGAGGAGGGCTCTCGCATCCTCCCCAGCCTATGCTCGCTACCTCACTTCACTCTGTCCTTTCACCCATCAATGCCTCCTCTTTCCCCCAGCTCTCTTTTCTACGAGTCCACGCGCTCCTCTCTCACCACTTCCTTTTCCTTTCACACCCCGCTATTCCTTCTCCTCTCACCCTCTCTCTCCAACCCCTCCCTTCTTTTCTCAAGCCATCCCTTTTCCTCCCTTCAATTCTCTCCCCGTTTCAGCCATCCCCATTCATTTCTCCCCATAAGCCACCCTCCTTACCACCTCTCACCTTCTCAATGGCTCCTGTCGCTCACCCGCTTCTGCCCTAGCCCCCACCACCCAATGAATGACACATGAGGTACACTCCCTCTGTGTCCCCATCACCTACCCCTCTTAGGTATGCCTCCCACTCCGACACCACCACCGAAAGCGAAGCACACCCATTACCCCAAACTTACATGGTCACATAACTGCTTGGAAAGTGCTTCGGGGCTACACGTCTGGCATGAAGCACTATACAAACTTACTCCTCCACACTCTGTGCCCTCCATTGGCCCACGCCCTTGCTGGGAGGCACGAGTGGGGTTACCTACACATAGGACGAGGCACACTCCAGGCGCACAGACACATGACACAGAGGGCATCTTCGGTGTCCACGCGAAGGCCTTGGTTGCAACAGAAGACGCCAAGACAAGGATGGGCAGGGAACAATGTGTCTGGTGGCGAGTAAAGCGGTCATTGAGAAATCACTTTTGCCTACTATGTCCCATTGTACGTAGCATTCAGTTCGAGAAAGGCCTCAAATTGATGATGTCAACAGGTAAGAAACGTACAGATGCCACGGTTCTATGACCACTGTCGGTAGGTGATCACAGTTCCTGCAGCTGCATACTTAATTCCTGAAGAAATATCAGTTTACCATTTAAACCCAGAGGTAGCTTTTCTGGCTGTTTCCTAGACCTCCTAGCAATTCAGCTGTAGAAACTTTTGGATTTTATATGTATTTTTATTTTCTTACGTTTTGCATAGCTCGAACTCGACCCTAAGGTATTGGAGCGCTTTCCATGAGCATCAGCTATATTACACAAGTTTTGGGGGTTTTTTGTTCGGAAGGAATGATTGGTTTGCCCAGAATTTCAGGATGTCGAGACTCGAACCCAGTTCCAGAGTCAGGAAATCTGGCAGTACCGCCACAATCATCTCCTACACGCATAATGGGCTTTGATAAACTGCAATGACTTGGTGTTTCTGTACGTTTAGTGCTTTGCAGTGGGGATGGAAAACTCCCAAATAAATTATATAGTGCTTGGAAGCCAGGGGTGTGGCAGAATTGAGGGGAGTAAAATAGTGCTGGTATGGTAATAGGAAGTCTCTGAAGGTGGTAATCTAAGTGCTCATCCTCTTATGAGGTCTTGCTTAAACAGCAAAGAGAAGGAGCCTGGCAGACCTGAACTGGCACACAAATGTAGACTGGTCATCTTTCCGTTGCTTATTACTGCATTTGGGTGTTAAATTGGTACCATTAAGGTGATATACCTTGTAACACTGTCTGGGAAAACATAACAAGCATTTGCAATGCAACAAGGTCTCGCATTTACGCGAGCTTGAGCTCTTGGCATTGTAAATGATCATACCTTTTATTTAGGTTTCGGTTTATTCAATATAAATAAAAACAAATTGTCATTTACAATACCAATAGCTTAAACTCATGAATGCGAGACCTATTTCTTTGCAAATGCTTGTTTTCTTTGCACCCCTTTACCAAATGCCACAAAACTTTCAGTCCTCAGACAATGAAATGGGTGCAAACTGTCTGGAAAGTTTCCAAGACATCCATCAAACAGGTTCAAAGTTATTTAGGGACACATTTTTAAAACAAATACCCACCTCTGGTGACCCCAACTGTAACTTTGCAGTATATAGTGTTTTTTTTTTACAGATTAACACAAAGGGGCTTTGGGACACCCCCATTGGAAATTGATCTGTAAGAGTTACTTAGAATGCGCTTCCATCCATGACAGTGAAACGTCATGTGGCAATAGGTCAGCCCACTTCTGCCACTGGCTCCTTTGCCCTGTGACAGCATTTATCTGATCACATGTGCTCAGCCACCCGAAAAAGAGTGAGCTTCAGTACCAGGGACAAGTTGGCCAAACCCCCTACAGCACAAACCCATTGCCAGCCAGTACCACATTATGGAGCACATGTATTCCTGCTGCAATAACAATTCTTAAAAAAAAAAAAAAAAAATTATGGAGCAGTGTCCATATGTTAAAGCTGTTTGAACTTGTATTTATTGTTCATCAATGCAAAGTCTTTATTATAAGTGTGAGTGCTCTAAATAAATGTTGTAGGCTGGGAGTGCTCAAAGTACACACATTTGCATAGTTTAACAATATGAGGCTGCATATAATGCTCATAGAATGCTTTATTTAAATGCAAATATTTGCAGAAGAAAGCAAGATTGTGTTCACAAAAAAACAACTAGGAAAAAAGTTACCATTTGTTTGAAGCATCATGTAGTAAAATGTGACGTGTGCGAGTATTTCACAAAAATATTCACAATGGAAAGTCAGTGTAACCAGCTTCAACAAGGAGTATGGGAAACATGAAAATAAACAAGCATGGGCAAAGCCAAATATGTCGACATTGGTGGTCTGACTTTTGGTTTTGTCAGTGCGTGTCTTTTTGGCATGGGTTTAGTAAAACTATTGTTGTGGGAGCTGCTGGGCCGTCACTATTGTAATAAACATTGGCAAAAAGCAAAAATATTTTTGATCTCAAAAAGCACTCATTGCCATAGCAGTTACTGAAACTTAACAAAAACTACTTTATCTGCAGATATGCTTCTTGTTAAAGAGTAGATTGCCATCACTCAAAGAAAATCCGGTTGCTAGTGAGACAGAATTTTAGTAAAAACAAAAAGGTCTTGGTTAACACCAGACCTAATTAGGGTCCCAATACTTTAAAAAAATAAGCGTTACAAAAGTGCACCCATGGGATATATCTTTGCATTAGTGCAGATTTACGTTTTTCATGAATTCACGGTAGTAGACCAGGAAATCCTACTCCTAGAAAAATGTTTGTGAACTGTATTTTAGCACATGGAAAAATGCATGCAGAATTGCTCAAGCGAAAATCTTGAGTGTTTACAAGTTCACTTTTTATGTTGCACAGACTCAAAAGGGCATTCCAACCCTGGACCTATTGCTTACCGCAACCTTCAGTCCCAGTATGAAGATCTGCAGAAAGGAGGCAAAATAAGGAAATTGCTAGTATATATATATATATATATATATATATATATATATATATATATATATATATATATATATATATTTCCCCGCAGTAAATGGCACCAAAGGCCCAAGTAGATTTTTTTTTTTACAGGACAAGTAAATTTAGGAAGCAAAACGTCCCATCAACAAGTAGATATTTTATTACATTCAACACCCCTGGAGTATTCTTCAGCTACCCAGACAGTGCTAATAGGCCACTTGCTTTCCCACACCTTTTCGTGCAAAACTACTGCCTCTAAACTGTGCGACCATAATGGAATGGAATTGTTCATAGTGTATTATTGTTCTACCATTCCAAGATGCCCAACACTTTTTTTTCTAAACAGGATGCAATGCTTGAGTTTAAAACAATTACACACTGTACTTTACAAGATGGCAACTCACTACTATGTTTAATTTGATTTATTATTGCAAGCATATGCCTGTAAGGTTTATTCAAAAGGAATCCACCTGGGGTGGCTGAAAGTGTTCTCTATTGTGATAGGGAGCACTTAGTGTTTTTAAAATACCCGTCACACACCAAAAGGACCCTTGGTGTCATGCTTCATCATTGGGGTCTTCGCACCCCTCTACGGGATGCGGCGTGCTGCGACCTACGACTACGCGGGAGCACTTTAATCAATGACTATTTGTGGTGCATGTGAGGGTTTTACTGAGAAAGTGGTGGGGTGAGTGAGATTAAAAAGTGCCTGGCTCGTGGGGTGAAAGTGCGAGGTGTTGATGTTGTGTTAATGTACATCACCTCTTGTGTGCGTCGACATGTTTCGGAGATCAACTCTTTCAGGACGGGGTGCACAAATTCCCCACCTTACTCACGTTTCACTGTATAAAATTTGTGTAGATATTTACAAAAAGTTAAAATTATTAATAGGCTACAATGTGCCTATAGCGATAATATTAGTAATTGGCTATTTGCTTTACCTAAGGAAAAAGAAAAAAAAAGCGGAAGATCATCAATAATGCCCTCGGCGAAATTCTAGTAGGTGCAATCACCTAGAAAAAAACGTCATGCAGGTTGTGCTCACTATGTAGTTATGGTCTGACTACCAGCGACGATTAACCCTGTAAAAAAAGGGGACAAAGACATGACACACACACATATATAACAAAAAACACACACTCTATTGATGTGATGATTAAAACCTTTAGGTGGGAGAAAAAGGTTTTTTGGCATACTTGTCTTCACTGAATAGTGTACTTCATGAGCCTCTCGAAGGTCTGGGGTTGTCTTGCTGCAACCTATGAGTGATAAATACAGTGAGCCTGGTTGTTGTACTTACTCGATATTTCTTGGTTGTACAGCGCTATCTACCATACTCACGTACTCAGTGCGAGTCGATTTCAGTGTTGCCCCATCCGCAGCTCCTCTGGAATGATATGCGATCCCCGGTGCACGTTATTTATACTTCGCGCATGAAGTTAATTAGTTACCTAATTGTTAGTTAAGGGGCCCGGGCCGGAAATGCTCGATTGCCCAAATAAGGGTTTTCCGCTGATGCGGGCTGCTGTCACCGGTGAAGGTAACTGGACTCTGGTATGCGCATGCGCAGCGCTCCGTCCACTAATTCTTGGCGCATGCGTGTAATTGATGGTGGGTTAAATATATGTGCTGAAGCACATGCGCAGCACACGATACGATGGAGGCGCATGAGCCAGTAGTTCACTGCACGGCAATGACAAGATCTCCGCAAGTAGCCCTCCACATTACGGGATATAATTTTTCACATACGATTTGCCATGAACAAAAGCGCTAACAAATGTCTGTTGCTTCAGCGCGTATATTTAACCCACCATCAATTACACGCATGCGCCAAGAATTAGTGGACGGAGCGCTGCGCATACCAGAGTCCAGTTACCTTCACCGGTGACAGCAGCCCGCATCAGCGGAAAACCCTTATTTGGGCAATCGAGCATTTCCGGCCCGGGCCCCTTAACTAACAATTAGGTAACTAATTAACTTCATGCGCGAAGTATAAATAACGTGCTCCGGGGATCGCATATCATTCCAGCGGAGCCGCGGATGGGGCAACACTGAAATCGACTCGCACTAAGTACGCGAGTATGGTAGATAGCGCTGTACAACCAAGAAATATCGAGTAAGTACAACAACCAGGCTCACTGTATTTATCACTCATAGGTTGCATATTGGCAAGACAACCCCAGACGTTCGAGAGGCTCATGAAGTACACTATTCAGTGAAGACAAGTATGCCAAAAAACCTTTTTCTCCCACCTAAAGGTTTTAATCAATAGAGTGTGTGTGTTTTTTGGTGTGTGTGTGTGTGTTTTTTGGTGTGTGTGTGTTTTTTGGTGTGTGTGTGTGTGTTTTTTGGTGTGTGTGTTTTTTGGTGTGTGTGTGTGTGTTTTTTGGTGTGTGTGTGTTTTTTGGTGTGTGTGTGTGTGTTTTTTGGTGTGTGTGTTTTTTGGTGTGTGTGTGTGTGTTTTTTGGTGTGTGTGTGTGTGTGTGTGTTTTTTGGTGTGTGTGTTTTTTGGTGTGTGTGTTTTTTGGTGTGTGTGTTTTTTGGTGTGTGTGTTTTTTGGTGTGTGTGTTTTTTGGTGTGTGTGTTTTTTGGTGTGTGTGTGTGTGTTTTTTGGTGGGTGTGTGTGTGTTTTTTGGTGGGTGGGTGTGTGTGTGTGTGTGTGTGTGTGTGATGTCTTTGTCCCCCTTTTTTTTTTTTTTTTTTTTTTTTACAGGGTTAATCGTCACTGGTAGTCAGTAGTCAGACCATAACTACATAGTGAGCACAACCTGCATGACGTTTTTTCTAGGTGATTCCACCTGCTAGAATGTCGCCGAGGGCATTATTGATGTTCTTCCACTTTTTTTCTTTCCTTTTCCTTAGGTAAAGCAAATAGCCAATTACTAATATTATCGCTGTAGGCACATTGTAGCCTATTAATATTTTTCACTTTTTTGTAAATATCTACACAAATTTTATACAGTGAAACGTGAGCAAGGTAGGGAATTTGTGCGAGTTGATCTCCGAAACATGTTGACGCACACAAGAGGTGATGTACATTAACACAATATCAACACCTCGCACTTCACCATTTTAATAGTACCAGCCCGGGGGCCTAATAAAAGTTTTTTCGTTTCACCCCACGAGCCAGGCACTTTTTAATCTCACTCACCCCACCACTCACTCAGTAAAACCCTCACATGCAGCACACATAGTCATTGATTAATGTGCTACCGCTTAGTCGTAGGTCGCTGCACGCCGCATCCCGTAGAGGGGTGCGAAGACCCCAATAATGAAGCATGACACTAAGGGTCCTTTTGGTGTGTGAGGGTTATTTTAAAAACACTAAGTGCTCCCCATCACAATAGAGAACACTTTCAGCCACCCCAGGTGGATTCCTTTGGTTTATATATGCCTACTAAGGGAGTACGAATCCACTCGTAAGACTCTCTCCCCCCCTTCTCTTATTTACTGTAAGGTTTATTCAACAGCATGTTTTTGCCTACTAAGGGAGTACGAATCCACTCGTAAGACTCTCTCTCCCCCTTCTCTTATTTACTGTAAGGTTTATTCAACAGCATGTTTTTTTCTACTTTGCCAGTGGCAGCCTAAACCGAATTAGCGAAGACTTATGCAGAATCAGTCATATACAAAAACAACACACTGCACATCACACAGAAGACAGCCAGTAGCCACCCTCTAAGCTTCAGGAAAGGAGGTCAGGAAGTGGTCTGGCCTATGAAGCCTTCAAGACACAGGTGAACACTTATAAAAAGGTGAGAATAGCAAATAGCCATGCAGAGCAGAAAAAGAGTAATACCAATAAAGGGCATGAAGTGATCTAGGGAGTACCCTACTCAATCAAGAGAGACCAAGCAGAAGCATTTAAAAAGGCGTAGCTCCCACCTACCACAAATGGATACATGCATGGCATTCGGCACGATTATGTGATCTACGATGCAGCAAGATAAACTTCAACAGTCTAGGGAGAACTGAAAACACATATAAATTATATTCAATACCTGCTGTAACAGCCATGGGGTTGCACTGTGATATAAGCGTGTCACAGTAACCAAGTTCAAAAGAACTCTTTTTTTCAGAGATAGAAATATAAAACGCTCAGCAGCCCAACTTGGATTCAAGACTGATCTGCTGAGGACATTTTAACCCAAAAGGTGGTCATGTTGGCATACTCATTCAAGTGATTTCCTTTAAACTTTTTTACTAAATAAACTGTGGGATAAAAGACTTAGTACTACGATATATCGAAGTAAGCAATTGCCTGCACTTCCTCTAAAGCACTGGCTGTTGCCTATGAGGTGCTGAGGTCACCCAGAAACCAATGAATACTTACAAAAGAGGTGTGCACTGGACGAGGGTGCAGGGCATAAAAGGAAGTACAGTTACATTGCTATCAATTCATGACTTCCAGTTGTTTTTAAGGCTACGTTTTCTACTACAGCGATATACCTTGGCCTCAGTAGCATTTTCTGTTGTGCTTGGATATAGCAACTAAATGCACCTATGGTAGTTCTGCCAGAAACAAAGTGGAAGCTATAACTTGCTATGCCTCTTTAGTACAACAAATATAGGACAATGCCAACAGGACTGGCCTAGATAATTGAGTGTGGTGGTTATTTTGATTTCCTTGTTTATAGTGAACATATGCCACACAAACAAATACAAAAGATAAATGCCACCACCTAAACGGGTCAGACAAATGCTCCCAAATACATTTTACATGTACAAATAATTATCCACTGCATACAATTTTAAGAGAACAATACAAGTGTTTGCTAGCAGGTGAGTATACTGAAATTTGGCAAACAAACACAAGGATGAGTAAAAATAGATAAATAGGAAGAAATAGCAACAGTAAAGTATGGGGCTACTAGAACTGACAGTGAATGTACGCACGTGAACTGGAAAAATGCCATCACTCCGAGCAAGACCGAAAGGGACTGGAGTGGACTGCACATTTAAACAGAACAACTGAAATAGCCGACCCAGAGTATGTGTATATATTTTTTATTTTAATATATAGGTTTGGTTTTTTTATTACATGGGGCAAGACCTAAAAAATAAATCATACTTTTACACGTAAATCTCGGTCCTTTCTTGTCCAAAACCTCCAGCATAAACTAGGACGTGCTTCACCAGTCTCGCCAACCATCAGGAACTACAGTGCACAGCTCCAATGACAAGTATTTTTAAAACATACAAGCTTTTATTCAATATTTCTACAAATGCACAGCTTCACCTAAACTTATGAAAGAACTAAAGAAGGGCAGAAAGATGCAGCTTGCCTCACACGTCAAGGACGGGAAGTCTCAGAACGGTCAGTGCCTCAAGGGCGCGAAGAACAAAATCAGAGTCATGTGTCCAATTACCCCACCATTCACCTTGAATGAATACACTTCTTGAACCTCCTTTCGAACCTCATATAAAGGCAATAAACTTCGGAGCATTCATTGAGTAAGAATCTATTAGGTCTAGCTAAATTAAGCAACAAAAACTAATTTCATGGTCTTCACCAGTTATAATGGTTCCTTCTTCTCCAACAATGATGCACCTTTTATTTTTTATAGTTTTATATAGCGCGAACTTTACCCGAAGGTATCAGAAAGCTTTACATGAGCACCAGTTATGTTATACAAGGACACATTCATTTTTTGTAGGCACGGGGAGATAAAGTGATTTGCCCAGAATCACAGGATGTTGAGCTTCATCACCGAGACTCGAACACGGTTCCCCGGACTGGAAATCCACCGCCCTAGACATTAGGCTACATCCTCTCCCATAACGAAATTACATGGAGGATCAGCAGAAGAGCACTCCTCTCCAAATGTTAGAGTCCAAACCTGGTTACACAGCACATATTCAAATTTCAGTTGTTTGATAGCATAATTTCCGCAACGAAGTTACTTTGTGTAAGAGAAAGACAGCCATTCCATACCCTATGCATAAGCACTTGAATGGCCTCGAGATACATAGCCACGGTACTGTAGGCAAACAATCTGACCCACTCCATACCATTTGCCCATCTCATCTGCCTCTCAATTCATCCAATCAAATGTAGACGGTTCAGCAATGCCACTACATGTTCTGGTCCGCACCCTCTGAACTCCACTCACGACTAAGGATTTCAAAGAATGCCTTCAATTGTAAAGAGCATTAAAGACTTCCCAGTACTTCACTGGCAGCAATTAATGCTTTTGCATCTTTAATCTGCCAAACTGTTGAAACTACTGTGACACATAACTGGCCAGCTATACACACGAGACTGGGCCAGGATGAGTGCAGAAAATAAGCAACACTAGGGAAATGGCCATCTCTTCCCCTGGCCGAATTTTTTCAGTCAAAATCTTGGGAGATCTCATCGGGGCTCTTCCACTGATCCAACTAGCTGACCCACTTGCCACTACACAGAACCAGACCATTTATGCGCTGCCTGATTAGTCTTAGTGCGACTTATCCTTATGAAACTAAAGTCCTTGTAAGTGGCATAGACCAATATAACAAAATTTAAAAAGCTGAAGTTGGTTGTATCTTTTAACCCCCAAAGATTGCACAACGCAGGTTGATAGTCTCCCTCTCCCTATTAAAAATGTGAATATTTCAGAAGAAACAGAAATTTTGTTTCTTGGGAGTATTGGAGCCCAAATTGTGAAATGCCCTGGACACCCAATTCAGAGCTGAAATGAATCTTTTTTAAACCTAACTCAAAGAAATAACCTGCCTGAAACGATTCCTCTGGTTATCAAAAATGAAGACGACAGATATTAATAACTTTACAAAATAAAACTAGAAGGGTACTACAAGATCCCCTCAACGGTTTACAAAAGCACCTAAACGTTATAATCTTATACAGACCTTTAAATCTTTAGGTATACAAAGGTATCATACTGCGAAAGACCGTAAGGAAGGAGATTTGAATATGGCCGCTCCCTGTCTCCACGGGTCAGGTGGCAAAATTCAAAATGTGGGTTTCTCCCAAGTCTGTTGTACTTCTTCGTTGCCCTCCCACTTGTGCTCCCCAGGAGTTTCTTTCGGGAACGGAGTGGGTTACTGCTGTAACTGATATGGGAGCTCCAGATACCGTTGGGTTGCCTTGAACACAATACAACGCCCACTCACTGAGGGAGGCTTGAGGGGACCCCAATATGAACTATATTATGGTGCCGACCAGCAGTAATGGTCGATGGTGTGATTATGCCACCCCAAAACCATATTGGTACATGCACTGCTGAAGGATGTGAGCCCTTACGATTCTGTATTCCATGCACAACAGGAGTTTACACAGATGGTGGTTCCGCTCACCTATAGGCGCATTTACGTACATCCTAAGAGCACCACGCTGCCATTATCCCTGGCTATCAGTATTTGGGACTTGCTGATACTGCAAAGGTCGCCACAGCCGTGACGTGGCTTTCTGGCGAGATGTGAAGTTTACATTGCTGAGTGACCTCTACAACGAAGGTGTGTCTGTGCCCTTTCAGGACCGAGGAGAGTCACATGGTTTGAATACTGAACAGTTCCTAACGCATCGAGTACTACGGACATCATCCAGGAGACATGGTATGCTGACTTCGAATCCCCCCCATTTCCCCATCACTACATGCTTTATCCTCAGCCACAAGCACAAGTCACACCATCATGACCTTGTACACTGCACTTCACACTCCTTCAGCAGATCAAGCAGTGAGAGCACATCCCAACTCCATCAACCACTGACCGATAAAGATTGGGCACATGACCTGCAGACGAGGAGTGTGTCCCGTAATCTTAGGTTTCGCTACACACAATTCAATTTTATACACCACACTTCTCTCCCCACACAGCATCCAACATATGTTGCCGGCACTTTCCCCAGAATGCCGCAGGTGTAAGCTACGAAGTGCTGATTTCTTTCACATGGTCTGGACATGCCCATCATTGCATCCCTCCTGGACAAAGATAACTACAATGGCGGCTGAAATGTCAATGCACACCCACACCCGAATCGTGCCTCCTGGGCCTGCGCCCCAGAACGATGGGAGATAAACACATTCATGTTTCATAGAGCTGGCTTTCGTATTATTTAAACGCAGTATCACCATGGCATGGAAATAGACTTGCCCCCCCCGATACACAACGGTGGCTAAGCAGCTTGCAGACCTGGGCCAGGGCCGAAACACACACGCTTAGGCTGCTTCGCATGAGAGGCAACTCCTGAACAGGAGGCGAATGCTGGGAAACCTTCCTACTCATAGTGGCAGCTAAAACTGATGAACGACCCCCATGAATGGAAGTCATGTCTTTCACATTGCACAGGACTAGCTTGACGGGCACCACTGTGGTCGCTCTGCAGTAGCTGATAAGCCACTTGTCGCTCCATGCCTGCATGTTATTCTCCTTGCACGACCCTGCATACTTGTCCTGAAGCACACCCTCCCAATCATTAGTTATGTTTGTACGCATTACCTGCATATTCACAATACGAATATTCCTGCCTCCTGGGTTGCACAAGAGGGGCGGGCCCTCCCTCCTCACTATATGGTTCTTTCCTTACCTTAGGTAGGACATTATCACGTGGCGTAATGAACTAAATCGGAGTGACAGGAACACCCACACACCACGGATAGCTGATTGGACACCGAGAGTTCTCATAATGTTTGGTTGTTTATACCTTATTATTTACTGTTCTTATGATATGCTACCCCCTGCATAATGAGGTAACCCTTGCAGGGGTTGCAGTAAATGACGCTTTAGAATTTTACTTTGTGGCTAAGTGCCTACTTGTCGATTCCCTATTGCTAAGGTTAGTAGCACTGGAAATCTGTGACGCGAGTATGTTGTAAGTAAAATAGATGCAGAATACCAGCAAACGTTGAAACAACCATTAAGGTAGTTTATTGAGGAAGTAAGTAAAAGCAATCCACCTCTCAGCGGACCCAACTGTCAAGATATAGAATCTAGACGGGTCAGGCAAGAGCTTAGAACACCAAAGGCTCTAGAACAGTATGGGGAAAGGACACAAAGGAAGGGCTAAATAACAAGAAAGATAAAATACATTTACAACACATCTTACCCCTTTAACATTGCAATAAAAACAGGAAAAACAATAAATAGCAAAAATAAAGAAAAAAAACAGAATAAAGAATCTACATATGATATAGTTAACACAAATAATCATTTAAATAAACAGGAGGTCTACGAGTTCTAGCGATTCTAATCACAGGAGATACCTGAACTGGTGAAATATGCGTTCGCTGACACTCATGGAAAGCATCACCACCACCTTCCTCCCTACCAACAGTGGAAGAAAGAGACAATGACTCCTCAGGCGTAGACAACATATAACCAGAAGTAGAAGATGACTCAGGCTCAGTCAAATTAGGTAAAGAAGAATCATGTCCAGACTGATCAGAGCAAGAAGAACCACCTGATTTCTGAAACAAAGCTACATTACGAAGGTTCCACTTTTCGCCATTCTCTAATACCACATATTTGGGAAAAGAAAGTTTTACTTTGTAAGGGCCTCTAAACTTGTTCAGACCTTTTGCTACTCTTCTAGGTTTAACCTTTACTAGATCACCAGAAGAAATTCTATTCTTAGAATTACTTGGTTGATCTACATCAAAACATTCAACAATTTTATTTTTCAACCAAGAGGGATTCAATTTAGTACCTGGACGCCTACCCCTCATCAATTCAAAAGGAGATTTACCATTAGACTCATGTGGGGTAGTACGATAAGCCCACACCATGTCACGAACCAAGTCATCAGAAAAACCACCAGAAGCCAAAGACATCTGAATAATGCCCTTAACAACTCTGTTGGCCCTCTCACAAACACCATTGGCCTGGGGATTATACAAAGAAGTACGGTGGTGTGTAACCCCACAATAGACCAAAAAGTTACGCATGTCATGCGACGTGAGTTGAGTCCCATTATCAGTAATCAGTATAAAAAGGACAACCCTCCACATGAAAAAAGTCAGAAAGAAACTTAATTGTAGATTCAGTTATGTCTCGAACAAACTTCACAGTAAGCCACTTAGAAAACAGATCAATTACAACTATAGCAAAACGCTGATCAATAGGTAACTCAGACATAGGTCCTATAAAATCAAGACATATACTATGCCACGGTTGCTGTGGAACAAAAATACCATTGCTGGTGTGATTAGCTGCTACTTTAAGTCTCTTTCCACTATTCCTACACAAAGAAGAATTCTGAACCCACGAAAAAACTTGAGCATCCAGAGCTGGCCACCAAAAATCTGTTTGAACCCTACTTTGAGTGAAAGTCTGTCCCAGGTGCCCCTCATGAGTTAAAGCAATCAATTTACGTCTCAAAGAATCGGGAGGAATAAATGTATCCCCTCGCATAAGGATGTCGTCACCAGAAAGAGATAATTTATCAATGACTTTAATGTAAGGATGAACAGACGCATGGACACAACTCTCACGTCGAACACCCAACTTGACCATATCAACTACAGTCTTCAAAACACCATCCTGAGACCTAGCAGAGGACCACTCTGTTTGATCAAAAGTACCAACACCAAAATTCAAAACATCTTGCACAAATGCTATGGCAACATCATCCTGTTCTTGCAGTGCAGTCTCATCATCACGTTCACCCTGGATGGAAAGTCTAGATAAACAATCTGCCTGTATATTACGCCAGCCCTGAATAAAAGAAATATCATACAGCTATTCCTGAAGTCTGGAAGCAAGCCTAGCTAGTCTCGGAGAACCCTTACCGGAACTGCCAGGAGAAAGCTCACAAGGGGTTTATGATCCGTCACAAGTTTAAAATGAGTACCCCACAAGAATGCCCTGAATTACTGCACGGCCCAAGCAGCTGCCAATGCCTCTTTTTCAATAACAGAGTAATTTTTCTCAGAAACAGACAAAGTACGTGAGGCAAATGCAATAGTTCTTTCACCTTCCTCGCATTTCTGTAAAAGCACAGCACCTAAACCTGTAGAACTGGCATCAACCATAAGAGTAGAAAGACGTTTGACATCAAAAGGTGCCAACACTTTAGCTTCACACAACTCTTATTTGACAGCATTAAAACATTCAGTATGGGACTCACCCCATCAAAATTTTACACCTTTCTTCAACAGCAACCTTAAAGTAAGTGTCTTATCTGAAAAATTCTGCACAAATTTGGAATAAAATTCAATGAGCCCCATAAATGAGCTAAGTTGATCCTTATCAACCGGGCAAGGCGCCAAACATATAGCTTCCAATAAAACATTTTAGGTTTGATACCATGGGTGGAAATCTCATAGCCCAAATACTCAATCTGCTGCACTAAGAAAGAAAATTTTTCTTTCCGCAATGTCAAACCAGCCTTCTCAATTCTAAACAAGACTTCTTTAAGAGCAGAATTATGATCTTAAACTGTCTTACCAAAAATCAAGATATCATCTAGAAAATAAACTGCCCTCTCCACCTCTTTGAATAATTCAGTAACCATGTGCTGAAAGACACTGGCAGCCGATGTCAGACCAAACGGAAGACGGGTAAACTGAAAAGTACCTTCAGAGGTAATGAAAGCAGTGAGACTTTTTGATTTATCATGGAGACGAATCTGGTGGTACGCACTCTTCAAGTCAAGCTTAGTAAAGAACTTAGCACCATTCAAAGAAGAAACTAATTCTCCAATATTAGGAAGGGGAAAAGTATCAGCAATGACACACTTGTTAAGGGACCTGAGGTCCACACAGAACCTAATTTTGCCATCCGATTTGCGGGAAAGGACAACCGGAGATACCCAATTAGACGCTTCTACAGGCTCTATGATGCCTCCCTGTTGCATCTCATTAATCAACTCTTTAACTTCATCCCTCACAGTAAAAAGGAACCCTACGAAGCTTATGTTGGATGGGAATGACATCCTGCTTTAACAAAATGTTATGAACATTCCCATCAAGCTCCCCCAACTCATTCCTAAATACTCTTTCAGAATCACGCAAGATGTCATTTAATGACATATCGTCTACCACCATAACTTGACATTCAGCTCGAGGACCAACTCTGATGTGAAGGTCGTACTGATGAATCCACCCAAGTCTTGGAGTACCATCCACTGCTACATACACTCTCCCATTTGTAGATCTACCTGAAAAAGAAATGTTAGTATCAAAATACCCTAACATATCTATGCGTTCACCCTGAAACCCAGTAGGAGAAATAGCACATTGTGACAGAGAAATATCAGACCACTCTTTTTTAAATAAAGGTTCAGGGATAATAGTATACCTTGAACCGGTATCCACCATTAAAGTAATAACATGACCATCAATATCAAAAGGACGTATTTCTCTCTTTTAATTTACAATGTTAATATCAGCAATGGGTTCCTCAACAATTAAAATTGTGTCTTTCTCTCTACAAATTTCAATGCAGTCATCCTCTATGACCGATATTTTTTGTTTATCTTTGTACCGAACAATTTATGAAAAATGGCCCATTTACCCACACTTCAAACATTCCTCATTGTTTGCAAAGCAAAACCTGGCGTCTAATGAATGGGTATTACTACCACACCTGGAGCAAAATTTTACATTGGTTTTAACATACTGTTTCTGTTTGTTAACAAATGTACTCTTAGACTTTAATGCAGCAACAGATTCATCATCCAAGGCTTCACATTCTTGTAAGTTTCTATCCGAAACTATTGAAACAGGTGTTGACTTATGTAGTTCTTTCATACATATTTCAGATTGTTCTACCACTTTCGCCAGATCGATGGCCACTTTTAAGGGTGGATTTTTAGCCGCCCCTAATCTCTCCTGGATATTCTTGTTGTTGCACTGTATAATGAGCTGGTCCCTTACCATCTCATCAGCTATTGCCCCAAAATTACATTTAACAGATAACTCCCTCAACCGCGCTACAAACTTATCAATCGATTCCTCTGCACGTTGTTTGTGTGTATAAAATCTAAATCGATTCAACACTAAATTCTCCTCCTTAGCGAATCTGATTTCCAAATGTGAAATTGCATCAGAATATTCGTCAGGAGCTGATTGAGCACTAGTTTGTAATTGTTGAGGCAAATATTTAAAGATATGTTGTGCTTCCTTCCCAAGGGCGCTCAACAACAAAGCTTTCTTACGTTTAGCAGGAAATTCTTGTCCATCCAAAGCATCAAGATAGTTATCGAACATAACTATCCAATCCTTCCATGAAATTTGTGGAGTGCCTGGTTCTGATAAAAACGGTGGAGGCAGAGCGACATTTATTTGTTGTGCCATGGTATTCACAAAAATGTTACTAAAAACTAAAGAATAAAAATGACTCCAATAAATATGAGTATTAACAAGATACTGCAAATGCAACAAACTTGTTAAACCTTCACATACACGCCCCCTTTACAAAGTCAAATACACACACAACTGCCCAAAGTTAATAAAGAGAACAAAATGATGTTGAAAAAATATAAAAACAAAATAAATAAGTCACCGCTATATTCCGTTGAACGATTTCAGTCAAAGCGAGGCATAATGAAGTTCCGCAAACTCCTCACGTAGTATTCACAGGGAGATGAAGCTCTCGAAGAAAACAAACGCTCCGTAAAACCAAGATGGCTGCACGTAGCACGTCGTGATGTCACTACGTAGGTCACGTGGGTCAGTTGACAGCGTCGCTAGGATGCGTTGCTAGAAGGCACGGCCTCGCAACACCACTATGAAATGCTCACGTGACCTGGCTCGGGATAGGAGGGCCGTTGGAGATGACGTCGGCGCTTCTTCAGAAAAGATGAATCAAAGCTGCCGATACCGCCAGAATTCTCCCGATTTCTTCTGCAAACAAAGCCGGATGAGGCAGGAACAACTGCACACTGGATCCGCCGTCGGAGAGGAGATGGCTCTTACACAATATACTTCACAGGACACGCTCGAATCTGGAATCAGTGATTCAGAAAAGGGGGTGGTGATGAACAGAGTGTTTGAATTAAGCAGACCACTCTTACCCAGTCCAAAGATCAGGGCTTGATCCATCACCGTTATTTATCTCACTGCCCCATCCCAGCTCAGAACCTGGCTACATGCAAATTAGTCTGTCCCTGGCCCAGTGCATCATGGGAACAGGGCAGACCAAACTACCAAGCCAATTCTTCACCAGAAAGGAGACAAGCTTCCGGGGACCGGTTTCTGGCATTTCAGCCGTCGTCGGCCCGGCTTGCTTGAATCCTGATGGAGCAGTGAGCAAGGGACTCATGTCTGAGTATACCCTGCCACACCTATAGTGGCCAGAAATCCCCGGGAAGCTTGTTTCCTTTCCAGTAAAGAATTGGCTTGGTAGTTTGGTCTGCCCTGTTCCCATGATGCACTGGGCCAGGGACAGACTAATTTGCATGTAGCCAGGTTCTGAACTGGGATGGTGCAGTGAGCTAAAAAACGGTGATGGATCAAGCCCTGATCTGTTGACTGGGTAGGAGTGTTCTGATTAACTCAGATACTCTGTCCATCACCACCCCCTTTTTGAATCGTTTTGGCCACCACAAGTGTGGAAGGGTATGCTCAGATGTGAGTCCCTTGCTCACTGCACCATCAGGATTCAAGCAAGCCGGGCCGAAGTCGGCTGTAATGCCAGAAACCGGTCCCCGGAAGCTTGTTTCCTTTCCAGTAAAGAATTGGCTTGGTAGTTTGGTCTGCCCTGTTCCCATGATGCACTGGGCCAGGGACAGACTAATTTGCATGTAGCCAGGTTCTGAACTGGGATGGTGCAGTGAGCTAAAAAACGGTGATGGATCAAGCCCTGATCTGTTGACTGGGTAGGAGTGTTCTGATTAACTCAGATACTCTGTCCATCACCACCCCCTTTTTGAATCGTTTTGGCCACTACAAGTGTGGAAGGGTAGGCTCAGATGTGAGTCCCTTGCTCACTGCACCATCAGGATTCAAGCAAGCCGGGCCGAAGACGGCTGTAATGCCAGAAACCGGTCCCCGGAAGCTTGTTTCCTTTCCAGTAAAGAATTGGCTTGGTAGTTTGGTCTGCCCTGTTCCCATGATGCACTGGGCCAGGGACAGACTAATTTGCATGTAGCCAGGTTCTGAACTGGGATGGTGCAGTGAGCTAAAAAACGGTGATGGATCAAGCCCTGA
Organism: Lissotriton helveticus; assembly: GCF_964261635.1. Taxonomy (NCBI): domain Eukaryota; kingdom Metazoa; phylum Chordata; class Amphibia; order Caudata; family Salamandridae; genus Lissotriton; species Lissotriton helveticus. Next base: position 125,882,099 of record NC_136068.1, on the reverse strand, counting down.
TCTGTTGACTGGGTAGGAGTGTTCTGATTAACTCAGATACTCTGTCCATCACCACCCCCTTTTTTAATCGAATCTGGAATCAGGTCAGCTGCCGCAAACGTCGCAAAATGTTGTAAGTAAAATAGATGCAGAATACCAGCAAATGTTGAAACAACCATTAAGGTAGTTTATTGAGGAAGTAAGCAAAAGCAATCCACCTCTCAGCTGACCCAACTCGCAACTGTCAAGATATAGAATCTACACGGGTCAGGCAAGAGCTTAGAACACCAAAGGCTCTAAAACAGTATGGGGTAAGGACACAGAGGAAGGGCTACATAACAAGAAAGATAAAATACATTTACAACAGAGTACCAATAATGATCAATGTATTGCAACAGAGAAAGCTATCAAAAATAATTGAGAAAAAAATAATAAATAATCTTATACAGGATGGAGATGGCATGGTAGTTATCAGGGCAAAGTCCAATTGCAGAATTGAACATATCCGATTTGTCAATCAGCAGTACCAATGTGTGTCACAGCAATTTACATGAGAAAGCTGGTATTAAACAATAACCATTGGCATAGCCAATAGATCTCGCTTATCAGAGACCTACTAACGTTGTCAATATATTCAGAAATGTTGCAAAGCAATAAACAATACTTTCATGCAAGGGAGAGCACCTACGCTGTTGCTGGCTCGACCTAAAAACGCAACCACTGAATCACAGTTAAGTGACAATTTAGCATTTATCTATAAATGCGCGCAATCTCTTTAGTTCCAGTCTGCATACAATATTGCTACTGCCTAGACTGTCTCATATACCAATACCAGCACTGGAGAAACGCCTTCATTTGGGAAAAAAAATAAAAAAAGGTAATTAAAAACAGTCTACAAAACGCAGAGAAGCAAAGATTTTTTTCTGACTTACACCACTTATGCTGGCTTCTTGGACCCAAAGCCAATAAATGTATTTGAGTTTAACAACCGCTGACCCTTCCGTGTGTGTACGCCATACAGACCCCTCTCTTTGTTGAACATGGAGTGCCTGATACTAGGAAAAATGTTAGCAGTTAAGACGAATGGCAACACAGAAAGAGCAGATGCACCGACACTAGGTAGGGGTTGGTCCCCCAAACAAATATGGCTTAAAATATCAAAAAGCTAATTTATCTGATGGTGAGCTGCACCACCGCGAGTGATAGCTGTTGACTAAAGACTCCTTAAACTGGGGATTCTTTACAGAACATTGAATAAAACGGGACATGTTGCCGAGAAACTTATTGATAAAGCTCCTATATGCCAGCCTGGTTAAAAACTGGGAAGGTAATCTGATCAACTAAAGATAAAGCGGGGAGAACTGCAGCATCTTTACCATCCGTTTTAAGTCAAAGCATACCAAACAGCACAGCAGATTGTAAAGACAGATTGGGGACAAGCCAAAAGCTTACCTAAGAATACAACCCACCCATTACTAATCGTTGGCTTTGTGTTTTGGCTCTCACATTTACTGGATTTCTATTTGCTAGCTTTGTTCCGCCTGTGGAGTACAGCCGGTTTATGCTTTATGGTAACTCCTTTTTCTTTTCCGTAAAGCACCCCATGAGAGTTTGCGTTTTTCCAGCTGTCTTACTCGGGTGCTTCCATGCCTACCCCAGTGCTCCAGATTGTTGTTTTCTTTCCAACTACACACCCTTCTATTGCCCTTAGCTTTAACCCTCCTTCCACCCTTTGCTTCCCCCCACCCCTTCCCACCCAGTTGGGGTCTTCTTTTCCCCACTACGAAACGGTTGTGCTATTGCCCTGCCTTGCCCTTCTAGCCCATTGTGTTTTAGACCCTACAGTTCGTGTGTTGGTTTCCTACACCCCATGCCCTTCGTGTTGCTTCCCCCACGCCTGTAATCCCCTGCCACTTCAGTCCAGTTTTCCTGTTGTTCCCTTCACCCAGTTACTGCGATTCCGCCGCTCCTCCCAATATTGCTTCCGCATCCACCAACGTATATTGTTGTACCTGACCCGAGTTTCTCCCGTTGTGCTTCACTCCTAGAGCAGCGCAAGTTATTTGCATCAGCTTTGAAAGGGAACAAATCACCTGTACAGGTTTTGTATCAACTTCATTCAGGGAACAAATGCTGCAGTGACACTTCTAAAAGGGTGCAGGGGAACCAAAATCCCAGGTCACTGCCTATGGCGTCGCAGTGGAGTTCAAACACTCGATTTTTTTTTTCCACTGAAGTACATAACTCACCACCTCCGACATTAAACCTCAGCTGTGCCCCTGCACGCTCAGAAAGTCTGCAGAGTAGTAACACAAGGGAGAAAAGCAGTTGCTCCTTTTTTCTGCACAAAAAGTTTAACATTTGACTCAAAGGGCTACAGTTTTAAAGCATCACAATGTTTAGAGCTGACCTAAGAGACAGCTTTCAGCAGTCTGTAGACAAAAGCCTATTGTAACAATATCGCTTTAAGTGAGATTAAGGAAGGTGGGGTCTCCAGAGGGGTGGCTTTAGTCATTATGGGCATGGTTTACAAAATTTGAACCTCAACCCTGTGATTTACCCAGCATGCGGCCTAGCGACCATTTAGGTGGCTCTGAGTTTTCGGCTATTGCATCCAGACATTTCACAACACCAACACTTTGCTTAAAACAAGGAAACCTATTGGCTTAGAGAGTGATTGTTCACAGATTGATACAAGAGTAAGGATTTTGTTGCAAATTATTACAACGGGTGATTACAAATACTAACAAGCATTTACAATGCAACGGCCTAACCTTTGCAAAAGTTAGAGCTATTGGCACTGTAAATGACAAAAATGTTATTTATGTGTTGGTTTTGAAAACAGATAAATAAATGGCATTGTCATTTACAATGCCAATAGCTTAATCTCTCGTAAATGCCACACACACACACACAGCCACATAGAGCCCCACACACGCACACAGAGCCACACACGCACACAGAGCCACACACGCACAGCCACACACAGGCACGCACAGAGCCACACAGACAAATGGCCGATCTGCTGAGGCAGGGCAAGTGCCGATGCCATACAAGCCAACATTTTTAGAGTACAAAGAATGACATTTTGCATCCCTTCATTTTTCCTATTGACATATAAATGCGAGGGAGACTTCAGTCAAGGGAAAGAGGCTGGTGGTACACGAGAGACTGGCTGAGTGAGGGAGATTTGTGGTAGAGTGGGGGAGGCTCGGTTACACGTGTGCCTCTCTTCGCCCCACTCGGCAGTGCCCTGACCCGGGCCAGGAAGTATACTCAGACGCAAAGAAGTAGGAACGTAAACTAAACAATTACTGATTTTAAACCTTCCAGACCTGTAATAAGCTTTAAGGTGGCATAGGAGCCCGCTGCCCTAATTGACTCAAGAAGGCTCTCTTATAAAATGTGTTTTGTCTGCGCTGGGGAGCTTTCTGTATTGCATTTTTACAGCTTTAGCTAAGTGTAAATCCTCAGCCTGTCCTCAGATGCGTGGGCCAGCCCGAGGCCTCAGTGCGAACTTGCCACCTCTATGACAAGTGTTGGAACGTCCCTGGATGTCCTTGGCTTCTATTGGTGTCTTTCACAACAATGAGTTCCCTGTCAACAGTATAGGCCATGAGCATGCATCGCCAATACCCTTCAGTGGCTCAGTTATAATGTAAAAGGAATATTGCACGTTGCTTTAATTGCAGCACCTACGCGCGTTGTGTGTTCCCTGGCCGTGGTTGCAGGTTCGAGCCGCATACAGGTCAGTTATTTTACTACTGATTCTGTATCTTCAGGACAATGCTTCCCTTCCCTGGATTGTCTCGCCAACAATTTTTAGCCAAGTGTCCATGCAGCGGTAATGGCGGCCGCCTCGCATGGGGTTTTGCATTTATGTTGGGGCTATTGCAGTGCTTTACGGTAAGGGGCGGGCTCAAGTCAATGGGAATATGGCTTTGGGGCAGCCTTTTTTAAGAGGAACGTTTATTTTATGGTCGGTGCGATTACATGGGTAGGTGCGCAAACATGCATCAGCCAGCCCCTTAGCAGGTTACGTCCCGAAACTTGGAGTCTCTCGGTTTCAGAAGCAACAAAAAGGCAAAGCACAGGAATCATACAAACGGTGGAAGACTTAAGCCAAAAGCAACTTGGAGGTTAGAATAAGGGGGAGAACAGCGCTATATAAAACCTTTAAATAAATAAATAATCTACGGCTTTATGATGCTTCCCCATCACCCAAGCTTAGACAACTAACCACCCACATAAATGTGTTGGGTTAAACACTGGTATTCCCAATTTAGAAGATCTACATAAAGTCCCTGTGCCACATATATTTTGGAACATTACAACAGGAGCTCCCCATCCCAACACGGCAATTCCTGATATTCAATGCTGGGACACACACAGTGATGGAGGTCTGGCTACTGCATATGGAATGTCTACCAACACAGACAATACTGGATACACTACTGCACTTGGGGCAAGCCAGGAAAGCGGCGACAAGAATATACAATGCCTTAATGCAAATGACCAAACCCAACATTCAGGCCCTGAAACCGGCATGTGAAATGGAACTAAAACAGTAAAATATCAGGAGGACAGAGGAAAAAATAAATAAATTATGAATTTTAAGGTATTTTAACTATCTTGTATTGTTATACGTGTCTTTTATGATGGTTTATGATCGAAAAAATAAGATTTTGATTTGAATAGATAAATAAGTCAACTTATTCTAAAACACTCTCCAGGAATGCGAGGTTCAAGTTAAATCACTTTAACCCCTTCAGTGCTAATGACAAGGGTAACTCGTCATGGAGTTTCCATTGATTTCAATGGAAGTGCCTCAGGTGCCTTAGCAGCCAAGTGGATAACAACTCTAACATACATATCTAACATCACATCTACTACAAAAAAAACGTCCATACTCTGAGTAGTAAATCGTCTAACGCACCATGTTTTGGCCATAGAAATGCAGTGTTTCTGGAAACAAGTTATAAAGTCAATTGGAAAACCCACCACCACACAGCTGGATGGATCCCTGTCCACCTAACCTCTGAGCATATTCCCTCATAACAAGAAAAGCAGTTTCAAAATTAAGTTCGTAAACCTGGCACTTTTCTTCGACAAAAGGCCATTGGTACAAAAATAGAAGCCGGATAACCCTCCAACATGGACGCGATAGAAAAGGGAACGCCATAACTGGTTAGAAGCAGAAAGAAACAGTCACTGAGCAGCCAACAAGAAAAAAAACAAAGTACACAAACACGACTGAGCCATAACCAGGTTAAACCTCCAAGGGGGGAAGGACAATAAACCTCACAAAAAGCCCATTATCTTTCTCTGGGAACCTCGACCTTCTGGGGTGCGAATACAAAACTAAACTCTGAGACTACTTCCTCTATCTAATAAATAGCGTATACCACAACCCCCTTTACTTCCTATTTTTTCCAACAGGTCTGTTGTTGGTCCGTGAACGCATAAACAATTATAAAGCCATACCACAATCACTTGCCTTTCAGAGACAAAAAAAGTAGCTTGTCAGACCTTGTAACAGGGACAAAACCAATATCATGTATACGTCAGTCCTGCTCATTTGTATTTTTTGCACATGAATGCGTAACAAGGTTTAACCTTCACTGTCGTTATATAATACCACTAGTTCTTCTTTTCCTTCTTCAGTTATACTTTTTCTGCTCTTTCGTTGCTGGCTCTATTTTTTTTACCACTATTAACGTCCGGTCAAGTAGGGCTTCAATGGAGGACGGCAGGAGAAAGTGCTACCTGGCCCAGAAAAGAAGATAATTAAGCCTATTTTTTTCTTTCAGAAATAAGTCGCTAATATTTGAACCAAGTTAAACAGAAATAAAATTGCATTTGAAAAGTATGGAAAGCAAGAATGTTATCACAAGGCTGCTCTTTAAACCCCACGGGTTACAAGATAAAAGAAAACATGTTCTGGAAACCAAACCATTAGCAGCAATAGCGCGGCAAAAAACGAGGTGAGGACTTCAATGACATCCTTGTTCACTGATGGATATATTATGAATAACAAAAGACTACCAGAATAACCCTATCAACTAACTGTGGTGACAGTGAGCTAAGCTAATTACACCACTAAAGTGGACTATAACAGCAATGCCGCTTACAAGACGTAAAACACCATGATATCCTCGGTTCATACACCTTAAAGTGAGTTTAGTGGGCAGCGAAGACTTTCGAGAACTGAAAGCGTGGCTGCTAATTCAAGCAACACATTTTGAAGATCAGCAAGGAGCTGGAAAATAAATTGCACCGCAAATAGAAGGAAGATGGCCCAGCAGACCTATACATTACAAAGATGGGTAAATACCTTACGGTCAGAGGTTTGAAACCAACTGAAACTAAGCCGGTCATTCGTACATGGTCAATGAAATAAATACCAAGACTTCTGGGTACAATAAGAAAGCTTGAAATATTGAAGTACTATCATCCTTTGGCCTAGTAACTACAAAAAGAAAGTCGACAGTTAAATGAAACGAGGAAAACCTACCAGATTAAAATATATGATTGAAAGTAATACAAGGCAGCAACACTGACAGGCAAGATCACGGTTAGGAGAAAGCATTGACGGAACGGACAGGCCTACTACAGGTTGATTAGGGAGCATATGTGGTTACTCCCCACTGTCACTTGCACTCTCTACCAAAGATTACTGTGAAAGACTCATATGGTTTTGCTTCTTTAAGGTGATCACTACTTTCTCTTAATCTCCTCTTTCTATCCTTGCCATGCGTAGCCTCTCAACACACCAGTTATGCACAATACATTATGACAATTACAAATTGGCCTAGTAACCAACTGTTTTTTTCCAAATGCTTAGTGCTAATTAAATATATTAGAATACTGACTGTTCGTCTAGTAGGGACATTTTGCTTTTTTAATTGAATCGTGACAAGCGGTAGATCAAATGGATGTAAAAATCCCATCTTACTCCTCTTTGTGACACTCAAACTTTATTACACTGGCGTAATATTGCTTAAGACCCACATTTGCCCACGTGTTTTCCGCACTGTAAAGGAATGTTGGCTATGCATGCAGGACAGGATTATAAATACATTGGTAAGCCTACATATTGAATGTTTGCCAGTGGTTTCAGAGCATGTATTTCACTGTAAGAAGTCTTTACTGTGAATTATTTACAGTAATCCACAGGGCTGACTTCATTTGAAGGAAATTTAGCTTTGCTAAAGAAAAAAGTTAAATGAAAGCTTACCAGAGCAGTTCTTTTCTTTCTTTCAATGCTGGTATAAAAATCAAACGACAGTGATGCTCCCAGAGTATTAACCGGCACACCTGACAAGCTCACCCTTGCCAGTCAAACCGTGACGCAAACACCTACCTAAGAATTACTCTCCAGTCTTTGAAAACAAAACATTATAAACCCAAAACCCTGTGAGCAAAATAAGGAAATAATCTGCCCCACACTGCACTTTATATTCTCATGTTCAGTCTTGTTAAATCTACTTTATGTCAATGTACTAAAAAAAGAAAAAGCTTGTCATTTTTAATTGTCTTACAACACAGCTTTACATATAAAGTTTAAATTAAAATAATGCTCGGTGCACGAAAATACATTTTAAATATTAGCACATTGTCTATTTTAACAAAAAACTAAGGGGCAGATTACGACTTTGCCTCTGTTGCACCGGCTCTCCGCCGGTGCGCAGCTCCAAAACCAGGCAAAAACCGCCTGTCTGATCACAAGTTAAACTCGTGCAGGGGAACGGTCTTTTAGCCTTTCCCAAAGCAGTGCCGGAAAAAGAGCCACTGCAATGGGAATGGCAAAAATATTCCAGTACGGCATAGACTGAATTCCATGCTGTGATGAAACCAGGGGGGGGGGCAAGATGGGGCAAATGTTGTGCCCCCCTGAATGCATCCCGATGGAGGGGGTGCATGGGGACCCGGCCCCCTTTGTTTCCCCACCGCCAGCCTTTTCATGGAGGACTTACGCCCATGAAAAGGCTGGCAGTGGTGAAACTCGTAAAATGCTGGGCAGGACTGTGCCAGTCCTGCTCAGCATATTGCATGGCCCCACCGCGCACCAAAGCCAGGGAAAGGCGGTTCCCTGGGGCAGCCGATGGTCCACCGCCAAAATGACTTAGAGAATTGTAATCCAACAAATGGTCCACTGCCAGTGGTGCACCACCACGAGTATGGTGGTCGTAAGAAGGTCCTAAGCTCTCCAAACAATTGACAGATGTATCAGTAGTCGCAGGCAAACATGGAATACTAAAAATAAAACCGAAGAGGACACTCACATTGTCCAAGACTTCCACAGAGTACTCCAATCCATTAATAAATCCTGCCATATAACAATACATAACCAATAACGGCAATATTGGGCCATATTACACATTGTGGGATTCACATGACTTAATAATCACCTCGCTTTCGGCATCAGGGTTTATGAGGTTTCCAGAATCCCTAGATTACAATACATGCCCATACTACAGTTATCCAATATGTATTCTCTGTATATATGTATTCACTGACCAGGAGGATGGGGAGTGGAGCACACACAGACAATTAAAGGATAGTTACGGTCCTGCAAACACAAACCTGAAAAAACCCTGAAATTCACCCCTTAACTCAACCCACCAGTTAGATGTTGCTCTTTGCTAGACAGCCTACTTTTCGTGAACCCTTGGCAAAGTTCTGTATTGAGCATGGCGGGCAGCAGGAGTTACAGCTCGTGCTGCATTGTCAATACTGAGATTCTTCTCCTTGGTGGGTATTATTTTCTTTTGTTTACTGCATTAGCTCCTCTGGAACATTGTGGATTATCTCTGAATGTTGCGGTCCTGTATCTTTTATGCTTCTATGGCAAACTCCGATTATTTTTGAAATGCTGCGATCTGAGGTGTTGTTGCATGGTTGTTTCAAAGAAGAACTGTCCTCTCCTCGTTACCATGCTAAGTTTTTGTTCGCTAAACTTACAGGTGGCATTCTGAGTATTCCTCTACCCCAGTAGATGAGTTTAAAAAAAAAACACTCTTTGGTGTGTTTCTCCACTCTTCCCTAGGAAGAAAAAAAATACTCTTCCTGGGCATGTGAAGTTCCAGGAGCCTCCTTGGCAACTACCTCAGGGATTGTTATTCTGGCAAAGTAGCAACAACTCATGTAGTCTGTATGGGTGCCCTGCTCCTCAGCAAGCAGTTTATGTCCCTCAAGTTACTATAGAATATGCACTTTCTTAATGACCGAAGGTTACCTGAAGACTTAGCCAAACAAGAAGTTCAGAATGCTCCTTCAAAATGTAAAACAGTCCGCGGACTATAGAGAAAACCCTGCCCTTGTAACAGATTCACAATAAAGGCCACAGGCTCAACACTCAAAAAAAGTCAAGCTGCAATACGAACAATGCCCTTAAAATACAATTTGATGCACGGAACACATAAGTGGCTCATTTTATGTGGGCACAGAGTTTCTTTTAAATGTTTTATGGCCCCCAGATATAGATAGTCTGCAGACTATTTCTCAAGGTCAAAGCCTCAGCAGACAACAAATAGTACCAATGACCGCAGTCTCTGCATTAGGACCACAGACTATGGGTTCTTGTTTATGTATATCAAGTCCATGATCTTGAAAAACAACCCACAAAATGGACACATTTTTTCGATTTTTTATCTATGAGGGTCTCTTTGGGTATTCCCCTTCAGGGTTCTGGAGGGGTCAGGTTGTGCTTTTTACACTACACAGGATATGTGCCCCACACAATCGGAGTTCAGAGACTATGGAGGTGAAATGGACAACAGGAGAAAAAGTAATTTTGTCCCATGGGAGCTTTTATTTGTTTTTACATTTGGTCTCAAGACAGGCAATGAATTTGTTGGATTTAAATGACACTTGGAACCCTTAGCGGCTGTTTGTCTATTAAGGGCCAAAGCACTTGGAGAGGAGAGACCGATATCTTGAGTGTTCCTTGACTTTAAAATGAACTGGGTAAGAGAAGAGTTGTGGAGTACAAGACCTGTTGGGACACTTGCTTTAGATGAAATCATAGTCTGGATTAGACTAATCATCTAATGAGAACTACATATCCCACAAGATGACATGAGAATGTACACTGAAAATAAATGTTTCTTACCAGACAGTTCTGCGAAAACGCGTGAGAGTTTGTATACTGACTGAAGATTAAAAAGGGAAGAAAATGGTACACTGCACTCTAGCCCTGAACGAGCAGCTTACAACCACAACAAACATGCTATCTGGAGTAGATTTTAACAATGTGCAAACACTGAAGATCATGTTTTGACGACCAACATATTTCAAATAAATAGCAGGGTTACTGGGGTTTGTTGAATATGCTTTATATGCATTTATTGTCTAATGCTTTTAATAGGTCAGTGTTTTCTTATAAAACTGAAGGGTATCTATGTATTTGTTCTAATAAACATTGAAAAAATATATATACAAATGAAGACTGACTAGTGGATTTAATTGAACTACATCTACATTGCCTCCAATGTTTGTATTTGTTTTGATTTTTAGATTTAAAGCCAGTAGGGTTTCTGAATTAGTAGGCAGTAGCAAGCGCACTGCCACTTTCATCAGATAACCCACTGTAAAGATATTGTTTCATGAAAAGGGTTCACAGGCTACAACATAGACTACAAGTGTGTGAACCCTTTCTACCACACCCTCCTCTAAATGCAAACATCTCAAAAACTAATTAAAATGGTTTTACACTAAAACAACAAATACATGGTCTCCAAGAAAAAAGTTTCCTTTCATGCCAAATATGGTATGCATTTAGTTATTTTTTACTGTAGCTGTGAACATTTATTTTTGTATAGAAAATAAAATGGCTAAGTACAATTGTGGACCACCTTACTCTTCTTTTACTTTATTCTCTCCTGTACGGAACTGCACTAAATCCAGAATACCATACCATAGCTGCTTAGGCTAACCGAGTGCCAAGTTTGGTGCAGATCCATTCAGGGGTCCAAAGTTATAAGCAAATCAAAAATACCACTTCAATGGCAAGTGCAGCAAAACAACAACTACATAGTGGCGCTCACCACTGTGGAGGGGGGGGGGGGGGAGGGCAGGGGGGGCAGGGGAGGGGCAGGGAACACACTACCACCGACAGTTTAGACAGTCCCGTCTCTCCTCACCTGACGGTGCCAGGCGCTTGCCTGGTGGTGTAAAAAAGTGTTCTACCTTGTTATCACTCTAAACATGTATTACAGTGGCAATAAAGAAGGGACAAATACAAAAAGTGGTGACACATGGACTAACAAAAGGGTATGTCAATGTTGGGGTAAATGAAAAATGTACAAGGTAAGCATCACCAACCAGGATTTGCGGATTAAAATTGAAAATGATAATGTACATGACAAAAGCTGAAGGTGGGGCATTAGAAACAGTGACTGGACCAGCCACAAATGTGATTTTGAGTGATGATCAAAATTAGAATGAGCCAAATAAATCAGTCAAGACTGTCCTATACCTGATGCGCTATTGCGAAGCCCAAGAGTGTTAAAGATTTTGTTATTAACGATTAGAACTTGCTCACTTATGTTGTTAGTATCCTTTATATAAAAAGAAAAGTTTTTTATCTTTCAACAAACATGCTATCACACGATGTTGGCAGTGCATATGGGCCATGCTTCATGTCTTATATATGTGCAGAGCGTATTACCATATTTACTGCTATTGTCGAGTGTGAGGAGACTTGAAGGTGAAGGTTCAAGTGGGTCACATCCTCCTCCACACATCAGCAATGGTAATAAATAAATGTTACATTGTCTGCGTATAAGATTTAAGCAATGGTATTTTTCATGTGTATTTGCTTTAAATGTGAGGGTTGGTTCCCGGGGTAAGTAATTTCAAGATGAAATCCTTGCTGCAGTTAATGGTGCTCTTTATATGTTAGTTGTGCTGTACTGTGGTAATAACGTCAAATTTGACACCTGATCTACAGTAATAAAATGTGTGAATGAGCGCTTATTAAAACAGTTGCTATAAATAATGTATTATTGGGTGACATTTATATTTAATGTAATGACATGTGTGTTTATATATGTATAATATATACACATAACATGTATTTGTAAAGTGCATGTTCACACATAGGGGTATCTTGGCGCTGAATAACAAATGTTTCATGTTACCAAACTCAATGGTACTCATAAGAACAACAGAAGCAGTTACTGTTTCTTCTCCTCAGCCACCTGTCCTAGGTGATTACTCTAAAGTTAAAAAGAACTGCATAATACTTTGAAAGGAGGTTGCACTGGTTTATTTACTTTTCGACTACGGGTTGAGTGAGCAGAACTCAAAAACTCCTACTGCTGCGAATAAGATATTTTTTCCCATTTGAACCACCCTCATGAAACTATCATGCATGACTTTCAAGGGTGAGGTATACCATCAGATATGGTATTTCAAGCACACTACCAGCAAAACGAATTTAGTAAAATATGCATAATTTTTACAAGAAGAAATTGTGTGAATCTGCACACCCTGGGATGTTTGCTAAGTGTTCTATATTAATTACGTGTACCTTTTTTACACATCATTGCAAGCAAAAACTAATCTGCCTCAGTTGTTCAAGGAGCTTGATTACACATTGATCCAAGAAGGAGCTGAAAAGTGTGTACACACTACAAAAAACTGTATACCCTATAAAAAATATGCTGGGGTACAAGTGCCTTGGTTGCACATTTTATAACGTGCAAAAACGATCTGTAGGCGGTAGTATGAGATAAACGAACAGATCTGTTATTACAAACGCATGCTACTAATTACTCACTATGAGGTAAAAAAAATACTTCTGCAAGTCTGTACAACCTTGATAGACATCAAATAGTGATCTTGGGTCGACTGTTTAATTTAAAATTGCTGCAAAATAGTAAATGCACAGAAAGAAAATAGTGTGTGTTCTATTTTCAATGCAAGGAGGTCCACTGGCTTGATTTGTGCAACATTTCTGTAACGACTGAACACAACAAATAATGGAAACCACTACAAAATTTCGGCTTGGGGAGAATAAGTATTGGAAATGTTTACCATTTATAGGATTGGTTTGTATGGTGCTAGTTGGCGACAAGAAGCGTATTTATTCCTTGCATGAGGTCCTTAAGCGAGAGGGGTGTGCAGAGTGTTTGTCATGCAAACGTTACCTGTTTCTTGTAAACATTATGATTAAACCCATTAGTTCGTTGAGTGGGATGTGGGTTTTAAGTAAAGAAACCTGCTTCTCTTCAACCTTTAAGATGTTTCTAGAAACCATCTCAAAAGTGGTTGGTAGCAGCCCATATCTAAAAAAAAATATATATATGAGGGTGCATAATCCGATCCCTAATAACCGTAATGACAATTTCCTTGAGAGCTGCTACTGAATGACATCAAAGGGGATAAACATTTGATAAGAACCAGATTAAAAATGTATTTTCTCTCTCAATTAAGGGTCCTCTCAAAATGACACGTCCTCTTGGAGCCATCCAAACAACCGACATAACTTGATAGACAATTATTAAAAGGCGAAAGATATATTTTAAAGATTCTTCATCTTCAGCAGCACTTCACTCACTCTATTCCTCACTTTTCATCCTCCTCTCTTTTTAGAACAAGAAGCTTTGAGAAAGACTCTTTAAACATTGTTCTCTATTTACTAAAATTGTCGGCAAAAGCAAGGTCATCTTCATGTATCTACAATTCACCAGTGCTTAACACAGTGCTTAACACATGTAGAAAGCTGTGCTTGAATAACATGGTACATTAGCTCTTAACGTTCAAGTCCATTTCTAACATCAACCTTATCTGTGAGTCCTATATCTTGAGGCACCTGTAACTTCATTTTTAAACTTCAATAAAAACATGTTCACTTTACTCCTTTAACGATTTCTTGAGAAAATAATTTTTAAAAAAGGACTCTGCTAATCCCCACCACTGAATACCTAAATCAGCACACCATATTTCTCTGCTAATCCCCTCAACTGAAGATCTAAATCAACACACCAAGTTTAGAAGGAAACAGAGCTTCCTACACATAACTATGAAAAATGCTATTGAAATGTAGGACTCTGCGAAGTTTCCCTCGCAAACTTCCTGTATTTTTCATGTTGAAAGCTGAACCTTTGTCGGACTTAAATTTCGGAGGCGGGGGGACTCGCCAACATCCCCCAACTGGACTGCAAACTTTAGAGGAAAGCAGAGTTAAAATTAACTCAAGAAAAGAGCACGCCCATGGTCAGCACCAACTTGTACTCTCAAAGAACAGGCACTCATGAGGTAGCATTTCCAGTTTCAAATTGAAACCAGTCAAATGCGTGGCAGGCATTGTAAATTTGAAAACTGTCAAGTATGTGAAGGGCATATAATAAGGAAACACGCAAGATTACGCCTATATAATAAAAGATTTGAATTCTGCAAATAGGAACTTTGGTAACCCCAACAAAATACCCATTGGAGGCAACAAGAAGAGGTCAAGGAGTAATCATAAATCCAGATTCAAGGGGATCACTTTTAAAGTGCTTTTGTGGTTTCAACAAATGTTAGTAAACCAAACACAAGGGGATGGGTAGACCATAACATAAATAAATGCTGTACCGTGACAGCCCTTCTCCAAAAGGAGCAAACTCGATTTAGTACAATTATACAAATGAGGAAGGATCATAAGAAAACAGCCAGAGCAAAAATCCAGATCCCAAAGGATGTAATGAGTCACAGACAGATATCTACAATTACGTACACAGACTTACAAATAAATGGAACGTTATCGTGATAGTAAAAAAATAATCATCACACCCAATGGTATTTGCACGTGCGACTGATCTTCTGTAACCCAAAACAATTGAATAACGGGATACCGTTTCCTTCAAAAGTCAGACACGTATGCACAAACTGCAAACTCGGTAGGATATACACACAGGTCACGCCGTACATTACATCTAAAACAAACTTCCAGTATATATCTTTCAAAAACTGTAAAACCCTAAGAAGACAGCTAGCGGAGTTGGCAGATTTGACATTTTAATTTTAGTTATCAGACATTTGCGGTAGTGCTAGGGAAGTTGCCATGTCAGCGACCACAGACAAAGGGAATGCCAGCCACACACACCTTTCCAGCTGCACAGTAACCAAGCCGGGGCTCCACGGCAGGTGGGGAGGGGCGATGCTCTCTGCACACGGAATGGAAAGGGAGGATTCACAGACTGAGCACAGTAAGAGACCTGCTGGGTCAGCGCCCCCATTCCAGTCTCTAATTAAAATGGAGGCGAGGCTGGGCAGATGTGTCTGGCTTCAAGGGGAGACATTTGCCCAAGAGAGGCCTGGCTGAAAAATACAGTGCGCTGGCTGCAGGCAGGAGACAGCCTGGGGATTATTAGCTCAGCCCTGCCCGCTCTAGAGAGGTGGGGGTTGGGAGTGCTTCCATGGGGTCACGGAACGCTCTGGGGGTTGGGAAGGGTGCCAGACTACTGCTGCCCCACCCCCATTCTCTACTTACCTAGGGCGGTGGATAAGCTTCGGGTTCATTTAGGCCCTAGTCTCATGGGCTGAGCCAGACACAGACAAGGAGTAAAGAGCAGCCCCCACCTCCTTCCCGGGGCTTGGCTGAACTGAAAGCAAGCGCTAGAAGAGTAATAGCTGCCGCCATCTGCCCCTTCTTTCCTAACCTTAAATTGATGGTGGTGAGGAAGGCTCACTCTTTTCCTGTGTGCTAATCTTGGGAGAGGTGATAAGTACATAAAGAGGGAGTTGTGCCCTTCCCTTCGGCCTTTCTGGTAAGAGAATTTGAGCCCGTCTCCGCCTCCACCCACTTGGAAGCAAGGGTTGCCAATTACTTATTCCAATGGGTTAGTGTGGGTGGAGGCAGAAACACTTTACCTCTCTCCCAATCCCTTGGACTGAGGGGATTGCTGGTAGGTGTGGGGCTGTCACACTGATCCCAGACTCCCGCCTTTGAACGAGGGTGGCCGTTTTCTCCCCGAATTAGAATGAGGATTATATCATAACAACTAGCCGCTCTTCTCCCTGCGGGACTGAAGTGCCTGTACCTTCATTTTAAGCAATGTTGGATTGAGAGGCACTACAGGGTGGGTGCTCCCCATAACAGATGTACTACCACAGGCCACACTTAATCGATTTCATGAATTGGGGGGGTGGGGGGCCTGTAACCCGAGAATGCTAACAGGGTCCTACTTACCCAGAAAAATAACTTCTGGCTGGCATATCTCTTTTCTGAGGAAGGGTGAGAGGGGTGGCAGTTGAATGCATATTTCGGAGCTACCAATACCACTTTCCCAACACAGGCCTCTCTATACTGAAGTGCAATGTGATGCTGGAGCACCAATAAACAACCCATCCACACAATCGTTATAACTCCACCGTGGACCTTAGACAGGACCCTTCAAACCTTAAAAAGCACCCACGGTTCTATTTAATATCCTCGCAATGCCCACTTATGCATAATTCACCTGTGTGGAGCCCCTAGACATGTACACAGACCCACACCGGAAGTCCATTCACCCAAACCTCCACCAAGCCCTCCCCCCTCCTCACCTGCACACTAAACTCTGCCAGTCTGGGGCAGAACAAGATCTTTCTCGTTCGTGGGTGACCCCTTACAACAAAATCCCCTCTCACCTGCACCTCCTCCCTCAGCTCTGTACCCGAACGCAAAAAAAATCATCTGTCTTCTTCCAGTCCTGTTCTCACCTGCGCCTCCCCATGGACTCCGTCGTTCCCCCTCCGAACCTCCCTCCCCCCCGGCCGTCAGTCGCCAACGCTCCTCTCAGCCTGTCCAGTCCCCACTGGGCCGTGAGCCCCCGGCGCGCACTCCCGACGCCAGAAGGGAACGCGCAGCCACGAGTGGAAAGGAGGGGTGCAGACAGTGCGCGTCACCGGGGCAGACGGCGCGCGTGCGCAGAAGAGAGCACACAAGCCATAGACAGGTCACAGACATGACAGCTCTTTTGCGTTGCGCATGTGCTTGGGACCAGGTCGTGGCGGTGTCCTCACAGGCGACCGTCTTATAGTCAGGCAGACGTCACTATGCCTTCAGCGTTCTACGGAGAGTCTGACAGCGAGTCCTAACTACAAGCCCTGTATAATACTTCTGAGGCGTTCACGTTTTGCCTGATTTTAACATGGTCACTCATTAAGACAGAACTCCGCCCATGCTCGATTCTGTCTGAGACAGAGCGTCGCCGTCTAAAACGTGGGCTGAGGATAAACGGGGCGGGGCTAAACATACGTAAGTAACGGCTTATTGCTGTGTGTCTCAAGCCTCGTTCTCGATTATTATCCGTCTGGAAGTCTACAGGAGGTTGATGAAGCGATCGTCACGCCCTTACCCTACTGCTCATGCGCAGAACCTTAAACCACTCCTGAGAAAATGTGCTGTTGCCTGCTGGTGTGTCTTTATAATGAGCGGCTAAACCGCTCTCAAACGCCCTTGAGTTCGATGCTGTTCAAGCGTCCTTATTCACGATATCCAGTCTCAACCAATCGCCATGGATAGGAAGATTTACCCAAAATCTGACTCCTCCTATTGCACTGTTGACGGAAGAAGCCTGATGCGTGAATGTGAATGTGCGCGAATATATGATTATACCACGATTTCAATTACCACGCATGGCTTTACCACGCGAATTTTACATCGCAAGTGGCTTTACCACGCTGGTATTAACAACGTAGGATTTTACTACGCCTAGAAACGTCTTACCTGCACGTCTTTCTCTACGAGCCCTTACTTCCATCCTCCATTGAAACAAGCGTCAAAACACGTATACCAAAATAAAAAAAGGACTGTTTTTTTGACGTACACGGCACGTCTTTGGGGGAGGCTCTTTCCTTTTTCTTTTAAAATTATGTTCGTTTTTTTTTTTTAAGTAAACTGCTTGTTATTTTGTGGGGGGGAGACCCCCCCAGCCCCCCTCTGCCCCCCGCTTGTTATTTTTGGGGGGGGAGACCCCCCCCAGCCCCCCTCTGCCCCCCAAGCCCACGCAGAACGACTCGAAGGAATACCACGTCTCCCCCCCAGCCCGTGGTAAAGACGTCGTGGAAGGCACCCTGCGTGGAAGGCACCCTGCGTGGTAAGTGTCACGTGGTAAACGTTAGTAGTGGTAATGCCTTCGTGGTAAATGATGTTTCCCGCCGGAAACGAACTACTTCAACACGTTCGTTATTCTCATGTCCCTCTTCCCCATCAGCTACAGTACTATCATCATGTCCAAGGACAGACAGCAAGACAATAAATGCTAACTATAACCCCACCCACCCTCCGCTGAGGTAGGTAAATAGGTTAGTAGCATCCCACAGTACTTCTTGATTTGTTTTCTTGTTGCCAGTGAGAGCTATAGGGTTGCCACCTGGCTGTTTTTTTTGGCATGACTGGTATTTTAATGTCCCGACTGTAGCACGGCGGGGCCCTGGTCACAAGGTCGCAGCTGCGCTAATTAAAAGCACACAGGAGACAATGCTTATACTCTAGGCCGGAAGACCCCGATCGATCTTCCGCCCATTTATTTATACCCTCGGGACGAGCCCGCCCCGAGGGGTGTGTCGATGATTGGGGTGCATCGCAACATTGTTGTGGAGAGTCCGGATGGCTCTCTACATCCCTCCTTTCTTTTAGTTCTAGATCATTACTTTTCTTGGTTTAGGGTGAGGCGCATACAAAGTCTCTTAGCCGTTGGCTCAGCCCCGGACTCGGCCGGAGGCCATACTTCTGGCTCCGGACGCAGGGAGATGTTGTAAACCCAGCTGGGGTTCCCTCATCCGACTCTACAGCGGCGTTTTGGCCGGTCAACCGGGCACCACCGTCAGTTCCCTGGCCAGCTTGTCTCAGTGACTCTGTCAAGGCATTCCTCACCGTCGGCGATCCGGGGGGGGGATAGGTTCGGCAAAGAGTCCTGATATTCAGAGACCTCAGGGTTTACCTCTGCTTCCGTTGTCTTCTTGAAGCTGGACACATTCCTGGTGACAGATTGTTGTCCCTTTCTAGCGGTCACCATGGTCCCTTGGACATGCACGACAGCCCATGTCTCCTGCTCGTAGGGCGTCAGGAACTTCCACCCGGGGTGTCGGCCTTTGATCACCACCCGGTCTCCCACTCTGAGCTGCGGTTCCTGAGCTCTACGGGCTTCACTTGCCTTCCAGTTCGTCGTCTCCCTCCTCGACTGGACGGCAGCATCATCCCGCTCCGCGGGCATCCACGTCGGGTCAGCTGGGATACTGTCTCGTGGTGCTCGCTTGAACAGGAGATGAGCCGGAGCACACTTAATGGTGCTATGAGGAGTCTGACGGTTCGCGCCAAGGAACTGGTCGAAGGCCACTTCGGGATCTTCCCCGTTGTCCACTGCGATGCGTAATGCACAGTTGATCGTCCTCCTCAACCTTTACACTTCCCCGTTCTCTTGGGGCCATAGCGGAGTGATCTTCCTGTGTCGCACCGCTAAGTTTTCGAGATAATCCTGGAACTCCTGCCCCTGGAAGGGGGGTCCGTTTTTGGACTTGACTTCTTCCGGCAGCCCCATCATTGCGAAGCCTCGATCCAGAACTCTTCACTTGCGGGAAGGCTGTTGACGCTATGACTTCGACGACGGGAAACTTCAAGAACGAGTCAACCATGACCAGCATGTGACGACCATCCGGGAAGCTCCCAAAGTCCACACTGAGATGTGTCCATGGAGTACTGCACGGTTCTTCCTTGATCACCGGTGCTGGTGCTGGGTCTCCCCCGGTGATCGTGCAGACATGGCACTGACGCACCATCTCCTCTACCATGGAGTCCATGGCCCGGAACCAAACCTTGTCCCTCAACCTTGGCCATTCCCTGGTGCCCAACATGGGCCAACGCGAGGATCCTCCTCTGTAGGCTTTCTGGGACCACGATGAGATGTCCCCTCAGGACGACTCCTCCTTCCCCCACACTGAGTTCACTTCGAACCCGCCACAATTGTTGATGGGCATGGCTGGCAGGAGGACGCAGGCACCGTCCAGGAAATGGGCCCAACTGTTATTCTCCAGGGCTCCCCGAATTCTGGACAAAGTGGCGCTTCCTGGGCGGCTTGGCCGATTTCTGCGAGCGTCATGGCCTTGGGACACGTCCCTTGCGACACCATGTGGACAAACGCCTCCGTGCTGCAGGCATCTGCAGATGGGCCAGCTGGTGCCGGAGTTTCTGGGTGTCGAGACAGGTAGTTGGCAGGGTTGTGCGCCCCGGGGCAGAAGATCACCTTAAAGTTGTATCCCTGTAGCTGCTCGGCCCATCGTTCGATCCTTGGGGGTGCTAATCGGGATGAGCCAGCAAACAGCGGGAGCAACGGCTTGTGATCGGTTCCGATGCTGAATTCTTGGCTGCAAAGATACAAATGAAAATGCTGGCACACCCACTTGATCGCCAACGCCTCTCTCTCAATTTGGGCATATCTGGTCTCAGTGTCGGTTAGGGCTTTGCTGGCGTAGGCAACAGGCTTCCATACTTCCGGGCCATGTTCGTGAAGAAGTACCGCCCCAAGGCCCACAGGGCTAGCATCAACGATCAGTTCCGTTCTGCGTTGTGGATGGAAGTAGGCCATCACGGTCTTGTCGAGCAGGCCCGCCTTGATGTCCTGGAAGGCCTTGTTGGCCGCTAGTGTCCATTCCCACTTGTGGTCTTGACGCGTAAGCGCCCGCAGTGGTTCGGACATGGCAGCCAGATTGGGAATAAACCGTCCACAGTATGTGGCCATGCCGAGGAAGCTTCTCACCTCGGTGGGGTTGCGAGGGGTGCTGGCTGCTTGGATGGCTTCGACCTTCTTCGGATCCACCAGGAGTCCCTCACGGGTGAATGTATAGCCGAAGAAGTCAATGCTCTCCTGATAGAACGTTTTTGAAAAGGGGAGGTTATGTCCTGTAGTGTGGCCGGGTAGGACAATATTTAATTGAGGAAAAGAAGAGAACCCGGTCACAAGTTTTTACTCTGCTATCTTTTTTATTTAGAGCAGAGGCATATACTGAGGTATTTAATCCTTAGATATGCATTTTTTATTATAAATGGATAAAGAAGAAAAATTGTTTCAGTTTGTACATAATTCTGACAGTCCGAAGGATTACTCACTGTCCTGCACACAGACACATATATTTACATATAACTTCAAACATACATTGCTATACATTACAAAAAAGTGAAACATTCATAACGATTTCAACCTAAGATTTCAAAAAATAAGATTTTTTCTTTTATGGAAGTACCCTGTCCACAATTTCTAAATCAGGCCACTAAGATGCTTATTTATCAATATTCCGACCTGATAGGCGCAAAGGCAAGTATTACAATGCAAATTCAGTTTGTGTTTGATTATGTACAAAGCAAAGCCATATGCGCAACCATAAGACATTCGAATTTAGAACGAATGGGAAGCCTGTAAGCCGACGCGTTTCTGAGCCTGTCTCTCTGCTTGTTCAGGCTCTTCCTCAGGGCTTCGGGGCTGGGTACCTATGTAAATATAAGCAGGGGGCTTATTAGAATTTGGACCCTTACTACTGTTGTCACTAGCTTAGTTAAGCTTCAATTATTGTTACCTTGCTGCTCAATTTGAAACTTCGTGTGTTCAATCTCTTGAGGGACTCCTTGTATTCTGCAATAAAAGCAGTGATATGATGTCTGTTTCTTACTAATGTTTTGTGATACTAATTATTAACATTAATGGGAGCTTCACTCACGTGGTTTCCAGGCAGAGCGTTTTCGAATAAATTGTAGATTTCTGTATATATTGTTGACTGTCGCCGGAGCTGAAATGTCAACAGACATGTGTTTTTAATATTCTCTGGAAAGTGTAAAGCGGGAGCTTCACATTGCTCTACAGGTAAATGAACATGTCCCCACTTACTTAATAATGCTCAGTTGGGCGCGGAGCGCCTGGCTTGTGAGGGCCTGGGGCGCCACCTCTTGATTTATGATTGTTCCTGAAGGGTGTAAGTAACGTTGCGTTTTAGTGGGACAATTATTTAAGCATCATTTACGTTTTGTGATTTTTAATGTGAAAGTGAGCACCTACTTGCACTCTGTTTCAGGATGTGCCGGGCGCCGGGCCTCTGCTGAACGGGGCGTTACACAGTTCTTTGTTTGTTCCGGGTATGCAGTTAAATGCTGAAAATAATAAACGGGACGGGAATCTTAGTATTACGATATCCTGGTGTTTTAAAACGATATCTAGTTAACGCGCTTGGGGGCATTTACCTGTAGAGTGTTTGCGAGACGCCGCTGTCTGCTTCGGATTCCTCTGGTGAGTGAAAGCTCAAGTCTCACGAGAACATTAGATTTAAACATGTGACTTCATGATTGTGGGACTTGTAGTCCAGAACGTGCTTCTCGATGTTACAGTGGTCTAAACTACCTGTGACCCAGTTACTGATTTTGGCATTCAGTATGTTCATTCAGCCCTGCACTCACGCAGTCATATTTTAAAATTAGATATGCTTCTCTTTTTGATAGTAGTTCTTCTACATTACCTCCTCTAGTCGGGACTTTAATTTTGGATAGCACAGACCACTTCAAATCTTTTTCTGTGTGCCCGAGGTCAATGCAATGTTGTACTATCGGTGCATTGAGAACTTTTTGTTTTATCCTAGATCTGTGTTGAGCCAATCTTTGTGAAACTTGTTGCGTAGTTTTTCCAATGTAGAGTTTGTCGCATGGACAAATAATTACATAAACTACATTTTTGCTTTTGCAGTTTGTGAATTCCACATGGGTCCATCTGTTACTATGATGGTCAAAGGTGGAGCCTTCGATGGTGTTCGTACATGAAATGCAGTTACCGCATTTATGGTGTCCTTTGACTGGGTCCAATTTCCACAATGTGGGTAGATCTCTTTTTGGTTGCGCAATGCCCAGGTCCGCTGAATGAACATACTGAATGCCAAAATCAGTAACTGGGTCGCAGGTAGTTTAGACCACTGTAACATCGAGAAGCACGTTCTGGACTACAAGTCCCACAATCATGAAGTCACATGTTTAAATCTAATGTTCTCGTGAGACTTGAGCTTTCACTCACCAGAGGAATCCGAAGCAGACAGCGGCGTCTCGCAAACACTCTACAGGTAAATGCCCCCAAGCGCGTTAACTAGATATCGTTTTAAAACACCAGGATATCGTAATACTAAGATTCCCGTCCCGTTTATTATTTTCAGCATTTAACTGCATACCCGGAACAAACAAAGAACTGTGTAACGCCCCGTTCAGCAGAGGCCCGGCGCCCGGCACATCCTGAAACAGAGTGCAAGTAGGTGCTCACTTTCACATTAAAAATCACAAAACGTAAATGATGCTTAAATAATTGTCCCACTAAAACGCAACGTTACTTACACCCTTCAGGAACAATCATAAATCAAGAGGTGGCGCCCCAGGCCCTCACAAGCCAGGCGCTCCGCGCCCAACTGAGCATTATTAAGTAAGTGGGGACATGTTCATTTACCTGTAGAGCAATGTGAAGCTCCCGCTTTACACTTTCCAGAGAATATTAAAAACACATGTCTGTTGACATTTCAGCTCCGGCGACAGTCAACAATATATACAGAAATCTACAATTTATTCGAAAACGCTCTGCCTGGAAACCACGTGAGTGAAGCTCCCATTAATGTTAATAATTAGTATCACAAAACATTAGTAAGAAACAGACATCATATCACTGCTTTTATTGCAGAATACAAGGAGTCCCTCAAGAGATTGAACACACGAAGTTTCAAATTGAGCAGCAAGGTAACAATAATTGAAGCTTAACTAAGCTAGTGACAACAGTAGTAAGGGTCCAAATTCTAATAAGCCCCCTGCTTATATTTACATAGGTACCCAGCCCCGAAGCCCTGAGGAAGAGCCTGAACAAGCAGAGAGACAGGCTCAGAAACGCGTCGGCTTACAGGCTTCCCATTCGTTCTAAATTCGAATGTCTTATGGTTGCGCATATGGCTTTGCTTTGTACATAATCAAACACAAACTGAATTTGCATTGTAATACTTGCCTTTGCGCCTATCAGGTCGGAATATTGATAAATAAGCATCTTAGTGGCCTGATTTAGAAATTGTGGACAGGGTACTTCCATAAAAGAAAAAATCTTATTTTTTGAAATCTTAGGTTGAAATCGTTATGAATGTTTCACTTTTTTGTAATGTATAGCAATGTATGTTTGAAGTTATATGTAAATATATGTGTCTGTGTGCAGGACAGTGAGTAATCCTCCTGATAGAACGAGCACTTGAATTTATGCAGAGTGAGCCCGCAGTCTACTAGCCGTTTCAGCGTGGCCCTGAGGTGTGAGTGATGCTCCTTGAGCGTGGCAGAGTACACAAGGATATCATCGCTGAGGTTGTTCACCCCCTGAAGCCCAGATAGTGCTTCCCGGATGGCATTTTGCAAGACTTCCCCCGCTGAGGATACTCCGAAGCTGAGTCTTCTGTACCTGCGTAGGCCCACATGTGTTGAAAAAGTGGTAATGTACCGGCTTTCCGGCTCCAGTTCCAGCTAGTGGTAGCCGGCGTTGAGGTCCAGTTTGGAGAACCACTTTGCTCCATTTAGGTCAGCTATGATGTCGTCCATCGTAGGGGTGATGTGGCGTTCTCTTTTCACCGCTGTATTCGGCAGTCTCATATCGACACAGAGTCGAATGGCTCCTGGATGCTTGGGTTTGGGTGCCACGACCAGCGGGGACACCCATGGCGTAGGGCCGGACACCTTCTCGTTGACCCCCAACTCTTCGAGCTTCCTTAGCTCATCCTCCACTTGTGGGCATATGTTGAGGGCCACTGGTCGCACGGACAGGTCAATGTGGAGCTTGAGCCTCTTGCCTTTTAGTTTTCCTAGGCCTTTGAAGAGCGCCGGGAATTCCTTCAACATCGCCTCCGCATGGGACTCATGAAATTGATTAGCAAAGAAGACAAGCCCGAGATCTTCGGCTGTGTGACAGCTGGGCAAAGTCCCTTTCTTCCCCTCCGAGACGTGGAATTTCGCTTCGGTGGAGTAGCTTCCACTCACGATCGTGGCCTGAATGACGCCCCGGAGAGGGAGCGGGTCTGTCCCTCGATACGTGTAAATCCTTGCAGTGAATGGTGCGAGGGAGGTCGCGGTGATAGGCGATCATATTGGTCGGAGTCCATCACATTGACGGAGGCCCCAGTGTCGATGAGAGCTTGTACGTCAGTGCCTTCGATGGAGACGGAGCACATGGGAGGTGGCCTTCGACGGATCCCCGTCCGGCTGACGTATGACACCATGAACACTTCATCGTCATCCTCATCCTCATACATGGGGTGTCACTCCTGGGGCTGGTCATCTGGTACCGGCAGTGGGTCATCCAGGGAGATTTGTCGAACGCGCTGTGACACACTTCTGGGCCTTGAAATCGCCGATCGGAGCTTCCCTCCGCGGCATACTTTGGCGCAATGGTTTAGCACTCCGCAGCGGGAGCATGTCTTTCCTTTCGCCCCACAGATGGCCGTTGCAGGGTGATCTTCCCCGCAGTGTTCACATGGTCCTGGTGGCGGTCTAGGCACCTGGCGAGGTGTCGGGGGGCCTTCTCTGAATGGCGTCCACCTTTTCCTCCTTGATCGACGGGTGCCTGGGAGTCGGTAATGCGGCGACTGGGGTG
Organism: Lissotriton helveticus; assembly: GCF_964261635.1. Taxonomy (NCBI): domain Eukaryota; kingdom Metazoa; phylum Chordata; class Amphibia; order Caudata; family Salamandridae; genus Lissotriton; species Lissotriton helveticus. The sequence goes on along the minus strand of NC_136068.1, from coordinate 125,856,516 downwards.
TGCAAAGCAGCTTCCATCTCCTCTGCCCTGGTGTCAGACAGTTTGTGGGAGCGAGCCAGGATTAGAATCTCGTCCAGCGAGATACCTGGTTGCCTGAGTATGAGTTTTCGCAGGAGTTTTGAGCGGCATCCTAGGATGATCTGGTCCCGAATCTCGTCCCTCGGGTCCGTGAAGGGGCACGTGCTGGTCAGCCGGCGCAGTCGCGCATAAAACATGTCCATGGATTCGGACTCAGTTTGCCACGCCCTCTTGAACTTGAATTTCTCAAAGTCGTGATTGAGCTGTGGGTCGAAGTGTTTGTTGAGCGCGGCGACCGCCGCCCCGTAGTCCTAGTCGGTTCCGGTATTGGGAAGCGTCTCGAACAGATCGTATATCTCTGCCCCGCCATAGTAAATGAGGAGTGATCGCTTGACAGTCCCATCGGTTTCTCGGGTCCCCTTGAAGTAGTGGTTAATCCGCTCGACCTAGGCCTTCCATTTTGGCGCTACCGTTGCGAGGTCCTCTACCTCACTGAAGGGGGTAGCGGGGCGACCGCTGTGTGCACTGGTGGCGGGGGATTGGCAGCGACCACTGGATTGCACCCCCCATCTTGCTGTGCGGCTGTCCCTGCCGCTGGCGTGGTTGCTCATTGCGGCTGGGCGCGAGTGTGCGGGCGCAGGAACGTGGCTTGCTTGCTGACGTGCAGTTCCGGTGTGCTCCTCTCAGCACGTGTCCTTAACACCCTGGCGGTGTGGTGTCCCCTCGCGCCTGCAGGTTGTGTGACGTTTCGCTCTGCGCACCTTAATCTGAGCCCCTGGAGTGTGATCAGACTTGACCCCCCCACAGGGTTGCAATTTAGTGGATGGTTTCAGTCTCTCTGGCCAAAAGCGTGTTCCACTTTATGTTCTCACTTTCAATTTTGCCTGCCTTTAATGTATATTTTCCTTTTTTTGGGTTTTTTGCTGCTGCCAATGCTTGTTTGGCAGGCAAAGTTCCTGGAGCACTGTCGAAGACCTCCTCCCTCGAGGCGAGGCGTCACACGGGGGTCCCCCTCGAGGGTCCAGCAGGTGATGCAGGCAGTGCAAGGGGCAGCCCTAAGCAAGGGCCTCACTGCTCGGGAGCAGGCTTGGAGAGTGAGTCCGGGCCAGCAGGCTCTGTGAGGAGCTGGCGCTGCAGACGCACGGCCGCGGGAGCCACCGCAGTTGAGGAGGTGCACGCGGGCCTGGAAGCAATCACTTACTCCTTGGCACCGCGCCGGCGAGCCCCACCAGCTGAACACGCTCCCTTCTGGTGCGGGAGGCGCGTGGGCGGGCTCGAGCCAGCGCTACCGCGGGCGGCGGGCACCCTGCAGCGACAGACTCTCTGCCGCTTGTGGCGCTGCGGGGTGGGCTCCGCAGTCGGTCACCTTCTCTCTCACTACACGGCCACAGCCTGCGAGGGGCAATGCGGGTGAGTACCGCATGCTTCTCAAAGAGGGACCACTTGAGGAGAGCGGGCACGTGTGGGATGCGACCGGCCTCGTCGCCAATGTAGCGCGGCGGGGCCCTGGTCACAAGGTCGCAGCTGCGCTAATTAAAAGCATACTAGAGACAATGCTTATACTCTCGGCCGGAAGACCCGAGCGATCTTCCGCCCATTTATTTATACCCTCGGGACGAGCCTGCCCTGTGGGGTGCATCGTAACATTGTTGTGGAGAGTCCGGATGGCTCTCTACACCAACCAGTGCCAAAGTGAGCAAAATCACCAGAAGACACGAGTCATTCTCCTTCTATGTACACACTTTAAACTGTAATAAGGAGAAAGCGCACTAAAGTGTGTTCTGGAGCTAAGTGATTCAATTACTGAAAATTAAAGTAAACAAATACAGTAACGCCAAGTTAAAATAAATGTAGACGATTTTATATAAAGTTCTATTTAAGTATCATGTTGTTAATGCTTTAATAAAAGAGTTAAGACGGGTTTGAGGCAACATGAGTCTCAATAAATGGACGCCCCATGCCAATAATGAAAACCCTCTAAGGCCAAGGTCTGAACTAGAAAAGGATTATTCAAATTTAAAATTTATTATAATGGGCAACAAGTAGTTATTCAAATCACTTAATCTCCCCGTGCCTAACAATAATGAATGTGTCCTCATGTAACGAAAATGGTACTTATGTAAAGCACTCTGATACCCGATGTCTCGGGTCTTGTTCGCGCGATATAAAACGACAAAAAAAATAATAAGTATCAGCAATGCATCATATAATACCAATTGCAAGAAGGAACAACATAAGGTCCAATTCCAAAGCAAGTAAATAGCCATAATAAAAGTATAGTGCAGCAAAGGGACTAGCATAAATATACTCAGTTAAAAAAAATCAAGGAAAGTCTAGTATAAATCAACAAGGAGAATGAATGATGGACTGCTTAGTTTGCAAGACAAGAAGAGTTTAAGTATAAATCAGGCATATTAGCTCAGTCTGCACAATTCGACCGAAGTGTCTGTCACATCGCCAAAAGGACACATTTTATAGGTTTCAAACAATGAAAGGCACTCTCTCGACATGGGGAGATCTGACATCATGGGGCTGTATTAGTAATGTAACTTGCACATAAGCCAATAGTAAAAGAAAAAAATAGGAAACTTAAAAAAAAAATTAGAAACACCTACTTTTGGGCATAAATATAATAAGCCGAACATATGAAACAACATGACATTCGTGCAACAACTGACTGCTTAGAGCAGACCCGGGAAAAGGCCCTGAATATGTTGCAAATACAGGAATGTGCTAAACATGGCTTCTCTTTTGAGGAACAGAAGTTAATACGTTTCTGTTCAGCAAAGAAGCACCATCACAAAATGAATTTTATATCACTTATTTTATAGAAAAGGAAAAACAGTGAGGAAAAAAAATACACGTAGGAAACTAATAGATGCAATTTTGAAAGTCACATTTTCTCCTCTAAAAAACAAATGCCAATGGAGACCAACTTTTGCACAATCATTTCAACTGGAGCCTGATTATACTAACTAAACACAATAAAATCAAACATTATTTTCTATTTATTAAAGATACTCTGACAAAGTATTGACCTTTGCAGAATCTTAAATTGTGAATATATGACATATTTCTCGCTGGGAAATTTGGCAATCCTAGATTCAGAGATAGCCGAGCTACATCCTCCAACAATTGTGCAAAGGATTCTCTCCCTGCTGGGCTTAAGGGAGATCTTCTGAGCATATGTGAGCGCTGCAGAGCTATGGGGCATGGTAGAAAGGAAGTTCAAAGCCATATCCGTAATATTGTGCCACCCAGCTGTGAGTGTGACTTACCATGGAGAAGATGAAGCTTTCAGCATTCTTATGATGCCCATGTGGTGGATGTTCTTGATTGTTTTTTGTTTGTGGTTTCAGACTTTGGTAAACTGGAGCTCACAGTAGGTTTCAGCTCCCACAGGGTGACATGTTGGTTTAGTGCATGTGTGATGAAACAGTGTTCCAGAATGAAAATTGTATTTTCTATGACAGCGTCGACTGGTTTGGTCTGGGCATGTTTATACTTTCATGTCATGCACGTAGAATTGAGCGCAAGTGTTTTAAAGGTTCTAATGGGGACCTCTCTATTTAGGAGGTAAGAGTTTTCGGAGAGTCAGGATTTGTTGTTGTCTGCCAAGTAAGCTTGTGACTTTATAACCTTTCTAAAGAGAAAGCATTTAGGGAAAGAAGGAGACCGTTCTCCATTGCCATTCTTGTCTTTTGGCTCTGCGCATTTGTCACCATCAGCTAAGTGGAGTATGGGAGCAGATAAGGAAGAGAAGGAGATTAAGAGGCTAATTTTAGAAACCTTATCCTCTTTAAAGAAGAAAAGTGGTGTAAAAGGCATTTCAGAGCACAAATCCATGTATTCTGAGCTGTCTGAATTTTATTTTATTTACAACAAGGGGTGGTGATGGACAGAGTCTCTGAATTAAGCAGAGTACTCTCACCCAGTCAAGAGATCAGGGCTAGATCCAACACCGTTTTTTAGCTCATTGCACCATCCCAGTTTCAGAACCTGGCTGTATGCAAATTAGTCTGTCCCTGGCCCAGTGCATCATGGGAACAGGGCAGACCAGACTACAAAAGCCAATTCTTACACTGGGAAGGAAACAAGCTTCCGGGGACCGGTTTCTGGCCTTTCAGCCGTCTTCGGCCCGGCTTGCTTGAATCCTGATGGTGCAATGAGCAAGGGACTCACATCTGAGTATACCCTTCCACGCTTAGGGTGGACAAAATTATTTACAACAAGGGGTGGTGATGGACAGAGTCTCTGAATTAAGCAGAGTACTCTCACCCAGTCAAGAGATCAGGGCTAGATCCAACACCGTTTTTTAGCTCATTGCACCATCCCAGTTTCAGAACCTGGCTGTATGCAAATTAGTCTGTCCCTGGCCCAGTGCATCATGGGAACAGGGCAGACCAGACTACAAAAGCCAATTCTTACACTGGGAAGGAAACAAGCTTCCGGGGACCGGTTTCTGGCATTTCAGCCGTCTTCGGCCCGGCTTGCTTGAATCCTGATGGTGCAATGAGCAAGGGACTCACATCTGAGTATACCCTTCCACGCTTAGGGTGGACAAAATTATTTACAACAAGGGGTGGTGATGGACAGAGTCTCTGAATTAAGCAGAGTACTCTCACCCAGTCAAGAGATCAGGGCTAGATCCAACACCGTTTTTTAGCTCATTGCACCATCCCAGTTTCAGAACCTGGCTGTATGCAAATTAGTCTGTCCCTGGCCCAGTGCATCATGGGAACAGGGCAGACCAGACTACAAAAGCCAATTCTTACACTGGGAAGGAAACAAGCTTCCGGGGACCGGTTTCTGGCATTTCAGCCGTCTTCGGCCCGGCTTGCTTGAATCCTGATGTTGCAATGAGCAAGGGACTCACATCTGAGTATACCCTTCCACGCTTAGGGTGGACAAAATTATTTACAACAAGGGGTGGTGATGGACAGAGTCTCTGAATTAAGCAGAGTACTCTCACCCAGTCAAGAGATCAGGGCTAGATCCAACACCGTTTTTTAGCTCATTGCACCATCCCAGTTTCAGAACCTGGCTGTATGCAAATTAGTCTGTCCCTGGCCCAGTGCATCATGGGAACAGGGCAGACCAGACTACAAAAGCCAATTCTTACACTGGGAAGGAAACAAGCTTCCGGGGACCGGTTTCTGGCATTTCAGCCGTCTTCGGCCCGGCTTGCTTGAATCCTGATGGTGCAATGAGCAAGGGACTCACATCTGAGTATACCCTTCCACGCTTAGGGTGGACAAAATTATTTACAACAAGGGGTGGTGATGGACAGAGTCTCTGAATTAAGCAGAGTACTCTCACCCAGTCAAGAGATCAGGGCTAGATCCAACACCGTTTTTTAGCTCATTGCACCATCCCAGTTTCAGAACCTGGCTGTATGCAAATTAGTCTGTCCCTGGCCCAGTGCATCATGGGAACAGGGCAGACCAGACTACTGAATTTTATTTGTCAGCTCAAAGCTTATTTTCTCACCCCGGATCAAAAGGGGAAATATTTTGCCAATGATTTGGGCTCTCCTGTAAAACCAGTTTAAGAAACCCCTGAGTTTAGGTCTGCGATCCACTAGTATTTGATGAACTAATGGAAGGATCCAGAACAGATTATCTTCGCTAGGTTCCTGACAAAACTTTATTCCATGCGTCTGTGGAGGAAAAGCTCCTAGACATTGTCCATGTGGACCCGGCAGTGGTAATTATAGGGGGCAGATCCATGACGGCAGAGGATAAGATCCTCAAGGATTCGCCAAATCAAAAAGTAGACACTGCCCTCAGGCTCCAATTTGGCAAATTCCCCTAGGGAGTATTGGATCTACACGTCATAATCCCTGCTATCTGATTTCAAGTAACTCGCAAGGCGATACAGAAAGGGAAAGAGTGTTCCAGACTGTTGGAGAAAACGGAGAAGCAAGTCAATTTCCTCTCAGATATTTATTTTGATTACATTAGAGCATCCGGAGTAGTGTACAGAGCTTTGATACTGGCAAGACAGAACTTGTTCCTGAAGGACTGAAAAACTAACTGTGCCCAGAGAGCTTTAGCTTTAAGGATTCCTTTTGAAGGGACCAGATTTTGTGGTGTAGAACTGGAGTGACACTGCAAAAAATTCTTAACCGCATGCGCGCTAGCGGTTTTCCCGCTGTGCGAGGCAATTTCAAAAATCCCGCGTTACATGACAAGGTCAGCTCGTCATGCGCGCGGCGCAGGTAACGCCCATGACGAGCTGACCTTGTCATGAGCGCTGAAGGGGTTAAAGAAAACCTTCTTCCTTTAGAAAACAACAGAAGATGGCCTCAGGATTTTAAAGAACAAGTCTTCTAGGAAGCCATCTAGGAGGCAGCAACATTTTAATACTTCAAGATTTCAACCAAAATCCTTTCCACAGAAGTTTCAAAAGGTACCAAAACAAGACTCACCCAATAAAAATAAGAGGTTCTGACTATGCTGGGTACCAGGAGGCAGATGACCTGAAGTTAAAGGTTGGTAGCATGGTCCATCACTTCCTGGGGAATTGGGAAGGATCTATTTCAGCCAAATGGGTACAGTATATTATCAAAAGCCAATACAACATAGATTTCTCTTAGCCTTCAATGGACTTAGGGATCATACCTACACCGTTTCCAAAATTCAAGATGAAACCAGCAGAATTCGACCACTCATTTCAGTTCATGAGAATGAGAGGAGGATAGGTGTATATTCAATAGTGTATCCTGGTGCCAAAGCTGAATGGAGGTTTTCGGATGGCCATAGTATTAAAAACTCTGAAAAAATGTATAAAGAAGATTCAGTTCAAGATGGAAGCTTTACAACAGATAATTCTCTTAGTGCAAAAAGTTCACTATAAATAACCTGATTATTATTTGGGGTGGGTGACCACCCACCGCAATGAATAATTGCCACCACTGTCAGAGTGAACTCTCAAAGTCACTCAATTAACCTGATCTCACGAAAAAAGACAAAGCAAATAACCAAGTAAAAAAAGATTCTCCTAAAAATAGACTAAGAATTAACAGAGTGGAATTCAATCAGGATTTCATTCCAGACCTTGCGGGTGAGAGCAGGAGAGAGGCGCGCGCACCGGGAGGCAAACGGACAACGCCAGGGGCTTCTGGAAAGTCCCGGTCGTGTCTGCCAGGATTACAACAGTGTGCAAACTGGAACTGAAATAAAACCAACCAGTTTAAAGAAGCGTCCTTGTTCTACGATGTCATGTACTGTACCCGGTTGGATTTTTAACTCTGCGGGTTGCGCCCGCATTGAGATGCATTGACAGATCACTTGCCATTTTGCATATGGGGACTGCAGCTCCTCCCCCCCTCGCCTTGAGGTCAATGGCGACTGCTGCAGTTTGGCGTTTGGCGTGCTGAGCCGGGCGTCTGTGCTCACGCCGATAGATTTCCTGGGAGCCTGCCGAGTTTGCTGTTCGGCTTCTCTGAAGGGATTTCGGATTTCGGAGAAGGATTACTGCAGTCCACTGTGGGGGCTCACGGACACGGGGCTCACGGAGACGATAACGGAGCCTCTCTCTTATTGCGAGGTGAGTGGAAACCACATCAGCTGCCAGGACACTTGGGCGGGTGATTTTCGGACCCCCTACCTGCTTCGTGGGGAGTTTCTACAGCCTGTTGGTGCCTGCCCTCCGTTCCCCTCCGGCCGCTGCAGAACTCCAGCTTGCGGCCGCAGTGGGGAGGGGGACTACATCCCCCAGACTCCTTTGCCGGCAGCACCGTGCCCGGAGGCGCTTCATAAGGGAGGGCAGCCCTCGCGTCGCGGGCTGAGAGAGAGGCCAGAAAGGCCGGGATGGGGCACGATTCTTGGATTACCGAAGAACCAAGGTAGGATCTTCACAGTGTATTGCCCAGAGCCTACCAAGCCTATCCCCGGACATAAAAAGGAAGTAGTTTAATAAACTGTCTGTTCACTGGCGTGGGTGAGTGAATTTAGCTGCCCCATGACGACTAAAGTACTCTACAATCAAACTCCTGCTCAGGGTGGATCCTTGAAAGGGACACTGGACCTGTATCTAACCAGGGTGACATCGGCCATTGCTACTATCGAACACAGCCTTCCCAAAGATGTCACATGCCGTGAAGGACCCCCCTCAACTCCACTTGATTCGCAGAACACTGTATTGTTGAAAGAGCTAAATGGGATTTGTAACACTAAGTATAACATTATATCGCAGGAGGATGAACAGACTGGTCCCTATTCACGCCCTGTGGGTTCTAGAAGTCCTAAGCCCAGAAAACCGCGGCAAGTCATTAACAGTTCCCCGGTAAACCCGGATGTTGCTTTAGTAGAAATTCCCACCGTCCAATCGATAGATTGTCCACAGGTGCCTGTCCAAGGTATTAAACGTAAAAGTGTAGCTTACAATTGGAGACCCTCGAAACACCCAAAAATCACCTTAAAACCACTTATGGTTACAGTTGCCACCACCCCTGAGAGCCCCAATCAATTACTGGAAAAACCTGTATCCCTCCTTCCAGCCACCCTGCTAGCTAGCCTAGAAGAAATGCTTAAAAACCTGCTTGTCCCGATAATCGACAGGATAGAGAGAATTGGGGTAAAGCTCGCAGAACTAGAGGTAAACAACCTGACAAACAAACAATCTCAGAGCATAGCTGCTTTAAATACCTATGACATCGTTGTCAATCATAAAACCCCCCTGGGTCAACCATCGGACCCTGAATCCCGAGCACCTAAAAGTAAGGAGCCTTTTAATAAATGCATTACAGCCAACTGCTCTATCTCTAGAGCACGGCCGATCCAACTAGGTAAGCATCCCGAGGGTCCAGTAAAACCCAACAACTGCATACATTTACCACCAGAGGCAGGATCCTATGTGTGCGTCCTATCGGGAGTGCTGGAGCTCACTGTTGGGAAAACTGAAGACCATCAGGGCCTTAAAAACAAAGTTCAGTATTGGCTGACGAAAAACAGACCCCTCCCAACTAGTATCAATGGTAGAATTTTGAGTGTGAGAAGGGTGGGGTGGATAGGGCCTCGGCCTAAGAACATGGTAGGTGATTTGGTAATTGTCAATTTTAAGGATAGGCAGGTCGTTCCATATTTGCGTAGCTGGGAGCCACAAAGAGGAGATGGGCAAATAAAAACACGAGAATTGTATCACTTCTACCCCCGTACCGCATATACGTTGAACTCTATTTAACATCATTAACTAAGGACAGACGCTATAGCCATGATGCAGTCCATCTGCCCCACTTCTCCCGTTTATAACTGGTTAATGTACTTTTGTTCTTGTTTTTTAATTGTAAAAACCTTTTTTAATGTAATATCTTTTGCGCAATCTTGTGTATATTTTAATGAAATGAATTTTGTATTCTGTATGCTTTTATGGTTATTTGATTGTAACCGAATAAAGTACTTGTGACTGAGACTAAGAATTAACAGAGTGGAATTCAATCAGGATTTCATTCCAGACCTTCACGACAAGATAGGGGAAGGAGCGTCCACTCCTCCTGGCCTGTCGGATCCTAGGGACTACAACCAAAAATGATGGAGAAGAGAATAAAGCTCTGGCTGAAGAATAAAAACAGCCTCAATGTAAAATCCTGAGGGCCGATCACGGACAAGGCCCTATAAGCCATGACTAATGATTTATATAGTATTCACTACAGGTAACAATGCATATAAGGAGATGTGGTTGTCGGACGCAAAAGCATTAGTATGAGCCGAGCAGCAGCATTTTGAACATCCCGAAGTCTAGTAATTACATAGTCAGGAAGGCCAAAATATAAAGTACTAGCATAGTCCAGCCTAGGTATAAAAAGGACATGAAAAACCGTGTTCTTAGAAGGCAAAGGAAAAATAAAGACATTTCTTTAAGGCTCGGAGCAGACCAAGCATATTCACACCACTGAAGATACCTATGGTGTAAAGTATAGGAGGTTATCACACCTCACCAAAAGATTTGTTTCACAACAGTTGAGGGTGATGGCAGAGGTGGGTCATGATCAGGCCAACAATTTAGCCACCAATCATCATGAAAGGACCCAAACAGAAGAAACCCAGTGCTATCCGTAATGCACAATAAGTGACTGGCACAAAGCCATTCAAAAACCGCAGTAAGGCAGGCCTTGAGAGGGCAACATTTAATCTTGGCCACCTTTGCGAAAGAGTAGGGTGTCATCAGCAATAGACACTACCTGAAAGCCAAATGATTACACCAAAACCAACAGGGGACAAATCGACCTTAAAAGGGAGGGAAAAACCCTGGGGCACACCAATTGGAAGGGTCTTTAAACCAGATGAAAAAGTGCCATTTAAACAATTTGACCCTGATTTTTCAAAAATGATTCAATCCAGTTTAGCGCTCAACCATTGACTTCATGAAGATTAAGGTGCTGCAGAAGGAGCTCATGTAACACAGTATCAAACGACGCTGCCTTCCTGCCCTGATCGAGGGTTAGTTTGATGCATTCTGACCTTAAAACTTGCTATATTGGTTTATATTGAGCAATGAAGTAGGATCAGGAAGGTAACTTCTCTTTTTGTTACTTTGGGCCTTTCTGGACCAGGTAAAAATACTTCTAAAGCAACTGGTAGCAATCACTCCAGCACAAAGATTGGAGATATGTGTAGGGCTGATACTTGGTCCTCAGACGACACCTTCATAAGACATTGCAGACTTCATAATGTAAAAGGAGTACAGAACATCTTTGTGATGGGAGTATTACAGCAGGCAATGATGTGGACATTATCTATTCTGGTTATAGGTTATTTGTTCACTGTGCAATAAATATCAATTTACAAAATCACTGGAAATAGCATTATATTGTTACTGATTTGTTGAGTTTGTGTCAAAGGCCTACGTTTACTTTGTGTAGGAATGACTGAGATGATGATGAGTGACGTAGAATTAATGACCGGATTACTTACTGGTAACCTTCATTACTCTTAGCCCAACTCGTCTTTTTGCCAGTCATTATGAAGGTTCATGCCTTTGACAGAGCTGTGGATTACAAGAAGTGCTGGGGTATGCAAACCTTTTTATGGTACTCAGCTGAGGGTGAGTGGGGTTATAGTTAGCATCTCTTTGTTTGTTTCCTGGCATTAGAAATGGTGACATTCCTCATTTAGTAATGACCAGGACGAGAACGAGTTGAACTTAGAGCAATGAAGATTACTAGAAAGTAATCAGGTGATTACAAGGGTCTTTATTGGCTTGACCAGTGATGCAGCTATCAGCGGAGTTCAATGTACTGAGTGAATCTAAAATGTTCTAGCTAATAGAAAGAAAAGTATCAGTTCTATTAAGGACTCTATTGCAAGGATTATGCATTTCTTTCTTGAGTTATTTTAATAGCAGTCATTCTCAAGTTCATTCTTTTAAAAAAAAGGTTTTTTTTTCCATTTTCTGTCCTCATTCTGCCAACTTTCTTGCTGGATTATACTCTGATCCCTCTGGGTCTTGCAAGGGGAGACCAAACCAAAGACCGGAAGAGGAGAAAAAAAGAGTAGTATCCCACAAGTAAACTGCTGATTCCACTTCCATCTCCCTTTCATACTGAGACCACCGGAAAAGAGGAGATACCATGGCCGACAACAAGATTGGCTTAATCCTAGGACTCACATTATTTTCTCTCTCCACCTTATCAACGGAGCCCAAATATTATCCTTGCTTCTTGGGGCGCATGCCATTTTGGACTCACTTGTATATATGATGTTTATGAGGAACTCGGTAAAACATGGAGGGTTTTCAGATTTCCATAGTCTGCAGATCTCCCGCCTTGCTAACAAGATTACATAGAACAAAAATTGTGAACTAACCGCTGTGAGCTGTACTCCTTCCTCCGAATTGAGCCCAAAGAAGATTAGGCGAGGGTTTACGTTAATCTGCATCCCAATAACTTCTCCTAAAAAGTCACAGACTGAGTTCCAATAAGATACGATTTTAGAGCATAACATAAATAAATGCACATCATCTGCGGCTACAAGCCTACATCGTGGGCAGCTATATGTATTACTAGAAACCTTGGACAACTTCGCAGGTGATCAATAAACTCTATAGGTGGTAAATAGACGGTTACTATTAAGTGCTGCTGGTTTTACTACTGTTTATAAGATATCATATGAGTCGCACCACATTTGCTTCAGATCTCCATCACCAAACTCTTTACCCCACAGTTTTAGAATGTCAGTTTCGATCTTCACATCCGTTTCCAGGAAAGACCAATACCATAAAGAAATTTCCTTTATCAACTGATCCGTTCTCATCACCTGATCGAATTTCGACTTCTCCTCCTCCGCCAATCTTGTGTCGCCCACCAGGAGCTCAATTGATAATATTTAAACCTTGTTAGCCGTCCCTTGGTAAGGTCATTTAAAGCTTCCGAGCTCATTGAAATTGGGCCCTCCTTAAGATCTGCCCAATAACAGATACCCTCGTATTTCAAGGGCTGACTAAGTTGATCCCTCAAACATTCTAGGGTACGCAGAAGAGTCCCAAATCGGAGCCCATGACGAGGAATATGGAACCCTCAGTGTTTTCCTCACATACATCCACATATTCAATACGGACTTCAAGATCTTAAGCTGCACCTTTTTAAAATCTTAGGGTCTCCGTTTTTAAAAAGGAAATGTAGTCGACTTTGCGAAATGTCCACTAACATAGCCTCAAAAAGTAAGCCAATGGATGACTTATCTGTCTTGTTATTCCCAAGTTCATTCTGTTAACAAACTACGTTTCCCAAGAGACAAGGAGAAAGCATTTAACAAAATAACTATAAAATCCACAAGTCACACAATACTTTCCCACATATCTCTGTGTCACAACTGTTCCTTTTTCTCTTCATGCTGGGATCCTAACCATTATTCCTTCAGCTTATCACTGTTCTGGTCTGCACCTAGGGAATCAACGTAAGCCCTGATATACAGTAAATTAACAACGTCATATTGTTATTACTAAAAACAGTGTATCGTATTTGTCCCCTCTATTAGGACGAAAAACAGTTGAATACTCGTTAGCAACTCAATATGATCAATCTCCATAAAAGAACAACAATCTGACAATAACACAATTGTTTAATACATTCTAATCTTCATAAGTCAAAGTCAACATCATCAGAAAAAAACCTTACTTCCAACAATTATTTCACTCTGGAGGTTCTGAATAATTTTCATAGAGATTGTTGGGTCGGATAATCCTCACCTCTGTGCCCTTAATAGATTTTAAACGTTCCTTCTCGATAGCTAGGGAATTGTACATTCTCTATCAGGATTGGAGGAAAGGATTATGCATGTTTAAAGCCTACTTACTGCCTATGCTGTTGCATTGGAAATGGGTTTGAAGTAGGATTTTGAAGGGTGAGTCACATGACCAATACATCTCGGAACCCTGTTAAGTGGTGGAGGGGCATCCAACAGAGTTGCCCAGTACTGTTCGCCATTGTCATAGAAACCCTAGCTCTCACACTTCGCACCGGGCGACATTACAGAGGATTGCACATCGATGGCCCTCTTATGTGTTTCCTGTATACCACTGGCTTGTACCTGCGGGGGAGTGCTCAGATGTAGAGGGTGCGTACGAGTCATTGGAAATGTTTGATGCTTTCTCAGGACTACGTGTAAACTGGGGCAAATCGAATACATACCTGGTGCACGCCTCAGTGTTGCGGAACACCCCCCTGAACTAGGTCACACTTTTCATTAGGAATTGATGCCTGGGCATTAAGGTCTACTTTCTGAAGTCACTCTTTCAAAGGACACTTTGAGAGCAGCAATGGCCTCCTTTCGCTGTCGGTTCAGTTTTGGTTGACATTGATCCTATTGGTAATGGGATGGGTAGTGCTGTCTAAAATGGTCTTTCTTCTGTGGCTATTATATTATTTCTCCACTTTACCCATCCGTATCCCCAAATCTTTGTTCCGTGAATCAGACGGTCTGCTGACGCACCTCCTCTAGGAGACGGAGACGCATAGTATCGCTTTAGACAAACTGTGGCTGCCCATAGATAAAGGCGGTTGGCTGTCCTGGATATAGAACTCTATTATCTCCTGGCACAGCTCAAATGCGCAGCTCACTGGAGGGATCCATGTTAGGGCAGACTGACTCCTCGCTCCAGGTTCATCCCTACTCGTCCTGCTCTGCTGGCCCTATTGCTTGTGCCATGCCCCAGGGACGAGTTCACCTGGAGCGACTGTTGCTTGTGACCCTTTGCTTTATATGGGCCATGCTCTTCAACATACGCAGGCGAAAGTCTCATTTGTTAAATCACTCACCCTGGAGGTCTTACTGCCTCTACTGTAGTGTAGTTCCTATTATCCCAATAGGCTCTGCGCATTGGAATAATACCTTCAATAGTAAAGGCCTAGACCAGACGTTAACTAGGTCTACTACTGACGATATTAGACTTAAAGTTTTGGGTTTGCCAGCTAGCTCAGAGTTCACTAGAAACGTTCTCGAATGTTCAGGAAGGAATTAACTTCCCCGATTAGACAAGAAGGGATTTAGTTTCTGACAACCATAGAACATGACAACTTTGCTCTCCCCTAATCAAGAGTGTATCTCGAGAGTCGTGTGAACAAAAGGCAATTTATTTTACTCAGTCAGTACGTGCATTCTTAGTCTCATCAGAATGTAGAGAAAAGGAAGAGACGGGCGTGTTCAATAAAAAGGTGTTATTTATTGATCAGTCTCTTTTCTCATACAAGAGAAATGGATCGATATTATTGCAATACTTATAGTTAAGTAAAGTGCATACATTAAAAGTAGAAGTATAAAATAATACTGTAAAAACATTGATATGGTTTCTAAGCCATAAGATGTTTTAAAATGAATGAAATATATTATATACACATATACATTTGACTAAACGTACTCAACTGGTGTTTCTAAATACGCCTACCCCGTGTACCTGACCTAAGCCTAATACGTGGGCGGGAATAGAAAGTTACAGTTTAAGTTAAGTTTGTTTTTGCCAAGTGAATAACTAAAGAATTCTCTGCGAGGGGTTGTTCAGTTCTGTACCTGGAATTAAGGATGAATGAGGGATGGTATCTCTCTCTCTGGTCTCGATATTCCAGGCTGCCTGCGAGGGCTACCCGGAAGCGCCGGTGCTGGATCTCTCGGCAGGAGAAAGCAGCGCGTCTCGTTCTCAGCGCGTCAGGAAGGCGGGGCTGTGCCAGCGGGGTCTGCTCTGCTCTGGGCTTCGGCAAGTATGGCTGCTCCGTCTCGTCACCACCGCGTGTGTTTGCATAGGGCAATATCGGTAATATTTATACCTTTAAGGTGCCGAGATTGACGTAAGGATGGACATAGATACGTCAATAAGGATGTCATACGACTTGCTCGTTAGCACATTCTTTTGCTGAAGTTCTCGGTGAAATCAAAACAATGGCCGCAGGGTTTTGCCCAGGTTGTCATAGGTTTGATTTGTTATGAGAACTCCATATGCCTTATCAGGGGCTGGAGGAATATCGCTTGTCTAATTAGATCGCAAGCGTTATGACCTAATCAGATAACACGTTCCTGTGCCGTAGTGTGACTGCGTCAGATAACGGTATCTGCATCATGGGGGTTTTTTGCCTCATGGGCTGACTGCTAGTTAACTTGTTGGTTTGTTTAACCAGAATAGGGTCAGGAATAGGGGGATCGATTCAGAACCTATAGGAATACATCACACCCACTCCACGCTAACTATGGACATATTTACTAATCTATGCATAGTAAAAACATACTATAGAGTATAGTGTATACCTTACCACCCCAAAATACATAAATGCAGTTTTAAATTTGTCAAATATACGGAAGAATTGCAATCATATGTATTGTATGCACTCAAGCTGTAGAATAATGCCAAAGTAATCACGCATTTGTATACATTATTGCTATTTGGTTATATGAGAATTTACACATGAAATGGCTCTTAATACAGAAAAAAAATTCGAGACCATTCCATCACACAATAAAATATTTATGAACATACCAGCGGGCAGCTAATGTCTATAAGCTATCTAAAATTTAGAAACCTTAGTTCTCTAAGAATAGTTCTTACTTTAAGCAGAAGATAGTGTCCCGAAAAATATGCAAAAATATTTTGGGGCTGCTGAAAAATTGCTGTCCGTGAACTGGAGGTAAAATTGTTCATGTGACTTTATTTTTAAAGTTGAAGGCCGAATTCAGGGAACGCCGTGTGCGAGCTTGCTCAAAAGTCTCTATTTCTGTTCTGGTGAGAACATCATATCATTTAGGCTTTCGAAAAAGCTGTCAACAGCTTCCTGGGAAAGTTCCACTAACTCGGAAAAAGGTGTAACCATGCATTCGTGCGCATGATTTTCTCCATTGACATTCTGATTCGCATTGCTGACAGAAGGTCGTACCTGTTTGATGCTGCTTTCATCTTGAACTTCACTACCCCTTAATCGTAGTGGTGAAGCTTCCACGAATGCCGTCATCAGGATTGGTAGCCTTTGAGGGCAGCACAAAGCGTGAACCTTGATCGGGCTCAACAATGTTTCTGCATCCATTGGCGCATCCGATTGTAGCGTTAGACAGGTGTCTAACACGCATTCTTCTCCGCATAGCAGACACCTTAATACAGGTAAAACACATCTTTGCCACATTGGTCGAAATGATAGAAACCAAGTCATGTTCAGGTCTCTAAGCCGGGAGAGTCCCAGGATTTTTGATATCCGGTCCCGGTATCCAATGGCTAGGATTGTTTCTTCCCTTGTCGCAAGAGTTTGATCTGTGACATGGGTTGCCATAACGAAAAATAAGGACCAAGAATAGTATTCCTGCAATTAGTCCCAAGATCAGGGGAAGTCCGCCAAAAATCGAATGGACGAAATCTGGAAAAATACCCAGTATGGCTTTGAATGGTGTTAATGCCATCGAAAATACTGTCTTAAATACCTTTGAGACCCCATTGGTATCAGAAATATTTAAGATTTCATTCAGGATTTCTGCGAAATGTAAGGGGGAATTAGTCGATAACAATGAATGTATCTCTGCAGTCGTCCTTGCGACTTGTAGATCATACGTTTCCTTTGATGACGTGAGCCTTGTAGGCGTCTGAAGAAGCACTGTTTTCATTCTGCTTAAAGTATCTATTCGAATAGAAGTAATTTTCAAGTTGGGCCATGCCCTTGCCTCCCTGTCTGGAAAGGAGCTGGGGAACAGTAAGCGTCCACAGCACTTGACCTTCGCAGTCGTAGTTACGAGATAAGGAGTCCCGGGCATAAGACTACAACATCTGCGATCTACAATTAGAATGTAACTCCCATTATAGAGTCTTTGAAAGAATGGTTCTATCTCTGTTGCAGGTGCGCCTTGCTGGTGACATGAAAGGTTGTATGAATTCCCTTCACAGGCTCCATGCAAACTAATTCCGTTACACAGAAGCGTGCCGCTTAGTGACATCGCACAATTATTGCCACTAAGAAACACTTTCTGTCCTTTATTACTGACACATGCATGTGAATAGGGCAGGTTCCATGTTGTTTTAATGTACCCCTTTCCCAATTTCTCGTACATGCCAGCCTGTATATATTTTTGGCAGTATTGAAACCTGAAGGTTGAGATTGGAATATTTATTATCCCATGTATTATCCATTCACTGACAGGTCGTTCTGACATTGTCACTGGTAATCTTTCGAGTTTTTCAATGCTCAAGATTGTATAATCAGCACCCTTTTGTGCCATACTGATTTGTCTATCAGTAAGGTTAAAGATTTGGAATAGTGACGTTGTGTTGATTAAACGCCAAGGCACATATCCTGAACGCAGATTTTGTAACGTCCAGCCAAGCTGTACAATAGAACGCAATTGAGACTGACCGTGTTGTAATAACAGTAAGTCTTGCGATAATATGTCGATTGCTGAAGACACAATGCTGTCCAAAGAAAAAATTCTGGAGGACAGAGTCATTAACCCATTGTCCACTACAGAAAGTGATTTTTCCAAATTAATACGGTCAATTTCCCGTATTCTCTCTGCTGTTTCAATTTGAGTAACCTTCCAGGCCTCATTGTATGCTGCATATACAGAGGCTGCTATGAAACGTTTCTGACGCTGTTTGCGTGGTCCCAAAATGAAATCACGCAAGTCAGCACCATCAGTAAGTAAAGTTAGGTGTTGCTTAATCTCTGTCAGTGTGGACGTTTGTAGCCACTGAAGGCATAATTTGCCCACACTGTAGGTGGTTATTATCCCTGGGTGATGTCTTTGGGGATATCTAGGGTCTGGCCTGGTCATTTTGAACCCCTGTGTTCTGTTCAGGAATCTGTCTTGACAGTTATTAGTATCTGTGGGCCAGATCAACCACTGTTTCCAATCTGGATGTGTTCTGTTTTGGTTTAATACATAATTTACGTCTATCTCTTCATCTATAGTGCTATTGCTGTACATTGTTGGTTTTGGAATAGACAGTTTATTTAAGTCTTTGATTTTGGCTAGGCCAAGACAGGTAGTTTGTTGAACAGTGTCGTTTAAAAATATCATTTGTTCTGGTATCATGCAGGCTCTAAACAAAGATTCTATACCCTGTACTTGCCATTCTTTTGTACCCCAAACACTTTTCAATTCCACATTTTTGTCCCAATAATCAAAACCGAAAGTATTCATTTGTTCAAAAAATGAGTCCGAATATATCAATTTTGTGTTTGTTATCATGGTCTTAGTTCCTGTCTTGTTTGACAATTTGAAATAAATTGCTTCAGCATTACTTATGTTAAAACCTGAAAAGTATGAATATTTGTCATAGAAGGTTCTTGAGCTTCCTTTTGGAGGGGTTGCACAATGTTCCCATTGATTATAATTTAAAACATTTCTAGGTTGTGCAGATCAATGTAGAAAATGGTTACCATAGTGGTTATAACAGTACATACTATCATAATTTGTAGAACCCTGCAAATACTCATGTTTGGTAAATTTAGCAGACATTACTAAGTCAGACATCATATTATTAATGCTTTCGAAGTCCCAATCATCAGCAAATGAGCTTGGTTTTGCAAAGTCACTCAATGAGATCTTAATTTGGTGTGGATATTTCAGGATTTCGACCGGACCATAAATTTCATAGTCAGTGTTGTCCCAGGCTACCCCACCCGGCATCGGATTGGCTGTGAAGTTGACTGAAGAAAGTTCTCTTTTCTCGACGTGTGACGATGTGTGTGGTTTGAGGATCAAGTTGATTTTCTGACTTGCTGTGTCCATTTTAGCATATTTTCCCTCAATGAAGCGTCCCAAAGTAAGTACCATGATGAGCCAAAGTATGAGGATAAATGCACCAAAACCCACCCAAAATTCGATCCATGGAGAAATCAGATATGTTTCTTTCAGTTGTTTCAAAAGTTCTTTAGCTTTATCTTTAAAGGTTTTTGATGATGTCTGTGTCTTTGATTCACTGAAGCCTTCAGAGGAATCATCGAAGTTTATGAAGTAGCCGGATGCAGTTCTGTCAATTGTTCCAATTGCTTCAGGATTACTGTTTCCTGAATTTTCGCGTGGTACTTCATTGTCTGAGTTCTATTGCATTGTTGCATAGTCCTTGTTGTTCTTCTGTAGGCGTTTCGAATGTGATGAGCCTCTTCGTTAGGACCTCTGTACTGGTAGCAAACCTTGGTGTTCGGCTACTTATTGGGAGTCCACTTGGCCTACTGTTTGTTATCGGCCACATGATTGTGGTTTTACCAGGTCGATGGATACAACGGTTCTCCTTTTTACCAGCAAGTGGCGGTAGTACAACAGATCTTGTCCCGTTGATAGACAAGACAGGAACTGCTTTCCTGTAAGAAGGCCCAAATTCCTTCTTTACCGCGATCTTTTCCCTGACTAGATCCCCGACTTTTGGAATCCAGACAGGTCTTGCTGGGACAGGTGGTGGTTCTTCAGTGGTTGTTGGCTGTTGTTTCAACTTTATGTTGCTCAGGTCTTTTCTTGTTTTGTTTAAGTCCTGCAAAATAGCCAAACGGTCTTTGATATCAAAGCTTTTTTCTTTCACCACTGAAGTCTGACTATCAATGTCAGAGATCAACATCCTAGTTCCAAATAATAATTCGTACGCACTGAATCCCTTCAGAGAATTTCTTGGCAAGTTATTTAGACTACGTTGGACACTTATTAGATGTTTGACCCACCCAGCTCCCGAACCTAATATCCTTTCCGTTATAGATTGCTTTATGCCTTGGTTTTTTCTTTACACCATCCCGTATCCCTCAGGAAGGAAGTGAGAAGATTCCCGCTGTGCTATGCTGATTTGGCCATGTTTCCCATCAGGCTGGAGGGCTAGAGTGAAAACAATGGTCAAACGTAGCATGCTCTTAGCGTATATGCCATTTAGACTCGCAAATCTTTGTATAACAGTCCAGACGTCAACCGAGTGCTGGTGATCTACATTATAAGTGGAAACTAGCCTGTATATGTTAATCGCAACCCTTCCTTTTTACTCTTGATTTTTTCTGGAGTAAAACGACGAGGTATTAAACTGTTTCTCTCCCCACTGCGATCTCTGTTGCAGTTTGGGCAGTTTTTTACAAACATGGTGTGACGCAGGCTCATGCCTGGCCACCAGTACCGTGATTGTAATTCTTCCAGAGAATCTTTTAGTTTGAGGTGTCTGAGACCCTCGCCCATATGTGCGTTTGCGATTAACAAGTTTCTCCTATCCATGTTTGGAATCACTCTATCCCCCACTCCAGGGATTCGAGCAAAAGGGACGGAGTTTGCATCGATTATGTATGTATAATTGAGTGGATAGTTGATCGGTAGCGCTGAGCAGTCGCCTTTTGATGACGTTTTCAACGCCAGCACTGTTTCACCGTCAATGTATTTTAATGTACGCTTTTTTCGAACTACGGGAGCCGATTTAGTGGCTGCCGCTGCCGCTGTGTTAGCCAATGAATTCCCTGCAACGTGAACGCCATCACGCTGATGACTCAGTGAGTGTGTCACGTGAGCCATTGGTAGCTCTTTTTGTAAAAGAGCTATTTGTTCCCAGAGCAGTTTCTGCTTTATTGGTGCATCTGTGTCATCTTTGTAACCTTTTTGAATCCATGTCTGCAAATCCTTGTTATATGATTTGACGCAGTAATATGAATCTGACACTATAAGTGTCGGGAATTCGCGATCCGCATTATCTAGCGCCATTTTCAATGCTAGTATTTCAGTTTGTTGTTCTGAATTAGTTTCTACTGAGTGTGTTTTTGTTAATAGAGGTTTTAGTTTACCTCCGCGCCACACTTCTTTTGTAATCCCACATGTGGGGTTGTATGCCTGTTCTCCCCAAACGGGGGGTTGAGCATGTCCGTCTGTATAAATTACACAGGCGTAATGTCGTAAAGGCAGAATGTCGATTGGCAGAGGGAATGTTTTCTCATATTCTAGATTTTTTAATTCTTCTAGTTCTGGATCAAAGTAGTAGTATACTTTGTCCGTTGTAATTGAGTTCACCCATTGTATCCATTCCGGATTCAGTGTTGTTGTTGGTAAATTACACGGTGTTGTTAGTGCCTCAAAGGCTGATTCTGCTGTTCTGACTGTGACATGTCTACCGTCAGCTTGATCTTTTTCTCTAGCTATTGCGGTTTGAACAGCATGAACAATTTTTTCTATAACGCTGAACTTCTTTTCAGCTTCTGTGTACAAGTGTGATTTGAATGCAATTGGTACCTTTTCTCCCTCATTAGAGGTCAGGTATGTGAATCCGCATCTCCCTGGGATGACTCGAATCACAAGATTGCGTGTGTTATCACGTGTTTCTAATTTTGTTTTAATTAGCATGTCTGTTTGTAAGGATCTCAAAATTTCTGTGTGTGTTTGAGTCCAATTGGATCTTTTAAAATCTGGTTTTATCAGATCATAAAGGGGTTTGACCCTTTCTGCGTAATTTGCAATGTATGTTCTTCCGAAATTTAGGAAGCCTAGAATCGACTGTAGGTTTTTTAGTGTTCTAGGTGCTTGGATTATGGCACATTTCTCTAGGAAATTGTCGGCCAGGCTTTTGCCTTCACTTGATAATTCATATCCTAAGAACAGGACTGTCAGATGGGCAATTCTGGATTTTTTAAAGTTGAATTTGTAACCCTCTGCTGCGAACCCAAGTATTATGGTGTTCACTCTCTTCAAGTGAGTCTCCAAGTCATCATCTGTTAAGTAAATGTCGTCGACATAAGATAATGCTTCATCATCATATATTTGTAGTAATTCTGTTACTCTCG
Source organism: Lissotriton helveticus (assembly GCF_964261635.1). Classification (NCBI taxonomy): domain Eukaryota; kingdom Metazoa; phylum Chordata; class Amphibia; order Caudata; family Salamandridae; genus Lissotriton; species Lissotriton helveticus. Next base: position 125,834,303 of record NC_136068.1, on the reverse strand, counting down.
CTGAGAATACTCCCGGGCTGTTCTTGTACCCCTGGGCTAACCGACAGAATTGTTTTTGAGTGCCATTTATTGAAAACGCAGACAAATATCTGCTCTCTGGTGCTATGTTTTGACAAAAGAATCCATTAGAGATGTCTAATGTTGTTTTGTATTTTTTGCGCACTATGTTATTCATTAGTGCAGCACTATGCGAATTTTGTACTGCAAAAGTTTTGCAACATGTGTTAAGGTGTCGGTAATCCAAAACTAGACGATATGAATTGTCTGGTTTGGAGACCGGAAACAAAGGGTTGTTCATTTGTGAGGTGCAAGTTTCAATCACCCCCTGGTATTCTAGCTGATCTAGTATTTCTTTTACCTGTCTTTTAGCTTCTTGCTTAATTGGGTACTGCCTTTGTGCAGTAGGTTGTGATTTTAACTGGATTTTGTGAGGAGGAGAGTCCTCATCCCATCCCACGTGATTTTTATATAAAGCAGGAGCTAGAGCCACTGCCCACTTTCTAGCAAGTGTGTATTTTTTATGAATTGGGATATGATTTGAGAAGGCAGGCATAATTACTTCTTCGCCATGAGGGCAATCCCTGACAAACTCTGGTGGCCAGTCTTTTTCAGCTAGAAGGATATCGTAGCCCTTGGAGAGATTATCCCAAAATAGTCCCCTTATTTTCGTAGTCTTATCTCCCTCTATACGTAATGTTATTTCGTATATTTTGTGAGGTTTGCTAACTCTGGTGTCTGCAGTTTCCACTTGAAGATATTCATTCGTGTCCACTGTCTCCAGATGATTCATAAGGACTTTGCGAGCTATGCTCACTTCTGCTGCGCTGTCTAGCATTGTCTGAGCCCATTCCCCGTTTTTCAGTTGTGTCCTCAGAATTCTCTGCATTGTTAACTATTTTAATGCTGGCTACCTTCTTCTTTGGAAATTGTAATTTCTTTTTTAGCTGAGCAGGTTCCTTGTCTTTGGACTTGGCGTGCTCTTCTCTTTGTTCTGATCGTCCTCTTCTTTCCGATTTCTGCGAGGAAGTCTGAAAAGATTGAGAGGGACGTGTATCAATGTCTTGATATCTATCAGGCTTTTTTATATTATCCCTATTTCTAAGGTTATATCTTTTCCCAGAGGGGTCACTCTGGGGTGACCTGTGTCTTTGGTTCGGAGATTTCTCTCTTCGCCTAGGAGACCTTCCTCTGGACTGGAATTTCTTTTCTTTGGGATTGGATTGTTTGTTTCCATCCCAGCTCTTTTTCTGTGATGTTGAATTATTATTAAAAAATATTTTTTCAGGACTTTCAATTAGTTGTGGTTTTACTGGTATTCCACCTAAACTATCTCTACCTAGTTCCTCATAGGATTTTTCTATGATTCTGGCAATTTCAGCTGGTTGGTCTGCTATATCTGTTTCCTTTAACCTCTGGCGGATCGCCACATTTGCTGCTTCTCCCTTTATGTTGGCTAATAATATAGCCGAGACCTGCTTGAAGTCTTTTAGTAATTTCATACCAAGAGTTAAAGCGGGTTCTGGACCGTATTCGTCTTGAATTTGTTTTAGCACATCTGGTATTACCGAAATGGATGGAACACCGTGCGTTTTTGTGTAGATGGAAGCAAAGACTGTACCCCAAGTGTCACAGTCCTCAATGTGTGGTGCGATTCCCATTGGAAGACAGATAGTCAGAATCCTGTGCTTTTCTAGCGGGGTGGTGTCTGGAAACACCGCCTCTATTTGGGTGATTTTCTGCGCTAGCCAGAATGGTATTTGTTCCCGTTTAGCCGGTACTTTACCTAGGCAGGACTGGATGTTCTGTGGTGTAATTTTATTTGTGTTCCCCTGGTGAGGGGTCAGCTGTGGGAGTTTAATCGCTGGCTGAATTGTTGAAGTCCGCATCACATACTGGACTAATTGTCTATGTATTTTTATTAATTGTTTTAGCTGTGTTAATAGGTTAGCTGCAGACATCCCGTCGATGTCTGGATGTGGTGTGTATCCGGCTAGGACCGGCCACGTTGCTCCTGGTCTACCTAAAGGACCGAGCCTGGTGATGTGATTATTATGTTTTAGGGCGCCATCAAATAAGAGCAAATGCTCTTGAAATTTGAGTGGTACTTCCACCTCCTCGAAAGGAGTGTAATTTTCAGGAGGTTCCTCTATTTTGTAATAGTGGAAGTACTTTGTTACAGGATTTGCTGCTGGAAAATTTATCCATGAATAGTATACCTCTGTCTGCCGATATTCGTGTGCCTCAATTCCGAATATGACTGTACCACCTCTAGGTGTCAGTCCATTTTCTATAAGTTTTATGGTTATAGATTTCCTTTTAATGACCGGGATGAGTATTATATCCGGGTCTGCTTCCTGTATGGTAGCATCAGCTGCTGCGAGTTCAGTTGCTAATCTAACTGCCTCTCTTTCTTCATCACTGTCTACCATTTTACCGACAGGATGGTTATTTTGTTTGTTTGAAGATCAGGTTTCTTATGGAAACAAAGATTAGATGCACAATATTTTGGAACAGTGTATCCTTCAACGTTGACTATACCAAGAACCATACATAGGAGTTCCCTCCTGCGAGGTCTGGCGGATATGACCTTTTACCCACTCCAGACGTCTTTGGAGTATTATGGGAGAAAGGGGTCTGAGTGAGAAAGCACGACTGAGTTACTTTAAATGTCTTACGTTAGTTTTATCGCCCTTTCCAAACGCGTTGGGCGCCATGTAGTGTAGTTCCTATTATCCCAATAGGCTCTGCGCATTGGAATAATACCTTCAATAGTAAAGGCCTAGACCAGACGTTAACTAGGTCTACTACTGACGATATTAGACTTAAAGTTTTGGGTTTGCCAGCTAGCTCAGAGTTCACTAGAAACTTTCTCGAATGTTCAGGAAGGAATTAACTTCCCTGATTAGACAAGAAGGGATTTATTTTCTGACAACCATAGAACATGACAACTTTGCTCTCCCCTAATCAAGAGTGTATCTCGAGAGTCGTGTGAACAAAAGGCAATTTATTTTACTCAGTCAGTACGTGCATTCTTAGTCTCATCAGAATGTAGAGAAAAGGAAGAGACGGGCGTGTTCAATAAAAAGGTGTTATTTATTGATCAGTCTCTTTTCTCATACAAGAGAAATGGATCGATATTATTGCAATACTTATAGTTAAGTAAAGTGCATACATTAAAAGTAGAAGTATAAAATAATACTGTAAAAACATTGATATGGTTTCTAAGCCATAAGATGTTTTAAAATGAATAAAATATATTATATACACATATACATTTGACTAAACGTACTCAACTGGTGTTTCTAAATACGCCTACCCCGTGTACCTGACCTAAGCCTAATACGTGGGCGGGAATAGAAAGTTACAGTTTAAGTTAAGTTTGTTTTTGCCAAGTGAATAACTAAAGAATTCTCTGCGAGGGGTTGTTCAGTTCTGTACCTGGAATTAAGGATGAATGAGGGATGGTATCTCTCTCTCTGGTCTCGATATTCCAGGCTGCCTGCGAGGGCTACCCGGAAGCGCCGGTGCTGGATCTCTCGGCAGGAGAAAGCAGCGCGTCTCGTTCTCAGCGCGTCAGGAAGGCGGGGCTGTGCCAGCGGGGTCTGCTCTGCTCTGGGCTTCGGCAAGTATGGCTGCTCCGTCTCGTCACCACCGCGTGTGTTTGCATAGGGCAATATCGGTAATATTTATACCTTTAAGGTGCCGAGATTGACGTAAGGATGGACATAGATACGTCAATAAGGATGTCATACGACTTGCTCGTTAGCACATTCTTTTGCTGAAGTTCTCGGTGAAATCAAAACAATGGCCGCAGGGTTTTGCCCAGGTTGTCATAGGTTTGATTTGTTATGAGAACTCCGTATGCCTTATCAGGGGCTGGAGGAATATCGCTTGTCTAATTAGATCACAAGCGTTATGACCTAATCAGATAACACGTTCCTGTGCCGTAGTGTGACTGCGTCAGATAACGGTATCTGCATCATGGGGTTTTTTTGCCTCATGGGCTGACTGCTAGTTAACTTGTTGGTTTGTTTAACCAGAATAGGGTCAGGAATAGGGGGATCGATTCAGAACCTATAGGAATACATCACACTACCTCATTAGGGTGGTTTGTCCAGACTGCATGGCTGGAGCCAATGCTGTCTGGCTACTCGTGGAGACTGCTATTGAGAGTGATTGAGAATCTTTTGTGACCTGTTGGAGAAATAATGGTTCCTCTGCTCTATTTCCTGCTATATTCTGCAGTCGCCTTTCGCCAGGCCTGAGGGTGTGGAACAACCAGTACATGAGGTCCTGAAACCTATCTGCACTACCTCTCGCCGCACTCGTGCCATCACCCTTTTTATATGGTGCTGCTTTACCAAGCAAAGGGCTAGTTGGGTGGCATGTGCAAGCAGTGGGCAGCAGACATGGGTCAAGCGTTGACAGACACCGACTGGTGTTATATTCTTACATGAGACATTCACCACCCAGGTTTCTCGGAATCCCTGTTCCAAGCTGATTCAATACTATTATTTACACACAGTGTACTAGACGCCCAAACGTATTAATCAGAGATTTCCGGAAGCCCATACATCCTGCCCACATTGTCGATTGGAAGATGCTGACTTTTACTATTTGGTGTGGATCTACCCAAAATGTACACCCAATTGGTACTGTGCTTTATCAATGCGGCCACCAACAGATCACTGTTTGCTTTCTGGGATTGTTCCCCAGGCCCAAGGTGAGGCTAATCACTACCAGGTTTTCGAACCTGGCCTTGATTCTTGCCAGAAGACAACTGTCCATGGCCTGAAATATCTCCCTCTGGTCCCTCTCCACAGGGTTTGTGGCGCAAAATGAGGAAATTGGCTGAGATGCACAAGAGAGCCACTGTAGTACCAACCATGCGCAGGCAGGGAACAGATCCTCCAAGACTGCCCCCCAGAGCAGGTCCCCGCAGACAAATGATGGGGACCGCTGGCATATCTGGGGTATTGTTGGATCACAGGATGTAGTGCTAATTACTGGAACTGACTAGGGACCTTGACAGATGTGGGTGGTGCTGGATGGGCTCTACTGGTTTATATGCTTCCTGTCAGCCCAAGTGCACCATATTTGTATTTCCTGCTTAAGCTTAATGTCCTTCCGGTTACAGATTCTTTTGGTTTTACCTTACTGGCTAATTGTAGATTTCCTTCCCTTTTGTTCTTTCCCCTTTTTATTTTCCCTCTATGATGTCTTTGCTTTTATCCTTAACTGTTCTACACATTGTTGATATCTCCTTGTCCAGTTATGCTGCCTTTGTTTTAATCATGTCCTCAATTACTAGCAAACAATTAGTTACGACACCAGCACTGCTGGTAGTTATAACTGCTATGCTTCGTATAGTGGACGTAACCTCTATTTCTGTTTCATTTGGCGGTTACATGTCAGTTAATGTACCATTATCATACTGTCACTACCTTCAATATATATATATATTTTTTAAAGAGTCACATGACCAATCTGCAGTATTCACAATGTCCTCTAGCGGTCTTCTTACTGGAGTCGATTTGGAAGCCATTGCACCTCTAGTCGAATGGGCCCTAAATCAAGGCAGATCAATGATCCACTTAACCCATCTGGAAAAAAAGGGTGCTGAAATGCTTTTTAAGGTTTCTTTACAAAGACAAGCATCTGCCGATCTTAAATCCACTGTCATATTCTCATATTCCTTAATACACTGAACCACAAACAGTTTACGTTTGTCACTGAATGCTGGACATGATTGACCTGGTATTTGTTTGCATTCTCCAATCAATGATAAAAGTGACAACATCTAGCATAAGCATACATCCTGAAATATGCAGTGTTGTTACGTCAGACACACTCATGCATTGAATCATATGCAATAGCATAGCTATTTTGGAAGAAAAATATTTTCTTGATTAAAAAAATCAATATCCTGACACAAGAGAAACAGATATGGAACCAAATCATTCCCAAAGACTGGAATATATTGTGAAGGAAATCCGCCTTTTCTGTGTAGTCATCCCAGATGTATCACCTTTCTCTGGACCCTCTTTTAGCTGGAATCAGAACTCTGTGCATATTGCCTGTGCTAATCCGGAGTAAATTGTGTGCGCTCCCCCAGTAAACATGGTTAAATTGGCTTCTCCTGAATTGACTTATTTTACTTGCCTATGGGTCCCTAGCGTATGGTATGCAAAATTTACCCACGGCCTAGAAGTTGACTGCCACCGGTGGACTGCTGCACCTATTGTGCCATCCACTACAGTGGCAGTGGAAACATGGCTTGAGTCCTCCCTTTTGTTGACTGACAGCAGCAGCTTAAACCCTGCTGCCCAGATCTCTCAAAATCACCCTTTTGTGCCTGGTAGGAAAACATGATTTAAAATATTTATGAGCCCACAAGGTAGGGTGCATAATATTCAAAAGTGGAACATGTCTGACTTTAGACATGACATGTTACCCCACTGATTGGGCCCAAAAGAACATAGTCACTGGTCAGGTTGTAACGGCCACATAGGAAAAGTCAAAGTATAGATTATACACGCCTGTCTATAATCTTTGACCTGCATCACGAACGGACTCCATTCAAAAGCTTACTTTTATATTTATTAAAATGAACATGTAATGTTTATAAAGTTACCTTTTATCTGCCTGAAGCTGCTAGAGTTTAATTTGCATTAGCTTTCCAGCGCCTACCCATCGTGCACTTGGCTTGAATGTGGTGCGAAAGTGGTGGTAAAATCCGCTTTCAGAGCAGAGACAATGGCCTGGAGTGGTGTGGTGCTTTTCGTCCCCTGGCATGGAGACTAGTTGGTGTGGGCCCAAGAACTTAAATTCAAAGGGTCCTGCCCTGTCAGAAAAATGTTATGTGACACCTGGAAAGTCTCCAGCCTTTTCCCATAGTCAGGCTGGCACCAAACCCAGTAGGAGGAAAGCTACCCCCAGAAGCGGTTTTGAGTGACCGCAGACCGCAGAGGAATGGGCTGCTCATTACTGTGGCTACACCTCTGAGCGTGCACACAGGCTCTGCACCAGGGAAGAAGGATTTCTCTAGCTTGAATTTTTAGAGTGAGGGGTTTACAGGTTCAGCTGTAGTGATCACCTAAATAAGGAAAACAGTATGACGATGATCTTTTATTTAAGGATATAAGAATTGAAGTGTTTCTCCAGAACAAATGTAAATCCAACATATTCAGTTCTTCTTTTCTTAGATTTACTTTGATGATGCTACAGATATCTTGTTGTTTGTGTTCTTGGTATGGTTTCTTCTAATCTTTGTTTTCTACCTTCTTCCCAGGTCTTTGTGGATGGACTGTTTGTGGTAATTCCCAACCCTAGAGGCAGAAGAGACATGTCTTACATGATTATTATCACCCTGTCTTCGTATTTCATTCCTTTTTCTCCATTTTCTTTTGTTTTTTCCCTCTCTCTTACTAGTCTTTTGGTCCTATGGAATTTCCTTCTCCTATAGCTCTGTGCTCCTCAACGTCTCTTTTGTTTTTCCGTGTCTTTCCTTGTCTGGACAAGTTGATGTTTCCTAACGGAATATATATATATATATAACAACAAGAGTGCTCCTGCTGGAAATCCCTCGCCTTCTCCATTTTATATATATATATATATATATATATATATATATAATGTCTTAGTCACCACCATGTGGCTTTTTTTTAAACTGACTTTTCTCTAAGAAAAGAAAGACATACAGCAGGTGATTACTTATATCACCCTGTCTTCTTATTCCCATCCCTTTTCTCTCATTTTTCCCCTCTCTCTCTTGCTAGTCTTTTGCCCTATTGAGGTTTCCTTCCCATAGATATTTATTGATTTATTTATAGGTTTTATATAGCACTAGCTAGACCCGCAGGTATCAGAGTGGTTTAAATATAATGCAGGGTTGTTCAATTGAAGTACAAACATATATACAGCCCAAGAAAAACATTAGGCTTTCAAGTTAGTTACATATGAGTACATTAGAACAGTATACGTTAATGGCATGAACGACATAGAAAAGCTTAAACAATCCAATGACGCATCAAAGGGTCTCGTAGGATTCGGTGTGATCTTTGAGAACTCAGTTTGTTTGCATATTAATGTATTTGTTGAGCAGTAGGTATTTAGGGTCCATTTGAAGCAGGAAAAGGATGGGTTACGCAGAGATCTCTAGGGAGTGAGTTCCGGATCTTAGGAGCATTTCCAGAGAATGAGCGTGTCTGTGAGGGTTTCGTTTTCAGTTTGGAAGGTATGAGAAGAAGTGAGTTGGACCTTCTTGGGGCCCAGGTTTTGCTCCTCAAATTCTCTGCTGTTTTTTTCTGTCCTTCCTTGCTCAGATCGATTGATTCTTCCTAACAGTATTTTCTAAAACAAAAGATTAATTCTAATTTTCCTCCTTCCAGGCCAGTAACACTTTACAGCTTTCTCAGTGACGGTGGCCTTTTTCTTAAACTGGCGGCTCTCTAAGTTTTTATGCTCTCCTCCTTTTAGATTATTTCTGCCCATCTGATTCTTTTTCCCCCGGATTAATTAAGGTGAACCATGCCAGCAAAAAAAGACAGGAAAAATACACCTAATATCTATGTGAAATGAAATGAAATGAACGGAATCTTATAATGCGCGACTAAGCTCGAAGGCATCAAGGCGCCTAACAACAAAAACCATAAGAGCAGAATAAACAGTAACTACGGGTACGCCCTAGCAAACAGCCAAGTTTTCAAGTATGTGTGCAGGCTCTTCGTTATTTTCCTCCAGTTAGGATCTTTTCTCTGCAAATCCCTTCTCCTTTTAGGACATGTCTCTTTCCCCCTGGATCAACCCTGCATCAGATAGTGTTATTACGCTCTTACCCGGGCACCCACCTGTGTAAGCCACACATCCCAAGTAACATGTTCCAAAAAGGGGAGTATTATGTGGTGATACTAGTAAGGCTTCACCATCCAATACTCTCACAATACCCCAACGATGGTCCTTGGATTTACAATAATAAATCCTTAGCTCAATCCTGGTTGAGTTGCAGAAAGCAATCAGGCTTTTCTAGAGGAACATGTGTTAAGCATTTCAGAGTGCCAACATGGATGATAAGTAATTGACATGACTCAAAAGAAATCTGACACTAATTTATAAAAATAAAGCAGATTTCTATCTTGATTTAGACACCAAAACAAACAAGATCAGATACATATTAATGGAGTTATGGATTTTAGAATGAAATATAAATCATAGCAATTCACTACTGCAGAACCTTTGCAATTTGGTCAATGGGAAAAAGTGGTAGTGACAATCGGTCACTTGCAGGTCGAGTTGTGTGGAACCCAAGGATGGTAAAGTTGATGCGGGTCCCAGAACCAAGCCATGGCAGTCAGTTGACATTTTACCTGATCTCAAGAAGCCTGGGTGCAGAGTTGTCCTGGCTGTCCTTGGTGCTGAAGAGTGAGCCGCGGGAGAGCAGGTTTTACTGCTTAGACAGTGCTGGTGGGGAACAGCGTGCAAAAAGTCAACAACAAAAACATTGCTGATGTCTGATGAAAGTTTTGCTGAGTTCTCTCGAGGTGCAGCGTCGAGTAAAGGAGGTAATTGCTGGACTGGTGACCAACAAGCCTTGGCAGCGGTAAGCACAGTAGAAAGTTAATTTGACGTCTGGAGGACCTAAAAGCATGGTAGCCGCCTAATACTTCAGGGGGTCAGTACTACGTTTCCCACAATGCACTGGACCATCTGCCTCTGGGCCCCATTGCATATCCCGAATGTGTAGAATCACTCCGCAGTTAGCATTCGTGCCCATTGGAAGCGTTTCTTTCCGTCTGAAAAATAAGTAATACAGCATATTTTTTTGTACAATCAGGGGTTGACTTTCCTTTCTAGCCAAGTATCCACCCACTTTGGTGTCCCCGATTTCCTGACATGGGATTAGCCATACTTTCATCGAACCCCCCTCCATGCGACCCATTCCCCTTTTTATTCCCGAGCTGGACTGCCCTACATGGGAATTCCATGTCAGGAGATCACTTGTTGCTAAAGAAGACAGCCCCAGATACGCTAAAGGCCACACTCAGCCCACAAATGGATGCTGGAGCAGACTTATTTGTGCACTGAGTTGAGGGTTTTGCTACCTCCAAGAAGCTCTTATCTGGGAAATAAATCTTCCCCTATGGAGCCCTTCCTATGCATCCTGTTCAGCTCGGTTTGGATATCAGTGGGTTCAGTGAAAAGGTATAACGCTGTTGGGTTGGAGTTGTATCAAGTTGGTTTACAACTACCCTGTGTGGTTCTATGTCGTTGGGTTGGATCTTGGCCCTTATCCTACATAGGTAAAGGTGAATGATACATTTTACTTTCTCGAGGTCTACCTCTTGGGACAGGTAAAGCTATCTGCGCCTACCACGTATGGGATCAACAAGCAAACATAACATGACCTGGCTGATGCTTTGGAGCGGACTATGGTCTTCTGTTGGCACCTGGTGTTATGTAAAAGGGTGCTGTGCAGTGCATGTGGGATGCTGGTGTTCTGTTTAGTGTAATTGTAAGTGACATACGAAAGGTCCCTACGTGGGCGCTATAGTTCCTCATTAGTGAATCTTTTTCTAATCGGCAGTTCCTCTGCAGTCCTCAAGTGTGAGACTACCCATAGTAGGCAGAGTGTACATAAACACAGAAATATATATATCTTTTGGTAAGATATTTTAGTTCGAGGCGTAGGTCCCTTTGGAGTCATTTGTGCTCATCCAGTGGCTGTGCCTTTGCTGACCAGTTTGAAAAGGCTCGCAAGTTTTAGTCCAAAGGCATCTTCGTCATGGAGGGAGTTTGGCTGTGCTTTAGGATAGTGCCCACACGTGGTGGTTAAGCAGAACCCTTGCTGAGGGCCCGTGTAGTTTCTCTCCTTCCATAGATGCAAGTTTGAAAATGTCCTTTTTTCTTTTTGGGTCGTTGAGGCTGATGAAGAAAATGCCATTGGTGCACTTATTGTTTTTGTTGTTACCTGTTTTGAAAGAACTTTGTTAATTCAGTTAGTCAAATGTTCTCCGTTATTGATAGCTTCCAGAGACCCTGTATTTTGCCACGGGGTGTGGTCCCGTCAGCCTACTAGTCGCGATCTAATTTTGCATCAGAAGGCAACCCCTGTTAAAACATCTTTTGATGGTTTGGGGAGTGAGGGTTATTGTTATCCTCTAGACCAATATTATTTTTATAAGCCATTGAGGCTCCCTAAATCCTACTTGGGTAGTCTTTTGGGCAGTCGACATTTCTAGTCTGCGTGATCAGACTGATGTTAGGTATGTTTGTGAGGTGGTTCTCGTGAGGAAAGGGAGTGATGGGAGTGTGGTTTGTAGCAGGAGTACTATGGGTAAGGCTCAGTATTGCTGTAGGTGCGTGGAAGTGTAAGAGGAAGGGGCATGTTGTCGTTTGGTGTTGCTGGTGTCCACCACGTGCCTCGTGAACACGTTTGTATGCCTGTGTATCTCTCTATTCCCAGCAGTTGGTGCATAATGTGGCCCTCCTTCGTGGCCTCAGATAGCTAGTTTTGCTGAGCTCGACTCCACCTTTGATTTAGAATATTCTGTTTGGGCTGATTTGGGCGTTTTTTTAGCTTTAGTTTAGTGCATTTTCCTTGAGCTGCACCATTCATTGTTTCCCTTGCCCCATGGGGAGAAGGTCCAAGGCTGCTCTGTTGTTCTCCCCTCCTACCTATACTGCTCCCGTGGTTCCCTATACTGCTCCCGTGGTAGTCGGCAGTTAAGGCCAACTGTTTCCTGGATGGTGCTTGCAGGGTTGGAGCAACATATGTGGAATATGTCTGTAAGGTGGTTGAATCCGGACGGGGTGCACCCGATCCCCTGCAATCCCTGTGGAGCAGGGGTAGAGACTGCCATTCCCCTTGGGCTATACCCCTCCTTGGAAGGCTCAGTGAGCCCCCTACTGGAGTCACAAGCTTGTCATTACATTGTGGACAGGGTGACCACAATTTGGGAAATGTAAAAAGAAATGGGAGTAGGAATAAAGTTTAATTTGGCAGAGGAGCACAGAATGCCCATCAGACGGTGCTCACCAATGGAGCCACCACTGACCTTTGGGCGCTACCGGACATAGACTAAATACGGGCTAAACATGCCAGCCCGGTCGGGCCCACTGTAACCCTGGAGAGATTTGCTGGGATGGATGACCAAAAAAGAAAAAACAGAACTGTCCCCGCAAATCTGAGATGTGTGGTCACCCTACACTGAGGCTTCTAGGTTTATTGACCCCTGCATGTAGGGGGAACTGCAGAGTTTTATAATCTTACCATCCTAGGTGCAAGACGAGCATTGGTTCTCGTTACAGAGGATGGCTTTGTTCATAGCTGAGTGGGAGGCCTCCATTGCATTGTAGACGTTTGGTGCAATTTGGGGGCGTTGCTGGAACTGCATGCCATGGAAGAAACATCAAGTTTGGGCCTGAGGCCCGATGAAATGGGAGACCTTTTGACTTGGTAATTTGAGTGCGTCCCACTAGACTTATGCTGCGGGACCTAGGTGTTAGCTTTTTAAGCAGATTGCTTTCCCGGCCTCTCGTCAGACTGCCCTCAGGTGTGGCCAGTGTACCCTGCCCTGGGGAGTCAGCCAGCAGAGTTGGGCTGTGAAGGATCGCGGGACTTAAAGTCATGAGACTGGTTTTTCAAAGTAAAGTATGCCCTTATTTTCAGTTAAGCATTAATAGCTCAATGTCTCTTTCTTCTTCTTTCTTCTGGGTGTTGAGGACTTCCAACCTCCCGGCAGGAACATTCCCTCAAAGAAAGGAAAAGCCAGTGGTGCGTCCTTGCATATATACTTAGGAAGGTTTTAGGGTAGTCCCACCACCAACACCAGGAGTGTTTATTCAAACTACTCAGTGACACCCAGTCACTTCACGAGATGTCTACTACTAATCGAGTGGGCGCAAAGTAAAGAGTGTATATTCAAAGACAAGTGAAACCACAACATATGTGCTTAGAAAGTGCCATGGAGAGGTACCTTGTAAAACCTTCCCATTGCCGTACTCCACTCCTTATGAACCTTCCTTCTCCCTAGTGTGCGAGTGTCTACCTGACTAAGCCACATCCCTTCTGGAACGTGGCGGGCAGTATGGTTCCAGGAAAGCGGTAGTAGTTCCACTTCATCCTACGGGTCCTGGGAGGGTTCTCCAGATTTCTCCTCTTGTATCCAGGTCACACACAAAACAATCCTTCTGGCGCGGATGGCCTCCAAATACCGCAACGCGTTAGCCTCCTCCGGTGTGCACCAACTAGATGCCGCCTCCCTGTTCTTTTCAGCGTGGGCAACAACATTGGGCGTGTCTCTCTCAGACCGCTCTACTTCTGAATCTCTCTCATATACGTGAATATCGTCTCTCTTAAAGGGACAGGGTCCTATTCCTATTTGTGGATTAGCCAGTATGTATCCGTCTTTCGCGGGACCGCGGAAGTATAAAATGGCCTGCCTGCCTGCATTTGCTCCTCAATTTATTTATTTATTTATTTGTGCGATTTTATATAGCGCGAACTTTACCCGAAGGTGTCAGAGCGCTTTACATAGGATCCAGTTGCAAACATAAGGACTGAAGGTTACATGCGGAAAAAATTGCAAATTTTTGACTTACATAAGAACCAGTTGAAAACATACGGACTTAGGATTACATGCGTTATAAAAAAGGTACAAACAGAAAAAATTGCAAATGTACAAGAGATAAAGTCACACAAGGAGGAGATACAAATGGATAAACTCTAGGCATATACTAGTGATATCTCTATCTACTTAGGGAGGGGATACACATGGATATACTCTAAGAGTCACATAGGAATGGTAGAGAGCACAGCGGTCTCCAGCATAAACTAGTGATTAGAGTTATCTCTATATACATAGGGAAGGGGTAAGACTGGATATACTCTAAAAGTCACATAGGAATGGTAGAGAGCAACGCGGACTACTGCATATTCTAGTGATTAGAGCTATCTCTATATACATAGGGAAGGGATACACATGGATATACTCTAACAACAACGGGCAGTAGGAGAAAAGAGCAGTGGGCAGGTAAAGGTTTATTTAGGACCACGTGCCAAGGGATAGGTTCCTCCTCCACACCCTTTACAGGATCTGTCTGACCGGGGCCTAGTTTTCTGTGGGCACTTTGGGCAACCTAGCTATTCTGTATTCCCATGGTCTCATCTTTGATACATGGACTCGAGGTGGATATCTGACACAACCCACAATAAGTTCCTGGAAATAAGTAAAACTTTTGGGCCTGAATACTGTCTGGCGTCTTTTCTGTTCTGCAAAAGGAGGTAGAGGGATGATATTTGTTTTTACTGTCGGGGGTGAACTACTGGGGTTAGCTATTGATATTATATTATTATTATTTCCTGTCTTCGTCTACTGAGAGGGGGCTCCTTTTGCTAAGTGATTACAAGAAGGCGCTACCCCCCCTTTACTGTCATCGCTCCCTACTGGGATTGTGGCCTCAGTCCCTGTTGTGCTGGGTTTCCTGTCTGTGGCTGATGCTGTCACATGCTTGCCCAATTGTTGGAACCCTGCTGTGGTTGTAAGGCGACCGCTGGACCTCCCTGTGGTTGAGCGTAGGGCATGTTCTGTTTACCCTGATCTTGGCACTGAGGAGGGGCGTTTGTGGTGGCTTGCCATGATTCACTGGCCTCTGCTGTTTCTGCTGCCCATGGTAGGCTTTTATCCGGCACTTGTGTTGAACAAGTTTTGCTGTGTCTCTTTGGGCCTGCTCCTCTCTATCCTTCTCTAGCTTCTTCTTATGGTAATGCAGTATATGCGCTTGTATCTCCAGCCAGGCTTTGGTATCTAGCCCAACTACGCTGACTAGCCTGCTTAGTATCTCAGTGAGTAACCCTGTCTTAAGAATATTGTAGAAAAATGTGACTTCATATCATCCACGGCTGTCCAGTTTCTTGTTCCCATCTCCCCCTCATTCTATCCAGGACATCGTTTATGCTTTCTTCTGGCTTCAGTGGTCTCTGCTATTAGCCCGCCTACAACTGGGTGGTCTGGGAATATTTCTCTCAAGGTGGCCAGATCCGGTGCCAATGCGTATTAAATGCAGCCCTGTCGTGCTGGGTAATCTGTTAGACTGCTTAGAAAAATCTTAATGTCTCCTATCACTAGATAGCCACCTGTTGTGTTTTTCTCAAAGCACGTAATCCACTTCACTCACACGAGTGATGCCCAATTTCCTGGGTCCAGGTTTTCCCTACTTGATTTCTGCCCTGTAGTGTCCAGGGTCAAGCTAGATGCACCTCCCGCATTCCTCCAAGCCACTACGGATGTTAAGAAATCACTTTAGCACTAGGAAACAGTTGAGTTGAACTAAAAAACTGTGAGACTGAGGTGTGAACTCTGCCCAATTTGGATTAGCTATGTCACATGAACCTGACGCCCGGGAGTTATCAAGGGCTTTACACATTATTACACTATATTCACCTTAGGTAGCGGTCAGCTATCGAACAAAGGTGACTTCCGCAGGAATGCCTCCGAGGCCACCTTACGACTGATACAGTTGGGATAAATAAAATAAGAAATATGCCAGACCCTGTCAGTGGCAGGGAGCTCAGGTTATCTTTTTACTGTTCTCCCCAGTTTGCCATACGCCAGATGCTTTAGACTATGTTTTAGGTTTGGATGTAGTCTCTTATCCTCTGTGATGGCTGCTTCAGGATGAACCTCCGTCCTAGGGACTTAGTAGAACTTCCAATCAATTGCGGTGTCTGCCCACCTTTCTCGTTGCACAATGTGAATCAGTCCGGGCGGGATCACCTTCCTTCAGCTGCAATCGGGTACGAGGTCCCTATCCTCCTGGCTGGCTCACCAAAATGTTGTTCGGATCGAATTTCCTTAAACAAATCAGAAGACAAGAGGCGTTTTGCAAAACAGGAATAGTTTATTTAATTAAACAGTGCAGCCGGGAGAACAGTAAAAGGCACTAGTTGTCAGGACTATCTCCGTTTTCATCGAGTTTGAGGTCTTTTTATATACAATATAACAACAAGCAAAAAAAAATTCCGGAGTAACATATATGGTGAGGAATGATGGTTGCTGCACTCAGACCCATACATTTCTATTCACTGATTACTACAGGTGGGTCTTGACCTGCGTGGACACAGACAGTGTGGCCAGTGGTGAATGTGTCCAGATGTCCGGTATGTGGAGCACATGATCACTACGTGTCCTAGGCTATGATTGGCTATGTGTTCCTAACTCATGTGGCATCTGACTTTATGGTGTTTTTATGAGCACATACTCCCACGAGCCATGTTTGCTTTATTGGGGCACTATCCACTGACCATAGTCATGTTGCTGCGCCTATATGTGAAATTGACCAAGAGTTCTCTGCCCGAGTGTTTGCCTGTCAGCTATGCACTCTCCCACCTGTGACACATCAATCAGTAATCCTGGGCCTAGGTCGCAGGGCATGCCTGACTACGTACTTGCATGTTGAGGTAGATGTGGGGTTCAGAATGGGCGATTCTATCAATAAGGATGATAGTTCGTTTTTATTGATAAATGCCTCGATATCCATATTAACAAAACCTCTGTCTGAAGTACACTGGTCGGTGATGGTGCTACCAGGATGCAAACAGATTTATGTCGCAAGTACCCCATCTGACCACTAGGTCTTCTAAAACCACACAAATCAGCTTCCAATTGCTGGTGTTTGGATGCCTCTGTAACTCCAATCCACCATTTCGTTCTGATGTCCCAGAAGGTATTCTGCCGTCACTGATATCTGTTTCTTTCAAGTTCCTTCTTTTCACGCCTCCCAGTTGGTTGAAATAACTCACTGTCAAAATGTTACCCATTCTCAGAAGCACACATCAAGTCACCTTATCCTTCATCGGGGATTTGATGGTGAATGAACCAGCCAGGAGTTTCAATCAGTATATGTGAAGTTTCAGTTACTTTTCTGATTATCTTCCTGCCATCAAGACTTTTCATCTGGCTCCACAGTCCTACCGGCTAAAATCCAACTCTTATTACCATATCTGGGGAGTTTCTGAAGATTGCTGTCCCTTTCCTAGACTTCATGTGATCCAGCCACCAATGCATCTCTGCTTTGGCATCTTGTGATAACGGAACTAGCTCTAAGTAGGTCATTTCTCTTCTTAGGTGAGATACCTCTCACCATTGAAGGGCCCCATAGTGTAAAGAATTGCTGCTTTTGATGTGGATAAAAGACCCACTATCCTCGCTAATTGTCTGAGAGGCACTCTTTGCCTCCTCATGACCATCCTAAGTTCATTCATGATCCTCAACATCTTTTTCTCCGGAAGACTCAAGGTGGCCTTTGCCAAATCTATTATGAACCCCGAGAAAATACTTTGGCTGAGTCCGATCCAGACTTAGTTCCTGTAATAAATCAATAGTTGTTGTGAAGTTGGAGCACATTTGCTCCCGACATTTGTTCATCAGAAGAGTGTCATCCAAGTAAACTATCACTGTGATGCCCCTTGTTCCCATACATTCCACCACCAATTGTAGTAGCTTGGTAAAGCATCACAGGACCAATGACAGCCCAAACAGCAGAGCTAGAAATGTGTACACCAGATCCCTCCATATAAACTGAAGGACTCTCCTGTGTGGGGAAAAAATTGATAATGTTAATTAGGCATCTTCAATTTGAGTCAGACCGTCCAGTTCCTAGAGGAAGACAGCTATTAGAAAGTGTATCTGAAGTGGTAGTAGATAAGCCCCTTGTTGAATTCTTTGAGGTTTATCACTGGCCTAAACCCCTTGTCTTTTTTCTCCACCAGATACATTTTGCTTGGGGCGTGGCTTGGAAGCCGATGGGACAGGCTGCGTGAGCACTGAGCTCCGCGCGAATCCCCGAATGAATCCTGCCAAATATCGATTCCTCTGTCCTCCTGGCGGCACCGAGTGTGCTAGGAGCAACGCGGAGCTGGGCTGGCGCGACCCCGAGGTTTTAACGAGCACCAGTCTGGAGTTTTGATCGTTTATCCGGACCGGGATGTCTGCCGGCGAAGGAGACAAAATGGCGGCGGCCCGAGGCTTTGAATCCCAACGCCGAGAAAGGCGGAGATCAGCACTGCTGACAGCGGGGGATGGATGCGGGTGGACTGACGAAGCCGGAGCAGCAGAGATCAGACCGCGGTCCGGATCGGGACTGCGCAAGAGGGGGACTGAGGTCTGCGGAGTCCTTCTCGGAGGCAGCCCGGACTGGAGGTTTCCGGCAGCAGGAGTGGTTCGGGAACTGGAGGCGCAGGCCCGGAGGACTTGGCTTCGCTGCAGCAACTGAGAGAGCTTGGACACAACGCGGCTGTGTGGGACTGCCGAATACAGAGTGGACAGGTGGAGGCACCTGCTCAGGCCCGGGTGAGTGGAGAGTGGCATGACCCAGAGCACTGAGACGAGGAGGTAGCAGCGGAGATCCCTGGGAAGCGGCGGCCTGCGGACTGGAGCGGGAGTGGGAGTGGGGAAGTGTAACCAAGAATTGTCGTGGTTTAGCTAGAGGCCTGCGAGGTGCACGGGCTGTGCGGCGCTGTGGGATTGGACCTGGGGCCCCTGAGACTGTACACGGTTGAGTGAAGGGGCACGGCAGAGCGCAGAAGAGACCGGTGGAGGAGAGGTCTACCTCCGGGGCGCAACGACTTGGTGTAGCGCTGGTGGCTTGGTGTAATCAGAATGGCCGCGGTGGAGAGGAGACATGGCTGCGGTCTAGACCAGGACTAGCTAGTGGAGCACCGTGGTCTAAATACCGGAGAGGGCTCGGAGGGAGAAGCATGACCTGAGCGGAGGTAACAGCGGTGTGGGCGGCAAGCCTGGACCTTCTTGGAGACCGTTGTCAGGAACTGACCTCGCGCCTACCGAACTACACATCCCATGATGCTCGAGCCTCGGACTACATCTCCCATGATCCTTTGCTGCGATGGGATATAGTGAGTCTGGGCGCGGGAGCGAGTGTACTTGATTTTTACCTGTTACCTGCGGAAGCGCTTGCTGCTCGTTCCTTTATAACTTCTGGAGGCAGCGTCTTCTTTGAACTATTGCCGGCTGGCGATAACTTCGTTCTGGTAAAGTACCGCGCTTACTGGACTGGCGCTACTGTGTTTGTTTTCATGAGCAGTTCTGCTCTGTGACTTGGCTTGTTCTGGTTTCATTTTCGTTTGGGCATTTTGAACTAAAAGACTCCGTGAGAGAAGGTGTGACAGCGAGTCGGCTGTTGTGTAGTGGATTGGTGATCCGTCCAGTGGCGGAATGTAGGGGGGGGCTCCTCCACATTACCGTCATGAACTCATGACATTTGGATTTACCATTTTTGGATTACAAATACCAAAGCGGGCGGCGGTAGTGTTGGAACTACGCCCTGCCGTGTTTGGTGTGGCTTATGACATTTATTGCACTTGGCTTTCCAACGGTGTGGATGAAGGAATCTATATCGCTGGCTTGTGATTACTTTGAAGGTTGTTTTGATCGGGTGGTTGATCCCCCAGGGGTATGTTACTTTCCCTAGTGTTTAATGCTCCCATTAATACTAGGAGAAAACATAGACACTAATGTTGGTATTTATGTTGTTTAAGGAAGGAGAGAAGGAGGAGTACGTGTTGCTGGAAGCTCAAAGGGCATAAACAGGGCAGGTGACATATCTTTCTTTTTAGCGAGAATTGAATGAGAGTAGGTTTAAGGAATTGTAATAACCTGTGTGCATTTTGTTTTACAGCTTCCCTTCCCAGCAGTCCCCTTCCTTTCCTTTCCCGGGTTTTTCCCCTTTTGGGGTTTTTTCCCTCACCGTATCACCTGAACACCCTGTGATTACATATCAGGGTGTTCGGGAGGTCCGGAGGTGGAGCTTTATCACGACGCACCGATCCTGCGGAGTGCCAACCTTGACAACCGTGGCCCGGGGTTGAGGTGGCTAGCAGCAAGCATGACCATAAGTAAGCGGCTTTGGGATTAGCAATACATTGGCGTAGCTGGGACCTTGCTCTTAATGTACCGGAATTGCAATTTTGCACTATCAAGGGTGCACCGCAGGCTGGGTCGCGCGGACTGCTAAGTACGGGTATTCCTGGGGAGAGGTGCTACTGGCCTTGCTGATCCACACTTGGGTCTTCTTTCAGTGATAAATACGCAGTGGAGAGCCTGTGAATACCGGAGCACGGGCTGGAGAACCAGACCATGGTGAAACCAAAGGGGAAGAAAGATGGAGCGCACCAGCTATCGGACACAGAGACTCCCACATAGAATGAGCAGGGGGCCCTGGAAGTGCCTCAAGACCCTGGGATGCAATAACAGTTCGACCGCATCTTAGCGGCCATTGTGCAGGTGGTGACAGACCTGGGCCTCTTGCGAGCGGATCCCTCTAAGCTTGCTGACAGAGTAAAACAAGAGGAGGGCATACTCCAGGATGTAGCGCCAGCACAAACCGCGTTGGAGAGCAAAGTGACGGATGCATTGGACCGTATCCAGGTGCAGGAGAGGCGAGCTGAGGATGCTGAAAGTAGAAATCGGCGTAATAACATCCGCATGGTGGGCCTGCCTGAAAAAGAAGAGGGGTCGGATATGGTGCAGTACCTAGAGAACTGTCTGAAGACGGTGGTGCCCCTGAGGGACTGTCCTCTTTCCACACATTGGAACGTGCGCATAGGGAGCATGTGAAGCCGCCACTCCCGTGTCGCCCACCCCGCCCGGTGGTGGCCCGTCTGCTCCACTACAGAGATAGAGATTTCTTGCTCCAGAAAGCACGCACCGAAGGCCCGTATCAGGTCAGAAACGGCAAGGTAACACTATTCCCGGATTATATTTTGGATATACAGCGCCGCCGCGCTTCCTTTCTATTGATCAAAAAGGAGCTAAGAATGGAGGGACTCCAGTACTTCCTGTTGTTCCCCGCCAAACTGAGAATAATCTTAGATGGCAAAACTCAGTTCTATGACACCCCAGATGAGGCGTGCACGTGGTTGGAATCCTACAGGGCTGGGACAGATCGAGTGGGACTTCAGGTCCCGGATCCTCCGAGAGACCATCAACTCCGCAAATCACAACAGCTATGCCGCAGACGGCGGGGACTGCAGAAACCATCGACGTCACAGACTGAAGTAGAGCGACGAGGGGTACTGGAGGTGATATCGGCTCTATCGGGAGACCAGCTGACCCAATCCCTGGAGGGCACGGACTCGAAAGGGACAAAGCGCAGTCAGACACTGAGATATCGGAAACGGACAGCCTACAGGTGCCGCAGGTCACCCCGGCAACAGCGGATGGACTATTAAATGAGTAATGGCATGTACATTGGGAGGTTGCTGTTGGAGTGTTGGAAGTCTCTGGCGAGCTTGAGGACACTGTTGTGGTTTGGTTGCCCGGAGGGGGGCTTTTGAGGATAGCTCTGTGGTGCAGGGCTGGGACCAATATGGGGGCTCCACTGTTCCTGGAAAAGTGAGCGGGAGGGTAGAGGATTCTGTGTTTTACTAGGGGATCTAAGCGAGATGGGTCCTGGAGTTTGCACGGTCACCTGTTGGCACTGAGCACCCCCAACTGCCCATAAGGCATGCCCGCAGTGACTACTGGTGGGCTTAGATGTGTGTTGATTGTTGATATGGTTTGGATGGGACTGGCAGTTTTGTTCTAGGACCTGTTCTTAGGGGGATGGGGATGTTGGGGTTCTGGTTGGGAAGTAGGGGGCACTGGGGTGTGTAGGCATGTGCAGGGCGAAAGGTGGAATTTGTTCAGCTGCAATGGGGACGTTACCTGAATTGCGTTGTATTACTTGGAATGTGAGGGGTCTGCACACCATGACGAGGCACCATTAAGTCCATGCATATTTAGTCAGGAGAGGAGTACATATAGCGCTGCTACAGGAAACCCACCTTACCAAAGCAGAAGGTCAGGCGCTGCAGCGCAGGTGGAGAGGCCAGGTTTTTAGTACATCATATTCGGCATTTGCATGGGGGTCGTTGGTTTGGGTGAGAGCAGGGGTTCCTTTTCAGGCCATGAAGCAGACAATAGATCTGGAGGGTAGATTTGTAGCGGTGGAGAGGCGATTACATGGTAGGGACATAGCGTTGTGCAGTATATATGCAACAAACATAGACCAAGCGCGCTTCCTTGACCGCATATCGGGCACATTAGCACATTATTTGGCAGGCCCAGTGGTGCTAGGGGGGGATTTTAACTCCATAGTAGATATATCACTGGACCGATCGCACCCCCCATTAGCAGACTCCCCCATCCGTAGATTGGCCAAAAGTAGATTGGACTGGCAAAATGGATGGAACCTGGTAGATGTATGGCGCAACCACCACCCGCAAGACTGGGACTACTCCTTCTTTTCAGTGCTGCATGAACTCCACGTTAGGTTAGATGCAGTCTTATGCTCCGCATCGATAGTGCCCACCATGGTACCCTCGGAATATCTGGCTAGGACACTGTCAGACCACAACCCATTATTACTTAACGTGCACTGGGTGACGGTGAAATCCGACATCCCACTTGGAGACTGTGACCCGAGACGTTAGAGGATCCAGTTTTCCAGAGGGAAATTTGGGAGGGTATAGTGCACTATTTTACCGAAAATGAAGGAACGGCTTCTACTAGAGCAGAGGAGTGGGACGCCTTTAATGTGGTGATAAGGGCACTCTGTATTAGCAAATATGTGGGAGTACGGAAGGTGTTGCTGCAAGATGTGGACAAAGTGGAATGTAAGTTGAGAGCAGCTGAACAGGCTAGACCGGAACATCCGGAAGTGCAAGCGGAAGTGGTGGAGGCGAAGGAGGCAGTTGCAGGGGAAATAGAAAGACTACGAAGCTTTGATCATAAGACTTATGTCGCGAAAGCTCATGGTGAGGGTGAAAAAGCGGGAACGTTGTTGGCATGGTTGGCTAATCCTAATTCGAGAGGCTCTCCAATTACGGCGTTAGAAGCACAGGATGGTAGCGTCATATACACCCAGCGTGAGATTCTGGCGCGGTTCCTGGACTATTATGAGGCGTTATATGAAAGTTCACTGGTGGCGGGAGAGACAGAAATCGAAGCTTACTTGGAGAGTGTACCACTTACGCAGCTGGAAGAGGAACAAGCGGATTCTGTAGGCCGGGACATTACACTTGAGGAGATCCAGAGCGCGACTAAGCATATAGCTCGCAATAAAACTCCAAGTGTAGACGGACTACCCATAGAATTCTACTCGTGCTATGTGGATACACTAGCTCCGCAGTTGTTAGAGGTTCTAAAGAGGCACAAGAACTGGGTCACCTTCCTATGTCCATGAGGGAGGCGCTTATTATCCCTTTATTAAAACCAGGGCGAGAGGGCACAGACATGACAGCTTACAGGCTGTTATCAATGTTGACCACGTATTATAAAATCCTGAGTCGAGTATTGGCGTCCCGTCTCCTGCAGCATATGACTGGCTTAATACATGGGGATCAGGCTGGGTTTATTCCAACTAGGAACACAGCTACAAACGTGCGACGGTTGCTGAGGATTATGGGGGAAGATCAACAGGGCTCGTCTGTGCCCACGATCCTGTCAGTGGACATAGAAAAAGCCTTTGATAGTTTGGAATGGCCATACTTGTACAAAACGTTGGGGCGGTTTGGATTGGGCGATACGTTTGTAGGCTGGACTAGGGTGTTATATACTTCTGCAGTGGCAAGAGTGCCAGTGGGGGCGTTGATTTTGCCCCGATACCGAGTGGCACGAGGAACAAGACAGGGTTGCTCGCTGTCTCCGCTTTTATTTGCTCTGGCCATAGAGCCTTTGGCGGCTAGAGCTAGGTTGGGGCAGATTTATGAGGGTCCAAGATTTAGAGGCGATCCGCAGTACATTTCGCTCTACGCAGATGACCTCTTGATGTTTTTGGCGGACACAGGGGGAGCGCTGAAGGGAGCCGCAGATTTGTTATCAAAGTTTGGCGACATTTCAGGGCTGAGGGTGAATTGGAATAAGACGTGCCTGTTCCCGGTGAAGCCTGGCGGATTAACACTTGTGCTCTCTTGGGATGTACGCTGGGAGCCGACATGCTAGACATACTTAGGGGTTCGTATTTACCATGAGGTCGTTGATATGTTGGAGGGGAACATAGGGAGATGCGTGAGAGCTTTGAAGGGTAGCATGGCATTTTGGTCGACGCTTCCATTGTCTGTGATGGGACGGATAGCATTATTGAAAATGGTGGCTCTGCCTAGGTTGTTGTATTTCTTTAGGACATTGCCCATTTGGATCCCGGGCTCGGTGCTCAAACTACTGAAATCCATGATAGTGGGGTTCCTCTGGGGATCTGGCAGGCGGAGGGTGGCCCAAACAACTCTAGTGAGGCCGAAAGCCGAAGATGGGCTGGCGCTTCCAGATTTCGAGCTTTATTATTTAGCAGCACAACTCCAGGTTTTGACACAGGCATTCGCACTTGAGCTTAGAGGCCCAGAACACTTGAGAGGTAAGGGAATCCTAAGACACATACTGTCATTTATAGTCCTGCAGCAAAAGCTTAACCTTAGAGATCTCTCGTTAGAAGAGAAAACGCTGAGATTATGCTGGAACCGTAGCCAGCGTAGGGCTGGAGTACTTCACCCCTATGCTCCTGAAATCCCAATGGGGATGATAACGGCGTTACCCCATGGTGGAGACTGGACACCTCTGATGGAGTGGGAACAGGTAGGAATTCAGGTGCTGGGTGACTTATACGAGGAGGGCGAGTTACTGTCCTATCAGGTGCTGCAGGAGAGATACGATCTATCTGGGGGAGTATTTTTGTTGCATGCTGCTCTGGTATCTGCAATCCGGAAACATTGGAGGGAGGGATCAGTAGAACCCAAAGCGACGATGGCATGTCAGTATGTAGTGATGGCGGCAGGGACCTTCAAGGCGGTTACATGCCTTTATTCCAGGATGATAAATGAGGGACTAACACCACTGGATACGTTACGATAAAAATGGGAGACAGGCATCGGGAAGCCCATACCGGAAACCGCATGGGGACATATCCTTCGCAGGGCCTGGAAAAGTACTAGGAATGCAAAGTTCCAACTAGTGCACTTCTTCATACTGCACAGTGTCAGGTTTGCACTCCGCAGGATCCACATGCAGCAACAATGCTCCACCTCCGGACCCTCCGAACACCCTGAAGTTTGTACACAGGGTTTTTCAGACGATATGGTGAGGGAAAAAACCCCAAAAGGGGAAAAACACAAAAGAAAAGAGAAGAAGGGAAAGGGCAGCAGGGAAAAAGAAACTGGAAGACAAAAGCACAATGGTTAATACAAGGTTAACTGCTACACTCATGTAATTCTCACTAAAGCACAACCCATAGAGTCACCTGCAGGAAATGGAACAGACCCCATACTGCAGATTCTTCAGACTTCCATCCGACCCTGTTTAACACAAGAAAATCTTATAAACATGTGGCTGTAAACACCTTCTACCTATATCAGTGATTCTTGCTAGCAACATACCCTATAGCCTCCATTCATAAACCTCTAGAGCGTGGTTTCATAAGTAATTCCGAAAGGCACCAAAAAGAACAGTCACTCCGTTAATGTGAAAAGAAACCCAAAAGATATCCTTAGTTGTCAGAAATAGAACTCCTTTAGTACACTGATGTAAATGGCTCCTTTACACAGTATACACAGTATATGCCAAATAATGGTTATTCCAAACACGGCAAGGTGTAGTGCCCACTACTACCATCCGCTTTGGTAATTAATATCCCATCCAGTAATTGAAACAAACACCAAACGTAACTGGTTCATGCCGGTAGTGCGGAGGTCCTCATCCCCCCTGCACTCCGCCACTTGTATTCCACAAAAGTATCAGAACCCAAACACGCCACTGTTTGTTTTCACAGTGCGAGAATCAATGGGCTCTGCAAATCCCCAGAAATGTTTCCTCGCAGCCGCGAGGCCAAACAAACGACTCAGAGATGCTCCGCTCCGTTAAAACTGGAGGTAGAACAGGAAACAAAACATACCGCTAGCCAGCGCGCTACACACAATAACTTAACCGCAGTCTCAAACCTCACGACGAGTATTAGGAACAGGCAAGGACATCACAGGAAAAACGCTGAGCTCAAAGAGGAGCAGCCGCTCCTTCCACACAACCAGGATCACGAGCACCGATCGCCAAACTCCGCCCATGGATATTCTAGAACGCCGGGAATTCTGGGATTGGTAGTTAAACCCCTGGTCCTGCTGGGAATTGTAGTCATTTGGGCAGGCGCACTGTCTACAACCTGACAGTACGCCCACCTCCCAAGCGCCTCCTAGGCCCAGGCTTCGCAGGACACCTCCTGTGGAACGCCAGTACAGCCCGAGGAGCATTAATGTTCTGCACCGGTTCCCACGAATCCTCCTCCGAACCGTACCCTTTCCATGAGACAAGATACCAAAGCGCCCCTCTATGGAATTTGGAGTCACGAATGGATTTCACCTCATACTCCAGATTCCCATCGCCCGCCACAGCAGGAGGCGCTGAACGGCGAGAAGAAAGGGCCCTCTTCAACAGCTGCACATGGAACACAGGATGTATTCGCAGGGCAGCAGGCAGCTTCAGTTTGTACGCCACAGGGTTGATTTGTCGCACAATGGGGTAGGGGCCAATAAAACGCGGATGGAAAATGCTCCTTAGTTTGAAGCGTATGTATTTGGTCGAGAGCCAAACCTTATCTCCAAACTTGAATTGAGGACTAGGAGTACGATGCCTGTCCTCCCATCGCTTGTACACCTCCTTGGCTTTTTGCAAATGTTTTTGCACTTCTCTGTGAACTCTCCTTAAGGTCTGTACATTCTCCCTCACCGAGGGCTGGTTTACCAAATCCGCAGGGATGGTTACTGGCAGTGTGTTGGCATCGAACCCAAAATTGGCCCTGAAGGGTGACATGCCGATGGAGCTGTGCCAGGCGTTGTTGTACGCCAGCTCCGCCATCCACAACAATTCCACCCATGACTCGTGTGCTTCCTTAGAGTAGCAGCGCAAATACTTCTTTAATGTCTGGTTCAGACGTTCAGTTTGCCCGTCTGTTTGAGGGTGGAAACTGGTAGAGAGCGCTGTTTCTATCCCTAATGCCTTGCACCACATACGCCAAAAACGAGCGATAAATTGAGGCCCTCTATCAGACACGATGACTCGTGGAATGCCATGCAAACGTATGACTTGAGAGGCCAACAACTGCGCTGTTTGACTAGCAGTGGGAAGGGTCACACACGGTATGAAATGCCCCATCTTAGTTAGATTATCCACAACCACTAGAACTGCGGTGTTGCCCCGATCAGATGGTAGTCCTGTGATGAAGTCTAAGCTTATGTTCTGCCATGGCCGATCAGGTGTGGGCATAGGCATCAGCAAGCCTTTCCTTCTGGTGTTTTCCCCTTTGGCTCTGGCGCATGTATCACACCTCTTTACCCAGCGGTTAGCGTCTCTGACCAGTGACTCCCACCAGAAGTGTCTTTTAAGCAGATTCACGGTCTTTGTAACCCCAGGATGTCCAGCAACCGGAGCTTCTCGACACCAACGGAAGGCTTTCTTCCGTATCTCCTCCGTAGGTAGAAACAAACAGTCCCCCTGGAAAGGCAAGCCCTGTTTCACCATCCGACCTGGTTTGGCAGCCGCCCACCGGATCCATGAACCCAAAGACCGGGAGCCTTTGATGTCATCCAGAAACTTTTCGGCCCTGACCACACACACCACCTTAGCTGCAGGGATGATGGAACACTCCTCCTCACACAGTTTCATAGGGATTTCCTGTCTGGACAGAGCATCAGCTTTCCTGTTTTCCGAGCCCGGACGAAACGTGACCACGAAGTTGTACTCGGAAAAAAACAACATCCACCGCATTTGCCTTTGCGTGAGATGTCTAGCGGAGGACATGTACTGCAGATTCCTGTGATCGGTATACACAGTCACCGCCTGACAAGCCCCCCACAGGTAAGGTCTCCACTCCTGAAATGCCCGTTTTATAGCCAGGAGTTCTTTCTCAGCTATGGAATAGTTGACCTCAGCCAAACTCAACTTCCGAGATAGATAGGCAACCGGATGAAGCTGACCCATGTGTGAATCCCTCTGGGACAGGACTGCTCCTATGGCTTCATCCGAGGCATCCGCCTCTACAATGAAAGGATGCTCCAATACCGGATGGGCCAACACCGGTGCCGTGGTGAAAGCTCTTTTCAGAGCCCCAAACGCTTCCTCAGCCTCAATTGTCCATTCAAAAGCCTTACCTTTCCGTAACAACCTAGTAATGGGGATAGCAACCTGAGAAAAACGCAAAATGAATCTGCGGTAGTAATTCGCGAACCCCAAGAAGCTCTGCACCTCCCTCACATTCTTTGGGGCTGGCCAATCCCTTACCGCCTGCACCTTTCTTTCTGACATCTGCAAACCGTTTGGACTGAGGTTTACTCCCAGGAATTCCACTTCAGTTACCCCAAACTCGCATTTACTCAGTTTTACAAATAGTTGATGTTCCCTTAGTTTGTCCAAAACCATGCACACATGAGTGGTATGACAAGACACGTCCTGTGAATAAATCAGGATGTCATCTATATACATGACAACAAAGTGGTCCACATATTCCTTCAGGACGTCGTTAATAAAAAACTGGAAAGCTGCAGGAGCATTACACAGCCCAAAAGGCATCACCAGATATTCATATAAGCCATATCGCGTCTTGAACGCCGTCTTCCACTCGTCCCCCTCGCTTACTCTGACCAGGTGATACGCTCCACGGAGGTCCAATCGAGTGTAAATTTTGGCCTCTCTCACCTGGTCAAGCAAAACCGAGATGAGGGGAAGAGGGTATCGGTTACGGATGGTGTTTTTATTCAAGGCGCGATAGTCCACACACGCTCTCAAGTCCCCATTGGCTTTTGCTATAAAGAAGAGAGGAGAAGCAGCTGGAGAGCGGGATGGCCGGATGAACCCCAAACGAGAGTAATGCTCTATATATTCTTTCAAATGGGCTGTTTCAGGTACCGACAAAGCATATACTCTGCAGGACGGTATCGTGGCCCCCTCCACCAGATCTATGCGGCAGTCATATTCTCTGTGGGGGGGTAGAACCTCTGCCTTTGATTCGCTAAACACGTCACTGTAACCTGAGTATTCGATAGGTATTGTAACATGTTTTTCCACAGCAGTAGCTGCCAAAAAAGGGCTGGCTAACGTAGTGACGTTAGCAGAGACACATGGCGCTAAATGATCATGACAATGCGCAGGAATGAAGTGAAAAGTTTTCGTCTGCCAGTCCACCACAGGGTTGTGCTTTCTTAACCAAGGCATACCCAGAATTATTTCGTACTGAGGTGCAGCTATTATGTTCAAGGACAAAACCTCAGTATGCACAAAACCTTGTACCACTACTGACAACCCCAACTCGCTGGTTCTTTCAGTAATCTGGCCTGATGTTAAAGGTTGCCCATCAACCGCTAAAACTTCCTCTGGAGTCTCCCTAGAGACACGAGGTAAGGCCAAGCGTCTCACCAGGCCTTCATCCACAAAATTACCCGTGGCTCCAGAATCTAACATCACCATCACCTGATATCTTTCCATGTCACACTCCAGCGTCATGATGATCACCAAGTGAGGTTCTGTTTCATCGTCACCTAAGGAGGACAAAGATGTGAGTTTCCAGGCAGGCCCTTTTTCTACACTAGAAGCGCTGTCTCCCGTAAGCTCCCCTTCCTGCACTGTCTTTGATACCGCAACCTTCTTGAATCTGCTAACATTCCCTGATGTCTTGGGTTTGGAAGGACATTCCCGGACGTAATGTCCCTTCCTCCCACAGTACATGCACAAGCCCTGTACTCTTCTGGTCTCCCTCTCTTCTCTAGACAAAGGGGCTCTGAGTGCTCCTATCTCCATAGGTTCTGGTGGGTTTTCAGTCCCCCCAGTAGCCTTACGCGGGTTTCTCTCACCGCTGTAAACCCCTTTTTCCCATCTTCTTCGGTTACACCCCCTGTCGGACAGACGGCTATCCAGCCTCAACACCAGATTCACCATATCAACAAAAGATGTAGGTTGAGGATCGACCTGTGCCACTACAATTTTTTTTTTTTTTTGTAAACCTTTATTTGTACAAAAAGGATATACAAATCTGGGCCTACAACCAGACCGGCCGGCCACGACACAATAGAGCAGTCAAAAAAAACAGAAGAAAAATATATAGAAACAATCAGGATGATGTGCAATCAATACAGTTCAAAAAAGGAGAGGGGGGGGAGAATCTGGACGGCCCACAAACAGGAATAATGAAGGTTAATTTTATAATATCACAATAAGGAGTATACCAGGCTCGGATACAGCATAAATTAATCCAGGTTCCCAGAGCAAACCATTGGCCATAAGAAAACTAAAAGGGCAGCAATGCGGAGAATTGTCACTAAGTATACATCAGTACGAAAGCAGAGGCGGTTAACTCAAATCAACATACAAGTAGACTCATCTTATGCACATCTACCACCCAGTAGTACATCGGAGATAGAACGAAGGAACCGGAATACTAACATCACTAGAGCTAACCCGTCATACTAGCCTTAGGGAGAGAAAGAGGGAGAAGGGGAGGGGAAGGAAAAGGGGAAAAAGAAAAATACAGACTGAAAGAGAAGAGCGCCGCGCCGAAACAAGCATCCCGTAATAAGGACACAGAAAAGAGCAGGAGTATTAGCAACAAGGAGGGGATGGGAGTCGTCATTGAAATGCAGCATAGCCACAAGAAGGAGAGAAGCGACGATACAGACCCCATCCCTATCATACCACGGGAGGCAGGGACAGTCGCGGCGCTCCTATAAAGGGATACAAAAGGGCCATAGAACTAAGGAGAATAAACCAGCAAAGAAGACCCATCCCACCCATCCCACCCAGCACCCCTGCAGAAGGCTACGCCCTACCCCCCCAGCAGCGTGCCTGTCGCCCTAATCCCGAACCCGAACTGTAGTAGAGACACGAAAGAGAAGAGGAATAGGAGACAAAAAGAAGGACATGAAAACAAAAGAAGTAAGAGGGAGGAGTGAAGGAGCAAAGACAAAACGGTCGGCCTCAGCCCTCCGTCCAACCAGTCAATCGTAATACGTGTAAACGAAAACGACACAATCTCGAGCGTCATAAAACTTACAAGGGGGTCACCCACCGCACTATGCATACGAGAAAGCTCGCCACGGATATGTACACCAGCAATCCACCGGGAGCAGTGTATCTCACCCCAGGCCTTTCTTAGCCACAATTAACTCCCACCATATGACAGCGAGAAGTGAGCAACTCGGTGCGGGGCAATCACACGAACGAAAAGTAGTCCGATGAAGACGTAGGCCAGGGAGGTCAATCCATAAACAAGAGAACAAAAGTCCGGGTATACAGTTCAAGTGTCCCAACAATGTTAACAAGGGCAGGAAAAGACAGGAGTTCAGTCTTGCCGTTCGGGAAAGCGGAGGTTCCCCTGCAGAACAGAAACACGACCTCATCAAGGCAAAGATATGTAGCAAGCCATCATGTTTCTCGGACACTCGAGTAGGATCGGACCCCAGCACGACATCCTGGCCCCCAAACTCCAAACATTGAAGCGCAGGAGGTTCCAAAGCCACTCGCTCGCATACCTGTCGACGGACAGCGGCAGTAGCTCTCAGCGCGGCCGAGGGGGGTGAGGCAGAGGCATCACCGAGACGAGAGGGGACCGTGAGGAACCGGCCATCTAAGATGGCGGCGGACCGCACCGATCCCCCAGGGGCATCGGGGGTCAAGGCCGCATGCAAGGACCGCAGTGCATCTAGAACGTCGCCAATTGTAGGCTCACGCACACATGTCCAGGCCCCCGTGCAGTCCAGCAATCCAGGTCCGCCGTCAGGAGGATATTCACGGCCTATCTCGACGGCCGCCATTTTGTAGATTCAGCCTCGTCACCACCTCCCGCGACTCCCGGATCAGGCCCACAGATGCGGTCCTCCACAGAAACCAAGGGGGTCCCACTAATGCAGCCTTGGTGCAGAAAGGAGAGCCGCCAAAGTAGGGGTTCAGCCTGCAATATCGTTGGCGTGTCCGATGAACAGATCCCGGGTGCGAGGCTCCAGGGTGGATGGACGGAGCAGCGGCAGGGGGACCCCTTCACACGATCAGCCCTCGGTGCACCGCGCCCCACACCAGCTTCACGGCCGCCAAGGCAAGCCCGGATCAGGACCACCGGGATGTTCGCACAACGGTCTCCCGCCAGCGGCTCACTCTCTCGGCCGGGCCGACGTTTACATCAACGCCAGGCTGGGTCCAATAGGCGAGGCCCCGGTTTCATCACCGCGGAGGCCTCGGGTCCTCAGGGGGCACAACTTCGGAGCCGTGGCACGCAGGAGCCTCCAGGTCAGACGGTGAGTAAGAGCAACACGTTGCGTTTCAATTTCTGCTCGAGTGTATCGTCCCGGGGCAGGATATGTGGCAGGATATGCGAGTCAGGCCGGAAGGCTGACGGAGCCGAGCTACAGAGCGACCATTACGATCGCGAGCTTGGCTCCTCCCCCGCCACTACAACTTTTAAATCGTCATGTAAACCCTGATAAAAAAGGGACATTCTTTTTTCCTCCGGCCTTTCTGCTTCGGCCACTAACCGGTTGAAAGCGGTTAGATAAGTAATCAACTCTCCCCTACCTTGTCGCAAGGTTAACAATTCTCGATCCGCACTGAACGTCGTTGCTCTGCGGTCAAAAACCCTCTCAAATTCAGTTTTAAATGCTGACCAATCCGGAAGGATAGCATCGTCCCTTTTCACTAAGGGTACCGCCCAATCCGCCGCATCACCCACCAAATATGAAATCAAAAACGCCACTCTAGAATGATTAGTGGGGAATGATGAAGGTTTACATGAAAAATGCATGAGGATCTGAGTCATGAAAACATGCACCTTACGTGGGTCCCCTGAGAACCTTTCAGGAGTGGCCAGTGGAATGGGAGGTGGCACAGTAACCTGGACTTTAGAGGACGAAGCTGAAGCATTAAAAGGATTACTACTCAAATGCTCCACCTTGTCTCGCAAAGCCGCAGTCTCAGCTTTGGACGAGGCCAATTCCTGCTGTACCAATACTAACGCATGCAACACATCCTCCATAGACGCCATTGTTGCTACAAGCGGATCGGGCAGAGCGAAAATTCGTGGGCTTGTGATTCTGTCAGGTTTGCACTCCGCAGGATCCGCATGCAGCAACAATGCTCCACCTCCGGACCCTCCGAACACCCTTAAGTTTGTACACAGGGTGTTCAGACGATACGGTGAGGGAAAAAACCCCAAAAGGGGAAAAACCCAAAAGAAAAGAGAAGAAGGGAAAGGGCAGCAGGGAAAAAGAAACTGGAAGACAAAAGCACAATGGTTAATGCAAGGTTAACTGCTACACTCATATAATTCTCACTAAAGCACAACCCATAGAGTCACCTGCAGGAAATGCGAACAGACCCCATACTGCAGATTCTTCAGCCTTCCATCCGACCCTGTTTAACACAAGAAAATCTTATAAACATGTGGCTGTAAACACCTTCTACCTATATCAGTGATTCTTGCTAGCAACATACCCTATAGCCTCCATTCATAAACCTCTAGAGCGTGGTTTCATAAGTAATTCCGAAAGGCACCAAAAAGATATCCTTAGTTGTCAGAAATAGAACTCCTTTAGTACACTGATGTAAATGGCTCCTTTACACAGTATACACAGTATATGCCAAATAATGGTTATTCCAAACACGGCAAGGTGTAGTGCCTACTACTACCATCCGCTTTGGTAATTAATATCCCATCCAGTAATTGAAACGAACACCAAACGTAACTGGTTCATGCCGGTAGTGCGGAGGTCCTCATCCCCCCCTGCACTCCGCCACTTGTATTCCACAAAAGTATCAGAACCCAAACACGCCACTGTTTGTTTTCACAGTGCGAGAATCAATGGGCTCTGCAAATCCCCAGAAATGTTTCCTCGCAGCCGCGAGGCCAAACAAACGACTCAGAGATGCTCCGCTCCGTTAAAACTGGAGGTAGAACAGGAAACAAAACATACGCGCTAGCCAGCGCGCTACACACAATAACTTAACCGCAGTCTCAAACCTCACGACGAGTATTAGGAACAGGCAAGGACATCACAGGAAAAACGCCGAGCTCAAAGAGGAGCAGCCGCTCCTTCCACACAACCAGGATCACGAGCACCGATCGCCAAACTCCGCCCATGGATATCCTAGAACGCCGGGAATTCTGGGATTGGTAGTTAAACCCCTGGTCCTGCTGGGAATTGTAGTCATTTGGGCAGGCGCGCTGTCTACAACCTGACACACAGGGCATATTTAACACCGGGTAAGATCCGGAAATACTTTCAGGTAGAGGATGCAACATGTCCTAGATGTGCAAGAGGAGGGGTGGAGCTGGAGCACATGCTGTGGGAGTGTCCAAAGTTAGGAGGTTATTGGGAGGAAGTGGGAGACCTGTTAAATGCAGTCACTGAATGACAATTAGATTTTGATATAGCTACATGCATACTACATTGGTTCCCCCACACGTCCAAAATGAAGGTGACCAGTAAATTTGTGGATATGGGGTTACTACTAGCAAAAATAGAAATAACAATGCACTGGAAGTCGAAGGATGGTCCCAACAGTAAGGGACGGAGGGCGAAGCTAGGTAAATGGGCTAGTAGTGAGAGTGTTACCAGATTCCAAAAGGCACGATGCTCGAACAATGAGAAAGCATTGGAGACGGCGACGGCATGGGAAATGCTGGTGCAATCGCTGACTGATCAGCAAACGGAGGAGGAATAAATAGAGAGCGTTGTTATTGCAGGGGGTCTTGTACACTGCCGTCATGGGTATGCTTGAATTGTAATTGGGTCAAGAAATGTGTTTTGTATTTTGTGCTTCATGTGATACACACCAGTGGCGGGGGGAGGGGGGTGGGAATTAGTTGGGGTTAGAAGTAGCTTAGTATTGTAGGTTGAGCTATGTATAGAGAGAAGGGTAAGGGTCACGAGTAGATTGCAATGCCACTATTGAATTGGAGAACTGATGCAATAATTGATTACTTTTAAAATGCTGTACCGTAAAAGTTCTAGACATTGACTCGTAGACTTATGGCGGAGACCTGTAATGTATCTTTTTTTAAATTTATTTATTTTTTATTTATATATTGGTATTTCAAAAAGTAAAACATTACAAACCAAAATAAGGACATCATAAGCTTTGACAATAATCACTGGCGGCAGGAATTACAAAAGAAAAAAAAAACAGCTAAATTGGCAGTTACACCACATACATGAATCAAAACAGCACAGTGGTACAAAAAGGGCCAAAGCATCCGGAAACAAGCAGGAACCAACCCCTCAGACGATTGCAGTAGGTAATGGGCCATACCGAAGGAAGTAGGGCATCGTACCATCCAAAGCCTAGTGCCAGTATCATCACCCACCCCAGGAACTCACTCAGAGGGCTGCCCGGTCATTATGTCTGGCAAACCACTTGGCAACTCCTCACTACTATCCTTGTCGTTCCCCACAGTCTCACCACCCCCAGTCAACTCTTCTCAATTCAGTGCACCGTCCAGAACCAAGGACCAGAAATTCTTGGGCCTATTGCGCGGAGGCATCAAGTCACTGTATAGCTCAGATTGCGTGCAGCAATACGTCAACTCCCTCGTCCAGGACTTAAGAGAGGGGGGAGCCTCTAATCCAAGCGCGTGCAATGCACCATTTAGCTATAAGAAAAGCCATGTTGATTAGTCGCCTATGTGCTGGGCGCAGGGGGTCGAGTAACCCAGTATAGCTAGTAGCGGATCCGGGACCAAAGCCAAATGCATCACTCTGTTAATCTCCCCGTATACCGCCTGCCAGAATGAGAAAACTGCAGGGCAGGCCCACGCGACATGCAAAAAAATCAGCGCCTTGCACATTGCACCTCTCACATGTCGAGGAGTCACGCAGCTTATATCTGTAGAGTCTCTCTGGGGTATAATAAGATCTATTCAGAAACGTAAAGTGGAGGGGTCTGTGGCGACCATTCAAAGATATCTTTCTGGTGCTGGTGCAGCAATATTGCCACATCTCCTCTCGAAGCTCAATTTGCAAGTCGAATTGCCATGCTAATCTTGGCTTCGCATATTCCGCCGTTCTCTCAGAAAGGGCGATGTGGTATAAATTGGTTCTTATTTTAACTGGGGACTTAGCATTGACCACATAGTCAAATGCCATGACCGTCGGAGGCTCCTCCATATCATCCCCCAGAAGATCCCTCAGTGCGTGTCGTACCCTATGAAACTGGAAACGTGCCAGCATCGGGTAAGGTGTACCATCAGAGACAATTCCCTCCCACGTACGCGCCGTACCCCCCGCGAATAGGTCCCCCATGGTATGAACTTTCAGCAGGTGCAGCGCCGATAGCACTCCCCTCTCTCCGCACGGGGACAGCCAGGAGCACCACTCTATCGCCGCCTTCGGAGCATATACCAAGGAGCACGCCTGGGTATCCATCATATAATGCCAAGCATGTGTCACAGAATTTAAGGAATCAAGAATCCCCGTACGCCAAGAGTGCGGGGAGCAGGGTCGGATCCGTAACTATCGTTTCGATACGAATATGAGGGGCATTCAGAGGGCCATGCATCCAGTAATAGGCATGAGCACTCTGTGCAGCACAATAGTAGAGATCCAGATCCGAGGCATTGAGGCCACCCTCCGCATACGGACGCATTAAAATGTTCCATGCAACCCTGGGCTGCTTTCCTGCCCACGCAAGGTGTACCATTAGCACTTCTAGTCGTCGGAAAAAGTGAGAAGATAAAACCATCGGCACATTACCAAACAAGAATAAAAATCGAGGGAGTACTATCATTTTCATGAGCGAGATGCGGCCCAAGAGTGATAACGGGAGGGTGATCCATTTCTCGACGTCGTCCTCTAGTTTAGATAAAGCACTGCCATAGTTCTCCCTGAGAACAATCTCCGAGTCAGTATGGAGGCGGATCCCAAGATAGCGCACAGCATCCATAGTCCACTGCAGTGGGTATTCTGGATCAAAATTCTCTGTGGCAGGTGTCAGAGGAAACATGATAGATTTGTTCCAGTTAACATGGATGCCCGAAAGGGAGCCAAACAGGACCACTTCGCGAAGCACCGGAGAGAGATGCGTCTTCGGGTCACGAACATATAGAAGAGTGTCGTCCGCATAGGTGGAGACAATTAAATTATATGTAGGGAAACAAATGCCCCGGTGACTGTGGTACTTCGCAAGGCGCAGGCAAGGGGCTCAGCTGCTAGCGCATAAAGGATCGGGGAAAGGGGGCATCCTTGTCTCGTCCCTCTACCGATCTTGATGGAATCTGTATTAAGCGAACCAATACGTATACGAGCCGTAGGGGATGTATATAACACCTCCAGGAGCTGCAGAAACAACTGCCCCACTCCCAGCCCACCCAAAACCTGACGGAGGACAGGCCACTCCACAGAGTCAAAGGCCTTTTCCATGTCCAAGAAAACAGCAACCCCCGACACCTCCGGACGCGTATGTTGAAAAGCCGCGAAGACCGTTCTGATGTTGAACGTGAGGTTACGAGTGGGGACAAAACCCGACTGTTCTGGAGCCACCAGAGTGGTGACCAAAGGTTGATGACGGTTGGAAAGGAGTTTGGCAAATAATTTCGCGTCCACGTTCATAAGAGACAGTGGGGGATACGACGCGCACTCTCCAGGGTCCTTTCCTGGTTTAAGAATCACAACGATAATTGCCTCTCTCATGGAGGGCAG
This sequence comes from Lissotriton helveticus, assembly GCF_964261635.1. NCBI lineage: Eukaryota > Metazoa > Chordata > Amphibia > Caudata > Salamandridae > Lissotriton > Lissotriton helveticus. The sequence continues at coordinate 125,796,601 of NC_136068.1, read as the reverse complement.
CATAGTTCCAGAGTTAGCCATGTCATCAAACAAGGTGAGCAAATGAGGTATCAAGAGATCCGAAAATGCCTTTTAAAAGACCACCGTAAGGCCATCGCTGCCAGGTGCGCTCCCCTCCTTCATTGCAGAGAGCGCCAGAACAACTTAGTCCCGATCAAAAGGGTGAGCCAGGAATTCGCGGTGCAGATTAGAGAGCCACGGAAGCTCAATATGGGAAAGGTAATCTGTAATGCTTTCCTCCGGCGTGGGGCCACGCGACGCGTACAGCTGTGAATAATATTCCCGGAAGCGCTCCGTGACTTGAGCGTTAGCGAGAGGTTCATCCGTTGTCTTAGATCACAACACCGGGATACTAGTCCTATGTCTGCTACCGGGAGCGGTGAAAGCCATCAAAATAGGAGAATGGTCCGAATAAGTGCGCGGCAGAACAGCGCAGGACTGTACATTAGGAAGGAAAGGGGACGAATCAAACCAGTGATCTATTCTCGTATGAATATTATGGGGGGCCGAAAAATGTGTAAATCCTCCCAGCGCTGGGTGCCTATGCCTCCAGAGGTCAGTCAAGTCCAGATTGGCGAGTTGCACAGTCAGCGTACGGGCAGAGGCCGAAGGCAACCGGGTCGGGCCATCAGACCTATCCAGTCCTGGGTGTCGTGTCAAGTTGAAGTCCCCTCCCCAACAAACCCGAGTGTGGAGCAATCTTCGCAGCTAGGGCAGTGTAAAAATCCGGGTGATCGTAGTTGGGGCCATAAGTATTCACAACGCACATGACAACGCCCATGCCGTAGCAGCCAGTGATCGTGTACCGCCCATCACTATCTGTTACCAGAGGGGCCCACTTCAACGAGGACCTTGGGTTGAACCATGTAAGAACACCCGTAGCATGTGTGGTGAACCCTGCCGCGTGGACATTACCCCCAAGCCCCCGATATCTGAGAACTGGACTGTCCACAGGCAGGTGAGTTTCCTGCAATACCGCAATGTCGACCCTATGCCTAGCAAAGTACTGTAGAATTTTTCGCACCTTGCGGTGGTCATTTAGACTCCGGACGTTCCAGGTCAGGAACCGTAAAGTGTCAGGAGAGTCCCCCCCACTGTCACCGCATCCGCCATAGTGTGTGTGTGTGTGTAACGTACCATACGCATGTTGATCCTATGCATAATAACAAAATCTGCCATAATCATATGCATACACTTATAAGACATTTCTAAAGAACATAATGCAACCTGCCCTAAATTCTTAAGGACGTCGTACCCTCTAAACACCCCTCCCCAAGCACCCACCCACATCTGCCCTACCCTAACTAGGCCAAGCACATTCCACCACCCCTCAAGTCCCACCCCGGCCTCCCAGCCTGACCCCCACACACAAAAACCCAAAGTCAGAATAACCAAGTCAAACAACCCATCCCCCACCCCCACTTCTCGCACATTAGAATTAAGTGAATATCACACGAGGGCAGAGGTAGCCCGCAATAAAAATGCACAATCAACAAGAGAAAATAAATTGCATCGCCCTCCGTCACCCACACCCACCCCGTCTCAAGAAAAAACAGATTATGAGTTGAAGAAAACATTTCAATCAGAACTGGTTGCCCCAAATTGCAAGAATAATTGGACGGTGAGCTCCCCAAACAGTAAATGAGCATGTCCCCCACAAAGTGAGTCGACCCTCATACCAACATCCAAAATAACAGACATTCCCCGAGGAGCGGGTGAACGGAGCATCGTGTCATCTAATTACGTGAAAGTATCCAAGCAGCTGCAGCCACCAGGCTGAACGTAGAGTGACCAGCTGCGTTACGAGCAGTCGCTATCACCCAAAATTGGGAGCCCCCCAACATATAGACTCAAAAAAACAGCATTTCCCCCCCCCGCCCCCCAGCACAACTGAACAACATGAAGCATGAAGCGCGCAGATTATCTGAACCAGGTCCACTCAGTCTTGTTCCTCCAGGGAACCGTCCGCCGCGGCAGCCTCGTCGTTTCTTGATGGTCGTTTCTCCCTCTGCCAGTCCCTGAGGGCCCTCTGCAACGCTTTGGGGTCCGTGAATATCATAGACTTCCCCTGCCTATTAATGCGCAGCTTCGCTGGATACAGCATTACGTAATCGGCTCCTAGGTTTCGTAGTTGCCGCTTCATTGGTGCAAACTTTTGTCTAGCCTCCTGCACCCTAGCGGTGAAATCCGGGTACAAGGACAGCACAGAGCCCTCATACTGCAATGGCTGCTTGTCCCTGGCCAGTCTCAGAGCGACGTCGCGATCTCGGTAGTTAAGCAGCTTGGCGATTATGGGGCGGGGTGGGACCCGGCTTAGGTCGTGGTCCCAGCGAACGGTGGGCTCTCTCAACCACAAACATGGCAGAAAAAGCTGTGTCCCCAAGGAGTTTCTTCAGTAGGCCTTCGACAAAGAGCTCCATGTTGCCAGTCTGCGTGGTCTCCTGAAGACCCGTGATGCAGAGATTGCAACATCGAGAGCGAGCTTCCAAGTCCTCGGTTTTATCAAGGAGAGACTGCATAGCTCTGCTGATCTGCTTGTTCTCCGAGTCTAGAGAGGACTGAGCCTCTTCCACCTCAGTGAGTCGGCGTTCCGACATATCGATCCGCTCCGCATGTTTGTCTAGCCGCTCAGCCATACGGTCCATGCGATACGTGAGGGCGTCAAGTTTAGTACCCAGAATGGTCATTCCCCCCTGGAGGTTTTTTCCATGGCAATGAATAGACCCCGCAAGTCTTGTTGCTCTGTCCCCTCCTCTGCTTCGCGGTCCACATTACTGCCATCCCCTGCCCCGTCCGACGTCTTGGGTGCTCTGGGGCCAAAAGAGAGCTTAGGTTGTGTTCTGTCCGAGCGACCCATGCTTGCAATAAGTATTCACACTCAATGCAGGTGTAAGGCCTGTAGTCTCCAGCCACTGCAGATCAGCCCTCCACACCAGTGTCCCCACAGCGAGCTCGCAAGTACCGGTGCCTTTCAATGTGTGATGCTCTGGGCTCCTATGGGCCTAGTCCCCCAAGGGTGATCAGCAGGTGCAGGTCTCCCCCTGGGGCAGTAGTTGAGGGGTCGAGGACAGTCGCAGTATGAGAGGCCCAGCGTCACCAACACCCTCCACGCCAAGAACGTCCACACAACGGGGCAGGAGGACAGGTGCAACGCAATCCAAGGGGGCGAGGACAGCGGCGCGTATGCAAGTAGCGCCCACTGCAATGCGCCTGCAATGCCCGTCCAAATCACCAACTCCAGTCACCCTTGCAGGGGCCGCAGAAAATATTGTCCCAGGCCAGCACAACCAGGTGGGAGGTCAGATGTACGAATGCGCAGGCAGCACTCACAGACACACGCCGCCAGGAGCGCCCACTTATCAGGCCACTGGCGAGGCCCAAACCCCCTCTCCAGGCGTCAACGATGGAAACGGAAGATGGCGGCCGGGGCACCTCAGGGATCGCGAATGTCCCAGACCCGGCACGGCAAGCAGATAGGGGGGCAGCAGCAGCAGTCCGGGCGGTCTCGCCCCCTCCCGCAGCTCACTGCAAAGAGCAGCACGGCAGATCACCACAGGGCATAGGAGGAGGGCCGCCGCCGGGAATCCAGTATAATCGGAGGAGCGTCCCCTACTCACAGCGCTCCCAGGGCGGGCCGGGGAAGAAGACACATGGGCCGCCACTCCGGCGGGGCAGTCACTAGCACCAGCCGCCTCAACGAGGGATTGCAGCGGCTGCCTCGCACAACTCTTTGTAAGAAAATCTGGCGCGTCGTCAAGGAAAGAACATCGGAGGGGGAGAAGAGGGGGGGGAGACCCGATAGTCTGAGCCCCCACTGCCACTATCCCGCACCCCCCCAGCAGCCGCCACCGCACACCGCTCCTCACAGCTTCGCAAGGAACTCTCTGGCACCAGCGGCGCCTCCGGGGATCACAGCAGCAGGAGTGCAGTCGCCTGCAGCGGGGCAACGCAAAATCCAGGCCGCGGCTCCGCAAGGCCTCGTCGCAGTCCAGGCCTTGGTCCGCCAAGCACAGCTCTCCAGACGGTGCACCAGGGCAAGAGAGAAAATGTCGTGCCCCCAGTCGTTCCTCTCCTTCAAGCACCGCAGGGCAACATAGGTAGGGTACAACTCACTAGGATATATGCAGGATTGTGATTAGAGATGCAGGAGCCCCGGACTCAGGCGTCCATCTCGGTAGTCGGCTAGCTCCGCCCCCCTCCCTGTAATGTATCTTGCACTTTGTCAACATGCAACCAATAAAATATGTTTTAAAAAAAAAACAGATACATTTTGCTTAGCGAAGACTTGGGCTGAGGTCCTACTGACCTGTACATCTTTCCCTTGTTTGCCAGCTCCATCACTTCTATGTCTTTAAGGTCCATTTCAGGTTTGAAAAACCTCAGAGGCCTAGGATGATAATTCTGTAATGGAGATACACAAAACCCTATGTGGAAACCCTGTATCATTTTCAGTATCCACAGGTTGGACATGACTTACCTTCATTTGTGCGTGAACCATTGCAACCTACCCTCTAATCTAATTATAGAAGGGTAAAACAGATAATCCTTACTGAAATATACTCCTGAGGCATTCGCTCCAACTTTGAAGTTTCACCTTTTGAGTCTGCCTCTGCCAATTCCTGTGGAAGGAAAGGAAGTTCCTGCCTGACGTGCCAAACATTGTTCCTTTTCACCTGTTTGCGGAAGGAGGCTTGTTGAAACGGATGCAGGGAGGAGTGGCCTTTGCCTTCTCTAGTCCCGAAGAAAACCTTCATGGTGAAAATCATTTTATTAGATATTTGTGCAAAAAGGTTGCCACTAACTTCCCCAACTCTTTAATCAACGGTTCTCCAAATAAGTTGTTCTGGACAATGGCATCTGCTGCCGACATTGAGAGATCCCCTAGTTTCAGGTCAATTTTGATCAATAGTGACCTGTGTCTAAGAAGGCACAATTGGAGTTAGCTAGCAAAGATACTGCCCTCCTCCCCATCCACGCACCTTACCTGTGGACATGGTTCGAATGGAGGCTTTCAGCTCTTCACTAACTCCAGGATCTTCATTAGAGGGCCCTCTACATCAAAATACTTACTTTGTAGGCCTTCCATGACCTATCCATTTCTTGTTTGGGGTACTTTGTGAAGAAAGTACATAATTTGGGCTCAATATCAGGAGTTCCAGTCACTTTGTCCCCAAAGAGGGTCTGGGGCATTCCACTCACCTCACCCTCACCTTCTTCTTTAAAGTTTGTCTGATCTTTTTGGTGATGTAGTCTGCCACTTTCTGGTCCAGAACTCATTCTGAAGTTCTCAGGTGATATATTTGGTTGGGGTCAAACATATCAGATTGAAGCCCTTTCTTAATCTAATTAGGGGCTAGATGTATGAAAGTTAGGAATAGCGATTTCCTAATTGCCATTTCCTGCAAATCGCAATTAAGAAATTGCTATTCCTTATGTATGAAACTCATTGAGTTTCATTTAGCAATTCAGAGTGGGTCGCAAATAGACCTACCTCATGCATATTAATGAGGTAGGTTGTAATTTGCGACCCACTACGATTCACTGACATCACAGGGATGGTGGCCTGCTGGCGTCAGCAGACCAACATGTCTGTGATTGATTCTAAATATAGCAATTTGTTTTTTAAACGCAGCCCATTTTCCTTAAAGGAAAATAGGATGTGTTTAAAAAGATTTTTTTTTAACCTTGAAGTTTCATTTTTAGGAGTAGGCAGGGGTCAGTGGTGCCACTGTCTGCTCTTAAAAACATATTTTTTCCAACCATGCTAAAAGGAGAACGGGTCCCTTGGGGACGCCTTCCCATTTTCAAATGGGTTACCACCATTTATCAAATGGTGGTAAATTACACATGTTTTGCGACCACTTTTCGGTCACATAACATTCGTACATACCATTTCAATTTGGTATTAGGACGGGACGTCCTCAACATGCCCGGCGTCCGCAGAAATTTTTCCAGGGGGGGGGGCAAAATGTTAACGTCATCACCATCCTCCGACATGATGTGTGCCAGATGGGGCACAAGAAACACCGGGGCGCTGGAGGAGCCATGGGGGGCAGGAAGCAGGCCGCATATGATCTCATACACCATAGGGTTGTTATGCCACAGCCATCTCTTTCTTTTGTGGCACCCCAAAATTCATACCTGCCCTGGTCCCTAAAATTACCCACTAGCACCCCAAAACCCATATCCATCCTGAACCCTAAAATTACCCCACCCCACCTAAAACTCATACCCTCCCTGAACCCTAAAATTACACCCCTGTCACCCCAAAACCCATACCCACCTGAACCCTAAAATTACCCCCTAGCACCCCAAAACCCATACCCACCCTGAACACTAAAATTATACTCTGCCCCCCCATAACTCATATCCGCCCTGAACCTTAAATTACCCCCCTGGCACCCATAACCCATACCCACCCTGACCTCTAAAATTGTCCCCCTGGCACCCCAAAACCCATACCAACCCTGAACCCTAAATTACCCCCCTGGCACCCATAACCCATACCCACCCTGACCCCTAAAATGTCCCCCTTGCACCCCAAAACCCGTACCCGCACTGAACTCTAAAATTACCCCCTGGGACCCTAAAACCCATACCCACCCTGAACCCTAAAATTATCCCCCTGGCACCCCAATCCCTAACCCACCGTGAACCTTAAAAGTACTCCCTGGCACCTTAAAACCCACACCAACCCTGATCCCTAAAGTTACCCCCTGGCACCCCAAAGCTGAACACTACATTCTGATTGAGTATCGTGCCGCCTCCCTGCTCAGGGAGGATCTGCTGGTCCGGATCGGCTCACCCTGGTCCGGTTCCGCTCGCCCTTCTCTGGAGCTGTTCTGCCTGCCCTGTCCCTCTTCCGGACCCACCGAGCCTGCCTCCGTGCACACTACCTGGACCTTCTCTGTCTGGCCTGGTTCTTTCTCCTTTGGACCCGCTGTCTTCACTGGCGGAGTTAGGACACAGGTCTCACTTCTCTGAAGTTGCTCTAACCCTCGATGAGAAAGACTCGGAAGGGCTGTATGATCATTTCTACTCATGGATACATCTTACATATGCCTGCTCGTTGTCCCTCCTCCCTGCTCTGGACTACAGTGGTGACTACACATGGACTCAGCCCCTCTACTTTTAGCATCTACGCTTCCTAGCCCATCTGGATATTCCCCTCTGTACTGACTTATGTCTAACACTTCATTTACATTCGTTTTCTGTTTGTGTTATCTTTCTTGATAAATGCAACTTATTAAATCAAAAATCATCCATTGATGTCCACCATTTTATGTTAGAGCGGTGTCTCCCTTAAAATATACTCTTTTATTCAAATGTTACTTTTCTTTCTGCTTAGTAATTTACTTAACAACAACTGTTCTAGTCAGTCCATCACTATAATCCAATAATTATTTGAAAATACTTTGCCTCAATCTTGTTATTGTGTCAGAGCGCGCTATAAAGTCTGAGGTCTCCTGGTGCTTCTGACTAAAGACTAAATTATAAGATGGAGGGGGGGGGCAGAGAGTACTCAGAAGGATCTAGAAAAGAGCAGAGTCTGCAGGTGGTGTCTAGATGTGACGTGCGATGAGATGCACACGAGTTCACCTAGAAGAGAGTGCCAAAGGGACGGTGCAGGAAAATGAAGCCCGCGTCTTGTCCTACTGAGCCCTGAGACGCAGAGGAGCTTCAGACTAGAACAGAGAGTGCAAGCTAGAGAGGAACAGTGGCTGGAGCACCATGTGTAATGCATAGTGGCATGGGCGTCCGCAGGGGGCAGGGCCGGCTTTAGCGCTAGTGGCATCCAGTGCGACAATGTTATTTCGCGCCCCCAATGACCACCTCCACCACGGATTCTATCACTAGCACCCTTTAACAGTGACCAAGTCTACATAACCCCTCTCTCTCAGATGCATTGAATTCGTTATATAGCGCTACTCATACCATTAAAGTATGTCAGAGCACTTTGCATCACACACACATTACACAGACAATCAATCATACATGTGTAAATCAGGGATGTATGACATTACAACGCATGCTTTTACCACGCATGCCTTTACAATGCTGTTTTACAACGCATGCCTTTACAACGCATAGTGCTTTGGGGCGCTGGATAGTGAATAGTTTAATTTACTATTCCAACTCCAGTCCCCGTGGATAGTAGGGAAGGTGTTGGATAGTAAATTAAACCTATTCCCTATCCTAGAGCGCCCCCCAGCGCAATGCGTTGTAATGGTTTGCGTTGTAAAAGTTGCGTCGTAAAGGCACTGCGTGATAAAAGTTGCGTTGTAAAGGATGTTTCCCGTAAATCAGTGTATAGGAAATGTTATATAAGCCACAGGACTAAAAGTGTAGGAGTCCTATGTCATCCATAGTGGTAGGCAGTATAGTTTAGGAGTGCTTGGTGTGGAAAAGCACAAACTCAGAGTCGAAAAAGAAGCAGCATAGTTGGGAGTTTTCCTTAATAATAAGAATCAATTTCTACCCAAATTAAACATTTTTGCAACATTAATCAATGTTCTGTACTTAGCAGAGTGTATGCACTTCTATGATGAAAGTTAATACCTCACTATTCTATATTAGGACTTTAAGTTATAAATTGCAAGTAACAAATGGATGGCTCTTTTAAAAGCAGTAACCTGCTGATCTATTTACATTAAATGCACTCTAATCTACTTGGCACACGTTCTTTGCAGTAGGCATATTAACCCTCTGTGCTACCTTCAAATAAGTCGAAATTAAACCTCAACTACACAAAACTCTGATCTCTGGCCAGGAAAAACATTAATCACAGGAGTTATCTTGACACTTTTGTGAGTCCCCTTTAATTGTAGGAGAAAAGGAACGCTCAGTAATGCTTTTAACATCATAATTAATTTGTAAACACGGCACCCCCAGGAAGCCAGCACTGGTGCGATGGCACTGGCCGCATGCCCTAGAGCCAACTCTGGCAGGGGGGCAAGGACGGGTGAATCTTGCCATGTGACACCACAAAAATATTTTTGGTACATCTATCCATAGGTTATTAATTGTGAAGGGTGTGAGTCCTTCACAAGTAAATAAGTCCACAACTTTTTCTTTAGTTGGAACAATGTACCCCATTGTAGCACTTGACTCTCTCAGTGTAATTGTATTTGCATTTATATAGCACTTACTACTGCTGACGAGGCATTGAAACCGAGAAGCAGGCTGCTCTGGAAACCCAAGATTAGTAGTTAGTCTTGTATTCTTGGTTATTGTTTGCTATTGGGATTAGTCTTAAGTGCCCAAGCAAACAATTTCATGCATTCACTCAAGTTTCTTTGCGATGGATTAAATTAATGGAAGTTATTTGGGATCATTAATAGGGTGTGTATGGAACATGCACGTTAGGCGGGATTAATAGATGATCTAGAGAAGGTTAGATTACAGGGGTATAACTTTCAGAGGAGGAGAGGTTGTGATCTTGTAAACGAGTTGTGAGTAGTTTGCAGAAATAGAATAATAGAGTTTATGAAAAAAATGCATTTGAGAGAATATTTTGTGCTCAGAGAGAAGAGACATGCAGAGCATGGAAGGGAAAGAGTTCGCAAAAGAGGCGATAAGAATACGTTTTGAGTAAAGGTCAGTTTTTCATGCCAGATTTTAGGGATGTAGTGGGTATTTTTGAGAAGGCATGCAATTGGAGGATGCAAGAATTTAGAAAAGTAGAAGCAAACATTATTTGCATGTGAAGTTAGTGCTATATTAGGTATTTCTAATTGGCACTAGTATCAGGCAGTCTGTCCACTACTAAACTACTAATAGACCAACACTCCAGCCAGGTCAGCTGATGAGCTCAAGGGTTGGAATGAAAAGTAATGGCTGGATGCATGTGTGGCGAATATTGAGAGCTTAGGCTGTGCTCAAAGGAAGCAATCAGCTCAAAATCAGCAGTGTAGGAGAATACATGGGTAACAAATGCACATATTGAAAATGTTGGTGCAAATGTCTTCTGATGTTCATCTTAAAGTTTGGCTCTCAGTATTATTTGCAAAGTGTGATCCATTTGGATGCGTCTGGTTTGGCATGGTAAAAGTACAAGATATAGGGCGAATACAGCTTCCCCGGACTGTGGAAATTTGATACTTGCACTTCTGTGGCTGAAGGTTAGAGATATAGATTTTGAGGTGTGAGAGATGATAATCGGATTCCCTTTAGAAAAAAATGAATCAAGGTATTATTAGCAAGGTGCTGCTGATTAGACTTTCTGCAGCACCACCCTTTGGTTAATGGTAGAGGTGGAGTTGTGGAATCTGTTGTCCTGGGTGAGGGGTACCCTTCATCTTACACAACAAAAGGCCCATTCCATTGTTTTTCTTGATCACACTTTCAGTGCAGGAACATTGCACCTGTTTCTGCCACTTTTTTGGGTGCTCCAGGCCAAAGACCACTCTGCTGTGAGGAAAATCACTACACAAAGACTCTGGTTAGCAGCCTAGAAGGACATTTGAAAGGAGGACCACATTCACCATTGTAGTACTGGGTTGCCTTTAAGGAAATGAACTAGCATTTTGTTATTTTGACACTCTTTATTTGCACATTCCTGTGGCATACGTATTTCCCAATAACAAAAGTCGCTGCTGAATCTCTGTTCTCGACAAGCAGGGCCTACACTTGTCGATGAACCACAGTGCGTTTCTCCCTCTTTGGACCATAGAAACTTTTTGCCCAGTGGTCGAAGGGTGGATTTCCTCCACATACAGCGCCTCTTGGAGTTCTTCAGGGAGTTGTCCATGGCAGCTGCGACATAGGGCACTGGGATAACTCCTGAGTCTTCACCATAACTATGTCGCTTTATTCACAAAGAAGAAGATCCTGTGTGCCGCAGTGTCTTTGTGTACCCCGAAAGGAAGTGTGCATGTGCTAAGATTGTGAAATACTGTGCACTAGGACTTTGATAATTTGTGAATTTGGCTCATAATGCTGTACCATCACTTTTGCAATGTGCACCACAAATGTAATATTGAATGTGTTGAAAATGTAGCACTGTGAGAACCAGGATTGTGGTGGTGTGATAATGAGCGATTTAAAACTGTGATGTTGTACCCCAGAATTTGAACAGTGTGCACCACATAGGCCTGTGCAGCAGGACTGGGGCACTGTCCCACCATAACAGTGAACATCCAGATTGTGGAAGAGTGTGCGCAATAAGATCATGACAGTATGCTGAGTGGAGCAAGACTGTTATAGTGTGTGCACCATGGCTGTGAGACTGCTTCATCTGGCTTATTATACGGAGTACAGGACTTGGATGGCTTGTGCATTAAGAATGTTAAAGGGGCCGATTCACAGAACTAATCCGAGACAAAATCCTAAACTTACTACTTTTGGTATTCACAGAAGACATTTAGTTGTAGTAAATTTAGGATTTTGTCTTAAATTAGGATTTTGTCTTAAATTAAACGTATGTTAAACTTAAGTTTGTCTTAAGTTTTGGTCTTAAGGCAAAATCCTAATTTAAGACAAAATCCTAACTACTACTACTAAATGCCTTCAGTGAATACAAAAAGTAGTAAATTTAGGATTTTGTCTCAGATTAGTTTTGTGAATCGGCCCCAAAGTGTGTGCATTATGATTAAGGCTCAAAGTTTTCCATTTTTACAGATTTTTATAGAGACAGAAAACAATGTGTTTCCTGACTGTATTTACTTTAAAAAGCGGAATAATAGGCAAAATTGTGCTTCTTGTGGCTGACCCTCCATGCTGTTTTTTGTGATTTCCAGGAGAGCCGGGAGCCAAATTGATCGTGAACAAGGGATATGCTATCCCGAAACGCGTAGATTAGTGCCTGCCTGCTTGAGAAACTCCATGCTGTGAGGATTAAATAAAAAAGCACATAAGTGAAGACAAACGCGAGTTCGCCCCGTTTTTCTCCCAGCTGGGGGAATTGGTTGTGGATTGAAATGCAACGTGGTTCTGCCACGGGGATTTACGAACCGGCGAGAGAGCGCTGCAAATTCTGGCGAAAAGGAACCGAGGGGTACAGCGGCGGCCATCTTAGGGGAAGTACGGGACGCTCGGCGCCGCCATCTTTGTTGCCGCGCTAGTGTCTCACTCACAGGTATTTAGGGCGGGCAAATCAAGGGTTCTACCTTGACTAGATAGGGCGCGCTACTTAATATCGCAGCGCCTAAAGAGACCACGCTCGAGAAGTAGTATCGTGTTGGCTAGAGCAGCACCTTTTAAAATACCCGTTTTGTATTTTATAATTTTTTTGGTTATTCTCCCCTGGTTTTAACTTTGGCCTTTCCACTCACCTGCACGATAAAACTTGAAGAAAGCACCGCACTTTGCGGGTCCTTTTCCACCCCTTTTCACCGGCGGCCATCTTAGGGGAAGTACGGGACGCTCGGCGGCGCCATCTTTGTTGCCGCGCTAGTGTCTCACTCACAGGTATTTAGGGCGGGCAAATCAAGGGTTCTGCCTTGACTAGATAGGGCGCGCTACTTAATATCGCAGCGCCTAAAGAGACCACGCTCGAGAAGTAGTATCGTGTTGGCTAGAGCAGCACCTTTTAAAATACCCGTTTTGTATTTTATAATTTTTTTGGTTATTCTCCCCTGGTTTTAACTTTGGCCTTTCCACTCACCTGCACGATAAAACTTGAAGAAAGCACCGCACTTTGCGGGTCCTTTTCCACCCCTTTTCACCGGCGGCCATCTTAGGGGAAGTACGGGACGCTCGGCGGCGCCATCTTTGTTGCCGCGCTAGTGTCTCACTCACAGGTATTTAGGGCGGCCATGCCGACGCGCAGCGTTCACGCGCTGCGTGAGCACGCCGGAGTCATGCCAGAGTCCAGCCCGTCTGCGCCCATCCGCGCACGGTCGGGCGCGGGGGCCCGGATCCCTGGTCGGCGGAGTATTTTTTCATCGGAAGAACTATATCAATTAGATAAGGGAGGTCAGTCTCTGGACCCAGCCGTTATAGCCGTACTGGACGATATGTCCATCTTAAAATCATCTATAGGGAGACCCGCACCTCAGCCGTGCTCTTTAAAACTGACCTGCCTAAATACACGGTCTTTGCACAGACACAACCTGGAGATTTTTACCCTGCTCCAAGAAGAAGATATTGATGTCTTAACCCTCTCGGAGACCTGGCTCGGGGATAGCTCACTACCAGATATTATAGCAGCCGTCCCGAGTGAGTATGACATAGTATGGCACAATCGTGCTGATAATGCCCGAGGGGGGGAGTAGCAATTATATTTAAGAAATCTTTAATAGTCACTAAAATACTGGCAGAAACTGTGGATCTAGCTGACACACTTGCAGTAAAGATTATGTTTGATAATCTGTGTCTGGTGATCCTTACAGTGTACCGCCCACCTAATTCTAACCCAGGTTTTAATGATTTATTCATGGCTACTATATCCGATATTTGTTCCCGATATAAAAACGTAATAGTAACCGGAGATTTTAATCTACACTGGGACAAGGAAGTAAAGGCACCAGCCGCTCGCCTTCTGGAGACTACTATGTCCTCATTGGGCTTCCGACAGCTGGTAGAAACCCCCACACACATAAAAGGACACATCCTTGATCTTATCTGGACGCTAGGTCCCAAAGTAGCTCTTTTGAGGGTTTCACCGTGCATTTGGTCGGATCATCACTTAATTTATTGTGATGTGCCTATCAATGCAAAGCTGATGCAATTGCCACCTAAAATGAAGAAGGTCCGTCAATGGAAGAAAGTTGATTTACAAACTTTGACTTCTACCCTTTCGGAACACCCAATTGCCCCTAATACTGACCTCGACCATGAGTATAGGGACATTGTGGGTAATTTGATCAGAGCGATTGAGCAGATTGCACCAGAAAGGCAACAAAGAGTTAAAGGAGTTGGAAAGGGAGCCCCATGGTTTACATCCGACCTAAGGGAGCATAAAAAGAAGCTCCAAAATGCAGAAAGAAACTGGCGGATGAAAAAAGATGAGGAAGGTCGAGAGCAATATAAAAACCTGCTCAACATCTATAAAAGGCTCATCCTGGACACTAAAGCTAAATATTATGAGAGTCGTATAAAGCAAGCTGAAAATGTCCAGAAGGAAACCTTTAAAATACTAACTGAATTGAGCAAAAAAACTGAAAACATGGAAGTAACAATCAGCTGCGACACCTTCCAAAGCTACTTTCTAGAGAAGGTAAAGACTATCCTGCAGGAAATTAGGAATGGTACCGTGACTGGACCCATCAAGTCACAGGTTTCCCAGACTCCCGTGGAAATTCATATCTCAAATTTCCCATTGATTGATGCGATGACTCTCGAGCAACTCATGAGCAAAGTTAAATCTGGTTCCCCGGCGGACCCCTGCCCCCCTAGTGTCTTTCGTTTAGCACGCCCTATCTTGGAAGACCATATCCTCTCTCTTTTGAACAATTCATTAGACACAGGGCGGTTACCAGTTAGCTTTAAAGAAGCCCGAGTGAAGCCGCTAATAAAGAAATCAGGAGCTGACCCTAAGAATTTGAAGAATTATAGGACTATCTCTCAACTCCCGTTCTTGTCAAAAATCCTTGAACAACATGTGCTGAAGGCCCTGGCCTCGTTCCTGGAGTCGCACCACTCTCTCCATGAACTGCAGGCGGGGTTTCGTGCACACCACAGCACCGAGTTGGTGATGCTCTCGGTGCTGGACGAGCTTAGAGGGATGGCTGACAGTAAGATGCCGAGCGCCCTGATACTTTTAAATCTATCGGCGGCGTTCGATACTGTCAGCCATACCCTGCTCCTGGATAGATTGGCTAGTTTCGGGATTCGAGATATAGCCTACCGGTGGCTGGAATCCTTCTTGTCAGGGAGGACACAGAGGATTCAGTTGGGGGATAAGGTATCAGAGGTGGGGAACTTGACATGCGGGGTCCCTCAAGGCTCCGCGTTGTCCCCACTCCTATTCAATCTATATCTGCAACCACTGATAAACTCCCTGGCAAAGATGGGTTGTCGCGTATTCAATTACGCTGACGACACCCAGTTATTACTGAGCCTAGAGAACACAGCACTGGTGCAGAACTATGCGCAGGATGTTCTTAGATTTACAGTGAGTTGGATGACTATGAATCTTTTGAAGATTAATCCTGAGAAAACAGAGGTTCTATTAGTATCATCTACATGTTCCCCATGGAATGACTTGTACTGGCCCCAGGAACTAGGTCCAACTTCCATACCAGTGGATAAGGTGAAAAGCCTGGGTATCAAGATTGACAGTGAACTGTCAATGGGTAGTCAGATTTCCTCCATAGTAGGCACCTGCACTGGTCTAATTAGACAGTTGCGTAAATTAGTCCCTCTTCTTTCCCGGTCCATGCTTCGTACTGTAGTTTCTGCTACAATAATTTGGAGGCTGGACTACGGAAACGCGCTCTACTTAGGCCTTCCAAAAATTCTGATTAACAGATTGCAGGTGGTTCTAAACGACGCCGCAAGACTTATTTTCAGGCTTCCAAGACGATCTCATGCCTCTCCACTGTTGCAGAACCTCCACTGGCTGCCTATTGGGCAAAGGTCTGTTTTCAAAAGTTTATGTATAGCCCATAAGGCAATCTATGGGCAAGCACCCGCCTATATAAAGGAACGGTTGGAGGTATACAAACCGGAACGAAGACTAAGGTCTTCAGACGCACAGCTGCTGGTGTGCCCCCGGTTTAGACTGGCCACAAAAGGTGGGAGATCTTTTTCTGTCTTGATACCCAAAATCTGGAACAAACTACCTGAGCCCCTCCGTAAAGAAGGTAATCTCCTTCGCTTTAGAAAAATCCTAAAAACAATCTTATTTAGGGAGGCGTGGAGCTCAGTCTAAATATCAAGGTATTCTCCTCTTCCTGTTAAATAAGTAGTTGTGTCCTTCGGTCATAAGCGCCTTGAGACCTGCCGGTGAGTTGGCGCTATAAAAGCCGGAAATAACAATAACAACAGCGTTGGAAAGGGCAGTTGCAGCAGCAGGACATAGGCTCTGCAGACAGCCACCATATACATTTAAAAGGTAAAAGAACCGTGCCAGCAAAGTAGTCCCTTGTGGACGTGTCTGCGTTCTGCTGTGGGCGTGTGCTGGGGGCGTGACAAATGCTGGGGGCGTGTGGTACGTTCCACCCTTCATGCCATGTGAGTCGTAATTGCGCCTCATCAAGGGGTACGATGGGGGCGTGACACGCTGGGGCCATGACAAACGCTGTGGGCGTGTTTCTGTGCTGTGGGCGTGTGTCCGCCCTTCATGCCATGTGAAGCGCCAATTACGCAATTGCGCTCCTTCAAGGGGCACGCTGGGGGCGTTTGCTACGTTCCTCACTTCATGCCATCTGGGTCGTACATTAATCAGATCGTCTGCTGTGGCTGTGTGCTGGGGGCGTCACAAAGGCGTTCACCTCGAAGCGTGGTAAGTAACCATTCGCAAGACTCCCTTGGGGGACTTCCCATTGTCTCACACATACTGGGGGTGCCGAATGCAGTGTGTGCCTTGGCCTGGGTGCGTCTGAAAGGGCCGAACGCAGTGTGTGGCTTGGCCTGGGTGCGTCTAAAAAGCACTTGGGCCAAAGAGCGTCAGTGTGGGTCATAAAACAATAAGAACAGCGGGAAACAATCATTCAAGACTCACACAATTCTAATTATTGGACGGTCGCCGCTGGCCCTCAAGCGGGGGCACACTCGACTGAGCGTGTCTGCGGGGACAATTACTGCATCCTCTTATGTGCGCTGTTACTGAACTATCACATTAAACCAAATTACACGCGCCTGCTAACATCAGCCAGGGCTGTAGCCGGGCTCAGGCGGCGGATCACTACACTAATTACATGCGCCTGCTAACATGAACCAGGGCTGCAGCTGGGCCTCAAGCGGGGGGACACGCGCCTGCTAACATCAACCAGGGCTGCAACGGGGCCTCAAGCGGGGGAACAGACGAATGACCGTATCTGAATACACACATTACATGCATTCTATTTCATACCCGGACAACGTCGGGACGGGCTGCTAGTGTGTATTATAATGCTGATATTTACCTGTCGTTGTAGTGTTTCGCTGTATTTGGCTGCCTAATTTGCTAAAATGCGGCTAGCAGAAAAGTATGAGTGCATGTTTATCAGTTAAATAAATGTGGAAATATACCATTTTATGACTCCTTTTATTTGCAAATAAAAATAAATGCCAATAAGATGCCAAAAAGTAAATATGGATAAATACAGATGGAAATGTTAAAAAAATAAATACCATAAAACCGGAAGCCCTAATTGTGATTGAGATAGTGGGCGCATCAGTATTGCTGAAGTCTGAACAACCGGGTTCTGACATTGTGGGCACCAGGATTGTTATGGTGCATCATGAACATGAACCACGTGTGCATCTTTATACCCCCTTACTCTGACAGTGTATTAATGCTTAAGGGTTGTGATATTGTATGTACCACAGTTGTGAAGTAAGTTGTTTAAAGTAAGACTAAGGCGCAGTGCGTACTATGATTTTGATACTGCATGCACCAAGTTGTGACAGTATATACACAAGACAATTTATGTGGTTCTCACTAAAACTGTGAAAGTTTATTCGATCAAGATTGTGATACTGTGTGTACCAAATGAGTGAAATTTTGTACAGTAAAGAAGTTATGAAAGCTCAGAGCACAGTTTGGTGTTAAAAAGAACTGAACGCTAAACCGTGACACTCGTCTCACTGGTGACAACCATGCACCAAGCGAAGCAGAATAGGCCAAGGCAGACTCAGGGGAGATGCTGTGGGCTAATACACCCAGCTCGCTGGTATACAACAACAACACCTCAATAAATCATAGTTCAGTCAGTGCTTTTCCTTTTTAGGTCTCGCTTAGGCAGCGCTTGCGCCGTCTCTTTGAGACTTGCTGTATGTAGGTATGAACTTTAAGCTCTGCAATTTTACGCCCGTCTTTTTATTTGGCTCCTATTGCTTTCGTTTATAAATGGTGGCTTTGATTTGTGAATAGGTTTAGTAGTCCCTCCTTAGTACCTCCCTCTCTTCTGTGGTTACCTCCCATGAGGACAGCCCCTTTTACATGTGTTGTTAGTATGTTTTATTTACAGTTTCTCCTAGCTGCTGTTGCAGCGACAACACGCTCTCCCGCTCTTTATTTCTGCAACACATCAGTATTTATAGCTCGATATTAAATATTGAATGTTTATATTAATTTTAATGCAAAAGTCGAACATCTAGAAAAATCACATTCTTATTACAAAAGTTGTTTAACCTTTCTGTAATTATCTGGCATACATTTCTTCTTAACTGTTCTTGAATTCCTAAAACATCAACTGAAACGAATAGTAAATGATCCCACTTTAAGATGGCTGACCTATTCCTTTCCAAAACGGCCTTGGCTTTAAACTGATGGCTTTCACCCTTTCCAGTCGTCCACAGCCCGCTATTTACCGCAGCCACCATTTTACCAATGACCCAGCAACACACAGCCCAATCTACTTCTGCGTAGTGCAGCCACAGACAGGCAGCTCTGGCTATAAATAGCCTGATTCAGAATCAGATCACTGCCTGATACCTGCTTCGTTGACCTCAGGACAAGTCATTAAGATCCCTGCCAGGAACCATTTTTGGAGAGACTGTAGGCCAGCAGATACTGGGGCATACAGCTCTCTGTCTGCAGTCATCCTCTTCTTTAAGTCCAACCAGCACTGGAGATCCACTTCACCTCACCCCCCCTGGACAATCACTCCTCTTTAGAGTTGGAAGGCTCCTTCACTCTCTCAGCAACCAAACTGATTTCTAGGCACTTCAGGACAGGCATACCGCTCTTCCATCAAGGGGTCAGCCTCAGGTGATGTCCATTCACCTGTGGAAGATTGGCTCTCAGGCAGGCACCACCCCTGGCTATGCAGCAGCCCCCTAATTACTCTGCGGAGCACTCCCTTCCTTGGCTATAGAGGAGTTTGAACTGGAACAACCAGTGGTGCAGTGGAGTCCCACTTTTATACAGCAAAAGCAAGGCATGACCTATGTCTACTCTGCACTTTCAGAACCGGTTTGGGATGATTCTACTTTCAAGTGTCCTTTCTAGACTACTCCCTTTGCGTAGTTTTGCTTCTGACAACAGAGTTGTCTCCTGCCTTGTGCATCCACAACAGAGGCACAAGGAGGTGTGCGTTGTCTGCACCTGGTTGTCATCAGGCAACTGACAGCATAATCAGAGAAAGACAAAATATTGGCCTCACCTAATGGGTCCTGTACACCTTGCACAACAGATTCTGCAGTCCCACCCTTCACCCCTTTCATCAACCAACTGGCAGTTCAGAAAGACTAATCAGCTGATCCATGCTCAACAAAAGGCTTTATTAAATGTCTAAAGAAGCCTTGTAGACTCTTCCTTGACTTACATATTAGGTCTCCTCCCTCCAACTTCGAGCATGTCAGCAATACAATTCCACTTTGTTGGAAAAGAACCTCATTTACATCTTTTGCAAAAGGCCAGGCAAGGGTGTCCAAAATGGATCTTTCAGGCCTCCGTTACTTTGGCTCACCCACACATGGCATTCTCTACCCCGCAGGCTATATACACAACCATGCACAACATGCACGTGGGATGTTAGTGTTAGGATTTGGGTAAGTGCATAGAAGCAAAACTTCATCTGAGTGGACCTGAATGCCTCTGCTGTAGTGACACAGACACGAAGGTCTGGTCATACATAAATATGTATGCACAAAACAGAAAACACAGTACTCTACCACCAGTGCTGTATGTATTAAATCCATGACAGGGTAGTGGCCCACTACCTATGAAATAAGGGCACACCGAGGGAGTCCTTCTGGGTAACAGGACAGTTCCAGGAGCTCTTTCAAGTCAAGGGGCAGGTCTAGGCCTTTGAACATGCTCTAGATTAGCGTGACCAAACCAAAATAAAAAAACAGGGTTCCGGATATTTGCACTGAGGGCAGGAGTACACGACTGCACACTTCATCCCAACTGAGGTATTATCTTTGGTAAAAATAGACAAAAAAAATCAAAGATTTGTATGTTAAATATTTTATTTGTTTAAGGTTTTTTTTGTGATCTGACAATCCAAAGAATATATAAGGAGAAGTACCTGTCAATAGGCAGGAAAGACAAGCCATCACGTTTTACCCCTTTGAGTAAACAGTCGCTTCTCGAGGGTTAAAAAGTCTAATATTTAGAGTCCATAATTAATCAAAAAGAAACGCGAGATTTGGAAATGGAAAAAAGAAGAGTGACAAAAGGAAAAGTAGTGAGAAACAAAATTAGCCAATTTAAATATAACTGTAAAAACATAAGTATTAAACACGATCACTACTCAAATTCACGTTGGTAATTTGATCCTACCATTCTTCGGTTCATTCTATTATTTCTAACTTCATGTTAAACTAAAATGAATCAAGTAACCCCCCTTAAATGAACCATAGTAGGCTACAGCACACCCTCACATGAGTTCTGCAACTCAGGGGCTGGAACGAGAAAGTATTTTTGGGCAGATTAGTCAGTACAAAAATATACGTGCATAATACACCACTCACTTCTCCTCTTCTTTTGTTGTTTTCGCACCCTTTTCCCACTCTCTGCCTTAAACTTGTTCCCTTCACTCTCTTCTTCTCTGCCAGTTACTTGTTCTCTCCATTTTCTGCCCGTCTCTCCTCCATCTTCTCTCTCATCTCTTCGCCATCTCCCGACTTTCTCTTCGTTTATCCCACTTTTCAGTTTCTCCACTTCTCTAGTCTTCTTTCTCCCTCCTGTTTTCTTCTCCTCTCTTTCATTTCATCCCTCTTTTTGTTTCTCTCCTACCCGACTCATATCCTTTCTCTTGCCTCACGTTCTCCTGTCTTCTTCCTCCTTTCTTTCTATCTCTTCCCCTCCTGTGTGTGCCTTTTCATCTTTCTCCTCCAATCATACCCCTGTCCTTTGGTCTCTACGCTCCGCTCCATCCCTCCTACGTTCATCTCCCACCGTGCGCCTTTCCCTTGCTCCTTTCTCTGTCTTTATCTTCCCCACACCAAGCCCTCGTTTGTATTTTTTCTTTCTCTCCATCTCCTACTCATTCCTTCTAATCTCTCCCCTCTAAAGCTCTTCCTCCTTTTTATCCCTCTCTCTCTTCCCCCCTCACTGACGCTGAATTTATTTCATATAAGGTGATTTGGCCTCTTGTAATGTGAAAAGCTCTCTGTTACATAGTGCCACGTATATATGACCTGTTATGCTAGTCCTGGCTTTTTAACCAACATCTCGTTGCATTAATGGACTTGCACACTCACTTTTCCAATCAGGAGTTAGAGTTACAAAGCTCAGTGCTCAAAGTGATGCGGGTTAACTTGCCATGCTCAGGTTGGCTGAAGGCATGACACAGCGCCTTGGCAGCCATGCGTGGATCAAAGCAGCTCTGCTTGTGCATGTCTGTGCGTGTGATGGTGTGTGCACGCTGGATTTGTTATTCTCTGGCGGCCGCTGTCCTGGATATTGACTTTAACTGCCAGATGCCTGACCTTAGGATGGCCACCAGTGTACAGTACAGTCCCCTGCCTAACCCCAAGATGGCTTCCATAGTGGGCCCCTACACGATGTTTTACTTCCCTGGGACAACAATTGGACATTGACCTGACCTTGAACCTATCCCCTAACCTGCCTAAACATTAGGACTTGGAACCTGCGGAACTTACCCCAGACTGTGGAGACCTAGCGATTTGGCTGATGCCTGGTGGAGCTACCATATAGCTAAAGAGGAGATGGGTTGTGGACTCCCCCCCCCCCCCTGCCGTCACCTACCCAGCCGACCCTTGGGCAGATTTTCCCCTCGTCTCTACATCCTATCTTCCTCCTACCCCTTTACCCTATCCCCTTACCCTTCCTTGCTCCATTCACCTTGTCACCTATGTTCTTTAAATGCTTTTCTTGATACCTATGTAACATTTAACGTATGTAAATTGCAACATTATTGTTCCTCATGTAAAGCGCTCTGAATCCTTCGGGTCTAGCCAGCGCTATATAATAACTCATTAATTAAATGTGTTCCCATTTAGTACTCTTTCTCTCTTTGTCTACCTCCCTAGCTCCTATCCCCTCTCCCCTGATTCTCTCACCTTGCTTGCTAGTCTGCCTAGCCCCCTGTCCTTTGTGCCCTTTGACTAAGCACTCCTTCTCCCCTTGTTGGGGAAAGATCCAATATTTATACTCTGGAGTCTCAGCGAACCCGCTGAGAGAGTCCACTGCGCCAAGGGAGCCACTCATAGCTGAGGTATGGTATGGCACCCCTTGCCAAAGCACTCCTGTGGGAGAGCAGGGCGGATATACAGACGTGGAGGCTGAATATATTGACGAACAGGGGTTTCTTTATTTTCAGTTGGCACAGATTTAGGTTTTACTACAGGGTCAGGAGTCTCTTCCTCTATGGGGGTCTTCTCGCTTCCTGAAGGGTTGGCTGAGGAGGCCAGCGTTGTTCCTCCCTCTTCGGTTGGAAGACTGTGATCTTGGGGCGTTGATGTGTCCGTGGCGTAGGTTTCACCCGGAGGCTCACCAAGAGGAGAGAAAAATGGAGCCTGTCCGTTTTCTGGGCCAAGAGTATATAACCATCACCTACACCCGGTAGTGCTCAGAGGTATTGAAAGGATGGTGATTGGGGATACAGATAAGGTAGCAATATAAAGGGGTATGAATCTACAGAAAGATATCCAGGGAACTGAGTGAGGTCTAAAGACAGATTGGTGTGGCTAATTACAATGTGGGGTATCAGAGACATAAATCACGAGCTTAAACAGTGGGTTTTCCTGATTATTCCTTCCACCACCCTCCATAGATACCTATTCCTCCCACCACCCTCGACAGAACCCTATTCCTCCCACCACCCTCGACAGAACCCTATTCCTCCCACCACCCTCGACAGAACCCCAGGTGCGGTGTCACTCACCGGCCCCGCCGCAACTCTCCGGAGTCGCGGCTCGCTCTCCAGCCTCTTCCGGGGATACCACCACTCCTCATTCCAGGGGGTCGTAGGTCTCCCCCGCTTCCTCGCTGGTTGGAACGCTGTCTTGGCTCCCGGCGTTCTGCTCCGTCTCCCGGCTCCAGAACTCGGCGTCCTACTTCGCGCGATGTTCCTCCTCTGTCCTTGCCTCCGCCTTCCCACTGGTCCAAGACGCTTCTTCTTTGATTGCGTCTGTTTTTACTGGTGCCTCACTTCTTCTTCCGGGTTCAGCTCCTCCCTTTGTTTCCGGACTCCGCTGCGGAGAAACAGGAGAGGTGGTTGTCTTTTTCCGTTCCCCCAGCTGGGGTCGATTTTGCCGCCGTCCTGTGCATGCGGTGATTTCTGGGCGATGTAGTTCGGGGATAAGGGTTCTCCCGAGGGCCCCCTCTCACAACTCCCTCTCCCCATTTTGGGGAAGAATCCAGTATGTAGGCCTTGGAGTCTTAGAGACCCCTCTGAGAGAGTCCACTGCGTAAAGGCAGCCTCCCGCAACAGAGATAGGGAAGTGATACCACTTCCCCTGGGATCACAGCTTACTGGACTTTGGACGTTGCTTTGACTCGTCTACCGGTTTGTGTCCCCGTCGCCCTTCCCCTCCTCTTTCCATGCGGTGTCCTTCACCCTCCCCTCCTCTTTCCCGCCTTCATTATCCGTCTACTTCCCCAGCTACTTCCCCCCTCCCCTGAATCTTTCCCCTTGCCTGCTTTTACCCTTACGTATTTGTGCTTATTGTTTATCTCGACCTCACAAGTAACTATGTTGCCATGCTCTAATAACCGTGTAACCTTTGTAACGATGTAACCTGTAACTATGATCTGATGCTCATGTAAAGCACTCTGATACCTCCAGGTCTAGCCAGCGCTATATAAAACCTTTAAAATAAAAAAAGAAATACATTTATTTAATGCGATTTTATATAGCGCGAACATTACCCGAAGGTGTCAGAGCGCTTTACAAAAAAAACAGTTGCGTTACATAAGGATTTTGGATTACATGAGTTACATAAGAGATGCAAACAGAAACAAATTGCAAATGTACACGTTGTAGAGTGACTCAAGGAAGAGATACAAACAGATAAACTCTAAAATCACATAGGAATGGTAGTAAGTACAAAGGTCTACTACATATACTAGTGTTTAGCGTTATATATATATATATACAAATAGTAAATTCACTCAGGATTACATTTTAACAGCGATTAGGCTTGGACAATTATATATTACATATTTACAGAGCAGAAAATTCTTGCTATCGTTCAGCCAGGTGTTCAGGAGGTGTTGCACTCAAGGGAGGTGGTCTTGGGTCTGGAGGGATCCCTGAGTTGGAGATGAGGGGATGTGATGACGTACTTCCCATTTGGTGGTGATGACGAGGCCATCTCTCAGGTCTGTATGTACACAGACTGATGGGGAGGGGTGGGGTTTGCACAGCCGGAAAGAGGCATTTGACACCTCCGCTCCGATGAATAAACTGAGCATCGGAGCATGTATGATCCAGGACATCTGCTTCTAAGCACTGCCATCAGACAAGAGGGCGAGACCATCGTCCGAGAGGGGAACAACATCGGTAGAAATCCTGATATCACGGAGAGTTGTCTGTGCCAGAACAGACCAATGTTCGCTACAGCACACACTGGTGTGTCAGTAAAAAAAACTGTGAATGGATGGTGTGTGCCTTTGTGCCTGTGACACTTGGGAGCAAACGAGTCACAAAACAGCATGAAGGAAGGAGGGGGCTTGCAGACCAGGGCATCTGCAGGGAATGGTGTCTCCTCTGGCAGGAAGCATTGTGTGATTCCAGACAAGCAGATTGATACATTCTTTGAATTGTGCAGAGATAAATTGTACCCCCAGGTGTTCATGGGGTGGGGAATAGGTTTCCTTGTGTTTCTCCCTTGTTTGATCCTGGGCTCTTCACCTGATCATATGAAAGGTGACCCTGGAGAGATTATTGACTTGTACACAGATATTTGTGCTGGGCCCAGCTGTTGTTGTGGTTTCCTACTGTTGCAAAATATATATGATTATCCATATATAAATGCATGTGTATGCACTTGAAGATATCATGCTTAGATAGATCACATTAACATGAGGCCTGGAACTCAAAAGGGCTTCCTATCTGACCTTGATTGGACAAACTTCAACAAGCTATTCTGTACCCCCTTAGAGATCACCTTGTTGTCCTAACTACATGATATTTCTTAATCTGGTTGTGCAAGTTGCTTACACAGTGCCGAGCCAGCCTTTCTGGTCTGCCCATATCTGGCTGTTTATAATTTGCATGGTGCAGACATTGCACATCCATGTTAGCCATATTTGGATTGGTGCCTTATTCCAGTCCCGCTGACATGGCATTTCAAACTGTTTATAGCACCTAGAAATTCGTCACTCTGGGAAGAAGCAGTCTGAGAGCCCCTAAGGCTGGAGACCTGACTTCTTCCTTGCTAATTAGCAATGATGCATGCTTTTGGTACCAATAAATACATTTCACTCTGTTTCTGAGCAAACCTGCTATGTCTGGTGAGTTTCATTAATTTACTCCTGGGAGGGTGCCAGTATTTCCCCATCTCCTACAACTGACAATCTGGTGTGTCAGGAGTCTGTGACCTCTTCCCACTAACTCTGGTCCTTGTGAACTCAATTCATTCTAAAACGGTTTCCAGGGTGCTGCATGACAAGGCTTACCTTTTTAAAACATACATAGATTTAGTACAGCCACAAAGCATGCAGGCTCATTTGGCTGAGAGCGGTGGCCAGTTTAACTTTGGGTGGAGTAGCAGGGACATGCTCACCGCTGAGACGAGGTAGGCCCTGAAGACCATGGGTGAAGACTTAAAGAAGATAAGTTGGGAGGGACTGAGTTGTCTTTCACTTAACTCCACAGTCTGGTGGTTGGCCAGTGTTAGCTCAGAACGAGGGCAGCATACTCTCATGCCTGTTCTGGGAGAAGTGCACTTGTGCACCGGTGCTGTCACACTAAATTCCAGAAGAGGGTCCGGTGAGCACACAATGATCTCAAACCCATAAAGCACCCGGTCACCTAACCTGCCCTGGTCAAGAAGCCATCCTCTAAAACATAGGTACTCGCAAGAATATTCCAAGGGCCATAAAGTATGATCGGTGGTGTAACCAAGGGCTGCATTGATGCCAGCAAGTTGTGGGTCAGATGGGTGAGGAGTGGAGGAGAAGGGGTAAGAGGAGCAAAACTCCTATATGGTGTGGACTACGTGTCCTGAAGTTAGTTTGATGGTTTTGTTGCATATTGCCCTCTTAAGTCTCTAGAAGACACATAGATTTGCCATAACTATGTTATATTTGAGTTGCCATGCCTCTATCTCACCCTGGAGTAAGCCTCCTCTGCTTGCTATTACTACCGATGGCAAGTCAAGTGTACAAAGGAAGTAACCTAATTATTGAATTGGAATTAAAGAGAGTCTTAAATCTCCTTATGACTTCATTCTTAGTGTTTAGAAATATGCTCAGTTAAGGTTGCGAATGCTGTAAAAAAATTATTGACAAAGACCTCCAAACAAGGTGTGCAATTCACTGAGACGTGCAGACATAAATACCCAATCCACACCACTAGACATGGGACAGTGGGAATGTTTTAGCTATGGCACTACAAGACATGACGTTTAGTCTCAGCTTTACCACTTTGCCAAAATATGCTGGTTGTGAACTTTGTAATAAAGGTCTTGGAAGGTTCCACAACACAGTGACATTTCTACGGTGAGAGATAGTAGTCATGAGTCTCCCCAAATGAAGCACTCACACCCCAGTCGCCGTGTAATGAGCAAGATGGAAACTATAGCACCAGAAGACATGGCTTTTATTAACCCCTAGCATGCGTCGGGTGGCCGGGGGCTGCCCAACGTCACAGTGGGCATGTGCGTCGGACGGCTGGGGACTGTCCGAACCGCGCACGTGTGGAATTCGTCCCCACCGCGGGGCAATTCCAGTCGCGTCCAAGGGGTTAATCCCCGTCCCCCCTTGAGACAGAAAAATTATGAACTCTTGGGTTATCAATTTTTGAACATATTTATCTGTTTCTTTTCTCACAGAGTTAGGAAGAACTTAAATAAAACTAAACTTTGGCAGTAAGTATGTGATAAGAAAACTGGACTGTGACCCTACAATCTTTGTAACCTAACAATCATTTGATGTTATCCATGGCAGAGAGAACACCCTGTCTCATAGTCGACTATCCAAAATATGGTGTAGTAGGATGAAAGTTATAGGCCTTGAAATATGGAGTCCTGCACTGTTGTGTTGGTATTCCGACTTCACAAAATTGTTAGATCATGGCAAAATCATGCCCTTCCAAAGCCTTGTTCCTTTAATTACTATTATATGATAGAGGAGGGTAAGCCACTGAAGGCTCAAGTCAAGCTCGAGCCAGATGCCTGGCTCTGACCCACCTCTGGATGCTCTAGTCCAAAACAAGTGAAGCCTTCATATGGCTTCTATCTGCGAACTTGCTCTAACCTCATGTGCCAAATATTAAAGACAAAGCATTTAGCTATTGATGTAAAATAAAGGATAATCTTTAGTAGCTGAATTGCACAAAGTGAATCTAGAAAACCTAGGATAAATCCTGCGCTCCTTGCTTCACCAAACTGTGTGATCCTAGGCAGTCATTTGATTTCAACTTGCCTGCTTTTTCTTCATTATTCCACGTGAGAGCACCATGAAATGCATGCGTTCAGGGTGTAGGTTGTAAAGAAACCTCGTGTTTGCCTTAAAGTTTATAATGTTTTCCATGTATAATAATAACCTAGAACAGGAGCAAAACCTCTCATTAGTATTAAATTAGATCTAGGTAATATATCCTACATAAATTCAAATAATACCATTGACCCAAAACAGAAGTTATTGGAAAAACATATTTGATCTAATGCGCCCTGACGAAGGAAGTTAGGACAAGATTCCTTTTCCGAAACGCGCGTTGGCGCTTCACTTTTGTTGTGCTGTGTTGTATATATTTTATATGTTGATATAATTTGTGAAGTTTCCTTATTGTGTTTAACTGTTTCTTCTGTTATTTGACCCATGTGTTGAGAGCCTGTGCGGTTGGTAAGACAGTGTGTTTGGATGAATATGTGTGGTTGTTCTGATTGGGCCTTTTGTGTGATGTTTTTCATGGGGGTTATTGTATATTTTATAAATATATGTGTATAGAATGTACATACAAAATTGGTACCACGAATATGATACATTGTAATTGGTATGTTCTTACTTATCAGAAAACTATTTGAATGAAAAAGAAACTATGTTTTTTCAATAACTTCTGTTTTGGGACAATGTTATTATTTGAATTTATGTAGGATATATTACCTAGATCTAATTTAATACTAGTGAGAGGTTTTGTTCTTGTTTTTGCTTTATTCCCTGCCTCCCTCTCCGAGTATTAGTCTTCAGGGACCCTCTGTTGTAATTTTGTAATAATAACCTAGGCCACATAGAGTTTGCACATGACTTACTCCTCTGAGTCACAAATGGTTTTGTCATCAGAGATGGCTGTAGAGCATTATTGTTTCAAAGTTCCTGTTTGAAAACTATCACTTCTAATAAATGCCACTCAAAACAGTGGTATATTCTGATGCACTACCATGAAATACTTTCACAGGTTGGAGAAATGCACTTTTTGAAAATACTTTATCATATTTTACATGTTTGCTGCATGATGAGGCCTTCATCATTGAAGCTGTTTCTAAAGATACATACTGCAGGACACCTACTGTTCTCTCTTTCTTTTTGTTTAACATGTTTATGAACATTAGTGCTGTTCACCAGGGCCACATGTAAAGGTCAGGAGGGCTGCAAGCAGGTCCCAAGTATCACAACAAGTAAACCCTCTGTAAATAGAGGGAGAGCCGGCTTGGGCATTGCTGAGCCAGGCACTGCTGGAGAAAAAGCTTAACACCCAGTTTTTATTTGCTCAGCTGTGCCAGTCCTGCCAAGTGGCGTGTTGCCTGACAATGTCATACAACATGGCACTTGGCAACAGTTAAAGAAATTGTATTAGTCTAATACTAGATGCGTGGTGCTTGGACAAGTTCCCTAACTTGTAATATGCAATTTCTAAGTGCAAATTTGCAAATGGCTAACCGACCTGCTTAAAGTGCTATTAAGAGCCGAAGTCTGAGGTGACGATTAATCCTTCATTTATAAGCATATATGTAACCTTGGGGCAGACCCCAAGGCAAAAACAAAAGGAGATTGGATCAGAGAGCTGAATATTCGTCTGAATCCTGATGACCTACCCTGGCATAAAATCTTTAACTCTCCACCTCCATTGCAGAAACTAGATTTATACTATAATAATAAAAATAAATATAAATCCATAAATAAATAAATCCATGTAGATTTCAAAGGGTCTCTGTTTACTAAGTTAAATCTACACCTGTAGATTTACTACAAGTAAATTTACTCTTACACTTTTGAGTAGCTTTACTACTTTTGGCTATTCACCATTTATGAATGTAAAAATACTCATAAGTGTAGAGTTACATGTTCACAGCCTCAGAAATATGGGTTGTGGTCAGTAATAATTTCAACATGATCATAATGTTACTGCTAGTAGTGACTTCAGGACGGTAGTTGGCATCCCACACACTCAGCAGAGACCTTAGCAGTCAGGGAGGAGTTCTTCCTATGGTAAAGTATAGGGAAAAGTTTAAAAAAAATGTTTTTTTATTAGAAAAATATTTTTATGTTACATTTCCAAGTTAATTTTATATATTAAGAGGAGCCTAGCTCGCGACCGAGATGGCCGCGCTTTAGCTCGGCTCCGTTCGCCCGCCTGTATTTTCACATTTATCCTGCTGTTATCCTGCCCCGGGAAGCCCTCTTTGCTGTGTGGTAGTGCTACGACGCCCTGCAGGCACTTACCTCTTGTTCCGGTTGTCCTGGCTGCTGTGGATCCGGTGCGGTGCCCCCGATCGTTTTGGGGAGTCGGAGGCGGACTGGCCTGGATCTTCTTGCTGGCTCCCAGGCCGGACGGAGCCTGCGGTGCTGCCCTTTGGGGCGCGGTGGAGGTGGTCTGAAGGCCGTTGTTCGTGTGGGCCGGAGGTCCTTCCTGGCTGATTCCCGTGGGGAGGAGGCCTTTGGTGGAGACGCTGCCTTCCATTGCCGGAGCTCCTCGTGTATCCGGCTTGCTCCCCCTTTGTTCTCCGGTCCGGCCATTTTGATTTTGCCGCCCGGACTCGGAGAACGGGACCGGCGGCGTTGGGTGGCCGGTGAGGTCCCTTTCTTCTGGTGGCCCCCCTTCCTGCCCGGGGTGCTCTGCCGCTGGTCGGCGCGACTATACTTGCCTTGCCGTCGCCCCGGCGGAGGTTGGCGGCCGCGCGGCCTTGTTGGGCTCTCAAATGGCGACCGACCCCAATTGTCTTGGCCGGGCCTGGACGAGCGCTGGAGGCCCGCCGCATGGCCCGGGTGACGAATACTGTAAAGGTTTTCCTACACTTAAGGAGGTCCTGGATGCCCTGCTCTCCTGGCGACTCTTGGTGGCCGCGCCTGTCATTACTTCGGAGATTGTTCCTCGCTACGGGCCTCCCGGGCCCCCACGGCCGGATGTGGCTTTGCCGTTGCGGGGTGCGGCTGGAATTATCCTGGCAGAATTGGCCCCGGCTACGACCGCGTCCGTAGGTGTGCGGAACTTGATGGTGCCTCCTCCTCCGGCTCTGTCTCCTTTGCCTCTGGCCCGGGAGCTGGATTTTGCTCGGCCTGACCCTCATGACTCTCCCGGTTCCTTTTTGCCGCCGCTGCCCGGCGATCTCTCCTGTGCTGGCCCAGATGGGTCGGTTTCTTTGGACATATCCTTGGACCTGTGCCTGCATCGTTTGCTACACTTCGTGACTTTCCTGGATCTTCCGTGTTGTACTTCACGTGTATTTTCTGGACTGCCGTTGGATTTTCCTGCTGTCTGCCTTCTGTTCTTCGTGGCCTGTTCCTCGCTGGATCGGACTGTTCCCACTTTGGACAAACAGGGACAGGGCTGATGTGCACTGGCATCTGCGTGCGGTAGTCTTGTACTGGTTTGGATGGTCAACGTGTCCTGGTATGGTTATGTGTGACTGTTTGGTGCTCTTGGACTGTAACCTGATAATCTTTGGCTTCCCGGGGTCTTGGACCTTCGACTCAGGCGGGTGGCCGGGTGCGTTTCCTCCTGTTTCCCGGCCCTCCCCCGTGTATGTGTATGTATGTGTTTCCCGTCCTGTGTTCCCTTCCCTTGCCCTTCCCGTTTTTGTCTTCTGTTTCCGACTTAACTTTGCTCCGCTATATTTCGGGTTCTAATTAGGGCGACAGGCACGCTGCGGGGGGGTAGGCCGTAGCCTTCTGCAGGGGTGCAGGGTGGGCTTAGGGGTGGGTGGGGGGGGTCTGTCTCTATTGGGGGGTCTTTTTCCCCCCTTATTTCTTCCTTTTTTTGTTCTATGGCTCTTGTGTATTCACCTTTTCGGGACTCTGTCTCCTCATGTGTCCCCCTGGGGAGTTTCTGTGGCGTTCGTATTCCGGTGTGTGTCTGATTGTGGCCCGCTGGTTATTTTGGTATCGACTTTTTGGTATATCACTTGCCGGGTCATGTTGTTCTGTCTTGTCTCCTGGGGGTGCGTGAATTGGTGGGAGTCCCTTCTTTTGTCCCCTTTTTCCCTCTTCCCCTTCCTCCTTTATGGGGGTCTCTTTATTTCCGTTGGGGTGCGTATCGTATTGTATTTTGCAATGGGGGCCTTTTTGGTTCTGTCTCCTCAATTTGGGTGGGGGCGGTGAAGGGTGAGCGCGGTTTGACCGATGCCATTGTAGCTTCTTTGTACTCCGATTATGTGTATATTCTTTGGTAGCTATGTTTGTATGTATGGCTTTTTGTTTCATCCTGTGTTCATAAAATGGCGGCTTGCCGCGGCCCCTCCCTTGTTGTTTCTTCCATGGCCCGTTATTCTTCTGTTCCCCCGCCCCGTATTAGAAAATTAACCTTTTGTTATCCTGTTTTTGCTGATTGCTCGATGGCCTTTGTGGTTTCTCCTGTGCTCCTGGTGTCATATCCTGTGAAGAACCTATTCTCCTTTGCTACGTTTTTTACCGTGTGGTGGCCAGCCCGTGGGGTTGTAGGCCCGTATTTGTGAGCTTTCTTTGTACAATAAAGGTTTTAAAAAAAAAATTTAAAAAAAAAATAATAATTATATATTAATTTTACATTTAAAACAATATAAAACATGTTGTAGCTTTGATTAATTCTCCTGAAGAAAGGTCCAGACCCTCCCCTGGTCAATTTTTCCACTACCTTCCACCAAAATGTAAACGCAAGGTTCAGGATTTGCCAGAACGGGGAATGTACTGAGCCATTTAATTTAGAAAGAGGAGTCCATCAAGGATGTATTATAGCCCCCATCTTATTTATCCTTTATAGAAATCACTTGTGTCCATACCTAACTTCTTGTGGTCAAGATGTTTCAGTGAGAGATAACCTCCAAATACTAGCATTATTATTCGCTGATGATGCGGTACTGATGGTGCGCATGCTCTTGAGCTTGTCCCATCTTTTACAAAGGGTTTCAGTATTTATAAGGGACCTTGATATGGATATACTCTAAATCTCATGTAATGGCCCCAACAAGTCCAGCATTAACTCCATTTATGTCAGCTCTAATTTTTCATCTTCGGTGGCCAGTTTCTCTTATCCGGTAATTATACTTGATACATGTTGTCACTGGCACTCAAATATATTTGCAAGAAAATGTAAATTCATCCAGTCAACTGGCACTCTTTTTAACCTGTCTCCCGTTTGGTGGAAAACCGGTGGCTGTTTTTTTAAGCATTTTAAAATTACAATGTGTCCCAATAGCAACCTATGGGCCTGGCATTTGGGGTAATGCTGATGTTAACAGTATCCAGATAGGAGGAAAACGATTTTTCAGCAGGCTTTTGTCTCAGTTGTTCCAATTTTGTATCTCTTGAGGAGTTAGTACTTTCCTACATCGAAGACCGTATTAAGTGTGCTCCTTTAACACTCTGGATATCTGTATAGAGTAATCCCTGTGCCCCTGACGTAACGAAAATTGAGGGGGCCTCCCTGCAAGAGCTCTCCGGTCAGAGTGGTGTGCTGAGGGGTCCCCCTGGAGCTTGGGGCTCCCCCCACACCGCGGGGGCTGCGGGGGCCTGTGTTACGCCCCTGCCTTGTGCCCAGTTCAATCAACAGGTAATAAATGATTGTCATACATGTGAGCAGGGGCTATGAAAAAAATCCTTCTCCCAACTAGATAGGCCGGATCTCTTTTCTACCCCTACTTGCATAATGAAGGTGGATAATTCCTGGCTTAAGCGCACTTTCATGGATGCCAGTTGTCAACATCGAGCTCTTAGGGAAACTACAAAGGAAATAAAAAAAATATAGTACCTTCTCTTACAGACAACTATAGTAATTGAACCCTACTTATTGTATAGTTGAAGTCAATGAGAGAAATCCCTTCTGTTGAGATTTAGAACCTGCTTTGTTTGTGCTTTGTTATGTTTTCCATATGGCTTCGGTGGGAATGCCCGCCTTGTTCTTGTGATCAAGTCTCAAGTCACATGTTACTGCACTATAATTTTTTTGCAAATTCTATGGGAAATTTACAGGGTTGTTTTTATTGCCTATCTTAAACTTTTACAATTTTAGCTCATGTAGGACAGCTCTTATCTTCCTTCAGAATCTTAATGATGCAAAAATATGCTTTGCAGGTTCCAATTTTTTTTAAACGTGCTGTTCGCTGCCTTAAGTCCAATTATGAATAATTTTATATATTTACTCTTTGTATGTTTTACGGAATTGCTGTTGTAATGAATTTTGTGTTTTTATGATTACATTTCCTAATCAAATAGAGATTTTGATTGATTGGTAACATGTTGCAGAATTTATAACTTAATATTACATTAAATATAATTATTTGGGATAGATTCAATTAAAATAAAATTATTTTTCTGATGAATACATTTAACCCCCCCCCCAAAAAAGTAAAACAATTATATTTCTTCATCACATTTAAAAATTATTAAAAGTGATGGAAAAAATGATGTATATAATTAAAGGTAATTCATTATTTTAATAAATAGTAATATTACAGATGTTCTACATTTAAAAGATTAATACTTTTTTTAAATTAAATAATGTTTTATTTATTTTATTACGTAAATAACAAGGAGGGGAGAGAGAGTATTTAGATGGATTCGTTCTCCCTAATAAATTATGCATAAACAATAGGAATCTACTATTACAATGGAGGGGTTTCCCTACAATGGTTGGGAGCACCCAGTGTTGGTAAAATACCCCTCACACACCAAAAGGACCCTTGGTGTCATGCTTCATCATTGGGGTCTTCGCACCCCTCTACGGGATGTGGCGTACTGCGACCTTTGATTGCACTGGAGCACTTTCTTATATGACTATGTGTGGTGTATGTGAGGGTTTTTGTTTTATGTGCGTGAGTGGTGAGGTTATCGGCGAGTGATGTTTAAAAAGGGCCTGGCTCGTGGGGTAGACTCAAAAATAATTGTAATGGGCCCCCGGGCTGGCGCTATTAAAAGGTGAAAGAAGCGGAGGTGTGGTATGCAGGGCAATGTGCATCACCTCCTGTGTGTGTTTGTCAACATGTTTCAGAGTCGGAACTCTTTCAGGATGGGGTACACAAATCCCCACCTTACTCACGTTTCTCTACTTAAAAATGTGTTTTATTTACAAAAGTGAGATATAGTGCAGTTTATGCAATGTACCTACAAATTCTGTTTTCTTTGTCGCTATTCAGCCGACCTGCAAAAGAAGGGGGCACAATTTTTTTTCTGGTGGTCCACTCCTTAGCATATATTAGGCTCAGTGACCTGTGGGAAAAATAAATTGGTGCGGGCTCCGATCTCTAGACATGGGATGTCATTCTATGCGTGAAATCGTGCCTGGCGTGAAAAAGAGACAAGGACAAGACATACATACACTCAACATAAAGCACATACTCTAAAATTAATTTGGTTGCTCATCAAATGGCCTTGTGGTGGTGATAAGGTTCAAGAGTTTAAGTTAATACAGTAAAAAGCACAAAAAGAGCATACTTTTATGAATCCATTCCAGTGCCTCATGAGCCTTAGGAACGTAGGGGTCCTCATGCCGGTTCGCTACCTGTAAATGATGCAGAGTTTGAGCGTTTTGCAGAACTTACATTGTCACTGGACTGAGAGTCTATTCCCATTGTTTGTATACTCACGAAGCCTAAACATTAAATAAAATTAGCATTTGTAAATAGTTTAATTTATTTTAGCATTATTTCTAACGTCTACATTCATTATTTTCTAGGGGAAGGTGTTGCAGTGCAAATGGTTGGTCATATGTGGTCATGGACTTAGTCAAGCTATGAGCTTTAGTACACTTATGACTGTTTTAGGTTGAACCTACTGGATAGTGTATGTGATGTCTGTTGGAGCCCGTCTATTGCTTAAAAATGGTTGGTTTCCTGTCACTCTCATTTGCCTACTTCTTATTCTTGTCCCGGGTTGTCCGTCTTGTGTGTGCATTGCCTTTTACCACTCTTTTGATTGGCAGGCATCTCTGCTTCCACTGCTCGCTTTTCAAGCACTACTTTTTAGGTTTCAACTGCACAGCACTTACGAAATCTCTTGTAACTAAAAATAAATCTTAAAAGGGGCTAAGAGCCCGCCCATGACTTACCTTTATTTACCATTGTGTGGCTTCCATGTCACTCTTGTTTTCCTTGCCTCCAATTGGTCCGCGCCTTCTTGTCACCTCCTGCTTTATCCTGGGCTTAGAGTCTTCATCCCTGCTATGTACCCTCCCTCCTCCCTTGCTCTCTATTGCATACAGTATTAAAGCTGCACCATTATCCCATCTCTAACAGGTCTTGTAGTTCAACCATGATTAGATATCAGAAGGCTCAACTACAGGCCTGGTGTGTTCCGGAGCAGCGTGGGTCTCATCAAAATAAATTAATGGTTATAGAAGTAGTCCCTTCCTCTCCTACAGCACCTTTCTGCCACGTT
Source organism: Lissotriton helveticus (assembly GCF_964261635.1). Lineage (NCBI taxonomy): Eukaryota > Metazoa > Chordata > Amphibia > Caudata > Salamandridae > Lissotriton > Lissotriton helveticus. The sequence goes on along the minus strand of NC_136068.1, from coordinate 125,760,648 downwards.
GGGTAATAAGGAGCTGCTCACACTCTTTAGCTTCACAGCCAAGACACGCGGATGTCCCTCAGCATCCCTTTGGCCTCATGGGAAAACTAAAGCTTAGGCAAGAGACTCACTGTGCTAGACACAACTGGAGAGTCTTTCATAAACAATTGATTGACAAGTTTCTCCTGGGCCTGTGACCAGAGTGCTGTGTTAGGGTTTTCATCCTGTCTGGCTACTTAGTTTATATTCAGGTTTGTTATGTTTTTGTCTTTGCAGTAAAAAGTAACTGTAGCATTATTCCCAGCACTTTACAAAACCTTTATTTAAATTAATAAAGTATCCTGTGGCCTGTTCCATTTTATCATTTTATCAAATGTACGTGTTCTGAACTTCGAGGCCGGTTGACGTTCCCAGTTTGTGGACATTGAAGGCACTTGCGTTTTTAGCAGGCCATTATCAGGCCTACCCCATAGAAAAATGTTGGAGTTTCCATAGCTTTGTAATCAGCTAATAAAAACATTCTGTAAAATAGCAGAACACAGTTAAGGGGTGTTGCAGACGCCTCAAGACTCACAGTCTTGCAAGCCAACTCTCTGTATGTGGCAGTAACTTTGCTTTAGGTAAAATATAGAAATGTCATTTTTTTCTTCCTCCCAAAGTAGAATTGTGTCACAGCGCTTCTTTTTTTTTCTTTACTTGAAGCCATGTTGCACAGCAGCCTGCACGGCTGCGCAGCATGTCTAAAACCATTGACAAAGCCAATAGATCTTGCATAGGCAAAGCCTGTTGGCTTTCCCAATGCTTGTTTCTTTTGTGTTCAGCACTCCATGAGAGTGAATGTGTTTTTGAGCTGTCTCCCTTGTGTACTTGTCTCCCCCTTCACTCCGTGTTTACTCTGTCACCAGCCTGCTTCTCCCTGCCCACTTCCTGTTGCGATCCCCTTTGTGCTTCTCCTAATTGCTTCCCCCAGTCAGTATCCTCCTTTTACCTCCCCATTGTTGCCTCCCCCCACCCGTGCTCTCCAGGTTGCTCTAGCCAACCCCTGTGTTGCTTCCCTCCCGCTCCACTGTGTTGCTTCCCTGTCCGGTGTTGTTTTCGTGCCCCGCTGCCATTCACTGTGTTGCTTCTGATTCCACTGTTGCTTCAGCCCCCCCCATTGTTTCCACTCCCACAACCCGCTTTAAAAAAAATATTTTTGCACACTTTTGTTTTGTTTTTTGTTACTGATCTAATTGAGATTAGAGAAATTTGCCCAGTGCATTTGGAGAACATAGATGTAATATGAGCTACATGAGATGCGTCTGCTCCGGATGTATGTTGTTACTACGCATGCATTTACAACGCATGCCTTTACGACGCAACTTTTACAACGCAAGTCGTTACAACGACTTGCGTTGGGGGGCGCTGGATAGTGAATAGTTTAATTTACTATTCCAACTCCAGTCCCCATGGATAGTAGGGAAGGAGTTGCATAGTAAATACAACTATTCCCTATCCTGGAGCGCCCCCCAGCGCAAGTCGTTGTAACGACTTGCGTTGTAAAAGTTGCGTCGTAAAGGCACAGCGTTGTAAAAGTTGCGTAGTAAACGCTGTTCCCCATCTGGGATGTATGTCGTTTGCTCCTGTCCTGCCTGATCACAGCCGGATCAGCTTGGTACTCGCTTCCATGGCTGTATTCACAAGCCCCGCTCCGTGGCTCCCGAAGGGATGGCGGTCTTGGGGTTAATGTCTACAAATAAGGGGGACTAAGGGCTTTTTTTACCAGGTCCAGCGTACATGACCAACAATCAATCAATACAGTAAGGTGTCAGAGGACCTACCCCTCACTCTAAGAGTGAGGGGTAGGTCCTCCAACACCTTACAGAGAAGACGCGACACTGCACCTTTCAGTGTCAACACCTGCCGGAACACTTTGATAATAGCCATTGACTCGAATGGGGTTGACCTCCTAGATTTACAGGTACCACACTTTGGGTACTGTGTGTGGTCTATCACTTTTGCTACATTGGACCACCATTAACAGTGTAGATAGAACCTGCTACTGGTCCTGATGAAATGCCGTCTAATTGACATTTAGGCAAGAAACATGTTGACCTTGGAGCCTGGTACCCTCTGCGCCACACTTAATTTTAACCAGGATAGAAGCCAAACTCATTAAACTAGTTCTGATTGGACCTCTACTTCCTGTTTTAGTCCCACTCCTTGACACATCTACACTCACTAGACCCCTCACATGCACTGCACCTTACGGCAAGGAATAAAAGATCTCCACTAAAGAGCCTCTTTGAGGGTGTCCGTTGGAAATTGCAGCGCTGACCCGACGGGGAGCAGACCGAATGATGAAGCATGACACCTAGCTGGCTGGGTGTGTGAGGGCCCTAATTCCGAAAGGAGGAATCCCCTTCCTTGATCTAGATATTAAGTGAGCCTTGTCTTACTTATGCAACCTGTACTGTTCAGTCTGGAACTGCATACCCTTCTGCATTGGTCTTGGGGTTAAGCCAGAGGGGCAGGACTGGAGGGCCTAGAGGCTCATGGTCACGGAAGTGGCTAGGGGGCTCGAACCACATCCTTGGACATGCGGAGGAGGCCGGCTGTACCCCTGGCTTGATTGCTTTGCCCCCCGGGCTGTGGCTGCATGCTCTGCTCTTCCCAGTCTGGCCCTTCTCAGGACCCAGATAATGGTGAGTCCTGTGGGGGTACGAGGAGGAGGAGCAATGTAATGTAGTTTACAGGTCAGGGAGGCAGGCTGAGGGTGGGGATCTTAGTGCAGCTTGCAGCGGAAGGCCTAGGATCCAGGGCCGGATGAGGTTTTGAGGAGGCCATAGGCCTCGAGTAAGGAAGCAATGTGTGGAATTAATTTCAATGGAGCTGCACTGAGCTGTACCTAAATCAATGCACACATGACTGTTTCCGTACTACCATGACTGAATTTTTCAACAGCTTGGTAAAAATGTTGTGTAAATTGAACATCATTGTATCACATTTAAGTAATCTGAACTAATCCACCCCCCATCCACGCGTTTTGGCTGTGTAGTTTGGTGCCATTGCCCAACGGGGTTTTCTTTTATGGGCCCTAGAGAGTTGAGAACTGAGAGTTTTGTACAGCACCAACCCACTTGGCACCATTGGACTATTTCCAGCTTTAGCACTCAATTAGGTTATATGGGGGTCACAGAGACCACGCTATCCATTGTTGGCATTTAGTTTCTGGAAGTTCAGGGATATCCTGCCACAAATTGTACAATTGAATAGGCTCCACCTCTACCGGACGCAGCATGTGGTGTGTAGAGTCAGTGATTCCCCTCAAAAAGCACCCTACAGCGCTGTAAAAAGGGGCCAATGACTGTAGTGACTGCTCAGCCCTCCACAGGGCTTGGTCGCCCCACTCACTGCTGCCGCTCCTGCCTGCCTTTGCCGCCTCCTGCCTGCAGATTCCTTCGCTCGCTGCCCGCTGCTCCTGGGAATTTCCCGCTGCTCCTGGGAATTTCCCGCTGCTCCTGGGAATTTCCCGCTGCCCGCTGCTTCTTGGAATTTCCCGCCGCTGCCTCCCTGCGGCCCCGCCCCCCTGTGATTCCACTCGCCGCCCCGCTCCCGCCACCCAGCTGCTCCTCCCTCCCGGCTCCTTACTTATGACGCCCCCAGAGCGACCGCGCAGCGGGAGCGCCGATTGAGCGCCGAAGGTGCGCCAAAGGTAAGCCCGTCTGCGCCCGTCCGCGCCTGGCCCGCGCCCAGCGCCAGGACCCCTGGCCCTCCCCGCCGAGGCAAGACGACCCGACTGACCTATGACGCCGCCACTCTCAACGCACTCAATGCCGGCCGGACCCACGCCTGCTGCCGAGCCACCCCGAGACGCACCCACGGACCCTTCACCTGCTGCACCTGCAAGTTCACCTGCCTCCGAACCTGCCCCGCACCCGCCAAGACAAACACCAGCAGCAACCACCTCAAGTGCATCCTGATCAACACCCGCTCCGTCCACAGACACGCCGTGGAACTCTGGAACCTCCTCGACGCTACATCACCGGACGTCGCCTTCCTCACGGAAACCTGGATGAACGCCTCCTCTGCACCCGACATCGCCATCGCCATCCCGGACGGGTACAAGATCATCAGGAGGGACCGCATCAACCAGACCGGAGGTGGCATTGCCATCGTCCACAGGAACACCATCCGCATCACGACCGACGCCAACGACTCCTTCGCCGCAGCCGAACATCTCCACTTCCAGATTCACACCGGCCCTAAGACGACCCTCAGAGGCACCCTCGTCTACAGACCCCCGGGACCACGCACACAATTCTGCGAAGACATCACAGACTTCATCAGCCCGCACGCCCTCCCCTCCACTGACTACATCCTCCTCGGGGACCTCAACTTCCACCTGGAGAACAACAAGGACCGCAACACCACCGCCCTGCTGGAAAACCTCGCGAACCTCGGACTCAAGCAACTGGTCAACACCGCCACCCACTACGCCGGCCACACGCTTGATCCCGTCTTCTCTTCCAGCAAGTACGTCACCTTCAGCCACGCCACCGGACTCCACTGGACCGACCACAGCTGCGTCCACTTCAGCTTCAAAAGATCCACGACCCACCACCACCCGCAACAGGTACCTCACAGGAAATGGAGCAAGATCTCCGCAGACCAGCTCACCACCTCCCTCAGCCAGAGCCCACCCGCCAACACAACGGACCCCAACGAAGCAGCCCGCAACTTCACACAGTGGCTGACCGCCTGCGCCGACGACCTCGCGCCACTAAAGAACCCTCCCAGCAGACCCAGAAGCAAGAAGGCATCCTGGTTCACCGACGACTTCAAGGACTCCAAGAAGACCTGCAGCACCCTCGAGAAAGCCTGGCTCCTCGACCGGACCACCGACAACATGACCGCCCTCAAACACGCTACCCGCAAGCAACACCAGCTCATCCGCACCACCAAGAAGAAATCCCTGAAGGAACGACTGGACAACAACGCCCACGACAGCAAAGAGCTCTTCACTATCGTCAAGGAGTTCTCCAACCCCAGCACCGGCACCAACGACATCACTCCGTCACAAGACCTCTGCGACTCCCTCACCTCGTTCTTCCACTGCAAGATCGCCGACATCCACAACAGCTTCGGCGCCCCACCCACGCACCCAACCGTCGAACCAACGCCCCCCACCGCCACCCTTCGCACCTGGACCACGGTGACCACCGAAAACACAGCCCGCACGATGAACACCATCCACTCCGGATCACCGACCGACCCCTGCCCACACCACGTCTTCAACAAGGCCGACTCCACCATCGCACCCCAACTCCGGAACATCATCAACGCCTCCTTCAACACCGCCACCTTCCCGGAGAGCTGGAAGCACGCCGAGATCAGCGCCCTCCTGAAGAAACCTACAGCGGACCCCACCGATCTCAAAAACTTCTGCCCCATCTCGCTCCTCCCTTTTCCTGCTAAAGTCATCGAGAAGATCGTCAACAGACAGCTGACCGCCTTCCTCGAGACGAACGGATCCCTCGACCCCTCGCAGTCCGGCTTCAGAGCCAACCACAGCACCGAGACCGCCCTCATCGCAGCCACCGACGACATCCGGACCCTGCTCGACAAGGGGGAAACAGTGGCCCTCATCCTCCTGGACCTCTCCGCTGCGTTCAACACGGTCTGCCACCGCACCCTAGTCCAGCGCCTCAGCAACATCGGTATCCAAGAGAAGGCACTGGAGTGGATCACCTCGTTCCTCGCCGGAAGAACACAAAGAGTCCGCCTCCCCCCGTTTCGCTCCGAGGCCACCGAAGTCATCTGCGGCGTCCCGCAAGGATCTTCACTCAGCCCCACCCTCTTCAACACCTACATGAAACCTCTCGCAGCCATCGCACGCCAGCACAACCTCAACATCATCTCTTATGCCGACGACACCCAGCTGATCCTCTCACTCACCAGAGACCCCGACACCGCCAGAACCTGCCTACACGAAGGGATGAAAGACGTCGCCGAGTGGATGAAGGACAGCCGCCTGAAACTGAACTCGGACAAGACGGAAGTCCTCATCCTGGGATCTTCGCCCTCCGCCTGGGACGACTCCTGGTGGCCCCCAGCCCTGGGCACCGCACCCAAGCCAACCAACCACGCACGCAACCTGGGCTGCATCCTGGACCCCTCCCTCTCGATGACCAGACAAGTCAACGCCGTCTCCTCATCGTGCTTCAACACCCTGCGTATGCTTCGCAAGATCTTCCGCTGGATCCCGACCGAGACCAGGAAGACTGTCACCCAGGCACTCGTCACCAGCCGACTGGACTACGGAAACGCCCTCTACGCCGGAACCACAGCCAAGCTACAGAAAAGACTCCAGCGCATCCAGAACGCCTCCGTCCGACTCATCCTGGATGTCCCCTGACGCAGCCACATCTCCAGCCACCTGAGGAACCTGCACTGGCTCTCGGTCGACAAGAGGATCACGTTCCGGCTCCTCACCCACGCACACAAGTCTCTCCACGACCTGGGCCCCAAGTACCTCAACGACCGCCTGACCTTCTACACGCCCACCCGCCAGCAACGGTCCACCAGCCTCACCCTCGCAGCCGTACCACGCATCCGAAGAGCCCATCCACCTTCGGCTGACCCAGGACCATCTCGCCTTCAGGAAACAACTCAAGACCTGGCTGTTCGAGCAGTAGCATACCCCTCCCCCCAAGCGCCTTGAGACCCTCCCGGGTGAGTAGTGCGCTATACAAATGGCATGATTGATTGATTGATAGTAACAAATAAATTAAATAGAAAGATAGGAGAGATGAGTTGGCCTAAAGGCTAGGGCGGCCGACCTCAAATCTGGGGAACCAGGTTCGGTTCTCAGCAATGACGCTGAACATCCTGTAATTCTGGGCAAATCACTTAATCTCCCCGTGCCTAACGAAAATTAATGTGTCCTCATGTAACGCAACTGGTGCTATGTAAAGCGCTTTGATACCCGGTACCGGGTCAAGTTCGTGCTATATAAAACTCCATAAAAAACAAAAAAAAACTATAATTGGTAGAAATAGAGGACAATCGTGGTGGCAGGAAAGCAAAGATGCCCCAGAGTTTAGTCCAGGAGGAGGAATGCATATTTCCATTGACCCAGGCACCTCTAGTGCAACCAACTCCAACGGAACTACCTTTAATAGCTTAGTCTCCCCTCTTTCACAGGACATTGTCCCGCTGGTCTCATCTATAAGAAGTTTGAAAGGGAGGCATTTTGGGGGGAAAAACCCATTGGCAATCTTAACTGTAATGATAATCCATTACAGAATCAATCTAATCAGTTCATTTCTTCAATGGATACCTTTGCAACACCAGCAGGTTTTATGTTGGATGCGCTTCTGCAGAAAACTTTGCAAGGAATTTTTGAGACCCTGGTTTCAAATAATGATGATAAAACTATGTTTTCAAAAAGTATACTCTCGAACACCAAACCAAGGCAGCCAATGCCATTATGTGGACATGCATAGGGGCTGCGAAAGTAGCGATAGCAGCAGCCTGGAAGAAGAAGGTGGCTCCTACTATCTCGCTGTGGCATTCAAGGCTCTGGAAATTATTATGTCTCGAAAAGATGTCGGACATCTTCCGAGACGATTATAAAAGTTTTGAACACAAATGGGGTCCGTTGGTTGCCTTTCTTACATGGGGATTACCGCGGCCAGTTTGTCCTCCCTCCGTCAGTGATATGCACCTTTTTCAATTTTTATCTGACTGTACATGACTAGACCTTGAAACAATCTAATATTGTGTTGCCTTCACCATTATTATGTTGGTAGGGACGGGAGTGGGAATGTATTTATTTATTTTTCTTGGGTTCTTGTTTCTTGTGTTTTCTTCTTTTAGGGGCAACTTCCCAGTTGGAAGGTTTAGAGTTAAAACCTGTCACAAAAGAAAGACGGGCTGAGCGTATACTTCTTAAGGTAGACACATGCTGTGCCTTCACAATACCAGACACGGTATTTGTTATTCTAGGTTTCTACAAGGGAGGGCCTGGACGTGTGCCTTGTATAACAAATTAACCCTAGACTTTTATTACTGCTATACTTTGTAAGTCTAGTTTGATGTCTCTTCTGTCATACTGTATCGCAGTATATACCGAAATGCTAACATCAGTTTGAAAAAAAAGTATAGAGAGTTAAAGGCATAAACATGTCAATGCCGTCTTTGGGACGACCAGTTGTAACACCCACTGGATTAAACCCTGCATCTAGCCCCTCGGACAAACAAGCACAGAATGAAGTATTTTCTCAGACATATATTTCCAGGGTCACTATGTTAGTTAAAAAGAGAGGCAACCATATATTTTTTAGAAGAGGTTTGCTATTTTGCAAAAGGCATAGTAAACAAAATAAGAGAAGTCATCAGTTACAAATTAGTAAAGCCCTTCTAATTAAAGTAGGAAAAAAGAAATTCTCTTGAACCTGTGATGAATAATAGTCCAGGTTGCAAAGGAACGGTTCATGAAATTCATTCAGTTGAGGGAAGTTCCAAAGCAAGGATATTGTCCCACAATGAGTTAGGTGTAAAAGGGAATAAATTACAATCTGGTGATGATAATTCCTCTATATGGGAGGGGCTAGCTGAGATTTCAACCAAGGGGAATATCCCACGCCAAAGGAAAAAAAATCAGACCCATCATGATCAAGGAAAGGTAGTTCCAGACTAGAATAACACAGGAGCTACAAGAAATGAGGAAAAGGACTGTATTATACTTTGACATTAAAAGTGGAGGGAAAAAAGGGAAGAAGCCGATACCCCTAAATAGTTCCAACTTGCTGAGGGTGGTTAAGAATTGTCCATCACTAAAGGATACATTATGAAGTGATTTGAAAAAAGTAGGCTTTATTGGGGGACACACCAAGGAATTTACTAAGGTAACGTTGTTCTCTTAGGTAATAACAAAGACTATTATTTCTGCAAACAAAGAATTAGCGGCACAAGGTTTAACTATGGTAACATTTCAAGAAAAACATGCCCTTGTAATCAGCCTTCTTAACTTGCCGCACAGGGTTATATGCAAGGCAAGTCATATTCACTTAGATTGAGTGGAGGGGAAATAGATAGATATGAACTGTATAAGAATAAATTGGCCAGGGTTAAATTGGCCTTTCAAGGAGGATAAATATTAAGAATGGTCTGCCACAAGGATGTGTTTTGGCCCTAACACTATTTGCGTTATATGTAGCAGGTCTACCAAACCCCCATTAGAATCCCAGCCTTTTTCAACCAGAACGGGGGATCAGCAGGTTCTGTGTCGGTTAGATGCCTATAATATTGTAATTATGGATCAGACTCCGATTGACCTTGAGAGAAAATTGCCAAAGTACTGCCAAAAAAAAAAACTTATTGTCAATTTAGAAAAAATGAAAATTGTGGCATTTGGTAAAAACAAACATGGACATGAATAGTCCATTGGCCGGACAAGGGTAGAGGATTTGGGAATGGTTTTTAATAAATCACTTTTATAGACCTCGCGCAAAAGCTACCTCTTCCGTTGGAGGTTTGGAAAAATGTAAACAACATTATGGAGGGCCCTCTCTTCAGCCTTTATTAGTGGCTTATAAAGCTATGGTAACACCACAATTTTTCTATGGGGTGGAGATTCTAAGCTTGAGTGGTTATTTGGGTTGGGAAAAGGAGGAAGGATTATGTTTAAAAATCATTGTATCTTTACCAAAAAGTGCAATAGTCTTGGCTATAGAATGGAAACCAATTTGATATCATGGTCCTCCCAATGCATTTCAATGCATCTGTTTCCTCAGTATTTCCTAAGAAATGGCACAATCAACCATGTTTTGATTCCATCCATCTATTTGTGGCACCATCACACACAGCCACTGCATAGCCATAGACCTATACCCTAGAACCAGTGCTTTAAATGGGCTGGTACTGTCCAGCACGGAGTACCAGCACGTTTCTAATTTGAGAGAGTACGGGCATTTTTCAAGAGCGATGTAATACTCTCAATTGGAGAGTACTAGCACTTCTCAGAAACAAGCAGGTACTCTGCTACAGAGTACCTGCACTTCTATTTTTCAATTTAAAGCACTGGCTAGAACCATACCCAGCGGTCAAATTTTCCCAGCCATTTTCCCATTCTTTTTCTGGATAACAATCCCAGCAAACATTGCCATATTGTGGCCTTATCGTAGCCCGTGTCTCACGGCCAGTGTAATATGCAAGCTTGTCCAAGTCTGACCAGAAACTCTGCACTCCATGCAAGTCTGGCCAGAAACTCTGCACTCCATGTCATGTCCGAGTAAGACGTACAAAATCTGCCTCTTCCATCTGGCAACACATGCAACAAGAGCACCCCAGGTAAATATTGAATACTGCTTTATGCTCATTTAGCACATTATTTGCAAACTCAAATCCTTTCAGTAGATATGACCTGGACCATTTAAATACAAGAGATGAGGTGGTTGATGTTGCCATTTCCAGGCCTCCTCCCTCTGCAAATCCTCAAAGAACAACTGACTCTGGTAAATTACTACTTTAAATTCAAAAGATCCCTGAAGACTAGCCTCTTTACCATGGAATTTGGATAACCTTATCTCTCCATGATAGTCCTTTGGTTGGATCCCTAAGTCCTGATGGTCGAAGCCTAAGAGTGGATTTCCCTTTCTCACTCGGACCCTCAGGTATCTTGCTTTTCGGCAAGGCACACTACGAGGAACTCCATCACAGCTCCTTACATGTTCAGCACCCTCCGCACCCTCCGCCTTGTTGCCTTGTTGCTCAATTCAGCTGCTACTATACTTTGCGACTGCCATCTACAGTCCTCTGGCTCCTGTTGTGCTTGTTCCTGTGTGAAATAACAAATTCCACCAATCAATAATGTTACCCAGAGATCTCTCACTCATGCCAACATCTTTCCCACTTTCCATCAGTGTTACCCTTCTTCTCTTACACTACCCGTTTTGCCAGTATGTGCCACCCCAGTGTGTCCCCTCCCGCTGGTGCCCAGCTACCATGTCCTCTGTAACCACTTGACTTCTTCTGTCTCCACCCTCTCCTCTCTTCTCTACCAGCCAACTCCATCTTTGCCTAATACAATTCCACGTTAATCTCCCTTCCTAAATGTCCGCTTAAAGGCACTTAAAGAGACCCCGCGGATAGGTCTGAAGTCACTTCCCTTCGAGCCTCATACAAATCAGCTGTGTGACACAGAAAGCAATATTTGAAACAGGGAGCATGGCCGGATCTGATTGTGGCAATTAGTTGTAGAAATACACAAAAGAAGTAGGGTAACAAACAGGCAACAGGGCGCTCAGCACAATCAAGGACTAGGTATAGTAATCTCAATTTAAGGTGGTGCTACCAGGGAGATGGATGTGGTACCCAACATCCACCAAGTTTTACCTAGATAAAACCACAAATAAACAAACAAATTCCCCCGAGCACTCCAATAGCAATCCAAGTAAATCGTAAAAAACAGTCAGTTAGTGCAAATCATATTCGGCACAGTCACCACAGTCCAAATTCAAAAATCAAAATCTGATATTCCGGAAGGGATGTTCCAACCGCGTTTATTTCTTCATTCTCACATTCATTCCAAATGGTATATCAATATTCCAATGATGCAGCCAACACTTGTTTCGTCATGATGATTATAAATAAACACATTGACTTCCTCAGGGCAAAATAAGTCTTTATAGTAATAGCGGTTCTCTGTTAGTTCAGTATATTCGTCCTGGACCTACATTTTCCAGTAATAAATTACATCAAAACACCCACAAAACTCTAAATCTTGCTGTACGTAGATTCTCGTCCAAAAGACTCCTTATTTTCAAATGTCCAAATCGTTCCGCGGGTAGCGAGTATCTTCACTTCCCCATACTGGCGTACTCATGAATTAGTACACTGTGGCAAGATCAGAAGTGATACACTTGGCCTTCATGAACTTGAGCTCAACTTTTTATTGGGTAAACAAAGAGAAACGGTGGCTCTGGGGATTGACAAAAACATTGTTCTCTTCCTGCATGATTTGCACTTAAACTTGAACTGCTTTGTAAGGTGTGGTCAGAAGGGAGAATGCACCGGGCACTTTTACTTTATGGGGAGGGAGGTTCAGACAAGGTTGCATTATGGCCCACTTTCTATTCACCCTATACATAAATAAGTTGGGACAGGTTTTATCCGCTGGGGTTCGTGATATACCTATGGTAGGTGGGTAGTGTGTCCAGCACTAAGTTATGCTGAAGTATACAGTACAAGTCTCTACAACAACCCACAGTTAAACATTTTTGTTAGATACCTTTGTCAGCTATATGGAAACCTTGCATTTCACTATTTATGCCATTAAATCGCAAACTATGACAATAGAACCGAAAAATACGAAAAGTAGATCCTTTTTCCACAATAGCAGAGCACTTAGCAAAGTGAATATATTCTCCTACTTTGGAATGCTGTTTCATTCATCTATCAATTGGACACTATTGAGCAGGTCTAGGGGACATGTTTTTGCGCTTATGGACTCTGTTTTTGACTTTGCTGCTTGGTTAGGGCATAAGTGTGCACCAGCTGTGCTTCAGATCTATAAGGCTAAGTGTGAGTCAATAGAGGCCTAAGGTAGGGACCTTTGGAGGTATGCTAATTTAATTGTTTTGCAAAATGTTAAAATTATTATTTGAGAGGCTTACTTGCAACCCCCGGCAGCTTACCCATGTTTATTGTCCACGGAGAGCTGGGGCAGGGCTTTGTGTCGGCCGGGCATCATTCGGCTGAGCCCTCTCATTTTATGGTTAACTATTTGACTCAAACCTGAGCTAGAAATCAACAGGAAGTTTTTTATAGATGTTTTGAGCCTTGATCATGCCATCTGGATACTGTGGCTTAGCTACGTCAAGAATGGCCTATATAAGTTAGGATGCACAGTCTTATTCAATAATCCTGAGAGCATTGTAAAACCAGATATAGCTTGGGTAAAAAGGCTTTTATGAACCATCAACATGATGTAACAGAGTCTACCGCTTGGTTGATATCATCTGTTAGGTTATATGTATTGTAAAGACTACCTTATTTGTTGAGCCATATTTGTTAATTGAAATGCCCAATTCTCATTGATTCTTGTTAACACGTTTTAAGGTAAATATGTTTCATTTTTTTAGGTTGAGCCTGGGAAGCATTGCTCTGCTCTGCGAGGCATGCTGTATTCAAGTGAAGCTCTGCCACATATTTTTCGCTGGCTTGTGTCATTGTCCTTTATAAATGCTTGCTTCTGATTCATTAATAGGCTTGGTAGTCCCTCCTTAGTACCCCCATGTCTTAATTTGTAACCTCCCATGAGGACTGCCCCTGTTACACGGTATGTCCTATTTAGTATACAAGCACTATTTTCATTCATGAGTTTCTTCTACTGCACGCACGGCATGCTTTCCTGCAACATTCTGCGCAGAAATGCGTACTTTCACTTTCCAAGCAGCCCGAGACCATGGTGGCCGCTTCTTTGACGTCAAATTGGTCTCACATTTTCAAGAGCTGGAGCTATTGGCATTGTTAATGACAATGCCTTTTATTTATGTGTTAATTATCAAAACAGATAAATAAAAGGCATTGTCATTTACAATGCCAATAGCTTAAACTCTCACAAACGTAGGACCTATTGCATTGCAAATGCTTGTTATTGTTTGTCACTAAGGTATGGCCTAGTGACATGGGTTGCACGCACTGTCTGTGGGATTTGACGTCCAAGCATGGCACTCTGCACTTTACCTTGATTTGTCTGATTTGCAAACATATGTGGGTACGCTTTCTAAAACCTCTTTTAGTGGGAAGAAATTTTACTCAGCCAGACCTACTCTATTGTGTTAAAAGTTACTCAGCAATGCTCTAACTTGCTGGCATGTTTATTGCTTTTTAAACAGAGCTGTCAGACTAAGGAATTTCATTACAAGACCGGAGGCTACCATTATGCAAATACTTTTATTTGCTGCCCAAACATGCAGCCCTTTAAAGAATATTATTACATCACAATAGAATAGAACTTTAACAATATAGCAACTAGGTTGAGCAGGCTCCTATCTTCCTCTTTTGTTCGCTGCTCTGACACAGATAAGTACTATTTTTCTAGCATACCATCTTGCCGTTATTTATAGATATTTTGGTTTATATTTTAGATATATTTTATGATTTTACTATAATATTAGACGACTGATGTTTACCTATTTACTTTCATCTATTGTTTTAATATTGTTTAGTTAACGTCGTTGTTAATATCATTCCCAGTCCAATTTATGGTCGGGATTAGCCTTTCCAATTCCAATGTCCCGACTTCGATCTATCTTCAGCCCCTTGGTGTTTCACCAAGGTTCTTCGTCCGGTGGTCAGTTACCTAAGGGAAAGGGGGATTCGTCTCATAATTTATTTAGACGATATCCTCATCATGTCTCAAGACAAGACAGAAATTTTGGAACATTTAGATATCACTATGAACCTCCTTCGAGACTTGGGTTTTATCATAAATTTGGAAAAATCTATTTTAACCCCAACTCAAGAAATAGAATTCTTGGGTTTTAAAGTCATTACTATTCTATCCAACCTGATCCTTCCCCACCAGAAGGTTACCAAGATCAGGAAACACGTCTCCTACGTCCTTTCAAAAGATATTATCCGTCTGAAAGACCTAGCCAGGGTTTTGGGTCTCCTTTCGTCTTCTATACAGGCAATTTCTCCGGGCCCACTTCATTACAGGGGCTTGCAGAGATTAAAAGCTCAAGGCTTGAGGAGGAGTCTCTGGTACGAAGATTCCCTTCCCCTATCAGAAGACGCTCGAGAAGACCTGCATTGGTGGTTAAACAATCTCCAAGCTTGGAATGGAAAAGCTATATACAGCAGGAATCAATAAATTCCAATTAGAAAAAGATTTGAGATCCTTCTTCCGGAAAATCCGTCTCCGCCGCTTCTTTGAGGATAGACCAATGAGGGAAGCCCCTCAGGACTCAGGCCTTAGGGCCAAGTCTACGTTTACCCCAAGTCTAGGTATGGTGGACAAAAATCTTGAAATCTTTGAATCAATTGTGAAACTAGAAATAGGGACTCTTCTGAATAAAAAACATTTCCAGGATCACAATATCACCAGAGCCCAAAGAGAGGCGATAGATTCCCTCTCCAAAGATACGCGGATTACAATACAACCCGCAGATAAGGGTGGAGGAGTAGTCGTCTTCAGCACCGACGACTATGATGAAAGAGTGATCACTCTTCTTTCAAATGAGACCCACTATACCAGAGTACCACAGAGCAGACTTAACACCCTAAAGAAAGAAGTAGAGAAATTCCTTCAACAAGCATTTACACAAGGAGACATCACGGAAGAGGAATTGAAATTTTTGAATAACACAAACCCGAAGACACCAGCATTCTATGGACTCCCCAAAGTCCACAAGAGCATAGACAACCCTCCCCTCAGACCTATAGTTGCATCGATTGATTCACTGCTGGAACCGCTAAGCATTTATGCTGACAGGTTCCTAAAACCTCTAGTAGAGAAGCAGAAATCCTACATCCGGGATACTGCTGACATGATAGCGAAAGTGGAAGGAATGGAGTATGATGAAGAAACCGAACTCCTGGTGACGCTCGATGTAGAGTCACTCTACACCAATATACCTCAAAAAGATACGATAGAGGTTATTAAGACCCTTCTGGAAGCAACGGACATTGTGGGAGGTAATAAGGAGTTCATAGTTCAGTGTGTCTCTATGGTTCTCCTTAATAATCTTTTTTTATTTAAAAAAGATTTATACATTCAACGAAAGGGGACAAGCATGGGCGCAACCTGTGCGCCGAGCCTGGCCTGCATCTATGTGAGTGTGTTTGAGAACAAACACATATACAATGAAGTAAGCCCATACTACGAAAATATTCGAAGTTGGGCGCGATTCATAGACGACATCTTTTTTATTTGGCTTGGAACAGCAGAACTACTGGAAGAATTCCTGTCTTGGCTAAACTTGGGCGACGTGAACCTCCGATTCACAGCGGCCTACAGTAAAACCAAAGTTAACTTTCTGGACATCTGTATTAAGTCAGATGACAAACAACTTAAGGTAGAACTATATAAAAAAGAATCTGATCGCAACACGCTGCTACACTATGGCAGCTACCACCCCAAAAGTCAAAAAGAATCTATTCCATTTGGAGAATTCCTCCGCTTGAGGAGGAATTGCACAGAAATAGAGGATTTTTACAAACACGCTGAAGAGATGAAGCAAAAATTCAGAGACAGAGGCTATCCAAGAAAATTGATAGATCATTCTTTAAAAAGAGCCAGATATTACAACAGGGATTGTCTGTTGACGCAAAAAGAAAAAAAGAAAACACAGGAAAAAATAGTCATGGTGAGCCAATATTCAGTGGTAGCCAACCAGGTGAAGAATATAATCAACCACAACTGGAAAATCCTGAATGACGGTACTGAAAATACACTACAGCGTCCACTGTTTGCATACAGGAAAAATAAAAACCTGAGGTCGTCCCTGGTACATACATACCGGGAAGACATAGTAGAAAGACAGACTACCCTCACAGGAATCAGAGCAGTAGGGAATCACAAATGCGGCAATTGCTGCATTTGTGAACTATGTATGGTTACCAAAAAGGTAGAACACAATGGAACCACTCATGAAATCACCACATTGAACAACTGTAAAACGAAAAATGTAGTATATATGATTCGGTGCCCCTGCAATCAGGCATACGTAGGTGAGACAGGAAGAGAGTTGAGGCTTAGGATAGGAGAACATAAATCTGCAATCAAAAACAATAAGGAAAATGCGCCACTGGTGTCACACTGGAAAGAGAAAGGACACTGTGAAAAAGATCTGAGATGGGTTATCCTTGAGAGGATAATAGAACAAACCAGACTAGGAAATAGCAAAAATAGGAGGAAGCAACAGGAACAATGGTTCATGGTAAAATTCAACACAATTAAATGCGGCCTTAACTCGCGAGAAGAGTGGGAATCCCTCATATAATGGGGAGTAAGTAAAGAAAAGCTGGAACTCAAGGGACAAATGTAGTGGACCTCTAGAAAATGATATTTACGAACATTAAAGATGCGAGACAATATATCCAACTAATATCAATGAAGGTTGGGGTCAATGGAATAAATGAGTAAGTAAGGAAGATACCCCAGATTTAAAACATGGTAATTGGTAGGCTCCAGTAACAACACAATGACTACTGGTCATTCAAGATAACAGGAAGAGGGTTAATGAATGCTCTTCTTGAAATCAATAATAAAAAACACCTTAAAATCTTCGACAAAATTAATCTTTTAAAAACAACTGACCCTACCCTGATAATAGTAGATTTTAGATAAAAAATTAAAAAAAACTGTAGAGGGACTTCATATAGATATCCGAGCGTGGATCGTTTTAAAAGATGAAATTAAAACAACATAAAATATACAAACCCGTTCAGTATAAGTATTAGGAAAAGACATACCAAACATGCCCGCAATATAAATAGACCGAGAACAGTGGTTTACTGCATGCTACCACGATAAAATAACTAAAACAACACCATCTTAAGATGGCGCCACGCATAACCAGGAATAAGGGGCAATATGCGCATGTGCGGGATACAGGTGAGACGAATTAATCAATCTACCTCATTTAAACGCGTATAAATTCAGCGTAGCGCGATTAGTGGTACATGAGGTGATCGAACGAGGCAGAAGCAGGACCTGTACCATATAACGGTGAGTCTCTATGACTAATATAATGGCACACTACGGGGGGACCCTCCTCGCTGTTTAGAGAGATATGGCGGGTTACAGAGAAATGCTGTCGTAACTGTAACACACCCCGCGAACAGGGAAACCCCCCCACTAGAAGCACCGATAGTCTCATCAGTAAGAATGGCCAGTACTAATATTTGTATAAAACGAAGGGTCCTCAATATGCACCCTTGTTACAGAGAAATGTTGTTGTAACTTTAACACATCCCGAGGACAGGGAACCCCTCTACTAGAAACTCCGATAGTCTCATCAGTAAGAATGGTCAGCACTAATATTTGAAAGAAACGAAGGGTCCTTAACATGCACCCTTTTTGGACGGCGGAGGTCAGACCACGCGAATAATTCAAGTAACCTGTCATAAAAGGTGTGAGACACGTATAGTAATAAACATGTGCAGTTCAGCACACTTTAACCGACTTCCCCGCACATCGCATGCAGGCTGCAGTAATTTTAAGATAATACAAGATATAATCTTGATGGCGCATATACCGACATGTACATTTATTTTAATAGAACATATCCAGTTCAAGGTGGATTCTATGCTGATGTATGCCCGTTCCAGATATGCTTTTAAAGGTTTGAGGTAAGATGAGATAGCTTTTCTATCGTGGCACACTATTTTAACCCTAACATAGATAAACAGTTAAAATAATTTTCTGTAAAAGACAAGAAGGGGGAAAGAGCGCGTTAATTAACACCTTTTACGTGATATTTCATGTTTAAATAGATAAATACGGTCATTAATGAAGGAACCTAGAATTTCCGCCATCAACATAACAAAATCCGGAGTAACTTCCCACTTATTCACCAAATAGTGGCTGCAAGGTAAATAGGGGAAAGATATACATTAATGGTAAATCTAGGAAGGTGGTAAAATGAATAAAGAGATGGATATCAACTCTAAACAGCGTTATGTGTTTCCGCTTACATTAGAACTTCCATAAACTGGGACAAAGAAGACTTAAGTGTCATCACTGAGAAACTAGGAAGATAAGAGGCCCCTGGTTTCCTTTTCTTCAAGTTTACATTTAAAAGGTAATTATACCCGATACATAAGTAAACGATTATTCAAGACTCATAAGGAAATAAAGTCTTTGAGAAATGCAACCTGTGTTTCCATTCAGAGAGACCGGGAGACCATCCTCGGAAGTTGACAGCTTATCCCACCTACCACATCGTATATGATATACAGTTTCAATGCCCTATGGTAAGCACGGATTATATGGATAATAGCCCAGGCACTTGGAACCTAGGGTGGTCCTTAGGGGGATAGGGGCTGCAGTGGATTATTTAACCCCCCTCCCTACCTATGATTTCCACACTAAAATGGCAACGGAGGGAAATGACAATATGCCATACTTGTCAGGTTTTATGTAAATGACCTATAGGGAGGCTATCAATATGACCTTCAGGCAAGGAACGTGGTATCATGTGGTAGCAACGCTTTTTCTGTAAAGACCACAAAGGAGATACAAACTGTTTTCCTACCTATGTAAAGACTAGAACATGTACACCGACAACAGTGGTGGATAGTAAACATATGCAATAGACAAGGATCAGATTGTGTCATAGAATATATACACTCATATAATGAGTGGAGCAGACAGGATATGCAGAATACAAACAGCGAATTATGTAATTGTACCAAAAACCATGCAAAACAGTTATACTTTGCTTTTCCCTATATATTTACAGAAAGGGTGTAAAGCTACATTTTCTGAAGCCGGTGACCCCTAAAGAAACGGCAAGTCCTGAGGAAGGTGCTGCAATATCTCTTTGTTCCTTGCACCGAAACGCGTCGACGCACTTTTTTCTATTTAGAATCCAAAGAAAGGTCTAGTGAGCAACTGATATGCACGCATAAGTGGTACTTTTGACGTCACTGTCTAACTATTTAATGACCTCTGGATCCAGCTACCAAAGGTGGTAAAGATATCAGTTAACCACAATTTATAGGGGTTTTTCATTTCTGTTGTATATTCCACTTTGTGACCAGTTACAATTTTTAGTTGTAAATCCTTTTTATGATGTATATTTTGGGCGTGTAATCATCTATGTTAATGTCAGTATGCATGTGATTAATTGTAATGATTTGTTGTGATTTTTTGCTTTGTGTTTTTAAAGAACGCTTCCCTTTCAAGGATTACTCTTTGAAATTTTAATTTGTCAATTGATATGTATTGTTTTATATTCCAATTAAAAAGACTGTGAACGTTCGTATTTTAGTGTGGAAATTTAAATTCCTTTTTATCAATTAGTTGATTCCTTTTTAACTTGAAGATTGAATGCATAGACAGAGTGGTGCGTAAGTTCAATAGTCTATACTCGAGTGTGTACCCAGGGATTTCCCTTTGACTGCGATATTTGGAAATGTACCAGATTTTATCCTAGAATCAGATGCGAGCAACCGTGGTTGGGGTGCTCGTCTGAACGACTTAGAAACCGGTGGGAGATGGTCCTTTTCAGAACAATCCCTCCACATAAACTCTTTATAAATGTTAGCAGCTTTAAATGCCCTTATGAGTTTCAAAGAAGTTCTGAAGAACTCCAATACTTTAATCCGTCTGGACAATTTTTCAGCCGTCTCTTACATAAATCGATTGGGTGGCGCGAAATCCAAAAATCTCTCGGATATTGCAAAGAAAATATGGTATTTTTGTTGGGAACACAAAATCACCCTCAGAGCAGATTACATTCCCGGTTCGTTAAATCTGAGAGCAGACTGGAATTCACGTTTTCTTCACGATTCCAGCGATTGGATGCTGAATCCCAGATTTTTTCATCTAATTCAGGAAGTTTGGGGTCCAATCCTGTTAGATTTGTTTGCCAGCCTATTGACGAACCAAGTTCAGAAATACTTCAGCTGGAGACCAGACCCAAACGCGTCGGGAATAGATGCTTTTCTCCAACCTTGGGAAGGGACGAAGGGCTACTCCGCCTTCCCTCCCTTCTCAATGATTCAGAGACTGTTGTGGAAAGTGAGACTCGAATCATGCAACATAATTCTGGTGACTCCTTTTTGGAAATCCAAAGTATGGTTCCCCGGTGTAATGGAACTGGCGGTAGACTTCCCATGGTTAATTCCTTCATGTCCGGGCCTACTTCAAGGCCCAGACGGAGAAGAACATCCTTTAGTCTAGGAGGGGAAAATAAACCTTCTTGTTTGGAGGATATCAGGGATTCAGGAAGATATTCTGAACTTTCGGGAGAAGCTAAAAGCTTACTGGAAGAATCATGGGCCCCGGGGACCAGAAAGAGATACAGAGGAGTTTGGAAGAATTGGTCTTGTTGGTGCGTTGAAAGGGATTTGGATCCCGTTCAATGTCCTTTACAATATGTAGCTAATTACCTCGCTCATCTTTTTGAGTCAGGTCTTTCTTTTAGAACCATCTACTGTTAAACGTCATCGATCTCTTCGGGTCATTGTCTGATTAATAACCTTGCTATCGGAAGTAATCCACTAATCAAAAGGGTCATGAAAGGTATTAGACTTAGGAGACCTCCTAGAGCTCGCTATGAATCCCTTTGGGATGTTAATCTTATTTTTAACCTTTTCATGTCTTGGTCTGTTAATCAACTACTTTCCCTTAAAAGAATGTCAATGAAATTAGCAACCTTACTATGTTTAATATCCTTCAGGAGGGTGTCTGATATTAAAGCTCTCGAGCTTTCCTACAGATTTTATTCTTCTGAAGGTGTTCATTTCGATATCTGGAAAAGAACGAAAACGATGTCAGAATCTATTTTCTATCCCTTCTTTCATGAGTGTGAAAAATTATGTGTTGTAAATTGCATGAAATGTTATGAAAATAAGATTTCAGTCTTTAGACCTGCTGGATGTGATCAACTTCTTTTATCTTATGTTAGACCTTTTAGGCCAGTGTCATCAGCAACTTTAGCGAGATGGCTATGCCTGATTATGCATGAGGCAGGTGTAGATCTGTCTAGGTTTGGTGCGTACTCTTCTAGAGGTGCAATGGCTAGCAAAGTCTTTTGGGCTGGGGGTTCTCTGCCCGAAATACTTAAAGCTGCAGATTGGTCTAATGCAAGTACCTTCTCGAAGTTCTACTTGAGACCGATAGAACATGTTAGCGGTGCAGCTTTGCATGGCTTTAAACATGCATAATGGTAGCCTCCGGTCTTGTAATGAAATGACGATTCTCCAATTAACATGAAGAGAGAATCTTGATTTCATTAAAGACATACGGAGGCTAACATTATCCCACCCTCCTCTCCCTGAGAGGTTTGGGTTGATTAATGTCAAATGTTTTTATCTGAAAAATTGTGATTATTGTCTGTTGCCTTTTCACTATATGGTGTTTTCTTGTTCCTTCTCAGATAACAATCTTAAGGAATAACTATTTTGATGAAATTTCTTCACTGTACTCCTGTGTCATCGCAGCCCACGAGGAAGATAGGAGCCTGCTCAACCTAGTTGCTATATTGTTAAAGTTCTATTCTATTGTGATGTAATAATATTCTTTAAAGGGCTGCATGTTTGGGCAGCAAATAAAAGTATTTGCATAATGTTAGCCTTCGTATGTCTTTAATGAAATCAAGATTCTCTCTTCATGTTAATTGGAGAATCCTCATTCTCTGCTGACTGACTGATGTAATGCTTTTTCTTTTTAGGTCTTGCCTGGTGCTGCAGCGCACATGTGCTGCTCGCTCAGCGAGAGAAATTGTGGATGAGGAGATTTGAGAAGGGGACTTGAAGCCCCACCCCTCTTTTTATTTGGCTGGCGTCGCCATTTACGTAAAATAGTGACCGCCGCTTGAAACTGAGGCTTTTTGGTTGCCCGCCTTTCCCTTTTTCGTCCGGCCCATCCGGACTGGATCGTCTGCTCCACGGCTGTCGTGAAGCAATTCCTTATCTTTATAGGGGGCCTGTTTTCACTCAGCCGCATGTTTATTTTTGCATCGCGCTTTCACTTAAAGTGAAAGTGAAAGCGCGATGCAAATATAAACAAGCGTCTGCCTAAACACTTGATTCCACCCACATTCGTTTTTTAAGAGTTTGACATAAATGCACAGAAGCCATATCTGGTGTTCAGTTTAACAAGCTAATTCATTCTGGGAGCTGTTGTGCTCATTGACTTCAGTAAAACAAACACCTAAAAACAAAAATTTGAAAAAGGAAAGCTATTATATGTAAGATTTCATTCATACTGGCATGAGGCCAAGTGGTCACCTGAGAGGTATCAAAAGGCACAATAGGAGCTACACCTGACATTCAGGGTTACCCCCTACTTCCCAGACTCCTCTGTGACTTGGTGACACAATGAACCTATAAACTGCTGTTTGCTGGACAATATTTACTGCAGCAAATTAGGCTTAAAATCACGTGCATTGCTCTGATTTGTTATCGTGTGTGCGCTTGTTTTGGTTCTGCTCTTGTGGATGTGTGCGCTCAGGACCCCCCTGCGCCATCTGAAAGGTGTGGACGTCAGTGATCCCTTGGATGTCCCACATGCAGGACTCCGTCAGCTGTGCGCTGGTGCCTGACGCTGAGGCTGATTTAGTGGCACGTGGTTCAGGCTCCCTCCCCTCGGCTCCTGGTGAGGGAGGGGAGTGCTTCACAGTCCCTTGGATCACCACGGGCATTGTGTGCAGGGTGCTGCCGCTCTTGGTCCTGGCTGCCTTCTCCGTCAAAGGTGAATACCTGTATGTCTCTTGAGGGGGTCCCTTTCACGTTGAAAGTCTCTTGTAATCGCGGCAGTGGAAATATAAGCAGTTGTCAATTGCCAGTTGACCTGTGTGCTGCATGTGCACTATTATAGCCAATACGCTGCCTCTAAGGATGGCAGAGGGGGAGATTTGCATGTGCACGCCAACTTAACGCACTTGAGTCCTTTAGGAAGGAAGATGTGGAAAAATTATTTGTGGAGTGTAAGCAAATTTTATGGACATAAGGAGGAATCTCCCCTCGACTGGCAAGTTATAAAACACACTCTGCAAGACTAGTTGTTACCAGCGAGCCCCCAGTGTGAGAATTGCTGTGCACTCCTCCAATATTGGTATCTGACAGTACCTCAGAGGGTGTGTAAATAGTAGGGTGGGGGCAGTGGGGAGTACCCAATATTCATTTAATGCCAGCATTGGCTCGGTTTCTGAGTACCCCCATTTCACAGACAAGGGCAGAGACCTAGTGATTTGCACATGGCCACACGTTTGCAAGAAATCTGGTGGGGAAGCTGGGATACGTTCCTCTATTTCCTGGTTCCACAGTAATATCAACAGCATAAATACATTTCTTCCTAGAAGCTGCGCCGGCAATTATGGAAGAGAAACAACATTTACATTTCCCCCCAGTAATAGTTACCAAGAACACATTCTTTTATTTATGTTAATTTATGTAGCAGTCTTGTCATCCTCGTCGCCTAATTCACAGTAAGTTCTGCGTCAATGAGCACGTTTCGAAGTTGAACCGTGCGTGCACATAGACTTGTAGCAAGTTTAGCCGGCAGCTGTAGCAGGAGAAATTGGCACACAAATGCCACCATGGACAGCCATTAGTGATCTACGGCAGACCGCATGTTTTTATAGTCTTGTGTACAATATCCAGTGATTACTCAACATCTTTAGCTCACTCCGCTACCCCAGTTCAGACATGGCCATATGCAAATCAGTCTGACCCTGTACCTCATGGGAACAGTCCAAACTGAACTGCCAAGCCATGTCTTCCCTGGCCGGAAACAAGTATCCTGGGACCGGATCCTGGGACCGGTACAACACTCCGTCCATCATCCCCCTTTGATTTTGCTTTGTTCGCCCTAAGTTGGCAGGGTATGCCCAGATGGGGGCCCTTGCTCACTTTGCCACTGGAGTCAAGCTAGCCTGGCTGATGATGGCTGATTAGCCAGAAACCTGTCCCAGGATGCTTGTTTCCGGTCCAGAGAAGACATGGCTTGGCAGTTTGGGCAGGACAGTTCCCATGAGGGACAGGGTCAGACTGATTTGCATATGGCCATGTCTGAACTGGGGTGGCGGAGTGAGCTAAAGAATGATGATGGATTAAACCCAGATCAGTTGACTGGGGGTGAGTGCTTGCAATGTTCAACACTCCGTACATCAAATTCCTTTGGTTTTGCTTTATTCTGCACCAACAGACAACAACAGTACTTCATATCCAGAGCTTTGCAATCTGGATCCAAATATGGCTACCATTCACAATAGTTCTGAACCTTCAAGTGAAGCATCCGGGCATCTGGAGGAATCTTCCTGCACAGTAAACATGGTAATGGCAGGGTCTTTGTGATGTCTTTTGCCAGCAATGCCCTTACATGTAGGGTTACTACTAGGACTTCGTTTTACCAGAATGCCCTGCATTTTAATGTCCTAGTCGGTACAAAATTTAGGAAAATCACCTAAAGCCTGTATTTTTTCCCCTTGTCAGTTATACTTTAAACAACAAATATAAAATGGAATATATAAGAAGAAAGCACTTTACAATGTGTTCTACATCTACCTTGATGATCCTTGACTCATAATTAAAATAAAGAAAAGCACCAAGACCCTGTCAAAAATGATTACAGGCGTTTTATCCGAAGTTTATTTAAGTATCATGTCTGGGGGAGGAGCCAAGATGGCGATCGGAACGGTCGCATAACCGCCTCGCTCCGTGATCTCTTCCTCCCCGCCACCTATCCTGTATTTCATCCTGTTCGGGGTGTTCCGAGTTCGGTCACTGAGTAAGAGCCGTCACTTACCATCCTTTTCTGGGGCTCTGGCGTGCAGTGATTCCGGCGTTCTGCCCTGGTCACCTTGCTGGCCTTCCCGGCCCTGACGCCGGGGCCTCGAGTGCTGTGCCTGCCCGGAGATGTTCGGAGTGCCGGCGGTCCGGAACCGGTGGAGAGACCCGATGGTGGGAGCCTGAGAGCCGCGGGCCGGGACCCCCGGGGCGGACCCGCCCCTGCTGGTGGGCCACCCCGCATGTCCGTTTGCCTACCGGCCCGAAGAAGAGAAGCCGCGCTGTCCGGCACCCCTCAAGTGAGAAGCCCACTCCTGTTGCTTGTCCCGCCCGGGGTCCGGTGCTGGGCTCCCCCCGAGTGCTGTGGGGAGCACGCCCGTTCTTCGGGTGACTCTCCTTTCTCCGCCGAGCGCCATCCGCCGCGGATTGGCTGTGTGCCCTGGGGCCGCCGGTGCTCCTGGTGGACTTGGAGGCGCCTGCGGCGATGGCGGAGGGCGCTGTGCTTAAGATGGCGGATGGCCCCTCGGAGTGTCTTTCTCCTGGAGACAGGGAAGTAGCCGCATTTGCTTTCTCCAGCCCTCGTTTGGTTCGAGCGGCCCCTACTCGGAGTGCTGTCTGGTTTGCCCTGGCTGCTCTGCGGATCGACCTGTCCTTGAAATGTCGAGTCTTGGAGTTGCGGATCGCCGCCATGGTTGCTCCGCCATTTTGTGACGAGGTGTCGTCTCCCCGAATTGTACTGGTTGAAACTTCTCCGGCGGCTGTGCTGGGATCTCCGGCTGGGTGTTCGATTCTATGGGATCAAGTAGACCCGGTGCCGATGCTGCAGTGTTTCCTACATCCTGATTTCTTTGCTTCGTGCTGGACAGCCCAGATATTGTGCTTGGCCACATGGATCTTTGAGGAACTTTTGCATTCTGACTGTTGCCGAGTTCTCCTGGTTGCTTCTTGTTGGCCGGGACGGTGTTTTGCGGAGATCCCGCCGGCTTTTCCTGACTGGTATGGACCTACTGTGTTCTGCTGTTTTTTGGCTGTGGCGGGGTCTGGAAGCTCGACTCTTCATAAAAGTGGACAGGGGTGATCGTGCCCGGGTGCCTGTGGGACCCTTTTTAAATGGCATCTCCGGGCCTCGTTATTCTGGATGGTTCCTGTTTACATCCCTGTGTAGGCTTTTCTTGAATCTCCTTTTCGACCTCGATTAGTGATTTATTGTTGCGGAGGGGGTAGTGTTCTATGTCTCGATCGCTGGCTCCTCTCCTCTCCCTTCCTTCTTTTTCTTCTCCTTCTTTTTCTTTCTCCCCTCTCTTTCTTCGTTATTATTCCCTCTCTCTTTCTTCTATATTTCGGGTGACTCTGGGCGACAGGCACGCTGTTTAGTGGGGTAGGCCGTAGCCATTACAGTGATGTAGGGTGGGGGGGGTGTTTGTTATTTTAGTTTGTTTTATTCTATGGTCCCTTTTTGCCTTTTTCCAGGGGGTGGGCTATGTCCCTTTGTGTTTACTCCTTTGTTTCGTAAGTGTCTGCACTTTCTCCTTTTTCGGGGCGGGTGGGCTGTGCATGTGACGTCCACTTTATTTGTTTGCTGGAATTTCTCCTCTATTTTGAACCTGGTATGGGCGTGAGAGGTCTTTGGGCTTTGCCCTACTGTGGTCATCTGCTTGCGTGGGGGGCTGTTTCCCTCCCGCCCCCCCCCCTTCTTTTTCTGTATATGTTGCATGACGCCCTGGTAGATATGGTTGCTGCCTCCTTTATATAATGTAAAATGAAACCTTTCTTATCCTGCGCTGGCTGTATAACGACTTTATTTACGTCCATCCTGTATTCATTCTATCGTACACATTGCTTTGCCTTTTTTTTTTTGGACTCTCCTGATTTTGCGGCCGGCCCCTGTGGTTGTAGGCCGGCGCTTGTACTTATACGTGTCTTTCAATAAAGGTTTTTAAAAAAAAAAAAAAAAAAAAAAAAGTATCATGTCTGGGTATTTGCTGAATCATAAATGAAAAAACGCCTGCCATTTTCCTCGGGGAGTGGGAAAGGTGGCAACACTACTGCCATGTAAGATGGGGACTGCAAACGTGGAAGAATCGAGCTAAGGGCGGTGGCCTGGCATGGAAAGATGCCTATACATGGCTGGCAGCAGGGCTTTAATTGGGATGAAGAAACGGGTGGGAGGGGGCACTCGAAGGGGCGTGGCAATGTAATTAAGGGCGTGGTTTAAAGACACATACGCTAAAATCTGTGATTAGCATTGTGTGATGCCCAGCTTGTATTTTGCTGTTTCTGTCATTGCATCCAGATATATGATACAACAAGTAACATCATACCTACAGGTCCAGACTATTGACTTTGTCAATGGTTGTTAGTTGCATAAGATAAATAAGCAGCAACTATGGCTTGTATATAATATTAAAAAAGCTTCCACTTTAAGCCCCGGTTACACCACGACGATGTGGTGCTCCTTAGTTTCAAAAAGAGAAGGGAAATCCAGAGAGAAAACGACTCTCTTTGAAGCATTTCTCTTCCCCTACAACGCTCACCTGGCATGACGTTATCCATAACTTCTCCACTAGTGAGAGGGGAGCAGTGTGAGTATGCGCACATCGATGTGCCTGCTGTCACTGCAGTCTGGAAAAAAGAAACAAACCGCCTGTGCCAGGGCACAAAACAGAGCCCGATAGAGACCCGTTTCAAGGCCCCCTTCAAAAAACTGTCAGTGCTCAGCACCGGTGAGACCCGGCCCACTTAAAGCCCTGGCTGGAAGTCTCTAATTGTGAAAGGTGGGTGGGTAAAAACGGGAAAACCAAATGGCCAAGCAGCAGTAATTGTTCAGGCCTCAGCTAGCATAGAAATATATCTAGAATGCGCAGAAATAAAATATCTCAGCAGTGCAAACACGCAAAATTGATTTTAAATATTGCTCAATAGAGATTTATCAACATTTAGGTGACTGCTGGTAAGAGACATGGGAGCATTGTACATTGTGAACAACATGCACGTCAATAAGTGTAGCTAAGCGCCAGGGACGTCCTAAGGATTTTGGGAGCCCTGGGCCAAATGTATTTTGGGGGCCCTTGTTCGCAACAGCTTTGAATTAATGATTCAATTTCAGCTCTTTCATGCCTTCTTTGGCCACAGGCACACTCGTCTAAATTCTAAATGTGGTTACATCTAATATTCCGAGATATTGACCTGTTTTCAATATTGTAATACAGCAGCAAGTCACTAATGTTACTGCAAATAACCTCTGTGACACCCTCTCATTTCTCATATGTGAGGTCCTATTGTCATCGAAAAGAAACTTTTTTTTATTAATGTTGTATAAAACAAACACATTTGTCTGCAAAATGTCTGTAATAGACACCCACACATCGCCCATATTAAACTACATTAAAGGAAAACGGTATTTAAAACAATCTGTTTAAGAATTATCCAAGGTCATCAGGGCAAGACTCTGCAGAACACAGCTGGCTCTATCGGAGCACCTGAAAGGCTGGGGCACTGGGCCAGAGTCCACTTTGCACATGCCCTAAAACGTCTCTGCTAAGAGCAGCACTTACCCCCGGGCTATCCTTTCGGTACTCCTTGCACTGCCCTTGCTACTCTAGTTGATCACAGAATCACCAAGTAGGTGGCAGGAACTGAAAGTTAACAGGGCTTCTTTTTGCAGTTTAGCAGAAATGTGGAGGCTGTTGGGAGGCTAATGGTGGAACAAGGCATCAGACATGGGATGTGCTTGGCCTGGGTTCAAGGGTGCATGATAGCTCTCCCATTAATTCTGCCATCTTTGTGTATCTACTTTCAAAGCTTCAATCTTTTGCCAGCACTTCCGGGCTTCTTGCAGAACATATATAACCAGTGTCCTTTTGGTCTTCCGACTTGGCAGGTACTTTCACTTAGAATCATTATTACAGTTGGCAGGGACTGACTTCTGAACAGCTTGTACTGAACAACTGGCATGGACACCAGGAATATTGGCTAGAGACATTTTACTTAATGTGTGTTTTGAAGTCCACGGGCAAAGTTTCCTCCACCACAGGGATAATATTGTGGATTAAATTCAGCCAAGGGTTTCGACTCCATATTTAGGTCTGAGTGCGAGTTGCACAGGACTGGTGGGGCGCAAACTCTGCACACACATTTATTTTTACTGTGTGGTAACATCCTGCCAGTACTGTGCAATTACGAGTTAAACCATTTGGAATGGGGAATGTCCCCACCACTTGCTAGAGAATAGGTCAGGGTGAAGTGTGGGGTAAAGGCTTGGTTGCTATTCCAGCAAAAGCTTTGCACGATTTTACTGGCCTCAATTACGAGCTGTTCAAATTGGGTCTAATGTTACCAACCCTTGGACACCTGTGCATGGGAACGTCGGGTCAGTTATGACCAGGTAGAGCGATATCTGACCAAGAGATTCCGCTCCACCTAACTCGTTCTCATGCCCTTAGAGTTTCCTCTAGAGATTATAGGATTTCAGCTCCCTCCAGACTCTAAATAAGGGCCATTCCCCCAGATTCATCAAGAACACATTTTGCTATTCCTTAATAGCGAAAAATACCGATTCGCTATTAAGGAATAGCAAAATGCTATTCATCAAGAAATCACTATAAAATAGCGATTTCTAATAATTCCTTAATTGCGACTCGCAAATTGCGAGTGCAATTAAGGAATATCTCCCCATTCATTCCTATGGGCCTAGAGGCCCATAGGAATGAATGGGAAGACAATCTCAATTTGCTAATCACAATTAGCAATTCGCAAATTGAGATTGCGATTTCAAGGGTGCAGTGGTGTCCAAAGGACCCCTGAAATTGATGTGTGCACATATGTTGCGCACACACATGCCCTTATGGCATGTGTTTGCGCAACATGAAACTTTGAAAAATGCACTTTAGTGCATTTTTCAAAGTTTTTGCAAATTACCACGAAGTTGAACTTCATGGTAATTTGCGTGCCCTAATAGAAAATTCGCTATTTCTTTCACTTTCATGCATTGCATTTAAGGAATCTCAATTTGAGATTCCTTAAATGCAAAGAATCGCAATTTAGCGAATTCTTAATTAGCGATTTTTGCATTTGGGATGATGCATCCCAAATGCAAAAATACCGGTCGCAAAGGGCAGATTCTGAGAATCTGCCCCTTTGCGAGCGGATTTAAGCTTGATGAATCTAGCTGAATGGTCTTTGCCATGACAAGACAAGTTGAACACAGTGTTTGTTGGGGCAGGACACTGCAAGTCACCAACAAGTAGAGTTGTGGTAATCAGCGGCAGCTCCTCTGCAATGGCGGAGGAGCGTTGGCCCACTGCCTGGCTTAGGGCCAGCAAATGTAAAATAAAATGATGTTCTTGCATCGCTTTATTTTGCATTTGCCGGCTCTTAGCCAGCAGTGTTGGAAAGGGTGGGGCAGAGGCATGGGGGAGGGTGGAGGAGGAGTGCTACGTGCACTTTATTCCCTAAGTGCTCATGTGTTTAGCTGGCCACCTCAGGCCGACCAAAACACACATGCACACTTAGGTTTTCTAAAGCCCACCTGCATTGAGCAGCCGGACTGGAGAAACCCCCACAGACTCCCTGGTCTGAGCAAGACGTATTTCCTGCCCGCTCAGACCAATCCCCGCGGTGATCTGCAGCACGGTGATTGGATGGGAGTCTGTCCCATGGGCTGCTGGGACCCAGGTAGAGAGGCAGTGAACGCAACACAACACTTGAGGCGGCCAACGGCAAAAGGTAAGTCTTTTGTTTTTTTTAAATATTGTATTTAAACCCCACCCGCCTCACCACGCTTTGTTTATGGAAGCTGCCGCTGGTGGTAACGGCTCAGGACCACTGTAATGGCACATAAACACAGAAGCCCTACAGTCCGTTTTGTACTGGTCTGGGGCTGCTTGTGGCCTGTAATAGTAATAGTGATCCGTTACATACTGCACATTCAGTTGCTCATTTCTGTTTAAATAACAAAATCCTTGGCACTGGACCAGTTGACCTGTGACAGGGAAAACTCTTGACCCTGCTGAGATTTGAACATGTGATTTGCATCTTGCCCACATTTCTCCTGTGGGCCCTCATGCCACAAAGCATATCTCATATTATCCTGCCCAACTTCAACTTAAAACATCCAGGTGGTGTTCTTGTTATGTAAACCTCAACCATAAAAGTGGTACATGCAAGAATTTATTGTTGGTATGTACCTGCAGTGACTAGGTACCAGAAGCTATTTTCAAAGTAAAGAGCCATAGCTGTTTCTATGAGGAAAAACAAAGGTTTCTAATAAAATACTATTTCTGCTAATTTAGGTTTGGGATAAGCTACAGAGGTGATTCAACTACTGTTTTTCTTATTTATTAAAAATCCAATACCCTAGTGACGTTGGATTTTTATACTAAATAAATAGGAAAAGTAACATTAAAAAGTTAGACTTTGTCAGCCTGAACGTTCAGTCGGCTGTTTAGCTTTAACCTGGCAGCAGCTGGCAATGCCAGTGCTTCCCCTTAACGAGATGTGAAAACCGGTCCCAGCGCAGAATCAACAGCTTAGGGCTTTTGGCAGGAAGTCCTGGGTGTGAGGTATTTGACTAATCTTATCTCAGGAAGGGCAGCTGTGGAGATTTCAGGAACTTCATTAACTTAACAGGGACTGCCCATTCATACTTTTTTTAATTAATAATTTTGTTAAATTCATAGGCAAACAATAGAGTATATATAGTGTGCTCCTGAGCTCAGCTGTAGAGAAAGCAAATATTTTTTGTCACAGTGATCCACGGTTGCAGAATACCACACCCCCCTGCCCCCGGCTCCTTACATCCCAAACCCCCTCGCCCACCTCTGCAAAATGCAAGCATAGACGTGGCTATCCAGAGGGAGTAGATGTTAATATATTGTCAGCAGATGTGTGGGCATCTGCCCGTACTTGGCAGGACTGGTGCCTGTTAGCGGGATGTATAGATAAATACGTTTTGAGGGGAGCCCATATATCTTTCGGCTGAAAAGTTATTGGAAGCGTTAGTGTATATATTTCTATATGATGATTGCAAGAATTCAGTCAGTCGCTCTAGTAGTGTTCTGACTTCGCCAATTCATTGCAACCCTACACTTGGCCAAGAGTAAAGCTATTGCCGTAAAGTGCTTGATTCCTTCGGGTAAGTCTTTGACATATCCTAGCAGAGTTACAAGCGGGTGAAGTGATAGGTTAATATAGTCTATCATTTGGGCCAGCTGTGAAAGAACTTCCCCCATTAGGATTGAAGTGAAGGTATTTCCTCGCCATATTGAGAAAACCTGCAAGCTC
Organism: Lissotriton helveticus; assembly: GCF_964261635.1. Classification (NCBI taxonomy): domain Eukaryota; kingdom Metazoa; phylum Chordata; class Amphibia; order Caudata; family Salamandridae; genus Lissotriton; species Lissotriton helveticus. The sequence goes on along the minus strand of NC_136068.1, from coordinate 125,727,936 downwards.
AGCACCGCTATGGGTACAGTTATGAGGACAAGATGGGTTGATACAGTGCTGGCGAGCCAGTGAATTATAGGCCATGTGTAAGTATTTGAAGTGTAAAAATATATGGCGATAGTTTAGAGATGTGCGAACAATTTGGCCACAGCAATATTGTCAATGCAAATGACATAAAGGATACCTAAATTGCCATCCCATGCTAGCAGGGACCAATCGCTTGATGTTGCAATGCATTGGCATATAGTTGAGAGTAATCAATTGAGTCAATAGAGGGAAGGCCATTGGTTCAGTCAGATACCCTGGGATCTGTTACAGACCATAATATGGAGTCTCGCAAACCCCGAAATGTTTAACGCCCCGGGCTTTAAATTGCCGTAGTGTAATGAACTGCCCATCCATGTATAGGTGGCCCAACTCATAGAGCGCCATCTTACGCAGGGTAGTTTGCACAGTGCTTTCTAAGGTGAGTAGCAGGTGAGGGTTATTCAGGAGGGGAATCGCCGGAGAGTATAAAAAGGGGGTCCCCATTCTATGGCACAGCATGTCCCACGCCTAGCTTGCTGTAGCAAAAGTTCTCACTGCTCACTGAGGCTTCGGCTGCTGCAGGGAAAGGATGGTCTTCAGGGGTGCACCTTCGATCTGCTCCTGTTTCAATTTCAAGTATAGGACGCGGGCGTCAGGATGGTACCAGTAAGTCACATAGTGGCACTGAGCCACGTAACAATATAGTTAGAAATCAGGAACCTTAAAGCCTCCACATTCATACGGGAGGGTCAATGTGTGACAGTTTATCCAAGCAGTCCTTCCAGCCCAGAAAATAGAAATCAGTAAGGACTTGAGGATATGGAAAAACTGCTTGTTAAGGTAGACTGTGATATTTTGGAGAAGACATGAAAATGTGGGCAAAACCACCATCTTTAACAGTGACACTGCCCGCTAGAGACAATGGAAGCCTTGCCTAGGTATCGTGTTGGCGCTGTAAGGTATCTATGGCTGAGCCGTGGTTTAAACAAATAATATTGTCCACCTCCCTATGTAGGATGATTCCCAAGTATTTAACCAAATCCATCACCCACCCAACCGGGTATTCCAGCAGTCATGGCCTTGTATGATCAGTGAGTGTAAATATTTCTGTTTTGTTCCAGTTGATGGTAACACCAGATTGCTTACTGAATCTGATACTTTCTTGAATCAGTGGGGACACTTTAACGTAAGGACATCTAGCGACAAGCAGAATATCATCTGCATACATTGACAATAATAGTTTCCCAGGCCGGAAAGCAGCCCTCTATGTAAGTGTAGCTCCTGGAGGTGATGGGCTAGGGGGTCCATAGCTATTGTGAACAGCCGGGGGATAGGGTCAGCCCTGTCTGGCGCCCCTTTGTATTTGAAGTGGTGCAGGTGGAAGTCCATTCACTGTAACCATGGTATTAGGGTGAGTGTCCAACAGTTTGGGATCACTAATCGCCTAAGTACTTACATTAGGAATGGGCACTCCAGGGAGTCAAATGCCTTTTCAGCATCCACTAGTATCATTGCTGCCTGAAGCTCTGGGTTCAGTTGATGTAAAATAGTGAACACTGTATGGATATTAATGCAAGGGGACTGGTGTGGCACAAAGCCAGTCTGCACCCGGGAAACTATTTTGTCCAGGAAAAGGGACAGCTGAGAGGCAATAACTTTAGCTAGGTTTTATTATCACAGTGTAATAAAGATAGGAGTCTATAGGAGGTACAGTATGCTGGGTTTAGGGAGCACCAGATTACCGCTTCACGCAGAGTTGGAAGACGTTCACTATTAGCAAGCACTTCTGCATAAATCTCCACAAGGAGAGGCGCTGAGATATGTTTGAGTGCTTTGTAAAAATCGATGTACAAGCCATGAGACCCTGGTGCCTTTCCCCTGGCTAGGGCATCTATGACAGTGACTATTTCCACCACCAAAATAGCGTGACACCGTAACGTTGGTGACAAACCAAGGTCACCTCATCAAGGTTGGCGGATATATGAGCAGCAGAGTCCGTAAGTCAAGTTTCATACAGACGCTGATAATAAGTTACCAACCCAGCAAGGATATCACTGTCAACCAGAGTCACTCCAGTTTGAGATGTAATAGTGTATATGTTTGCCTGTCGCCTGACACGGCACAGGAGTCTAGACAGGGTCTTACCTGGCTGCTCTCCCTCTCCATATTGGCATGCTTGAGAATATTTGCAGAGGTAACATACCTCACAGTCTGCTAAATCTCAGAACCCTTGAAGCAATTGGTGGTAGCGATGCAGTAGTTACTCCAGGTCTTTGATCTTCTGCTCTAGTGATGGAAACTGTTTCCGTATAATATGGAAAATGCTGGCTTGTTTAGCTATTACTATCCCCTCTATAAAGGCTTTAAAGGTCTCCCTTAACACGTAACACGGCATTTTTAGGTCTCGTTGAGCCAGCGCATGCGCTACTCTGCGAGACTTTTAGTGTGTGGCTCCAGAAAATGCTACCACTCGCTTTTGCTTGAGGCAGCCTAGAGCTTGCGGTTACGCGCACAAGCGTGTGCGAACAGTTCACAACCTCTCTCTCCTTCTTTCATTTAGTTGCTTCCCTGTGAAATGGATCCAAAAAAGAAAGACGCACTTGTGGGAAATGCCTTTTTTCTGACAAATATCCTTTTACATCATTCTACCGTCACTATTCTAAACATTAACAATAACATGCATTCTATTCATTAGACCGAAAAACAGTTATTGAAATCAACAACTATTAACATCGCACTTACGCACCCGGGTGATTAGTGCGCTATACAAATTAACATAACACCGTGTTCACTCTCTCTTTGCATGCAATGTTGTTTGTATAGTCGCAGCGTGGTTTGTATAGTCGCTACGTCTTGCATGCTTGTCTTTTAAACTTTTTCGCAAATCGCTGTGTGGCCCCTGCTCTGTGGAATTCACCCGCTCCTTTCGTTCTAAAACCACTGAAGGCCGGAAGAAGGCAGACAATAATTGTTTGTTTACCTGGATTAACAGGAAGCATGTTTAAGTAGTGACAAGCAGGGGTTATCCCTGTTGTGAACAGACCTTTCCTCATAGTAACTGTATGATCCCCCCCCACTTCCGTAGAACGAACATCCTCGAACTGTGATTCTCATAGGCCGAGGTCCAAATCTAGTCCCACCCTAAAACACACTTCCATGCGCGGGCTCGTGGACAGCGGCTGAGAGCTTCCCGGAACACTGGCGTTCGCTAATTGGAGAGGCTACACTCCTGTTAGGAGTAGCGCAGGCACCACTGCAGCCCGGCGGCTTTGTCTGAGCACATGGCGGGGCGATGGGTGTTAGTCAGGGTTAGCAGGGATGTTTTAAACCCATTAAATGAGGACATGAATACTGAAGATAGGTACATAAAAACAATGTCTTTGGCATCTCAGTTTTTCATTGGCAATTATTACTGAACTTCGCTTTGTCGGCTTACATTTTATCTAGTTCTACTGGATACACTAAAATACTGGACCTTTTATACATTTATTCTGACTTTTAGGATTTGCTGGGAATGTAAAAAAAAAAGAAAAAATACCCCGAGATCCCATAAATTGGAGTTAAAATGGTGGTGGTCGCACCAGGAGAGTGATGCACTTGCTGGAGAGGTCTTTGTGCGATTTAGTCACAGGTTCGTCATATAATAGCACTGAGAGCTAATTTGTCTTCTGCAAGTCAGTTTATAACATGTAGGTCACATATTTGTATTTTATGTAACAGCTCTGCAGGTTACTGCTACACTTGTCGAGATGCTTGCAAACTGCAAAGCATACATTTAGAACCTTGTGGTTTTTGGTCAATGTTTTTTTTTTATATTGCTAAACAGGACCACATCGGGTAGTAATAAACACTTATTAGTAAGTTTATATAAAAGGTTATCAGTGTAATTATTATATAGACCGATATATCTGACATTCTTAGAGTGCATGAATACTTCTAGGCGCAAATAAAGCTGAGATTTTGCGGCTCCAACGAGTTCAAAACTCGGCAGCCCGTGCTCTTGTGGGACTCCCACGTAGATGTTCCGCCAGAGCCACTATCAGAGCTTTACATTGGTTACCGATTCAAGCAAGAATCCAGTTTAAGACGCTTTGTTTGGCGTTTAAAATCTTAAAAGGTACTAGTCCTGAGCTACTTCGCCCTCTTTTAACTCCCTATATTCCCCAACGTAGCCTGCGTTCTTTGGGTCAACATCTGGTGATCATACCCACGATCAGACTTTGTCGTGCCGGAGGCCGTTCTTTTCGGCTCCTGGCGGCTAAATTGTGGAATTCTTTGCCTGTCTCCATTCGTAGTATTGATGACTTACTGTTATTCCGGAAAGCTATTAAGACCTTTCTTTTTCCACTGATCTAGGGTTTTCATCTTTTCAGCCTACACTGTTATCTTGTACAATTAGACGGTCAGCGCCGGGACGCCCCTTAGCTGGGGCAGCTGTGCGCTTTAACAAAATTTTAACATAACATAACATACCTCTCACACCGATTGGAAAAGTAAACCAGCATTGGCATAGCTGATAGGTCTCGCTTTTGGAACCTTATAAGTATTTAGTTATGCAGCACAATATCCTTGGTGCATGGCTAAACACTTAAAAGGTCCCAAAGGCGAGACCTATTGGCTATGCCAATTCTTGTTGTCAATTGTTTCTGTGTTTAACTGGAAATATTCCAGTATGGCCGTACGTAGTTCATCACTGAAGACCTAGTCTAAAAGAGAATCTGTGGGGAAATGCCAGCGTGGGTGGATGAGCTGCAATTTTACCACAGAGTGGTTTTGGTATTGATACTCTCTATTCCTAATTATGGTTTCCCAAAATTTTTCTTAAACATGCAGTATTAGGAAAAAATAAATTGCAAATATCCATTTATTTCACCGTTTTGTGAACACAGCAACATTTTATAGCTACATTTAGTAAGCTATAAACATAAAGTGTCACAGAAATAATAAATAACCTGTTGTTGTGTTACCGTATTTAACATAAGAGCGACTTTGTCAGATATTATGAAATCATAGGCTGCCCTACAGTTTTCTACAGAAACATTCCATAGGGTATTGTTCCGTATTGGCTTTCCTTCATTTTCTTTTTTTTCTGTTTCTGTTAATTTATTTGGAGGACCTGGTAGCGGCAATTTGCTACTGGGCTTCTACTTTTTCTTTATTTGCTTTTGCATATATTGTTTTAATTTAGCGCCCCCAACATTATCAACACCCATCTTAAAAGAGCAGATTGAAAGATAAAAAAGAAAAAAAATGGCACCTTGAAGCATTCATGTCCATGCATGGTGATGCATGCATGCATATATGTCTTCGTTGTGTGTCTTTTTTTTTTGCAGATGTTGTTCCGCATCAGCAAAGGAGCATTTTTTCTAACGCTTCCTTTTTCTATCCCTCCACTATCCTTTTCAATCCTAATAACAGGCTAACGGTATATGGTCTAAATATCGAGTCCAAAATATCTAGGAACACAAATATCGAGTCCAAAATATAGAATGGACAAAATATCGAATGGACAGAATATAGACATTAAAAATATCGTTTTGAAGGTAAGTAATGTAATATCGATTTAAAAAATATAGACAGTCAAAATATCAAAGTACATAATATAGGTTATAAAAAATATCGAATTTTTAATAATATCGAATTTTTTAAAGTGTTTTGTATGTTAGTATATGTCTGAAAAGTGTATATTTTTTTGTAATTTATTTTAAATAATTAATTTTATGTTAGTTCATTTTTGCGTAATTTAATTCTGTAGCGGGTTGTGGGTTTATAGGGGAATAGGGTGGGTAGTAATTTAATTATAATTAATTAAATATGTTAATTAATTTATTGGTATTTATTTTGAATACATTGTTAATTCATTTTTCATTGGTAATTAATTAATTATTAATTGATAACTATTTTTTATTAATTGATTAATTGATAATTATGTGAATAATATTAATTTATTTTCTGTAGCGGGTTGTGGGTTTATAGGGGAATAGGGTGGGAAGTAATTTAATTATAATTAATTAAATATGTTAATTAATTTATAGGTATTTATTTTGAATACATTGTTAATTAATTTTTAATTGGTAATTAATTAATTCTTAATTGATAATTAATTTTTATTAATTTATTACATGATAATTATGTGAATAATAATTTATTTTATGTGGCGGGTTGTGGGTTTATAGGGGAATAGGGTGGGAAGTAATTTAATTATAATTAATTAAATATGTTAATTTATTTATTGGTATTTATTTTGAATAAATTGTTAATTAATTTGTAATTGTTAAATAATTAATTCTTAATTGGTAATTCATTTTTATTTATTGATTAATTGATAATTATGTGAATTATATTAATTTATTTTCACTAGAGTGGGAATAGTAAAATTTACCCCTATGCTATCCAACGCTTTCCCTACTGTTGCACTCTCTGGAGTGGGAATAGTAATTTTTACCCCTACGCTATCCAACGCTTTCCCTACTGTTGCACTCTCTGGAGTGGGAATAGTAATTTTTACCCCTACGCTATCCAACGCCTTCCCTACTGTTGCACTCTCTGGAGTGGGAATAGTAATTTTTACCCCTACGCTATCCAACGTTTTCCCTACTGTTGCACTCTCTTGAGTGGGAATAGTAATTTTTACCCCTACGCTATCCAATGCTTTCCCTACTGTTGCACTCTCTGGAGTGGGAATAGTAATTTTCACCCCTACGCTATCCAACGCCTTCACTACTGTTGTACTCTCTGGAGTGGGAATAGTCATTTTTACTTCTACGCTATCCAACGCTTTCCCTACTGTTGCACTCTCTGGAGTGGGAATAGTAATTTTTACCCCTACGCTATCCACCGCTTTCCCTACTGTTCAACTCTCCTGGAGTGGGAATAGTAATTTTTACCCCATGCTATCCAACGCTTTCCCTACTGTTGCACTCTCTGGAGTGGGAATAGTAATTTTTACCCCTACGCTATCCAACGCTTTCCCTACTGTTGCATTCTCTGGAGTGGGAATAGTAATTTTTACCCCTATGCTATCCAACGCTTTCCCTACTGTTGCACTCTTTGGAGTGAGAATAGTAATTTTACCCCTATGCTATCCAACGCTTTCCCTACTGTTGCACTCTTTGGAGTGGGAATAGTAATTTTTACCCCTACGCTATCCAACGCTTTCCCTACTTTTGCACTTCCTGGAGTGGGAATAGTAATTGTTACACTCCCGCTATCCTACGGTAATAATATTGTGTATTTTTTATTAATATTATGTTAATATATATATGTTTTAACATGTATGATTGTATATATTTTTTTATAAGTTAAATTAATTATTTAATAATTTTAAGGTAATTTAAGTATTTTTAAGTATATTGTAGCTATTTATTTTTAATATTTATTAAATTTTTCATTATTTTTAAGAAATTCAATATTTTTACAAAGTATATATTTTTTAACGATATTTTGGATTCGATATTTTGGTACTTACCTGTTTGTAGATAGGAATTCGATATTTTGTCTGTCTATATTTTGGGATCGATATTTTGGGTAGTCTATATTTAGTCAGTGATCCCAGGCTAACATGTCCACCGCTCAAATTAATTTCATATATCCCTAGACTAATTCACCACTAATCCTTTTTTCATTTCGGAGTAGATTGCTACTCGTCGAAAAGCTCTTCAACGCCTCATATGGGGTAGCAAGTGCTGTATAAATGCTATTACAATACAATACAATGCTGCTGTGGAACAGCATCGGTACAGAGTACTTAGAAACTGCAGTCACCACACCGCCTCGTGGTCACTTTTACAAGTTCTCAGTGCGTTTACAAGGTTCGTCAAACACAATAAACGACACATGGGTACCATCCACCTAGGTCTTGGTTTGGAATACGTTTCACAGAAGAATAGTAAATAATCTTCTGTCTCATAAGCAAGGCAACATAGAGGCAGAAATTGGATTTATCCGGAGATGACGACCATGTTGAAATAAAAGTGGCGATTGGAAAAAATACCATTCCTAAATTGAAAAAAGAGAGATCTTGCATGTGAAGGACTAATGGAATTTAAGGATTCCTCAGCCTCCAATGCATTTTTATGCAAACGAAAAGACCTGGGACGGCTACTCGTGGAGTTAGATAACTCACTACAGGTAGCAAATAGTGGCAAATACCTATGTTGGATGACAACTGTTGTGGAAGTTGAAATTGAAAGTGCATTATAACAAAAACCTATCAACCCCAAGTTGCTTTACGACTGATTGACCTAGACCAACCATGGGATCTTACTGATAATGTGAAGATTCAAGATATTGCTAAGGGCTTCTATGTACGGTTGTAGCTCCACTATACACCATATGTGAAGCCAATCAAATGTGACCCTTAACCTAGCCAATTCTATAATAGGCTTAAGAGCAAGATCTAGCCTAAGGGGAAGAAAAGGAGTACCGCGCCCGATGCTCACAAGTGCCCTTATCCAGTTGTTCTCTCTGGGGAGAGGATGTGGCCTAATGCTAGAGCGGTCAACCTCGAAGCTGGGGAACCGGGTTCCAGTCTCAGCAGGGGCGCTCAACATCAGGTGGTTCTGGGCAAATCACGTAATCTCCCTGTGCCTACCAAAAATAAATAAATGTATGTATCTGTAACGTAACTGGTGCTCATCTAAAGCGCTCTGATACCTTTGGGCCGAGTCCACGCTATAACAAAAAAAAACCCTAAGGAAGCAGGGTAACAGTGACCCCTAACTCTGCTCCATTCAAGGCAGCACTCGTAGCTAAGGCATTGTATATTTCTATCGCTGGAAAAATTGGATAGAAGCGAGCCCTCTTGGCAAATCTGAGAATGGTAGAAGCCCGATGCATTATTAGGAGGCAGCTCTGGGAAATTTGAGGTGCTCATAACTCTGAGTCCAACAATCGAATCTCTAGATACTCAAATTCCATTATGTTTTGAAGGAAGAAGGAGGTCAGCTGGAACCCTCTGGCTAGCTATAATTGGTGAGTCATTTGCACAGTTAATCAAAAACTGTATGTAACTATTGATGAATAAAAGGAAAACAGTCGGACCAAATCACAACCCTGGCAAACACCTTTTCTTTTTCAATAGCTATTTTCTGAGTCAGTGCGCCGTTTGGGTCCCACCAAATCAATGCATAATGCATAATTCCTCCATGAAGGTGTATAATAATGTGGGGCAGGCTATTTGGGATTCCCAGGCCAGAAAGGATCTTACGTAATTTTTGTCTTGGGACCAGGGCGAAAGCTGGTCAAAGATCGATAAAGGCAACAGAAAGTGCTCCCACCACCAATATCAACCGTCTTCCACTTGGCCATCACAAAACGGAAGACGTTTTACAGTTCCAGTCTTAGGCCTAAATCCAGCCTGTAATTGGGACAGTAATTGCTAGGAAGGTTTGGGCATTCTTTTTTTAAAAATCGGAATGATCTTGACTCCTTTCCTGGTTTGGGGCACCGCGGCACCAGCAGCTATTGTGTTTGAGACAATGTTGATGTAAGGTACCCATATGTGCAGATCGGATTGGAACATATCCGATTGAATCTTGTTTAACCCATGTGCCTTCCCCTGAATCTGTGTAGAAAAAAACTGTGGCTAATATCGCCTTGAGGATAAAATAAGGGTGAGAGTGAACTTGGAGTTTGGGCAACTCCTAATCCATTTAGACACTGTTTCTTGGTAGACTGCAGGGATAGGGAGTAGAGCTTTTCAAAGTGGGCTACCCGCTGACTCAGTTGAATAGCTATTTCCAAAGGTTTGACCAGTTTCTTGCTTCCCTGGCTCACTAGCTGTCAAAATACCTTATGATTGTTATTAATAGAGGCGTCTAAAAGACCATTCCATTTATTTTTGTCTCCAATTCGTTTGTGCAGTCCTTATGGTAGCCCTATATAAGATTCTAGAGTCCCAAATCAGGGACCTATCTCCTTGCTTTATGATGATCACAAATGTTCCCCTTGCCGCCCTGCAATTTGTGGAATACCACCTTCACAGGCTCTTGTGTTCCTAAAAGCCTGCTTATAGTTCTTCACAAAATGATCTTTTAGCACCGCAAATAAAGTCTTATGCTTATTAAGGATCACACTGTGGTTATCAGAATTTTCATGTATCTTATAGATGCAGATAGCCACATTAACATAGTTGGGAATGGTATTGGAGAGGGAGTGGTCATTACAAGCTTGCAGGTCATCAGAGAGGGATAAATTGAGCATTTACACGGCAACCCTAGACAGGTGACTTTTCAGAGGAATAATTAACCCTGGAATACCCCAGAGTGCATCCTCGTTGGAACACAAATCTTGGATAATGCCATTTGGCTCATAAGTTAAATTCAGGTCACTGCATTAATAACTTAATGAGAGCTAGTTCATAAAGCAAGGATTGTGTCCAGTAGAATGGATAGCTGGCGATTCCTTCTGGCTGCTGAGACTCACATTGTAGTTGTCAATTAACAGGCGAGGCGTATCTGTAGGAGGAGGTAGTATCATTCCCTGGATATTTGTCGATTGGAAGGACAACTCCGTTACAGAGTAGGTCAATGCAATATTTAACTAAATAATTATTACAAAATATGTTTGCCACTCTTGCAAATTTGCAGCTGAAGTGGACGAACTCTTAAATCTTCTTCTAGAAGCATTTTCTTGGGCCCATGTCTCCTGGGAAATACAAATCCCATGCCCATTTATAAATAGGCCCCACTTTTTAGCCCCTAAATTTGATTTGAGCCCTGCTACATTCCATAAAAGTATTGCTAGGTTGGATGCATTGCTTAGTAGGAGATCAGAGGAAACAGCAATAGCTGCTGTATGTCTTAATAGGGGAATCAGAGGGAATAGCAATAGTTGACAGGGACTTAAATGGAGAGGAGCTAGTCGGGGCACTAAGTTTCATCAAGAATTAAATATATGGAATATAACATCAGAGGAGTGGTAGATTTTATACCATCTGGTTGCAAACCAGTTCCCCAAGATTACAACAGTGGGAAGGTGAGATACTGGTATATTCTAAATCATGTAAGGCACAAAAAAGTCAATTGTTCTCACTGAAGTTGTTAAGTACTGAGAAATAGTTGGCTGTGGGAGTATAAAAAGGAGTGCCGTATGGCACTGATGTAATCTTTGGGGCTGAGGCTGAAGATGGCAGTAACAATTTCCCAGTGGAAGGAGTTTAATACCACCTTGGCTCACAGGATATTGAGCACACTTGAACAGCAACCCATGCACAATACTTGTGAGCCTACTCACCCCCCTCGAAGTTCTTCTTCACACGGCCACCCATCCAACAGTGCGAACCACAGGTGCAGCAGAAACTGGGAAATCTGCTTTAGTTTAGCCAATGAAGTGCCTTAGTTTTTAAGTTGAACCTTGGCAGGATAGGGACTTGAAGTTCCACCCACTCTCCGCTCACATTTTTCATTGGCTTGTGTCATTGTCCCCTGTAAACTGTGGCTGTTCATTGGCCAAAAAGCTTAGAAGTCTGCTCTCTCCTAACGCTTTTTAAAAATTGTTATAGCACGCATTTGCAATGCAATAGGTCTTGCATTTGCGAGAGTTTAAGCTATTGGCATTGTAAATGACAATGCCTTTTATTTATTTGTTTTAAAACCAACACATAAATAAAAGGCATTGTCATTTACAGTGCCAATAGCTCAAACTCTCATAAATGTGAGACCTATTGCTTTGCAAATGCTTGTTTAACTATGCAGGAGACACAATATATATAATTCGGAGCTAAATGCAGAAAAATTGACATCACTTACATCATAGGGACATGCCTCTGTTGGGAGGTGGATTGTAGGGGCAGGGCTTTTCCTGCTGAACGAGATTTCCTTCAGCCCTGTGATCCCTCGCCACTCCCCTCCAGAATCCTGTTGAGTGGCAGAAATTGCAGACTGGTTTGTCCTTTAGTTCTAGCAGATGGCAGCCGCCTCTTCCTTTCCATTGGTGTACCAACAACTGGGGAGAGAGGAGAGCTGAGCAAGGATGTATAAATTGTAACAGGAGAGGTGCAGGATGTCCTCTAAGGCTAAGGGAGTGTTTCTGTCAATGATAAGGCCTCAGGGGGTGGCAAGCAATGGGATAGAGAGCAAACCTTTTGAGCCAATGTACCAGATGTAAAAGATTTTAACTAATTATGCCGACAGCTCGCTGAGGAAACCAATCCGATGAAGTGTTTATGGGGGTTTAGGTGGATTGATTGCAATCTTACTTTTCCCCATTATTCTATTGGTATGTGATATTAAATTATGTTAAATACATGTTAAACATTTGCCCCTTTGATCCCCTCCCCCCTACGCTTCCTTCCTAGAACGTTACGTTCTGAGTATTCTAAGGTACGCGCCTGGGTCATTGCTCGTCGATGACGACCAGCAACTGGCCAGGGCTCGAGTTGGGTGTACACGCAGATACACGGTGTCCCTCACTCTTTTCACAGGGTGGAAGCCGTCTCCCCTGCCAAGAAGTTGGGCCCCACAGAAATATGCTGAACTTGTCCCGGTGTAATTTTCAGACACCGGGGCACATTGCTTTCCATTCCCAGCAGCAACGTGCAGGCAGCGAGAGAGCCTTTTTTCACCTCCAGCTGGGCCGAAGTTAAGGGCCATCCGGTCTCCTATTATTTGTATATGCTAACTGAGGGCCGCCTGGAACCTTACATGTAAATGTAAATGCCACACAGGGAAACAAATTCATAAAGGGGGTGGTGATGGACAGAGTATCTGAATTAAGCAGAACACTCCTACCCAGTCAAAAGATCAGGGCTTGATCCATCACTGTTTTTTAGCTCACTGCACCATCCCAGCTCAGAACCTGGCTACATGCAAATTAGTCTGACCCTGGCCCAGTGCATCATGGGAACAGGGCAGACCAAACTACCAAGCCAATTCTTTACTGGAAAGGAAACAAGCTTCCGGGGACCGGTTTCTGGCATTACAGCCGTCTTCGGCCCGGCTTGCTTGAATCCTGATGGTGCAGTGAGCAAGGGACTCACATCTGAGCATACCCTTCCACACTTGTGGTGGCCAAAACGATTCATAAAGGGGGTGGTGATGGACAGAGTATCTGAATTAAGCAGAACACTCCTACCCAGTTAAAAGATCAGGGCTTGATCCATCACCGTTTTTTAGCTCACTGCACCATCTCAGCTCAGAACCTGGCTACATGCAAATTAGTCTGACCCTGGCCCAGTGCATCATGGGAACAGGGCAGACCAAACTACCAAGCCAATTCTTTACTGGAAAGGAAACAAGCTTCCGGGGACCGGTTTCTGGCATTACAGCCGTCTTCGGCCCGGCTTGGGTAGGAGTGTTCTGATTAACTCAGATACTCTGTCCATCACCACCCCCTTTTTGAAATTATTTTGGCCACCTTAAGTGTGGAAGGGTATGCTCAGACATGAGTCCCTTGCTCACTGCACCATCAGGATTCAAGCAAGCCGGGCCGAAGACGGCTGTAATGCCAGAAACCGGTCCCCGGAAGCTTGTTTCCTTTCCAGTGAAGAATTGGCTTGGTAGTTTGGTCTGCCCTGTTCCCATGATGCACTGGGCCAGGGACAGACTAATTTGCATATAGCCAGGTTCTGAACTGGGATGGTGCAGTGAGCTAAAAAACGGTGATGGATCAAGCCCTGATCTGTTGACTGGGTAGGAGTGTTCTGATTAACTCAGATACTCTGTCCATCACCACCCCCTTTTTGAAACTATTTTGGCCACCTTAAGTGTGGTAGGGTATGCTCAGACATGAGTCCCTTGCTCACTGCACCATCAGGATTCAAGCAAGCCGGGCCGAAGACGGCTGTAATGCCAGAAACCGGTCCCCGGAAGCTTGTTTCCTTTCCAGTGAAGAATTGGCTTGGTAGTTTGGTCTGCCCTGTTCCCATGATGCACTGGGCCAGGGACAGGCTAATTTGCATATAGCCAGGTTCTGAACTGGGATGGTGCAGTGAGCTAAAAAACGGTGATGGATCAAGCCCTGATCTGTTGACTGGGTAGGAGTGTTTTGATTAACTCAGATACTCTGTCCATCACCACCCCCTTTTTGAAATTACACAGGGAAACAAAGGCACACAGCTTGCCTTCTCTTCTCAGGTACTTAAGAGAGGCATGCTTTTGCCTTTGTTCTGTCCCTGTATATAAAAGCAGACACTGTAAGACTGTCAGATGGGTTAGTCTGTCCCAGTATTTACACGAATATTTTAAATAACACTATTTTATTTATTTTATAGCGCTACATTGTGACGTCATGAGGTCATTTGCATATTGTCTTACTTGGTCAGTCCCCTCACTTCTTTTTATAGGACTTGTGCCCTGAGTAGGACGAATAAAGAAACGTCTTCCCTCACCAGAAGTCTGCCGTCTCTTGATGTTCCCAGGCCATATCACCTATTCTTTGCAATTGGTAATCACTCAATAGCAACCATGAGTGAAGTTTCAAAATACAAGGGGGCAAATGAGGTACCTCTAAGAACGGACGTAAAAAGATGGCGCCAACAGGTGTGGCCGACAAATCTGGGCCATAGAAAGCGCAGACGGGCCAAACATTGCCCCTTGCACCTCCAGCTCAGCGGAGCTACTTGTGGCACTTGGTGATTAACTCGACACGCCCCCTCTAAGTCAACATAAGGGCTCCTGGAGCTTGGCCTTCCTCCCGTGGTGGTGCCAACACAGGTTTCTCCTCACGTGGAGGGGGGCTGCTGGTGACGCTTAATATTGCATGGTGATTAGCTCGTCAACCCCCCCTTAAATCAGCAGACATTCTCCCGGAGCTTGGAGTCCCTCCCACGGCACCAACACAGGCTTCTCCTCCCAAATAGTCTGAATTACGGCGGTACTTGTGCCTGTATCTATTTCATTTGTTTGTGGAGTGTCTGTCATGTTCAACTCTAGTATGTCGAGCATGCCCAAGTTACATTTTAGGCGATATAGCCCTAATTAGGCTCTTCGTGGATGGTGTTGTTACATTGTTGTAAACACTAAGGGACATATTAGCAAGAAGCCTGATAAAATTATCGCTGTTTTAGCGGCAGGAAACTATGGGCTTGCTACTATGTGCTATAGAATTCCAGTAGAAGCCCAGGTTAGATGTGCAGGACATCTAACCTGGGCTTCTATCGGAATTCTATAGCGCATATTAGCAAGCCCATTATCGCCGCTTTAGCGGCAGTTTCCTGCCGCTAAAACTGCGAGAATTTTAACGAGCTTCTTGCTAATATGCCCCCAAGTGATATGCAATAGCAAAAATAATGCTGTAAGGCAATATTCTGTTCAGAATGGTCTCAATAGAACTATTCCAAAACTGAAAAGACTGACATTTAGGAGATGGAGACAGCTATTTCTTTAAGTGTAGGAGAATATCCATTTCGAACAAACAACCACCTTTAAATATGAAGAGTTTCATTTACTAAGACTATGACATGCATTTGGATGAAGCAGAAACATGGATTGAAACAACAGTTTGACAGCACAATTAACTCTGCTGTCCTGTAAGGCATGGGAATCTGAACTGAATTCATTTTTGAGACTTTGAAAAACAGTAGAAAGACAAGAGTAGTTGTTGGCATAAATATTTCCACACTAATGCAGGTTATTAGGTCACTAGGTCTGTGGAGCAGGACGTGAATGGTCTCCTGAGTGTGTTTTTGTTTATGCTCAGAATGGCCATAAGGAGTCAGAGTTCTCTTGTTCATGACATATTAATGGAAATCTATTTATGTCTGGTAAATCTGAAGTCTCTGTTCTAAAACCTACTAACACTGCTGGAAATCAAAATGAACATATTAAAGATTCAGTAATTACCCATGCTGACTGTCTTGATAACTTTCATTTCACCTCCTTGACAATCCAATAAATATTTAGTAATTTAGAAAAGTCTAAAAATGGGAATCCATACAAGAAGCTTCTCAAAATGGCTTTGAATGTGGTCGCCCTCTATATTCTGCTAAAAAGTATGCAACCAGTTCAATAAATATTGCTTTGGATTAGTGTTTGTTCGTTCGTTCATCAGTCAATCAATCAATAAATCAATCAGCATTTGTAGAACGCACCACTTTCACCCCATGCAGAGGATGTGGAAGCAAGCATAGGCGACTGTGTTGAGTTGTTCTTTAATGGTCACTTGGCTGTCTAGAATGATGCCAAGGTTGCGTGCATGGTAAATTGGTGTGGGTTCGAGTTCTGCTGGCCACCAGCTGTGGTCCCATGCGGTGGAGTTCTTCCGGAAGATCAGTACTTCTGTTTTGTCTGAGTTGAGTTTGAGGCAGCTGTCTCTCATCCAATTGGCTACATCGGTCATGGCTTGCAGAAGTTGATTTTGGCGTTAGAAGGGTATTCAGTGAGCGAGAGGATAAGTTAGGTGTCGTCAGCGTAGGAGATTATGTTGAGTCAGTGGGATCTGACGATGTCTGCAAGGGGGATCATGTAGATGTTGAACAGGGTGGGGCTCAGGGATGATCCTTAGGGTACTCCGCATATGATGCCCTTGGGTGCAGAGGTGAAGGGAGGCAGTTGGATGCTCTGAGTGGGTCCTGAAAGGAAAGAAGCATGCCAATTGAGGGCATTTTGATTTATGCTGATGGTGTGGAGTCTGTCGACGAGGGTGTGTTGGGAGACTGTGTTGAATGCAGCAGAGAGGTTGTAGAGGATCAGGGCCACAGTTTCTCCACGGGTGAGGAGAGTTCTGATGTCGTCTGTGGCGGTAATCAGTGGGGTCTCTGTGCTTTTGTTGGCACGGAATCCTGATTGTGAGGCGTTGAGTAGGTGGTTATGTTCTAGGTATTCAGTGAGCTATTTGTTGTTGGATTTGTCGAGTACTTCGGCTGGGTATGGGAGCAAGGAGATCGGTCGGTAGTTTTTGAGGTTGCTGGGGTCAATAGGGGCTTCTTTAGGAGGGGTCTGACCTCTGCATGTTTCCATCCATCTGGGATGGTTGCTGTGTAGATTGAGGTGTTGAGAATGCTGGTGAGTTCCATGCTGATTGCGTTGGCTCAGAGTTTGAAGAGATGGTGGGGACAGGGGTCAGTGGGTGCCCCAGAGTGGATGGACGACATGATGGCTGTGGTGTTCTGATTGGTGAGTGGAGACCCGGTGGTTATCATTCGGCTGGTGTTCGCTGGTTGATTGAGGTTGTCAAGGCTGAGGGTAGTGGGTTAGGGGTCAAAGGTGTTGTAGATGGTGCCAGTCTTGCTGTGGAAGTAGTCTGAGAGGATGTCGTAAAGTTCTTGGGAGGGGGGGATGGTGTTCTCCGTGGCTGCTGGATTGGAGAATTCCATCTCTCATGTGGTTGACTGCGGTCTCAATGCAGTCGGTGATGATGCGCCATCGGTTCTCGAGTCGGTAGCAGTTGTGCTTTGTGGTTCTGCGCTCTGGGATGTACCAGCTGGCTTGTTTAGAGGTTTTGTTGGTTTTTGCTGGTTTCAGCGGGGGCGACTCTATTGGCGCATTTGTTGATCCAGGTGGAGAATTCTGGATGGCCTGGCTGAGGTCTGCTGGAGTTTCAGTTTAAGTGATGCTGGAGGCTTGAGTCCCTTGAGTCTCGGTTACCTTGCCACAACTGCGGTGGGTGGTGGTGTGATGCATGACGATGGTGTGCTGGGCGTCTGTGATGGTGGCGTGGTCAGGCAGGTGAGTTCCGTGACGTGGGTGAATTTGATTCTGCCGCTGGAGGTGAAAACGGTGTTGAGTGTGTGTCCGGCTTTATGCGTCGGCTCGGTGACTAGTTTGTTGGGGCCGATGTTGTTGAGGTTCTCTAGGAAGGAGGTAGAGTTGGCATTGCTTGGGTCGTCAGTGGAAATTGAGATCCCCGAGCTATATGTAGCGGCGGAAGTCTATTGCAAGGGTGCGATGAGGTTGAAGATGGCGTTGCAGAAGGCTGGTCGAGGTCCCTGGGGTCTGCAAGCGAGGGTGCCTCTGATAGTTGTCTTAGAGTTGGTTTGTTGTAAGAAGTTGAGGTGGTCCATGAGAAGCGTTGGGTCATGCATCGGATGGTTTCCTTGAAGATTATGGTGATGCCGCCCGCCGTGTTTGTTGGTGTGGTCTCTGTGTATCATCTTTTAGCCGTTGGAGTGGGGGTGGCGATGGCGATGTCGGGGTTCAAGGCAGGGTTGAGCTATGTTTCAAAGATGAAGGCTACATCAGGTGAGAGGGTGGTGATGGTGTCTCAGATTTCCGTGGGGTGTTTGCAGAGGGAGCAGCGGTTGAGGTGGATCCATTGGAGTGGTTGCGGGTGGTTTGAGGTATGTGCGGGGACAGCGCAGAGTCCCATGCAGGCCAGTAGTTCTGTGTAACAGGAAAAGCGGCAGTGGTGGCAGGTGAAGGTTACTTTGGTTGACCACGGAGAAGACGTGAAGCAGCTGCTGTAGCAGCATCAGGAATTCAGTGCATGGAGCTCCTTAAGTGGATGGTGGGAGGACAAGCGATTTTGGCGCTGGACACAATCCAGGCACAGACGGGCTTGCCTTTGGCACACCTTTGTGTGCCAGCGTTGTGGCCGTGCAGCAGCCTCCATAAGTAGTCTTAGGAAGTGGGAGTGGCTTGCCGGGAGGCAATAGGGCCAGGGGTAGGGAAACAGCGAGGGAAAAGAGGTGAGAAAACAAGCAAGGACAAAAGAGAAATGAAAGAAGGCCAAAAGCAGTAGAAATAATGGGCACAGCAAAACAGACTATAAATGCTACAAAGCTTACAACTTAGACAGACTTACAATGACAAACAACTTACTTAAAACACACATACTTTACCAAATTTGACAGATGTGGGAACAGGATAAACATAACTTATAATGCGGGCCAAAAATGGAGCGCACTAATTACAGGGAGGACCTGGGGCTGAACAGCGGTTCAAAATGAGCTTGGGGCTGAGGTGGTGCCTCTGTGCTACAAGGAGCAGCGAAGGGGGGGAGCCTTAGAGAGGCTCATAAGTAGTCTGGGAGGTGGGAGGGGCTGGCTGAGAGGGCTGGGGGTAGGGATACTGCACGTGAAAAATGGCGAGAAAACAAGCAGGGACACAAGAGAAATGAAAGAGGGCCAAAATCAGTAGAAATAATGAGCACACATATTTAATGATCAGATGCTCTCAAAAACAGAACAGATTTTTGTACATATCTTAGTTCTGGTAAAACGTAGTACTAGGACATGTACTTAGGTGGGGGGTCGGGGATGGGGAGCAAGGAATATTGTATGTTTAAAATAGGCTCGGAAGAGTCTTTACCTTTTTACCTTGTTTATTATGTGATGATATGAAAGATATTTTGTTTGAAAACAATACACCAAGGCAAGTGTAAGACAATCAGTAATGTCTGTGAATAGATCATTTTATTTCAGTTGATTTGTTTTTTATTATCCTACAGACGACTGATTGATAATGCAGAGCTGATCTACATTGTAGCAGATAGTTTGAGCGTGATCCATTTGTTTTCATTCAATGATCTGAATATGCTTCTTAGGTTTTTTGTAAGCGGTCCCAAAAAACGTGCTCTGATGCAGGGACAGACCAAGCCTAGAAGTTAGCAATCACCAGAGAAAGTTATTCCACACTCCAGGAGAGATTTTTCAAAATAGGTGACGTTTATTAGTGGTCATATGTGCCACCAGTCCACCACCGACACGTTTCGACTAACCATAGTTTTGTACTTGTGAGCCCATTATTCATTTCTACTATTTATACCGATCTGCCCACTTTGCTCATTTTGAAGCATTGTTGGCTTGGTAGTTTGCACAGCGTTGGCCAGGTATATAACAAAAGGTTTGTATATATGAAGTATGCAATCTTTTTCAAACATTTCTATACAGAGCAATAGCAAAACAAAAAATCTGAATATCTAGTATCTGTTTGGTTTTCATGATTACTATGGTGTTAAATCACTTAGTTGGTACACCTTGCTTAGAACCCATTCTATGCCATTTCCTAGCATTGTGGTAGAGCAGTGACATGCTCCCTCTACTTTATGTTCTTATACTAACGATGGAGTGATTGTAACACGTGTCATACTTATCATCATCAATTGCGATATGGTGTACACACTACACTATTGAATGAATGTTATTATTAACCACTTCCGTGCTGATGACGGAACCGCTCCGTCATCAGCCGCGGTGGCGCTGTGCTGAAGACGGAGCGGTTCCGTCATGGCCCGCCCGACGCGCCTGCGCGCGCTGATTTCGCGCCTGCGCCGCACGTTCTATTGAGCGGGCGGGGCCATGACTGAAGCGCTCCGTCATGAGCGCAGCTCAACCGAGGCTGGTGACGGAGCGGTTCCGTCACCAGAATGGGCGCGCTGCGCGGCCCCCCGCCTCCTTAGCGCTGCGGCGGAATAGCCGCCGCAGCGAAGGTGTTAATGAAGTGATTGATCATGTTAGCTGTGTGCTATCTATTACTAATCTACCCTTATGCTGTCATTCCACCACTGGATGTTGTGAGCCAAATAGTCTGAATACTGAATATATGTATATGCATCTTAGGTTTTTGTAAACCTGCATCTAAAGTAAATAGTAACTTTTTAGGTCTCGCGACCTATCAATGCGCGCAAGCGCATTGAGCGGAGCGAGAATTCAAGTGCTCAAAAAGCTCGTCAAACCAAGGGCTTTTTGCTGCGGTTTTCTTTGAGTTCACGTGAATCACGTGACCAAACAAGCACGCACATCAGCCTCCCTCCCTCCCTCCTAATTGCATTTTTTCACGGCCGCACAGCACATCAAAGGGCTTCACCCAGCGTGCGCTCTGCGGCTTCTCCTCCCCTAATTAATCATGGCTGGCCGGCCGTACTTTCAGTTTCCCGGCCGCTATTGTTTTATCTCTCCCCCACTGTATCTGATTACCTTGCGCTGTGCCTCCGCTGCAACACACAATATCGAACTGCGTCAATGTGACAGTGGTCTTTATATCAAAAATGTACTTTTAGAGATGGGATGTCTTGCGCTCGCCTCAACTAATCGCTTTCACAAGTTTGCTTTTTTCCGCTATTAAAAAACAATCCTCCTGCTACACTTAAACATGGTGTCTCTTTCACTTTACAGCATATCACGCTAGTTCCTCTTTCTTTCAGCGACGCTCCACATTCATTTCATTTTCTGTTGCACTTGCGCATTGACACCAAATCCACAGACTGTCTTTTACAATCCTCATGGGGGTGTCAAGTGCTCCTCTCAACCTTCCTTCATGGGTTTGTTTTCCTGACTGCTTTCACAGGATCTTGAAGTTCACGCTGCGACTTTGTCATTGAGCCGGCAAGTCGTCGCCAAAATTATGTTGTAATATGAAGCTCTGGGACTAATAAGCTTGTAATTAAAAGGCTTTATTAAGCTTCATGGTCAGGCGTGACTTCTCCCCACGCCAGCTCAGGGCAAACTGCAGACGAGTAGAACGTCAGGCTCATTTCAGTAACCACTGGAACAAACAAGCATTGGCATAGCCGATAGGTCTCGCCTTTGGGACCTTATAAGTGTTTAGCCATGCAACAGTTGATTTTATTGCACCAAGGTTATTCGGCTGCATGACTAAATACTTATAAGGTCTCAAAAGCGAGACCTATTGGCTATGCCAATGCTTGTTAATGTATGGATTATTTTGACAATATAGGACACACACACATATATATATATATATACACATATATATTTCTGTTTAATCACACCGAGTTCTCCTCTTCGACCACTGACACGGCGGCACAGCACAGAATCATCTGCAGCCAGGTAGTTTACACACACACACGCGCGCACGCACATTCACACGCACACTTGCACACAGGTGCTCCAGGATGCGTTTTAAAAGCAGTTTATTTAATGGCAAGGCGTTTCAACCTTGCTAGCGGGCACAGCAGATAGCACTTTGCACTGAAGCATTTAAGAGTAGCCTTTGACTGGTTTAAAGTTCAGCCAAGTTTCAATTTCATTTATCAATACTAAGAGTTAGCACTCTGAAAAACACATGCTAGATAGATCATTTGAGACTTGTCCTGTGATGAGAAACACACTTTGCCATGCCCTACATTTATAAATGAAATTGAAACTTGGCTGAACTTTAAACCAGTCAAAGGCTACTCTTAAATGCTTCAGTGCAAAGTGCTATCTGCTGTGCCCGCTAGCAAGGTTGAAACGCCTTGCTAATTTATCAATACTAACAGTTAGCACTCTGAAAAACACATGCTAGATAGATCATTTGAGACTTGTCCTGTGATGAGAAACACACTTTGCCATGCCCTACATTTATAAATTAGAACACCAGCTAGTCAGCTGGTAGACAGAATACACGTACATCAGGAATCATGCAATCTGAAAGTGTTGTCTAGTGCAATATTGTTTTGTGAATTGATCAATGTATACTTATTGAACAATGTTCTAGTAGTTTTATTGTTGTTTATATTGTAGATTATTGCTGATATCCCCCAGATGAAGGACCTGGGAAGTCGGAAATGCATTGGGGTAAAAAAAAAACTGAATGGGAAATATAATGAATCCATACAAGAAACGGATGTAGATGAGATAATCATGGATATCATCAAAATGGATTTATTTGAGTTGACTGGATCGTGTAAAATATGCACCAGTTGCGGTTGGTGACAATGTAATAAAAATTAAGAATAAATTAAGAATCAATAAAAGTAAAGATTTTTCCCATTGGTAACTAATGGATGAAGAGGGCTAGCTGAAAGCCCCATAAATTAGTATGTTTAATCGACAATTTAAGTAAATCAAACGGTCTTGGCTAACGCCGGACCTAATGACCATGGGGTGGGAAAAAAAGAAGAGCTCACTCATATTGAACACCTGGAAAGTTGGACAGTAACTGAAGAATAACCAATAAAAGAACTGGATAAGGAGGTGCAAGGGTCAGGGCCCAGGGAGAATAAAAGATGCACTGTGTAAAGCTCTGACGTTATAAACGATGAGGGAGTCCTGTGATGCAGATGCGAAAATTTTATTTATAAAACTAAATGTGAGTTGCAGCAGTATGCTGTTGAAATGTTAAAAAAGGCGATTAAAAATGAGAGAAGTGATATTGAGACACAGATAAGGTCACTGGGAAAAGTCATTTTCTTTTGTTTCTGAATATTACGCATTAGCATCCCTACTGTCACTGGTGACATTTTTATAAAATGTAGAATGTGATTAGTAGTTTGTCTTAAATCTGTCTTACGTCTATCTTAAGTCTGTCTTAAGTTTGTCTTAAGTCAAATTTAAGGCAAAATCCTAACTTCTGTGAATACCAAAAGATTTCGTCTTAAGTTGGTTCTGTGAATCGGCCCCAGTGTCTGTGCTCAGTCAGTACATGGTCATTACCAGGCCAAGTTTATATCTAATCTTGTACAGTAGAGTGAACCTCCTCCTGTGGTGCTCTTTGGGGCCATGCAGCCTGCACCCCCCTCGCCCCCCTGCAGCAGGGCAGGAAGCGGATCTGACGCAGCGTGAGGACATGTCGTGCAGCTCCCTGCATGCTTCCTTGTGCGGGGTGGTGGTAGTGGCTGCTTTGTTTACTTGGCACACATGAAGGAGTACGGGCTGCACATGTTTGTGCTGTCAAGAAAAGGTGACAGGATGTTTCCCACTATAAGTAAAATGGTATGTTGCCGATTTCACGTCCCTTCTCTTTAATATAGGGCAATATTTGCAGAGCTCAGCTGCAGTCTGGTGGGTGCTGCCGTCGCCTCCTGCTGGCGGCACCTTACCTGGTTTTATGGCAGCACTGGTCTTCATCGTGGTTGTTACAGCTCGGTAGGGGGTTCTCATGTCATGCTTTGCTTATTTTCTATCTCCAACGACGACTATATGGTGATGTATAGTAGCATAACTAAACATAAACTTGTTGTACGGGCCACCACTCTCTTAGCAATTCATGGGAACAATGGCGTCCATCATGTGGCGTAAAGGCCAGAGATGTCGATTTAGGCTCTCGGAAAAAAGGTTCCAGTCTCGGCGTCGACTGAACTTTCTATGATTCGGGGCAAATCACTCAATCTCCCAGGGCCTAAAAATAAAACAACAAAAATATTAACGAGTGCTTGTGTAATGTAACGAGTTCTCATGTAGAAGAAATGCTCCAATACATACGTTCAGGTGAATTCGGGATATATATATTAATAAAGATAAAAAAAGACTTCGGGCCAGACCATCTGGGCAGGTTGACATTCCAAGAGGGATAGGGCTGCAACGCACCCGCACTGCTGGCAACATTAAGTGGCATAGCGGGGGTGTCACAAGCCTTAATGCAAACTAGGAAACTGGGCCCCTTAGGATTGTAAAATACAGTCATGTTTGGGGTGTAGCGCACTACTCATGCCCTTGGTCGCGGTGCTACTGCACCTGTTGCCTTGAGGATAGCTACTGATATTGTGTAGGCTCTTGAATGCTTGCAGCATTTTATCCCATTTAGGCTAGTCAGTTAGGATTAAACATTCCAAGAAACAATGGTGTGATATAAAACCTGCAGGGAATTTTGTCTCCCAAAGTCTGCAGTAGAGTGCCTTGCCTGTTAATGTATGTTAACAGAGATGCAAGCCTTTCGCTAGTTCAGAAGTTAATCTGTAACCAAGAGTAGTGAACCACTGAGCTAATGTAAAACTGGGTGTAGGCTATAATAACATTGAAGTGCACAGTTGAATATAAAAAAAAATAATCTTGGCTTACCCATTTGCAGAACCATACTACGCTGTGTGCATTGATTGCAGGTCGAAAGCTCTTCGGGCAAGACAACACGATCACGACAGTCACCTACCTTCATGTCAAAACAGATGCTTTGAAGAGGCCAGTCTGTTCTACATCCTAAAACAACCTTGCATAATTCCCGACAGCCTAAAACACATGGCTTTGCTAGTACTTATCAACAAACTAACTCTCACCAGCCTTAAATAACACCTAAGGACCACTGTCTAAATATTTGGCCTAAAAACTCTATCCCTAGGTTCTCTTTCTCTGCTAATCTTCCTGGGTACCGCCTCATGAGAACATCTTGGCTCACCTCTCCCCTCTTGTCCACTTCACCCTCAGCTGGCTAATCCTTGTAGACACCAAGTCAACTTTCCCGCACCGCCTCAGTCTGCCCATAACTCCACGATCTAATGCTAATGCTGTCCTCAAAAACACTTGAAAAGCCCAACATTTTGGTGCACTGTCACACCAGCGGCAATGACATGCACACATATCCAGAAATCATGCCTACATCTGTCCAGGAGAGTGTCTTGTCCTACACTGTATACTTGTGTATCTCCAAACTCACCATCCCCAAATACTAGTGAGGATGGGAGGGCTCACCTTAATTCGATCCTCTAAGTGCGCTGAGGAAGGCAGAAAGAGGAACCCTTGCCTCTCGTACCCTTACTTAAACCCTACTCATCCAGTGACTACAACCCCACCTGCCTACTGCTCCGCTCACCAGAATACCCTGACAGCAAAATAGGGCTGTCCTATCTGACCGCAGACCTCTATTGGGCAAAACAAAGGAGGGTCTTTACAGCTAGGGCAGTCAACCTCAAATCCGGGGAACCGGGTTCAAGTCTTGGCAATGACGTTTAACATCCTGTGATTCTGGGCAAATCACTTAAACTCCCCATGCCTAACAAAATTTAATGTGTCCTTGTAACGCAACTGGTGCTCATGTAAAGCGCTCTGATACACGATACCTAAGGGTCAAGTTTGCGCCATATAAAACTCTGGAAAAAAATAAAGCAATAACAGCAAACGCCTTAAGAGTGAAAAAGCCCCTGTAGTGTGGCAGGTCTGCTCTACGTCTTAAAACCAGACACAATTATACCTTAAAGAAACCCGGTCTTTGCTAATACTTATCAACAATCTAATAACCCCCTCCTCCGCCACCTTCTGAGCCTAATGACCTCCAAATATTTAACAACAAGGGGTGGTGATGGACAGAGTTTCTGAATTAAGCAAAGGCTTAAAATTAGGTCTTCCAAAATATTGCTGTCCAATTAATTAATCTCACTTTGACGCCTGGGAGCACAATATAACACACGCTGCAGTGGGCGACAACGGCAACAGAGGCTATTGAGCACATTGGAAGGCAGTGTCCCTCTTGCCCAGAGCTAAAAGAAGGCTTGCTTCGCAAGAAGAGGACCACACACATCCGGCAGAAGACTCGTGGTGGTCCTCTTGGCCACACCAACAATAGCGACTGGATATACCTCTCAACCCTCTCAGATCACTAGGACGCAGTCCACGTCGCTAGTACTCTCCAGGCAACAGAGTGGTGACCACGGACACCAGTGGCAGGGAGCCCCCGCCCCAGTGAACGGAAGGCCCGAGAGAGGTGATGAAAGAGGGGAAACATCACGAGGGGCGTGATGGGCTTCACCAAGCAATCAGCACCCAAACCAGGAGCGAGCAGCAGGAGTCGCGTCCCGAATGCAACGTGAGAGCTACGACCACATGTTGAGGAGGACAATGCCAGTATATTTGTGACCATAGAGGCTGTCGTGCTGTGACCCTGCTGTGCCGGCCTCACCCGCAGACTTGATCTAATAATCAGCTGAACTTCAGTAGCGAGTAAGGGGGCCTACACACACAAAGCACAGTTGGCACCCTTGGCCCTCCTGCTTGCAGGAGCACACATTTCAGCGACCGGGCCAAGAAAGACCGCTCTGTGAAAGAAATGCTCATCAAGCAACCTACATACCCCCCCCCCCCAGCAGAACCCCCCTGACCCTCCGCCGGCCCCCGCTCCAGGACGATGATGATGGAGGGAATGCACCGGTCACCAGGTCATACATGGAGACCCTTCCTCATCTCTGAGAGAGGACTTAAAGTCGATCAAGAGAGACTTAGCGCAAGATCTACGAGGGGTACGGAAAGAGATGTTGGAAATAGGGGACAGGGTGGATGTCCTAGAGAACCACAAGATCACCAGAGACGAAGAAATCAAGCAGCTCAGACAGGAACTCCTCCGACTCACGGACCAACAGATAGACCTGCAGACTCACGCCGAGGATCTCGAAAACAGATCAAGACGTAACAACATCCGAATTCGGAAAGCACCATCTACCGCAGAGGCAGGAAATGTGGAGGAATACATGACAGTCAGAGCTATTTGCACAGATCTTGGGAGACATGCAAGCATCTCACATCAGATTGGACAGAGTCCATCAAGTGGGCCTACCCAAAGCTGAACACCTGCCCCCTCTGGACATTCTAGCGTGCATTCACAGCTTTCCCTTGAAGGAGCGCATTCTTCGGAAGGCAAGAGACACCAATCCGGTTTACTTTCGTGGCCACTCACTCCAGCTTTTTCAGGACATCTCGGCGATCACCCTGCAGAAAAGGAGGGACTTCCACACAGTGACTGCCTATCTTAGAGAACACAATACCTCATACTCAAGGGGTCACCCTTTCCAACTAAAAAAGGCACAATTTGGTGCACACGATGGACCTTATTGAGTTAGGCAGCAGTGGGGAACCTAGCCCAACCTTTAAGGGTAGAGGCTGTCACTCATATATAGATTTCATCATGGTTTCTCCCACACTTAAAAACTGGATTAGCAGCACGGCAATTGAACATAGTATCTTTAGCGACCATAACCCTTTGGTTATGGAACTAAAATGTCTAAATTTTAGGAACCCACCAAGCAGAGTAGATTCAATAGAAAAGGTGGTAGACCAGGGGAGGAGGCTTAGATGGGCCAAGATAGACGGAGATAAGTTTTATAGGTGTTTCGTAACAGCAGGGCTAGACGCTATAAATGCATGCCTTGACCAAAACAACGAGGGAGTGACGGTGGTCATCGCATTTGAAGAAATAGCACGTCTTGTTGACGGCCTATTAAAGACCACTAAAAGAAGCGAACCAGCCATTACATCCCGTTGGTTTGACAAAGAGTGTATCAAGGCACACAAAGATCTTAAATATAGCCTAAAACAGTGCCCTAGGGACAACACCCGAATGGCCCATTGTAGATCGAGATATAAAAAGGCCATGAAATCCCGTAAAGAAAGTCTTCAAAGACAAGCCTGGGAGGAGCTAAGGGAGGCAGCAGAAAGAGGAGACCTGCCTGGGTTCTGGAAAGTTATAAATAAGCCGTGCTTCCAGGACCCAAGCGCACCACAAATTCTGAATACCATCCTACCAGAACAGTGGCATACCCACTTCCAGAGTTTGTATAACCACACAGGGAAAATAAATCACGATGAAGGGCAGAGGTCAAAATTGACTGCACGGCTAGATTTTTCTATGGCAGAAGTGGAATTGGCAATCTTAGGGCTAACTAAAAATAAAGCACCTGGACCTGACGGCATACCCCCTGATCTTTATCTGAGTAATATGGAACTGTGGGCTCCCATTCTCACGAGGGTCTTGAACGAGGCAGTTGTGGCAGGGCTGCCCCGCTCTTGGTCTTCGGCGACCATTGTACCAATCTTTAAAAAAGGGAATCGGGATGACCCCAATGTTATCGTCCCATATCTTTAATTGATGTGACGGCGAAGGTGTTGGGCCGTGCCATTTTAAATTGCCTACAAGATTGGGCAGAGGATAACCAAATACTTACAGACATTCAATACGGGTTCAGGGAGGGAAGGTCAACCACTGATCAGTGTCTGAACTTATACCTCTTGACCGCTAAGTACACTATTGCCAGTTTGGGGGCTATCCACTTGGGGTTTATGGACCTTTCCCCGGCCTTCGACCGCGTAAATAGGGAACAATTATGGGCATTGATGACAAGCCTAGGGGTGGAGCAAGAGCTAGTTGACACCCTTAAGGCCTTACACTGGAATACATCAGCAACGGTCCGCTATAACCAAGATGGAAGTAAGACCGAACCATTCCTATGTACGAGTGGAGTGCGGCAGGGCTGCATTTTAGCGCCATTTTTATTTTCCGTATATATCAACAATCTGGACAAGGAACTATCCAAATTGAGTGTGGATTCCCCCCAAATAGGTCATCGTCCGGTGCCCGTCCTGCTTTACGCGGATGACGCGGTGTTAGCTCGAACACCGCGGGGGCTCCAGAGGCTGATCGATGGATTTGTCAACTTCATGGCCACACTTGACCTGTCAGCTAACCTGGAAAAGTCTTATGTTATGTCAGTTGGGGTAAGATCAAACAGGAAATTTGTCTATAGGATAGGCTCCTACAAGATAGGCCTGGTCCAGTCCTTTTCCTACCTAGGCGTTTTATTTGATGAGCAATTAGACTTTAAATCCCTGACTGATAAACACGCGGCAAAATTGGTGGCGTCGTCAGGGGCCATAATGGGCTATGGGAGAAGACTGGGCAGATGGTCGCCGGAGCAAGTACTCAACCTGTACAGGTCAATATGCTGCGCTAAAGCAGCCTATGGGTCAGAAGTGTGGGGTTTCACAAATAAGCATATGCACCAGATTCAGGTGGAGGAAAATAAGTTCTTTAAAAGGATACTGAAAGTGCCACAGAGTACCCCATCTTATATTATACATGAAGAACTGGGAGAACCCTACATTGAAGACCGAATAAAGATCAGGCCGCTCCTGGCTTGGATCAAAATTTGGACTAATCCAGAGGCTGGCCTTGGTAGGCAAATCATTAAAGACTGTCTGAATCGTGACAGAGGGAGCCATATCCCTTGGATAAAGTATGTAAAAGATTCCTTGGAGGCAATCGGTTGCAAAATATTTTACACCGCACCCGAAACCCTAAATGCCCAGAATAAGACGTTGGTCAAAAAACTGTTCGGTGAATGGACATCTACAAGCAGGGCTGCCACCGAAAAGCTCAAATCTACAGTTTTGGCCTACAGTTTACTGAAAAAAGAACATGGAATGGAACCATATTTAGCAGTGATGTATAATGCACAGGACAGATTTTATATGACCCGTTTTAGACTTAATATGTTACATCATTTATTGTCTGTCCCCTCTGGATTTACTTTATCACTGGAGTTGAAGGGTACCTGCGGCTGCGACAGTAGGTCTCCGCAGGATACCCTTCACTTTGTATTGTTATGTTCATTTTATTCAGCCCCTAGACGTAAGTTCCTGGTGGGGATTCTCAAAAAAGCTAAATTCAAACAGGCAAAAGCAGCTCTACTGTTTTTGCAGAAAGCCTCAGATGCTCACACACTGTTTTGTATAATACGTTTTATCAAGGTGGCTATGAGGTTAAGGAACACAAGAGAAGTAAATGATTGTAACGTCCTGTAAATAGAGTCTGATAACAGAAAATCTTAGATATAAATGTAATGCCCCTCCTTTTTTCCTAATCATTTTAATGTGGTTTTTAAATGTTTTTATGTACTTTTATGGTATCTTTAGTGCCGCATAAAGATATTTGAAAAAAGACTGCCTATCTTAGAGAACACAATACCTCATACTCAAGGGGTCACCCTTTCCAACTAATCTTCAGTTGGTAAGGGAAGGCCCACTAACTGCGTTCCTTTACAGCAGCTTGTTACCTTCTCCAGATAGACCCTCCAGAGAGATTCCCTAGGAACAACACGAGATCAGAGTCTGGGCCTAGTAGATGTTCGAGATGGAGGAGGCGACCACAGGGCACAGGCCTCGCTGACCCAGACTCAGCTACAATAGATCAAGAGAGAAAAGCAGTGTTGGAGAGCCTGGTGGGAGATCCGACACACAACCACACAGACTAAGAGGCTGAGGCCAAATCGTAACCAGTAATGATACATGACAGAAGCCATCCAAGACCGAGAAAGGGAGGGACCCCTCATGAACGATATTGGCCAACATGGCCCCATCTTTTGTCTTACTCAGGCAGTGGCAGGAACCAGCCTCGAGGCCCCACCCCTTCCAGAGACTTTGTTGGTGCTTTTTGTTCAATTCTTATGATTGATAAGTACCAATCCACGATAACACAAAGGGCTGTGGAAATAGACGTAGTCGTAGCTAATGTACACATGCTTACGCGCTGTAAGGGTTCAACATATACAGTAGCACACTTTCCTAACCAGAAGAATACTAGGGAGCCACTCAGTATGATAACACGATCATATCATGGCCCTGTGACCACCTGAAGGTACTATCCCTCAAAGTGAAGGGACTGAACAACCCAGTCAAAAGGAGGGCGTCCTATCATATTTAAAACATACTGAGGCGGACATCTGTCTCCTTCAGGAGACCCATCTCTTAGCAAGGGACTACCCACGCTCAAATCTAAGGATTTCCCACAACAATATTTCTCTTCCACAGGGCATAAGGCAGCGGGGGTGGCAATACTCTTCACCCTTAGGTATCGGGGAACACATGGACTTAAACTTATTGATATTTAAGGCCGCCTCTTGGTATACCAAATACATTTGGGAGCCCGGACCTTTACAATGGCATCACTGTATGTACCCAATGAGGGGCAGGAGCAATTAATCCAAACTGCCCTAGAGGAGACCCTCACATCCCAAGATCAACTAGCCTTAATAGGAGGTGACCTTAATATAGTCCTCCATAATAACCTAGACCTTTCCGGCTCTAGAGAAGAAGGGTCTGGGGCCCTGACAGAGGAGGGACTGATTGGCTGAAGGAGGTGGGATTGATTGACCTCTGGAGGGTCTCACATCCTCAAACCCGGGACTACACCTTTTTTCTCACATGCTCATAAGTCATATGCCCGCCTGGACTACTTCCTGGGGACCCAAGACGTACAGCAACTCACACGGTCGGTGGAGATCGAACCCAGATCTCTCTTTGACCACTCAGCTCTAATATTGGAACTACATAATCCTAAACAGAGGGGAATGAGGCGACAATGGAGACTCCGAAAGACTCTGTTACAAAGAGCGAAGGTGGTCATGCAGATCGAAAAGGCAATATGCAAGTATATTCAGCACAACAACACTCCTGACATCTCCACATCTATTCTATGGGAATCCTTAAAAGCGGTTATCAGAGGGGAAATCACAGTAATCGTGGAAGCCGAAAATTGCCAACACAAGTGAAAAAGGTGGAACTCCAAGACCAGGTCAGAGAATTAGAACATATGCTCCATTGCAAAGGGGTTCCCAGGATTCGGTGTCAGTTAGAGAACACGCGGAAACAATTGCAAAGCCTAGACCTGGTGTCCGGCTTGTGCAATCCACTTCAAAACAAAGACGTTCCTTGCCTGCTTCCAGGTTGAGTTGGAGGGAATTGTGGGCCCTAAGGTTTCATTCCATCGCTTAAAACAGTCGACCGGTAATTCAAGATGGCAGAATTACGGTCACAGTAAGCGTTCTAGTTTTTAGGCTGATTCTCGCGGATTGACGGTTGTCGGTGCTTGCGCACCTCTGGTGCCTCGCACTTCAACCGTCGTAGCTTGCGAGAAGCAGCGTTTCCAGAGCCATCTCTATTCTTGACAGGAAATTCGGCAATTCTGTCCCGCTTGCCGTTTTCCTGAGTCTCGCCCTTCAGAGCAGTTCTTGCAGGTTTGACGCGGTTCTCGTTTCCACTTCGAGGGAATTTCCAGGTATTTCTCGAGCAGTGAAGGAGCCGCCAGTTTGGGGTTCCTTCAGCTGTTCTCTGCTTCCTGAATTCACAGGCAAAACAAGGGAAGTTATACAGTAATTTACTGAGTCCCCGTTATGCAGTAAAAGACTTGAGGTTGGAACTCATAACTTAAGGGACAGCAAGCCTGTCTTTGGGTTTTGGCGCATCTCTCAAGCAGTTTAGACTAAGACAGCAATTTTGATGAACATTTAACAGTGGCAGTTAAAACTAAAGCGCAGTGCAGATTTCTACAAGCTACAAACAACGCGCTTAAGACTTTCAGACCTATTTCTTTTACTCGCTCTTCACTACTGTGCAGCGCTGAACTGTAGTCAACAAGTAGATAAAAATATATATATATATATATTTCTACTTACCATCGAATCTGCGCAGCAGGATCTCATCTTCATCTATGCACAGAAGAGAAGCAGAGTGGAGTAGAGGTTAGAGTTTGCAAGAACAGGAGATTACAAATCTCTAACACTATCAATTGACTATCCAAGAGATAAGCGTGCTAATAGCGTAACTCAGGTACAAGGGAGTTGAGAAATTTTTGGTAGCACAAGATATTCAGGAACACAGAAAGGTATTTTGGAGTAATAGATTGTTGCATTTACAGGTGTTAGGATGTCAGACAACCGACATTAAGACACCAATACTACCTACAAGAGAGAAGCAAGCGCACAGCATAAAACAGGTATAGGGAGGAAAATAGGGTACCACATTGTAGAAGCTAAAATCCAGAGATTCGTGGAAAGGTACTTGTGTAATGTTGTGTTTACAATTTCAGGTGTGAGGAGACCAGACTTGACGATCTTACCTGCAGACACCACTGTGGCAGTCTCTCTTTCTTCCCATTCCCCTTTCCCCCAGTTCACTGCGTGCAGATAATATTTGCGCGCATTGGTCTTTGGGATTTGGGAAAATATAATCTACAATCCGCTTCGGCCCTTCTGCTCCTGTGGAGGCAAAAGTTCAGGTACTGGGTTTTGACACCTGGATAAGGCCGAGTACTCGCTTCTTCGGCTAAAACACTCTTTTTATATAAACGTGAAAAATGCGGAAGGCTCCTTGTGACCAACCGTCGAGCCCTGAGACAGTCCACCAGAGTGGACTCCCTCCTATCCGAAGATGGAGTGGAGATAAAAGCAGACGCCCAGATAGCGGCGCACTTTAGGGATTTATATGCGTCTCCATATTCAGAGCAGACATCCCCATCTGATGCCCTTTCTCATTATCTACGTTCAGCTGCGACTACCCGCCTGACTGAATCTCAAGCGGCCTCCCTGGACGACCCCATCAGCATTTAAGAGGTCATCTCCGCTATTTCTAGACAGAAAGCTTTTAAATCCCTGGGTCCGGATGTCTTCTCCTCAGGGTTCTATAAACCTTCTGCTCAGACCTAGCCCCAATTCTCCCACGACTCTTTAATGATATTGCGCGCGCAAATAACCTCCCGCCCTCGAGTCAAGAAGCGGCGATAGTAGTCATCCCCTAACCCAGAAAGGACATACGCTTCTACGCTATCGCCCTATCTCACACCTGAACGCAGACTTAAAGCTATTTACATGTATCTTAGCTGCCTTTTTTAATCCCTTTATGCAGGGATTGATAGGCCCAGACCAGGCTGTGTTTGTACCACAGAGACGGCGTGTGGACAATACTAAATGGCTACTACATATCATCGACAAAGCACATCGTAGGAAGGGGTCTAGCATACTACTTTCGGTTGATACTAAGAAAGCGTTTGACCGGGTTTACTGGCGATTTCTGGAGGCGATGTAGCACACTTTGGGCTGGGGGAACGCTTTCGAGCATGGGTCCTGAACGGCTATAGGTCTCCAACGGCTGTGATGAGGGTAAATGGGCATGGCTGCTCTGTCTCTCCCCTCCTCTTTGCCCTATATATAGAACCCTTTGCGCAGAGGGTGAGAGACTACCTGGCATCAAAGAAATCCCCGTGGAGGGGTGGAGCATCGGATCAGTCAGTAAGCAGACGACATAATGGTCATGCTTGATGACCCTCCCCGTGAGCCTGCCCCACTTCCTACGAGAGATGGAGGATTTTGGTGTGGCCTACAGGTTCCGCATGAATGTTGATAAGTCTCAGGCCCCTAATATCTCAGTTGTCCAAGCAACAGTAGAGAATCTGCAACGGTCGGCTGGGCGACAGAGTCCATTCCATATTTAGGAGTCCAGCTTTGCTCCACCTCTTGAAGCGCACAAACACTCTCAACTACCAAGATCTGGTGAAGAGGCAATACCCACTGTCTCTGATGGGCCGCATTGAGTCCTTACAAATGACTACTCTACCTAGAATACTCTATCTCGTCCAAGCTCTGCCATTAACTCCCCCAGTAGGAATAATATTGGCTCTGCAAGCTGCTCTCCACAGCTTTGTTTGGGCGGGTAAAAGACATATGATGAGTGAGGAACGTAGCTGGCTCCCGACGGCGGAGGGCAGACTAGGGATACCTTGCCTTCTCAGATGGTGTACAGTCTTAATATCGAGTCATTTATTTCGACTGGACATAATATCGACTAGAGAATATCGAGATGGCATTAATATCGAGGTAAGTAATATCGATTTTTTTTTTATCGATTGTTATGTATGTAAAAAATATCGACATAAAAAATATCGAGTAAGTAATATCGTCAGTAAAAAATATCGATATGTTTATTAGTTTAAAAATATCGAAAGTTGTGTTATCGACTGTCACAATATCGACTCTCATGATATCGAATTTTAATATGTATATATATAATATGTAATAGTTCAATGTACATTGTTTTAATGTTTTATAATAGCATTTTGTGTTAAAATGTATTAATTTTATTTATTTATTTATATAGAATTAATGTTAAAAATAATTAATAAATTAAAAAAAATGTATATTACTATAATAATTTCTAGGAGCGGGTAGTGGGTTTTTAGGGGAATAGGGTGGGAAGTATTTTAAATATAATTAATTAATTATGTAAATATATTAATTGGTATTAATTAATTAATTATATAAATATGTTAATTGGTATTAATTAATTAAATATGTAAATATATTAATTGGTATTAATTAATTAATTATGTAAATATATTAATTGGTATTAATTAATTAATTATGTAAATATATTAATTGGTATTAATTAATTAAATATGTAAATATAATTATTGGTATTAATATGTAATTAATTGTTAAATTACTATTTAATTAAATATATAATATGTAATTGGTAAATATGTTATTTTAATAGCTTATTTGAGAATTATGCTTATTTAAATAATTTTTTTCATGTAGCCGGTTGTGGGATTATAGGGGATTAGGGTGGGAAGTAATTTAATAGTAAGTAATTAAATCTGTTAATTAATTAATTGGTAAGAATAAGTAAATACTTGTTATTTATCTAAAATATGTTAATTATATATAATTTAATTGTTAATTTATTTAAATAAATGGAATTATTGTTGAATATGTAAAATCAAACTTTTTTAGGATATGTAGTGGGTTGTGGGATTATAGGGGAATAGGGTGGGAAGTAATTTAATTGTAAGTAATTAATTATGTTAATTAGTTAATTGTTATGAATAATTAAATATTTGTAAAATAAATTAAATATGTTAATTATATTTTATGTAATTGTAAATTTATTAACATTAATGCTATTATAGTAAATTATGTTACATCTCACATTTTTATGTTATGTAGTGGGTTGTGTGTTAATAGGCGTATAGGGTGGGAAGTTAATTAATTATAAGTAATGACATATGTTAATTAATTAATTGTTATTCATAATGAAATAATTGTTAAAGACTTAAAATATGTTAATTATATAGATATAAATAGATATAACTAATATTATAATAATTAAATATAAAATATATATATATGAAATATAATTGTCTAATTACATTTAAATATATATATATAATATATTTATAATTAGATATATAAAGATATATATAACATATAGATATATAATTATAGATATTCTCATATATATATTATTTTGTATTTGGGGAAAGAGGTTGGTTTAGTCTTCTGGGTTACTTTTCTGTTTGGTTATTAAGGGGTATATGTTGTGTGCAGAGTCAGTTGTCAGTTTTTTGGTAAAGGTGTATTTGTAGGGGTCAGGGTCAGTTTTCATTTAGTGGGTAAAGGGGTATTTTTAGGGGTCAGGGTCAGTTTTCAGTTAGTGGGTAAAGGGGTATTTGTAGGGTTCAGGGTCAGTTTTCAGTATTTGGGTAAAGGGTAATTTTTTTCTTTCAGAGTTAGTTTTCAGTTTGTGGATAAAGGTGTTTTTAGGGGTCAGGGTCAGTTTTCAGTTTTTGGGTAAAGGGGTATTTGTAGGGGTGAGGGTCAGTTTTCAGTTAGTGGGTAAAGGGGTATTTGTAGGGGTCAGGGTCAGTTTTCAGTTAGTGGGTAAAGGGGTATTTGTAGGGGTCAGGGTCAGTTTTCAGTTAGTGGGTAAAGGGGTATTTTTAGGGGTCAGGGTCAGTTTTCAGTTAGTGGGTAAAGGGGTATTTTTAGGGTTAAGGGTCAGTTTTCAGTATTTGGGTAAAGGGTATTTTTTTGGTTGCAGGGTCAGTTTTCAGTTTATGGGTAAAGGGGTATTTTTAGAGGTCAGGGTCAGTTTTCAGTTTTTGGGTAAAGGGGTATTTTTAGGGGTTAGGGTCAGTTTTCAGTTAGTGGGTAAAGGGGTATTAGTAGGGGTCAGTGTCAGTTTTCAGTTAGTGGGTAAAGGGGTATTTTTAGGGGTTAGGGTCAGTTTTCAGTTAGTGGGTAAAGGGTTATTTTTAGGGTTAAGGGTAAGTTTTCAGTATTTGGGTAAAGGGTCTTTCTTTGGTTGCAGGGTTAGTTTTCAGTTTGTGGGTAAAGGGGTATTTTTAGAGGTCAGGGTCAGTTTTCAGTTTTTGGGTAAAGGGGTATTTTTAGGGGTCAGGGTCAGTTTTTAGTTAGTGGGTAAAGGGGTATTTGTAGGGGTCAGGGTCAGTTTTCAGTTAGTGGGTAAAGGGGTATTTTTAGGGGTCAGGGTCAGTTTTCAGTTAGTGGGTAAAGGGCTATTTTTAGGGTTAAGGGTCAGTTTTCAGTTTTTGGGTAAAGGGTATTTTTTTGGTTGCAGGGTTAGTTTTCAGTTTGTGGGAAAAGGGGTATTTTTAGAGGTCAGGGTCAGTTTTCAGTTTTTGGGTAAAGGGGTATTTTTAGGGGTCAGGGTCAGTTTTCAGTTAGTGGGTAAAGGGGTATTTTTAGGGGTCAGGGTCAGTTTTCAGTTAGTGGGTAAAGGGTTATTGTTAGGGGTCAGGGTCAGTTTTCAGTTAGTGGGTAAAGGGGTATTTTGTGGGTTCTGGGTCAGTTTTTAGTTTGTGGGTAAAGGGGTGTTTTTAGGGCTTTGGGTCAGTTTAGGGTTTTAGGTTAGAGGGATACAGGGTAAAAATATGGTCAATTTAAATGTCTATTAAATTAGTTACTTTTTCATATATTTTGTATAAAATATTTAAATTAATATACATTAAAACAATTATTGGTATTGTAGGACTTTAAATATTAATACAATTTTTAAATATATTTAAATGTATAAGGTATTTTTAAATAGATTATTTAATATGCAAATAATATTTATATACAATAATAAAGAAGGAAACATAGACAGGGTTAAATGCCATAAATGAAAAATTGTTTATTCACATATAAAAAAATTTTTGTAAATAGAGAATCATTTTTTATTTATAATCAAAAATTTTCATTCAATGTTTTTATTAACATAACAAAAATATGAAGTACATGTATATGTTTTTAACACATAAATTATATTAACATAATTTTTTTATCTTTTACATATATTAACATTTAAATAGTTTCAGAAACAAATTGGTAATATGTACTTTTTATTTAATAACAAAATATTTATTCAGATACACATTGAATTTATTGTCATTGCAAATTATGTAAATTTTTTTGTAATTGTAACATTTTTGTTTATTACCAAGTCATGTTATATTTTTGGAAATAATTATTATGAATATTGAACATATTTATAATATTCATTTTTAAATACATAAACACCAAAAACATTTATTATATACATACATAATGTTTTACATAATATTTGCAAATTTAAAAAAAACATTTCTTGTAACAAACTTATATATGCAATTTATTTTTACATTAACATTATTTACTAAATGTATTTATAAATCAAAAATTAATTTTTTAACTATAACATAACAGTTGAATAATTATTTCAAACTTATGAATATTTATGAAATAATTTTATACACTTTAAATAAATATTTACACTTAATATAATACTCTGTGTATTTTTTAAAGTGTTGGAATATAGAAATTAAATAGCATTTAGCTGTATACAGGGACTACTTTTTAACCGCGTAATGTTACTTAGGCGTATTTGGTGCTTCAACAGATCGCGGTTGGGTGCTGCTTCGCGTTAGAGAGGGTAAGTTTGTTTTAATTGTGTTTTATAAGTTTCTGAACTTATTGCTAGTGTATGTGTGCTGTGTTTATGTTTATGTAGGTAGAGTTAATTAGAGAAGATTGTGTGTTCGGTGTTAGGTAGAGTGTACGATATTGGATTTTTACCGCGTTTTTGTTGTAGGTGTGTGAGGTGAGGTAATATGTTTAAATGTTACTAAGATAATATGTTTGATGTATAAATATGTGTTTTTATATATGTATGGGTGTTTTTATGTGGGTGGGTATGTTATTTAATTTTTTCTAGGTTATCGTCGCGTTTCGCTGTTTTGGAGGACTCCCTTCTTTTTTGATCACAGCTGTGTAACGAGTATTATATACTCTTATTTTTGCACACTATTTTTGGGGTTTTTACATTTTCTTGGAGCGTTTATTTTTCGCCATTACGGATTTTTGGGTTTTCTATGGTATCTGGTGTCTACTGAAGTGGAAAGGAGTCGCTATGCATTTGCTTGTATTTTTGCTTTTTTTTTGGGCTTTCATGGATTGTATGGGTTTTTGGAATGGTGTCCTATGGATTGCTTGGAATTGGATTACGTTTGAAGCTGTATCAGAAATATAAGTATTTTCAGGATTTTTAATGGGTGGGAAAACTGTTTTTAATTTTGCTTTACTTACGTTGTATGTAACATTTTGTAAATACATTATCTAAATACATTTTATATATGTTAATATTATGTATTTGATAATTTAATTGCAATTTGTTACATATTATAATGAAGAATTTTAGGAAAAATATGTTTAGTTTTACGTGTATAGTTATGTAATGTTTTAAAGAATAGTTTTGGCAATCATTGATAGATATTCTAGTCCTTTGCTAGTTGGATAGAGGGTAACTTGACTTTGGAGTGTGTTATACATTTTTTTAGTTTCTTTGGTGAGTTTAGGTCCAATCAAAGTTACTGATTGCTCCATTCGGAGCTCCTGGTAACTTTGTTCTTTTTGTAAGGATTGTATTAATTTGTGAAGGGTAGGCGTTCCTCGGCCTGTAGTTGCTTGGAAGGCATTGTGCCATCCTTCAACTGCATTGTTTGTTTTTGCTTCCTTATTTAGTGTGCTAAGGTAGACATTCCACCAAGCTATTTGGTATTTGGGTTGTCTTCTATGGCCTGATCTGTGTAGCCTTCCTACCCATGTGTCTTCGAAGTAGTCAAGCATAGGGCTTAGTTTATCTTCGTTTCTTTTATAGTAGGGGCTGTCTATTAATAGGTTATAGTGCTCAGTTACATCTGTTAGTGGAACATAGGCTAGGGCGATGAGTTTTTTGATTTGATAAGCAAATGTGCTATCAGTGGCGTATTGGATACTCAAGGTTGATTTTTGTAGATGTCGCCAGATACATTGATTAAAGTGGTAATAGCAACCTTGTATTGCTGTGTGTGGGTATGTTTTAAGGATGCTGTTTATCATAGCTTTTTCAAAGTCAATGATAATTTTTTGTGGAAAATAGTTGTTAGTATGTTGCTTGACTTCAGTTAGTATTTCTTGATAGGTAGTTTGCTGTTTGTTTGGTAGAAGGGCATAAAGGAATGGAATATTTGCATTTTGGAAATGACCATGGATGGTGTATAATTGATAAAAAGGTTTGGGGCATACAGAAAAAGTACCGTCCATCATCCAAGTTTGGCATTGGGTAAGTTTTGTCATGTTGTTTGCTGTGGCAAACAGTATAATTCTTTTATCTTTAGATTTGTTGTCATAGAGTATAAAATTTTCTTTATTGTGAGTTACAGAGAGTTCAGGTGGAATTTGGACTTCTTCTAAAGTTTTTGGTGTGGGAGGAGTAGTGCATGTTGCTCTTTTTTGTCTAGCTACTGTTCTTTTAAGGGATTCTATAGATGGTAATTGGCTAGAAGCATGTTGGGGAAGTACACTTAAATGGTGTTTCAGAATAGCAGTTGTTGGTTGATCAGTGCTAGTACTAGCTTCTTTAAGGGAATCTAGCATTTGTCTAATCTCTATTTCTGTTACATTGGGTGGGTGATTATGTTCTTTAGTATAAGTAACAGTAGTTTCCTGAGTTATAGCTCTACCATAACATTTGTTGGCATAATATTTCGTACACTTCCAAAACACTTTCAAATCTTTTTGTTTCTCTTGAGTGTAGACATATCCCATGTAACAAAGAAGCATTTTCCCTTTTTGTGAATAAATGAATTTAGCTCCTTCAGTCATGATAGTATTGTAGTGCTAGGAGGTAATTAAAAGAGAATGTAAATATTTTTTAAGGAAAATAAATGTTCAAATCACATTATACAGTTTCACACATTTGTATTTTACCTGCAAATGTTTTGATGCTTTCAAGTCGTTATTTTCAGCTGTTGATGTTCTTCAAACTGTTATTTTCTGTGTATATCTTTTTGTACCTGTGGAAGTTGAGAAAATGTGTAGAAATATTTTATTACTATTTATGATAATTTGTTCGACGTTTTTTGCTAGTTTAGATTTAGTTACCTATCTATTAATTCTCGATTTTACATTTCTAATATATACTTACTTTTTTATATGTAACTTTTGATGTCCAGGTGTTGTGTAGGTCTTCTGTTTTATTTTTTCATCTGTAGGATGAGTGCTAAAAAAAAAAGATATATTTGATGTATTTTGCTTTAAAATATAGGTGTGAGCTTTGAGAGTTACATTTTTGCTGACTAATAATGTAGTAGTACTTACTTTAGATATGTGTAGGTCTCTTTCTGTTGAAGTCCATCAGTTTTCTTCCAGAAATCCAGCAGAGTTTCGTCTTCCTTTACTTAGGAGATGTATACTGCGTTTTTAGTTACTTATTATTTCATTTATATAGTATTAGGTTAATTGTTTCAGAAATAGGATTGGTTGTTTAAATGGATAGTCTGTTTTTATTTGTTGATTTGAATTTTTTTTTCTGTTATGCTAATTGCTTTCCTTATATGGGTGACGCAAATTAACGTTTATTGAATGTGTAAGGATTTATTTTGTATAGGTAATGTTCTAGGTAATGTTATTTTGATATTTGTAAAGTGGAGGAATATATGTAATTAGTTGTAAAAAATGTGTAGAAGGTCGAAACATTGTTTATGTATTATAAAATGTATGTTAGTATTTATTGTGTGTTGTAAATGTTATGAAAATAAATAATATATGTTATCTATTTATATTAACTAAATCTGTTTTTTTATGATCAGTATGACTTAATTATTAAATAATAAAGTCATTTATTTTAGGATCTATTAATGGCGATTTTTTTACAATCGATAAATTTGCTATCTATGTTTGTGTAATCGATATTTTGACTGTTGTTATATAAATATTTAATAATCGGTGTTTTAGAAATCGATAATGTTGTGAGTCGATATTGTTGTAGTCGTTGTTTTTAGTAGTCGATATTGTGTAGTCGATATTTTTGATGTTTGTTGTGTAAGTATAGTAAATCGATAATTTTGTTGTCGATAATTAGTCATCGATATTTTGTCCAGTCGATATTCGGTCTGTCGAGGTTATGTCAGTGATCCTTCTCAGATACTTTCATGTGGCTTAGCTTCGATATCTATGTGAATGGTCCAGAACAGAGTCACAGAAACATTTGCTCTTCATGGACAAGGCTATAGCTGGGACCTCACTAGAGAAAGTTCCATTCCTACAACGTCAACACCGAGCACCTAGTCTCTACATCTCCCCAGTCACGAGCTCCCTTCTCAAAGTGTGGGATGGATGAACGTACACAGGGCAGCTAACTACACTTCCATCACCCCTGACACCAGTTGTTGGCAATCTGGCCTTTACATCAGGGACCGGGACATCCTTCGAGTATGAAGGGGGGCAGTCTGCAAGGCGGCAGGACATTTCTTCGACCTGGAAGGCCCTATACCCTTTGACGTCTTTAAGAGGGATTACTCCTTCCCTGAGGATGAATGCTTTAGATATTTCCAGATCAGACATTGACTACTACACCCAACAATGAGACGTGGCGCGGGCATTGACTCCTTATGAGGATTGGCTTCTGAACAAATGCTCAGATAAACGCCTCCTTTCAGAACTGTATGTTCTTTTACAACCCACACAGACAGCAGACAAAAGCCCCGCCTAACGTCGCTGGGAAACAGAACTTGGACGTCAGCTTTCTCAGAAGGAGTGGAAAGACATATATCACAGAGCACAACACAAGGCCTATAACATAGCCGGCACAGAGACAGCTATGAAAATCACCTCATACTGGTATTTTACCCCAGTGCGGCTTCATCGGGGCAACCCGGCTCATAATGAAGAATGCTGGCGGCAGTGCTGGGAGAAGGGCATGCTTACCCACAAACTTTGGGAGTGCACCAAAATAACACTGCTCTGGGACTCTGTCCTAAACGACATAGACGCCCACCTTTCAACACAGCTCATTAGGTTCCTGTCATACACATTACTGGGCCTCCCTAATCCCTTAACCTATCCCCTAGCATCCTGTAGAGGGCGTCAAATAGGAATTGGGCTAGGCGCAGTCCACCAGGCCATCCTCTCACTCTGGGGGTCGGCCACCATACCAACACATCTGGGTTGGTTACATCGTCTGTGGGGTATCTTGGGGATGGAGAGACTCACCCTTACTCTCACCAGCTGGGGAGACACATTTAGTACCACTTTGCACCCTTTCTTAGCATTACTTTCACAAGAATTTTGAGAGCTAACATGCCCTCGTTATTTACGTATATTCAGACTTACAGACTCATCTGAAGCTTAAAGAGAAGAGGGCACACAATGAATGACCCACACGTAGAACCAGAGGCATTGCAAATTGAATAG
Source organism: Lissotriton helveticus (assembly GCF_964261635.1). Lineage (NCBI taxonomy): Eukaryota > Metazoa > Chordata > Amphibia > Caudata > Salamandridae > Lissotriton > Lissotriton helveticus. The sequence goes on along the minus strand of NC_136068.1, from coordinate 125,684,304 downwards.
TTATTGGTACTGGGGAGGGTTGTTACGGGGGTGGGTAATTATTCCTTTATTTGTTATAGAAATAAGTCACGCCTGTGCTGACGTTGTCAGAATTTATTTGTAATAGGATATGTAATGAAGGTTTGATAATAATAGTGCTAATAATAATACAATAGATTTAAACCATAACCTCTTTCCAACTCTATTAAAAAATAAAGCACACCTGGCAACTGAATTAGCCACAAATACGTTCAAGCAACCCCTACCCCTGTGTAGCCTAGTAAGACTGTACAAGAGGTGGCCTCAATGAAACCTCTTATTACCTCCACCACTTCACCCGGATACTTCCTGAACTATATACCGCTGTCCTCCGAAGTGTATTTCTATTGCTTGCTCAGCTGTTCAATTAACAAATCAATGGCTACTGGTCCAAATACGCTTCTGTCCATCTGTTGTCCATGGCACACAATCCACATGAGGCGGGGGGCAATTGGCCATGCAGGTGTGACACACCCATCAGACATATCTCTTGCCCATCTTCTAATATCTCTGGCTCACATCTATGAAAACCTCACCATGCTGCCTCTGTTGTGGCTTTAAGCCTAAAAAAGAATTCACCAAACTGTAACCATAGCAGCCACAACTTAAACAAGCACAACCTAAATACACACAGCAGCTGATAACCCAGTTTGGCTGTCCCCCTGATACCTAAACAAAACCCCTGTCCCCTCACATTAATACATTTTCTGAAATGCTCTACACTGACACATCATCTTACTCACACCTGTGGAAGAGGTGTGGCGCAGCGGCCAGGGTGCCTGACTCCAGGCCACTGGGTTTACGGTTCAATCCCCGGCGCTGGCGGCAGGTTAGCCCAGGACCGTGTGACTCTGGGCAATAGCTCGCTTAATCTTCTTGACGGCCCCCAGCGCCTTGACACCCTCGGGTAATTGTGCGCTTTACCAAATATTGGATTTCATTTTTACCTTCCTAACTACCCCCACCTGATCAATCTTTGACTGCTTCAAACTAATCACCAACTTCCGACCCCAGCATCCAATTGACCCCTTCTTCAACCCCTCCATTTCCAGTAGCTCAGACACAGTAAAAGCTCAAAAACATCCCCTTATGAACCGCTTAAATAGTACATCTCCTCTCTCTGAAACACGTACCTCCCAAACTACCTAAACCCTAACCTTTATAATTTGTCTCCTATTTAACACTGTGCCATCTCTGCATCTTATCCTTCAACAATGTGTGCCCTGTCTCCACTGCTGTATGCTCATAGCTTGAATCACTTACCACAGAATGCCACATTTTTGTGCAGGCTTATCAAGCCCTCTACAAATCACAGTACATCATCCTGCCTCTCTTCTGTCCTTATCTCATCTTCCTGCTTTTCTCTCAGCCCTGCTCCAAATGAATTGCTGCCATGCCTGTCTGTAAACCCATTCTGGGTGACCGCGACAATGGGCCTTGAGCTGTTGTAGTACCTTCACTCCCCTGGTTCTCAAAGCTCCAAAAGCATCTTCATCCTGGAAATCTCTGCATCTGGCACAAGCCCATAAAACCTCTGATTCTGTGAACAAGACAAAGCATCTGCAGTGTTATTATCCATGCCACGATTATCTTGTGCCTGAAAAAGTATGTTGTGGATGATACTGCCTCTACTCTGGTTGAATGTCTCTTATCCACTGCCCCCTCGTCCGCATTGAAATTGACCTGTTGGATCGTGGAAACCCTCAACCTGCAATGGTTGGCTAAAGCTACCAACAATAAAACCGCAAGAAAAGCACAGATTTGCCCCTCCCAAAATGATGTATACCGCCACTTCTCCACATACTACCTGCCTTGCCAATACATCCCTAAACTGTATGGAGATATCTGGATTCTCCGCTCTATCTTGCCTGCAATATCACTACATTAAAATGTCTCAATCATGACGCCTGCACCTTCAAGACTTCTGACTACTACCTTCAGCCTAATCTTGTGATGCTTTAATACGCCTCTGGACAGCAAAACCCATCAACATATAAAAGGATCTTTGTGTTCACACAACTCAATGAGCAATATGTACATGTGCCAAAAACTGCACCTTCCACGAACTAGTTTGGCATCCTTCAGTATGTCCTCAATCAGACAATGCATAACCCTGAATGTTTGTTTCATCATGGGTAACCTTGCTTCCACTTTCGTAGAATCCAAAGTATTCTTCCCAAAAGTGATGATTTATCTGCCTTTCCTTCTTTTGTGGTGTGAGCCGTACCTCTGTTTTTCTCCATGTTTTTTTCATGTTTTTCTCTGTAGCCGTACCCAATACATCTTCAACATATTTAATACTGCGTTGTATTCTGACCTCTATGCACTTTCTGCAAAGAAAAAGTCATCCAAATAGTGTGTTACCTGTTCCAAACATGAAACTGAACTGGGGACCTATTACAAAAAACAGCGGATATGTCAATCAAATGCTTGGATAGGAACAACCCATCTGCAATGCCTTCTCTACATAAGTCCCCCCTTTAAACTCAAGACCCAGCAACTGAAAATCCTGCAGGTGGACCATTATTAATGTCACACTCATCCATCTCAGACTACCAACAGCAGTTTCTCACAATTTGCAAAGCAGCATCTACTCTAGGGTCATGAACTGTAATGGCCTCCTCCACATGGCATTATTTACAGACTGTGCTCCCAACCAAGAAAACTGATAAACTATTCTAAACCCTCCTGTTGCCTTAGTGAGGAGCACAGCCAAAGGTAACACTTGATAACCTAATCTTCAAAGGTCCCACTGATTCACCCTCCTTTACCTCCTTCAGCAACATTTTCTTAACTGCATCTGGCATGGCTAATGCCGACTTCATATTTTCTGCCTAGTGTCGCACCCTCTGGGCCCTGTAAACCAAACTAAAACTGTGGCGACCTGGCCAGTTCAGGATCTTTCTTCTTAGAGCCCTCTATCGCTTGTATTTCCCTCTGCAGTAGCTTAAATATGTCCATCAAATCACCTTTCCATATTTTGTCCTTTGAAATCATCACTAAATGAGACCCCTGGGCATTAATGATCCCTATGTATAGCACTTTTTGTACTTTTACCACTTCCTTTTCAGCATTTCAGCTGCTGTACATCACTGAGCAACTTCACTCCCTCCATCCTGGAAATACGTCATCACTGGAACCTCTGAACATTTTCCCTTCTACCCCCCCTTCTTTCCATTGTGCCTTTTAATCCACTGTACCACTATCAACTAGTTCTGTCGATAAACTTCTGAGCTGTCTTACTTCCATATAAAACCTACCACTTCTCCGTCTATCACTACTTCTGCCCCCCAAAACCTACAGTTCATATCTGTGTCCAATTCTGACCACTTCACCCTGGATTACCATCTTAAGTCTTGCTCTGGTTCCCGTTACCTGTCCTAAGGGGTATCATCCTTTCCTCTTGTAGTTCTTATGCACCATCCTCTGATGACTCTCCACCTTTCCGCCCCCAGATGGGCTCCAACTCCGATTGCTTCTCTACAAAACACCAGATGTTTCCTCTGTATTATGAAAATTACCCCTAGAACTTTGGTTCTTACCCCTGCCCCTTCTATTGTCCACCACTGACGCCCTCGCCCCTAAGCCACCCTGGTCATGCTCTCCATGACTAGCTCACCCTTCTTGGCCATGACCTCCCCTTAATCCATGTCTGTCTCTTCTTCACTTGCACCACCTTCCATCATCTTCTCATAGTCCAGTACCACTTCCTGACTCTCCCATTGAAATCATTCTCCCCTCAATCCATTCATCAATCTTCCACTGTATCCACTCTTCCCTGGCCTATCCCCATCAACTGTGGATAGGTTAACCACTCATGTTATTGTAATATTATTCCCAGGGGCTGTATTGGGCCAGCTCCTCTCTCCAGACTGGTGCTCCCAATTGTATCAGCATTTGCTTTGGCATACCAATCAACATTGTAGCCTTTTGCTGCGCCCATGACAGCAGAAAAGAGGTTTTGTTCCTGCCATTCGCCTCTTTTTCGTCCTCCATGTTTACTCCACTAATTGCATGGCAGACACATACATGTCTCAGATGAATGATGGTACAATAGGAGGCGTGTGTTAGACTCACTCTTTCCTTGGTTTCTCTTTTAGTTGGCCTCTGTGTCGTTTGATGATTGTCTGTCTTTGGCCGAGCAAGTTGTTTTCTACTGACCCTGCTGAGTGATCTTTGCTTTATTTTCCATTTTTTCCTCTGAATCTTTATGGCTGTGTTTATATTAGACAAGAGTTTTAACTGCCAGATTTCACAGGGGCCTACTGTACCCTTATCCTCTGAAACTGAAAGAAATGGGGTTATTAGTTAAGAGGGTTAAGTGCCCACCTCAAATAATGATCACATCCTTGTCAGAATGAGCCACTAAAATAGGTTGACCAGAATGTTAAAGCCAAAAACCGGGACATTTAACAAAAATAGAGGAAGGATTACAATTTTACTTCAAGCTAGCGCACACGTCCCCAGCAGAGAATTACAGAACAGGCAGTAAGAACATACATAAAATGCGTTTTTCAAACCCAGTAGCTTGTCTGTTAATTAAATTGCTTTCTTGAAACAACTGATAACTATCCCTGCTTTGTATAGCATTAAAAATCACCTCCTGCCGTTTTCAGCCGACCCTCTCTAAAAACCAGGACATGAGCTAAATTTCCTGAAACCTGCAAGGACAGCTGTTGAAAAACCAGGAGCGTCCTAGCAAATCCAGGATGCCTGGTCGCCCTACACTAAAGCAAATAAAACCTGAGTTCAACTCCCTGGTATCTAGAGCACAGAGCAGACAGCCTTAACTTAGAGGGTATGAGAAAAGTATTAATGCAGTACTAAAACAGTGATAAAGTCAAACTGCATAACAATAAAACATCCAAAATGAATTAGAAAAGTAGAATACAATCTAATAAACAAAATTACACCAAAATGATGAAGATCCAATAGGGGAAACCGGAGATATGAATGTTTAGAGTTTTAGGTAGAAATGGCGTCAAGAAGCCCAAAGTGCTAACAATAGTCAATGGTTGTGAATGAATTGGACCTATGGCTAGGCGCAATTCAACACTAACTGCAATGGAGGACAGGTCAGATTGACTTACTAGGTTTATCCTGCTAAAAGGTTTTACCTTCTGACGTTAGTCCTTTACGTCCCAATCCAATTCGGAAGTATGCTTCTAAAGCCTCCAGGACCACAGTGGAGGCACTATGAAACTCACAGGATGACATACCAGGGTCCAGTCGGGTCCAGCTGACATTGGTCAGCAGGGCAGTTGCAGGAAAGGCCTCTTGGAGCTTGCTGTATCCCTGTAGCTTGAACAGGAGGTCAGCCTTATGAAGACCACGTCTATGTCCTGGGTACACGAGGAAGAGCAGGTCAAGTATTCTAGGCTCTCCTCGGGTCTCAGACTGCAGTTTCAGTTCTCATCTGATCTTCCAAAGGTCCAGGAGTGTTCAGACATGGGTGGCTGGAGGTCCCACATTCATGCTTGGCATAGTGGATGCGAATAACCCCTGGGAAAGTCCTAACCAATGGAGTAAACGTTTCAGGGGTTAACCCGGCCCACTTTTGAGATTTTCAAAATGGTTGTAGTCTTCGGCCGCACTAAACTTGGGCTCTGACTGCTGGCCATGTATGTGAGGAGTGTACTATGGGAATACTAGTGTCCTTTCACATCTAACACTAACATCCAGCTTTAGGTAGTCATTAGGCCCCATAAAAACTCTGAGACAGAAGTCTGGTAAAATATAAGCTGAGATTTCAATAAGCAGACAGTGGATACACACAAAGGGATTTGGCATCCTGTTTCCCTCCTTAGACGTGTGCCACACATGTTATATGTAAAACCCCAGCAGACCAGTCAAGCAGGATGTGGTCTTCAAGCAGGATTTGACACTCAAATGTCAAAGAGGATGCTCACAGCCCCACCCAGTAGTCACTTCACACCAGTTTTGGAGCGTCTCTCCCTTCTGCTGGAGTTGGTGCTTGGCTGACTTAAGACCAACTTTTGAGACAGGCCCAGGTGTGAGCTACATCTGCCTGTGACAGAGGAGGCTTCTTTGAAGTGCAGCAAGTGTCTGTTTATAGCCGAGAGGCCATTCTGTCAAGGGGATTACAACACCTCACCACACCCAAGGTGGATTGCCCCTCTCATGGGAGCAGTTCACTCCTCAACACAGGGGAGCCGTCAATCAGCCATGTGACATTTGAATACTTACAGAAGGGCCTCAAGCGGCTTTAGGGAGGCAACATATATTTTTTCAAAAGTGACTTTTCAGTATTAATGTGATAAAATAAAAATTTTACATTAAGTCGTATTTTGTTTAACTATTAAAAAGAGTTTGTACCAAAATTAGTATATGGTGCTATAATGAAATCTACTCTTTTCCTATAGAAGTAGCCAGCCTTGCTTACAGTGCAAACAGCGTTTATACTTGTTCACAGTAAGGACTTGTACAATATTAAACTACTACATGCTCTACTTCTAAATACCATGCGCCCTATCCTATTGCAATAGGACCTACCCGAGTTGTGACTTATTAATATATAAAAGGAAGGTTTAGGCCTGTCAAAAGTGCTTATTTTCACAGGTTGAATTATCAGTTTAACGCTAGACTGCCAGGCTACAGTGGTAGGCCTTGAGACATGCTTTACTCAGTCACCGTAGTGGTTGGCACAAGGGTTGCTACAACCCACTAATGATATTTAGCTTATTCGCCCTTGGTAGACTTTGTACCATATACTAGGGACTTATGGGTATGTTAAATGTAACATTCAGGTGTATACCAATTTCATAATTTTTAAGAGGGAGCACAAGCCCTTTACCTCTGATTATCAGGAGTGAAGTGCACAGAGTCCTATGGGCCACAAAACAGCTACGGCAAATTCTGGAGGGATAACAGGCAAAAGATGGCAATTTCTAACAGAACCCCCCCGACCCCCCAAAAGAAAGATACATAGATTTACGGATGACCTGAAAATGCATTTACAAGATCAGACAATCAGCATCACAATTGGTAAGATACCTAATGTTGAATGATGATGTGTACTAAATGTTTTATTTGCAGTGTACTTTCACACTGTGGCCATCAAATCCACACCCACCTAGCGGACGCAGTGTTCCTCTCGCAGTGCAAACATTGGGCTGTAGAGCAAGCAATTGTGAGGGTCCTCACTTATTACAACATTGACTTTCAGAAAGTTATTTCCTTTAATACAGATAATGCTGTTTACATGCTCAAAGCATACAACACTGTGTTGTGGTATCTTTAGACCAACTCAGTATACTTCTCCTGCTAGGCACACATCATGTACCTTGTTGGGGAGTCATTCCTGATACCTTTTGTGGAGCTGAATCCTTCTTGTTGTACTTCTTGCAAATCTTCTACATGGCTGGTAGCAGATAGCGACAGTGCCTACAACACCTTACGGAGACCCATGGAATGAAACTGCGAATAGCACCTGACCCTTGCAGTACCTGGTGCAATTCTTGGTTTGGTGGTGTCCAGTACTGCTGCAAGCAATTAGATGCCTGTGCTCAGTTTGTTGTGTTTGAGATACAATTCAGCAAGTCTTCCCATGATTCCGCTAAAAATATGCATTGGATTCTGAATATCATCAACAAGAACGCTATTAAAATTCAACTGGACATTATGGGCAATAAATGTCAAAACATTTTGAGTCTGCTGGACCTATTCCAGAATCAAACACCAGTGATAATGAAGATGTGTCACTAACTGTAGGACCTCCATATCAACTCCACAACCAATTAAGTACTCACTCTGGAGTCACTGCGACCATTCAGTGAGACTACTGCAGGGAGAGAAAATGACTCTGGATCAGAAAAAAACACACAAAAGCCCATCTCAGTTTAGCATTCGAAAAGGCCCTTGAAAAAATTGACAAGTACACGGGTGAGGTCCAACCAGACATCCTGTTCTTAAAACAAGTCTGCCTGTTCAGTTCTGCACACCTCTGCATCCCATGCAGCCAAAAGTGTATATTCAGGCATCTCTGGTTTGCACGAGGTTCCTGATCAGTAGCGTTGCCTCCACATTGAACATGTAGGCCTAGAAGCAGTTCAGGCACCAATTTCGGTTTTTGATAGGTTCTGACCTCTTTTGAAATTAGGATGGCTGACAGCATTCCAGTACTTTCATAGGTAACGGTTGTGTACAAGGACAGTATGATCGGTTCTGCAGATGCAGAAAAGTCAACAGCATCAGTAAAATTATTTTGTCAGCCTGACATCAGTCCTTCACAGAGTAATCCACCCGTGCATTACTGTTTTTAGGATTTTTCAGGATATTGCCCTAGATTTGGGCTGCTCAGAATAATTTGAAAAATAGAAAACAAAAGACACACAATTGATGGACGGAATGCAGAACAAATCAAAACGCTCACCCCCACTCAAGAGACCTGGGTTAAATCCATTATTCTAATGCTCACCATGACACCCCAGTTTAGACCTGGCCATATGCAAATCAGTCTTGACCCTGTGCCTCAGGGGAACAGTCCAGCCTGAACTGCCAAGCCAGGTCCTTCCTGGACTGGAACCAAGCATCCTAGGACCAGTTTTGGGGTTTCACCCCTCATCAGCCAAGATAGTTTGAATCCAGTGGCACAGTGAGCCCGGACCCACGTCTGGGCATACCCGGCGCATTTAGGGCGAGGAAGCAAAAGACATAATTGATGGACGGAATGCAAACAAATCAAAACATTCACCCCCAGTCAAGAGATCTGGGTTAAATCCATCATTCTTTTGCTCACCATGCCACCCCAGTTTAGACCTGGCCATATGCAAATCAGTCTTGACCCTGTGCCTCTTGGGAACAATCCAGCCCGAACTGCCAAGCCAGGTCCTCCCTGGACCGGAACCAAGCATCCTAGGACCAATTTCGGGGTTTCACCCCTCATCAGCCAGGATAACTTGAATCCAGTGGCACAGTAAGCCCAGGATCCAGCCATAATGAACGTTAAACAATGTCTGGACATACAGTTGCATGTTCTGATATACCTTTCATAAATAAGTTCCCTGAGTTTGATGCTGAAAGGATTGTGAAATAACGTGCTGCAAAAATGCCACAAACCGTACATATTTGTGCTACAGAATTTCCATTTTGGTGCCACAAAATTTACTAATCTTCGCTGCAATATCTGAGGGATCTATAACAGCAATATTCTACTGATAAGGAACCATGATATGTTGTTATCCACTTGGTTCTGATATAATCAGTCAGACGGATTGTGACTCTTTTAACTATGTCTGCATTGTTGCTTTGGATGCTCTTCATGAAAGATTGAGCTTTATTATTCATTGTAACCTAGTCCATTCTGGAAGCTTGTCGAGCTTAGTGGCCCACCCTAGGGGTGGGGCTACCTGAGGGCTCCACGGCAGTCCACGCCCATGGAAAAACTAGTTTGGCAACTCTTTTCCCCTCTCTGTCCCCGCCAGCAACTTGTCTATTAAAACAAAAGGAGAGCCCCTCCCATGTGTGCACACTCTCTGCCCTTCAAAGGCAGCTTTGCCTTTGAAGCTCGCCTTTTGGGCTCACACCCTGTTTGGCTTTCCTGCCAGGAAGAAATTCATAACTCTTCCTGTGGCAGGCCCTTGTTGTTCCTTCCTGGGAGGCTTTCACACTCCTCCCCAGCAGGGCAGAAAGCTATTTTGTGATCAGCAACCACAACTGGTCACTGGAAACTTGGGCTACAGAATGGCAACATTTTAGAGTTGGCTTGTATTAAAATCGACTTAAGCATTGAGTTGAATTTAATGTCACAATTCTTTTGATACCTTGAAGTATCCTTTTTAGTAGTCCCATTCAGAAGTTAGTACTGCTGAGTTGTCAGCTGGTAATCTTGCACTCGCCAATGGGCAACGAACCAAGTGCACAGTAAAAACGTCAATTTAGGGTTTTCACAGCCAGAACATGTAGAACACATGTTTTGCTTCTTAATATATTGCACTCTGCCTTAGGAATTGATAGACTTGCCTGATGTGAGATTTATATATATATTAAGAAGTGAAATTTGCGCTTTAAATGGCAAAGGCGAGTTAGTAATTTGTCAACTGTTCTGCCAACCTGCAGTGGCGGGCTGGGAGTTGTGTTTTACTTTGTGAAACTAATGGTGGCACAATAAGTGCTGCAGTCCACAAGGCACATCTTAACTTACAGGCCCTAGGTAATCTTGGTACCATAGACTAGGGACTTATAAGTTAATTCATCACAATTAGGTAGAAGCCAATTATCCATATATGTTTTAAGGGTTAGAGGACTGGCGCTGGTTGGCAAGACTCAGTGCACTCTCCGAGTCGAAAAACCAGCAGCAGCAGTCCAAAACCTTGAGGGTAGTCATGCAAAAAGAGGCACTTCCTTACACTTCCCATGTAGTTTCAGGTAGGTAGAATCCAGGCCTTTACCTTCCTCCTAAATTCCAAGTGGTTGCTGATGGCCCTCATACTTGCCTGAAGTTAGTTCCTTAATTTTGCACAGAGATAGAAGTATCACCAATAATATTCTTGTAAGGTTGTATGATTTGTTGTGGTGCCAACCTGTAAATCAGTGTAATTTTAGGTCAAAGGCTACATGCAGCTGTCTAGTTTGCTAAAGACATCTTGGGGACGTCCTGAAAGCTGACATAGGAATGCATTATGTCCATTGCTTACCATTAGCTTTGTGGTCTGTACCTCCCATTTGCTTTTAGGTCAGGCTACAAAGAATTGAGATTGGGTGTCCCACAGGGCTCTGCCTTAAGTCCCACTTCATTTAACATATATATGCCGCATCTATCTAAGGTTGTAGGACCGTGGGGCTTTAATATAGTATCGTATAGGGATATACTTATTTGATACTTTCCTTCCAGCAGGTCGATGATCCAATGGCAGAAATGTTTCAGGACTGCCTCTTCGATGTGGCAAACTGAATGTATTTGAGTTGCCTTAAGTGGAACTCAGATAAATTGGAAGTACTCGCATTTGGCAACTTTGCCCCTCTGGACTAGTCGCGGCCTTGGCCAAAAGACCTTGGTAAGTAGTATGTACTTTATTCAATTAAAATTGATCATAAAAGCATGTACATTCGTAATTCATCTTTTAAAAATCCATTGTTCCATACAACCAATATATAAACTCATCTAAAAATTTACATTAAAAATATATACAATAAAAATTGATAAAAATAGCTACTATACAACCAGTAATAAACAGTACATCGAGAATGGGCCCACACACAACCTAACTTTTGTTTTCTATTAGAAGCTTGGTGCGAGTTAGCCAAGCGCAGCCCAGGTATTTAGCTACCCCGCAAACCATAGTGAGGGAGGTGGTGTCAGATTTTAGAATGCGTAGCGCCACCCTGTAATTCTTGAAGCCCATCTTTTTACAAATAGGTTTAAGCCATTTTCTTCTCGCAAACCTATATGCTGGGCAAGCAAAAAGGAAGTGGGCAGTGGACTCAATGGGGGCTGCACAGCCGGAACACGAGGCAGATGTTGAATTACACTGTTTCCAGTCTGCTGTTAGTTCATTAAGCGGGAGAGTTCCAAACCTCAACTTCAAATAGAGCATCCTATCTCTTGGAGTTTGAATAAAGTCGAGAAAGGGTTCAAGTTTCCGGACAGGCTTATGTTCCAGAAACTGCTCGGTAAGAATCCCCCAATTGGAACTAAGCGCCTCCTCCGCCTGTACCCATTCCCAATATGCTTTCTTAATTACTTGTTTAGGTGGCGGAGTCTGACTAGCCCATGCCTCCCCAAGCCCTATGTCTGATACAAGCTGTCTAAGCTTACAAATCCATTTGATCTTGTTACCTGTATCCACTTTGATAAGTTTGCTAAGGGCAGAAGCATAGTTTGCCAGTTCAGGGGTCCTTCTTAGGCGTACCCAGAATAGTAAAGGGCGGAGCCGTACAATATCTTTAATGGAGCGTTTACCCAAGTCCTGGCGGAGTGGCTTCAGAGGAATGGAGAGTGGGAGAGAAACCATGCCTCGAAAAAACGTCTTTTCTGATCTTACTAGGTCAGTGGTATTCTCGAATCCCCATAATTCAGACCCATAGAGTGCCGAGGGTAATGCTTTGCCCTCATAGACCACAAGGGCCGGGGCTACTGGTCTACTTACAGAGAGTTGCTGATCTCTTAAAATTGCCCCTGACACCCGCTTGTGGTTGAGAAGCATTTTGGCCAAAGGGGAACTCCACTTCATCAAATTATTAACCCGAATTCAAAGGACTCGACTATGTCTAATGGAGTGCCATTGAGGGTGATACCATTTCTAAATCGTTTTGACAGGGATAGTGTCATCAACTTAGTTTTAGTGGTGTTAATGGATAGCCCCCGTGTATCACCACAAAACTGGCTAAACCTATCTAGCAGTTTTTGCAGGCCTCTTGGACTTTTAGATATCAGGAAGGTGTCATCGGCGAAGAGGAGGGTAGGGGATTTCTCTCTGGCCAGGGTTGGGGCATCGGCTGGGTCCTCTCTCAAATGGTCTACCACCCCATTAACGAAGAGAGAAAATAGAGTCGGTGCCAGCACACAACCCTGGCATACCCCCCTGTTCACCGCCACCCTTTCTGTCAACTGTCCCTGATTACCCCACCTGATTCTAGCATAATTCCCCTCATGGAGGCATTTGATAAAATCGAGGATCGAAGGGGGAATGCCTAGGTCATACAACACCTGCCAGAGCTTGGCGCGTGGTACCATGTCAAAGGCGGTCTTCAGGTCGATGAAGGCCAGGTATAAGCTGCCTTTCCCAATGACCACAGTTTTCCAATGGATCATAAAAAATCTAAACACCTGGTCCATCGTACCCACCTTCTGTCGAAAACCTGCCTGAAAATGTGAGATGTTCCCAACTTCCATCCAGGACCTTTTCCTCATGAGGAGCACCCTGCCAACCACCTTCTGTATTATGTTGATTAAGATCGGCCGGTAGTTGGCAGGGTCCTCCCTATTCCCCTTTTTGTATATAGTTACCACCTTGGCGCCCTTCCAAGAGTCAGGGACGGCATAACCTCTAGCAATAAGGTTCATCAAAAGCGAGATGAAGTGGGCCCAGGGCTTTGGGTCATGCAGGAGTAGGTCTCCAGGGAGGCCATCGGGACCCGCCGCCTTTCCTGGAGCTATACTAGCTATAGCCAAAGATACCTCGTTGATCTCAAAGGGTTTGACTGATATAGAGCCCTCAGATGTTAATAAGGGCATCTTTCTCTGTGAAGACAGGGTACCTGCATCGCCACAGTACAGGTTAAGAAAGTGGTCATGCCATTGATGCCCTGTAATGTGGTTTTGGATCGGGTCGGCTCCTATTCGGATACCTTTATTGATTATCTCCCAAAACATGGCTGTATCTTTCAGTTACGAGGCAGATTTGAGCTCCTGCCAGTGGGATTCTTCCCAATTACGCTTTGCTAGCTCTTTTGCCCTAACGTACTCCTTCCTAGCTGCTCTTATTGATAAGGGATCTTTTTTCCGTAGAGCTAGAGATAGAGCCTGTCTCTTTTCCCTGCATGTGGCGGAGTACCAGAGGTTAGTAGGTCTAGGAGGACATCCTTTCAACTCACTACTCTCCTTAATGATAAAAAACTTTCCCAGCCTTTCTATTGTGTCTTGGTAAAACTTGGAGAATGGGAAGTCGTGTGTTTTCTCATAAGAACCGTTGATCGGTTCGAGCTCTGCAATCTTCTGGTCTATAACATCCTTTATACTAAGCAATTTATCTTCCTGGTATGAAACCTTATGCTATTTAAGGCGTCGATTACAATTTGAAGGCACAACCTCTTTTGTTGACATCCTTGGGGCATAGAATGGCTTAGTGGAAGTAGATGCCCAATTGTTGTTGATTTGCATGCATAAGGGATTATGATCGCTATCCAGGGTGTGTTTGACTTCCATGTCCAAAAGGTCTGTGGAAAAGTAAATTTTGCCATGTTGTATGTGCCTACGTGTTCCCTATGTTATGTTATATGTGCATGATCGATATGCATGTATTCCCCTTCTGATCGATTAAAGACGCAAATACAGTTGTGTCCATCTCTAGTACGCCAATTTCCAGTCCTCGTGAATACAACGAATATTAGGCCTATGTAAAGCTACGTTGCCACGTTTTACAGTGTGCACGTTAATTCATTGAATTATCCCCGTTTCTAGGCCTCAAAAGGGCCCGGACTCAGATTCAGCTCCTGTTTCCTGAACCCTCTCCAAGGAGCGATACAGCCCCCACCTGTATCCCTGACCCTTAGCTTACTTTCATGCCTCGCAGTGCCCGGCTCGGCCTGGCTCTGCCTCCCAGTCTGCCAAGAGTATGTTATGTTTCTAGTTATCAGTCCAGCCCTCCTTCTCTGCATTCCTAAGCTACTGAATCGCATCAATAGTTTCCGTCATGGTCTAGCCTTTATGTCTCCATGTAAGAGAAATACTGTATTTATATTCATAGAATATTCCTCGCACACGCACTACATGTAGAATTATGCATGCACCAGTCTTAATGTCTATTAGCCTTTGTCCTGATAACTTTTGGATTCTATCAACATGTACTCTAAACACTAGATACTAGATATGCCTGGGTACATGTCGCTCTGACACTCCAGACTTTAGTCTCCTCTTCTAGCGCAGAAGTCATAGCCCCCCAGTTCTCCCTAGTAACACGTCATTGTCAGTTTGCGCGCACCACTAGGTTAGAGGTCCCAGCTGCTCAGGTAGCCCCCTCCATGTTTCCACCCCGTTTATGACATATTCTGTTACGTTTGTATCACATGTCTATGTATACGCCCTGTACACGCCTCCTTGTTACTTCATGTTGCCCTTATCTTTCGCGACTGCTACAAACCCCGCCTACTGCTACGCCTACTGTATTGAATGCAATGTATTTTGTTTAACTATATATACTAATGTTCTGTTATTAAAAGTTGTGCGCATCATTCCCAGATCCGGCCCGACAGCTGCCGGGCCCTGCCATCCTATTCCCGTACAGGCTGTCCTGTCCCTGTCCTTTATGCTTATTAAAGCCTGTCAACTTCAGCTACCTCGTATCTTGACTCTTATTTATTGAGCTACCTGTTTATTGATTATAGTCAAAAATAGATCCGGTAATAATTTATTTACCACATAATGGCGCCCGAATAGGGACTTGCCCTTTCCCCACGCGCCGGAGAAGCCACGCAGGCCCCCTGATCCTCTGCAGCCGTGACGGAACCATACCGTGCACGTGCAGATATTTCTGCTTCAAGTATCCCTCAGGCCCACGGAGGAGACGGAGGTTGCGGTCCAGCGTCCAGACGAGGCGGTGGAGGAACGCGGCGAGTCCCGACCAGAGCCCAAGCCGAGAGTCCAAGGTCCGAGGTATCCGGAGGCCCACCTGTAACTGAAGTCCGAAGTTCGTCCGTCCGTCGTCGTAGCAGTCCAGTCCAGTCCAGTCCGAGGCCTTCCGTTCTTGCTGCCCGGTGAGTACCGTTGCTGGGGTAGTATCTAGACAGGGTCAATTAATTTGTCTCTGGTCCGTGGGTTTGGGTACGCAAATCCAACACGAAGTGTTCACTTAGGTGGGCGCGGGTCCTGACGTGTCTCTTTATGGGACCGGTAAGTTTCGTACTGGTTTAGCAGTGCATCTAGTCATTCCAGTAAGTTCTGTTCTCGAGAAATTCATGTGTTCTGTTTTCAGTGTTTCAGGTAATATTCTGTCCGAACTGTTATTTTAAATGTTATTCCTTGTGTTTTCAATGTCGTGGTATGAATGATCCGTTTTTCAGTTATTATTGTGTTTATTGTGTATTGTATTGTGTCCAGACTCCAGCCTAGTTATGCCTCTGTTCTCAAAGTTACGTCAGTTAAAAACTAGAAAAGGTCTGCTCGAGGAAGCAGTTCCTGTCCCGCCGAGGGACAGTCCAGGTCATTTTATGTATCACAAGCATGGCATAAGTGCCATATTATATCTAGATTTATGGGTGGAGTACACCAAAGAATTAGAGGAAATGTATAGATGGCCCGTATCAGGTACGTGGGATGCCGAGTGCATCATGCGAGTAGAAGAAGTATTATGGAAAAAGAAAGCCAGACAGTCCCAGAAAGATGCCATCGAGTTATGGCGCAAAGAATCTCATAAAAGAACCGAAAAAGAAATCAGAAAGTCTGAATTAAGTAGGGAATCCGCAGAAAGAGCCCAAGAAAGGGAATTAATCGAAATAGGTGAACGAGTTAAAGCCGAACAGTCAGACAGACAGAGAAATGCTCTTATTAAGGGTATGTATCCTCTTCTGGCCGAGGGCTTGCCAAAAGCAACCCCGGAAGCACCATGTAATTTTCCGCCGCCATTAGTTCCGATTAAGCTACGTCACAAACCGACCGCAGCTGATATTTTTCTCTCGTCCTATTTGGACGACACAGTCCCAGAATATGCAAATCCTGTTCCGCCAGCTCCTGTAATTAATATAATTCCTGTTCCTCCAGTCACCGGGGCATCTGTTACAGCACCTGTTACGGTACCCCCGGTCCAGCCTACAGTACAAGTACCCGCCACATCGGTCACTCTGCCAGCACGAAGAGTATCAGTCGACGATTCTAGTTTAGGGGCCGCGGGGGGAGGTTAATGTTAAAAAAAAATGTTATGTTAAAATGGGACTTTTATAGCGCAACGGCTACTCCAAAGGAGTGTCCCGGCGCTTTGAGCTCCAGACCACAGGAGGTCCTCCTGGTACCCCGCCGCCACACAAACGTGTAACGTTAGTCGAGTTACATGAACGTGCGTTACAGCGTACGCCCAAATATCAGTCCGTTGCAGATATCAGACGAGCTCTTACCGAATGCCGTTATGATCCAGTCCCAGGCGATGATAATATGGTTATATATTCATTGCGTGTAAGACGGGTGACCGAGTATTTGGACACCCTACCGAATATGAAAGAGGATCTAGACAGAATATATCGTTTTATCCGTACAGGAGACGATCCAGAAAGTATTGGCGAAATCATGTCTCTAAGGAAAGCTGAGACCCAGCTCATGCTATTAAAATTTCTAATTAATTGTTTAGTAAGGGAACAAGATTGTCCGACTAAAGATCCGATCGAAATGAAAGTCCTGACAAGGTGGAGTGATAATATAGCCGAGGGAAGACACAAGACACTCAGTAGTATAGAGAGTATGTACAAGAAAATTCGTAAAGAAATAATAAGGTTACACGAGCAACGTATAGCAGCACAAGTGTCCGAGAAAGAAGACAACACTGATACTGAAGAAGTAGAAGACGAGAATACCGCCAGAATAGCGTATGTAGGTAGATCTAGACTTCCAGACCGATATTCACGCCTAGAACACAAGAAAGTTTTTCATCCTCCAGCACTAGAACAAGAGAATCTTGAACAAGTATTTCAAGCTACCGATCACATTCTGAAATCACGTATCGGTTATAGTGAACTTAGTACTATACATGAACAAGAACTAGTCCGATCAGCAGTCCGATGGACTACTGATTCTACCACTTTTCCTGACGAAATAGTGGCACAAATGTTTCTGAAACTACCCCCAGCCGAGCAGCGACTGGTGGGTATGTATATGATCCAGCACCTTATTACACTGTATGAGGGTCAGCATTCTGATCCAGGTCCGTTACATGATGTCCTGAACGAGTTACTCCAGTATAAATGGAGAGGTTTAGGTACCGATTTAATTAGTGTCATTCTAGAACAGCGCCACAAATATAGAACGTTTCTGAATCCGCATTTTGTTCATGTCTCACCTCCAGAAAGTAAACCATTCTACATGGATAGACAGAATCCGTTACGAGAAGTACACCCAGTTAGGACAGCGGGTGGTGAAATGCAACGAGTATTTGTTTACACCCCTATCACAAAGATGGAACTCTTAGAGATGAAGAAATTAATTCCCTGTCACGACAAAGACCCAGCAGGGTTCCATCGAGAATTAAAAGACATGCTCCGTATGGGAGAATACACGTATCCAGATATTATTAAAATGTTAAAGGTCCTGTTGCCCGCAGGGGTATATGAAAAACTCAAGGAAAAAGAATGGGAGGTGGGAGAGAAAAAGATAGATTGGACAGCTCTAGAAGCTGAAGATAAAATACGAGTACCAGGTACCGGTCTTGGGGACAAATGTAAAGAATTGCCCGAGTTATTGATACAGGTTTTGCCAAGGTTACTAGCCACGAAAAAGGAAGATTGGGATGCAATCTCAGCATGCAAACAGAAACAGGATGAAGACACTAGTGATTTTTATTCTAGATTTGAGAAATGTTTTATTATCAACAGTGGTTTGAAGACGAGTAGCGAGTCATACCCTCATCTTTTTGTTACTAAATTAGTCGAGAATTCAAGTCCACAAGTTAAAAATCGAGTTTTGAAAGTCGAAAGTACCTGGCAAGCTAGTACCCCGTCACAAATGCTCCAAATGCTCCAGTATCACCAGAACAGAATCAGGGAAGAGCAAGAACACGAAAGGAGACGTATGAAAGACACGAAAATGAAAGTACTAGTTGCACAATCTGTTCCACAAGACAGTCAGAAGAGGGGTCCGAATCAAGCCAGTCATCCTGCAGCTCCCGTTAAAGGGACATGCAATTATTGTAAACAGCCAGGTCATTTTATAAACGAGTGTGCAGTTCTGAAACACAACATAGCTACTGGTAAAACTAAAGAAAGACCACGTCCGCCTAGACAAGAACAAGTTTCACAGACTTCTCAGTCACCACAGAATGCACAACAGACAGTTCCAGCACCGCAGCCTATAGCTGCAACACAGCATGTTACACAGCAGATGTACCAGTACGCCCAGACAGAGTATCCAGAGTATCAACAGTATTCATGAAACAGTGTAGAGAGGGAGGTAGGCTTGCCTCTCATCGAGATACCTGTAGATCAAGAGGGTCCCTATGTACACAGTCAAGTATTAGGGAAAGACAGAAAGTTTTTGATTGATACAGGGGCAAGTAGGACTACTATCAGTCATGACGAGGTTCCAGGGGCTCCGCTCTCAGGCTCTAAAAATGTTTCCCTTGGATTTTCAGGAAAGCCAATTGTTAACGAGATTTCAAAGCCAGTTACTCTAGAAGTTGGTCCATTGTCCCGAACTACTGATTTGTTACTTACGAAGTCATGTCCAGAAAATTTGTTAGGCATTAAAACATTGAAAGAATTAGGTGCAGTAATTTGCTGCTCCCCAGAAGGAATCCGATTGTTTTTAAGAGACTTTAAAGGCCACTATGTATTACGCGATTTTGATCCAAGATTATCCAATGTACCGCAGTATTTATGGGCGCAAGGTCCAACTGATGTAGGTTTTATGCGAATCACACCCCATCGTGTGACTCTCAAGCAAGGTATAGTCTTGCCACGAATCAGACAATACAGATTGCCACCTGAGGCTGTAGCAGCCTTATCCAAAATTATTGACGAGCTTATTGCTCAAGGAGTGGTTGTAGAAACTGACTCCAATGTATGTAATTCTCCTATCATTCCAGTCATGAAACGTACTGATCCAAATGCACCTCCAGTATATCGAGTAGTGATTGACCTTCGAGAGCTTAATAAATGTATCATACCCCAGTATCCAGTAGTCCCAGATATTTCATCCCTATTGACAGCTATTGATTCTGAAGCTACATTTTTCACTGTCATAGACCTCAAGAATGCATTTTTCAGTGTCCCGATTCATCCAGACAGCCAGTACCTTTTCGGTTTTTGTTTAAATGGAAGGAGCTATAAATTCACACGAGCTCCTCAAGGTTTCACAGAAAGTCCTAGTATTTACAGTCAAGCACTTAAGAGACAACTAGACAATATTCACATGCCAACAGACACTGCCCTGCTCCAGTATGTCGATGATCTACTGATCACAGCCCGTTCTGAACGTGACTGCGAGCGAGCGTCACTTACAGTTCTGTATTTTCTAGCCGAGATGGGGCACAAGGTGTCCCCTTCGAAGCTTCAGTTCTGTGTCCAGCAAGTGATCTACTTAGGCCACTTACTGTCCAAGTGGGGTAGGCAGTTGACACCAGACCGTATCCAGTTAATAGCGAGTCTTCCACAGCCCAAGACACAGAAGGAGGTACGTGCTTTTATTGGCCTCACTTCTTACTGCAGACAATGGATTCCTCAGTATGCATTTCTAGCCAAGCCACTGATACAGTTAACGACACAGGAGGCAGCCGTATCGACTGTTCTCCCTTGGACCCAGGAACATACACTTAGTCACAGAACGTGATGGTACTGCATTATCTGTTCTCACACAAGATCAAGCAGGACAATACAAGCCCTGTGCTTATTTTTCGAGCACATTAGATCCAGTAGCCCAGGCTCTGCCTGCGTGCCTCAAGTCAGTTGCAGCCACAGCTCTAGCTATTAGACAAAGTGATTCCATAGTATTAGGACACTCCCTGACAGTACAAGTTCCACACTCCGTGGAAGTTCTTTTAAACCGAACACAGACTCAGCACTTGACCATTGCACGTTTAACAGGTTATGAACTGACACTGTTCCAGCCACACATAGAAATCAGACGCTGCAACGTTTTAAATCCTGCTACTCTGTTACCGTCAGTTACTTCAAATCCCGCCACACATGACTGTGTGGAAGTTATTAACACTATGACTAAGCCAAGACAAGACCTGACAGACATTGCATTACCTAATCCCGACCTGACACTTTATGTGGATGGTTCATGTATGAGAACTAGTACAGGAGAACTAGTAGCCGCGTATGCAGTGACTACTGACACAGAAGTTATTGAGACACACCGTATTGACACCTTGTCTGCTCAAGCAGCAGAGCTAGTTGCTCTGACCCAAGCCTGCATACGTGCCAAGGACCTGAAAGTAAACATATATACAGATTCACGTTACGCATTCGGAGTTGTACACGACTTCGGAGTGCTCTGGCAGGAGAGAGGTTTCATGACTTCTCATGGAACCAAGATTCAGCATGGTCTCCTCATTCAAGCTCTGTTAGACGCAATACATTTACCGACAGCTATCGCTATCATGAAGTGCAAAGCACATACGAAAGTTACTGACATCATTTCCCAAGGTAACGATCTAGCAGATCGAACAGCCAAGCTTACAGCTCAGACTCCAGACATTTCAGTTAACAAGACACAGACATTCATTCCAGAACAGACTACTTGTATGACAGTTAAGGACCCTACACAAGATGTCATAGACATACCGTTACATGCTACTCCTGAAGAAATCAAGAAATGGTCCGAACAAGGAGGGGTCCAGACAGATCAGGGATGGTTGACGAAGGGAAAAGCCACATGGTTTCTCCCCGACTCCATGGTTCAAGTCATTGTCAATACCGCACATAGTCCAGCACATCTAGGAGAAAAAGCTATGTTAGACAGTATTCAGAACCTTTGGTTCAACAAGCATTTACGAGCTGCAGCCAAGCAGAAAGTCCGTACTTGTATGATATGTTGTCAATTCAATCCAGGTAAAAGTGTCCCGGTGGAACAAGGCGGATTCCAACCCCCTGACCACCCTTTTGAAGTCCTCCAGATGGATTATATTCAGATGGAGCGATGTCGAGGTTTCAAGTATGTCCTTGTAGTAGTATGCGCTTTGTCCAGGTGGACAGAAGCATATCCAGTTCCAGATTACACAGCCGCGACCACTGCCAAGCAGCTGGTTCGTGAATTCTTTCCCCGTTACGGACTCCCTAGGGTCGTGTATTCTGATAACGGCCAGCCATTCTCATCCGAGTTAATGAAACATGTTTCCCTTTTGTTAGGGTACCAGTGGAAGTTCCATTGTGTGCGCCATCCTGAAGCAGCCGGTCTCGTAGAGAGACATAATCAGACCCTGAAAATCCGTATTGCCAAGACATGTAAAGAGAAAGGTGTAGACTGGCTAGTTGCCCTGCCAGTTGCTCTATTCTTTATGCGAATGGTTGCACATTCCAGATCAGGTCTGTCCCCTTATGAGGTCGTATTCGGCCGCCCCCCAAATATGTGGGGTACACCTAGACCCCGCAGTATTACAGATGTTTCCAGTAATATGTTGACAGATTACCTAGCTTCCTTGATGTCTGCCCTACACTCTTGTCGTTCACAGGTTGCCGCCGCATTCCCAGACAATACCGAAGTGAAACCGCATGAGGTCATTCCAGGCGACCTCGTCCTTGTAAGGAACTTTGATCGTTCAAGTCCGCTGGAGCCTCGTTGGAAAGAGCCGCGACTTGTCCTTCTGACCACCCGCACAGCCGTGAAGTTGGAAGGCCGCAAGGGGTGGGTCCATCTGTCCCATATCAAGAAATTCCATGGACTTCGAGAAAAAACATTTGCAAAGAACATTTCTAAGGACTGTTCCATTTCTAAAGACTGCCTGAAACCAGACTTTAATCTGAATCCCGAACTGAAAGTTCCTCTGTTAGAGAAAACTCCGCAACAGGAGTATAAGTTAAAGCTCCGGTCTAGTAAAATAAGTCAGCCAGTTTAATTGTCTAAGTCCCTCTCGGGTGAAACGGTTAGACAGGTATCTGACATGTATGAGATAGACCCCCATAGTGAGAGAGTTAGTCAAAACTCTATAAGATGTATCGTTTTTCTAAGTTTCTTATTGTTTCTAAGTTTGATGGTTACCTGCACAAGTTATGCATTACATTTATGTTTTCCAATTTCTCATGTAAATAAGTTTTCTAATGCTACAGTAGAGCACACATTTAGTGATCTGCCTCCTCACGAGTTATCCTATCGTCTTGCTATGAGAAACAATACATTCATTAGAATGTTACACTATTCACACCAGACCAGCAATGCCACTAATTGTTGGGTGTGTGGTCGACTCCCCCCTTTCCAGACACCGAAGGGAGTTCTGCCACTCTTTCCTTATCCATTTTCACATAATGGTTCGTGTGGAGCATGGTCCACGTTAACGTCATCCTCCAATGATATGTCCCTCCTGAATAGAACATGTTTTCCAGACAAGCAAGGTCTCTCCCATAGAACAGGGTTAGATCTAGAAAATGAAGTTTATAATTTAGGTAATTATTCTTCGAATTTTATGGTCCTGAATGTTCAGTCTGATACTACTCCAGACTTACCTGCTATTTCAGTACTACCAGTCAAAGGCGAATTATGTGTCAGAAATAATGGTTCCGCACATGTAGGACAGTGATTGTACTACTACTGTAGAGTATAGTGACAGTGGGAAATCTATTTTCAAAGCTTCACGTCATTCTTATTTTGTTTGTGGTCAGACCGCATATGTTTGTCTGCCCCTCGATTGGGATGGAACATGTTACATTGCCTTCCTACTGCCACCAGTTTTTGTAGCCCCATCTGATTATCACAGAAACACACATCTAGTACACGTCAGACATAGAAGGGAGATTGAGTCCCCAATTGTCGATCAAACTGAAACTGCTCTAGAACAGTATACAGATTTCAATAAAGGTTTCTTCTTCTTTATAGGACCTATCCAGAATAGTAAGTTAATCCGTAGGTTAACCAGAAACCTTGAAGCAGTAGTGAATGAGACTACTTCTGCTCTAGGTAACTTAACTGAAGAGCAATCTGCTATGAGATTTGTCGTGCTCCAAAATCGTCTCGTTCTTGACGTCATACTGGCCGATAGAGGAGGAGCATGTAGAGTCATCGGATCTAGTTGCTGCATTTTCATTCCTAATAACGCGCCGTCTGTTTATTCAGCTATAACCAGACTTCATAAAATTGCCCATCAGTTACACCAGAATCCAGGCACCTGGACATGGTCCGGTTGGCTCTGGAGTATTATATCTGCTTGGGGATGGAAAGTATTGTCATTTCTAGGTATTGCAGTAATGATCATATTCAGTTGCTGCCTCTGTATACAATGTGGCCCTGCGATTTGCGGCATGTGCGCTACCTCTTGTATTCCTAGTCCTAAGTCCCGTTCTAAGACAATTCGAGACGAGCAAATGATGCTATATGAAATGATAGATGGTATCATGAATATAGATGTTTCCTGATGGAAACGTAGGGCACAAGGAGGGAATGTGGAAAAGTAAATTTTGCCATGTTGTATGTGCCTACGTGTTCCCTATGTTATGTTATATGTGCATGATCGATATGCATGTATTCCCCTTCTGATCGATTAAAGACGCAAATACAGTTGTGTCCATCTCTAGTACGCCAATTTCCAGTCCTCGTGAATACAACGAATATTAGGCCTATGTAAAGCTACGTTGCCACGTTTTACAGTGTGCACGTTAATTCATTGAATTATCCCCGTTTCTAGGCCTCAAAAGGGCCCGGACTCAGATTCAGCTCCTGTTTCCTGAACCCTCTCCAAGGAGCGATACAGCCCCCACCTGTATCCCTGACCCTTAGCTTACTTTCATGCCTCGCAGTGCCCGGCTCGGCCTGGCTCTGCCTCCCAGTCTGCCAAGAGTATGTTATGTTTCTAGTTATCAGTCCAGCCCTCCTTCTCTGCATTCCTAAGCTACTGAATCGCATCAATAGTTTCCGTCATGGTCTAGCCTTTATGTCTCCATGTAAGAGAAATACTGTATTTATATTCATAGAATATTCCTCGCACACGCACTACATGTAGAATTATGCATGCACCAGTCTTAATGTCTATTAGCCTTTGTCCTGATAACTTTTGGATTCTATCAACATGTACTCTAAACACTAGATACTAGATATGCCTGGGTACATGTCGCTCTGACACTCCAGACTTTAGTCTCCTCTTCTAGCGCAGAAGTCATAGCCCCCCAGTTCTCCCTAGTAACACGTCATTGTCAGTTTGCGCGCACCACTAGGTTAGAGGTCCCAGCTGCTCAGGTAGCCCCCTCCATGTTTCCACCCCGTTTATGACATATTCTGTTACGTTTGTATCACATGTCTATGTATACGCCCTGTACACGCCTCCTTGTTACTTCATGTTGCCCTTATCTTTCGCGACTGCTACAAACCCCGCCTACTGCTACGCCTACTGTATTGAATGCAATGTATTTTGTTTAACTATATATACTAATGTTCTGTTATTAAAAGTTGTGCGCATCATTCCCAGATCCGGCCCGACAGCTGCCGGGCCCTGCCATCCTATTCCCGTACAGGCTGTCCTGTCCCTGTCCTTTATGCTTATTAAAGCCTGTCAACTTCAGCTACCTCGTATCTTGACTCTTATTTATTGAGCTACCTGCTTATTGATTATAGTCAAAAATAGATCCGGTAATAATTTATTTATTTACCACAGGTCGCCCCACAATCTAGTGCCCAGCAAATTATAATCTATCCGTGACGGACAGCTAATCCTATTGTATGTGTTGGCCCCGCTTGGATCAGAGCGTGTCCTGCCATTTACTGCTCTTAAATTATATTCTAGAGTTAGGGCATTAATTTGAATAGCCCTTTCTGTCCACTTCTTTATTGGCGCTATGTTAAGGTTTGGTATAGCCCATTTGTTATCCTCCTCACTGATACCCAGAAAATTCTCCCCACTCAATGGTTGGTATGTGCAGTTGAAATCCCCTGCTACAATGATGCCAGAGTGGGGGGGAATACAGGATAGTTCACACTCCAATGCTGTTAGGGTTGCCGATGCTTGGGCCCCAGGAGACCCTCTTGCATACACATTAAATATCTCCACATTAGTACCATTGGTTGGCCCTTTAATCGTCAGGTGTAAAATATCCTTTGAGGGTAGACTATGCATGGTGATGGTCCAATTCAATGAGTTGTTAATCCATATGTGGAGACCCCCAGAGGGGCGGCCTTTTCCTGAACTTGAGGTTGGAATAAAATATGTAGTGTACCCTGATTTATACAAGGGGACCATACTCCAGGTCTCCTGGAACAGGCAGGCGTCATGCTTACCAATGAACTCGTTCCACTCCGGGAGAGGCAATTTTTTCTGGAGGCCCGCTATGTTCCAGGAGAGGAAATGAATCACCCTTGTATTTGTTCCAACGGTCCGAACATCACTGTCTTCAACACACCTAGCCCAATCAACGTTGGATCTCTCCCCCTCAACTCTTTCTATCACTAGGCTGCTTTGGCAAGAGGCGGTCTCGCCACAAATCTCGTCCACTGAATCAGTGGGAGGGTTCAGTGGCGGGACCTCGCCCAGTCAATCAAAAGTGTTAACACCAGACTCTCTCCCCATCCTGACCGGTGACCAGAGCGGAAAGCGTCTGATCTGAATAGCAGAGTGCTCGGGGGGAAGTGCGGAACTCTAGGGCCAGTAAGTTCTCAGCAATTGCTGCATGAAATAACTGCAGCTCAATGCAATCAATCTGGGAGTTGCCCGATGTAATCCTCCTTACTTTTGCCATGTCTTCCCGTATAATTGACCTACAGCCCCTTACATGGCGTAGCCAGGGAATGGCTTTATTTTTAAGAGATTCACTGCTTTCATAGCCTTGGGTGTTGATATATTTGGGGACCTTGGTCTTATAGATTGTTGGTAGATTGTTCCCTATACGAGTAGTACTTCCTTGTATACTCGGTCTAACCTGACTACTCTGTCCTTCCTTGGGAGGAGGAGTACGTTGATAACCTGCTTTGGTAGACAGTTGACCCAAGGATTTGCCTGTGGCTCCCCAGTCTGCGACAGTCTCAGCATAGGATCTAGTGGCGCAGGATGAAGTAGTCATACCCGGAGGGCCCTGGGTACTGTAGATGGCCTAGCCCCGACCCCCAAAGGACTCCCTAGCGATGCCCTAGTTGCTATGCTAGAAGGGATGGGTAGTGAGAGCGGAGCGGGTATGACGGGGGGTGGTCAGCTCTACGTGTTAACTCTTCAACCTTCTCCCAAGGATGCCAATTCCCTTTCAAGAAGATCAACCTTCTGTACTAAATCCTTATTTGTAGGGACACAAGTGCAGCAGGTTGTTGCATTAGAGATAGACTCTACGGCAGTGTGTTCACTCGATGGAGCTGCTGAAATGCCCTCGGTAATATGTTCTAGGACTGCAAACCTGTTTGAACAGGGAAGTTGCATGTCAATTACACAGTCCTGTTGAGTCCCTTGAATGGTGGAACCCATTGTCAGGTTTGGGATTTCAACTGACAAAATTACCTCTAGGGCCTCATCAGGTGGGCTATGGACTTCGAAGATGGAATGCTTTTTTGATAGTTTCTTGTTGAAAATTGAAGGAATTACTGTTCTCTGGGTCTCAGCTAGAACCTCAACAAAGGGAGTGGTTATATCAACCGGGCTATTAATGTTATTAACTCCCAGAACCTCTTCGCATTCGTTAACTATAGCTTCAATTCTAGTGAGAACACAATTACTAGCTGCATGGAGTACTTTCTTGTCCTTTTTTCCTTTCTTGTTTGATGTTGTCCCCCCACCCTCCAATGATTTCCTTTTCCCCATTTGGGAAAAGGGCTTAGGCAAGATACAAAACAGCCCCCTTTCAGATTTGGTGACAATATTTTTCAATAATAACGGGCTTAGCAATCGAATGCCCCAATGTATGACCACCTGGGCCCAGCCTAATGGAGGCAAACAGTACCATAGGTCCTTATGTCCTATTGCCCAGATGAAAGGGAGGGGCCCTGCCCTGCCTCTTCTTCGGCGATGACGGGCTAGGAAGGGCCCGACGCGGGACGGGAGTAGCAAGATGTTAAATAGTGCTGCAGGCGGAAGGGGAGGGCCTGTGGCTGGCGCTGGCTTCCCCGCTGTCTCCTGGGGCCCGAAGTCCACGATGCCCCTGCACACACAAACAAAGCGTCTCCCGCAAAGCGGGAGGCGCGAGCGGTCTTTCTGGTGCTGCAGGCGGAAGGGAAGGGACTGTGGCTGGCGCTGGCTTCCCAGCTGTCTCCTGGGGCCAGAGGTCCACGATGCCCTTGCACACACAAACGAAGCGTCTCCCGCAAAGCGTCTCCCGCGAAGCGGGAGGCGCGAGCGGTTTTTCTGGTGCTGCAGGCGGAAGGGGAGGGACTGTGGCTGGTGCTGACTTCCCCGCTGTCTCCTGGGGCCAGAAGTCCACGATGTCCCTGCACACACAAACGAAGCATCTCCCACGAATCGGGAGGCACGAGCAGTCTTTCTGGTGCTGCAGGCGGAAGGGGAGGGACTGTGGCTGACGCTGCCTTCCCCGCTGTCTCCTGGGGCCAGAAGTCCACAATGCCCCTGCACACACTAACGAAGCGTCTCTTGCAAAGCGGGAGGCGCGAGCGGTCTTTCTGGTGCTGCAGGCGGAAGGGGAGGGACTGTGGCTGGCGCTGTCTTCCCCGCTTTCTCCGGGGACCAGAAGTCCACGATGCCCCTGTACACACAAACGAAGCATCTCCCGCGAAGCGGGAGGCGTGAGCGGTCTGTCTGGTGCTGCAGGCGGAAGGGGAGGGACTGTGGCTGGCGCTGGCTTCCCCGCTGTCTCCTGGGGCCAGAAGTCCACGATGCCCCTGCACACACAAACGAAGCGTCTCCCGCAAAGCGGGAGGCATGAGCGGTCTTTCTGGTGCTGCAGGCGGAAGGGGAGGGACTGTGGCTGGCGCTGGCTTCTCCGCTGTCTCCTGGGCCAGAAGTCCACGATGCCCCTGCACACACAAACGAAGCGTCTCCCGCGAAGCGCGAGGTGCGAGCGGTCTTGCTGGTGCTGCAGGCGGAAGGGGAGGGACTGTGGCTGGCGCTGGCTTCCCCGCTGTCTCCTGGGGCCAGAGGTCCACGATGCCCCTGCACACACAAACTAAGCGTCTCCAGTGGTCACCAGAGGAGAGTTGACGCCTCTTCCTTGTCGGCGGCAGCTGGAGGGAGACCAGATGCACCCTGGGACTTGTGGTCCCACCTGGGTGAGCAGCGTTCTTATGGCAGGGCGGGCAACTGGAGATGGTGCACCCTGGGACTAGAGTCCCACTAGGGTGATGTGAGCAGGCTGGTGAGTGCCCCCGAAAGGAAAAGACAGAGCCCCAACAAGAAAACAAAGACCTTGGTATGCCTTTTGCTCCCGCCTCAGTGGTGAGAAACCTGGGGATGAGGTTCTAAAAAGACCTCTCCTTTCAACTACCAATTTGGTCAACCACAACAACCAGTTTCGGGGGGCTCAAGTCACTAAGAAAGACTTTCAAATTCCTATCAGTTCATACAAGGAAACCTATTGTGCACACTTTAGTGACCTCCATGTTGGACTACACCAACTCTCTCTATTTTGGGTGTCCTTTCTGTGTTATTAAATAAAATACAGATAGTGCAAAATACGTAAGCTCATATCTTCCTGAACTGCCCAGAAGGCAATCGATTTGGCATGGACTAAAACCAATTTACTGATTACCATTGAACAAACCGACCACCCAGGATATATTGCAGCAAAAAAAAAATTGGAGCCTAAAACCTTAAAATTTGAGGTCTTTTTGTGGTAGGTGGAAAATGCACCAGCCACACAATTACTGCAAGGCCTGTGCTCTGACACTGCTGGAGACTGTGATATGTCACAATCTGTAACCTCAAAAAGTGTCACAGCACCTCGAATTGGAGGATGCCTGTTGCCACAGACTGCCCATTACGATATGTAACCTATTCTTTATGGAATCAGACAACCCACGTTCCTAGCTGTATGCAGGGCACAATGGTTGAGGGGGCACAGGAGCAGGGGTGGGGGACATAAGAGTCTGGTGCGCAAAGATAAGAGGCACATGTGACCAGGGCCGGACTGGGAATACAAACCAGCACTGCAATTGAGTCGGGCCGGCCGCGGAGGGGGAGATTGGGGGGTGTGGGGTGCACACGGGGAAACTACTGCAGCTGCTTTTGTAACAGGGGGCCAATATTGCAGTATTGCAGGGGGGCCCATTGCAGCCCTGGCGGGCCACTGGAGAAATGCCCGGTGCCCACTAAGACCAGTTCGACCCTGCATATGACTCATGGGAGGAATGGGGCAAGAGAGGTGTCACTGCACAGTAGGGGAGTAGGGGTTGGCATAGAAGAGGTATGTGGCCTTGGGTCATGTTTGCACAATATAAAAATAATGCAAAATTTTAGAAAAAGATGAGACATGGGGGAGGTTAGGGTTGAACAGGAGAAGGACGGCAGCAGAGGAGTAAGGGTTAAGAGAGAGTAGTGGTAAACTGCAGTGGAGGGTGTGACGTGAGGTCCAAGAGTCTGCTAAGTTGGCAGGGGATATGCCGCAGGCAAACTGCACAGGAGGGGGCTCTGTGCATTTCAAAGGCAGGCAACAGAGGAAGTTAACACCTCTGCCGTCTGCTAACCTGTACCCTCCTTTTACTGGCTCAACCTTCAATTTTGCTGCCACTTGTGTAAAAAAACAGCATTTTTACAAAAGTGCCAATTTTGCTAATTTTATGGAAATCGCAAATTTGTGATATCCTGGGTGCTCTGACAAAAAAATCACATTTAAAGTTCTGTTGATCACTTTTTGAGCCTCTCACTAAAATTGGCCTCTTTATCTCTGTAAGAGATAATGTGACTATACCCTTTCAGAAATATGTGATCTTCTAACCAGGGGTTTTCTCTTCATTCTCAGAGTTCAGAAGTCAAGGAAGGGCAGTTGCACCTCCTCTGTACTGGTGGCAACATTATGGAAAGATTTACCTAAATAACTAAGAGAGATTTAAGCAGAATATAAACTCAAAATATGTCCGAAGGCCTGTCCTTTGAGGGATGGTTAGCTAATTGTTAGGCTAGCCTTGCTGGTTAGCTCCAGGAAGCTTCCTTTGAAGAAGCAGTCGCGTTCTAGAAACTGAAAATCATTCATTCATACTTACATATGAATTTCATGTATATGGTATTAAACATCTAATATATGCATATAATTGCTAATAGTAGGTAACATAAGGATGTTAGTAGTATTGGTTAATTTACAGTTCTACAGAAGAGTTAAAAGCTACAAATCATCTCCACAAGAAAAAATGAAGTAGTGGAATTTGAAGTAGTTATCCAAACATATAGAGAAATGCAAGCGCACATGTATATTTGAGATACTTATTTGACATTGTTTCGTTTTCAGGAATTACTTGTTTCATATCGAAGTGCAGAGTGGTTATTCAAAGATAACAGTTGTGGCTGCTGCCCACCCTACGTGGTGAATGCAGTGAGGGAGAAAAAAAAATTATATATATATTACCTACTGGCGATAGCCAGTAGGTATATATAGTTAGGATTGTTTTCCATAGGGAAATCGCAACATTCTATTGGGAATAACTTTGGCGCCGGTTGAGGAATCTTCCTGAAATTTTCCTTAAATTTGCCTCGCGGCGCTCCGGTCCTTCCCTGAAAGTTTGGGGGAAATTCGTCAAGCGGGGGCCGAGATAAAAGGGGGGTCCCAAAACGTGTTTTCCCCATGTTAATTTCCATAGGGCGGTTGGACTCACTTTTAGCCCGAACTGCTGAATGGTTTTCCACCAAACTTGGCAGAATTGTAGGGACTGGTAGCCCGATGTGCCTTTGCATTGTCTCAAGATATGTGCTCCAGTGGTTTTTACGAAAATTAACTTTGAAAAAATATATATTGGGCTACATTGGGCTATATATATGTTAGAGCCCAAATGTAGCCCAATGTAGCCCAAAGATGGCCACCAGAGACAAAAAAAAACAAATGTAGCCCAAATATCAGCCAGATGTAGCCCAACTATAGCCCAATGACAGAATGTCCCACAGTGTTCTAAAGAACAACTAGAGCGCTAACAGTCTTACTTATGACAAAAGTATGGCACACCTGAAGTCATCTTGATTGGAATAAAGTGTTAACACTTAAAACATTTAATTTGCAAAGGAACAAAATGAGGGGGTTCATTTTGCTATAGAAATTATGATTAGTGCTGAAGAAAGAAAAATTAGGGCACATTTTGAGTGACTTCTCAAATCCTCTTATATTTCATTAAAAAAATTCTGATATGCAGTCTCCCAAGATGGCCACCAGAGACAAAAGAGCCTGTGCTTAAAAACCCTGTTAGCAAAGCAGGCATTTGAGATTTTAAAAATGTTTTAATATATAAAAACGTTATCCGCTAATAGAATTAGCATTTAAAAAACCTTGCGAATTCAATGAAAAAACCATAGGTTTCAGGCCTTATATAGTTAGGAATTAGCATTTAAAAAACCTTGCGAATTCACTGAAAAAAAACATAGGTTTCAGGCCTTATATAGTTAGGAATTAGCATTTAAAAAACCTTTGAAATTCACTGAAAAAAACATAGGTTTCAGGCCTTATATAGTTAGGAATTAGCATTTAAAAAACCTTTGAAATTCACTGAAAAAAACCATAGGTTTCAGGCCTTATATAGTTAGGAATTAGCATTTAAAAAACCTTGCAAATTCACTGAAAAAACCATAGGTTTCAGGCTTTATATAGTTAGGAATTAGCATTTAAAAAACCTTTGAAGTTCACTGAAAAAACCATAGGTTTCAGGAGTTATATAGTTAGGAATTAGCTTTTAAAAAACCTTTGAAATTCACTCAAAAAACTATAAGTTTTAGTGGTGTTATAGTTAGCTGGACATTTTACTCATACAAAACCATTGAAATTGCTCCTATATAGTTAGTTGTACTAACTATATTTCGCGCACCCGCAATCCACTGCTGATGATGTCACATATTAGATCATTCATGACATGGTCAGTGACATCACTGATGACATCTCAAATGACATCACTGATTACATCACTGATGACATCATCCACGTGACAATCACATACACCTTTTCATACACTATTACAATTTTTCATCACTCTTTGTAAAATACAGAGTATCATATTTAAATCCATTGTCACAGCAATACAAGTATCTAAAAATCCACTCAGTGATTCATAGATGTATACACACATCTAATCACTTACCTATGGATTCACTCATACATGCTGTCAATGAACAATAGAACACTATCAAAAATATTTATACATCTATATCGACATTAAACAACAGCACGCATTCTATTCACATATGAAGTCATCCTACTCACTTATGCAAACAATGGATCATACTTACATATTTACTTAGCAAAACACTTATACAAACACCACTTCTTCTATTCATTTAGATAATAAGTCATACTTAGTGAATTATAAAATCATTATTACAAGTATACAGTTATCCATACAGTCACTCACACAATCATTGTGTCTTATGTATACTTATTTATATACAACAACTGACACATACACTGCCTTTTATTTTTCTAGTTTGTTGGACCTGTACCATTGAGAAATATATTTGCTCATCACCACACCCATAAAGATATTCACTCACCCAAACAACTGTTAGAACATGTAGTTTTAACTTCATATATCTACTGAATCAACTATTCACACATCTTTGGACAGTCACACACCCCCCACCGAACCACACGCACTTTCACACTCCCATACAAATACTCAGTTAACTAATCAATAACTAATATAGACTTTCACATAGCTAGTAACCAACTGTAGAATCAGTTTACACAACAACTGACAAAGTGATACAGATATTCACACAGTTTAGTCACTATCCACTATATTTAGTGAGACATTATAAATTGGTCAAGTAAACAGTCAATTACACTGCTACTAAATCCTCCATCCAAATATTTATTTATATATATCCACTTATTCTTCAATGCAAATTGCTATATATATAATGCATATTTAAATAACGAAGCAAACCACATTCACTGGATGATGTCATCAGTGATGTCATTTGAGATGTCATCAGTGATGTCACTGACCATGTCATGAATTATCTAATATGTGACATCATCAGCAGTGGATTGCGGGTGCGTGAAATATAGTTAGTACAACTAACTATATAGGAGCAATTTCAATAGTTTTGTATGAGTAAAATGTCCAGCTAACTATAACACCAATAAAACTTATAGTTTTTTGAGTGAATTTTAAAGGTTTTTTAAATGCTAATTCCTAACTATATAAGGCCTGAAACCTATGGTTTTTTCAGTGAATATATATATATATATTACCTACTGGCGGTCGCCAGTAGGTATATATAGTTAGGATTTTTTCTCTATGGGTTTTTTGAAAATTCTATGTCTAATAACTTTGGCGTTTGTGGACGGAATTGGCTGAAATTTTCAGGAAAATGGCACATTTTGTTTCTGAGCAGCCCTTGAAAATTTGGGGGGGGTTCGTCCAGTGGGGGCCGAGAAAAAAGGGGGGTCCCAAAACGTGTTTTTAACATTGAGTTTTCCATAGGGCGGTTGGCCTCACTTTTAGCCCGAACGGCTGAATGGATTTGCACGAAACTTGGCAAAATTGTAGGGACTGGTAGCCCGATGTGCCTTTTGTAGGTCTCAATATATGTGCTCCAGTGGATTTTGAGAAATTAACGTTTAAAAAAAGATATATATCTGTAACAGCGGACCGGGCAGCGCTCTGGTTCGCGGACTTTTCGCGCAACGGAGCTTTGTGAAGCGAAGCTGATTGGTTCTCCGGCGTCTGTCAACATTCCAAACAGTCCGTAGCGGCCGCCATCTTGTCTCTCGGTAGGATCGAGAGACAAGAGGAGGTCAAAACAAAGGGGGAAATAACTATAAGGGGGCATAGTAGATCCTCGCTGACCCCCTAGGTTTGATGTGGAGGTTTTAAAAGGGCCCCGCGGGGCAAAAAAAAATAATAATAATAATAATTGAACGGCTGAATGGATTTGCACGAAACTTGGCAAAATATTAGGGACTGGTAGCCCGATGTGCCTTTGCTAGGTCTCAATATATGTGCTCCAGTGGATTTTGAGAAATTAACGTTCAAAAAAAGATATATATCTGTAACAGCGCTCCGCTTCGCGTAACGGAGGTTTGCGAAGCTGATTGGTCATTCTGTCACTGGGCTATAGTTGGGCTACATCTGGCTGATATTTGGGCTACATTTGTTTTTTTGTGTGTCTGGCGGCCATCTTTGGGCTACATTGGGCTACATTGGGCTTCATTGGGCTACATTCGGCTAATTAGCAAATAGCTCATCGCAAACTAGGAATGGTAAAGAATCGCTATTTATTCCTTAAAGTTCGCTATTTAGGAAATGCAAAAAACTTTGATGATATATATGGCGGTTCATCTCTAACAAGATAAGAAGCATAGGGATACATTTATGATGACTGGCGCATCACCAGGGATGTGTTAGTCATTCTGTGCCGCTGTTCCGTCACCTATGGTGTGCTGCATTTACAATGCGGCGCATCATGGGGCAAAAACAGCACAGATGCGTGATGTATCTGTGCCGTAAAGGTGGCGCATTGCTGGAGTTGTATCGCAAGTGTGATGAAGCTCCAGCAAGGGTCGGGGGTGCCCCTGTCGCAGGGTTTCTGTTCTCACACAGAACTGTGGACAGAGGATTGGAACCTCGGCGAATGCATTGCTGGAGTTGTATCGCAAGTGTGATGAAGCTCCAGCAAGGGTCGGGGGTGCCCCTGTCGCAGGGTTTCTGTTGTCACACAGAACTGTGGACAGAGGATTGGAACCTCGGCGAATTAGGGTGTCCCAAAACTCACGTTAGTAATCAAAAACTCCTTAGCAAGCTAGGTACAGTGTCACATTGGATATAACAAACTCTCAATGTTTAGACAATCCAGAATATGAACTTATAGTACCTCAGGATACGTGGAACTCATGAACAGTCGGTCGTTATAGATTTCTTAGAAACCAGAACATGGAGTTAAGAAGAACAGATGTGTATTTGAAATGTTTATTTACTAATGCCGTCTTCTCAGGCGTAGTACCTTAGATAATAAAAGTACACATATTATCAGTAGCAAAATTACCAGCATAGTTACTAGTACATAAAAAGTGAATGGTGATAGTATGTTAACATGCTGTAAATGAATAAGAGTTAGCAACACTTATAAGCAGCCGCGGGCCGTGGAGGGAGTTACGGTGAGGCAGGGAGGCGGGGAGGGGGAGAAGCAGGGTGGAGAATACAAGTACACATATTATCAGTAGCAAAATTACCAGCATAGTTACTAGTACATAAAAAGCGAATGGTGACAGTATGTTAACATGCTGTAAATGAATAAGAGTTAGCAACACTTATAAGCAGCCGCGGGCCGTGGAGGGAGTTACGGTGGGGCAGGGAGGCGGGGAGGGGGAGGGGCAAGGTAGAGAGGGCTCCACCCTGCTTCTCCCCCTCCCCGCCTCCCTGCCCCATCGTAACTCCCTCCACGGCCCGCGGCTGCTTATATCTCACCCTCCCTAATACACATATTATATTATTTGCTAAGAAGGTCTCTTTGTGTTGGTTTAGGGCGTGCCCATACTTTAGTGTCTTAGATTTGAAGGAATCACATCACCATACACCAGCTCTCTCTTCATGTGAACCGCATCAACTGTTGTGTATGTGTGTTCGGCAAAGCAATATAAAACCCGCCTCATGCCCAGAATTGGCAGAAGTTGCACTTATGTTATGAGTATGAAGTCGTGGAGATCAGACCTCATAACAATTCTGTATCGTGTTGTTCTTGAAACTTTAGCACTCGCTGTACAGATATAGTTTAACAAGTAAAGCAGATAGTAGACCAATAACATATTATTCTCATGTAAACCACGATGAACTACTAGGTGGAAAGCTAAAGCAACAACTAAGTGTCGTGTGCAGAAGTTGCAAAAAAGGAAAAATGGCGTTTAAACCGGTAATGAGCCCATGCTAACTTAACACGGTGTAAAGATATCCAGGACCTAGATGACACCTCCTCATGATCCGGAAACGAACTGAATAAGATAATAGAAGTGCCATCTCATGAGAGCAGATTGCAAGTTTATATGTGGACGGTCCGCAAGGTAAAGCATTAAAAACTAGGAAAATTTAATGCTAAAGAAAAATAAAACAGCCAAGTACTTTATCGAGTCTTAAGCCAATAGGCAAGGTAAATAATAAAAACTTGACAAATAAGTCAATGAATTGTCAATGAAATGCTAGTACTCAGCATATCAAACATGAAAAAGGTCTATGACATAACTGTGTATGCAAAATAAGCTGCAACAGCCTCCAATAGGAAGTCACCGTCTTCATCCGAAAACAGTTCAGCCATCCAATTTAAAAGCGGAAAAGAACATACGTGCTCTCCCAGCACCGGATCCTCTATCACCATCAGAGGACAGCTCGGTGGGTTTTCAAGAAAGCTCTCTTCCAAGAAAGACTGTGCTGCCGCCAGTAAATTCCAGGGACCAAGTAGTCCATGCATCAATGCCACAGCCATAATCCTTTCGCCAGGACAAACCAACTCGTGAGTAATGATAGGAGTCATCAGCTGATTAAAGTCGACGTCAGGAGAAACCGGTCCGCAGAGACACAAATCAATGGCCCAATCGAAATCACAGGTCAGGCAGTGAAATACAGGCTGGACACAGGTGAAGTAGGAGAACCGAAAAGATAATCCATATGCCGTGCTTAATATCGCCAAGGCATTGTGCCATAATATTCTAGCATGCGATTGCGGAACAGTGTCAGCAGCTGCAGGGTCGGAGGTTGCATAGGAGGGACATCCATATTTAAAAATGTAAAAAAGCACAAGAGCGTCCGCTGGTAATGCAAGTAAAAATGCCAATCCACGAACCAGAGTGCAGAAAATACAATGAAAGGAAGCAGGGATGACTCCAAAGATTTTCTCAAATGAAGTCACGAGACCACTGGTAACAACTTTAAAAAAGTGTGTCAGGGACTTTGTGGAGGATGCGTTAAAGATAGTCGGAAACATGTTGCTGAAATTGAAAGGCAAATCTTAATTGAAAAGGGTGTGCACCTCTGTACGGGTGTTCGCTATGTGAAGTACGAAAGTTTCACGGGCCGAACTCAAGGCCACCTCTCTCTGAGACAAAAGAGCTCTTATTCTTGCCATGCCGTTGAAACGTGTCCCAAGGTTGGTATTTGTGGCCAGATTGAAAACTCCCTATGTTCATGTGTGGGAGGAAATAGAACATTTCTGCAGCAAATAACCCGTTCACTTACTGTTACGATAAAAGGAATACTTTTAATTAACTCAGAACAATCTTCATTATTGAGCATCAAATAACTACCATTTTCCAACAACTTGAACGTGGGGATGATAGCAGGAACTGGCGTGCCTTGCAACACGCAAGCCATATTTGGTCGGTGTTTGTTGCATGAACCGTGTAACTGTATGTGCCTACACATTAGTGAATGATCTGGCGTCTCAGTGCATTCCTCTCCATTCAGATAAACTTCTTGATCATCTTTGAAACATCTGTATGTGTATGGAAGCGACCAGACCTCATGAAGAAAAGCACTACCTAAAGGTTCATAACGACCTATTGGTATATATTTCATACAATTTGAAAACTTATATAAAGCAAAAGGCAGCGTTATTAAACCGTGGATAAGGCATGTTGTCAAAAAACCCGCAATCCTCTGCTGATGATGTCACTGAGCATGTCATGAATGATGTAATATGTGACATCATCAGCAGTGGATTACGGGTAATAGTATCTCTAGTTTACTCCCCTATAGCTGTCTTTATTTTAACATAAGTGTGTGTTTCCCTCCCTTATACTTACTGTTTTTGGTTCGCTTCCAGTTCGCGTACCGGCGAGCGAACTAGGAAGCGAACTAAGAGAAATAGAGGTTGGCACAGTTCCAAATATTGTACCAATTTTTTAATAACGGGGAGGTAGTTCTGAAAAGAACTTTTTTTTTTATTTTTCTGAACATTTTTTTACTGTTTTTGAATTTTTCGGAACAGTTTTATATTTTTTTGGGTTTTTCTTGGAGGGGGCAATGAAAACGATTCATTGTAAAGGGCTCAACAGGAGCAACAAAACAAAAAAAAGAAGTATTTATTATTTTGGGCGTTTCGGACAAACTTGCATATGATAGTCAATAGCTCTGTTGATCAGAGTGATGCTTCTTTCTCCGTAGGAAATGAATCCATCGCAAAATACGCAGGTGTGTTTTACTTCACCAAATCTCATTTGTATATTTGGCACCATCTCCCTGCCCTCTGGTCCCGTTACTTCCGGTACAACAGATCTTCTGGCCATAATAGGGAGATTATCTAGGTCGTTCCGAAACTGTGCAGCACTGTAGTTGTTAGGATGCCACCTAGTCATATGGCGATGCATTGTGTAGTTTCCGAAACTGTATTTTTTGTCGGTCCCTCTGGACAGTCTATCTTGACATATAAGGCAAGTTACGTATCTTGCATTTACTTTTTTCTGACCTTTGGGAATTTTAAAAAATTGCCAAATGAAGTTTTCTTTCCGGTGAGACGTCCTGGGCTGCTCAGGCAAAAACTGCCTCTCTTCGTGCTCGTCCTCCTGTTCCTCTTCTTCTTCTTCTTGTTGAATTATAACTTGAGCAGGTGGTCCACTCTTCCTTGGATGTGGTGGAGGTGGTGGGGAAGCACCAGCTGAAGCTACTAAAGAAGCCATTGCTCAGTGATCACAAAGGGTCTTTCTCTCACAATGATGAAAGTCAGAGTGAGGAAAGAAGGAGGGATTTTCATCATTTGGGAAAAACAAGAGTTCTCAACCAATCAAAAGTGTTCATTTTAGATTATATGACCTAGTCTTACATCATTAGGAAACCAAAAGTGAAATGAACCAATGAAAAGTGTTATTACCAAGTCACATGACTTGCTGTGTTTACGTTAAGCGCTTTGCAGGGCCTCCCGGTTTGCTTCCAGAAACCTGCGCTTTGCGACTCGCTTCGCGTACCAGTTCGCTAACGTAGCACGTCATATGACGTATCACGCGACAACGTGAAACGTCATGCGGACGGGAGGCGTCACGATGTTGTTTTCTAACGCGGCACTTGCGGTAAAGAAACGTTTACCGGCTCGCGGTCTATTTCGCGGCATCAAGGTCAGCTAACGGGAAGCTTCCCGATTCGCGAAGCGGGAACGAAGAAAAAAAATATTTAAAAAAAAAATTATTCATAAACATATAAAATATATTTTTGGATTTAAAGAAGAATAAATTTTACAGCTACAGATATTAGCTGTTAAAAAACCAATGAAATTCACAGAAAAAACCATAGGTTATAGACCATATATAGTTAGGAATTAGCATTTACAAAACCTTGAAAATTCACTGAAAAAACCATAGGTTATAGACCATATATAGTTAGGAATTAGCATTTAGAAAACCTTATTTTACTCACACAAAACCATTGAAATTCCATATATAGTTAGTTGCACTAACTATATATCGCGCACCCGCAATCCACTGCTGATGATGTCACATATTACATCATTCATGACATGGTCAGTGACATCACTGATGACATCACTGATGACATCTCAAATGACATCACTGATGACATCATCTAGTGTCTGTGTGTTTTTGTAAAGTTTAAATACGTTTTACATATTGAAGAATGACTGGATGTATGGAAGACTGAGTGTGTGTGTGGCTGGCTGGGAGGTGTGTGACTCTGTGCATATCAATGTGTACTTGTATCAGTGATTGTATAAGAGAGTAAGTATGTGTTAGTATATGTGTGAAAAGTATGGTGTTCTGTGTTTAACTATAGATGAGGAAATCGAAGTGTGATTGATTCTTCACAGGACTGACTAGGTGTATGAGTGCATATGATAGTGTTGTAATAATAAGTGACTGTATGTATGAGTAATTGTATGGGTGAATGAGTGAATGTGTGTGTAGACGTACGAATCAGTGAGTGTGTATGTAGTAACTGGTATTGGTGTGTCATGATGTCATCAGTGATGTCATTTGAGATGTCATCAGTGATGTCATTTCAGATGTCATTAGTGATGTCATCAGTGATGTCACTGAAGTATGGTGTTCTGTGTTTAACTGTATAGATAAAGAAATGGAAGTGTGATTGATTCTTTACAGGACTGGCTTGGTGTGTGAGTAACTCCATGGATGAGTGGCAGTGTGTGACTGTCTGCATAGGTGTATGAGTGCATATGATAGTGTTGTAATAATAAGTGACTGTATGTATGAGTGATTGTATGGGTGAATGAGTGAATGTGTGTGTAGACGTAGGAATCAGTGAGTGCTTATGTAGTAACTGGTATTGGTGTGTCATGATGTCATCAGTGATGTCATTTGAGATGTCATCAGTGATGTCATCAGTGATGTCATTTGAGATGTCATCAGTGATGTCATCAGTGATGTCACTGACCATGTCATGAATGATGTAATATGTGACATCATCAGCAGTGGATTGCGGGTGCGCGATATATAGTTAGTGCAACTAACTATATATGGAATTTCAATGGTTTTGTGTGAGTAAAATAAGGTTTTCTAAATGCTAATTCCTAACTATATATGGTCTATAACCTATGGTTTTTTCAGTGAATTTTCAAGGTTTTGTAAATGCTAATTCCTAACTATATATGGTCTATAACCTATGGTTTTTTCTGTGAATATATATATATATATATATATATACACACACACTTATTTTGTACTCCTGTGCTGCACGTCGCTGCTCCTCTGCTCCCAAAACCGCAGTTCCCACGAGCACAGGATCCCAGCTCCCCACGCAATCCCAGTGCTTCTCTCATGCTATTACTCCCAGCATGAAAGAAGCTCTGGGATTGGGTGGAGCAGGCTTGTTTTGTGCTCCAGTAGGGACTGGGAGTCTGTGCTCCTGCGCCCTGCAGATATCTCGAAGGAATAGCCTGGAGATATCCAAGTGCGCATGTCGGTTTGGCCAGCCATGGGTGGCCGGCCAAACCAACATGCGCACTTTCACTGCCCACTACTCCTACTCCACCTGCTGGTGGCGCTGCAACCTGGCCCCGCCCCAGACACTGCATACTCAGCAAACTAGGCCGAGTCAATGAAAAATAAAATGATAATAAAGGTGTTTTATTATCATTTTATTTTTCATTTTCTGCCTTTTAAGCAGTGGGGCGACGCTCCTCCGCCATAGCGGAGGAGCTGCCCCTGAAAGATAATGCTCAGGTATATTGATTCACTATCACAGTTACACTTAGGTCAATCACAAGTTACCTAAGTCACCTCTTTGTCTGGTATAAATCCACTATATCCAGCAGACCTCAATTAGTAGCAGTAATGACGATGCAAAATGTGGAGTCCTGTGTCTCAGTTTTTTTTTTACCCCATTGCCCACTTCTACCACTGACCATCTTATGCCTGTGTATCTGGTCACTAGTGGAGGTGGAGAGAGAGAAAGAAAAGAGCACAGGCCCTGCTGTGCCTTGCACACAAGATTAAACCAACCTGACACCTAGATGCAGGAAGGAACAATTTATTGTTAAAGTGGAATGAAGTGCATTTTTATCACTTGATTAAGTTGAGACTTTGTGGAGAGGGTGGAATCCATAAGAACTCCCAAGTTTCTTACTGCTGTTAATGGCGGTGATGCTACATGTCCCTGGGGATGTTGTCCACAGATCATAGTTCTTCTAATCTCTGCATGTGCGAATCTCAGTTCTAGATGTGTTGACTATATTTATTTTATTTATTTATTTGTTAAGTTTTGTATATCGCGAACGTGACCCACGAGGGTATCAGAGCGCTTTACAGTATACTGTATAAAACATAAAAGGATGAGGTAGTATACAATGTTATGTTATGTTATATTTCTTTTGTATAGCGCGCGGAGACTCAAAAAGAGTATCCCGGCGCTTTAACAGCGAGACCTACGGTAGAATAACATAACACGACAATAAAAACAGAGAAGGAATGAAATAAAAGAGAGGGAAAGAAAGGCCTATAGAGTAAACAACCAAGTCTTTAGACCCTTCCTAAAAGCCAACAGGCTGGTAGCGCCCCGGAGTGTCAACGGCAAAGAGTTCCACAGCTGGGGTGCCCGCAATCCAAAAGAGCGACCACCGATACGAGCTCTTTTCACGCGAGGCACCACAGCCAGAAACTGTGACTTCGATCTAAGCGCCCGGGCCGGATGGTAAAAGGACAGTCTCCTCTGGAGGTACTTTGCGCCTCCAGAGTGTAGGGCCTTATAGGCCAAAGTCAGTGTCTTAAAAATGATACGCTTGCGGATAGGTAGGCAGTGTAGGGCCTGCAAGAGGCCCTTCACACTTGCTCGCCTATTTAAGCCATAAATGGCTCTTGCCGCAGCGTTCTGCGTCACCTGGAGGCGCTGTAGCAGATACTCCGGCAGGCCCAGGTAAAGGACGTTGGCATAGTCCAGCCTGGACCCGATCAGAGCCTGCACAGTCAGTTTCCGGTGTTCTTCCGACAGAAGGGGTAGAAACTTCCTTAGTACCTTGAGGAGACCGAAGCAGGTGCCCGTCACTCCCAGAATCTGGGCTCTCATCGACAAGCCCTTATCCATCTTAACCCCCAGATTCTTGGCAACTAAAGATGGGGAGGAAGGTGGAAACATGTTGATAGGCCACCAGTCATGCCAGTCAGGGTCCGACGTACACCCAAAGAAGAGCACCTCAGACTTCTCAGAATTGCACTTGAGGCCATTCAAATGAAACCATCTGAAAACAGCCCAAAGGCAATCCCGGATGCTCTCCCCGTTAAAATCTCCTCCCCTCTCACAGGAGAAGAGGAGCTGTGTGTCGTCGACATAGGACACGATCCGGGCTCCGAAAGACTCCGCCAGTGCCGCCAAAGGGGTCATAAAGATGTTAAAAAGGGTCGGGCTCAGAATAGAGCCCTGAGGGACCCCAACACCCAGTGGCGGCATCACAGCAGAGTCCGGGGGGCTCCAGACCGTTTGTCGGCGGTCGGCTAGAAATGATGAAAACCAGCTGAGCACCGTCCCCCTGAGGCCTATCTCGTAGAGTCTCGAGAGAAGGCCATCATGGGGGACGGTGCCGCCGACAGGTCCAACATGACCAGCATGGCCTTGCCTCCGGAGTCCAGAACTCCTTTGATGTCTTCCGACACCTCCAGGAGTGCTGTCTCAGTACTGAGATTGGGGCGGAAGCCCGATTGGGAGGCATGCAAAAGCTCATGCGATTCCAAGAAGTTGGAGAGCACCATATGAATGTGCTTCTCCAAAATTTTCATCAGGGCAGGCAAGAGGGAAATTGGTCTATAATTGACCAGCGCCTCAGGATCGAGGCCAGGCTTCTTCAGCAGGGAAATCACCATAGCCTGTTTCCACGCTAGTGGGACCAGACCCTGGCTCAGTGATAGGTATAGAAGAGGGTTGACCAGGGGATTTAAGACTTCCGCCATTCTAGATAGAAACTTCGCCGGGCAGGGGTCCAGGGGCGAACCGGATTTAAGCGCGCCCATAAGTCCTAACGACTCAGCGGCTGAAAGAAGGGGGAAGCTACCAGCGACGGGCCTGGTGAAACTACCAGGTGCGGGTTCTCCTCTATACAGGTTACACCAGCAGGCACCGCCAGATGGAGAGAGTCCTGGATAAGCTTTATCTTGCCAGTAAAAAACTTAGCAAGATCCGCGGCCCAGGACTTTAGGGGCACATCATGGGAAACATTCGAGCGAGGAGCTGTAAATTCCCTCACAATGGAAAAGATTTCCTTGCAGGAGTTAGAGGCAGCCTCTATTCTCCCAGCAAGGTAAACCCTTTTCCCAAGACGAATGTCCCGCTGATATGCCTTAACTGCAGTCTTGTAAAGCAGTTTTGCCTCAGGATCATATTGGGCACGCCAAACTCTTTCCGCCACCCTACAAGACTGTCGGGCGATCGCCAGTGTCGCCGTGAACCACGGGGCCGAAACCCGTTTGGATGTAGAACGGGGGGCCATCACTGGAGCAAGATCGTTGAGTCTGTCCAGTAACCAGCCCTGCAGCGCTTCCAAATCCTTCTCGAGAT
Organism: Lissotriton helveticus; assembly: GCF_964261635.1. NCBI lineage: Eukaryota > Metazoa > Chordata > Amphibia > Caudata > Salamandridae > Lissotriton > Lissotriton helveticus. The sequence continues at coordinate 125,639,714 of NC_136068.1, read as the reverse complement.
CCCCTGTAAGGGGGCACGAATGATCTAGCGCCGCCTGCACGAGCATTGCCGGAGTTACAGAGTGATAAGCCCGGTGGGCGCGACGCTGTTGCAGAGACCCAGTATTGACAGGTCTCATCGTGCCTTTGACCAAAAATTTGGCCAGCCTATGGTCCGACCAAAGCACCGGTATTATCTCCTTAACCTCAAGAGGAGAGGTCGAAAAAACCTGGTCCAGGGTGTGCCCCTTCGCATGGGTGGGTCCCAAGAGAAACGGAGTCAGGCCCAAGGGGGCAGTGGCCTCCAAGAGTTTGATGGTATCCGAGTCAAATGGGTCATCCATGTGGATGTTAAAGTCTCCAGCAACAATACACTGATCCGCTTTGAGAACCAGCCCTGATAGGACGGACTCAAAATCTTCCAAAAAGGTGCCCAAAGGGCCAGGTGGTCTGTAAACCAACAGACCCTTGAAGGATTGGTGAGGTGCCAGGGTAATGGAAAAAGCAAGGGACTCAGAGCCACGGATGTCATCAACCGGCAGAATGGAACAAGCCACACTTTCCTGCACCACCAAAGCCACTCCTCCGCCCCTGCCCTTGAGCCTGTCCTGCCTATAGATATTGTAGCCAGGAGGAATAGCCGCTGCCACATCAGGGTTGGAGAAATCCCCCAACCAGGTCTCAGTTAACATGAGACAGAGGGGCTTTTCCAGATCTAAAAGGTCAAGGATATCCTGCGCATGCCTAGCCAGAGATCTGGTATTAAGCAGCATGCAGAGATGGCCAACATGCTCGATCGGTTTATTAGGGGAAAGGAACACGGTACAACTCGGACGCCAACCGCATCCGGGACAGCAACACTTACCCCTAAACCGACCGGGGAAAACGGAACGGCAGTCCCCCAAAGGAGGGGGGGAAGGGCGAAGTGAGCGCAGCTCACATGGTGTATAACGGAGCCAGGAAGACCCCACCACGGAGTCAGACGGTGGTGGAGGCCAGCCCGCCGCCCCGTCCGCCTCCGGGACGCTGACGGGCGCAGACGGGCTGGACTCTGGCGTGACTCCGGCGGTGATCCGGCGCATCCGCTGCGCGTGACCGCTGCGCGTAAGCATGACTCCCTGATAAGCAGTCCGTCGCCTGCTCCACTAGACCGCACCGCCCGCGCCCCTCACCCAATATGGCCGCCACCGAAGCACAGGGCTCCTACAGCCAGCCCACAGGAGACCGGGACCCGCAAAACGCGGTGAGTCACACTATTATGGTGCAAGTGAGGGCGCTAACAATTAAAAACAGGGGATACCAAAATTAAGCAAAAAAGCAAATATCCAAACAGGTATTTAAAACACGCTGCCAAATCGCGCGTCAGGTTAGCACAGCGCCAGGAAGCGCTCTGGTAGGTCTCGCGCCCGCTCGTACATCAGCGGGGCCAAGAATGACAAGCATTCGATATTTGTCATTAGGTACAAAGATGTATAGAGTATATGGGTAACATAGTAGACCAGTATCCAGCAGGACATTGCACTATATACAGTTATTGAGCATTAGGTGGTTGTGATAAAAAACCTACATATAATAGTCTTCTTCGATCAACCATGGGTATGAGGTATATGGATGGCCAACTGATCATTACACTTAATACAGTAATTGAGCATTAAGTGACCTATGGTAATAAACATACATATAATAATCTCCTTTAATCCACCGGAGGTAGGCTGATCGTATAGGAGATTCAGTCTCAGCATAGAATTAAGTCTTAGGACATGAACTTCTTCATTAGTAGTGTTTTTACTTCTTTTTTGAATGCGGTAAAGGAAGAGATTCCACATACCCCTGGGGGTAAGGAGTTCCAAATCTTTGGTGCAATCCCTGAGAAGGCTCTGCATCCGGTTCTCTTCTTGTGGAAGGATTGCGGTTTCAGAAGTAAAGTACTCACACTTCGTAGTTGTCTGCAACCTCCCGGCCTTTCTAGCTTTAGAGCTAGGTCACTGGGTGTATTGTTATGTAGTGCTTTATGGGTCATGCAGGCAACCTTTAGGTGTATTCTTGCCTCGTAGGGCAGCCAGTTCAGAGCTTTCAGGGTCGGAGAGATGTGGCTATTTCTTTTTGTTCCTGATACCAGTCTTGCTGCAGCATTAAGTGATGCCCTCAGCGAAGCCAGCTTGTATTTGGGGAGACCCCAAAGAGTGGTGCTTCCATAGTCTAATCTTGGTAGCACCAGGGCTTGCACTGCCATTTTTAGGTCTGCCTGTGGGCGGAAGGGTTTGAGTTTCCTTAGTATACTCAACTTGTGATTAGCTCCCTTAGTGGCATTAGTGATGTGCGTCTGCATATTCAGGTGTTTGTCTATGGTGACTCCTAGCGATTATGCGGAGGCAATGATGAGGGGAGCACTGTCAAAGGAGGTTAGGTGTTTAAACCATAGGTCTATCTTAGGTGTGTGATTCGGTAGAGAGATGAGAATGAATTCAGTTTTTTTGGTATTCAGCATGAGGTGGTTCTTGATAAGCCAGCTTTGCGTGTTCTGTAGGATAGCATTGAGGGAAATGAAGTCTTCTGGAGTGGAGATTTTCAAATACAGTTAGGTGTCGTCCACATTCAGGTGATAAAGAATATTTACTGGTATCAATGCGTTCGCCAAGTTTCCATTAGTAGGTTGAAAAGAATGGGTGATAAGGCTGATCCCTGTGGAACGCCCAGGGTGACCGCGGAGGGTTGGGAGAGTGAATTCTTCATCTTGATTCTTTGTGTTCTGTTATTTAGGAACGAGGAGAACCATTGTAACACTGTGCCCGAGAGGCCCATCCTTCCTTCTAATAGGGACGATAGGTTGTCATGCTTGACCTTATCAAAGGCGGAGGATAAGTCCAGAAGTATCATTAGGCATGATTTGTTGCGGTCAACCATCCTTAGTATGTCATCCATTATGTGTGTGAGTGCAGATTCTGTGCTGTGACCTTGACGGAAGCCAGAATGGTGACTGTCTAGGAGGTTGTAATTCTCAATATGGTATAAGGTGAGGTGTTATCATTCTGTGTTTTATAGCTCAGAGGCGATTTCCTAGTCTTGAGTTTCCAAGACTCCTAGGATTTTGCAGTTCTAGACAATGTGGTCATCATCAGCAGAGTTTTTGCATGTGAGGCTAAAGGATTTGATGGGATCCAATAGTGGACTTTTGTACAGATTGAAGAGAAGTGGTGAAATGATCGAGCCGTGAGGTACTCCAGCCTTCATGTTGTACATTGGCATGGGAATGTCCATTATGTGGCAAAAATGAGTATGGATCCTTGCCCTCAGCTCCACAACACTGGCATTTGAACATGCTTGTGATATTTGCAACAGGGCAAGGAGAATCATATCTGTACTTTGATGGCTTGTAAGAATGGACTGAGACCTAGTGCTGGGATATGTGGTCTAGTAAGGGCACACGAAGCACACCCCTCTTACTGTTGGCTGCCACTACTGTCCTCACACAGTACTAGGAAACACACACAGTGGTGGTGCCAGCTAACTATAGTAGTGGGGACAGATCTTCTTCGTGTCATCTACAACCTGACAGTCCCCTACCGACGTCTCCCGCCTCTAAAAAACAGGTTCTGCCATTCCCTTTTACCTAAGTTGTTCACTCCATTAATGTGCATGATTATTTGCTATGCATATGAGTGAGCATGGAGTATGCTTGTGTCTGTAACTGTATGGTACAGGAATCCATTTTGGATCTCCTGTGTCAAACTGTTTCACGAAATGGAGGATGGAGAGAGCCTTCTAGTAAGGGAATGTGGATTGGAGGAGTTCGCTTGAACATTCCAGAAGATTTTTTATGTGGGCCAGCTCCAGTGAAAGGAAGTAGGGAGACAATAGCCTCTTTGAAATGTAAGGTAGGCATTAATCCCTTCCACTCCATTTTTCACCAAAGGTATGCAAATACTAGTGTTGTGTATCAGCCAGTTAAGGGAAGCACAGCCCTTTTTGTGTCATTTGTCTTGCAGGCCTCCTTCAGGGAACACCAGGCTCAAAACACTCCTACCTGCAACTTTCTGAACACAAGGCAATATGGCTGAATAACTAGTTGAGAGGTGAAACCCATGTTATATGGCCCTTAGGGACATTGTCGACATTGCTAAGTTAGCATGAGCTTTGCTGCCATGATGCTGCTTTTGCGCACGTTACTACATGACTTTGTTTTTGCAAGACTCTGTTTGTACCAATCACATGAGAACGGGCTGCTTTTCGCGTTCTCTGACTTTCCTAGAGTTTAGTCTGAACACGATGTGCAATGTCGATAAACAATTCCTCTTGTTATTCTGTTCTAGTCAGGCTCTAGCACCTAGACATAACATGCTAAACACAGCTGCAATGCTGAAGACTCGTGCTTTGATATTACGGGGATGCATGTTGTTTTAACACACACTTGGAGAAAGCCTTTCCATGAAGAAGAGCTCTGCTGTTCCTATGATGTAAACCTTACATCCAGGCTTTAAGGTATGGGGTCTGCTGTCAAAGCCCAGAGATTTTCCATTATATAAATAAACTTCTTCCAGTCAAGGGAAGGGTGGTTAGGCCTTGTTGTCCTTTTTGCACTGTCTTTATATAATGACTCCCGCTTTGTACTCTATGGAATTGGAACAATGCTAACTGTTTTGAGTTTATGCATTTTGCTGCTGGTAGTGGCTCGCATACTGCATTGAAGAGCACAATAGTTAAAATAAACATTTTGAACTATTTCAGTGACTCGGCCAATTCTTAATGTGGACAAGTACGAGTGAGTGAGCTAAAGAGTATGTCTTGCTCCCGCGCTTCCTGAGAGAGTCGGGAGTGTTGTGAAAGTGATCGGGCGCCAAAATACGATGCCCGATCACTTTCACCATACCGGGTTTATCTTAAAATAGATAGGATAAACGCCGGATGTACTGTGGAAGAAATTAGAGACAGTACAAGCTCATAGACTACAGATCTGAGGAACTCAAGCTGGTTTTAGATTTCTTGCGCTCTATGTACAAAGAGAGACTACGTATATACAAGCGTTTCTATACATAGACCGCATTAGAGACCCAAATAATTCTGGATATAAGTTCCTTAATTGCCCTGACGAAGTCCTCTAGCTTACGAGCTGGACGAAACACGTGTTGGCAACAACTGATGTATGTAGGAACCTATGAGAAGAATTGTATGCTGTGACTACCCAAAAACTTTTTGAAGAATAAAGAAGAGACTACATTTACAAAAAACACTTGGAAAATCTGTGATTTCTTTGGACTCAATTGCTTATACTCTATACCTAGAGTTGCTCAGGTTGTGAATTAAAATAATACTAAAAAACACTAGGTCTGGATAGGCCAACCCAGCAAACTACAGACCAATATCAAAGGGTGCCTACTAGATAAACTTACAAAAAGGCAGCTTTTTCCCAGATCTATTCTTCATCAAAAAACACAGCAGAAGGGTTTCCAAACTGGAAAAAGTATGTAATCAACATAAATCTCCATCTGGGGAGACCTCAAGAACTCCGTAGACACTAAGGGCCCGATGTAGGTAATCCCAGATTACCGATTCTTAAATACCGAATCATACCGATCCGGTATTTAAGAACAGGCAAATGGGATGTAGGTAATTTTACCGAAAAAATTACCGAATCGGAGGCCCATAGGAATGAATGCCAATTACCGAATCGGTATTTACCGATTCGGTAAAAGGGGGAAACATTGAAGGGTGGCAGGGTGTCACTTTGACACCCTGTTGCACCCCTCAATTGTGTATGGGTGCACATGTTGCAGACATACATGCCCTAAGGGCATGTATGTCAGCAACATGGCACTGTTGGAAAAGCAAAAAAAAATGCTTTTTCCAAGGTTTTCATTATTTACCACCAACTTGTAGTTGGTGGTAAATAACGATTCCTAAAAGGGGAAAAGCACTCATTTGAGTGCTCCTACATAGCAAAATCGGTAATTTACTGATTCGGTATTTTAAGAAATCGGTAATTTACCGATTCCTTAAAATACCGATTGGGTAAATTACCGAATCAGTAAAATTCCAACCTACATCTCATTTTCCAAATACCGGTCGGTAACGGCCGAAATTACAGAATTTCGGTCGTTACCGAAAGGTATTTGCCTACCTACATCTGGCCCTAAGACTCTACTCATACTTGACCTGTTGTCTGCATTTGATGCACATGACCACGAAGTTATACCGCAAAACCCGATAGAAACCTGCACGGTGCAAAACCGAATAAAAACCTACCTAGCCGACCAATCTCAAATCGTCTCATTACTTTCTTTTAGCACCTTGCCACTCACTTGTCAAGTTGGCATCCCAAAAGGATCAACAATTGCACTGCTACTTTTTAATGTCTACTAGCTCTTCTTCCTGGCTTTGTGAACTATTTCAACCTAACTATGCCAGCAATACTCTGATCATGCTACATCTGGAACAGCCTTCTGGAATCATGACCTCTGGATTGAGAGAATGACTAATGGCTAATGAACATTGGATGCTTGCAGAGTCCTCTCAATTCAAAAATCCTCAAAAACTTGAATATTCCCTTGCAGATTATGACAACCATATATCTTTCTGGCCCCTGGAAATGGGGCAAACTCTAATGATATTAAGTAAACTAAAAAAAGCTTTGGTCTGATCATGGACTCGAAGCTCTCAGGTCGATACCAAATCAACAAAGTTACAAGAGACTTGTTGCCTTATGATGTGAAGACTTTGATGTATTATGCCCTACATAGGCACAGGTGTGTTGGAACTTGGGGTGTGGCATTGGAGGTGCTGCAGCACCCACAGATATCATTAAAGTTCAGATGGAGAAGGAACACCAAAAGGCCATTGAAGTGTGTTTCTTCCAGCAGCATTAGAAGTGCTTTCACAAACAGACTGTAAAACTTAGTCCACTTATTTTGACAAATCGCTGGTATTTTAGCATGAAATTTTATATTTTTCCTGTCTGTGAGTTTCCAACTTCACTCTAGTGACACTGTGCCTGTGATATAGTACTGTGTGAAAAAAGGTGGGGACATGTCTAAGATATCGGAACACACATGTACAATTAAAACATTTGTTTGCTTTACAAAATAAGCGTTAAAAAAATTCCAACTAACCCAACACCATGTTTAAAGGGGAATAAAACTTTAGTGATGTCACACAACCCAAAACACAATGTTTACTTTAGTAGGATCGAACAACCCAAAACACATCAAGAGTGCTTCATGAGATGCATACAAGATACAAAACACTCTTATAAATAATGTCTTGTGGTGACATTTGTTACATTCCCTCGTTAAGAAGCAGTTAAATTGTTCACCCCCTAATCTTTTCGAGATGTGACATTAATTCCAGCAACCCCACTCGAATATTTGTCCCAGCATCTTCTCCCTAGACCTCCCATGCAGGGTATATGTGCAGATGGGATCTACATTTGGCCCTTTAGCAAACTAACCTGCAAGCTACAATGAATCTAGACTGAGGCAGCCAGACAAGCCCTTAACCTCAAAAGAGGAGACTAAATGACTTCCATTCTCAGAGCTCTTCACTGGCTATCCGTTGAAGAAGAGCATCCTTTGAAGCTCTCTGCAAAACACACCGGCCAATCCCTGGGATAAACTCAATCATTTTACAATCCAGACTCACATCATACCTCCAAAAAGAAATACCACGTGAGGGGTGGCTCTGCATGTGGTAATCCACCCTTATAAAAAAAATGCCAAAGTGGAAGCTCCTTCTCAGTTCAGACATGCAGGCGCTGGACTATAGCCCCAAGGATGATACGAACCATCAACAACCACTCAAAAGTCAGAAAATAATTAAAGACCTGCATTTTCCCGAAGACTGAGTCCAGTTGGCTCTCAGGCCACAATGCGTGGCTGACTTGTGTATGCTGCTTTGATCATATTTTCACATTCATTTGCTTACAACCACAAACGTAAATCGTGTGTTAATTCTGGAGCACACTCTCTGGGCCTCACGCACAACACCGAATCCCAACTCAAAAAAGTCTTGCCATAACTAACACCTTTCTTACATCCAAGCAGCAGTGTAGTGGTACCATCTCACATGACCATTTTGAACGTGCTTTGCGGCCTGGGCAGGAGCCAGGAAAACGCTACAGGAATGCTGTTGTGCAATACATAATCATTAATGTCACGCTGATCCCTCTGAAAGGCCTTTCGTGCCTGGGCACAGCCAGCAACATAGCTTGCACCAGTTCAACACATAACTGACACTCTCCCAGCCCTGCCAGCCTTTCTTTGGCATAGGCCTGTCTAAAAACCTCAGTTTCTTTCAGGCCTGTCTACCTCTGCCTGGAATTCCCAATTGCTGGGCACGTGGCTGGTATGTCTTGGTTAGGTGACAACTCTGCATCGGGTGAGGTGCCAAAATGTGCCCTGCATGGGAACACCTCCCTCGTAGACTTGCATAATGACAGCTTCCCCCACCGCCCAACGGCAGGGCTAGGCCCCGGGGCGTGAGGGGTTAATAGCAAGCATTCTTCGGCACACTGGGGCAAAGGTCTGGCCCAAGTATAGGGCACCTGGATTCCTCGTGTGGGGGCTGGGCGGGGAGAGACCGGGAGGGGTTTAAGGGATAGGCCCACACGGGGCCAACAGTGAGCCGTCGGCTCTCTCACCTCACATTCCTGCACCTTCCTGGGAGGCGTTTAAGTCCTCCATTCCTGGAAGCGTCGGGTGGGGTGGAGGGGGGCTGTGCCTCGCAAGATATGGAGGGACGCTGGGAAAACTGAGGAGAGGGGGACGAAGAATTCTTCACGACTCCGAGGCCTGACCTCTGTTACACATTAAGAGCTGCAGCAGAAAGGCCAAATTCCCCGAGAGCATGCACACAGCACTCACCCCCCCCCCTGTTCGCCACCCCTCCCCCCTCCCCCCGCCGCAGCCCATATAACCAAGAGGGCACTGCAGCAGGTGCATGTATGAAAGCACACCCTTAAGACTGAACCACCCACACCAAGCCAATTCAGCCGAAGATGGGGTGTTTTCATATCCAAGCACGTTCTCAATGTTAATGGACCGCCCGATTTCCTTGATGTGTAACATTAACTTCTTTTAAGGTGAGGCCAGAGGCCTACACTAGACAGCGCTAGCTGTTTGCACAAGACCTGTTGTGCTTTGCCAAGAATGTACAGGTGCTTCAGCCAGCCCTTTGCTTACCATTGGTTGTCTATCCTGTTGCTCTCATTTGCTTGTTTCTTATTCAGTGCTTCCCAGGTCTCAAACATGTCCATACTTTGTTTTGCCATTCCCCTGGACCATAGCCTCTTTACCATCTAATTGGTTGGCTTTTTCATCGTTCCCCTGCTCACTTTTGGTGAACTTTTTTTCTCTTTGGTTAAGCACCCCTCAAAAGTGCTGCTGTTTTCCAGCTGCCTTCTCTCCCTGTGTCCCACACACAAATGCCACTCCGCGCTCTATCTCTTGTATATTCCCCCACCCCTCTTGCACACCATGTTCTACCCCACGTGTGTTTCTCTCATACTCACGTGTCCTCAGTTTTGTGTTCTTCTTATGTTTTCTACCCCATCATGGTCTCCATGTTCTTCTCTCTCCTGCTCCTGTGTTGTTCTCTCCCTCAAGCAATTCTTTACCTCTCGTCACAACCACCCGCTCCCCTATTTGCTCCTCTGTTGCCCCCACCCCTACAGTCATTTTTTTGGGGGATTTAGTTTTGTGCTAAAAAAAACTTTTTTTTTTTATTTACCAATCCAAGTGGCGTTCGCCATCTTGGCTCAGTAAGTAAAAAATTCAAGCAAATGGCGCCTAAGTATTTCTGCTGGCGCATACCTGCGTTCTTGGGTCACCATGAAAAGACAGATCGAAGCAGTCTCCTCCACCTGCTTCCTCACCCTTTGCACGCTCCACCAGATTTTCAGGTGGCTCCTCATCAAGACCAGACGTACCATCACACAAGCCCTTGTCACCAGCAGACTGGACAACGGTAATGCACTCTATGTAGGAATAACCTCACACCGCCTCAAGAGACTGCAAACTTTACAGAACTCAGCGGCCAGACTCATCCTAGACCTCCCTGAATGAACCCATGTCACCCTCCACCTCAAGAAGCTCCTCATTCAGAAGAGATAACAGTCCACACCTTCAAAGCCCTCCACAATCAGGGACCAGCGTACATCACCACCGACTGAACTTCCACCTTGTAATTTGTAATTTGTACCTGTAAAGCGCACTAATACCCATGGGTGTCCTGGCGCTGTAACGCATACCGCTGTGGAACCCTTCCTGGCTTATCCCCTGTGAAATGTCCACTCCTGGGCACCCCCAAGTTGAAGCTAGGCATCCCAGCATTGTTGGGGCCGTTGTGGAGATTAAGCAAGCTATTGCCCAGAGTTGCAGAGTGGGACCCATGATTAGAATAGGCACCGAGGCGAGAATTATAAGGTCCGAGGAAATTGAGCCCAAGACCCGCCGAGGCGGGAATTGAACCCTGGTCCCAGGCCAGAACTCTGCATCAGGGTCTGCCGCTCTAACCATTGAGCCACACTTCTCCATCCAGACACCTGTGCGTCACTTCCCTTTGCCTTGCCCACACACCCCACATACATTGCAGCAACAGTGGAGGAAGCTCCTTCTCCTACCTAGCTGCGAAGTCATGGAATGACCTCCTACTTCACCTAAGGACCTCATCATCCCTGCTGAAATTCAGAAAAGGACACAAGACCTGGCTGTTCAACTGAGCTCCATCAGCAGCTCTCTCAGCGCCTGGATACCTTCTCTGGAGTTTATCCGAGCTATACAAATCCAGTTTGATTGATTGCACATGCATATAACAGGTATATATATATATAAATGAGCGTGATCAAGGCGAAAGCTGAAACGCGTTGCTTGTCTTTGCTGCAATAAACAACGTCTTGCTGCACATCTACAGTGTCCGTGTAAAACTTTCTGGAGTGAGAGAGCTTTTTCGAAATTGGATATTACAGGGTTCCGGTACACGGGATGCAGACCGCCCTGCTGACGGCCCCTACCCTTAACCGGACTCGGTGGTGGATATATATATATTTGTTATATATATGTGACCTGGTCAGAGCCGGTCGCTCCTCCCGCCGCGTGGCCCACCCCGAGGGTGCCCGGTATCCGCCGCCGCTGCCAGTTTGTATCTGCCCCTCATATCTGTATTGTGCCAGTATTCGTTTTTGCATCGTCCTCTGATAGTATTGTGCCTGTAATTGTTTTTAGGTCTCGTGACCTATCAATGCGCATGCTCATTGAGCGGAGCGAGATATAAAGGGGCTTAAACAGAGCTTACCGAGATCGGGCGATTCCATGCAGTGCCCGTGAAAAGCTCGCTCAATGCGCATGTGCATTGCCATAAAAAGCGCATGCACAGACACCAGCCTCCCTCCCACAGTCATCCCCCAGCGTGCGCTGTGCCAACAAGCCTTTGAAGTGAAGCTTAGCTTCACTTCAAAGGTATCCGCTACCCCGCCCCCTGCTTCACACGTTTCTCGCATTTCTCGTCCCTCCCTCGACTCCCTCGCCCTTCAGCGTGCCTTTTCCTAATGTCCAAAGAGTCTGCGGCTACGTTTCTCCTCAATGTCCTTCCTTCTGTTGTTCACCCTGCTCCCTTACTTCCTTCGTTCTTTCCTTTCCTTCTTTTGGCCCGTCAGCCTCCATCCTTTCTTTCCCTCTTCCTTGTTTTTCTTTCTCCTAAACTAGCTCTTGCCCAGGACGGCAGACCTCTCTCCAGGCATACCGTGCCCTTAGCTTCTCCAGTTGAACTATTCAGATGAGACACTTATCAATTGTGTTTTTGGTTTGCTTTGGACGTCTGCTTTCTCTGCATTAGCCCACGCATCATGATTGACTAACAACTGCTGACTACTAATGCGCATTCACCGAGTTTCAAGAGGTTTCCAGGATTATAGCGATGGTCCCTAAAGGAACTTGTAGTGTAGCTCCTATTTTCCCAATAGGCTCTGCGCATTGGAATAATACCTACAGCAGTAAAGGCCTAGACCAGACGTTAACTAGGTCTACTACTGTCGATACTAGACTTAATTTTTGGGTTTGCCAGCTAAGCTCAGAGTTCGCTAGAAACTTTCTCGAATGTTCAGGAAAGAATTAACTCCCCTGATTAGACAAGAAGGGATTTAGTTTCTGACAACCATAGAACATGACAACTTTGCTCTCCCCTAATCAAGAGTCAATCTCGAGAGTCGTGTGAGCACAAGGCAATTATTTTACTCAGTCAGTACGTGCATTCTTAGTCTCATCAGAATGTAGAGAAAAGGAAGAGACGGGCGTGTTCAATAAAAGATGTTATTTATTGATCAGTCTCTTTTCTCATACATGAGAAATGGATCGATATTATTGCAATACTTATAGTTAAGTAAAGTGCATACATTAAAAGCAATAGTATAAAATAATACTGTAAAAACATTGATATGGTTTCTGAGCCATATGATGTTTAAAATGATTAAAATATATTTACATACACATATACATTTTGACTAAACGTGCTCAACTGGTGTTTCTAAATACGCCTACCCCGTGTACCTGACCTAAGTCTAATGCGTGGGCGGGAATAGAAAGTTACAGTTTAAGTTAAGTTGTTTTTGCCAAGTGAATAACTAAAGAATTCTCTGTGAGGGGTTATTCAGTTCTGTACCTGGAATTTAGGATGAATGAGGAATGGTATCTCTTTCTCTGCTCTCGATATTCCAGGCTGCCTGCGAGGGCTGCCCGAAAGCGCCGGTGCTGGGTCTCTCGGCTTGAGATAGCAGCGCGTCTCTCAGCGCGTCAGGAAGGCGGGGCTGCGCCAGCGGGGTCTGCTTCTGCTCTCGGCTTCGGCAAGTATGGCTGCTCCGTCTTGTCACCACGCGTGTGTTTGCATAGGGCAAGGTCGGCAATATTTATACCTTAAAGGTGCCGAGATTGACGTAAGGATGGACATAGGTACGTCAATAAAGATGTCATACGACTTGCTCGTTAGCACATTCTTTACTAAAGTTCTCTGTGAAATCAAAACAATGGCCGCACGGATTTTCCAGGTTGTCATAGGTTTGATTTGTTATGAGAACGTCGTATGCCTTATCAGGGGCTGGAGGAATGTCGCTTGTCTAATTAGATCTCAAGCGTTATGACCTAATCAGATAACACGTTCCTGTGCCGTAGTGTGACTGCGTCAGATAACGGTATCTGCATCATGGGGGTTTTCTTGCCTCATGGGCTGACTGTTAGTTAACTTGATAGTTAGTTTAACCAGAATAGGGTCAGGAATAGGGGGACTGATTCAGAACCTATAGAAATACACGACAAACTCACACGTAATTTTGAGCCTTGCACGAGAAAGAACTTCTTTCTCAGATCGGAGGGTATTTGTCAGACTCTGAGCTCCTGAATGAAGCGACCCCCACGGACTTTATGTACCAAATTGTTTGGCGCTCACTTGTGTCGGCATTTTCTAGGGCAAAGTGGCGTACTGGCGTATTATCGTGTATCTGGCAGCAAATTTGAGTCCCAATAAACAATGCAGATTTACTTAGTTTTACAGTTTGTAGCGCTTAATTCGAAACAGTTCAAAAAACGTTTATAAATTCCAGTCACGCAGATCCACAGGTGTAATTACATGCACATATTGCACTTACATCTAAATAAATGCACGTATTGCACTTACATCTAAATAAATGCACATATTGTACTTGGATGTAATTACGTGTACATATTGTACTGGCATGTAATGTAATAACATGTACCACGTGTACCTATTGTACCTATTGCACTCACATGTACATATATACCTGTTGCACTTGTTTCCAGTTTACCCTTCTAGGGATTTTTGTAAGACGGATGTACAGACTCAGTCCGATTGTAGTGATCGGCTAGAAAATGTCTTAAAGACATTGTTTCTAGAAGTGTATATGTTCTTAGTCTATTTATGTCACGGATTACGTTCTATGCCCTCACACCCCCTCACCCCCCTCACCCTCTCACACCCCCTCACCCTCACATCCCCTCACAATCACACCCCCTCACCCTCACACCCCCCTCACCCCCCTCGCCCTCACACCCCCTCACCCTCTCACCCCCTCACCCTCACACCCCCTCATCCACCCTCAAACCCCTCACCCACCCTCACACACTCTCACCCTCACACACCCTCTCACCCTCACACCCCCGCACCCTCACCCCCCCTCACCCTCAAACACCCTCACTCAACCTCACACCCTCACCCTCACACCCTCACACACCCTTACCCTCACCCCCCTCACCCTCACACCCCCTCACCTGCACACCCCCTCACCCTCACACACCCTCACTCACCCTCACACCATCACCCTCAAACCCCCTCACCCTCCCAACCCTCTCACCCTCTCACCCTCACACACCCTCGCCCTCACCCTCACACCCCCTCACACCCCCTCACTCACCCTCACTCACCCTCACTCACCCTCATACACCCTGATCAGCATAGCATAACAAAACATAGCATAGCATAACAAAAAATGCATAGGATACACACCCTCACAACCCTTTCACCCTCACCCTCGCCCTCACACCCTCACTAACCCTCACTCACCCTCACCCACCCTCACTCACCCACCCTCACTCACTCACTCTCACTCACCCTCGCTCACCCTCACCAGCATAGCATAACAAAACATAGCATAGCATAACAAAACAAAGCATAGGATAGGAAAACAAAGCATAGCATAGCATAGCATAACAAAACAAAGCATAGCATAACAAAACACAACAAAACATACCATAGCATAACAAAACATAGCATAACAAAACAAAGCATAGCAAAACAAAACATAGCATAGTATAACAAAGCATAGCATAACAAAACATAGCATAGCAAAACACAACGAACCATAGCATAACAAAACATAGCATAACAAAGCATAGCATAACAAAACAAAGTATAGCATAATAAAACACAACAAAACATAGCATAGCATAACAAAACATAGCATAACAAAGCATAGCAGAGCAAAACATAGCATAGCATAACAAAACATAGCATAGCAAAACATAGCATAGCATAACAAAACATCGCATAACAAAGCATAGCCTAGCAAAACACACCAAAACATAGCATAACAAAACACAACAAAACATAACAAAACACAACAAAACATAGCATAGCATAACAAAACAAAGCATTGCATAGCATAACAAAACAAAGCATAGGATAGCATAACAAAACAAAGCATAGCGAAACAAAACATAGCATAGTATAACAAAGCAAAGCATAACAAAACATAGCATAACAAAACATAGCAAAACACAACAACCCATAGCATAACAAAACATAGCAAAACACAACAAACCATAGCATAACAAAACACAACAAAACATAGCATACATAGCAAAACATAGCATAGCATAACAAAACACAACAAAGCATAGCATAGCATAACAAAACAAAGCATAGGATAGCAAAACAAAACATAGCATACCGCATCACTCAGCACCACCACAGCATCACTCAGTGGCACCACAACATCACTGAGCTCCACCACAGCATCAATCTGTGCAACCATTCAACAACAACTGGTTCAAATATGTTATCTCAATGTTTCAAGCTTTATTACAAATGTAACAAAAAGATGTTAATATTTCACTTCTGTTCTTGGATTTTCGTCACAATAAAATACACTGAACATAATCTTAACAAATGTTATTTACAAAAGTTTAAGCTATTGCCATTATAAATTACAATAACTTTTATTTAAGTATTAATTATTTAAAAAAATTTAAAAACATTGTTATTTGTAATATCAATACATGTAAGTCACGTAAATACAACACATATTGCTCGCTTGACTATACTGGAACTTGGCAACTACTGGGGTCAAAGATCAGGTAGAATTTATCTACAATTGAAGTCCTGACGTGCCCTTCCTGAATCTTGTTCCAGTGTTGTGTCAACGCGTTTCGAACCCACGTGTTATTGAGGGGTTCTCCTCAGGACCTGGACTGGAAACTGTCCTGTACTGAAATGTAGCATTTGCGGAGCAACAGTATTCTTTTTTTCAGGGGGACTGTAATTCTGTATATCTCAAGGCGGGATTTTTTGCAGATGATTCAGACTTGTAATCTAGCTGCCCGGTGCTATTTGCTCATGGGCGAGGGAGTCGCGAGTGAATCGCGGTTGGTGCAGGAGGTTTACTTCATGGTTCTGCAGAGTGATTGCTCATAAACCGACACTCCGTCTGTCTCACCGCTCTCAACTTCGGCGTCTGGCGTTATATATATATGACCTGGTCAGAGCCGGTCGCTCCTCCCGCCGCGTGGCCCACCCCGAGGGTGCCCGGTATTCGCCGCCGCAGCCGCTGCCAGTTTTTATCTGCCCCCTCATATCTGTATTGTGCCAGTATTCGTTTTTGTATCGTCCTCTGATAGTATTGTGCCTGTAATTGTTTTTTAGCATCGTCCTCTGTGCCCCTGATCGTATTGTGCCTGTATTTGCTTCTTAGCATCGTCCTCTGTGCCCCTGATCGTATTGTGCCTGAATTGTTTTTGCATCGTCCTCTGCTGTGCCCCTGATCGCTCCTGTGCCTCCACCGCGACCCACCCCGCTCCCTGCCGCTGCTCTCCCGCGGCCCCACCCCCGCTTCCTCCAGCATCACCGCTCCCCTCCCCACTCGCCACCCCGCTCCCGCCTCCCAGCTGCTCCTCCCTCCCACTGAACTCAAAAGGTGGTGTCCACGAGGCGGGGAGCTGTGACCTGACCTGACCTGGTCAGAGCTGGTCGCTCCTACCGCCGCATGGCCCACCTCGAGGGTGCCCGGTATCCGCCGCCACTGCCAGTTTGTATCTGCCCCCTCATATCTGTATTGTGCCAGTATTTGTTTTTGCATCGTCCTCTGATAGTATTGTGCCTGTAATTGTTTTTTAGCATCGTCCTCTGTGCCCCTGATCGTATTGTGCCTGTATTTGCTTCTTAGCATCGTCCTCTGTGCCCCTGATCGTATTGTGCCTGTATTGTTTTTGCATCGTCCTCTGCTGTGCCCCTGATCGCTCCTGTGCCTCCACCGCCGACCCACCCCGCTCCCTGCCGCTGCTCCCCCGCGGCCCCACCCCCGCTCCCTCCAGCATCACCGCTCCCCTTCCCACTCGCCAACCCGCTCCCGCCTCCCAGCTGCTCCTCCCTCGCTCCGCCCCACAACTCTCCACTTATGGCAGAGTCCGCGCGTGCGCGCAGCGTTCACGCGCAGCGGGCGCGCCGATTGTGCACCGAAGGCGTGCCAAAGGCAAGCCCGTCTACGCCCGTCCACGCCTGGCCCGCGCCCAGCGCCAGACCCCCTGGCTCCCGCAGAAGCCACCCCTCCCGCCGGTCGTACAGCGCCGCCACCCTCAACGCACTCAACACCGGCCGGACCCCCGGCTGCCACCGAGCCACCCCAGGATGCACCCACGGACCCTTCACCTGTCAACCCTGCAAGTTCTCCGGCATCCGGACCTGCACCGCACCCGCACCCGCCAAGCCGAGCACCAACAACAACCACCTGAGGTGCATCCTGCTCAACACCCGCTCCGTCCACAGACACGCAGTGGAACTATGGAACCTGCTCGACACCACATCTCCAGACGTCGCCTTCCTCACGGAAACTTGGATGAACGCCTCCTCAGCGCCCGACATCGCCATCGCCATCCCGGACGGATACAAGATCACCCGGAGGGACCGCGTCAACCAGACAGGAGGAGGCATCGCCATCGTCCACAAGAACACCATCCGCATCACGACCAACTCCGACGACACCCTCACAGCCGCCGAACATCTTCACTTCCAGATACACACCGACCCCAAGACCACTCTCAGAGGAACCCTCATCTACAGACCCCCAGGACCCCGCACACAGTTCAGCGAAGACATCGCAGACTTCATCAGCCCACACGCCCTCCCCTCCGCCGACTACATCCTCCTAGGGGACCTCAACTTCTACCTGGAGCACCTGGAGAACAACAAAGACCGCAACACCACCACCCTGCTGGACAACCTCGCCAACCTCGGACTCAAGCAACTGGTAAACACCCCCACCCACTACGCCGGACACACGCTCGACCCAATCTTCTCCTCCAGCAAGTACATCTCCTTCAGCCACTCCACCGGACTCCACTGGACAGACCACAGCTGCGTCCACTTCAGCTTCAGAAAGACCACAACTCACCACCTCCCTCAACAGGTTCCCCGCAGGAGCTGGAACAAGATCACCACGGACCAGCTCACCACATCACTGAACCAGAACCCTCCCACCAGATCTACGGACCCCAACCAAGCAGCCAACAACCTCACACAGTGGATCACCAACTGCGCTGATGACCTCGCACCCCTGAAAAACCATCCCAGCAAGCTCGGAAGCAAGAGAGCCTCCTGGTTCAACGACGACCTCAAGAACTCCAAGAAGAACTGCCGCACCCTCGAGAAAGCCTGGCGAAAAACCCCGACCACAGACAACATGACCACCCTCAACAACGCCACCCGCAAACACCACCAGCTGATACATACCACCAAGAAGTCAGCATACAAGGATCGACTAGACAACAACGCACACAACAGCAAGGAACTCTTCAGCATCGTCAAGGAGCTCTCCAACCCCAGCGCCGGAAACAACAACATCACCCCTTCAAAAGACCTCTGCAACTCACTCGCCTCGTACTTCCACAGCAAGATCGCAGAAATACACAACAGCTTTGGCAAACAGTCCACGCACCCAACCACAGAACCAACGCCCCCACCCCCACCACCACCCTCCGCGCCTGGACCCCGGTCAGCACCGAAGACACCATCCACACGATGAACACCATCCACTCCGGATCACCAACCGACTCATGCCCCCACCACATCTTCAACAAGGCCGACTCCGCCATCGCACCCCAACTCCGGGACATCATCAACTGCTCCTTCAACACCGCCACCTTCCCGGAGAGCTGGAAGCATGCAGGTCTCAGCGCCCTCCTGAAGAAACCATCAGCAGACCCCACCGACCTCAAGAACTACCGCCCCATCTCGCTCCTCCCGTTTCCCGCCAAAGTCATCGAGAAGACCGTCAACAGACAGCTTGCCACCTTCCTCGAGACAAACGGATCCTTCGACCACTCACAGTCCGGCTTCCGAGCCAACCACAGCACCGAGACCGTCCTCATCGCTGCCACGGACGACATTTGAACCCTGCTCAACAACGGGGAAACAGCGGCCCTCATCCTCCTGGACCTCTCCGCCGCGTTCGATACTGTCTGCCACCGCACCCTAGTACAACGCCTCAGCAACGTCGGTATCCAAGAGAAGGCACTGGAGTGGATCATCTCGTTCCACGCCGGAAGAACCCAGAGAGTCCGCCTCCCCCCGTTCAGATCCGAGGCCACCGAAGTCATCTGCGGCGTACCGCAAGGATCATCACTCAGCCCCACCCTCTTCAACGTCTACATTAGCCCCCTCGCAGCCATCGCACGCCAACACAACCTCAACATCATCTCCTACGCCGACGACACCCAGCTGATCCTCTCCCTCACCAACGACCCTGCCACCGCCAGAACCAACCTACACGAAGGGATGAAAGAAGTAGCCGAGTGGATGAAGAACAGCCGCCTGAAACTGAACTCAGACAAGACGGAAGTCCTCATCCTTGGATCATCAACCTCCGCCTGGGACGACTCCTGGTGGCCCCCGGCCCTAGGCAGCGCACCCAATCCTACGGACCATGCACGCAACCTGGGCTTCATCCTGGACTCCTCCCTCTCGATGACCAGACAAGTCAACGCCGTCTCATCATCGTGTTTCAACATCCTACGAATGCTCCGGAAGATCTTCCGATGGATCCCCACCGAAACCAGGAAGACGGTCACCCAAGCACTCGTCACCAGCCGACTGGACTACGGAAACACCCGCTACACTGGAACCACAGCCAAGCTGCAGAATAGACTCCAACGCATCCAGAACGCCTCCGCACGACTCATCCTAGACATCCCCCGACACATCCACATCTCCGGACACCTGAGAGACCTGCACTGGCTCCCCGTCAGCAAGAGAATCACGTTCCGTCTCCTCACCTACGCACACAAGGCCCTCCACGACCTGGGACCCAGGTACCTGAACAACCGCCTGACCGTCTACACTCCCACCCGCCAACTGCGATCGACCAACCAAGCCCTCGCCACGGTTCCACGCATTCGAAGAGCCACCATGGGAGGAAGATCCATCTCCTACCTGGCAGCCAAGACTTGGAACTCCCTTCCCATCCACCTCCGCCGCACCCAAGACCACCTCTCCTTCAGGAAACAACTCAAGACCTGGCTGTTCGAGCAGTAGCGGACCCCTCTCCCCCAAGCGCCATGAGACCCTCTGGGTGAGTAGCGCGCTATACAAATTTCTTGATTGATTGATTATATATATACATGCCAGTGGAATAACATGACTGCCAGCAGCGGTCGTATCATAATGCCTTTTATAATCACTTATTTATTTATTGACTGTGATGCACAACATTGGAAAATAGCCTAATGCTATAGTATCACCAAAAGTCAACTGGCAAAGCCAATATGTTCAACCTATTATTTTCCTATGTTGCGTAAGAGATAGCACTGTACTCATCTGCCCTAAAGGATGAGCGCAGGTTGCATACAGCAGTAAATACATTACCAATGACCCGTGTTCTTACCTTGTCAGAATGATTCGGGGAATTTAGGCATAACTGACTGTTCCCCGGCCTTAATGGCAATTCCCTTTACTCCAGAACCCTCACATCTGAGCCCAGTGAGTCCTCAGATCTGTTTACCATGCATGGCCCAATGTTTAGGCCAGTGGCGTCCTTGCTTTTGCAGGAGCATCCTTCACACTTAGCTCAATTTCTGAAAATGGCTTCCAGTCGGTGTGTCTTCCTTTTCCTAGCAGCCCCCCTGCCTCCCCTTCCTCCTCTCGACCTCTTTCGTCCCCTGCAGCTGACAGTCCTCCTTCCTGCTGCTCCCCCTGCCCCTCTCCTTCCCAAATTAGCAGCACTCATCTCCCACATCTCCCCCCCGGGCAGCCCCGGTGCCTCCTCCCCCTCCGTGCTCCATCTGTGCGCTCAGAGCCCTGCCCGCTTCCTCTGTGGCCTGGGGCTTCCCCTCGCTCGCCAGGAGCGGAGGAGGCCATTTTAAAGCGGGAGAGAGAGATTAGGCGTCGGGATTTCCGGGTCTGGCGGGGGCTGCGGACGTGAGGTGCACGCGCTCTACGTGCGTTGAGGCGCAGGTGGGCAGAAGAGGCCACGCGCGTGGCCCACACTCTTGGCAGAAAATGGCTATTCGGTAATAAAAATATCTGTAGGGGTCCCTCACCTTCATGGAGATGGGGGAAGACACTAGGCAGGCAGATGGCGAGAAGGGGGTTGAGAGAGGGGTGGTGGAGCCGCCAGGTACAAGAGGGACACGAGGAAAAGGCTACCAAAATAACGCACAGGTAAACCGTTAAGGTCGAGCCAATAAAAAAAAATCAGAAAGAAATTGGAGAGTCAAAGGTGTGAAGGACGGAGAGACAAATTAAACTGAGAAATGGGAAGGCGGATGACCTTAACATGTAGGTAACTGGGGTATAATTTAGCGTTGGGGTTGGGTGGAGGCAAGGCCATGGAACGAGCAAATAATGCATGGGGAACAGAGAAATGGCTCAGGGGGAAATGTGATGGGGGGTGGGGGGAAGAACGAAGAGGAAACAAGGTCAGTGAGGGGGAGTGAGAGAAGAAAGGGGTGGATGGGAAGCCGGAAAGTGTTATAGGAAGGGCGGGTAGGGAAGGGAATGGCAGGCGGATCAGAGATAAAGGTCCCCTGGGAATCGCTGAGACGGTGGAAAAAATCGCTAGAGATGGAGGGCGATATCATGGTTAAGAGGTGCACGAAGAGAGACGTGGAAAATTGGAGAACCAGTGTATTTGTTCGATGCATCAACATGGTTGCAAAGGGACTGTTCATAATGAGGTGCAGTCTCTCTGCCTTATTTAGATTAATGAGGCAGGAATCGCACTGCACCTCATTGCTATCAATATCAAATGCTGCAACTGAAGTCTACAAGGGAGAGCAGTTGCAGTGCTTAATTTGAGCCGGTGGGGCACTTATTTTTCCCCATCATATATTCGCCAAGCTAAAAATAGAGGAAACACACTCATATCAGAAAAACAAAGAAAGACATAAAACCCTTCACAAATGGAGAAAGCAGGAACCTGATAGAGTAAGATAAAGGGGCAGGTAGTATCTGGTAGTGAATTAAAGAGGCATGAGGTGCATTTTAGACTACTAGCCTTAGTATTTGGTGTGCTGATGTTTAATTACACTCATTGCAGGCTACGCAGAGCTTCGGGTACCAGCACTCTTTGTTTTACAAATCAAGCACTGCATTTGTGATGTGCCAGTATTTTAGCTTAAGATCATAAAGGGGCAGGGGGTCACAAAAAGTGGCACAGTATGAAATGGACATCAGGATGAGTATGCAGCAGTCCTAGGAAATACTGTCTGCAACAACCTCCAGATGCTCGCAGCCTGAACCAGAACAGTATAAACTGGGATATTGCCAGTTGACACTTTGAAAACAATTAATACCTGCCCCCTTCCTGTCAGTAACTATACTATGTTTTCCGGGGAACATCCATTACGACGCGGTGTTTAGATCGCATTACCATTACAACGATGGTTTTACAACGCAAGTCGTTACCACGACTTGCGCTGGAGGGCGCTCTAGGCTAAGGAATAGTAGATTTACTATTCCAACACCTTCCCTACTGTACGTAGGCTGGTGTTGGAATAGTAAATCTTACTATTCCTAAGTCCAGCACCCTACAGCACAAGTCGTGGTAACGACTTGCATTGTAAAACCAGCGTTGTAATGGTAGTGCGGTGTAAACACCGCGTTGTATTGACATACAACCATGTTTTCCAGACACCATGAGTGATCTCATACATTTTGGGAATTCCATTGTGAGTTTCAAGAGGGGGGGGGGCACAGTTTTGCTCTCATTTCCCTTTTGGTTCACAAGCATGCACAGTATTGTAAAAGCAGTGGTGAGTTTCAGTGTAAAATAGGACTTTTAATTCACAAAGTCAGCCTGTAGGAAGGTGGAGTATTATATGGTGATGCTGGTTAGACTTCACCATGCAATACTCTCACAATCCCCAAAGATGTTCCTTGGATTCACAATAATAAATCTTTAGCTCACTCCTGATAGAGTGGCAAAGAGCAGTCCGGCTTTACTAGAGGAACACGTGTTAAGCATTTCAGAGAACCAACATGGACGATAGGTAATTGACAGGACTCAAAAGAAATTAGACACCAACCTATAAATTTGAAGCAGCTTTTTCATCCTAATTTAAACCCCAACATGAACAGGATCAGATACATGTAACCAGAGTTATGGATTTTAGAAGCAATAGAAAATCAGTGCAAAACAATATAGTGAAACTTTATCATTGCTGTCAATGGTAAAAACCACTAGTTACAATCGACCAATTGCAGGTCGAGTTGAATGGAACCTATGAAGGGTAAAGGTGGTGGGGGTCCCAGGACCAAGCCTCGACAGTCAGATCAATTTTACCCGGCTGTTGAGCCCGGGTGCAGAGTTTTTCCTGGCTGTCCTTGGTGCTGAACGGAAGCCGCAGGAGGGCTGCTTTTACCGCTTACATGGTGCTGCGGGGAACAAGATGCAAAAACACAACGGGCCGCTGCTGATGTCAGACAAGAGTCTGATGGAGTTCTTTCTAGGGTGCAGCGTTGAGTGTAGGGGTCAGTTGCAGGACTGGCGACTAACAAGCCATGGCAACGGTAAACACAGCAAATGGGAACTTCGATGTCTGGTGGTCCCAGGGAACATGGTAGCTGCCTGTAACTTTGTGGAAGGCAGGACTACAGTGCCCACAATGCACTAGACCATCTGGATTTGGGCGATCCCTTGGAGGGCCCGATGGCCAGTGATTCTTCAGATCGTGTGCGTTGTTTTACCTGCAGTTTGCAGGGGACAAGTGTCACTAGTCCAGAGGAATTTAAGGGTGCTTCAGGCTCTCACAGGGGTCTCTCTGTTTGGGTGAACTGAGAGTTAGCCTAGTTTGAGTGTTGGTCAGGCAATTCTAGGAGCCGTGCCACAGGTGCAGTGTATCCCTCTTTTGGTTTGGGCAAGTCCTGTTGTTGCAGACACAGGTCTCTTATCTGTCCTCTTCGTTGCAAGTTGATTCAGAACTGAAGTTCTGCTGTCAGGGGTAACCCTTAAATCCTAGATTTAGGGGTGTGGGTGCAAGTGACCAATGGGCTACTCGCCCCTGTGGCTAATCCGCCCCTGAGGTGACCACATCCTGGGGTGTAGGTCACCTTTTCTATTCAGAACCCACTATTTCTACCTCTTTTCACAAAGGCAGAAATCTTCTTTAGGTGTACAGACGAGACAGCCCACCCTAGAGGTGTGGCTAGCCTTTTTGGGGTGTACATCTCCTGCATACCTAATTTTGAACATATCTGGGAGTCAGCCTTGATGCATTTCAGAGGTGTTGTAGCCTTTGAAGCTCACCGCCTTATATGCCACTTCACTAGCCACCCTGAGGGGGAGGAGGCGTGACCTCCTTCCTGCTCAGGCCTATGATCCTGACTGATGGGAGGATTCACACTGCCTGGCAGGAGGTCAGTATCCTTTCTTGGTGGCAGCAAGCGTAGGCTGTCAGCTAGAGCACAGAAAAGGTTGGGGCAGCCAGGTGGGCAACCTCTAAGGTAGCCACCTGGTTGCATGCCGTATCACCCTCGACACAAGATTCATGTTAGGGGTGATGAGGCATGTTGTTATCAAACAACATTATTTAGATGGTACCATAATGAAGCTGCCTACCTCAGGTTTGCCCGGGTGACAGCCCATGTTATCCTATGGACCATCTATCACTTATAGTATCCTTTAATGGTAAAGGCCACTATAGGGACATATACTTTTGCACTTACACATTCACACCTTTAATATAAAGCATCCAGCCCCCCCGGGCATTGGGAGGCCCTCCTTAGGGATGACTGGCATATATTAAAAACAGTGCATTGACTTTGCCACATATGGTGCGGGTGAAGTCGAGTTTGAGCAGTTTGCACTGCTCCTGCAGTCTTCAATGCAAACACAAAGAGATGATGGACGGAGCGCTGAAACTTTTCAGACACTCAACCGCAGTCACAGATCGGGGTTGAATCCTTCATCGTTCTTTACCTCACTTCGCCACCTCAGTTCAGACCCAGCTATATGCAAATCAGTGTTGACCCTGTGCCTCATGGGAACAGATCAGCCCGAACTGCCAAGCCAGGTCTTCCCTGAACCGGAAACAAGCATCCTGGGACCGGTTTCAGGGTAACACCCCTCATCAGCCAGGCTAGCTTGAATCCAGTAGCAAAATGAGCAAGGGACCCACTTCTGGGCATACCCTGTCAACTTAGAGTGAGCAAAGCAAACACAAGGAGATGATGGACGGAGTGCTGAAACTTTTCAGTCACTCACCCCCAGTCACAGATCTGGGTTGAATCCATCATCGTTCTTTATCTCACTTTCCCACTTCAGTTCAAACCCAGCTATATGCAAATCAGTCTTGACCCTGTGCCTCATGGAAACAGTCCAGCCCGAACTGCCAAGCCAGATCTTCCCTGAACCCGAAACAAGCATCCTGGGACCAGTTTCGGGGTGATAACCCTAATCAGCCATGCCAGCTTTAATCTAGTGGCAAAGTTAGCAAGGGACCCATGTCTGGGCGTACACTGCCAACTTAGGCCAAACAAAGCAAACACAAGGAGATGATGGACAGAGCGCTGAAACTTTTCAGACACTCACCCCCAGTCACAGATCTGGGTTGAATCTATCATCGTTCTTTAGCTCACTTTGCCATCTCAGTTCAGACCCACCTATATGCAAATCAGTCTTGAACCTGTGCTTCATGGGAACAGTCTAGTCTGAACTGCCAAGCCAGGTCTTTCCTGAACAGGAAATGCGCATCCTGGGACCGGTTTCGGGGTAGTACCCCTCATCAGCCAGGCTAGCTTGAATGCAGTGGCAAAGTGAGCAAGGGACCCACGTCTGGGCATACCCTGCCAACTTAGAGCGAACAAATCAAACACAAGATTATGGACAGAGCGCTAAAACTTTTCAGACACTCAACCCCAGTCACAGAACTGGGTTGAATCCATCATTGTTCTTTAGCTCACTTTGCCACCTCAGTTCAGATCCAGCTATATGCAAATCAGTCTTGACCCTGTGCCTCATGGGAACAGTCCAGCCCGAACTGCCAAGCCAGGTCTTTCCTGAACCGTAAACAAGCATCCTGGGACTAGTTTCAGGATAACACTCCTCATCACCCTAGCTAGCTTGAATCCAGTTGCAAAGTGAGCAAGGGACCCACGTCTGGGCATACTCTGCCAACTTAAGGCAAACAAAGCAAACACAAGGAGATGATGGACGGAGCGCTGAAACTTTTCAGACACTCACCCCCAGTCACAGAGTTGGGTTGAATCCATCATTGTTCCTTAGCTCACTTCACCACCTCAATTCTGACCACACTATATGCAAATCAGTCTTCACCCTGTCCCTCATGGGAACAGTCCAGCCCGAACTGCCCATCCAGGGCTTCCCTGAACCAGAAACAAGCATCCTGGGACCGGTTTCGGGGTAATGTTGGACTGGAAAATACTTCAGGTTGACTCCTCCTGTTAGCATTATGCTTAAGTTAGCATTTGCGGCACCGTTTTGAAGTTAGCCGCCATTTTGTGTCATGATCGAAATGAAGCATCTATTTCATTCTGTCTGCCTCAGCAGAAAAAGTAGCCTTGATTGTTTCTTTTATTATTCAAGGTTGAGCTACGTTGCACTAATGAATGGCTTTGTTCTGTGTTTGCATGCCTTTCTTCATATGTAGCTCCCACTCTCTGAGAGACGGGCACGGGCTGAGTAACCTTGATGTGAAGATAAGGTGTTCCTGATCTCAGGAAGGTAGCCCATCCTTCTGTGCCTGTTTTGTTAACCTGCTCCAACTGGAAATTTCGAGTCTGGGCGGGTCCTGTTGGGTATTGGAAATGTATAATATCTGTATCTAATATGTTATGTTGGGGAGGGTCAGTCCCTTAGCAGCTATCTCAGGACGCTGGTCAGACCGGACTCCGCTCGAGTGCATACTAATAAAGTAACTGTGGATTATATTCTCTACTGTCTGACCGACTCTTCATTGTGTGGAAGGCTGAGAGGTGGTTGCGAGTGACCCGGGTGGCCCTAAACGGGTCACTTCCTTCTGTTGGTGCCCAAACAGGAACTCCATCGGGCTGACCCATCCTCGCCCGCGGACTGGTGGGGAGGACGAGGTAGCGTCAGGTCAGATGGGCGGATCGGGGATCCCTGCACGATAGAGCCTAGTACTAGCTGCTGCCGCACCTGTCTGATCGGGCGGTTCCTCGCCCAGTGGTCATCCACGCTGCAGTCCTGAACGGCAAAACTCTTGGAATCGACCGTTTGATCTGAAGAGTCGGCAGTGGAGAAAAACTCTGTTCAACCTGTGTGCACCAGGTGAGTTTTTCCTGATTCTTTGTGAATATGGTGCCATTTTGAATAATCTTTGGCATGGTCTGAAGACCATTTCATTTGTACTTGATAGGTCTGCGGACCAATTTGGATACAGAGTGTCTGTGGACACTTTGCCAGGCAAAATAATGGATTTAGCTTATTTGCGAAAATGCCTGGGATTTGGCCGGATTTTGGTTTTGTGGTGTCGACTCTGATTTGTCTTTTTGGTGCAGTCTGAGGACTGTCTTTTGGTTTTCTTTGTTTGGCACGGTCTGAGGACTGACCTTTTGAAAGATATATGCGAATTATTTGTCTGGTATGAATAGTGAACTTGTCCCCTCTTAAGATGCCTTGCTTGAGCAAATTGTGTTGTGTGGGGTGCCACTGTTGTTCCGCTGATGCTCGATTAGAGGAAAGGCAACCTGCGCCTCCAGAAGATACCCCAAACTTTGATATGTACGTTAAGCACGACCTTGGCCCTATTATGTTTAGAATCTTTAAATAAGAGAGAGGGATCTCACTTCACCAAAGGGACAGGACACCAAAATGACACTAGGTCTAAAATAAACTCCCTTTGGGATAGTTTAGTTGCATACCATAACATTTTCACATCACAACACACATACCACTATCACTGAGTCAATATCACAGTAGCCTACAACTAAAGAAAGAAAACGGAACGCATGCAGAGATTTTTTAATCCAGACACTTGGGCCAAACATATTGAACCCCTGCTGGAAAAACGTTCCTTGCATTAATAATAGGCAAATATATTGATGTGCACTAATTAGATGATTTGAAGAAATAGTGTATGATTAGACTTCCAAGAATACCACTGTTGGGTGGTTGATAGACTGATTTTAACTTGTCAAAAATGGATGCCTCCCCACGCATGATTTAATGGCTGATGTGGAGTCCTTGAACACTCTGTGACATAAATAAATTGTCACCAGGTATGGCAAAAGGAAGCTAAGCAGAGGCGAATGAAAGCAGAAAAAGAGGCCCGAAGAGGAAAGATGCAGACAGTGACCCAGAAAGGAGAACGTATGATAGAGAGAAAATAGAAAAGGGTACAGAGTGTGCTGATAGAAAGGTTTGATTGCAATGTGACAAATCATATGTTGCCCGAGAGGAAGGCGATACATTTGTGGAGGAACTGTTTGACAATCGACCTCCACCTCCATACGCCCCTCAGAAAATATACCCTGCTGTCCGGCAACCCCAGTCTTCCGCCCCTCCTGCCTGCACCATTGGTTCTCTTGCTCTTGACCTGACAGCTTCGCTACCGCACCTTCTGCTCTTTCTCTGCCTTCACATGCAGCCGCTGCGATGACTGCAAGTCTCCCTTCTACGCCTATTGTTTGAGCTTACTCTCTCTCTCCTTCCCTCACACACTCAACACAGCTATTAATGACTCTGGTTTCGGCACCTTCAGCTTTGTGTCCTCCCCGCATCTCCCTTCCCCGACCTTGCTAAGTATTGGAACACCGGTGGACGAGGGGGACTAGG
This sequence comes from Lissotriton helveticus, assembly GCF_964261635.1. NCBI lineage: Eukaryota > Metazoa > Chordata > Amphibia > Caudata > Salamandridae > Lissotriton > Lissotriton helveticus. The sequence goes on along the minus strand of NC_136068.1, from coordinate 125,610,725 downwards.
CGACTGCACGGGAGCAAATGGTGTGGGTGCTGATTCGATCTGATGTGGGAGATGCAGAGAAAAAGATGGTAGCTAATAAGGCTGCCTAGTGGGCTTGGAATCCGATGTATAGCGTGGAGGATGTGTGGAGTGTGTTGAAAGAGTATGAACCGTTTGTACAGCAGCATGCCCTCAAGCATATGTCGGCTATGTTAATTGGGTTGTGGGAACAGTGTTTTAATGGTGTAGCACCTCAGATTATTTATGAATCCAGGACCATGTGTATGCTGCCGACATGGGCCCTAACAACGTTTTTAGTAATATTGCAACGCTGATTGGTTATCAAAGCAGGTTACATGAGTAGAGCCCGACCACAGGGTCCCAGTTTCCGATGAGGGGAGTACATCCTATTTTTCACCCTGAGATACCGGAGCTGCTGGATCAGCATGATGCTGTTGTTAGACAGCAAGTAGAGGCCCGCTTTCAAGAACATTGGGTTTATACTCCATGGAAAAGGAGTGAGGTTTTGTCTCTTAAGACTCAGTTACCCAATCTTAGAAAAAATCCGACTGCTTATTATAAAGAATTGACGAGGCCGCATCGTCGACAATGATGAGGTTGGCAGACATTGAGATGTTTTTTGGCACTTGGGACGACATCAGAGCATGGTATAAGGAGAAGAAGCCTGGTGAGAAGCCTATGGCTGAGATACTAGCTTTGCCATGTCGAATTATTACCTACATGCACTCCCTTATTCCACCTAGAAGAGTAGATTGGGACAAGTTAACAGCATGTTGTTAGAAGTAGACGAAAGTGTATCTGATTTTTTGTCTAGGTTTGAAGGTGTGTTTTGGACTTCAGTAGGCAGGATTTGTCAATGGAGGGAGTTGTCCGATTGTTCGTTAACAGAAATGTTACAAAGCTGCTTCACGAGATCGCGGCTCAGTGGCAGGCTTCGGAGAGCACTTGGACTACCTCCTCTCCATCAGTTATATTGAGTATGGCACAGTTTTATGAGCATAGAGAGAACGAAGAGAAGGAGAAGGTGGAGAAGAAAAATAAGGAGTTAAAAACCAAGGTGTTGATGCAGCAGGTCTCCAGAGGGAACAGAAGAGGGGACGGCACTGGTCTGGCCTGACAACTGCCCCGCACTAGCAGAAATACTGTGCCTGTGGGGATGAATCAGTGTGCATATTGTAAGGAGGAGGACACTGGCGCAGTGAGTGCCCAGCATTTTTGCAGAAAGTTGCGGCCCCTAGAGGACAGGGTTCTCTTGGACGGGGTCGTGGAGCAGGTGGTCATGACGGGGTCAGGCAGATGAGATTTCGCCATTCCGCTCTGATCAGAACTATTTTGATGCCCCTCGAGGGAGACAGTATTATCAGGATGATTATGATCTGAATGAGGTGACGGGGATGTCTCACGGCTAGGACATCCAAAGACAGGGTGAGAGACCAGTTCAGATACCTGTGGGTCAGTGCGCTCCTTATGTCACCGCAGATTTGCAAGGCTCAGTTAAGAAATTCTTAGTGGACACAGGTGCAATGCACGGCTCTGTTTCTCATTCGCTGGTCCCCTGGCAGCTCTGTCTGGCCAAAATAATGTTTCGGTAGGCTTTTCAGGTATATCGGTTGTGAGCCCCATTTTCAAGCCACTTGCCTTGACTATTGATCCCTTTACTGTGGTGTGGATACGCCCTTTCTATTGAAATCCAGTTGTGGAGAAAATTTAATGGGTTTGTTGAAGAGGCTGCATGCAACAATTTCTTGTTCTCCGGACGGTGTCTATATGACAATAGGACCAAATGTAGTGAGTTCCAAGCAGTGTTTGTCCAAAGATGGACCCCTTTCCGCTGATTTTAAAGATGTGCCACCCACTTTATGAGCTACAAGTGATATGGACGTGGGGCTGTTGCAGATACCTCCTGTTTCTATTAGGATCAAAGACAATGCTGTTCTCCCTCGTATTCCTCAGTACAAAATACTGCAAGCAGGAGAGCGAACTCTATTGCAGATTATACAGGATTTGATTAAGTCAGGGGTTGTTGAAGAGACGACTGCGAATGTGTGTAATAGCCTATTCTTCCCATTCTTAAGAGGGAACCCATGGGCTCCTCTGATGACCATCCCGATGTCTATCGTTTTATGATCGTTCTGCGTAAGGTCAATAAGACTGTGGTCCCTCAGTTCCCAGTTGTCCCCGACATCACTGCCTTTCTGACTATGATTCCTTCCTCTGCCAAATTATTTTCTGTCATCGATTTGAAAAATGCATTCTTTAGTATTCTGATCCATCCAGATAGCAGGCATCAATTTGGATTTGCCCTAGCCGGCAGAAGTTTTAGATTCTGTCGGGCCCCTCAGGGCTATACTGAAAGTCCTAGCATATATAGTCAGGCTTTAAAAGGCCAATTAGATTCCCTCACACTTCCCCAAAGTAATGTATTACTGTAGTACATGGACAATCTCTTGAATGCTTCAGACACTGAAGAAGGTTGCAAAGATGCAGCGGTTAAATTGTTGCCACATTTGGCACTTCACGGACATAAAGTGTCCCTTTCAAAATTCCAATATTGTTGACAGGAGGTCACCTACCTAGATCACCTACTGTCGAAGGAGAGTAGGAGACTAACACCTGAACGCATTTGTGCTATTGTCAAAATGCCCATCCTTAAGACTCAGAAGGATGTGCGAGCTTTCCTTGGCATTACTTCGTATTGTCGGCATTGGATATCTGGGACGGTGCGCTCAGCCTTAATGGAGGCGAGTCTGTGTGTTAACCACAATCCTAAATGAGGACATCCTTTGTCCTGTAGAAGACCCCTCACTCACCAACCTAGTTGGTGACATGCTTCATCATCGGGGTCCCACCCGGACAGCCGAATGCCATCCAGGTGTGCTGCGACACCTGATTACAGTGGAGCGGGTTTAGGTTGTATTATATGTGAAAAAAAGGGAAAGAACTACGTGTTATTAAAAACATCCGAAACTGCCCGCTTACGTAATTTATTCTGGGGTGTTGCGGATACAAATTAAAAAAGAGGGCACCTGTTGCCCAATTAGGAGGGCTATCGGTGAAAAAAGACTAATGTTAGTGCAGGATAAAAGATGGTCTACATGTTTCTACCTATGTGTCATATTTAACAGGTTTTCGTCAGGACCTTGATAAGCCTACGGGACGGTATACGCACGCTAAGGCGCACCCTATCCTCGTAATGCACAGTTGGAGAGACAAAATGATTCTCCAAAATAAAAAGTTTCTTCTTTAATTTCGGAAAAAACCTGTGGGATAAAAGGAGGGAAAAGGGTTGTGGATAACGATCAGTAAACATATATATAGTGCCACAAACATAACACATACTAATTCAATGGTGATGTGCAGCAAACATCATGCCCTTGAAGTGAATGGCGAGTGAGGCGAGTCCCTGTCAGGCCATATTCCACGTGGAGGCACACCCATTGTATCAAAGGATACTCAAATCACTGAGTGTCAGTGCCGTAAGGGAAGAAGACACTAGACAAAAAAGGCGAAATGAATACTGGGTGTTTGTATCTCAAAAACTGAGAGAAAACGCAATCGTCGTGCAAGTGAGGGCGACTGCGTGGGACTAAAATAACCGCCTCGTGAGTGAGGGGCTAGAATACGTGTTTTTAAAAGCTATAACTGGACCTAAAACACCAACCACACATAATGCGACATTGTACGGTAGTGGTAAGCATGCACGATCATAGTGATTGAGGAAACGGAGAAGCCGTCTTACTCGGAGCTTTCTGTTCAATGCTCCATGAGCCACTCCGTGATCGGTTTTAATTCCCGTTACGATCTAGGTGGAAAAAGGCAAGACGTTGGGAACCTTCGTGTTGCCAAATAAGTATTTACACAAGAGTACGGGTATACTCTAAATCGGAGCAATCTTACTTGTACCAGGAGGATAGGACGCCGTTCACACCTAAACCGTCACCGCGAGTGCTCCGATGGTTACTGGGCTACCGGTTCAGCGTGGTACATCAGTGTGCCGGTTCCGGGTTGGGCGTGGTTAGGTGGAAGTGGCGTGATCGACGTAGGGCGTGTGAGCGGCTGAATAGCCAATAGGCAGAGTTGTTGAACAGCCAGGCTGAACTAAGCGTCATGGTGGACGGAGGTAGCCTTAAAGTGATAGCGTATATTTTGACAGTGGTGGCTATACGGACATTAAGAGTTTACCGACCATGCATACAATATTAGGGAGGTGGATATCTCTCAGCAAACACATGCAATTAGCAACCAACGATTGATAAGGCACCAGCATGAAATGCCAGTCATGAGTGTAATCCCCTGTTTTACAAATGAAGGGAAATTATGTAAATTCAATATTGTTGCCCACAAGATGAAGAGGAATTGTAACACCAAGAGTGTTTGCAGGTACAAAGGAATTATTTTCTAGTTTTTTACTGAGTTCCAAGGAATATTATCGTTCAGGCCCCGTTTATGAGTGGCCAAACGATAACTCCAACGTTGTTCTTTTTCAAATAAGTTGGCTTCATTCACAACTTGCTCAATGATGGTCCATTTGAAGTCGTTAGGGCCATGTCCCATAGAGAGAAAGTGTTCAGTAAGCTTTGTCATTGATTTTTTGCAGCGAATGGTGCTGCGATGTTCGCATATACGCTGCTTTACCTTCCTACAGGTCATGCCCACATATCTGAGATTACAAGGGCAGGAGATGAGGTATACCACCATCGTGCTGTTGCAATTGGTGTGAGATCTGATGGTCCAGGTCTTACCCTCCTCCAAATGTAATATCTTGGTATTCTCTGTTAGGGGGCAGACACTGCAGTTCCCACATTTGTAGTGGCCCAGGACCTTTGGTAGTCCCCAGGTATTGAGCACTGTGGGGGCCTCTTCAATTATTCTTCTCGGTCTCGTGTTCACCAGACTGTCGCGTATGCTCCTTGCTCTTTTGTAGGCAAATAACGGTTTTTCCCATTTCAGATTGCCACTGTTGATAATCCTCCAATGTTTATTGATGGATTTGGACATGAGGTTAGATGCGGAGCAGAAAGTTGTTACACATGTCAAAGGAGTGTCTGTTTTCTCTCTGGGTGTGTCTTCCAAAAGGCTCTCTCTTGGCTGATTCCTCGCACGTTTCTGGCACTTATTCAGGATTCTGTCAGGATAGCCCCTGGCCCGGAGTTTCTGGGTTAGGTCTCCTGATTGTTCACGGTAATCATTGATATTGCTGCAGTTTCTTCTAATCCTTAAATACTGACCATAGGGTAGGTTCTCCCTCAATGGTCTGGGATGGAAGCTCTCGAATCTTAGAAGGTTGTTCTTAGCCGTGGGTTTAAAATGGGTCTTTGTTTCCAGACGTCTCCCTTCCTTAGTGATTGTAAGATCAAGGAAGGTTAGGGTCCTGGGGTCTTGTGTATGAGTGAATCTCAGATTGGTGTCCAGGGTATTGGTCCACATGAAGAAGTTCATCAGGCTTTCTTCCGAACCTTGCCATATAATCAGGACATCGTCTATGTAACGCCTCCAAAGTAGAGTGTTTGAGAGAAATGGATTCTGATCATTGAGGATGAATCGTTCCTCAAAATGGTACACATAGAGACCTGCCACGCTGGGAGCAAATGTGCTTCCCATCGAGGTACCTCCAATTTGGAGGTACAGGGTACCCTCAAACTTGAAATAGTTTTTTTTAAGTGCCAGTCGTGCACATTCAAGTATGAAGTTCCTAGGTGTTTTATAGGTCCAGGTTTCTTTGCCTAAAACTCCTTCCAGTACCTTCAAAGTGTCGTCTTGGGGTATGCTGGTGTAAAGGCTCTCTATATCGAGACTGACAAGTATGGTATTGTCATCAATCGTTAGTTGATCCAGCAGCTGGAGGACATTCTTGGTGTCCTTCAAATATGTAGGAGTTTTTTGGACGAGAGGTCTTAAGAAGACGTCACAGAATTTTGATAGGGGTTCCAGGACGGATCCTATCCCTGAAACAATCGGTCTGCCAGGTGGAGGATGCTTGTTCTTGTGCATCTTGGGTAAGATGTAAAAATAAGGAATTTTTCCGTCATTGTTGCACAGAAATTCAGCCTCCTGTTTGGTGATAAAGCCTCTTTCTTCACCATGGTCAGTTAATGACTTGATTTCATTCTTCAATTCCTGGGTGGGGTCATAGTTGAGTTGTCGGTAATTCTGTACATCGCCCAGCAAGCGAAGGCATTCGGTTCTATACATGGTGGTATCTAATACAACAACTCCTCCCCCTTTGTCCGCTGGTTTAATTGTGATGTTGTCACAACGTTTCAACTCATCCAGAGCAAGCCTTTCTAATCTTGTCAGATTAGTGAAAGGTTCTTTTGGCACAGCAGTTTCAATGTCATTGAACACAGCTTGTTCAAAGGCTGAAATTTCCACCGGGGTCATGTGGGGTGGAGGCATGAATGTCGACTTCAGACGTAATCCTGTGTCACTACGATCTTCATTGTTTTCAGTTTTGTCTCCATTTTTCTCAAAGAAGGCTTTAAGTTTTAATTTCCTAAAGAAACCGGCCAATTCACAATGAAGGTTAAATTTATCGAACCTTTGTGTGGGGACAAAGCCTAGTCCTTTATTCTAGGTTGGTGAGTGAGGGGTCTTCTACAGGACAAAGGATGTCCTCATTTAGGATTGTGGTTAACACACAGACTCGCCTCCATTAAGGCTGAGCGCACCGTCCCAGGTGTAACTCCCTTTTTGTTGTTTATTGATATATCTAAGGGGACAGGGAGTCCTTCTCCTGCCTCACAGGCAAAAACCCTTTCTCTCCCTATTGATTACCCGGCATTGGATATCTAACTTTTCCTTACTAACAAAGCTGCTGTTGCAGCTAACCCCCAAAGACGTGCATGAATCCTTGCCCTGGACGCCTCAATGTCAACAAGCTTTTGAGCAGCTGAAAGATGTGCTTTGCTCTGAGACTGTGCTTGGTACGGCAGACTACACTAAGCCATTCGTGCTGTATGTACACGAGACGGCTGGTTGCGTGCTTTCTGTCTTAGCACAAGCCTTTGGAGGTAAGCAGAGGCCGTGGGCTTATTTTTCTGCCTTGCTTGACAACGTCGCAAGATCCCTCCTAAGCTGTCTAAGAGCGGTCGCGGCGTGGCTGTTTATATCCGACAATCAGCAGGGCTCGTCCTTTATACCGATCTCACAGTCATGGTACCTCATGCTGTGGATACACATTTGAACAAAACGAAGACACAACACCTCACCAGTGCACGTCTGACAGGTTATAAGCTGACCCTCTTCACACTGCATGTTATGATCAAAAGATGTGCCCCCCTGAACCCAGCCACATTATTACCCCTCCCGTCTGAGAGTGAGGTAATAGACATACATGATTGCATATTTCAGACTGAGGATGAAACAAAGGGATGAGTAGACCTGCCTGAAGTTCCCCTATCTGAACCCCAAGGGGAGCTATATGTCAATTGCTCTTGTTTCAAATTACCGGATGGCACAACAACTGTGGCATACGCAATCATTACCTTACACACAGTAGTCGAGACATCGCGAGTTACATATCAATCGGCCCAAGCTGCAGAGTTAGTTGGCCTACTCTGAGCTTGTGAGCTAATTGAGGGGCTGACTGTCAATATTTATACTGACAGACAGTACCCCTTTGGAGTTGCCCACAATTTTGGGCGGCTCTGGGCAGACAGAGGATTTCTGACTTCACACAGGTTAAAGATCCAGAGTGGCCCATTGATACTCAGGCTTTTGTCAGCTCGGACATTCCCTAAGAAGTTAGCAATAGTAAAGTGCAGCGCCCACAAGGCAATTATTGATGATGTGGGAGGGGAAATGCATTTGCAGATCAAACAGATAAGGAGACAGCTCGAACGAAGATGAAAAAGATGTTTGTGCAGGTCCTGCCAGATGGGTACCGGAAGCTAATATGTTTGAGGATACACTGGATAGTGTTAAGGAAATACAAGAGTGAGGCAATGATTGAGGAGTTAGCAATATAGCAGGAAAGCACAGCACATTTAGACGAGGATGTGTGCTGGACGGATAAGTCAGGAAAGCAAAGATGGATGTTGCCAGACGCCTATGTCTTCCCTGTAGTCACTATAGCGCACGGGCCAGCTCACATTAGCGCTAAGGGCATATTCAAGCTATTAGACCCTGTGTGGCAGAATGATAACATCCCCAAGACTGCTGCTCACTTGGTAAAATATTGTATGGTATGCATGATATATAATCCTGGAAAAGGCACTCCTAAACCCCCAGGTAATTGTTCACCCCCTTCCTTCCCCTTTAAAGTCCTTCAGATGGACTACATTGAGATGGAAAAGGTCAATAATTTAAAATATGTGTTAGTGGTTGTTTGCGCATTTAGTGCATGGGTTGAGGCATGCCCCACTAAGGAGAGCACAGCCGTGGCGACGGCGAAAGCCCTCCTAAAGGAAATTTTCCCTCGCTTCGGTTTAGTTTGTTTCATCTGGAGTGACAACAGCAGTCACTTCAATTCAAAAGTCATCCAGCTGGTGTGTGATGGCCTGCACATCAGGCAGAAGTTCCATGCGGCACACCACCCCAGTTAGCAGGTATGGTTGAGAAGTATAATGGTACTCTGAAACTGAAAATTGCAAACATTCAGGAAAGCACAGGATTGAAATGTCCATATGCTTTACAGTTACCTCTTCTGTCAACCAGAGCCACGGTCCACACTAGGACAGGATTGTCCCCATATGCGGTTGTGTTTGGCCGCTCAGCAAATGGTTGGGGATGTCCTGCGACCAAAACGCTTTTCGGATATTGAGTATCCTCTATTAGTGGATTCTCTCTATGAATTGACTACAATTTTGCGTTCTATTCATCAACAGATCCAGGACACTTTGCCACCGTCAGCAGAGGGGCCCAGGGATGACATCCGACCTGGTGATTTCATCCTTGGGTGGCACGTTCAGAGAAAGGGAAGCTTGGAGCCCCTTTGGACGGGGCACCTGCAGCGCATCCTCGCCACCAGAAGTGCTGTGAAGGTGATTGGTCTGAAGAACTGGATACACACCAATCATTGCCGCAAGGTACCATTGCCTCTCCCCTTTGATCAGTGGGTGATCGATGGCATAGGTGACCATGTGATGGAGCAAGTGCCACACTTCATCCCTTTCTCGGACGCCTGAGTGAGGTGGGTGCAAACGGAGGAGGAGAACTAAAGAGTGTTAAATGAGGCAGTGCCCCCTGAAATAAGGGCTATCCAGGATTCTCCTTCACCCGGCCCACCAGTGCTTGAGCCCCAGTCTTTTGGCCCCTCTCAGTTTGTGCCCCTGTTTATTGACCACTCTGTGCCCAGAGTGACTAGGTACAATCTGCGTCCCCGACGGAGGGACAGTGCACCAAAGGAGAAGTCAGATTAAGTAAGGATGGACTGCGATGATGAAGAATAGGTTGCATGTACCCTGTCTCTGGTACCAAGGATAGCTTAGGGAAAGGGAGATTGGTACATTGTCCAAGACACTGAACAGGATAAGCTGAGGGTGCCTTACCGAAAGGAGGGGGGGGGGGTGCCCTACCTTGGACGACGTGGGATTTCTTTAATGGGCTTCGATCGCTCTGCCCCACCGTAGTGCTTAGAAGCACCACCGTAGATGAACAATAGGAGTCTACCAGGGAGGTTCTGAAAGTCGGTGGGAACTCTTTGCCCATCCTGTAATTTCCTTGTCACCAACCCAATTGCATTGCATTTTCCCCCTCTAATCACCATGTATCCTTTTGATCGCCCAATTGTTGAGGAGGAACAGCCTTTTGCAGCACCACGTTTGGAGGGGGATGGGGTTGGTTGGCCCAGTTGGTCGAAAAGGAGTAAAATGATTTTTATACTGATTGACTTGATTTGCCTAATAGCAATCCTTGGAATAATGTGGTTTCTAGAAGAGAAATACCTTGTGCACTCTTTGATTGGTACAACACCTGTCCCCCCTGAACATACGTTTGTCACCCTCGCTCCTCACAAAGGTGAACACAGAAAGACGTATGTAGGCAATGTATTTCTCGAAATGTTGCATCAGGCCCGGGGTACGTCCAATGCCACTAATTGCTGAATATGTGAGTTGCTCCCTTCTGTAACACACAAGAATGATGTATTGCTGTCCATGCCTTTTTCTTACCTTGCCAGCTGTGAAGGCTGGTTTCAGCTCTTTACTATGGTCTACATTCAATATCATTCTGATACTATGAATATGACATTAGCCGAATATGAAACTGTCTTAGAGTATATACTTGTACATCAGGGGTTTACCCCAGTGGAGCAAGGGACCCAGATACATTGTCCCCGACAGCTTGCATGAATGCCTACGAAAGAGAACAACATTTAACCTGGCTTCAAAATGAAATGTCGGATTTTTGGGTTTTTAATATCACAGAATATTTCAAATACGAAATATTTCTCATGATGTGGGAATGCCAGTGCCGATGGTTAACACGACAGCGAGTTTCTGTATTAAAGGGAAAGGAAGAGTCAGGGTGAGAGTGAGTAATTGCAATTACACCTACGTACTAAGCACTGTAAATAGCCCACCTCTGCTGCCCCCTCATAATGTTTATTTTGTTTGCGGGGTATGTTATCTCTCTTTTCTCCTTCCACCAGTGTATATAGCACCATCCAATTATCATAGGGATCACCGACTGCAGCGCAGAAGTGCTTATCAGTTTCGGGTTAGACGAGTTATTGACACAGCAGACAGATCAGACGGACACCACTTTGCAGCAGTTCACTGATGCTAAGAAGGGTGTTGTTCCCTTTTGGGGCCCCATATCCAATAGCCTAAATATTCGTAGACTCACTAGGGTGGTAGAAGGGGTAATAAATGCAACGGCTGGAATTCTGACTGATATTACAGCTGAACTCCAGGCTACGTGACTTGTTGCTCTTCAAAACCAGATGGTGTTAGACGTAATCCTTGCTGATCAGGGTGGGGCCTGCCGCGTCGCCGGCAGTAGCTGCTGTGTAAACATACCGGACCACGCTCCGAATGTATATGCTGCTATACAGAAGCTCCATAGGCTTGCCTCTGACATACACCAAGAGAATGATACATGGTATCTCAATGGGTGGTTTTGGGCCTTATCACATCTTGGGATTCCTTACATTTAAAGCACCTGCCTTGGAGTCTGTCAGCTCCAGACCTCCGGAGAGAGACTTTGTCAACGGACGGTCACGAGATCCCCAGGACTACATCAGTGTCTGGATCATCAGTGCCTGGTGCGGTTGTTTCTCCTGTGGATCCTCAGCCTCACACCACGAGATCTGGAAGAGTGGTTTAAGTGCCTCAATGACTCATTAAGAAATGATGATGTATATATATTTTGTCTCTGCAGCTGTGAGGACCAGGGGATGCTGAGGAAGACAAGGACCCATACCTGAGCTGTCCCACGAAGGATGTCGAGTGCTGAGGGGCCGGTGTCCGGCGGGAGCACCAATAAGCCTTGGCAAATGCAACCAACACAAAAGTCGAAGACGGTGCAGTGTTGGGACCAGCAAGGTCCAGGGCTCTCACCACGAGCAGAGGAGTCAGGGCAGGCCCCGAGAAATCAGGGGAGCCCCCCCCAAAAAAGGTGACCCTCAACAGGACCCACAGGCCGGAGGCACTGGAGTCGCAAGAGGACCTTGAGCAGCTCACCAAAAAATGCAGGCCATGGTGCAAATAATGCGATGTGGACAAACACTTCAGTCACTGTAGGTGCTTGAGGTTGGGGCTACTTGGAGCCTGAAGATCTTTTTATTTAACAAGAGCGCTGGACCCCTATGGTCCCTCACAGACTCCGTAGTCGAATGACGTAAGTGATTGCCTGTGGTTATTAAATTCTTGACGCAGTATGGGTCAGTTACCGCTTACACTCTCAGAAATAAAGACGTGTAATACTTAGCTACCTGTGTGGCGTGATTCATTTACATGCTATGGTGCTAGGGAGGATACTACAAGTCCTTAGATACCAATCCACAAATTCGGAGAAAACAGACTGCCAATATGTGACGTTGAAAATAATAAGGCTTGGAAATGCCATCTTGGAATGTGCCTTCCTAACAAGCTCGCTTCAGGACATTTGCTTCCTCCTCACATTGCGCAAGAAAATTGAAGTTTTTGCAGGTAACCCGATCCCGGAGAAGAAACACTATGCATTGTTTGATGAAATCTACAGAAACAATCTACAGAAGCACCACTATCATTAATGAACGCTTGTATTCTTCTTTGCAGGAAGCCAAACCTACATGTGCACATGTTTCAGTGGTCAGCATTGACATCGCACACCCATCTTCTTCACTGTCGCTCGACAGTGACGTCAAAGAACCTCTTGATGATGAATTAGATGGCAATCTGCCCTTTTCAGTTTCTACTTGTCTCAGCTGATGTTGCCGTTTAGTTTTCTGGGTGTGAATGGAATAGTTCTGGAACTTTCTTATAGACATTTTGTCTTCACAATGTGGTGCAATGGCGCCATTTTGTCTTCACTACGTGATGCACTCATTTTAGTGAGTTCCCATGAGGAGCAGGGTCAAGACTGATTTGCATATGGCTGGGTCGAAGGGGTGTCATAGTGAGTAAAAGAATGATGGACTTAGCCCAGATCTCTTGATGTGGGGTGAATATTTGATTTGTTCTAAATTCCGTCCATCATTTGTGTGCCTTTTGCTTTCTCGCCCTCAGTGTGCCGGGTATGCACAAATGTGGGCCCCGGGCTCACTATGCCACTAGATTCAAGCTAGCCTGGCTGATGAGGGATGGTAGCTCGGAACCAGTCCCAGGATGCTTGTTTCTGCTCCAAGGAGGACCTGGCTTGGCATTCGGGCTGGGCTGGTCCCATGAGTATGGTCAAGACTGATTTGCATATGGCTGGGTTAAAACTGGGGTGGCATTGTGAGCAAAATAATGATGGATTTAACCCAGATCTCTTGACTGGGGATGAATGTTTGATTTGTTCCACATTCCATCCATTATTTGTGTGTCTTTTGCTTTATTGCCTTAAGTGCGCCGGGTATGCCCTGACATGGGCCCCGGGCTCACTGTGCCACTAGTTTCAAGCTATCCTGGCTTATGAGGTGTGATACTCTGAAACCGGTCCCAGGATGCTTGTTTCTGGTCAATGGATATCCTGGTTTGGCAGTTCTGGCTAGACTGTTTCCATGAGGAGCAGGTTCAAGACTGATTTGCATATGGCTGGTTCTAAACTGGAGTGGCATGGTGAGCAAAAGAACAATGGGCTTAACACAGATCTCTTGACTGGGGTGAATGATTAATTTGTTCCACATTCTTCCTTAATTCCACCAGGTATGCTCAGATGTGGGCCCCGGGCTCACTGTGCTACTAGATTCAAGCTAGCCTGGCTGATGAGAGTGATACACCAAAACCAGTCCCAGTGTGCTTGTTTCTGGTCCAGGAGGACCTGTCTCAGCAGATAGGACTGGACTGTTTCCATGAGGAGTAGGGTAAAAACTGATTTGCATATGGCTGGGTCTAAACTGAGGTGGCATGGTGAGCAAAAGAACAATGGGTTTAACCCTGATTTCTTGACTGGGTGTGAATGATTAATTTGTTCCACACTCTGACCTAATTGCACCAGGTATGCCCAGACGTGGGTCCCGGGCTCACTGCGCCACTAGATTCAAGCTAGCCTGGCTGATGAGAGCATTACACTGAAACCTGTCCCAGGGTGCTTGTTTCTGGTCCAGGAGACCTGTCTAAGCAGATAGGGCTGGACTGTTCCCACGAGGAGCAGAGTCAAAACGGAAATGCATATGGCTGGGTTCTAAACTGGGGTGACATGGTGAGTAAAAGAAGAATGAATGTAACCCTTATCTCTTGACTGGGGTTGAATGTTTGATTTGTTGCACATTCCGTCCATCATTTGTGTGTCTTTTGCTAAAATCTGAATCAGTCATCTACCAACGCTGGCACAAACTACCCCTGCTAGTCTAAGGGGTCCAGGTTCCTTCTCCAGATCTGAAGCAATGTTCCTAGGATCAACATAACTGCATCACATGATGTATGATGGCTCACTGAGTTAAGATTCGCCTGTTGACATCTGCAGTGGTAACAGTTTTGAGTTTGAATCTGGGCAAGGCAGACTCAGCATACCATCATACAGAGGGTGCTAATTTGAGTACCATAATATCGGGTAACGCAACAACTACTTCTTCGCAGTGCTGAGAAGCACTAGTATGAAGCATTATATCAAAACCAAATTGTTATGGCCATTTTTTGTTTGTCACCTATATTAGAATGCGTAGGTTGTAGACTATTATAACTTCAAGCGGGCTGTCTGGTAAATTATTCATGGTAATAGTCTTATTTTTTTTGTTTTTTGTTTTCAAAATGATGCCATTAGCAGTGCCATATGCGAGCCCTTATCAGATGTGGATGACAGAAGTCAGAGACTAATTCTAACCCTTTCTTCTGGAAGCCAGAACAGGCAGGATTTCTTAACGTAAATGTTATATTTTATAAGGAGCTGAGAGAGAGAGAGACACCAGACTTGTGGTACCTTCTTAACTACATGTAAAATGGGAGTATGTTAGTCATAAAAATAATACATTTATAAATACAAAAAATGTAGCTCTTGCTTCCACTGAATTGACATTCATAAAAGCTGTAAATAACAGATGCAGCTTTCCTTTTCTCACACTGAGAGGATAAAAAGCTGAGTTGGACTTGGCATTATTTTATCCCATAAGCTGGAGGTTGCAGACAAGTCCCAGCAGTGAACGTGTGTTGCTCCTGTAGGAAAGTGACGTAATAAGCAGTGAGGCCAGTTAGGCTTTACTGTGTAATACTCTTGCGATACCCCAAGGTAGCTCCTCTGGATTCACACTTATTATTATTATTATTATTATTATTATTATTATTATTATTATTATTATTATTATTCATTCCTTATCTCAGTCCTGGTAGAGTGGTACAGAGCAGTCAGGCTTTACTAGAGGGACATGTGCTAGGCATTTCAGAGACCAACATAGACGATAAGTAATTGACATGACTCGAAAGAAATCCAACACCAATTTATAGAAATAAAGCTGATCTTTGTATTGAAATTTAGACACCAAAACAAAGACAATTGTATGCGCACAACCGGAGTTATGGATTTTAGAAGGAAAAATAAATCAGCGCAATTTAATACTGCAAAACATCAACTTTGTAGCCAGTGAGAAAAAGCACTAGTTACAATCGGTCACTTGCAGGTTGAGTTGTGTGGAACCCACTGAGGGGTAAGTTGATGTGGGTCCCAGGACCAAGCCACGCCAGTAAGTCGAATTTTATCTGGCTCGTAGGGCCCGGGTGCAGAGTGGTGCTGGCTGTCCCTGGTGCTGAAGTGGGATCCGTAGGGGAGCTGTTTTACAGCTCAGACGGTGCTGGTGAGGAGACAGAAGCAAAAAGTCGACAATGGGCCCACTAAGGTGGTTGGTTGAAGATGCTGTCGAGTTCCCTCAAGGTGCAGTGTCGAACAAAGGTAGTGGTAGCTGGACTGGCCCCCAACAAGCCCCGGCAGCAGCAAGCTCAGCGTGAAGTTATTTCGATGTCCTGGAGTCCGGGGGAAAGCAGTAGTCACCTGAAACTTGCTGGAGGTCAGGACTACATTTCCCACAATACACTAGATCATTTATTTTAGAGCGATCCCTCGTAGGGCCTCACAGACAGTGAATCTTTGGTTCCAGGGTTGTTTTGTGACTATGGGCTATAGTGTATTAGTGCCTCTAGTCCAAGGGAATTCTGGAGTTGCCTTTGTCTCTCAGAGAAGTTTTTCGTGCTGGGTAAATGGGCCTCTGGTCAGGGACAAATCACAGTCATGCAGTTGTAGGGTGATTGCCACAGGTGCAGAGTTTTGTGCCCTTTCTTTGTGCAAGTCCAGAAGTTGCAGAATTAAGTCTCTTCTTTGTCATTTGTTTCATGTTGAAGCAGATCTGAGGTTCTGGGGCCATTGGTGTCCCTTAAATCCTAGATTTAGGGATATTCGGAGGTGTGGGTGCAAGTAGGCTACTAGCCCCAGTGTCTAATCCGCCCCTGAGGTGACCACAGGGTTGTGCGTCTCCTTTTCTACCCAGAACTCTTTATTTTGCCACTTTTAAAATGGCAGAAACCTTCCTTGGCTGTACAGACCACGTAGTCCAACCAAGGGGTGTGGTTAGCCTTCTTGGGTTGTACACCTCCTGAATACCTACATGGTAGTAAATGTTCCTTGGGCAGGGGGATGGCTGTGTTCTCCTCTGGGATGCAGCTTGGATGCATATCAGAGGCGGTGAAAGCTTTGAAGCTCACCGCCTTGAAGTGCCACTTCACTACCCATCCTGCCAGGGAGGAGGTGTTACCGCCTTCCCTTCCAGTCCTTTGTTCACACCTCCTGGCAGGGAGTCAGATTCCTGTCTTGGTGGCAGCAGCTGTAGGCTGTCAGCCAGGGCACAGGAAAAGCTGGGACAACCAGGTGGGCAACCTCTAAAGTAGCCACCTGGGTGCATGTCGCATTAAACCCTACTTGGCATCATGTCAGGTTTGATGAGACAAGTTGTATGAAACCAGACATGAATAATTTCAGTTGGACCATAATAGAGCTGGCAACCGCATGGGTGCCTGGGTGCTAGCCCATGTCAGACTATGGCCCCTAAACACTTATGTAGCCATTAATGGAAATAGGCTATTTTAGGGATATATAAGCTTTCACTTATATGTCCACACCTTTAATATAATGTGCTATGCCTCCTGGTCTCAGGAAGTCTAATTTTAGGGGTGGCTGATATATATTAAAAATAGTGCTGTGACCGTGCCATTCTTGGTGAGGGCAACGTCGAGTTGAAGCAGTTTGCACTGCTCCTGCAGTCTGCAATGGCAGGCCTGCTATCATCTGTTTACTTGAGTCACTCAGGGTGGCACAATCAATCCTTCAGACTCTGGTGACCCCTTTAACTCCCATGCCCTGGGTACCACTGGTACCACTTACCAGGGACATATAAGGGGGTTAAAGTCCTTACCAATTTGGGTTATCAATCCACATACAAACGTTTTAGGGAGAGAGCACCTGCACTGAAGCCTGGCCTGCAGAGTCCAGTGCACTCTTAGAGTAAAATAAATCATCATAGGGGTCCAGATGGGGCAAAAAAAAGGGGGGGGGCACCTGCAAAAACCTTGTTTTTCTACAGCACCAAGCTATCTAACCGAAAAAATGCATGAATTACAATTGTTTTTAATACAGTAAAATGGTCTGAGAAATACAGATTGAAGGACAGCAAGCCTCTTTTCTACTCTTGTTTTTTTAATGAGCAAGGCTGATGGCTTACTTTCGGGTGATTTCTAGATGGCTCCAATGTAAGGTACCATGTAACTTGTTCCTGGTTGCTTTTCCTCTCCCATTAGCGGGTGGGGAAAGCAATGACAAAGGGCATTGGGAAAAGCAACGCCAATGGGAGGAAGGGAGGGAGCGATTGGTACATTACAGGAAAGTTTTAATGAAAAAGTGTCATGACTGGGCCAGTGCTGACTGCGTCACAGCTTTTTCTCTTGTTATGGTGGGTGTGGGCCTAGGCAACATGGAAAATGGAAGGAGGGTGGTAGGGGGCAAGGAACAAGGTGGATAGTGGGAGGGGGGTCAAGCAACAAGACGGACAGCAGGAGGAAGTCAGGAGGGGCAAGCAACAATCGGACAGTGGGAGAAGGTGGGAGGGGGCAAGTAACAAGATGGACAGTAGGAGGAGTGTAGGAGGGGGCAAGTAACAAAACAGACAGCAAGAGGAGGGCTGGAGGTGGCAAGCATCAATAAGGGGGGGGGCAAGAAAAGCAAAGACAGTGGGTGGGGCCGAGCAACAAAATGGAGGGTGGGAGGTGGTAAGCAAAAATACAGACAGCGGGTGGGGCAAGCAACAACAGGGATATCGAATAGGAGCAAGCAACAACACATACATCAGATGGGGTAAGCAAAAACATGGATTGCAGGAAGGAGTTTGGGGGCAAAAACAATGAGAGGGCAAGCAAAAACACGGGGCGGGAGGGGGTAAGCAACAACACAGTGGAAGGTGGCAAGCAATTATACAGACAGCAGATGGGGCAAGCAACAACATATACAGGATGTGGGGGTAAGCAACAACATAGACAGCAGGGGAGCAACAACATGGATAGCAGAGAGGAGGGTGGGAGTGGGAAAGCAACAACACGAGCAAGCAACCACACAAAAACAGGAAGATGACGAGTGGGGGCAAGCAACAATATGGAGGGGACACACAGGTAAGTGGGAGTGACACAGAAAGGGTGGAGTGGTGCAACTGAGGGAGAAGGCATTCAAACACATGCATTCTTTTGGAGTGCTTTAACAAAAAGAAAGAAAAAACTACCTACAAAAGTACAAGCAGTGTAAGGACACAAGTACTTGCCATTCGCCAGCAGAAGGCCAAACACAAGAAAAGGACCTGAAGCAGGCATGCACTAACCAAGGTAAAGTAAGCAAATTAGTGTGACAATAAAGCAAACCAACAGTAAGCTATGGGTGAGCTTTAAGCCCACTGTAAGCTATCAAAATGTCTCTCAAGCAACATCGTATGCACTGCCTTAGGCAAGACCTAAGAAAGCATAATAGAGAGAAAGGAAGAAGATAATATAGAAAAACAGAGACAAATGGGGAAAGAAGAGATAAAAAAGAACCTGCAAGAGTGAAATAGAGAAACAGAAAGTGTAAGATGTTGGAAGAAAAATGCATGAGGAGGATCCAAGGCCAGACAACTTTGGGATACAGCAATGCCTTCAGCTGGCTCCTGAGAAAAACTTTAGGCTCTGCGCTTTTTTTTTACAAATAAAGTGCAGGGACTTGATATCATCTTAAATCGGAAACATTGTGCACGATATTTACTGATCTATACATTTTTGTGTTCTCTCTGTCTGATTCTATGATCCTCACGCCCAAGGTTCTTAATCCACACCAACAATAATTTCTTTGGCTTAATATTAACCTCCTTGCCATCTTTCTCCTATGTACCACTATTGTTTCTAATATGAAACGTGAATAATGGTAGGTGTTCATTCTGGTGCCAAATAAAAAATAAATACATGGCAGGCTCACAGCAATGTTCTTGAATGTTTCCCTACCGGTTCTCCAGTAGTCATAGACTGTTCAATACTGGCCATTGTATGTTGAACTCTTGGTTTACCAACTAGCCAACAAATCGATATCTGTACGTTTTTTCATGTTTATAATGCAATTGAATCCCAGTACAGTGTTCATAGTACTTTCTATGTGTGGTTCCTGTTTTATAGTTGATTTATAGTTAATTTTCTCTTTTTAAAATTGTGCGGATTAGGTGCTATCATATTTTCTAAAAATCCCTGTTAACTTTTTTAAAAAAAAGCCTGTAATACACTTCCAAATATTGTTTAACTCTAGGGGGAAGAACCAAAAGTCCTAAAGAATGAACTCTGTGCAGAGTTGTTGTCAGTGCGAAACATAAGGTTACTCTTTAGGTCCAATGAAAGCCATTGCAACTGTATAAACAAAGCAAAGCCAATTAGTGTTGCATTTGAGACCTAATGGTGTATGTCAGTAGTTTCTAGTCATGGTATACTGCATCCCCAATGTAGTGCACCATGGCTAAATGAGAAAAAAAAGCCTGTGATGCGGCTGGCTACGTCATTTTGTAGGAGGAAAATAAAAGAAAGATGTGCTGTTGAGAACAACATGGGGGCGCGGATGCGGTGTAGCACTGTGGGGAGGTTGGGAAGGAGAAGAAATGGCGACAAAAACAGAGGGTGAGGTTGGAGGGAAGCAACATGGAAGGTAGTTGGAAATAAACAACACATAGGGTGGTGGTGGGGAAGAAGAAACAACAAGAGAATAGCAACATGGAGTGGGCAGTGGGGGAGGGTATTAAAGTGAGTGCAAAATTGAGCTGTGCGAGAAGAAGTACACGGGCGACAGGTAGCAACTTGGAGTGTGAAGGGAGAAAAGTAACAAGGTACAGAGCTGGAAAACACATATATTCCCGTGCAGTGCATAACTAAAAAGGAAAAAGTAGTGCTTAAAAAGAAAGAGGTAAAAGCATAGTAGCCAGCCAGTCAAAAGAGATGGTAAAGAAGCTGTGCTTCATTGGCAAGACTAACACAAGATTGACAGGCTGGGACAAGAATAAGAAGCAGAGTGACAGGAAAGCCAACCAATGGTAAGCAATGGGTGGGCTTCAAGACCTTGTATGAGCTTAGTAGGTCCACAGTATGTCTTTCCCCTAATAACAGATGCAAGAGATTGCAGACACCAGTCACTTTCGTATTATGTTGGGATGTACAAAGTTGCTTTTTTTGTTGTTTTTTTCCTTGTAATATATGTGTAATTCTCTTGAAAACTATAGTTATTACATATACTATGCAAAATCAGTTTTCCTTGTGAAAATCAAACGATGCTTTTAATTATGAAATCCTGGTTTTCATCTACATTTAGGTGTATAGCCCCCGAGCGTGACAAGCCCCCAAACTCATCTGTGGAGTGCCTCAAGGTTCATCCCTATCTCTCTTTCCAGCATAATTGCGCACACAACATCAACATCCTCTCCTATGCAGATGACATGCAACTCATACTCTCCCTCTCAGACAGGACCGCCAATACAAGAAACAAGTTCACTGCCTGCATGTCCGAAGTCGCTAACGATGAAAGCCAACTGTCTCAAGCTCATCACCGACAAGTCAGAAATAGTGATCTTTGACAAACAACAACACCCTGCCATGGGGCTCCAACTGATGAAAGGCTAAACTCAGACTCACACCCAGCACCTACGCCAGTATCCTCGGAATAATCAACAGCAAACTACACATGACCGCACAAGTCAATTCTGTCACTGCTTCCTGCTTCCACACCCTGCTGAGGAAGATCTTCAAATGGCTTCTAAGCAACACTAGAAAAGCTGTCATTCACGCACTATTAACTAGCAAATTGGAATATGGGAATAGCCTCTATGTGGGGATCACCAAGCAACTCACTATAACCATCCAGAACTCTGCAGCCAGAGTCCTCCTCAATCTCCCACACAGAACTCACCTCAGGGAATTTCACTGGCACCTCATAAACAAACATGTTTAATTCAAACTCCTCAGAAACTTTGAAGGCACTACACATCTCAGGCCCCACAGTTGCATCTCCTACTACCAACCACCAAGACACCTCCGCTTCGCAGGACTCTGCTCTCAAGCATCCCACGAATACACAGAACCAGATCGAGAGGACGAGTGTTCTCTTACATCATTCCTAAAGCGTGGAGCGACCTCCCACTCCACGGCAGACCCGCCTCCTCTTTACTTGGATTCAACAAGAAGCTGCAGACCTGCCTTCTCAAGTAACCAACCTACCATAGTCAGGACTAGGTACACACACCTGATCAATTGCAAGATACCCTTGCGGGTGATAGTGCATTTTACAAATACATATAACAATGGAACTTAAGCAACACAGATGTGATGGGCAAATGAATCACGTGACCTACACAGCTATATGCGGAGAAATAGACTAGATTAGATGCACAGGTATATGTGGGTGAAATAGTACAAACTTGACCTGCGCACAGGTATTTGGGGGCAAAATGAGCCAGACGTCTAATGGAAAGATATGTGCGAGTGGAATGTGAGGAGAGTTTGCTGGGGGAAAATATGTTGTTACATCACAAAATGAAGGGAGGAATGTTGACACTTGTACTCCCCAACCAAGAATCCCTTTATCTCGAAAACCTTTCAAGAAAACTGTAATCACAAACTTCGAGTTCGGGAAGAGGTAGGTGAACCAGATGTAAAGTACTTAGGTATGGTGATTAGGTGCTACAGACATCACCTAAACACTCCGCAGTGGGAGGCTCAGTGGGGATGTCTTCCTCCACCCAGAAGAGCTATCACGCATGAGTGTGGTATGGGTGAAGCCTGTGACGTGTGTGTCTACTCGGTGCATCAAAGCTGATGCTGAGCAACATTGTTGAAAACCGCCCTACTGTGCACGTGCCTGGGGCGGCTCCTCCATTGGAGCAGAGGAGCATCACCCCATTTAAACGCTTAAGCGCGGCGGCAATTCCACTGCGGTGCGGCGGTTTTACTGAGTAGGCGGGGCCACGTCGGTCAACAGACATGCGCAGCACTACGGAGGCAGTGTTCGTGACAGCCGTTGGCTGACAGGTGCATCGAAAGGGTTAAACCCCCTCACCCCCAAAGCCCTAGAGATGAAAGATAAAATGGTAATTTATTACTATTTTTTCATGTCCCGTCCCGAACAGAGCCTCAAGATGGGGGCGGGAATGCTGCTGACTGACAGCAGCAGGGAGGAGGGTGGGCTAGTTGTGCACTGTTCAAAGGTCGCATGTCTTTTTGGCCGGCTGTCCTGTGAGGGCCCGCCACACATACACACTTTAAACAGCTCTAACCCAGCCTCATTAAGACAGCTGGGTTAGAGCAAGCCAAATCCTCCACAGCGATGTGGAGCGCTAAGTCAGGCCGCTCCCACCAATTCTAGCGCTGCTCCCATGCTGGTGAGTGCAGCCAAGGATTGGCCAAGGGAGTTTCCTGTCGGCCGGGCTGCAGTCGGAGAAAGAATGCGTCGGGTGCAGAGGGCGTTGTGTTTATCTTCAGGTACGTTTTTTTATTTTGTACATTAGTCTGACAACACATTCGCAACTCAAGATTCCCTCTGGGTACAATCATTTAGATGACCGTTTCTGCACAGTTGAATATCTGCTAACTACTGTATATGATGTATATGTTGTGAAGCGCTCTGATACCTTTTGGTCTAGCTAGCGCTATACAAAACTACTAAAATAAAATAAATAAATGTTTGCATGCATGCGTGTGCCTGCCCCCCATAGATGGCAGCCACCACTGGCACGTGCTCATTGTAAATGCGCAGCATCCGGAACATTCAAACTCTCATGAAGGGGTGTGAGCATGAGACAGCTGATCTCTGCCCACCTACAGCCTTCTCCGGCTCATGAACGAGAAGACCTGGGGCTGAAGCTGGCTGACTCACTGGATGGTGCTCTCCCTTGACCCGCTTTGCAGATGTTGTACAGATGGGAGTCGCACTTCCTCTTCCTGCTTCCCTGCCCTGGCGTCCTCTCCCCTGGACCTCCTGCCCTCCAGCCCAGCTTCCTGAGTCGGATATGCATGACTTAGAGAGAGAAAGTGTGTTTGTGTCTGTTTTCCCTGCTAACAATATTAAAAGACCCACAGGAGCCAAATTTGTAATATCGTAAACTTTAAAAATGGCCTATTTTTTATTTTGGTATCATTCATATGCCTCATTCTTTCTTTATCCATAGGACCAGGTTACAAGAATGACGAAAAGGTATTAGCAAATGCCATCTCTTTGAAGCCACATAATGTAAACCTAGTTATACAAGATAATCAAATGTGCAGTCGTCTGTTTGTTCGTGTATGTATTTGCCATTGCACTGCATTTGACCACACTTGCAATGCTGCATGATTCTAAGGCATTGTTGTTTTCCTTTATCTTTCTGAACTGCCTCCAGGTCTGAGGGTGCTTCAGCCCTGCTGCACCCCTAGTTCTGGCTCTCCTGCATCCTTGTGCAAGTGTCTTGTGTGTCCCTGCATCTGTGTGCCTTCACATGTTCCTGCTTGCCCTTCTGTGGCTGTATGCTATGTGTGTATATACATAGTTGCTTGTCTGCTCTCAGTGTAACATGTGGCCTCTTAACATGTGCCCCAATTTGCGAGTGCACGGTACATGTGTGTCTGTTTTTTGACTGTATTTGGTGTGTATGTATGCGTTTGTGTTAGTGTGTCGTTACATGACTGGGTTTTATGAACGTGGGTAGCTTTCTGTGGTGTTCTTGTGCTTGGTTGGCTTCATATGGTGTTTGGACAAAATATCGTTGTAAAAATATCCTGTGGACAAAATATTGTGTCAATAATATCGAGGACAAAAATATTGTCAAGGTAACGTTCTATAGGTGGGTCAGTTTTGTGTGTGCTTAACTCCACATATCTGTACCTAAATGATACATATCCTCACGGTATGTAGATGTGGAGTTAAAAATAGTAAATCTATACTTACCTTTTTGCACATACCTTCTCGATATTTTGGTTCCCTTATATTTTTGTCACAATAGTCTGTCCACACAATATTTTTATCAGGAATATCAGCCGCGGCCAATGCATGTAAGAGCGGTGGGGCCAGGTTATTGGGCGAGGGGGGGGAATTCAACAGACGACCACGAGGGAAAATGAAATAATGAATTTTCCCTCGTCATTGTCTGTCTAAACGCCCCCTCACCGCTCTTACCTGCACTGGCCGCTACTGATCAATATTCTGTAAGACAGTTCTTCATATTGTTGTGATTGCTGTTTGTATTACTTAAAACACGTCTTGTATACTCTGAAGATCATAAAGAACCCAAAAGGTACATCTAGGGATCTGCAGGCCTCCTACAATAGGACAAATGTTAGAGCTGATGATCGTACTTTCAGGAAAAGTTACTTCTTTTGTTGAAGGGTAGCCAGGAGAAAAACTATTCTTTTCCCAAAAAACTTCATTTTTGCAAAGCATAGGTTTGCATAGTAGCACCGGCGCAAATTACAAGACTTTGGGAATAATATCGTCTGATGAGACCGAAACAGAGGTTTTGGGCTGTAATGCACAACGACATGTTGACGAAAAACAAATATCACTTATCACTTATCACCACAAGAACCATCACCATCAAGCATGGTGGTGGAGGGTGATGACTTGTGCAGCCACAGGATCTGGACGCCTCAACATCATTGTATCCACCATGAATTCCTCTCTATAGCACCTCTTTCTGAAGGAAAACACGAGAACAAAAGCTCAACAGCTAAAGCTTCTACAAAGTGACTCATGCAACAGGTCAATGATCCAAAGCACACCAGAAAATGAACTGAATGGCCGAAACTGAAAGGCGTTAGGATTTTGGAATGGCGAGTTGAAGTCCAAACCTTAGACCCATGAGATGCTTTACTGGGACCTAAGGAGAGCTGTGCATCAACGAATGCCCTCACACATCGGCCAGCTTCCGCAGTTTTGTTCAGAATCCCTCCTACGTGAAGAGGATGATAAATCTTATCAGAAACATTTACTTCAAGTTACTGCTGGTATGGGGAATTCACACATCACTGAATCACATGATGCACTTTCTTTTTCTAACTAGGCTTCTCAATATTGGCTGATGTTTTTAAGACATTATGGAAAAGTGAAATGCGTGATATTTGTGAGAAGAGGTTAGATTATCTGTTGGTATAACTTGTTGAGGTCTAGATGAGGGTCAGAAATGTTAATTTGTCAATGCAGGAAAGTGATCCCTTTTAACATGGTCACCCCCATTTTTTTGCATGGTATTTGATGAAACTTTGATTGGATTGCACTGGGTGCCTTCTAACCAGGTCCCCATTGCCAGTGTTCTTTCCCAAAACAACGTAACTGTGCAGTTGTTCCACAATTGGGAAGACCTTTAGCACCCCTGTAAGTCCCTAGTAAATGGCACCCCTGGTATCTAGGGCATGGGTACTAAAGAGGATCCCTAAGGGCTGCAGTACATTTTGTGCCACCCTAAGGGACCCACCACCAAACTCATGCAGACTGCCATACCAGGCTGCGTGAAACGGGGCAGACATAAGTGAAAACTGGTGTGTGCCATTTCCCCGGACACTGAATGATTACTCTTGATCCTGCTCCCTATGGGAACAGTCCAGCCCGAACTGAGTCAAGACTGATTTGCATGGTGTCCCCTATCCCCCCTCCTTTTTAACCTATACGTAGAACCGTTTGCACAGTCCATTAGGGAGGACACCAATATTCCACATTTCATCTTTTCGGGCTGGGAAAAGAAGGTCGGCTTATATGCCGATGATATACTCATCTATACCACCGATCCTGCTTTGGCTTTCCCTACAGTTATAAAGAAGGCGGAGGATTTTGGAAAATTTTCGGGATATGAAATAAATGCCGGGAAAACGGAAATCATGGCTTGGAACATTTCCAATCTTCAACTCCCGGTAAAATCCTCAATGAGATATCTGGAAGTTACAATAACTAGAGACTTGGATCATCTGGCTCAAAACAACTTAGCTCGGATCTCCCGCGAATCACAATCTTTGATGAAAGCTTGGTCTTTTCTCCCGGTTACCATCTACGGGCGAACCAGCCTAATAAAAATGAGCATTCTCCCAAAATATACTTTTATTTTTAATACTATTCCGTTAAATTTTGACCCCAAACAACTTGCAAAATGCCAACAAAACATTAACTCATTTATTTGGGGATATAAATCCAGCAGACTGGCTTGGAAAAAACTGAGAAGGAGAAGAGAAAAAGGGGGGCTTGCATTACCAGACCTGGAAAGCTACGCTTGGGCATTCCACTTGACTCATTCCAGGATGTTACTTAAGATCCCCTGGGAAAATGCAAATGGCCTCATGTATAAGGCAATGCTATTGGGTTCGGACCTTCCATTGAATGGCTTCATGTTTAAGTTTGGCCATCAGAAGTTTTTCAAGAAAGTTAGACTAAAGTCATTAGTGGGCACTATAAAAGAATGGTCCCAAATTAAGTCCAAGGCCGGGATAGGATACTTATCTAAATATGCACCGATCTGGGATTTACCTGGGCTATCACCACAAGACTCTATTACAGTTAAAAGGGTCCTTGTCGATGCAGGCATAACACAGTGGGGGGATTTGCTGGAGGAAAGATCCTTCATGGATTGGGCCTCATTTAAACTCAGGGTAACATCACCACTAGCGTGGATAGTATATTTACAACTGGCCAGCTGGCTTCGATCTCAAACAAAGAAAAAAGCAAAGATGAGTGACTATAGCCCCTTAGAAAACACCTTAGTGGAGAGACCCGCGGGAAGAAAGGAAGTCGCTTTTTTCTACTGGCATATCATAGAGGATGGAGAGAGCGACTCCAATCTCCCGGCAAAACTTTGGGGTGCAGAGGGAGACCCACATATGGAAGACATATGGGAGGAATCTTTTACCCTCCTCTATAAAATCATCAAGCCAGCATGGCTGAGGCGTAATCACTTCTTCACGCTACATCGGGCATATTATTCCCCTAAGCGGCTCTCGAAATTTCAACCCGGGAAATGCTGCAGTAAATGCTCCCACCTAGCAGCCTCAGATCTCCATATGTTCTGGGAATGTCCGAACATTGCCACCTTTTGGCAAGAAATTAGGAAAACACTTGAATCCATTCTCAGAACACCTATCCCGTGGTCTTGGTCTTTAATCATCTTTGGCCTAAACAATAGCATCAGGGGTTTAGAAATAAAGTTCTTATTCTATGCTATCCTATTAGCAAGAAGAGAAATCTGTAAAAACTGGGTTAATATAAACCCCCCGACACATGCAGAGTGGCTGTCTTCAATATACATAACATCGAAGGTCGACCTAACTAGAACATGTAGCCCCCAATCACTGAGATTTTGGGACATTCTGATTAAATGGAGAAGAAACAGTTAGACAACCCGGGGTTTTTTTTTTGTTTTTTTTCCCCCCGGGTCCGATGATTAGGCCTAAAAATCTCCTTGTCCAAAGAGAGGCACCCCAAGCCACACAGTCGTTGGACTACACGCCGAATTGGCCCGAAGGGAGAGTGTCCGTCCAAGCTTTGACCGGAGGCATCCAGTTTTGACTCCCTGGGTACTGGGAGCTAATCAATAGGCTCCTCGGTGCTACAGGGGGGGTTGAGTCTTGTGTCTTGTGGCCAGGAGCACATTTGGATCGACTACATGGCTAATGAGGACAAAATAAAAAATAAAAAAAAGACTGATTTGCATATGGCTGTGTCTGAACAGGGGCTGTGAAGTGAGCTAAAGAACGATGATGGATTCAACCTAAATCTGTGACTAGGGGTGAGTGTCTGAAAAGTTTCAGCACTCTGTTCATCATCTCCTTGTCATTGCTTTGTTCACCCTAAGTTGGCAGGGTATGCTCAGACGTGGGTCCCTTGCTCACTTTGTCACTGGATTCAAGCTAGCCTGGCTGATGAGGGGTGTTACTCCGAAACTGTTCCCAGGATGCTTGTTTCTGGTCCAGGGAAGAACTGGCTTGGCAGTTTGGGCTGGACTGTTCCAATGAAGAACAGGGTCAAGACTGATTTGCATATGGGTGGGCCTGAACTGGGGTGGCGAAGTGAGCTAAAGACCGATGATGGATTCAACCAAGATCTGTGACTGAGGGAGGAGCCAAGCTGGCGACCGAGATGGCTACATAGACGCTCGGCTCCGTGAGCCTTCTCACCCCGCGCATACATCCTGGCAATTATCCTGAGCCGTAACGGCATATTTAAGTAGGCGAAGGACAACTTTCACTGACCGTTTGCTCCTGAGGCTTTTACGTGCTGCAGACCCGTGGAAATGTCCCCGATTGTTTTGCGGCCTTCATAGAGCTGGGACCGGGGTGTCGATTGAGGAGAGTAGCCGGCCGCGACAGCGACAACAGCGGCCTCTGGTGGAGGTGAGGAGTCGGCCGGAGGGCGCCGGAGATCTGAAGGGCCGATGGAGACAGTACCGACCCGGTCCATCTAGCGGAGTGCCTTGTGGGATGTGCGGTGAAGCAGGGTCGAGGGGAGTGCACGATACTTGGCCCCCTTTCCAGTATTGTGTCCGGGCATGACTGATACTTCTCCCGGAATCGGCGGGCGGCTCCCAGGGAGCGGCGGAGATTTTGTTTAGCCTTTTGGTGGCCCTTCGCTGGGAAGCCTCCCTTGAGTCCTGGGGTCTGGCGACACGAGACAGAGCCCACGTTCAGAGATATACTGGCTGCGCTAACAACCCTGCATTCGACCCTGATCCGGGACACCCGGGATCTGGGAAGAAGGATGGCCGCCATTGCTGTCCCACCGTTCCACACGGGCATAGTTCGATCTCAAGGAAGCGCCGAGGTGCCCGCCTCTGCGTCAGTGATGAGTGCCCCAGCTACGCCTATGTTTGTTGAGACGCTGGAAGACCCGGTTCATGAGATCGCTTTGGACAGATCTGTTGTACATGTGAGTGACTCGTCGGGGCACATATCTACTCGGCGGCTGGGGAAACAACGTCGTTCTATGGTTTGGGCTGCCCCGGCGGCGTTTCGGCGCCTACCGGATGGTGTGACTCCTTTTCCTGGCTGGTGAGACTGTGTTCGGACTGGAGGATGTTTTTGGGGTTGATACTGACACAGACTGATTTCCGCCATACATATTCGGCTGGGTTTTGGTGGCTGAAGTCCCATGGAGTAACAACACTGCCCGGTCCGCCCGGACCACTTGGACCCTCCACGCTTCTCTGTATGCCGATTGATAAGTGGACGTATGTTGGTACTACTGATAGAAAAGGCCAGGGGTGAGACCGTCTAGGACATAGTGGAACTTATTGTTGGCTGACGGTGCTTTGGGGGACACTCGGCGGGGATGTTATTGATCGTGCTATCGGTGATTAATGTTTTCCATGGCTATTCTGATTTTGCTTTTAGAATGTTTACTGTGCGCGGTGGTGGTGGGGGGGCCGGGTGGCCAGATCGATGGCCCTTCCCCACATTTTTCCTCTTTTTCTTCTTTTTTCTCTTTTTCTATATTTCGGGTCTCTTATTTAGGGCGACAGGCACGCTGCTGGGGGGGGGATAGGCCATAGCCTTCTGCAGGGATGCAGGGTGGGGGGTAGGGGGATGGGGTTTGTTAATTTGTCCTTTCTTTGTTTCTATGGCCCTTTGTCTTTTTTCCTTTTTGGTGTCGTCGTTTTCCATGTTTCCTACAGTATGTTTCGTTTTGAGGAGTGGGGTGCAGCTATGCTACGATACGTGTTTGTTTTTACATTTATCCTGATTCGTATGCCTTACCCCTAATACTTCAACCGTATTTGCACTAATTGCGACTTCCTGCTTCATGCTTGCTATTGTGGGACCATGTATAACCGTATGGCATCGATTCTGATTTTTCTTTATTGTAAAATGAACCTTCTCGAATCCTGACTCTTGCACAATACGTTTGAATACAAGTTATATCCTGGACACTTATTAGACCCCGAATTTCGGGCTGCTGTATTGTTCTACATTGATTTGCTGTACTTACGACTTGTCTAGCGGCCGGCCGGGGTGGTTGTAGGCCCATGCTTGTATTTACTTGTAGTAACAATAAAGGTTCTCAAAAAGAAAAAAAAAAAGATCTGTGACTGAGGGTGAGTGTCTGAAAAGTTTCAGCACTCGGTCCATCATCTCCTTGAGTTGGCTTTGAAATATATGTGTCATCCCTACAGCAGGCTCTAGAGTCCTAAGGCAGGGTGCATTAAATTACATGTGAGGGCATACCTGCATGAGCAGCTGTGCCCCCTATGCTGTCTAAATCAATTCATACATATTACAAGTGAACAGGGCAGTCATTTTGAGTACATGTACTGGACACTGGTCATTGCGAGTTCCCCTGCTACATGATGGCTTCACTGAAACCTCTGGTGTGTGGTATCGAACACCTTATCTTAATGAATCCAAAATGATGCCAGTAGGGGATTTAATAAATCATGCACACAGAGGGCATGTTAGAGGTGCCCCCTGAAAACATACCAACCTCTAGTGTACTGGCTGGTTGGTGCAGACCAGCCTGCCACCACAGACAGGTTTCTGACCCCCTGAAGGTGAAAGGCCAAGCTCTCTAAGGTCAGATACAATGCCTGCTCCGGCAGGAAATGTTGTCACCTTCTCCAAGCAGGATGGCTCGTAATCAGCATATCGAGGCAGGAGGCCTCAAAGGCCTCTGCCACCTTTGATATGTGACCCCAGCTTTCCCCAGACAGGGGAAATGCCATTCCTTGCCCAGGGCCGGTTTGGCACCAGGACAGGTGGGAAAATGAGCAAGTCAGGAGGCGTGTTTGCTATCAGGTTAGTTACACCCCTACAGTGGACTACCCGAAGTGAACACAAAAAATAGAATTCCACCATCTTGGGTCAGGGTTATGTCCATTCCCCACAGCAAGTGGTCATATAGTGGGTGTGGGCACCCAAAGGTAAGTAGCCCATTGGCTACTACCTTACATTTCCCTTAACAGTAAATAGAGTATTTAGGTGGCAGCCCTGACACCAGGAGCTCAGATTTGACGGACACAAGAAGAAGAGGACAAAGAAGAGCAAAGAAAGTGAG
Source organism: Lissotriton helveticus (assembly GCF_964261635.1). Taxonomy (NCBI): domain Eukaryota; kingdom Metazoa; phylum Chordata; class Amphibia; order Caudata; family Salamandridae; genus Lissotriton; species Lissotriton helveticus. The sequence continues at coordinate 125,579,648 of NC_136068.1, read as the reverse complement.
AACTGAGGACCAGCTGCAGATTTTTTGGTGCCAAACCCTGCCTGTCTGCACCTGTCCTGACAATTGCGACAAACCGACTTGTCCTGCTGCTGTGGACCTTCCAAGAACCCCGGTGGGCTTTCAGCACTTTGCGAATTGCCAGCAATCTCCTTTGGAGTAGAGAACTCCCCTGCAACCTGCAGGCACCAAACCTCAAAATGTGGTCTCCCATTCTGCCGCCCCCCCCTGTTTCCACCGATGCAGCAGCCACTCAGGAAGAGGTAGTTGTGCTCCAGTAGGTCTGATCAGTCTCCTCACCAAGTGAGAAGGTTCCAGGACCAACTGGAACTGCACAGCACCAATACCTGGAGTACTGGACCCCTTCCAGCAACTAAAGCCTATTTGAATCCAATGCGGACTCCAGTGACTCCAAGACCAAGCAGCTGTCAAGGGACATCAGCACTGCAGAGACTCACTTCAACCGTGGCCGACCTGTCCTGTTTTTTGTCTCCTCATCCGGCTAGACCAACAACCATTATTGCCTGTGATGCACAAGCCCAGCTGACCAAACCACGCTGGACCTGAGCGCCCCAGCCTGGGTTAACGAGAACCGACTGTGCTTCCCTGCTTCCAGGGCCCTCATGAACCTAGCCCTCCATTTGGGAGCTCCGGTACTTGTCCCAAAGTCCCCCTCTGCAGCCTGTTTCTCCCCCCTCTTTCCTTTGGTGTAGCAAGCAAAGCTACCAACTGCAACCAGTACCTCTGCACACGGATGCTCCAGGGCAGGTAAAGATTAACTGCAGGTGGTTCTTTGGACCTTGACCCCCTACTGACTTCAGTCCTGAAGGGGACCTCCGGAAACCTATAGCAAGTAACTGTATGCAATATATGCCTTTTTCCCATAGGAAAGCATTGCTGCGTAAAGACGTATTTAAGTGAACATTTTACTTACCTGTAAAAATCAACATCTCGAAAAGTACTTACTTGATACTGAAGTTCTTGATGTTGAAATGTATATCAAACTATGTTATTTTTTTCTAAATTGGTCTCGGATTTATTCTTGAGTGTGTGTGTCTCATTTATTGCTTCTGTGAGTACAACAAGTGCTTTGCATTACCCTCTGATAAGCAAAGGCGAGACCTATTGTATTGCAAATGCTTGTTAAGTTTTTATCAGGATATGCCCAATATTGCTTTGGCACATGATTTGGACACAACCCAAAGTGCTTTTAAACAGGTTAATAATTATAGATTGTTAGTCCCAAGATGATGTCCTGAGAAAACCATGGTTTAATTCCATTTTGGATAGCTTGGGCAGACCGGCTCTTTTTAGTGATCCTTTCTCCCTACCTTGAATCTCTAAGGCTGAGATTAAACAAATTAGCACTGAACAAATTAGAAGAGGACATATTTATCAAGGAACGTGCAAAGCCAAGTGCTGAATAATATAATCGGCTGTGTACAAATAACGCGGGTACACAACCCCAGCACAGATCTGTGCCAACTTGGTTTAGAAATAATATTATTCACCGTTTTAGTTATTTTCCTTCAGTAACTGATCAGTTGGCTAATTGATTAACTGTCCTGCCCCTGTGATGATGTTTCAGAACAATGCACGCTGCACCTCACTTTGTTTTGTAAATATTGTGAAATTCCAAGGTTACAACTTTTAAAGCCGCTATTACGAAAATGTTACTTTAGATAGTGTAGACCCGCGTTGTACTTTTTGCAACATTTGCACTCACACAAGGTCATTAGAATACCTAAATAGAAGCCGTTTCGAGTGAAATGCTGCTTTTCCAAAACCATGCTCAGTGCACTTTATTTTGCCCCGGTAATATTACGACATTTCATGCATAGAATTACAAAAATGTATCAGATCAAGCTTCTGTGGAGGGTCGATTTAATATGTAATAATGTTAAGTGGGGAAGCTGTCTTGAATGGAAATGTCTTTCTTTCTTGTAGTTTATCAATTGTAAAACTATGTTTTCATAGTTATTTTATGGTATTGTTTATAAGTGAATTTTGATGTGTTTAACATGGAAAACCGATTCATGTATACATTGAATTGACTATAGGCGTGTTTATTCCTTTTCTCACTCGCTTTCCTGCCCTCACTCTGGCCTTTCTTCAACCCCAAACCCTCTTTTTTGCTTCCCCCCTTATGTGGTGCGGCTGCTCCTTCCTTTAACACCCACCCCTCCCCAACAACCTTTGGGTCAACCTCTGACCCCGACCCCTTAGCTCTTTCTCCCCCTCCTCCTCAGTGACCCGTCCCGCCACGCCGTGACCCCTCAAGGAAGGTGAACACCTGCTTCCGCTCGTTGTTGGAAGGAAAGGAGGAGGCAGATTTCATCTGATAAGGAGGGGAGAAGATTAGGAGACATGTTAACTTGAAATACTGGTATTAAAAGTGAACAGTAAAACATAGACGCATGGGATTCCTAGAGAAGGAGAAAGAGGAAACAGGTGGGGGGGGGGGGGGGGGATTTGGGTGGGAGGATATATATATATATATATATATACACACACATATTTATACATATATATGTATATATGTGTGTGTATGTATGTATGTATATATATACACACACACACACATATATATATATATATATATATATATATATATATATATATATATATATATATATACACATCGTCATGTGATCAAGGCCCTTTCCGGGCTGAAACGCATCATGGCGGTATTGGTGTCGGGCATGCAATAAAGAAAAATCGCACCAACCAGTGGGTTCGCCTTGTCTTTTTGCTACGCTACCTGAAGACGCCCTTTTGTATATATATATACATGGTCTCTCCCGATCTGACTGAGTGAAACAATCTCTGTAGTTGTGCTTCAGTGTGAGTAGGAGGCATCTCCTAAATTTGTAATCAAGTGAGTGAGGTTGGATTTTCTGAGCGAAACTTTTTAAGTTTGAATTCAATGAGTAGGTATGGTACATCCCATGAGAGGAATTCAACATTTGAGTGTTGTTTTTAATAAGGTTGGGATTCAGTGAGCGGGATAGGTGCTACTTGCGGATGGGGTTCAGTGAGTGGGAAGTAGGAAGCTTACTTATGTGGACTTTCCCCATCTCCATGAGTGAGACTCTCCCTCTCGATGTACTTCAGTGGATGAGTGACATATGCAAAAGAAACAATTGATGGACGGAATGCTGGACAATGCAAACATTCACCCCCAGTCACAAGAATCTGGGTTAAATCCATCATTCTTTTGCTCACCACACCACCCCAGTTTGGACCCAGCCATATGCAAATCAATCTTGACCCTGTTCCTTGTGGGAGCAGTCCAGCCCAAACTGCCAAGCCAGGTCCTCCCTGGAACGGAAACAAGCATCATGGGACCGGTTTCAGGGCATCACCCTTCATCAGCCAGGCTAGCTTGAATCCAGTGGTGTAGTGAGCACAGGACCCACGTCTGGGCATACCCTTCCCACTTAGTGCAACCTTAGCAAAAGAAACAATTGATGGACGGAATGCTGGACAATGCAACATTCACCCCCAGTCACAAGAATCTGGGTTTAATCCATCATTCTTTTGCTCACCACACCACCCCAGTTTGGACCCAGCCATATGCAAATCAGTTTTGACCCTGTTCCTTGTGGTGTTGAAAGTTGGGCTGAGACCGTCAACATTATCGGCGCCCTCTTGCTCTCCTTAACCTTTTTGTGCGCGTAAAACAGCCGCCATTTTGAACACCATGGCTTCCCTGCTCTCGCCGAGAGCCAGCGCGTCTCTCTCCCCCTCCTAGCTTCGCCGGCATCCCCCACATACTGACAACCCCCCTGCCTGCACCTGCCGCGAATCATAAAACCCCTCTTCAGCGCTGCTCTGCCCCGGGCCCTCGTCCTGTTCTCAGCGCAACACCTCCCCTCTTCCCATTTATGATCCCCGGCCCTTTGATGCAAACCCCCTTTCTTCCCGTGTGCCCGTTCGTCCTCCTCGTTCCCAAGCCGACACCCAGCTCTGCCGATACTGTTCCTTGCCCCTCCCCGTACAATAGAAAGTTTCCCCCCAGCAAGGGATCCCCGGGTTGATCAAAGCCCCCCCGCCCTACGAGATCCGATCGAACCCCACACACTCCATGAATCGGCGGAATATCCAGCTGCGCGATGATCACCACCTGTTGTGAACGGGGCAGGGACTTCCACTGTAACCTTGCGTGGGAACGGGTTGGGAAGGGGGGGATTCTGAGGATGTCACTCCATACATCAAAGCTTTAACATGAATATGTAATCTGCAATAAAGTCATAAAACAGTGTATAAGAGGCCAGGCCTCAAAAATGTAGCTAGAGCACCTCAGAACGATACCTTCTGTCCGTTTCGTTGTGTTCTCCTCCGGAGTGAATAAAAATCTTGTTTCCTGCCTTCCAGTCTCCAGCGCCTGCCTCTTCAATAGTTTAACTTCTTTGTGGGTTCAAGAGGCGACACCGCCGGGCAATACTTAAGGATCGTATATTCTGGTTGGTAGTGCTACCCTTTTTTCACAATTGGCGTCCCAAGCGTGGGGCCCATCAGCGACCCATGGATCCAGTGGGAGAGGTCCTGACGACAAAGTGAACGACTGCAACGATCGGGAACGCGTCTGTCCGATAGACCCTCGTCTGACAGCCGATCATCCGAACTTCACTGGTTCCGAACAGACCTCTCTCTCGAGTGATCTACGGTCCTGACTGGGAACCATAAGGAGTGCCGCGAGGATAACGGAGAAGAGAGGACGATCGGGCGCTGGATTCGGAAGACAAGAAACTGTCCATGCGGTCACGACAAGTTGCGAAATGATTGCTTGATTGCTTGATTGTTTAAAAATACTAGTATTGCTCTTTTTATTTATTTGGAGATTCACTGTCTGCAAACGGAGAAACAACGGGCTCTCTCTTTGCAAGCAGTGGAGGATAGGTAGGGCAGCAGCCGTGCTTATTTTTTCTCCCCCACTCAATAATTACTTGAAACTGAACTGTTGTTCGCAAAACTATTGTTTCCTGGAGATTCCCTGTCTGCAAACAGGGAAGAGACCACCCTTTTTGCAGACAGTGAAAAGGGTAGGTAACGCAGATCTTTGCGGACCTACTCATTCTCCCCATTGTTATTTATTGGTCTTTTGTTATTTTGATCCATGAGGTATTCACTGCCTGCAAACAACGTAGAATAGAAATATTCTGTCCAGTCTTTGCACCTAGTGATAAGATAGGCAGTGCTGACTTTTTAGTCCCTCGTTACGAGCCGTCATGTCTGTCTTCTCCCCACTGATTAGTAGCCTGTTTAGCCCGGACCGCTTATTAGAGATGGACCATCCAGCCCCACTGGAAGGCACCCCTAATAAGGACATGTTCATGAAGCATGGATTGACCGCTATAGCCTATAGTAAACTATGGCATAAATATACGAAAAAGGGTCAAGAAAGTCAGTAGCCCCTGATAGGATCCTTCGATGATGATAAAATAAAAACGCTAGAAACTGCCCTGGGTAAAAACAAGACAACACCCACTATGCTTGACAGTTTCGGCATGTGGCGAAAAGAAACTGAACAACGTAAAAAGAAAACTGAGAGTAGGCTGGAAAAAGAGCTGCGAAAAGCAGCCCACCTAGCTGCCCAGAACTTAGAAAAAGAGATAAAGGAAAGAGAGAAAGCTAAACAGAAACTAGAAATGGAAACGCCAAGCCAGTGTCCGGTTAGAACTCCCTCCATGCTTTACCCTGATTTACCCTCGAAACAACGAGCCAATGAGGACCTGCTATTAGGTCCTCCTATCATCTACATGCCCCCTCCGTATGCCCCTTCTCAACCCTTGGCGCAGCACGCGCCACCCCCAGGTACAAACGAAGGTACCGCCACAGCGTCGGCCCCAATGGCCTCTGTGCCAGCCGAACCCCTTGTATTAAAACCCGCATCAACAACAACGTTAGACGACCATGAGACTCGAGGGGCTGGCCCTGCAAGAACAAACAGACTAGACAAAGATGAGCGAGCGGGGATCGACAAAATAGCAAGGACACTGGTAGAAAGGAAGGATGATGAAGAGTACATCACAGATATGTTCAGCTCGTATACAGGGAGTCACAGACGACATTTTACCGTACGACTGTGTTATCATGTCTTGAATGCATACGAGGACCGATATCGAGACAAAGGTCCCGAGAGCCTAAGGACTCTGTACCGGAAGGTCGATATCGGGGATGAGGGCGAGTGTGATGTGTCGGACCTCCTTACGCGTACGCTTGAGGTTTTCCGCCACCTCACTGAACGAAAGCCGGGAGCTAAATCCGCAGCCTCCGTAGTGACCGAACCACCAACCGAGCAATCTAACACCATGATGCCGATACGAGAGGCTGCCCCTTACTGGGTTCCTCCTCGGGGTACAGGGACTCACGATGATGCAAACAACCAAGATGCGAAGGGAAGGGTAGTGTACAACTGGGTCTACCAGCCATGGGACCGGCAAGAGATACTGACATTCCGGAAATCTCTACCCGACCTACGTAAAAACCCCACTGCCTTCTATACTGAATTGGGTACAGCCCTGGGCTCAACGATTATGACCCTGGCTGACATCGACTTGTTCTTCGGGTTATGTCTACCAGCTGATGTGTGGAAGCAAATCCGGAAAGTCGACCACCTTGAGCTGTTTGGACATACCTGGTCACAACTCAATGACCTGGATAAACAACGGGGACCAGGACAAAAGCCTTTGAAATCCATTCTAGACCTTCCAGATAAAATCGTAGAGAAATTAAAAACCCTAATCCCAGAAAGGAAAGTGGACTGGTCGATAGTAACAGCCTGTCGCCAAAACCCCCAGGAGGATGTATCGGAATACTTCTCCCGGTTTGAAACGGTGTTCTCCGATTACAGCGGCCAGGACATGACCACTGCAACCGGACACCATCTGTTTGTCCAGAATTATGTTAAGGGCCTATCATCGGAAATCTCCCAGAAACTACAGGCCAGCGAGAGTAGTTGGGCAGCCTCCAAACCTACAGCGATTCTCCAAATGGCCCAATATTATGAGCATCAGAAAAATGAAAACGATAGGGCGACAGAGAAAAAGAAGAAGGACTTAAAAGAGAGGGTAATGATTGCCAAACTGCAAGGGGTGACTATAGGACGAGACCAATACCGGGGAAACTACCAGACAAACGTCCCTAAGACTACATTTCCCCAGGACCACACTCTGACTTCCTTCAGTGGACGCACAGACCTTAGAGAAAACCAGTGCGCTTTCTGCAAAGGGACTGGCCATTGGAAATCCCAGTGCCCAGTTCTTCTGGAAATGATCAGAAACAAAGACCCCAGGGATGTAGCAAACGGACCGAGACCTAAGGGACAACAACGAGGGCCCCCAAATGACGCGACTAACGACAGATCAAGCAGACCAAATACGTTCGATCGACCCAGGCAGAACCAATATCAACAATCTGACTATGACGACACTCACACCTTCGCATAGGACAGCCAAGGGCGAGGGAGGGATCCAGTCGAGCTCTATGTTGACCAGCAGGGCCCTTATGTCACTGCTAAGGTCCTGGGTACCAAGTCTCCATTTCTGGTAGACACTGGCGCAACACGTAGTGCGTTATCTAAACGACTGATTCCAAGGGCACCCTTGTCTGGCTCACTCATAACATCGACAGGTTTCGATGGAACGCCCTCCACCAACCCTTTGTCTGCCCCGATTCTCTTTGACGTAGAAAACAACACCACCGACACCACGTTCTTGCTTTCCTCCAATAGCCCTGACGCCATTATGGGACTTGACTTACTGAAACACTTCCGAGCGACGATCAGGTGTTCTCAAGATGGAGTTCGAGTGTTTCTTTACGACAACCCCGTTCTGCTTAGACATTGCTCTCCCCGACACATGTTTTCCATCACAGACGTTGACGCGTCCCTGCTTGACACTCTACCTCCGTATCTGTGGGCCAAAGCGGATTCGGACGTAGGGCGTATGTTAATTGACCCAGTGCACATTACTGTCCGACCAGACGCAACACTCCCAAAACTCCCACAATATCGGATATCGCCAGAGGGCGAGAAGGCATTGGTAATGATTATCCAGTCTCTGATAGACGCAGGTGTGGTAGAGGAAGTGGTTAGCAACGTTTGCAACAGCCCTATCTTGCCCATTATCAAGAAGCAGGGAGAGGGAGATGAGAAAGCATACCGTTTTATCATCGACCTCCGAGAGATCAACAAAGTGGTGGTACCCCAGTACCCTGTGGTCTCAGACATCACCACCATCCTGACTTTGATTCCATCCACTGCCACCACCTTTTCCGTCATCGACCTCAAGAACGCATTCTTCTCCATCCCCATCCACCCAGACAGCCGATATCTCTTCGGCTTTACCCTAAAAGCCCGCTCATATAGGTTTTGCCGAGCGCCTCAAGGCTACACGGAAAGCCCTAGCATTTACAGCCAGGCCCTCAAAAGACAACTAGACCAAGTCCAGTTACCCGACGGAGTGGTGTTGGTACAATATGTCGATGACATCCTTTTGGCAGCCGACACCACCCCTCTGGCGGTTACCGCCACCATTCAACTCTTGCACTTCCTTGCGGAAAATGGCCACAAGGTCTCCAAGAAGAAGTTGCAATTCTGCCTACCGCAGGTCACTTACCTAGGCCACCTTTTGTCCAAAGATGGAAGAAAACTCACCCCTGATCGAATCCAAACCATTCTAGATACCCCTGTCCCTAAGACCCAGAAGCAGGTTCGCTCCCTATTAGGCCTCACCTCCTTCTGCCGACAATGGTTACCAAACTTCAGCCTCGTTGTAAAACCACTGCTTTCTCTGCTAAACAAAGACGTCCCTTTCCCACTCCCTTGGACCCCTGAGTGTCAAACTTCCTTCACAGAACTGCGAGATGCCCTTTGCTCAGCCCCTGTCCTAGGTACCCCTGATTACAAAAAGCCCTTCTCCCTTTACACTCACGAAAGGGAGGGGTGCGCTTTATCTGTCCTGACCCAGGCCATCGGCCCTAAGCAACGACCGTGCGCTTACTTCTCTGCCACTCTTGACCCTGTCGCCAGAGCCTTGCCTGCCTGCCTTCGAGCTGTAGCTGCTGCTGCAATCTCTATCCGACAGAGTGAGGGGATTGTACTCTCGAATTCCCTCACGGTACTGGTACCCCATGCAGTCGACACCCTCCTGAACCAAACCAAGACGCAACATCTGACGAGTGCACGACTGACTGGATACGAACTGACCTTGCTTGCCCCCCATATCACCCTGAAAAGATGCACCACATTGAACCCAGCAACTCTGTTACCCTTGCCAGAGAACGATCCCAATGTGCACCCCGTACATGACTGCGTGACTCTTACGGACGAACAGACCAGGAGTAGGGTCGATCTCAGAGACACGGCTTTCCCTGACCCCGACGGGGAGCTGTGGGTGGACGGTTCGTGCATCAAACTCTCCGATGGTACCACTTCCGCTGCCTATGCAGTCACCACGGCTCGAACTGTAGTAGAAACAGCCCGCATCACCCAGCGATCTGCCCAGGCAGCGGAACTGATTGCTTTGACGCGAGCCTGCATCCTGGCAACAGGAACCACAGCGAACATTTACACCGACAGCCAGTATGCCTTCGGGGTGGTTCACCATTTTGGGCTCCTCTGGAGGGAGAGAGGATTCTTGACCTCACACGGCACACCCATCTTGCACGGGGATTTAGTCTCCGCCTTAATCGAAGCTGTCCTGCTCCCCAACAAACTTGCCGTTATCAAATGCCAGGCACACAAGAAAGTGACAGACATTATTGGACAGGGAAATGCACTAGCCGACATCACCGCCCGAACGACAGCTGAAAATAGAACGACAACACGTATGTACGTGACCAGGTCACAAGCAGAAAACTGGACTGACGCCAAGGACACAATTAGAGACATACAAACGGCTAGCACACAACACGAATTGACTGAATGGACACGGGTGGGATTGAAAGACGATGAAGGCTGCTGGCGGACAAAAGACACGAACAGATGGTTGCTACCTGATTCATACTTGATTCCCATATTAACCATGGCACACTCCCCTGCCCACATAGGATCAGCCCCCATGATCGAACTTGTCTCCAGGGTTTGGCACAATGACAAGATCCCAGATTCCGCCAAACGCCTGGTCCAACAATGCTTAATATGCCTGCAACACAACCCCGGGAAAGGAACTGTAGTACCCCGGGGGGGATTTGGGGTCCCAAACCGCCCATTTGAAGTCCTGCAGATGGACTACATCCAGCTAGACAGATGCCAAGGCTTGAAATATGTGCTCGTCGTGGTGTGCGCATTTAGCAAGTGGGTGGAAGCATATCCAACCCGTGACAACACCGCTATGGCCACTGCAAAGGTTCTGTTAAAGGAGTTTTTCCCCCGTTACGGCCTCTGTCGTGTTTTATGGAGTGATAATGGCCCCCACTTCGTAGCCAAAGTTATCCAGCTCATCCTAAATGGGCTGGGTATTAAACAGAAATTCCACGCAGTCTTCCACCCTCAATCTGCTGGGCTTGTCGAACGACACAATGCCACACTAAAGCTTAAACTGGCCAAAATAGTGGCTACCACGGGCCTGAAATGGCCAGACGCCCTCCCATTGGCATTGCTATCGATGCGCTCTACCCCCACCCGACATCACTTAACCCCTTATGAAGTTGTCTTCGGTCGACCCATGAGCGTCTGGTCTGCCCCGAAACCAACTTCCATTCATGACGTTCCGGACATCCTAATGTCTGATTATCTGTACAAATTGACTGAAACTTTGTCTGTCCTTCATCAGCAGGTGCAGCAGGCCATCCCCGATGCTTCCAGGGGTCCGGGTCACGCCATCCAGCCGGGGGACTTCGTGCTGATCCGAAATTTTCAGCGATCAAAGAGTTTGGAACCCCGGTGGACGGGCCCCTGGCAAGTGCTGATCACCACTCGGACCGCACTTCGAGTGGAGGGGAAGAAACACTGGCTGCACGCTCATCACTGCAAAAAGGTCTCTCCAGCCCTGGCCACGACAGACACCGTCAACACCCAAGAAGAGCTCCTGAACCAGGACCGACCATCGTTGAACTGCTATCCTGATACTGAGACACTTGAACTTTCAAAACATCCTGACCCCACTGTGCCATCTCGAGAAGGGTATTTCCTGCGTCGAAAGGAGGGAGCTTCGGCTAAGTAGGCCACGGACTAGGTTAAAGGATCTCAGAACGGTGACCCAAACTACCAAGGGTTACCTGGAGAGAAGCTAAAACTAAGTCTGTGGTCCTGCCCACTACCGAGCACCTTGAAAACGAAGATGATGGAAGCGCCAGATAAGAAGATGATGGAAGCGCCAAACAAGAAGCCGACGGGGACAGCAGGAAATACCCACTACAGAAATCCGAGAACAGACAGACTCCATAGCTCAAAGACAATTGCACTCTTCATCACAATCCTCTTCTGTTTTCTCCTCATGACCACGCTCTGGATTTTGGAAGAACATGCACCTGCTCACGAAACATTCCTAACCACTGCTCAGCCTACCACCATGAACGACCATTATCTAATTTCGCTCTCTCCTCAACTAAGAGAGAGGCGAAAGGAGTTTTGGAACAACTCTTTCGTGCAGCTACTTCACCAGCACAATCTTGCCACCAATACCACCAACTGCTGGATCTGTGGGTTGCTACCCCATGCCACTGGACATTCAATACCATTCATCCCTTCACCCTTCTCTGTCCACGGCTCCTGCCTTGCTTGGCTGATCCTCCTGCAAGAAAGCTATACGGGCAATGCCACCTCCAGCAGAACTGCAGCACATTCTTCTCACGGGGCCGGGCAAAACAAGACAAAGACACACTTCTGCCCGCTGACCCCCAGCGACTCGATCCAAATGGACATCCCGGCTAAAGAACGAATCGAAATGCAGGTGTTCAACAATCCAACCAGACCCACCTTCTCCTATCTGCGGAAACGAACGGCTGCCACTCTGACTGTGGCCCTGACGGTCATCAACGTCACAGGCCACATGTGTGTAGAAGGACTTGGGACACAGCTGGTGGGTCGCAGCGCTTGCCGCTTTACCAGAACTTTGGACTCCACGGATCCACCTTCCTTTGTGTCATCCCCAAACATGTATTTCATCTGCGGCACGAAGGCCTACACCTGGCTCCCCAAAGGCTGGGGGGGCACTTGCTACATCTCCTTCGTCCTTCCTCCGACTTATGTAGCCCCAGCGAATCACCACCGGCAAAAACGAGCCAAAGACATTGAACAAGCCGACTCAACAGGGGCGCAGTTCCTCGATGCTATGAAAGGACTCGTCCCCCTCTGGGGCCCGATGGCAAACAGCCGTGCCATCCGACATTTGACTCAGGCAGTCGAGACGACCATGAACATCACAGCGGGCATCTTTGCCAACAACACTGCCGAGCTCCAAGCGGTCCGTTTGGTGGCTCTTCAGAACCGCCTCGTTCTAGATGTGGTTCTGGCGACCGTGGGGGAGCATGCCGCATAATTGGGTCCAGCTGTTGCACATACATACCGGACAACTCACCCTCAGTGTACAAAGCCATCGAACATCTTCACAGACTCTCTTCGGAAGTTCACCAAGAGCGAGAAGAATGGTCGCTTGGTGGTTGGTTCTGGGACACCGTCAAAAGCTGGGGCTGGAGACTGCTCACCATTATCATGATTCCCGTAGTTGTAATATGTGGCCTGTGCTTGGGAATTCAATGTCTGCCACCTATGTGTTCTTTATGTGCGAGTTGTATTTTTCCCAAAACTGTGGACTTTGGAAGCGAACACATGAGAGCATTGTATGATACCGAAGTTAGGAATTTGATGAAAATTGACATTGAGTAAAGCAAGTTGGCTAGATATGTTGAAAAGGGGGGACTGTTGAAAGTTGGGCTGAGACCGTCAACATTATCGGCGCCCTCTTGCTCTCCTTAACCTTTTTGTGCGCGTAAAACAGCCGCCATTTTGAACACCATGGCTTCCCTGCTCTCGCCGAGAGCCAGCGCGTCTCTCTCCCCCTCCTAGCTTCGCCGGCATCCCCCACATACTGACAACCCCCCTGCCTGCACCTGCCGCGAATCATAAAACCCCTCTTCTGCGCTGCTCTGCCCCGGGCCCTCGTCCTGTTCTCAGCGCAACACCTCCCCTCTTCCCATTTATGATCCCCGGCCCTTTGATGCAAACCCCCTTTCTTCCCGTGTGCCCGTTCGTCCTCCTCGTTCCCAAGCCGACACCCAGCTCTGCCGATACTGTTCCTTGCCCCTCCCCGTACAATAGAAAGTTTCCCCCCAGCAAGGGATCCCCGGGTTGATCAAAGCCCCCCCGCCCTACGAGATCCGATCGAACCCCACACACTCCATGAATCGGCGGAATATCCAGCTGCGCGATGATCACCACCTGTTGTGAACGGGGCAGGGACTTCCACTGTAACCTTGCGTGGGAACGGGTTGGGAAGGGGGGGATTCTGAGGATGTCATTCCATACATCAAAGCTTTAACATGAATATGTAATCTGCAATAAAGTCATAAAACAGTGTATAAGAGGCCAGGCCTAAAAAATGTAGCTAGAGCACCTCAGAACGATACCTTCTGTCCGTTTCGTTGTGTTCTCCTCCGGAGTGAATAAAAATCTTGTTTCCTGCCTTCCAGTCTCCAGCGCCTGCCTCTTCAATAGTTTAACTTCTTTGTGGGTTCAAGAGGCGACACCGCTGGGCAATACTTAAGGATCGTATATTCTGGTTGGTAGTGCTACCCTTTTTTCACAGTGGGAGCAGTCCAGCCTGAACTGCCAAGCCAGGTCATCCCTGGAACGGAAACAAGCATCCAGGGACCGGTTTCAGGGCATCACCCTTCATCAGCCAGGCTAGCTTGAATCCAGTGGTGTAATGAGCACGGGACCCACGTTTGGGCATACCCTTCCCACTTAGGGAAACACATGCAAAAGAAACAATTGATGGACGGATTGCTGGACAATGCAAATATTCCCCCCCAGTCACAAGGATCTAGGTTTAATCGATCATTCTTTTGCTCAACACACCACCCCAGTTTGGACCCAGCCATATGCAAATCAGTCTTGACCCAGTTCCTTGTGAGAGCAGTCCAGCCTGAACTGCCAAGCCAGGTTCACCCTGGAAAGGAAACAAGCATCCTAGAACTGGTTTTGGGGTTTCACCCCTCATCAGCCAGGATAGCTTGACTCCAGTGGCATGGAGAGCACGGGACCCACGTCTGGGCATACCCTTCAAACTCGGGGTGACAAATGCAAAAAGAACAATTGATGGACAGAATGCAGGACAATGTCATACATTCACCCCAGTTCAAAGATCTGGGCCTAAATACACCGTTTTTTTACTCACCATGCCATTCCAGTTTGGACCCAGACATATGCAAATTAGTCTTGACCCTGCGCCCAATGGCAACAGTCCAGGCCGAACTGCCAGGCCAGGTCCTCCTGGACCAGGAAACAAGCATCCTGGGACCGATTTAAGGCTATCACCCCTCATCAGCCAGGCTAGCTCGACTCCAGTGGCATGAAGAGCACATGACCCACGTCTGGGCATACCCATTCCATTAGTTATCCAGGCCCAGAACACCCACGGAACAGCTGCTTGTTCCGTCACTGAGTCAAGTTTGCACCAGAAGCAGGCTCATTAGGCCAACAACTCCTGCAACATCCCTACCCATTTAAAACTGCCAGGGAGTTATAGATTGGAAAGTGTGGCACAGCAAGCAAGGGCCCATGTCTGGGCATGTCCTTGATCACTTAGGGCACCACATCAAACACACTAATGCTTGCAAATAGTGTAAACCAGTGGCAATCGCTTTGGGTAGCTTTCCAACCCATAATTGGGTACCCACTGTGCCACTTTGGACAGAGGCTCGCCCTATGCAAATCAATACTGACCTTGCTCAACAGGCATTTCTGTCTGTGAACTGTCTGGGGGTCAGCTGGTCAGAGGTAGAGGTAGGAACCTCTTACTGCATTACAAAGTTGACGTCCCCAACTCCAGCAGAGAGGGGTACACCAGTGCCATTTTGGGAAGCTAGCACAGTACCCTTATAAACTTTGGTGTCCCAAAAACAGTCTTTTCTACTTCAGCCCTGATTATAAGGTAGGGAGAATTCCATGCATAGATTCGCAGCACGGCAGAATTACTGTTACTGACTGGTATCGCCACATGGAACTTTAATTATTATGAGTTAAACTGATAAGAATGGGGAATAACTGTGCAAATGTGGAATAATTGGGCTGAATTCCACATTGGATTGCATATTCCTATAGGTTTAACACATACATTTACCACTTGCTTTAAGCAGGTGGTAAACATTTGTTAGAACGTGCTTCTCTGTAAGGGCTGTCAACGGAGACAGAAAGGTAGGTAGGGAAGGAGAAGAACAGATCTGGCAGGGGGTTAATTGCATGATCTGCCCTTGCCAGAGAAAAAGGTCAGCAGTCTGAAGAAAATGCAATTTTGCCAGCCAGAATTACTGGTTGGTGAAATCTGGGCCTTTGTTCACACAACCAGGATAACCAGGTACAGGAACACTGGGGAAAATGTGATAGGGCAGAGCGATAACCCACCAAGGAAAATCATTTTGTCTGACTTGTAATGAGGTCCTGTGACTGACAGTGTTATGTTCAACATGGTGAAACTAAGGCAGTGGCTTTTTTTCTCTGGAAAGACTGTAGCACTCTTGCAAAAATGACTTCTTCTACTCAGGTTGAAGGGTCCTACCTGTCCTATTTTGGAAAAACATTTGTGTGCCCTCCACAGAACATAAGTGGTTGTCAATAGAGTTTAACATTGGACTCTTGGTAGGACTGTGAATGCGTACCTAGTACATAGTGGGGGTTAAAATATAGAATTTGAGATGGGTCAGAATGTGGATAAGTTGGATGTTTTTCACCGACGGGTCAGAATGCATGCCATGTTGGGCTACAGCGTTCCTTTCATTACGAGGCCCTCGTGCTGTTATGGGTTCTGAACCCGCACACTTCAGTGAGTCCGTAACAAGCGTTCTAATAAGAATCATATTCAATTGTCCAGGACACATAGTAATTAATAAAAACTGACCAGATTATTATGGTTAGGGTGCTACCTTTTTTGATGTCCTGATGAAGACCCCATCTAACTCAGGTTGAGGGGTCGAAACGTTTACATATCGGGTTCCACCCATATCTTTGTTTGTTGGACTGTTCTAACCCAAATGTCTGTATCATTGGTTTTTAAGAAGTCATGTCATCCAATGGGTGTGGACCTTTTGTACATATTGTAAATATTGTTAATGAAATATATGTTTGTTATTGTGTGGCTCACTTATTTTCACTTGCACTGGGCCATCACTTAGAACACTTGCATTATTTTGACTGTCCATTAGACTCATGAAATAATACTTGAATATAAAGTATCAATCACCATTGAAATTGTATTGATTTGATTTATCATGTATGAGTATTTGTCCAATTGTATCACGCATCATGTATCAGTTACAGATTGAATGATTCCTAGGGGAACACTGGTAGGTTTTAGTACATTGTTAGTCCAGCGGAGGCAGTGTTGAATTTCTACAGCTTGAGAATTACGCCTTGAGCTGGTGCCCCTACAATGTGTACAAAGCATTTTAAGAACTGTATGGAAGATCTTCTGTGCTTCATTTGGCATCTCCTTGGAAGAACTGTATTAGGTTAAAAGTACCTCGATACAGGGGGTGGCACTGGGGGAGGTGGGTGGACAACACAAAGTGTGTGTATTTTCCCGCAGTGTGGCACTTGAACAGAAGGCGACTTGGTGAGATGCTGTAGCCATGTACTCAGTGCTTTGACCATTGGTCCATATGTCCAGCTCAAGTGGACCTATTGGCCTCGGAAGAAGGAAGATGATCTTTCTTTCAAAGGTTTCTTTGTACTTTCAGTAAAACAAACCATTTAAATTCATATTCATTGTGCCCCAAGTCTGTATGAAGTTGCACTAAGAATGTCTCAGCTGTTTCATTCCCTATTATCACCCAGTATTCATGTATTAATTTGAGAGTGTGCTTCTTCCTTCACGCGTACACTTTGTTGCAAGGGCTTCAAGTGATGTGCATACAATGTTTCGTATTGCAGTTTTTGAAACTTTCCATAATCCAATGACATAGTGTCTTTCAGCATACTTTTTGTAGACATGCAGTACAAAGTTGTTGCATAAACGTCCTGTGCAAGTACTCTGGGCCATATGTGCTGGGATCAATTGGACTTGTCAGTTTTAATTCATAAAGTCTTTCTTTATTGTTTTGACAATCCCGTTAGAATTGTAGGATTTATGGAATTGTAATGTAGCTTAATCAAAATATGTGCTTTGACCCTTACATACCATAGATTCCATTAAGTATTTGCTGCCACATGTGACTGCTCTCATTTACATACTTCGTTATGTTAAATTTATAACATGCGGTAGACTGTACTTACTCTTTAAAGTTGTCACAGTTTACTTAATAAAAGCGAGTTCATCCTCAGAATTCATTCACATGTGGACAAAATGATTTCACAAGTCACCAATAATAATTAAAGGTAACTAATTTTGTGTCACACGGTCTAAGGCTTTTTCCAATCACAAAATTGGACTATTTGCAACCACAAAATGGCTTTTTTTGTATGTATCGAACCCAAATTGTGATTCAGTAATGCAATTTTGGTGTGCAACTATGTAACGAATTAGGCTTTGGAAGAAGTGTGTTTAGTGTTTCCCTTCCAAATAGTGATTTGAAATGTGAATTATTAATGTTTTTCTACCAACATCGGGTACCAAAACATACAAACTTTGCTGACTACTACATTTTCTTTCAGAAATCTCCTGTTATCCCTTATCAAGTATGAGTAGCTCACCCAGTCCTATTTCTATCTTTGCACTATGAGATGTCTTGCCCTGAAATTGTAAAGGGAAAAACAAAATTACAAGTCCTAGAATGCAGAGAATGGCGATGCCTGGTGCAGGGTTCGGGGCAAGTTGAGCGCTTTGCCCCTTTTAACAAAGACTACAAAAGAAAAGAGTAAATTCTGGCAACATTGACACAAATAGTGACAGCGATGGGAGTATTTTTCCAGAATTAGCGAAGCAAGTTCTGCCTTACTGCCTTTGATGTTGGTCCAGTGTGTAAACATTCAAGAGAAACAGCTACATTTTAACATCAACACATAACTTCCTGGTTTTGTCTGTATCACATTTCGGAAACAATTGTTCCGATACCTGTAGCTATATCTAATCCAGCATTTTATTTGAGAAAATGCTTAGACTTCATATATTTCACATCAGAAAAATGTGTTGAAAGAAAAAGAAAGTTAGTTGGTAGATTTAATGGCATCCACAATGAGAGAGTTACTAAAGATTATTTAATATATATGAGTAATATGTTCACTTTGGTAATACCACGGTATGCATTTATATCTTTACATATGTATCAGTATATATTGCTATAGCTATAAATACACACACACACGCATATATATATATATATATATATATATATATATATATATATATATATATATATTCCACTCCTTCCTGCTTCTCCAGGCACGGCACGCAGGACACAAAGACCGCCACACAGCTCATCCAGTACAACAGGTCAGTTTATTATCACCTTAATTCTCCCTCTGGCATGATGCGTTTCGGGTATGGACTACCCTTGATCACATAACGGTACAATGATTTAAGAGACCTTTAAGTACTCATTTTTTCTCCCTCTTTACTAAGCACACCACGTGGTTCATAGAAAGTGAAGATATATTTTAAGCATATAAGTCGAGTGGCTCTCATTTTTGAGAAAACAGCACATATGGATAATTGAGTTTTATATTCAAAATACACTGGTTGTTCGCATACAATATAACTGCATGAATGCATATGCGGTAAACATGGACTGGATTTGTGCAAATTCGCAAGAATAAATTGATGTGATATGTATTCTTTCATTATATACAATTCAAATAAGTTCAAATATTATACAATGAATTATTCATTATTTACACCTAACATAACTGTATAAAAATATATATACATATATATACAACACCATCATCCATTATTTGCAATATATATCTACATATAGTACAACAATAGAGAATAAAACACATGTTATTGCGGCATGAATGCTGCTCCTGGGTTCGAATCTATGCCACTTTGTTAATCTAAATACTCTATCTTTACCAGCTCCCATGTTATTAAATACTTAGTTAAAAGCCATTGTGCAAATAATCTGCCTAAATGCAGACACCTATGTGCAACTAAGCTTATTGTGCAAAATTGATCTATTATCATTAATCCAAGTGCAGTAAACTTTATTGAATAAATTCATATTTTACTTATGACAACTGAGCCCAGTTGTCACAAAGAGATCACTCAAGATTTTATATACAAATAAAGTGCTAAGTGCTGTATCAAAAAAATGAGCAAATACAAAAAATCATGTGATGATATTTACAGTGAAGCTAAATGCAGAGTTGTCAATATCATTATAAATAATAATGATCTATCAGTAAAACGGTATAAGACAATGTTATGTACGGATCAGTTACATTATTCGCAGGGAGTATATGTCTTCTGTTCAATGTATTCATATGTGGACAATATCATCACTCTGTGTTAGTCCGCCAAATGCACAGATTTGTCAAGTTCATCCATCCATTTGCAGGGCGTTGTGTACATCTATTTCTTCTAGATTGTTATTCCTATTTTATCATCTCCTCACAAGTTTCTAAAACAAATATATATATATATAACCCAGTGGCAGACACCACTGGGTAGTTATAGTTAGGTCAGCGTTTCCATAGGAAATGCCTTTTCTGTTTTGCTAATAACTTTGGCATCATTTGACAAATCTCCGTGGGCCCGATTCACAGAACTAACTTAAGACAAAATCCGAAATTTACTACCATTTTGGTATTCACAGAAGGCACTTACTCATTTTGGTGTTCACAGAAGGCACTTACACAGTTCGGTATTCACAGAAGGCACTTACTCATTTCGGTACTCACAGAAGTTAGGAGTCCTAACTGTAGGACTCCTAAGCGCCTTCTGTGAATAACGAAAGTCTTACAGTTAGGATTTTTCTCAGAAGGAGTCCTAAAGTTAGGAGTCCTAACTTTACTACACCTAAACTGAGAAAAATCCTAACTTTAAGACTTTCGGTATTCACAGAGAATTTGCTGCTTTTTATATTAAAAAAAAAAAAGAAATCTGTTTGCTGTTTAAACTATAATTAAAATAGGTCACCCGGGTGGGTCAGGGCACCGGCAACCTCATACCCTGGGGCCAAACCTAGGTTTAAAGGGATGGGGCATGGGATCCTCCTCCCCGAGCTACTTCTTGGGCCCAGGGACCCCATCCCATGGGCCAAAAGTAATTATAAAGTTAGGGGGGTCATGTAATCCCTCCCTGGGACTCTACTGGGTCCGAGGATCCCATTGGCCTAAGCCAAATAACTACAAAAATTAGTGGTACGGGAACCCCCGCTGCAAGATACAACACAGTGTCCCAGGGAACCCACCCCCAGTACACTGTGGTCCCAGCTGTTCCTGCCAGGTGGAAGCAAAGACAAAGTGCAGACTCCCACCAGCATCCTGTATGGTGCAACCTGGCGAGCCAGCTGGGGTCACGAAGGCACTGGCACTCCCCGACCCCCAACGTAGTAGTTTGTGAGTGTCCCGGGTGCCCGGTGCAGCTGTAGAGGGTAGGTGAATCACCACGATCCGTGACGGACATGACAACATCTACTGAGGTGTCAGTCTAACTCAACGCACCGGCTGAGGCATTACCCCGACTACAGGGAGGTCCTCGCCAAGCACTACTGGAGAACCTGGAAGTAGTGCCCTTACCTAGTGATAGTTAGCATTTAACAGCACCACATAGTGTAGATATATTTTAACTTCATAGGTCCTGACGAATTGCCACAGTATTCCATAACTCTAGGCAAGAAACATGTTGACCACAGAGAGATGAGCATAGCTTCAACTGAACCCTTACGTCAGGGGATCTGCCACTCTTCACACATTTGTAATAAGGCGGATAACCAACCTGAATAAAATTATCCTTTGGAATATCCAACCTTTTTTAAATAACACACTCACCACACCTCACTGTATCTACACTCTCACGCCCCCCCCCCCCACTTCATCAAACGGCAAATGAACAAAATATCTCCGACAAAGAGCCCGTTGGGTATTGCAGCGCCGACTCAACGAGGAGCATGTCTATATGATGAAGCATGACACCTAGCTTGCTGGGTGTGTGAGGACCCTAGATCCGCAAAAGCGGGATTCCCTGTGTTTCCCCATACCTCCTAGCAACCCTCCTTGGTTACCACCATCGCCCCTTGATGTATGGTATCAGCCTACTGTTCAGGCCTCACGAATAGAGGAACAGCACCCATTCTTTGATATTATTGTCCCGGGTGGGCAACAGGGCACCCACTACAGTCCCAGGGTGATGGGATCCCTGGGGCCATAAAGGATCGAGGTGAGGGGGGCTGCATGACCCCTCCCCATATTAAAAACAAGGCCCTGGGGGATGTGTTCTCCGGGTCCATAAAGACTCAGGAAAGGGGGGGCTGCATGCCCCCCTCTCCTTATTTTTAAAGGAAGTCCCAGGGGATAGAGTCCCTGGGGCTATCTGTGGCTCAGGGAGGGGGGCTGTGTTCCCCATCCCCTTATAAAAATAATTTACTGGTTTCCCTGGTGGGCACTGGGACACCCACAGTAAATATTTTTTCAAAGAATTGACTAATAAATGAGCGTCTTGAGCCGCTCATTTATTATTCATTGCTCTTTTGAAGGAGCGACCCATAATACCATTCAATGGCTTTATTTTTTTATATTTTATTTTAGCTTGGTGGTGTCTCTAGAATAGAGAGGGGCTCCGCGAATCTGTTATTTAATGTTGTAATGTGTTGGGGGCTGCAGAGAGTCCAACAGCCCTGAGCTCCATTAAATAAAACAGTAAGACTCCTGGGTCATCGACTCAATGACACTAGGACAACTAATCAAATTATTTTTAAAGGACTCCTAGCTGGAGATCAATGCTCTTCAGCTGCAGTGCAAAGCCCTCTTGTGGTTGTTTTCAGGATTGCATTTTCTGGATTGCAAAATGTTAAAAGAAAGTCTCAGAAAGATGTATAAATAAAAGCTATGTATAAAGAAAGAGTCACAGACAGTATTATAATGATCAATATTAATAAACATTGCATTGTGTGAATTATTGAAATATACATCTCATTCAAATATTGGTGATTTTTGGAGAAAAATTATAGATCTGCTTTATATATATATATATATATATATATCCAACAAAACAGGAACCACAATTTGAAGGAGACCACAGAAATTCGAAAATACGCTCTTTATTTTGCATTGTGGCAGCTTGCTGGCAAAGTCATCTTCAGGATAGCATAATCCCCACATCAAAGCCGAACACGTTTCAGGATGCAAAATCCCTTCATCAGCGGCGTGATTGAAGACGACTTTGCCAGCAAGCTGCCACAATGCAAAATAAAGAGCGTATTTTCAAATTTCTGTGGTCCCACTTCAACATCACGTTGGTGTCTGAATTTGGGGAGAAATGCTATGGCTGGCGCTTAACAGGGAAGCGCTTGCCTGGAGCTCTTTGTGGCATCTGTAGAGCGGGGCAGATGTCTATTAAGACGGCAAACCAGGACTATGGATTGAAGGTGCATGGACTAAAAGCGCACCCACTGAGGTAATACTAACGCATACTACACATCCCACAAGGCCGCAGTGAAGGCCACGCCTACCAGGGAAGCGATGAGGACATTTAAGTGTGAAGTTCCAGCGCTTGCACTCATGCTGACAATCACGCCGCTGATGAAGGGACTTTGCATCCTGAAACGCGTTCGGCTTTGATGTGGGGATTATGCTATCCTGAAGATGACTTTGCCAGCAAGCTGCCACAATGCAAAATAAAGAGCGTATTTTCGAATTTCTGTGGTCTCCTTCAAATTGTGGTTCCTGTTTTGTTGGATATATATATATATTCACTGAAAAAACCATAGGTTATACACCATATATAGTTAGGAATTAGCATTTAAAAAACCTTATTTTACTCACACAAAACCAATGAAATTCCATATATAGTTAGTTGTACTAACTATATATCGCGCACCCGCAATCCACTGCTGATCATGTCACATATTACATCATTCATGACATGGTCAGTGACATCACTGATGACATCACTGATGACATCTCAAATGACATCACTGATGACATCACTGATGACATCTCAAATGACATCACTGATGACATCACTGATGACATCTCATTTGACATTACTGATCACATCACTGATGACATCATTCATGTGATAATACGATGAACCTCTTCAGACTCTAATATAACCTTAGATACACTCAGTGTAAACAGACACTCACAGACTGTCACTCATCCATGGAGTTACTTACACACCTAGTCAGTCATGCAAAGAATCAATCACACCTCCATTTTCACAACTATACAGTTATACACACCTTACTTATTCAAACATATACTAAAACATATTTACTCACTTATACAATCCTGGATACAAGTTCACAATGATCCATACAGCCACTCACACATTCACTGGCTCTTATGCACAGTTATTTATATATGTCAACTCTCACATGTACTGTATTTTACATATGTACTTACTTTGACATGTAGCACTGAGATATCTATTCACTCACCAATACAGTCATGCACACAGTCAACCGCCCATACAGCTGTTTCCACATGCACTTTTGAACCCATACATCTATGCACAGAGTCATACACCTCCCAGCCACCCACATACACACTCAGTCTCCCATACAAATGCTTGGGCAACCAATCAATAACCCATATAGTTACTCATATAGCTACTGATCAACACATGCAGCAGTTTACAGAACAACAGACATAATGATGCACAAATTAAGACAGTTTAGTCACTAACCCATGCACTCAGTGAGACACATTTAACCACTCACTCATACAGTCAGTCATGCACCTACTAAATCCTTCATCCAGACACTTATACATCCACTCATTCTTAAATATGTAAGACATATTTTAACTTTACAGAAAAATACAGTCACTGGATGTTGTCATCAGTGATGTCATCAGTGATGTCATTTGAGATGTCATCAGTGATGTCATCAGTGATGTCATTTGAGATGTCATCAGTGATGTCATCAGTGATGTCACTGACCATGTCATGAATGATGTAATATGTGACATGATCAGCAGTGGATTGCGGGTGCGCGATATATAGTTAGTACAACTAACTATATATGGAATTTCATTGGTTTTGTGTGAGTAAAATAAGGTTTTTTAAATGCTAATTCCTAACTATATATGGTGTATAACCTATGGTTTTTTCAGTGAATTTTCAAGGTTTTGTAAATGCTAATTCCTAACTATATATGGTCTATAACCTATGGTTTTTTCAGTGAATTTCATTGGTTTTTTAAAAGCTAATATCTATAGCTGTAAAATGTATTCTTCTTTAAATCCAAAAATATATTTTATATGTTTATTAATAATTTTTTTTAAATATTTTTTTTGTTTCGCTCCCGGTCCGCGAACCGGGAAGCTTTCCGTTAGCTCAAATTGATGCCGCGACCCGGTCCGCGAACCGGTAAGAAATCAACATAGTGACGGTATCGCGTTGCCGCGTAATGCGTCTTATGACGTACTGCGTTAGCGCACCCGGAAGTGCCCCGGGGCGCGGACCGAGGCGCGAAACGCAGCTCTCCGGAAGCGATCCGCGGCGCGTCGCGAAAGCGCGATTTATCGCGTTGCCGCGTAATGCGTCTTGTGACGTACCGCGTTAGCGCACCCGGAAGTGTCCCGGGGCGCGGACCGAGGCGCGAAGCTCAGCGACCCGGAAGCTAACCGGGGCGCGTTCCGCAGCGCGTAACATGAGCGTGAGAGGTCATGTGACTTGTTAATAAAACTTTTCATTGGTTCATTTCACTTTTGGTTTCATAATGATGTAAGGCTAGGTCAGGTGACCTAAAAATAACACTTTTCATTGGTTGAGAAGTATTGTTTTTCCCAAATGATGAAAACCCCTCCTTCTTTCCTCACTCTGACTTTCATCATTGTGAGAGGAAGACCTTTATTACTATATCAGAAATGGCTTCAGTAGTTGCTTCAGCTGGTGGACCCCCACCACCACCTCCACCTCCTCATGGGAAGAGAGGACCACCTCCCCAGGTGATGACCAACACTGAGGAGGAAGAGGAAGAAATGGATGAAGAGGAGGGAGAAGAACCACAGTTCTTAGAAGAAGTGCCCCGGGTTTCCCATAAGAAAGCCAGTTTCATCTGGCAGTTTTATTCGATCCCTCCTGGCCAAAAAAAAGTGAATGCGAGGTATGTCACCTGCCTCATCTGTAAAGAAAAATTATCCAGAGGGACGGATAAGAAATATAGTTATGGCAACCATACTATGCACAGGCACATGACAAGGAAGCATCCACTCAATTATAGCCGGGCGGAAATACGGGATTTGCAGGAAAATCCAAGATCAACTCCTGTGGCCAGATCAAGAATATCCATTTCATTGACACCAGCAGAGGCACGGGAAACTGTGCCA
Organism: Lissotriton helveticus; assembly: GCF_964261635.1. Taxonomy (NCBI): domain Eukaryota; kingdom Metazoa; phylum Chordata; class Amphibia; order Caudata; family Salamandridae; genus Lissotriton; species Lissotriton helveticus. The sequence goes on along the minus strand of NC_136068.1, from coordinate 125,554,057 downwards.
AACATACAAGAAAATTTTGGCCACATGATCCACACTTGTATGCACTGTCGTGCGTTGTTAGCATGTGGCAATATGAGCATAAATGCTATCAACCTGGCGTATGAACACCATAATTGCCCTAACCGCCCCCAGTAATTTTTTTTTTGCTCCTGTTGAGCCCTTTTCAATGCCTGTTTTTTGTTGTTTCCCCCCCCAAAAAAAACCCCAAAAAATATAAAATCGTTCAAAAAATACAAAAAAACCAAAAAATGTTCAAAAAACAAAAAAAATATATAAAACAACAAAAATATTAAAAAAAAAGTTCTTTTCAGAACTACCTTCCCTTTCAAAAAAAATTGCTAGAATGTTTAGCACTCTGGCAAGCTCTATTTCTTTTGGTTCGCTTCCCGGTTAGCTTCCCGGTACGCGGACCGGGAGCTAACCCAAAATTTTTTTTTTTTTTAAAAAGAGTAAGTATAAGGAAAGTAAACAGAGAGTGATGTTAAAAGAAAGACAGCTATAGGGAGTAAAGAAGAGATACTGTTTAATAGATCTATTTACCGAAGAAAAGACGGAAGAGGGTATAATTGTGAAAAACAAAATAGATAACGAAGTGAAAGAAAAAAAAAGAGAGTATAACATTAACAAAGAAGAGTTTCTTGGAGAATGTGAGTGAATGTTCAAAATAAGATTAAAACATGAGGAATAACAGAGAGAAAAAATAGAAAACAGAAAACAAAAAATAACAGAAAAAGATTAATTGAAATAGCAAAGAAATGTAAGTAACATAGAGCCATATCATCAACATAGGCAATAAAAGTTTTGCAGCTTTTATTGGCAGAAATGTGTCGCTAAAGCTGCTTTTGCGGCAGAAAACTGCCGCTAAAACCACTTTTGCACCAGTTTTCTGCCAATAAAAAGAGCAATAATTTTATTGGCTGTGTTCATAATATGCCCCTTAGTGTGCTTCAACTACACAGAGAAAGCATTATGAACAAATAGTGATAGAGTGATCAGTCAAAGACACTAAGAGTAATAGAGACGGAGTGAGTGAACAAGAGTGAGGAACTATGAGAAGAGAGGGACTGAGAAAAAGAGTGGAAGGAGTTGAGTAAGTAGGTAATAGAGAAAGGAATGAGGGAAGTAGCAAAGGCAGGAAACTGAGGGTTAAAGAAATGAAGCAGTGGAACTAATAGAAGTTAAATGTGATAGAAATGTAACGAAAAGAGTACAAAACATTTACCTTATATTTGTCGTTAAATTACTCACTTTTTGTTTTTATACTTTCAATCTGTGAAAGAGAGAACAAACATTTGAAAAATATTAAAACATGTATTTAAAAATTACAAAAGACAAGGGAAAAGATTGAAGGACAAACAGTTTTTCAACAACTTTGACACTTACAGAAGCTTCTGCTTCTCCAGGCCCCCTACACAGTCCTAAAGATATACATTTTAAACTAACAGTATCTTGATGCAGATGAAGTGAGGCCTATCTTAAAATATGGTGCATCTTTTGCATTGCTGTTGTCTCAGAAAAGTGTCGCAAGACACTAAAATTTTAAATAATTGCTTCAGGATGCCAATAAGATGTCTCCTATCCAGAGGTTTGTTTGAGGTGAGGCCTACTCAGAGTTGCAGATGAAATTTCGAGTTGTTGAAGAGAATAGAGGACATAATATATGTGAAGGTCTACCAATGAAGTGAGTCATGTCCACTGCACTCTTGAACAAAGTCCAAACCTCCTATGTTTCCCTGGACAGACCTAAACTTGATCTACACAATGTGCTTCGTAATGATAGGAAACACAGGTGATGTAAATGAAATACGTGCAATTTATTTTGCTCATTTCACAATCACATCACTTGTGTTTCCTTTGCTTAGGTATCTCATTGTGCAGATGTAGTCTAGCATATGAAAGAATACGCAGAAGCGCAGCACTGCATGCAACAACTTTGACACTTACAGAAGCCTCACCTTCTCCATGCCTCCTACACAGTTCTACATATACATCATAAATGCAAACAGTACAGAATTAATTATACATGTTAAATGGTTTATTTTTGCTGTTCTCAGAATGTATCAAAATTCACTAAAAACAGTGACTTGAAGGTATTCATCATATAACAGCGGGGAAAAAAAAACACAATCAAAATGATTGTGTTTAAAAAACCCATACACATAACAAATCAGAATTCAGAACTCCTTAAAGTTAACTTACTTTCCATGACGTCAAAGGATGTCCTATGAACAGCTTACACTCTGTTGTGCTGTTATTACTTTCAGCCCGCCACTTTCTGAAAGAAAATCTCCATCGTTTTTAAAAACATGTTACATGCAATAAATGACTTCTTGCTCTCTACCACAAGTTTCCACAAGGCCAAATCTTGTCAGAGCCATTTATAACTCTTGGATTTCTTGTAAGCCAATCCCGTCATTTGGCATTTCTGCAACTTTCAGAATTAAAATGTTGAAGATCATTTTCACAATCCAGGAATAGTAATATCTTCCTCTTCTTGCTCAGTCATGTTCTACATTTCCTATGACACTGATACTGCTTACTATGAAGCAGACTTACACTAACTCTATGACTAGTACAATTATTTAATTCTCTACATCACTTTCAATCACAAAGCAATGTAAAACAGTAGACAGCATTGCAGACTTACATTCCCTCTACTCTATGTTTTGATTGGCTGCTTCAATTAGCTTATAAAAAGAAATAGTTTTTCTGAACTCATTCAAAGTGCACTTATTTCTCCATGACGTCCAGTCTTATGGTTAGAAGTTATGTCTCTGAACTACACTTATCCTCAAGGCCAAATTGTGTAGGAGCCATTAGAACTTCTTGAAATTCCACAGAGCACATCCCGAGATTATTTCCCTAAAATTTTGGTTTTAAAAACACCAGGTAAGAGTTTTTAAGGTCATACGGCAATTTTTTTTTGAAAATTAAAACAGAATCGTTGCAGAATGACCAGCCATTTCTAGACTTTAAATAAGCTGTGTAATGTCCTGATGTTATTGAAGGGCCGTCATGATATATAATTGCTGCAGTTACAAAAGTCCTTCCTGATATTGACAACTGCGAAGCTACAAAATTTTTAATTAAAGTTGTCAATTTTGTTCCATCAGGCCTACATCGTTGGAACATTAAAATGACATACTGGCCATATGTTCGTATAAATAATGTGGACATCATTTCAGATTTACATTGGCTACACTCCATGTTGTGATCAGCTGCTTTTACTAGCTTATTAAAGGAGACTGATTTACTGTCTGGCAAAGTTAAATATATAAATCTTTCTGAGTCTACACTAGTAGTACTTGATACCATACAGTTCTCGCAGTCATGCTGCCATTGATAAGAAAGCCCAAACAGCTGATCTACATCTACACCTTCAGCATGCAATACATCAAGCATATACATTAAAAACTCCTGACAATCTTGCTGAATATTTTGAGAGAATTGTGTTTGGCCTGAACATCTGTCTAACAGATTTCGAATTTCAGACACACTTTCTATGTTTGTTCTATCAGTGCTACATTTCTCTAACACAGAATTTAACAAACTGCAAAATCTTTGATCAGAATTGACCACAATCTCTTCTTTTACATTTTCTAGAGAAAACAAAACATTAACCACTACATTAGCATAGCAGTTGACACCAGAACTGTTTTCAAATTGAAAACCAACAACATCTTCAACAGAATCCTTTTTGTTTCTGCTTGTAATTTTAGGTTCATCGACTTTTCGTCTTTTTGCTACAACCTCCCCAGTATTGGTCACATTTCTTCGTTTCCGGCCTACCACACGTTTCTCAAACAAAGGATACTGAGGCAAATGTGGCGCATACTCTCTTCTTAACCTATTGTATTCCTTAACACAATCTAGATCCGCACAAATGTTTGTGACATCACACTCAATCAAGTACAATCCCGATAAAGTTCTAACTCGTGACAATGCCACATATGCCATACCCTCCTTGAACACAGAACTGCCAATATTCACCAATGCACAGTCTACACTTAAACCTTGCGATTTATGGATTGTCACCGCATATGCCAAGCAAACAGGAAACTGCTTACGGCGAACATATAAGTCTTTTACAAGCAAAAATCTAGCAGAGCAACGACCAATTAGCTGTACTTCCCCAATGCCATCAAATTTAATTTTTAAAAATTCAATTCCATCTCTATTTCTGTATTTTACAAAATCAACAACATTACCCATTGATCCATTTACCAGACCTCTTTCAACATGTAAATTCCTTCTTAAAATTATACGGCAGTTCAAGCACACATTCAGAGTCTTTTCAAAACCTGCAGTTTTAGATATACTCTTCTCTAATGAATCCAATTTTGTTTTCAGATTCTCAGACAAAATAATTGTTGATCCCATATGCTCTACTCTGTCATATAAGCCTCCTCAGCCACCCTCACAAAACCTAGGGGGTCAAGATAAGTCTACCGTGCCCCCTTCTACCCATTCTGAACATTATTTGCCCTCCATTTTGTATCTTAATTCGACCGAAACACAAAATGGTGGACTCCCGTAACGCTTAAGGTACGCGAACCGGGGCGCTCAACGGTTCGCGTGCCGGGTCGCTCCCTGGGAAGCGCACCATCAAAAAAGGTGGGAAAGTAGTTTACAGAAAAGCCACTGGAGACAATTTCACCAAATATAGATTAGCTCATACTACATACCAATCCCTACCATTTTCACAAATTTGATTGGAATTCCATTTAGCCATTTAGCCTGTAGACCTCTCTAAATACCCTGAGGTAAATTACTTCTCAAAACACATCTGAAGTGTTGGAATTGACAACCAATTAAAATGTTACTTTCATTTTCTACTTTTTTTACCTGACATTTGATTGGTTATGTACCTGAATATATATAAAAGAAGAGAATGAAACACAGCCATTTTGACTACTACTTCCTGGTGTACATTTCAATTGGATTTTCACTAATCACTTCAACTTCTTTCTAAAGGTAAGTTGTTATTTTAAAAACTGAACTATATTGTGCACTATAAGTTAATATGGTAAACTTTTTCTGATAGTTATATACTATCCCTCTGTAGTAGTTATAGATTTAGATAGACTTCTCTGTTATAGTTATGGATGGAGTTAGGCTTCTCTTTTATAATTATGAATTTACTTACGTTAAATCACATACACTTTTTTATATTCCTACTTCCACTCTGATACTATACACTGCCCAAAGATAAATTCTCTGTTAAAAAATGCCTATCTAAAATTAATCCCAACAGTGCCCTATCTCTACTAATATATATTTTTTTTAACCAAATTTCAGGCAACATGGAAGGCGAACAGAAAGTTTCATTTCAAATTGTCCTGCAAGAGAGCAGCCAAGAATTAATTGATCCAAATTATATAGAATTTATGGATGAAACTTGGGACCAAGAACTACTGCAATGTGTGCAAGCAGTGGATGACCTCCTTCAAAATGAGGACATTTTACACCCTCATAGATTACAAGCTATGTTCAATGAAAATGACGACATTTCAGACAGTGAAATGTTAGAAATGTTATTAAATTTTGAAACACAATCACAATAATAAATAATTGCTTAAAAAATAAAAAAAAATAAAAAATAATCAACAAAACCAACAATCAATTAACATACAGTATTTGAAAAGTCTATCATTCATTTTTCATTGCAGTACGCTGCCCAGAACGCTTCCCGGTTCGCGGACCGGGCGCTACCCATGCAAAAAAAACAAAAAAAAAATTTGTTTTTTTTGCCCCGCGGGGCCCTTTTAAAACCTCCACATTAAACCTAGGGGGTCAGGGAGGATCTAGTATGCCCCCTTATGGTTATTTCCCCCTTTGTTTTGGCCTCCTCTTGTCTCTCAATCCTACCGAGAGACAAGATGGCGGCCGCTCCGGACTGTTTAGAATGTTGACAGACACCGGAGAGCCAATCAGCTTCGCTACGCGAAGTTCCGGTACGCTTAAGGTCCGCGGACCGGAGCGCTGCCCAGAGCGCGCTTACAGATATATATCTTTTTTTAAACGTTAATTTCTCAAAATCCACTGGAGCACATATATTGAGACCTACAAAAGGCACATCGGGCTACCAGTCCCTACAATTTTGCCAAGTTTCATGCAAATCCATTCAGCCGTTCGGGCTAAAAGTGAGGCCAACCGCCCTATGGAAAACTCAATGTTAAAAACACGTTTTGGGACCCCCCTTTTTTCTCGACCCCCCCTGGACGAACCCCCCCCCAAATTTCCAGGGGCTGCTCAGAAACAAAATGTTCCATTTTCCAGAAAATTTCTGCCAATTCCGCCCACAAACGCCAAAGTTATTAGACATAGAATTTTCAAAAATCCCATAGAGAAAAAATCCTAACTATATATACCTACTGGCGACCGCCAGTAGGTAATATATATATTGATATATTTGCCCCTTAATAAAGCCAGTAGGCTCACTTATTATATGTTGGGTTGCAGAAAGCCATGTGTGGCATGGCGTAGGGTTGACTGCTCACAGGCCAGGCCCTGAGGCAACCCCACACTGTACACAGGGGGTTAGCTACCTTGGCAGCAAGCGGCCAAGCCATGCTGCCAACCCCCCTTGTGCACCACTTCGTCATGCTCAGCTAAAATTACCCTACATATTACATCACTCATGTTATTTGCTACGACAACATTGATCATATCACTGCGACATCTAAGATGACATAATTGATGGGAAGACTGTGCATGGTGGTGGCGCGAGTTATAGTTACCTCAGGGCACGAGTTATAGTTACTAGAGATAAATATAACTGGTGAATTTCAGTGGTTTTTTTTGTTTAAAATGTTAGGTTGTCACTGACATTTTCACCTAACTATAAAGTCCCTTTAACCTTTGGTAGTTAAGCTTTTGTCAGAATTTCCATTCACAAACACAATTTGTTTTGTTTATAATTTTAGCGCCATTTGACAAATATGTAACAAACTTTCATGAAAAATGTAAACCTGGCGTAGACATTGCATGTTGAGTTTCCTGCAGAGTCATCAAAGAATTTGGGAACCAAAGGGTAGTCAAAAAGGGTCAAAAGAAGCGGCTGTTCCTAAGGGAAGCAGCCCATCCCTAAACCAAAAAACAGTTGCTACTTCTTAACACAACCCTTCCATGAACCCTAAAAACCCTATACTGCAAACAAATGCTACCCTTTCCTGCACCCTACAAACACATACTACCTCATAACACCACCATCCCTCAAACCAAAAAAAACCCTTACTATCTCTTAACGCTACCCCTCCCTCTACCCTTAAAACTCACTAGTACTCCTTAACGCTACCCTTCCAAAAACCATAAAAACTCCTCTGTCCCCCATAACACTACCCTTGCATAAACCCTAAAAACACTTACTCCAAGCCACCCTTCTCAGAACGCAAAAGACTCCCTAGTAACTTTTAATGATACCTATCCTGAACTCTAAAACCCCTTACTACCCCTTACAGCTATCCAGCCATAAACCCTTAAACCCCCGCTCTACCTTAATGCTGCCCTTTTCTGACCCTTAAAAACCCTATTACCACTTAATTATTTCTACCCAGCCCTGCACCCAAAATATTTATATTCCTTAACACTACCCTTCCATTAATCCTAAAAACCTTGTACTACCACTTAACGCTAGACTTCCCTGGATCTTAGAAAACGCTCTCTTCCCCTTAACACTACCATCCCTGAGCCCTAAAAACCCTTACTACCCCCTTAACGTTAGCTTTCCCTGATCCCCTAAATATTCTTTAGTACCCCTTAATACTATCCTTCTGTGAATCCAAAAAGGCATCAACTAACCCTTAACACTACCCAGCCCTAAATTCTAAAAACCTATAAACTCTTGCTACCCATTGCAGCTACCCATCCATGAACCCTAAAAACTCCTTACTATCTTGTGATGTTACCCTTTTCTGAACCCTAAAAACCGTTACCACCTAATACTGCTACCCTTCCATGAACCCTAAAAATCGCTTACTATTTTTTAACACTACCCTTCCTTGAAGCCTAAAAACTCCTTCCTACTCCTTAACGTTATTCTTCTCTGGACCCAGAAAAAACACCTGACTATCGCTAAACGATACTCTTCCCTGAACCCTAGAAACCCCTTACTAATTTTTAATGCTACAATTCTCTGACCTAATACACCCTAACTGTACCGTACAGCTACCTAACGCTGAACCCTCAAAAGTCTTTACGGCTCCTTAACATTACCCACCCCTGAAACTTAAAAGCCCTTCATTACCCCTTAACACTAACCTTCTCAGCACCCTAAACACCCCTACTGCTGCTTAACGCTACCCTTCTCTGAAGCCTAAAAGCCCTCTCTACCCCAATACTATCATTCCCTACAACCTAAAAAGCCCTTACTGCTGATTAGCACTACTTTTCCTTGAACTCTATAAACAAGTATCAAGCCTTAATGTTACCCCTCCCAGAACTCTTACAACACTACCTACACCTTAACACTACCCTTCCTTGATCCGTAGAAACCCTATACTACCACTTAACACTTTCCTTCCTTAACCTTAAAAATGCTTACTACCCCATAACGTTACGATCCCTGAACCCTTAATGCTACCCTTCTGTGAACCCTAAAAGCTCCTTAGTACCCCTCAACACAATACTTCTCTTAGCAGAAATGGCTCCCAACAAGCCCTTATTGATACCATCCCTGAATTCTAAAAACTCTTACAACGCCTAAACAGTACCCATCCCTGAACCCTAAAAAATCCTTACTACCCCTAACAGCTACCCATTCATGAACCCTAAAAGCCTTACTATCATTTATTGGGATCCTTCTCTGAACCCATGACCCTGCGCTTGGCCAGGAGAAGGGTCATAGGAGTCAGATGACGAACCCCCAGTGGGATGTCCTTCACTTAGCTCAGCAGCGTGACCCACAGATCAGGTTGAAGTGAATACTGCGTCATCCTCTATAACCAGGAGTACCTCTTGCCAATATTGAGAGATGACCCTACCATTCCTGAACCCTTAAATCTAACCTTCCCTGAATCTTAAACAACTCTTTACTTCCCTCTAACACTGCCATACCTGAACCCTAAAAACCATTACTACCCCTAGACACTACCCTTCCAAGAACCCTAATAAAACGCATTTGTACCTCTAATTGCTACACTTCTGTGAATGTTAAAACCCCTTTCTACCACTTACCGTTACCCTTCTCTGAACCAAAATAGCCCCCACCTGGCCCTTTACGCTACCCATCCGTGAACCCTAAAAAACTCTCACTACCCCTTACCGCTACCCATACATGAACCTAAAACCCTTACTACTCCTTAATACTAACCTTCCAGGAACCCTAAAAACCCCTTATTACTCTATAACACTACCCTTCCCTGATGCCTCAAAACTCCTTCCTACCCATTAACAGTATCCTTCGCTGGACCCTAAAAACCCCTTACTATTGCTTAACGCTACTCTTCCTTGAAACTTTAAAGGCTTTCACTACCCCTTAACACTACCCTTCTCTGCACCCTAAAATCCTACTACTGCTCAACACTCCCCTCACCATTGGTGAACGTGCCCTCTACAAGTGAAATTTAACAATATAACATAATTGCAGTAGGCACGATGTATTTGCGAAAATCATATGTTCAAGTCAATAGCCTTTTAAGGGTGGATTTTTATTACTTTATATTAAAGACCACAGATAGGTATTGTGGTACTTGTAATCTCACTGATTACCATATCGGGCACAGGTTTTGATGTTGGTTACCCCATGACAAACCATGAATATAGAAGATTTGGTCTGTTAGAATCCTTGTTAGGCCCTCTTAGGAAAGACAGAATTTTGCTTAGCCAACTATAATTTTGTATACAATTCTAATTGTGTGACTGTATACCTGATGGGTGCCTTGTGGGAAAAGTAATGCTCAAAATAGTAGGCCTGAGTTGTTGGTGATAAGTTATACGCCTGATGTGTTCACTGGGAAATGTTATAACAGATCCCAAGGGTCTGGTCTGCTTGTTATGAAACGTTATGATAAACACTGTTTGTAGATCTAGTTATTTAGTGTGAAAAACATTTGTTAAAGGCCTCTAACAGTGGATTGTTAGTATATTGTGTTACAGGCTGCAGACAAGTATTTGGTTACATGTAATCTCTCATATTTCCATAGTAGGCAAAGGCAACCCTCTTGGACAAAGCCTAGGAGTAGAATTACACTGAGTTGATTCTAGTTAGGCCTTTTAGGTTAGGCCTTATTCAAAGGTGTTGTATATTGTTTTACAAACTGTAACCCTGTACTTATTTTGCACTGATAACTATAATTGATGGTTGCCAGTTTATGTGCACTTCAGTAGGCCTTGGTTCGTTATAGGGTCAAGCCAGTAGTAAAGGCACTATGCCTTATTGGTTCACTGGGAAAGGTTATGTCAGATTCTTTAGGTGTGATCTGTTTAGAATTGAATGCTATGACAAAGCAAGTAGGCCTAATTCATTAATTGAGAAAAGAATGTCAAAGAAAGAGGCTGTCAAAGGCAGATTGTGATATCACTGTGCTAAAGCTTGTAAGCGGGTATTTTGTTACACAGAAGTAGGCAAGGGTTTTGGTGTTAGTGACAACTGGAACAAACCACGGGTACAGAAGATTTGCACAATAGCAATACTTATTAGGTTCTGTTAGTAGGGATTTTCTTTTCTTTTGATACCTCTAATTTTGTACTTATTTGCATTTATTACAGTATACCCGATGGTTGCCTAGTGGGAAGGCATATGACCAACACATTAGGTCCGAGTTGGTTATGGGGATGGTTATAGGCTTGATTGCTTAAAATGAAAGTTACAATAAATGCAGTAGGCCTGACATGCTGATTGTAAAAAGCATATTTTAAAGTGAATAGGCATTGAAAGGTGTAATAGTATTACTTTATTAAAAAGCCTACAAATCGGTATTTTTGTAGGGATGGGTTCTGGTGTTGGTTACCACCTCTGACAAACTCTAGGGGTAGAAGATTTGCACTGCAATTATGTTTCCCATAATATCTTCAAAATACGTGACAGGTTTAGCTGCCTGCCAGGATCATGTAAAAATATATATATATTACATATATATATTTATAAATTTTTATCCATATAGATACATAGGGGGGCATTTGGTGAGCTTTCTTCTGCCATTTATCTGTCTGAGTGTCATTTACACTCTGCATCCATCCATCAGTGCGTAACGCATGAGGTCATAGTTCAGTCCATATCAATCATTGGCTTTTTTGCACTGTGAATTATAGCATTTTTTGATCACATGTGCACATCTGCCTGAAAATTAGTGTGCTTCAACATCAAGCCGGGTTGACCAGTTGTTTATTTTTCAATGTTCTCCTTTTTTGCTCCTTTTTCATTTCAATGCTTCTCTTTTTATTTTTCTTAAGAGGATACTACAGCTCTCTCTTGCTTGCTGTTCATTTCCCAATATAAAAGAGAGATTCCCTTGAACAAGGTAATTCACATAAACACCATAAATATGGAACAAGCAGTGACTATAACAACTGAATAAAGGTTAAAAAAGCATTCAAATTTTATTGTATACAATGTAGTAAAAACGGCATAAAGCAAATAAACTGTAAAACACAAGATAAAAGAGGATTAAAATTTTTTTTGGACAATCCATATACAATATTGACCAGCAATATTGCTGAAAAACAGACAGAATAAACCACAGTGAAACATACAAATGATGCAATACACGGTGTGTGTTCTAAAAGGCTCTTGTTTGGAACAACGGTGTTATGCAGGTAAAGTATAATTCTGTCAACAGCGATGTCTGAACCGTGAATCACACTGTACTAGGGCGTCGACCCGTTTCGGTGGTTTGTTGAGATACTATCCACCTTTGTCAAGACAAATATTCTATTTCTGTCATACTTTGTAAATGTTCCTCTATGATTTGAGGACCGGTGTGGAATATTGGTTTTGTCGTCCTCTATGAAGACGTGATTCTCAGACCGAGGTATTTCTTGGAAGTTTTTCTAGTTTTCACTATTGTTAAGATATCCAAAGGAAAAGTGCAGTTGGCACTTTTCTTAGATATGTTTCGTTTTTATGGCAAGGTGGGTCCAGTCTAATAGTGGTCCTGTTGCCTTTATTGGGATAACTTCAATTCTAGTGTTCCTGCGGAGTATACCTGTTGGGCAAATAAACAAAGTAGTGCCCGATTTCTTGTATGTGCAGCGCTTTAACTTCAACCGCGTTATGCTTGACCAGATCGGAAAAACAAGACCAGAGAAGCATGCAGCCGACAGAAGACGTAGAGAGAATCTTAACTCACGTCTCTGGGGCATGACCTAGGCGCCTCTGGTCAAGCATAACGCGGTTGAAGTTAAAGCGCTGCACATACAAGAAATCGGGCACTACTTTGCTTATTTGCCCAACAGGTATACTCCGCAGGAACACTAGAATTGAAGTTATCCCAATAAAGGCAACAGGACCACTATTAGACTGGACCCACCTTGCCATAAAAACGAAACATATCTAAGAAAAGTGCCAACTGCACTTTTCCTTTGGATATCTTAACAATAGTGAAAACTAGAAAAACTTCCAAGAAATACCTCGGTCTGAGAAAATTACGTCTTCATAGAGGACGACAAAACCAATATTCCACACCGGTCCTCAAATCATAGAGGAACATTTATAAAGTATGACAGAAATAGAATATTTGTCTTGACAAAGGTGGATAGTATCTCAACAAACCACCGAAACGCGTCGACGCCCTAGTACAGTGTGATTCACGGTTCAGACATCGCTGTTGACAGAATTATACTTTACCTGCATAACACCGTTGTTCCAAACAAGAGCCTTTTAGAACACACACCGTGTATTGCATCATTTGTATGTTTCACTGTGGTTTTTTCTGTCTGTTTTTCAGCAATATTGCTGGTCAATATTGTATATGGATTGTCAAAAAAAAATTTAAATCCTCTTTTATCTTGTGTTTTACAGTTTATTTGCTTTATGCCGTTTTTACTACATTGTATACAATAAAATTTGAATGCTTTTTTAACCTTTATTCAGTTGTTATAGTCACTGCTTGTTCCATATTTATGGTGTTTATGTGAATGACTTTGTTCAAGGGAATCTCTCTTTTATATTGGTTGGTGAACCCTATTTCCCTTTACCTTAATTAAGGGGTACCTCTCTTATTTTTTACTCCTTGCTGTTCATTTCACCTGCAGTGTGTAGCATCCCTCATGGGCACTTCCTCTAAACCAAGAGAACATGAAGAAATGCTGTTGTCAATGGTGTATCATTGTTTTACTATTCCAAAATGGCTAATACGTTGGTTCTAAATGTGGCATCCATGCCTGAACTTTAAAACAACAATAGACTATGTCCAATAACTCTGCAATACAGATACTTACTGCTAATTTTAGTTACGTTATTGCAAGCATATGCCTGTCGTGTTTAGACAACAGCATGTTTTGATTTTTCTTCATCTATTCTTTTTCTTTATTTTGCTTATGTTGTTTAGTTTGTGTGTGTTTTACTACAGTTGTGTCAAGGGTTGAATGTAAGAACGAGTCAGTGGATGGAGGAATGGATGCAAAATGACAGAGTACATGTTTATAACGTATTGAGTGCCTAACCCCATCAAGAACGCAAGGAATTTTTGTTCATAAGCCAGACATATTGGCATTGTTAGTGGTTGTTTGATTTGACTCTAACTTTAGCGCGCTTTGACAATTACAATAAATTTGGCAGATGCATAGCATGTTAGCTTATTCTTGGTATCTTTAAATTAGTGCAGATCCGTCAAAGGGAGGGGGCAAAGTTAAAAGGTGGGGTCAAAAAGTGTGCTAGTGCTAATAACTGTGGTATCCTTCAAAAAGTCCACATGAAATTTGCCAAATATGTCACATGTTTAGTCTTGTATGGCAAGGTTCATACAGATCCGTTAATCGGGCTGTAGCAACGCGAGTTGTTATATGGTGGGGTGCACTCTATACATTGTCACTCCACCCTCGACAGGTCCAGTAAGATAAGTCTCACTAACTCTGCTCAGTCCTTGGTATCTAAGAAACTGAAGCAGCCCGGCTTACTTAGAGGAACATGTGTAAAGCATTTACCAACACCACAACAACTCGACAAAGAAAAGGACCCAATACAATAATCAGATGACACTAATTTATAAAAACAGAGTATATATTAATAAATTTTTAGACAGCTTAACCTCTAAAACTGACCAGATGGTTCCGGAGTTATCAATTTTAAAACATTTAAAAATACATTTATGTACACATAAAGATGCCGGCTATCTGGTCGCACAGAGTCTTTCGGTCCTTGGAGAATAGTGGTATCCTGCTCAGTGTGACCACCATGTGGACTTCTGGGCCACAACAAAGGGTTAGCCCCAGTCAGGAGGACCTGACCAAGTGGCCTCAATCTGCTGCCTGGAGTGAAATGTTGGTTTAGGACCAAGTCGTAAATATCCTTTTTGATCCTGCGGTACCAGAGGTTGGTCTGCATGCTACGCTGGGAAGCAGGACCAGTAAGGCTTGTGACCGTCGTTGCTGAGGATGCTAAGGGAGTCTTCCGGTGCCCCTTGCTGTGATTCTTGATGTGCATTGAGGTCCTAGGTGATGAGACTCGGGGTCCTTCGCTGTCGTCGATGATGTCTAACTGGTGACCAGTCCCACTGGTCCTCTGGTGCTTCAGTGGCTTGGGTGATGGGTACAGAGGTAACACGCCTCAATAGCTGCTCCTGGTGGTTAGAGCCGGTAGGACCAATTCTCTGATACCTCCTCAGGGGTCAGGATCATGACTCCTCCGATGCACTTAGGTCTACAAATAATTATTCCCTCTGTGGGCCTTGATGGCCAGGTGCATAGGGTGACCAGATGTCCCGGTTTCCCCCAGATGGTCCAGTTTTTTCATGAAGTGTCCCCGTGTCCCGACACTTTCCTGCAAACTGAATAAATGTCCCGGTTTGTAGATAGCGGCTGAGATGAGCACAGAAATGTCCCGGTTTTTGAGTAGTGGCTGATGTGCGCATCTGGATGTCACTCCAGATGAAGGGGTTATGGGAAGGGAAATCCTTTAAAAAGAGACATTTTCTCTTGGAATTTCCCTTCTGTTTCTAAAACGCAACAAGAATGTCAGTATGCCAGCCATTGTGGCAACAGCGTGTCTGAACCGCCAGCATGACCATGTTCACTGGAGTCAGAGGTTGCACCAAGCCAAGATCTAGCGACCCGCCAGTGTAAACTGTAGTCCTACTTCTATGTTTATGACCTGTCCCAGTGTTTTGTTTTGGGAATCTGGTCACCCTACAGGTGCAGGTCAGTCCTTTGAACCTATTGTAGGTCTGTGGTTTAGACAGGGAGCTAGGATTACTAGCCTAGACAGATTCTCTGAGGTCCTATGGTGCTTGGAAACACTCCCGCTCTTTGACAGCCTGCCTTTGTCAAGTACAGGTCACAGTCTCTCTTTGTGTCCAGGCATGTGCAACAGGTACAGTTCTCGAGCTCATCTCTCTCTTGTGCAGTCCTGGGGGTCACAGACTAGTACCCTTGCACTAGGTCCAGCAGATCTGATGTGTGGGGGGTCAGGGGGGGGAGACAGCCATGACAACGCGGGCTTTACACCGCGCTGCCATTACAACGCTGCCATTACAACGCAAGTCGTTACAACGACTTGCGCTGGATGGCGCTAGAGACTAAGGAATAGTAGATTTACTATTCCAACACCTTCCCTACTGTTGCGTAGGCTGGAGTTGGAATAGTAAATCATACTATTCCAAAATCCAGCGCCTACAGCGCAAGTCGATGTAACGACTTGCGTTGTAATGGCAGCGCGGTGTAAAAGCTCGCGTTGTCATGACGTACATCCGGTCAGGGGTGCCCTATTTAACTCTACGATTTCACTCAGGGAGGAGGGGGACAATCAGTAAGTGCGCTCCCAGGCAGCTCTAGCCACCTGGTAACCCTTTCCTGTGAAGTGTGGCATCCAAGTATTGCTGAAGTCACTGCTCCATGCCAGAAGAGACTGACAGAACCCCTCTTGGATGTGCAGACCTCACAAGCCCCTCCCAGAGGTATGGCTAACCAAGTCCTAGACTCCCCTTGGGAAACTGGTTCTACAGAGGTTACCCTGCTTCCTTCAGAATGCCAGGTTGTCGAGGTTCACAACCGCTGGGCTGCATTTGTCACCAAAGGCAACGGCTTCTATGAAGCCTGCATTTTGTTGTTCCCCACGCCACAGGGGATCCTGTGAGGGAAGGAGGTGCGACCTCCCCCCCAGCAGACCTTTGTTCTCTCCACCTTTTCATCAAAAACCCCACAATAAATATTAAGTTATGATTAGCCTTAGGCATGAAAATGTAATGGCATGTTTAAAGAAGCAATAGCACAGTCAATAGGTCTCGACTACGCCTATTGGTTGTGTCAAATTTGTTTTAGCCATGTTGTGCAGCAGCATGACTGCTGTGCAGCATGCCTAAATGTTAGAAGAAAAAGTGCTATGATGAGTCCAGCACTGGAGGAAGCAATAGTGACAGCAGGATGGAGGAGGTGGGAGTAAAGAAGCAAGATGGACAAAGGGATGGTGGAGGCGGGAGGGAAGAAGCATAATGGTCAAGAGGGGTAGGGCTCCCATGAGACTTCTGCATAATCACTGAACCCTTCCTTTAAAAATATTTGGGTAAACTTTGCCCCCCCTCCCCCACCCGGTCCGGGCAATCAGGGTGTCCCTACCTTTCCCCATTTTACCTTATTTTTTTAATTTAAACAATTGGGAAGATTTCTTTGCTGCAATTGGAGCTGGCGTTTATTCGTTCAACTAGGGCCTTCCTCTTGGTTTCTAGGATGAGCTGGTGGAGCCTCATCTGGGCAGCTTTGAAGGCATCTTTTTCCGGTTGTATGACGTTACAACGCATACTTTTACAACGCACACCTTTACAACGCATTTTTTACAACGCAACATCCATTACAACGCATTCCATTACAGCGCATGCCATTACAACACATTTTTGAAAACTACCTTTACAACGCATTCCATTACAATGCATAATACCTTTACAACGCATACCATTACAACGCATAACATTACATTGCATGTATGGTAAGTATTGGATAGTGTAGGGGTAAAAATTACTATTCTAACTCCAGGGGGTGCAACAGTAGGGTAAGTGTTGGATAGTGTAGGGGTAAAATTTACTATTCTAACTCCAGGGGGTGCAACAGTAGGGTAAGTGTTGGATAGTGTAGGGGTAAAAATTACTATTCTAACTCCAAGGGGTGCAACAGTAGGGTAAGTGTTGGATGGTACTGGTATGTGTTGTAATGGTATACGTTGTAATGACTACGTTGTAATGACATGCGTTGTAATGGTATGCGTTGTAGTGTCATGCGTTGTAATGGTTGCGTTGTAATGGCATGCTATGTAATGGATGTTGCGTTGTAAAGGTTGTTTCCCCTTTTTCCACATCCCCTTTGCTGGTTCTCCATTTCCGTTCCAGTTCTCAATTTTGCGTGCTGGATGCCTGTTCATTTGTTCACATTTTGTTTCAGCTGCCATTGCACAACTCAGGGACTCAGTCCTAGAGTCCTGAAAATTAAAATAAAAGAGCACATAAGGAGGCATGGTTAGCACACCCTGATCCCAAGACACGAAGGGTGCCACAAATGGACACTCCCTATAGTTATAACACCTTTTGTCATGGATACCTCCCATGTGGATCCACAAATCCTCCCTGGATCCTTGGATCCTAGGAGGAGCCAAGGATTTAAAGGCCAGGACATTTGGGCAACCCCTGTTGCAGCAGGATTGGGGCACCTGCAGAGAATTGCACATAGGGCTTGGTGGCCTAACCAAATGGCCAAACCCCGCTGCACACATATGAAATGGTAAATGCTCAGCCGAGGAGGTTTGGGCACAAGCTTGGCCACAGACCACGCTGGGCTGCCAGTCCCCTCTTCCACATGGACTTCAGCCGTGTGCAACTGGGTTTGGCCCCCTGTGGAGGGTTGGGCACAGGACTTAGTCTCTAAGCAGGTCCTGCTGTGGGTTGGAAGCAGGGGTTGGCCAGGGCCCACGTTCTGCACCCAGCCCCCACTGCATACTGCTAATGTCTGTTTGCAGGAAGGGATCGCTGCCTGCACAAGGTTGGTTGCGTTGCCTTGCCAGAAGCCAGGTTGTGGGAACAACCCCAATTGCGCACGACCAAAGTCCATGCGCATCCTATGTTGGCTGCCCACAGAGGGTTGAGCAGAGGGCCTGGCCAGACGTTAGCCATACACAGAGGTCCAGTAAAAAAAAAATCAGTTTATAGTATAATAATTAAAAAAACACAGATTCACTGAAATGAAACGAAGTTTAAAGTGACGTTATAGTTAGGTTTGGTAATAGCATCTTAACATATGTTGAAAAAAATCACTAGAAAGTCACTGAAAAAACTACAGTTAAAATGCAGTTAGGGTTACAAAACAAAACCTAAAAATCACTGACATTCTGCAGTGATCTAACTATAACTTGCTTCCCTGTCATGCACTGCTTATGACCTCAAATATTACATCACTTGTGACATGTTAAATGGCATAAATGATGGCATCAAAGAAGACATCTTAAATGACATCATTGATGATATCACCTAGCACCTCACTAATGACATCATCCAATTCTGGTGACAGTGTGCTATACGTTTTGTGGACTAGGAGTAATTCAACAAGTTACATCTATCTCCACTCCTCTGTGACAAATCAACTGACAATGGATATAACCTTTTCCACTATGCACAACATGTTGCATAACCCTCAACTCAACATAATGTGGTGGAAGGCACCCTTTTTACGTCTCGCCTAAGACAGTGTATGCTGTCACCTGTAAGATATTTTATTTTCTATATAGAGCCTTAGAACTCGTCCATGAATTAAAATTGGTTAGCTTCATGTTACTCTCATTTCCTTGCTTCTTATTGGTTAAATGGCAATAGGTGCACCTCTGGCGCATGGACGCATTTAAGGGAGTAGTTAGAAAAATAAAATACCCCACTTAGAGATACATAGAACGAAATATGCTATAAAAATTAGCAATTCCATATGCTTATGATAAAGGATTCCCGCAACTCCCAGAAGGGCGCGCCTCATCGGGCAAAGGGTCGGATGGAGATGGGGCGAAAAAGGTGACACTAGAGAACATTATGGCGGCCCTCTCAAGTGTACAGACCACAGTGGGGACTATCTCTACGGACGTCAGCTTACTCCGCGCAGATTTACAGAAAATGGCGTACAGGGTCAAGGAGGTGGAGATTGTCACAAAATCCTTGGTGACGGACACAAATGAGTTGCAGACGGCCATGTCACGACTTGAGGCCGAAAATAAACAACTGGCGGAGAAGCTCGACGACCAGGAAGGACGCTCCCGCCAGAACAATGTACGCATTCTTGAAAGCGAAGGGACTCAAGCAATGGACCTATATGTTGAGGAACTGGTGAAAACGAGACTGCAACCGAAGCGCCTATCAAGTTTTAGCTCGGTGGAACGAGCCCACAGGGTCCCGAGTGGAAGGCCGAAACCAGGAGCTCCCCCTAGGCCGGTACTCGCCAGACTATTTAATTTTCGAGATAGGGATGCCATCCTACAAACAGCGAGAATCTCCCCATCAATTCGAATCCACAATTCGACAATTGCCTTCTTCCCGGATTACACAGTGGCAGTCTCCCGGCGTCGGGGCAGTTTCATGGAGGTGAAAAAAGCTCTGCGGGCACAGGCAATTCCCTACTCTATGATATTCCCAGCATGGCTTAGGGTGGTGGCGGAGGACAAGAC
This sequence comes from Lissotriton helveticus, assembly GCF_964261635.1. Classification (NCBI taxonomy): domain Eukaryota; kingdom Metazoa; phylum Chordata; class Amphibia; order Caudata; family Salamandridae; genus Lissotriton; species Lissotriton helveticus. The sequence continues at coordinate 125,534,277 of NC_136068.1, read as the reverse complement.
GTGGTTCTTCGAAACACCAGAGGCGGCCTATGATTGGCTCGAAAGATGGCGGAGAGTGGAAAAACAGAGTTGTGGGCATAAAAGCCAGCAGCGCCGTGAGGAAGAGAAAGACACCAGCAGCCAAGGCTCACGACGTCTAGATCCGGAACACTCGCCATGATCAGAAGCACAAGAGGTCGTCCAAGAATGACTTTGCTACCCCGACTGTACCCGGGAGAATGATCCCTTGCACTGTGCCGTGGTCGGGCCGCTCTTGGACACCCGACTGAGGCAGGCCCTGGAGCGGAAAGAGGACTGATGCTTTCTTTGGACTCTTTACCCCTGTCAAGCAAGTACTATGGTTGGAATTGGGAATAAGTAGTCTGCTGAGTTGGGGTGGCGGGCGGTTTCAAGTCTGTTAAGCAGGGAGGCAGAGAGGGGAGGGAGGACCGGGGGGAGTTCGGAATTGTTTTAGTTTTGTTCTAGGTTCCAATGCAGATGGCAGTAAGACAGAGAATCGAGCAGGAGGTAGACCCTAGATAGTGTATGTCAGGCAGCAACTCCAGATATATGTACACCGCACACATGGCGGGGGTTCACAACCTGATAGGGCCCAGGGGTAGATGGGTAGCAGAGGTAGGGGACATTGATGACTCTGAATGGCAGGAAGCACTGGCATCGCCTAGAGAGGTGGGGATCTCTGCAAGGCTCCGGTTAGTACAACTTAAGATCCTGCACCGAGTATACTACACCAGGACTACATTACATAAAATACACAGGGCATAACACCCATACTGCCTTAGAGGATGCGGGAAAGAGGGTTCTTTTATACACAAAATGTGGGAATGTGCAGCTATAACAGACTACTGGCGTAAGGTGCTGCGTACTATCTCACAAGCGATAGGGGTGTCACTCCTGCCTGAACGGCGCAGGTGCCTGCTCAACATATGGGAGCCAAATGACCTTACACGGCACGGGCAAACATGGGTCACGTTGGGACTCATGGTTGCAAAACGGAATATTGTGCAGAAATGGGGGGCAGTGGAAGTACAGACATTAGCGGTCTGGTGCAGAGACACGGATCTGAACATGGTCACAGAACGGACAGTGTATGCCAATCGGAAGAGCCCCCCAAATGGTCTAAAATATGGGCGGCCTGGAATGCCTATCGAGGGGACATTTGTGATCCAATACCAGAGTCTGAAGGCAACAGCACAGACGAGGAGTGAGGACGAGATGATGGGATTGAGGGGTTGGGCACTGCTGAAAGGGTCTCTGCGGAAAGTATGGTTGGCTATTACTTACATAACAATATTGTATATGAATGTATATAACCGGATTACACTATATGCTTATCTGTATATTGTCATAACTGCTGATGGATTGGATGGAAACAATAAAAACTGTTTTAAAAAAAAAATTAAAAGAGCAATTCCAACACTTTCTATTAAGGAACCATTAGGAATTATCAGCTAGATTCATCAAGCTTAATTGCGCTCGCAAAGGGCCAGATTCTGAGAATCTGGCCCTTTGCGAGTGCAATTTTTGCATTTGTGATTCATCATCCCAAATGCAAAATTCGCTAATAAAGAATTCGCACATTTGCGAGGAACTGCATTTAAGGAATCTCTATTTGAGATTCCTTAAATGCAATTCATTAACCATTTTTAAATTGCGAAATCGCAATTTAGGACCGCTATTTACCACGAAGTCAAACCTCGTGGTAAATAGCTAAAACTTAGAAAAATGCCTTTAAATGCATTTTTCTAAGTTGCATGTTACACACACACATGTCCTTTGGACATGTGTGTGCACACCATGAGTGTAAATTCACATTTCAGGGGTGCTACAGGGTGTCCTTTGGACACCCGTGCACCCTTGAAATCGCATCCTTATTTGCGATTAGCAATTTGCTAATCGCAAATAAGGAATAACTCCCCATTCATTCCTATGGGCCTTTAGGCCCATAGAATGAATGGGGAGTTATTCCTTATTTGCGATTAGCAATTTGCTAATCGCAAATAAGGAATGTGTAGGAATCGCAATTTATTTAGCAATTCCTACATGAATACCGTTTTGCAAGTCCTTAATAGCGATTCCTTATGAATCGCTATTAAAGACTCGCAAAACGGCCCTTTCATGAATCTAGCCGTATTTCCCTAAGGAAAATACTTCAAACGATGCATTTATAGCATGATTTTAACACAATTTGGCCAAAAACTCCCATGCAATTATTGACTTCTTTCTTTCATTCTTTCTCCTTATTCTCCATCATTCCTTCCTACTTTCTATTTCCTTTTCCATTCTCCTCTGATTTGCTTTCATCTTTTTTTCTGTCTGTCCATTCTTTCTTCATTTCTTGAGTCCTTCTTTCTAGAGTCCGGATTAAATTGCTTTGCTGCATTCCACCTTTCCTTCTTCCCATTCTTCTGTTATTTTATTGTTCCTCCCTTTCTTCTTAACCTCCTATCCACCCTTCTTTATGTTTGTATTTCTTCCATTTCTTAATTCTTTCTTACTCTTCTTTCCTTCTATCGCTCTTCCATCCACTGTTCATTTGCTCTTTCCAATATTTCATGTTATTTCTCTGTTCTCCTTCTTTCTATCCTTCCATTTTCCTTTTTGTTTCTTTGTTCGTTACTTCTTACTTCTTGCTACCCTTTATCTAAGCTTCATTGTTTTCTTCCCTCGCCATCCTTCCAATATATTTTTCTTTTGTAACTATGTTCCAACCTGCTTCCTTTCTTTCTTTCATTTCTATTTGCATTTTTCTTTCCTTCGTGGGGCTGTGTCATGACAAGTTTATGTGCCCCCTCCCTCCCACAGTTGTTTATGCTCCCAGAATTCATAAGTATTTCCTTCTGTCTTGAAATTATCTTCAAGTCAGAGATGAAAGTTAAGAGGCGCTGTAAAAAAAAAAAGTAAACTGTTCAAGAACCCCCACTTAAGCTGGAATTGCGGTTGCTTCACTACGCCCTTGAACACACTACTTGTGCCCTTCCATGGTTTACTCTTTGGCGTACTATTTTTCCTTTATAGTTAAGAACCACACGAAATGACATGTATTTTCTATCTCTCTGTCATTTAAGTGCAGTCTGTTTCCGTCTTATCTCCTCCATCTCCTTGTTCAACATTACTCTTATTAGTGATACCACTTTTACTTCTTTGCTACATTTCCAGGTATAACATCACTTTTATTAGTATATTACACAATGGCATTACACAGTTAGTTATGGTTCAGTGGCACTTTCATTGGAGGGGCATTTTTGTCAGTTGCTTAAAATAATCTGTTCAGATCCAGCATCCCAATTTTTGTGCAGTTTTAATCAGGAGTTAACAAGAGTTAGAGAGTAGATGGGGTGAAAAAGTAGTGCTTTACCATTTTAGCTCCCTTAGGAAATTGTGTTTTGTCCTACAGCAAAAACACTGAATGGACTGATGTCAAACATGGCATGGAAGTAGAACTTTACTCAGAAAACTTGATTTAATTTATTTGGAGTACATCCCTTCAGTAGTTACTGAGATATTAGCGCTAAAAAGATGCTAGATGGGCTTTAGGAGGTTAACATTTGTGTACATCTTGTCAGTTGAAAAGTCATTTGTTGATTTGCTTAGAACTTTTGCACTATTTTGTGAATGAACAGCATTTTGGGCACTCTTGGTATTTTCAAATTCATGCAGGGCCAGTTAAAAAGGCAGGAGGGGCAACAAAGTGTTCATAAAAAATAATAAGAGTGGTACTGTGTGTCAAATCTGCACAAACATTGTCAGGAGCTTGGTAGCAGTAGTTTTCTATTGGTATGTCAAGTTTTTTTGCCAATCCACCGAGGGCGGCAATATTTAAGAAGGGGGGCTAAAATGTTTAATTTGCTTTTAAAATAAGCCCTTTGATGAATCTGCATTAAATGTGGCAGACATGTGGCAAGTTACACCCAGCAAAGGTATTGCTGGTTCTGTGCAGATCCACATTGGGGCCAAAACATTTTTCATTAACTAATATTATCGCCACGATTTGATGGATCCGTAGTAAATTTGGCAGATACTTAGCACCTTTAGCCTACTTTTGGTACTTTTAAATATCCATCAATCCATCAAGGGGCGGCAGTTAAACAGGGTGGGGTCAACATTGTGTTCATTTTATAATAACATGGGCAGTGTCTAACTAAGCTGCACAAAAGTGTGCAGAGGTTTGGAAGGACTGGTTTTCAGTTGGTATGTCGAGTTGAGTGCCATTCCATCAACAGTGGGAGGCAAAGTTAAAGGGTTAGAACAAATGCTTACTCAAATTATTTGATGAATCTAGCAAAATACACCAAGTGTTGGTGTTTCAGGTTTCATACAGATTGAGTAGGTGGGGTAAAGTTGAAGAGGTTCACAACATTTTGAATTTGCTAAAACTTTGTTACTTTTGATGGGCCTGCACAAAATTTAGCAGAGACTTATCATGTTTAGTGTTCTCTTGGTTTTATCAATTTCATGCTGAATCATTCAGTGGGAGAGGGGTTAAAAGGATTGTCAAAGAAGTGTTCATTTGCTAATTATGTTTGCACCGGTTGATGAATCTACACACTATTTGGCAGACCTATAACAGGTTTAATTTTATGTTGGTTATGTCAACTTTGGAGCAAACATACATGGGGACAAACAAAGTTTCATTCACTAATACCTTTGATGCTGCTTATTGAATCTACATGAAAGTTGACAGACAGTTAGCAAATTAAGCGTTGTGCAATGTAAGACAGGCTCGGCTGAAGGGAGGTGGCTGCAGCGTCACAAGCATTAAAAATAACCTTAAATTCAAAGTGAATTAATGTTTACTAATATGTTGATAGAGGCTTTGCTATATACAAATACAAATTCCCAAATTAAAATGCTGCCTTCACTTTGTGTCTCAAGCCCCCCATATCTTTTTACTTTGGGGGTTTTTAAATAACATTTGTTTTCCAGACTCAAATCAAATCAAATTAATCTTTATTCAGATAAAAAATATTCATAAAAGAATTATACAGATAATATTTACAAAAGATCTTAATAAAAATCTAAAATAAAATTCATAAAAATAATCTCATAATGTGGACAGTTAAATATGAATATGACGTGTTACTACGCGAGTCATTACATTGTAACAACCGTGTTGTTACCACGCAATGCCATTACTACACAAGTCATTATAACAACTTGCCGCAGATGGCGTGCTAACATTAGAAATGTAAAATTTACTATTCCAACTCCAGCCTACGCAACAGTAGGGCAGGTGTTGGAATAGTAAACAATACTATTCCTTATGTTAGTGCGCGATCTACTGCAAGTCGATGTAATGACTTGCGTAGTAATGGCATTGCGAGGTAACCGGATTATGTGCATGTGTGTGTGTAAGGTTGGTGTCACGCCGCTCTGGCTCACTGGCCTGTTTTTTGGCCTCTTGATCGTCAACCTGACACTTCAATTACCGCTAAATGCCCTAGCTGGCGTGCAGGTGTTTTGTACTTTCTGGAAACTGTTTCCTCAATTTATGCACTTTAACTAGCCTGGCCATTGTGGTCAGCTTCTCCATCGCTCATAAAAATAATGAGTACAGTTTTAATCGACAGCTGAGGTTCTCAGCCTGAGCACAAAAGCACCTCACTGAGAGCATGGTATACCTGTAACAAACCTACTGCGCAAGAAAGAAATTAATTGTTTGTCTTGTCTTTTCTTTTTGTGTTAGTTACTGTCTTGTTTCCTTTACTGGTGCAACAGGTTCCTCTGAAATAGAGGTAAACCACCCAAAACCTTTTTTAACTTGCACTTTTTTACACTTATTTTTCACTTTCACGCCCTCTGGTCAGGGTGGGACTTAGCGCGCCCATACCGGCGAGGTTCTTTTCCCATGGTCCTGACGAATGCCAGGTAATTTATACCCTAATGGCAGAAACATGTTGACCCCACCAGAAAGGAAACAGCCGAACAATCTATTTGCCACATTTTCGACACCTTGTTTTTAAATATGTCTGATTGGCCACTTAATTAAAAAAGATTTTTAGACACAATCTAGACATTTTTAAGTAAATCACACTGTCACACTTTCACTTGTCACAATACGGAAACCAGCTCCGCAGTAACTCTGGTGTCGGAGCACACCTGGGAGGCATTCGGTCTCTCCAGGTGGGGCCCAATGATGAAGCATGTCACCAACCAGGTTGGTGAGTGAGGGCCTTCTATATAAATCTAAACAGATTTATGTACCTTTTTCCATGCTCCCTCTTTGAGGTCACAGTAATTACACTCTTTTGTTGTTTAAACTACGCGAGTCATTACAGTGGAGAAGTGTGGCTCACTGGTTAGAAGCGGCAGACCCTGATGCAGAGGTCTGACCCGGGACCAGGGTTCAATTCCCGACGCGGCAAAGTCTTGGGCTCAATGTCCACGGACTCGATAATTCTCGCCTCGGTGCCTACTCTAATCATGGGTCCCACTCTGCAACTCTGGGCAATAGCTTGCTTAATCTCCACAACGGCCCTGAAAGTGCTGGGATGCCTGGCTTCACCTTGGGGGTGCCCAGTAGGGGGCATCTCACAGGGAAAGCCAGGAAGGGTTCCACAGCGGTATACAGCGCCAGGATGCCTGAAAGGTGATAGTGCGCCTTACAAGTATACATACATTTACATTTACATCGCGTGCCTTCACAATGCGGTCGTTGTACCGACCGCGTTGTTACCACGCAATGCCATTACTACGCAAATCATTATATCAACTTGCAGTAGATGGCGCGCTAACATTAGAAATGTATAACTTACTATTCCAACTCCAGCCTACGCAACAGTAGGGCAGGTGTTGGAATAGTAAACAATACTATTCCTTATGTTAGCGCGCTATCTACTGCAAGTCGATGTAATGACTTTAGTAGTAATGGCATTGCATGGTAACAACGCGGTCGTTGTAACGATCGCATTCTAATTGCATCACGGTGTAATGACTGCGATGTAAAGGTTGTTTCCCGTTAAATATAGGGGTCCAGAATACCAGATACCAGGTTAGGCTTCAACTCAATGGTCATCAAGTTAAAAGGCATTATCAAAAACATCAGATGGGGGATAATGAATGGACTACTCATGTTTATATCTTAAAATGTCCAGGTATAGCAGTTGTTTCCTTCTTTGGATGGAATAAGACAGAAACTCGATAGCACAGATTCACAGTATTAAGATCACTGATAAAATTAAAAGCATCTTTATAATAACATATTTTTTCTTTTAAAAATAATGGCCGCAGAATTTGTTTTCTCATATCCCTAGAAAAGTTACAAAAAAGTAAAAAATGCAATGTAGTGTGGTTGGACTTGCCATCACACGGACATTTGGGTAACTTTTGGCAACAAAGCCCATCTTGGGGAAGCAACCAAAAAATGCAATGTGCCTATTTGCAGTCTTGTTAATTAAAATCTGTGCTGAAAGTGTGGTACCATGAAGTAGGTCTGGGCATTTGATTGTGTGGGGCCTGAGAGATGCTTTGACACACTCTCTCTTTTCTCTATCAGCTATCCTTTTCCCCATCAGAACAGATTTTAAATCTTTCTTACTAAATTTTAATACTCCCTCCGGCTCATCAATGCTCAATTTCCCATCCACCTCCTTTAGCAAACTGTTTACATAAACCAACCAAGATATTCTTAGTCCTCGTTCCAGAGTAAGACGGTCTGTTATTATCTCTTGGGTGAATTTAGTGCCATCTTTACTCCATATGGTATATCAGAGTGTAATGGGGTTTTCCAGACAATTTTTTTTGTAATTGCGTTAAAGGTCATATGAATGTGCGACTAATGTATAGTAGTAACACCTCAGAGCCCTTTTTTTCAATTGTGGGTCTGTCAGGCATGGTGGTAGATGTGTTTGGGCCGCCCACCCACCCCCAGAAGAACCCAACTTCCTCAGATGCATTGTGCTCAACACCCGCTCACCCCGCAAACACACGGTCGAACTTTGGAACTTACTCGACACCAACGCCCCAGACGTCACCTTCCTGACGGAGACCTGACTGAACCCCTCCTCGGCACCCGACATCTCCATAGCCATCCCCGATGGCTACAAGATCACCCGCAAGGACCGCACCAATGGAGTAGGAATTGCCATCGTCCACAGAAACACTCTCAAAATCTCGACAGACACCGACGACACACTCAGCACCGGTGAACACTTGCTTTTCCAGATCTACACCGACCCCAACACCACCCTCAGAGGTACCATCATCTACAGACCCCCCAGACCCCGACCGCGTTTCAGCGACTCCATCGCCGACTTCGTCAGCACACATGCCCTTGCCTCCATAGACTACATCCTCCTCGGGGACCTGAACTTCCACCTCGAGAACAACGACTACAACTCTTCCACCCTGATCGACAACCTCGCCAACCTCGGACTCAGGCAACTCATCACAACACCTACCCACTCTGCCGGCCACACGCTTGACCCCCATCTTCTCAGCAAGCTCCCACGTTTTCTTCAACCGCACCACCGAATTCCACTGGACCGACCACCACTGCATCCACTTCACCTTCTGGAAACCCACCAAACACCACAGCACCCAGCAGATGCCTCGTCGCCGCTGGAGCAAAGTCCCCGAGGACCAGCTTACCACCGCCCTCGCCCAGAGCCCACCCGTAGACCCGACCGACCCCGACGCGACAGCCCGTAGCCTCAGACAGTAGATCAACGACTGCGCCAACACCCTTGCCCCGCTCAAGAAGCCCTCCAACACCCACACCAGCAAGAAAGCCAGCTGGTTCACCGAAGACCTCCAGGCCTCCAAGCAAACCTGCCGAAAACTAGAAAACAACTGGATCTGTGAACGAACACCGGAAAGCTACACAGCCCACAAGAACGCCTCCCGCAGACACCACCACCTCATCAGATCCGCCAAAAGGACCACCTTCAAAGACTGCCTAGACAACAACGCACACAACAGCAAAGAGCTCTTCCGCAGACACCACCACCTCATCAGATCCGCCAAAAGGACCACCTTCAAAGACCGCCTAGAAAACAACGCACACAACAGCAAAGAGCTCTTCAACATTGTGAAGGAACTCTCCAACACCAACAACATCCCACCGTCACAAGACCTGTGCAACTCACTGGCCACCTTCTTCCATCCACGACGGCTTCAATGCTGTCACCACCCTGGCAACCGCTGAGACCCCCGCCCCCACCCGCACCAACCGCCTGCTCGTCTGGACCAACATCAACGATGACGACACCATCAAAATCATCAATACCATCCACTCCGGATCCCCGGAAGACCCCTGCCCGCACCACATCTTCAACAAAGCCAAAAGCATCATCGCACCCCAACTCCAGAAAACCATCAACATCTCCTTCGAGACAGCGACCTTTCCTGGAGAGCTAGAAAAACGCAGAGATCAACGCCCTACTCAAGAAACCCAAGGCAGACCCCAAGGACCTCAAGAACTTCCGACCCATCTCCCTGCTCCCGTTCCCGGCGAAGGTCATCGAAAAAGCTGTCAACAAGCAACTGACCAACTTGAGGAGAACAGCATCCTGGACCCATCCCAGTCCAGGTTCCGCAGCAACCACAGCACCGAAACTGCCTTCATCGCCGCCACGGACGACATCAGGACCCTGCTTGACAACGGAGAAACTGCGGCCCTCATCCTCCTGGACCTGTCAGCCGCCTTCAACATGGTCTGCCACCGCACACTACGAACACGCCTCCATGACGCCGAAATCCAAGAGAAGGCCCTGGACTGGACCACCTCCTTCCTCTCCAGCAGAACGCAGAGCGTCCGCCTCCCCCCACTTCCGCTCCGAAGCCACTGAGATCATCTGAGGCGTACCCCAAGGTTCATCCCTCAGCCCAACGTTGTTCAACGTCTACATGGCACCGCTCGCCCACATCGCACGACGGCACAACCTCAACATCATCTCCTACGCCGAAGATACCCAGCTGATCCTATTCCTCACCAAAGACCCCCACACCGCCAAAACCAACCTTCACGAAGGAATGAAGGCCGTCGCCTACTGGATGAGAAACAGCCGACTGAAGCTGAACTCGGACAAGACGGAGGTCCTCATCCTCGGATCCACCCCCTCGGCCCGGGAGGACTCCTGGTGGCCGACTGCACTAGGAGCACCCCCTATACCCACCGACCACGCACACAACCTAGGGATCATCCTCGACTCCAGCCTTTCCATGACGAAGCTGGTCAACGCCGTCTCCTCCTCCTGCTTCAGCACCCTCTGCATGCTTCGCAGGAGCTTCAAGTGGATCCCCACCGAAACTAGAAGGACGGTCACCCAATGCACTCTACGCAGGAGCCCCCGCCAAACTCCTAAAACGGCTCCAACGCATCCAGAACGCCTCTGCACGCCTGATCCTTGACATCCCTCGCCGGAGCCACATCACACCACACTTGAGAGACCTGCACTGGCTCCCCATTAATGAGAGGATAACCTTCAAGCTCCTCACCCACGCACACAAGGCACTCCACAACACCGGACCAGCGTACCTCAACAGCCGACTCAGCCTCTACACCCCCACCCGTCAGCTCTGCTCTGCAGATCACGCCCTCGCCACCGTCTCCCGCATCCGAAGAGTGACTGCCGGCGGCAGATGATTCTCCCACCTCGCCGCCAAGACATGGAACACCCTCCCCATCCTCCTGCGGCAGACCGAACGAAGACCTCCTAACCTTCAGGAGACTTCTCAAGACCTTGCTCTTCGAACAGTAGCAGCCCCCCCCGCACCTTGAGACCCTCAAGGGTATGTAGTGCGCTTTATAAATGCTATGATTGATTGATTGATTGTGGTACCTGCGTGTATGCATGATGATAGTCGAGCTGGTGTATATTGTGGCTCTAATTGTATGTGGTGATACCTTTGTCACCCCTGTTAGTAATTGACTAAGGTTGAAATGAGATGTGCTTGAGAAATTATTCATTATTTTAGCAAGTGAGTAAAGGGACGTACGATTGTGTGACTACCCTAGACAGTGTGCAGTACTGTTAAATTGTGCTTGTGTGATTGTATAGCAGTTATTGTGTTAACATTTGCTTTTGGATGTGTGTTTGTATTGTGGTTGTTCAGATGATGAACTTTTGTTTGTGCTTGGAGCTATGAAGGTAGACGTTCTGTCTTATGACTATCCCTGTCCAGTGGTGGGATGGTGTTTTTTGGGACCTTTATGATAGGCATTTAGACATATTGTTCACTGTTGGCCTATGAGCATGGCTGTGTGATGAGGTATGTGGTGGTATTGTGTCTGTAGTAGATGACCCATTTATATATGTATTTTAGGTCTGCCCTAATGACAGCTTTACTCTGTGTAGGCCTCCTGTAATCATACATACAGAGGGGCTTTGGGTCGGCCATCTTCATCCATATGTTTGTTCAACTGTCATTCCATTGCTTCCTTACCATACAGAGTGGGGCAAATGGATCAGCTCTCTTGAGCCATATGTTTTTTTATGTCTCGCCTAGGCAGCGCGCATGCGCTACTCTAGGAGATGACCTTTAGAAATTGGTCAGCTCTTTTCAAACACTAGTGCTTGTGCTGGCATCCACCTGGCGGGAGCAAGAGGCGGCACGCTCGGCCACGCTAATTGAAAACAGATGGCCCGCGCGCCGCTTCTCGCTCCCGCAAGGTGGATGCCAGCACAAGCACGAGTGCTTGAAAAGAGTCTGTGACTCACCTCATGGCCCCCTATTCATCACAAATGTGCTCCCTTCTTCTGTCTTACAGTCTTATTTGGCACTCCTGTTGCTCTCTCTGCCTCTGTCTCCCAAGGTATCCCCCATCCTCTCACACACTCCTCTCACAGCCCACCACCTCACTCTCACATGCTTCCGCACCGTCTCGCCCCGTAGAGGCAGCTGTCGAAGGCTCCAGCAGTGCAGGTTTTCCTCTACCATTGAGTCTGTGGCGGGAACTGGGCTGGCTGCAGCATGAAGAGGAACCAGCAGCAAGGAAGGCGAGCATCGCGAGAGGCGCCCAATGGCCACCAAACAGGGCGCTAGTAAGCCTGATTGCAACCCAGATCTATGCATCTATAATTGTCTTTAAGAGGCAAGTCAAGACAGCGCATAGACTTCTTCCATGCGTGTGACAGGCCCCAGATTTAAAATTAAAAGCCAGTGAATAGGAAGGGGGCATTGGGAGCAAGTATTATTGCTAATAGTAGTCAGGCACGGGCCCCACTTAGCTCCGCAATCATCAGAAGGAACGGGCTTATTATGACCAGGGCTATATAAAAAAAAACAATACCTTAATATGGTTAGCATTGTTTTCTCTCCGATATAAATTCCCACTTAGCCCTGCAATGTGTGATCCAGGTTTTGTCCGATTTTAGAAACCAATAACAATATACTGTTTTACGGAGTGCTTGCTGCCACACTGAGCAATTTTCAGCTGTCCATGTGTTCAGGGAGCTTGTCTTGTTTATCTCCTGCATTCCGACAAAATCGCCCAGATTAGTACCATTGCAGTACTGCAGCAGCCCTCTTAGAAAAGCACAGAGGAGTGTCATTTTTCTGCGGCCCCGGGCAGGACAAACGTGGGTGAAAGAGCTCCATTTCCACCCCACTCCCTTAACAGAGGGGCCTCCGTTCTCTCTACCTGAGGCAGAATGAGGCTGAGAGTTGTCACCATGGCCCAGCACTGCAGATGCCTGCTTTGCGTTTACAAACTTTGTGAAATGTGGCCTCGGGACGATTAAAGCCCCCTGACCACCTGTAGCATTCCCTTTATGTGCGAGGGCGGACTGGGGTTTGTGGGGGGAGGGAAGAGTTGCGGAACCCCTTTGAACGTCTTGTTTACTCTCTTCACGCAGTTTGAAGATCTAATTCCAAGTTCCTCGGGTCTCTCCACAACAGGGCCACTTTACGCTATTCCTGAACTGCATTGGAAACTGATACGCGTCAACCTACCTGTGAGTTACAAAAAAATAAAGCAACCGAAAAATGTTCTTTCCTCAGTTATTTGTATGCACAATGGTCGTTTTTCCAAAATAATGTGGTTCAACTTTAAATGGGGACTATTATAAGAGTTTAACATTATTTATTGTGGGAGTCACATATCACATGCCCTCATTTAAAGCGGAGACAGGGTAATGCACTCAAATTATTTTGAGACTGCAGTACAACACAGTAAAGGTTGGCAGTCCATGAACAGATTGCTACTGGTGTGGTGCTTCGGAGACAGCCTGAATGCACATATAGCAAGGTTCATGCGCTTCTCAAACAATAAGGCTTTTGTACATTCAGTGCATAGTTAACAGAGGTAGGTGTTAAATCTGTCATCTTATTGTGTTAAGCATAACTTACTGTGACGCTGATTCTTCAGGCTGTTCTACTCTAGTGATACAGTCTCACACAGAATGTTATATTGCTGCTGATTTGCATTGAGGACCTTGTCTTTCTGTCTGTGTTAAAACACATTGCTATCTGTCCATAAATGATTCCCGAGGCAAGCATGTATTTCTGAATCAGACTGCTTGACCCAGTTTGTAGTAATTGTATAGCTCTTCAAACCCTGGTGGCACGGCACCCAGGATAATGTGCTGCATGACTAAACACTTAGAAGATCCAAAAGCCGAGACCTATAGGGTATGCCAATGCTTGTTCTAAACTGTGAGTGATGCAATTTTTCCCTGATCACAGTCACACATCAGCTTAAATGGGGCTTGTGGACAAGCACTTTACCAGTGCTTTTTTCTTTCCATTATTTATATTTTTATTTTTTAATCATCCTTGTGTGTCTAAAATGATCCTTCAGATTACAGTAGGTCAAACCCAATAGGACCTTATGTTTGTGCAAATATGGATCATATTTCCTTTGAATTGCAATAAAACTGAAAAGGGTTGGTCTACCTATTCTAAGTTCAGCTTCCTGTTAAAAAACACATCTACTGTGCGGTTAAAAATATATGCAATAGATACTTTTTGTTTTATTTAAAAAATTGTATAACAGATATAACAGATATACGTGAACCACGTTTAGGTGACATTCTTATTTCCTTTTTATTTTGCTTATATAAGCTTGCATTAAAAACAACATTCACACTGGTTTTCAAAGCCAGACCTATTGACTCTGCCATTGCTTGTTTCGCCATGATTTTATTTTTTTTACTGCCAAACTGGCTAGATACGAACAAATCTCTCTGGGCCACTCATAAAAATCTACCCATTTGTATAGCATTCATTAATTCTAGAATTCATATTTTACATTGCATGGTATGTCCGTGTACACATAACGAGTTAAGGAAAACTCCCAAAGCGTGTCCATTGCGTTTCCTTTCCTGTCCAGGCAAGCTTTCATCTCTGACCTTCCCGATTTTTTTTATTTTTCATTTTTTTTGAGGTGCAATACAGCAATTGTGTATTTATTTTATTGGTCCGAATTGGGCTCACTACCTACAGCTCCATGGACTCGCACGCCAAAAGCCCTTTTGTCATACTTACCGAAATTCAATAAGTAACAGCGATTGCTAGTATTTATGTCCAGAGAGAGAGCTGTTCAGACAAATTAGCAGGTTCCAGGCTGGGTGTATGTATGAGCTGGGCCAGGCAGACGCCATCCCCCCCCCCCTCCCTCCCCTGCAACCTCAGGGGCGCCGCCCCCTTCTGCCCCCCTCTTCTCCCTCTCGCCGTGCTGGCTGCTGCCCCAAGGTTCCTGCCCCGTTTCTATTTCTGTCCTCGCGGCCTCCTCCACATCCCTGCCCTCCTTCCTGACCCCCTCCCTCCCGTCTCCAGTGAAGCTCCTTCTATTATTAATTGCGCTGCCTGCCCAAGGGAGGCTGCCTCTCCTTCACCCCTCCCGCCCCCCTTCTGGAGCTGCTGTGGGGGGTCCATATCTCTTATCCCTGCCACCCATCCTTCCCTCCCTTCAAGGATGTCCCCGCCTGAGCTGATGTCCTGGTAACAGACCCTGCCTGCGTGCTTCCCCCCTGCGAATGGTGCGGCTGGCCGTGTTTTTACGTGCCTGTCTTACGCCTGCGTCCCGTCGACGCATACCTTTGCGTGACCACGACATACGTCAATGTGTTGAAGGTTGTAACTGTTTTTTTCAGTACAAAGCAGCACATGGTACCATGTCTCGAGGCACAAAAATGGACTAGAGACTAGTTCTGGCCAAAACGTGTTTAAATTGTGTTTTTTCTCTCCAAAAAGACGTTTTAGGAATGAAGCATCGGCAAAGCCAATAGGTCTCACGTTTGGTACCTGTATATTTTAGCTATGCTACACAGCAAGGGTGTCCACCTGGCTTGTTGTATACAGGCATGACCTGTATTTTATTGTCCCTGCTGATACACAAATTAGGAAAATCCCCTAAAGCTGGTATGTTTTCCACCATCAGGACCTACTTTAAACAGTAAAAGCACTAAAATGTGTTCTCCCCCCTTATTTTTTTTTTTAACACATTTTTTATTGATTTTCGATAAAAAACATATGAACAGCCCCATGGACAGTACAGAGAAGCAGTTGGGAAGGGAAATTGCATTATAATTACAGACATTAGCTGGTTGGTTGATGTGCTTTATTTCGATACATAAAAATATCTTAAAAGCAGTAAGTACAATAAACATTTTTTTTAAAAAGAGAGAAAAGGGCATTCACCAACTGTGCATTACAAAACATCCAAAAAGATTAAAACAGGCGATAAAAACATTACAATAAATACGATTAAAAAAGGATTAAATTGATACAGAAAGCCTTTTAGAGCGGATCAACCAAGTCCATTTTAAAAATTTTGAGATGCCACAAACTACAAGGGGAGAAGTATCTGTTTGTAAAATCCGTAGGGCCACTGTATATTGGCGGGTACCAAATGATCTGCACACTGGTTTGAGCCAACGCTTCCTTGGGTTACAATAGTACGGGCATTCAAAAAGGATGTGAGCAACCGTCTCCACTCGCGTGGAGCATAAGGCACAATAGGGGGAATGCTGGGAGGTCGATTTCCATTTAGATAGCAAATTGCCTACAGGTAGGGTACCCACCCTAAATCTAAAGTACAATGCCCTATCAAATGCGATGGAAACCAGATCGAGATAGGGTTCGTAGGCCACCACGTCTTTTATTCGTAAAAATGCTGAGGTGGAATTGCAGTGACCTGGGTTGCTAATGAGTTTGTGAAAAACCCAATCCCAGTACAGTTTCTTCAGGGTGGCTTTGGGTGGGGCAGATCGAGTAACCCATGCTTCGCCCAATCCCAGCTCCCCCAAGAGGCTTTTGACATCCCTCAACCACTTTACTCTATGCCAACCCCCCATGGCCATCACCTCGGACAGGCCCTCAGCGTATGAGGCAAGTTCAGGGACCCTCCACAAACGAGCCCACAGCAACAGGGGCCGTAGTCGTGCCTGATCCACAATTGATCTACATCCCAGTGAAGTACCGAAAATTATATGATCCCCTCCCAACAATAATCATTACATTACCAAACCCCTTTACCATTACCAATAAGCAGTCGGTCGGCAGTGTAGAAGGTTCAAGCGTTTATTAGACAAACACAAAACTCTGCCAGAGGAGCTCCTTGCGACCTAACCCAAAAGGTCCGCCAAGAAGACTGCTGGCACATTGTCAGCACATCACATATATACAATTGCGTTGGCACCGGCATGGCCTAACATGGAAAAATACAAATTGGTACAAGCTAGTACAGTAATAGGAAAACCCATATAAGGCACACAAAGAGCTCCTGATTTCGCTCAGGCAGCAAGGTCAGACGGGTGACTCCCTTCTGTCTTCTCAGAGACAAACCACCCTGCACCCCTCCCGGAATGTGCTTATCGGCCCTTCCTCGGCTAACTACGACCTTGCCGAGCCTACCGAGCTGAAACAGCAGTTTCTGCAACAGTTGGTTTCTTTCCCAGGAGCAGGGCTTTTAGAGCTAAGGGAGAATAAGGCCTGTGCATGTACGATATTAAAGAAGGCCATAGTATGGTATTCATATAGCGTAACGGGGCATGAAGCTAAGTGAAAGTAAATACCGTAAATACTAATTATGCATGTCTACAGTGTGAGTTTAGTGACACCATGCTAATCCTAACATATCGATTATCAATACTACGTGATCAGGAATCGATTCTGGTACCTCAAACCCTCCTTTTAGCGTGGTGGCGCTAAATGACAACAGACATCTACTCCTCGAATATTTCTTCATCGATGACCATCATATCATGTACCTCCTTTTGCAGCATTTGGGCTTTAACAGCGATAGGGGATGGGACACACAGAGTGGTGATACGGGAAGCACAGTAAGAACAGCAGGCTGGACCACAGTGCATCAAGACACAGCACGTAAAAATGATGGCAGCAGCTCCTCCTAAAATTAACATTATCTTCCATCCCCATGTGGCCAGAAGTCCCCAAAACCAACCTGACAATGACCAAGACCCATTGTCAACATGCATTTCGGAGGCAATGCGATGCAGTTTCTGGATGGCTAGATGGACGGAGGGGGCGGAGTCAGGAATATATACACAACAAGAACTGCCGATGACGCGGCATGCCCCACCCCGATCAGCTAAGATAACGTCTAGAACCATTCGATTTTGAAGCGCTACAAGGCGAGTAGCCTGAATTTCCACCGTTAGGTTTGTTAAAATATCAGTAGTGATATTAATGACATTCTCCACTATTCTAGACAGTCTCCTAATTTCCCTACTATTGAAAATAGGCCCCCAAAAGGGTACTAGACCCTTGCTGAAATCCGTAAATTGCTGCAATGAAGTATCTGTCTGATCAACTTCAGCCATATCGAGCTGTCTACGTGCTCTGTGTAAGAGCGTACTACGGGAATGGCTCGAGGTCACCTCGGTGAAGCTTGCTATCGGTGTGCTTGTGATTGGAGCGGCTGTATTCCCATGATACGACCGCATCGGGTATAACTGATGCGTTTTATGATAGTTGGAGGGAGCCACATAAACAGGGGGAAACAGAAAGGACAGATAACAGCGTCCCCCCCAGTTTCGTGGTAGCCAAGTGTATGCATGTTCCCCACACACGAAGTACACATTGTGGGGAGTAATCAAAGGAGGGCTAATACGTTTTCGCAGTCGATAGGTATAATTGCAGATGCTATTCCCCATTTGTACCTTACCTATCCCTTGCACACAAAATCCTGCAGAAACATTCAAAATAGGGATGGGGACAGTGCGGTCTCTGGTAACATTTCGTTCGATGAAAATCTGAAAGTATTGAGTGGCATTAAAGTCTTTAAAATCATACAGTTCATCTTGTAACCAAGTTTTGTTCATTGCCGCTAAGTACAGCTGTATACAACCTTGTGGGTCAATTATCACCTTATCCCCATGTCCTGTTCTATTATAAGCATAGTGTGTTCGAACATAATCAAGAATAATATTATGCTCATTGACATCTAGATCCCTGAAATGCTCACTCCCATGCCGGTATATCGCCAGAAACAGTTTGTACCATGCTTCACAACTACCTAGATAAGACAGAGGGCGGGAGAGAAATAGATCATGATTGCGCACTACAGTAGGCAGGAGTCCACAAACCCAACAATCCGTGGCGTTAGTAACATTGTGCGTCTGATGCAACATTTCTATGAATACATTTTTAGCATATTTTTGGCGATGCCTTTCTTTGTGGGGCGCTAGGGTAAACAGGAAATGTTCGGGAGGTGCGGCAGTAGTGGGCAAAAACCTTTGTAATGGGTATTTATGTTCTAGGTATACAAACAGACTCATGAACACAACTACTATAACAGTTATAGTTACAACAAAAGCTATTTTGACCTTCGTGGTCCATGTGGAAAACATTGGCTCATAAAAAGGTATGCGTCTAGGCGCGATAGGAAACTCTTCTTCTAGGATTACACGACCAAAAGGGTACATTGCTAGCTAAAAGTCCAGAAATAGGCCTAGCAGTCCGACCTGCCAGAGGGTTTCTTCGTTCCTGCGTCCGTCAGAGTCTCACAGGCAGACTCGTATCCCTATTCCAAGGTAGAAGCCATATCCGTTCGCACAGAATCTTCTTTCTGAACAGAGCACAATGATTGAAAAGTTCCAGCTCTCAACGAGTTCAGTCCAGTGTCTTGCTCAGCGCTCAGACCGGTAGTCTAGCAAACCCTATCTTATGCAATGAAGTCCTTCCCTATCTCCTGACAATGTGGTCTGAGGCGCCGTGTGTCGGCCTTCTGGGCCGAAGATTGTATCGCTCACGACCCAACACTTCAGGGTCAGAAAAGAGCACACCCGGGGCTTTCCGTACTGGTGATGTTTGGTCGTCTGGGGTACTTGAAACAGAATTCAACGCTATTGCACGCTCACTTGCAACTTCAGTGGAGACCAAGTCATCTGATCTCGCCGATCCTTCCTGTAGCCTCCGCTCAATCTCGCAGGCGTCAGAAAAGGGCACAAATGCATCAGCTCTTTCAGTTTCCTGTGTTAGAATTTCCCCTGGACGTGACCGCTCACCAGGGAGTGGAAGTGGTAGCCGTTTCAGATGCGAAACATGTATCCAATGTTTGCGGCCATCCACTTTAACCGCCGTCCGGGTGGCCAACAAAATCTGCCGTGGCTCAGACCATCTAGGAGCCAAGCTGGTGTCCCGCTCGAACTTTTTGACCAGGACCCACTGGCCGGGCTGTAAACGATGACCGGGGCCCTCTGGCAGTGGCTGCAGTACAGAAGCTACCTGCTGATGAACAGAACGAAGGTCTTTAGTCAAAGCATACAGGTAATCAATCAACATAGGATATTCAATATCTGCAAAAGAACGAGGTCGAGGTACCCCCCACACGTTAGCAGGTCTCCCAAACAGTATCTCATATGGAGAGAGACCCGAACGTGAGTGCGGGGTGACACGTAAAGACATAAGGGCTAGAGGTAAAGTGTCAGGCCAGTTCAACCCCGTACTCTCCTTTATTTTTGCCATTTTCAATTTTAGAATGCCATTGTACTTCTCCACGAGCCCTGCCGATTGGGGGTGTCGGGCAGCATGGAATTTTTGTTGTATGTGTAAGCCCTCGCAGATATGCCGCACAAGGGCCCCATGGAAATGTTGCCCGTTGTCCGACCAGATCAAGCGAGGCAATCCGAAGCGAGGCACAAACTCTTTCAGAAGAGCTTTTGCAGTTGCCAATGCTGTGTTCTCCTTAGTAGGGTATGCCTCAACCCATTTGCTAAATGCACAGACTACAACCAGTACATATTTGAGATTATTGACGCGGTCCATATGAATATAATCCATTTGGAGCACTTCAAAGGGCAATGCAGGTGGTGCGAAATTGCCGGCCAAAACAGTTTCTCCTTTTCCTGGATTATGCTGCAAGCAGACCATGCAATATTGGACCAAACGGACAGCCGTCCGTTGGATATTCGGATTATTCCAAACTGGATCTAAGATCCCACAGATACCTTTTGCTCCTATGTGTGCTGGTCCGTGTGCCATTGTTACCACAGCCTGTACTAATGCATTGGGCAGTAGCCATCTTTGCTTTTCAGTCAAGTCGATCCAACAATTATTTTCATCCAATCTCCCTATCTCTTGTTCCCATTTCTCTAGTTCCGCTGAGGTGGCTTCCTTCTGTAGTATTCTCACACTTTCCATAGTATTATCAAATAATCCACAGTCTCCCCCCACCCATCTAGTAGAGGAATGGACGTACATGGGTGACATCAGCGACTGTGCTGTCTGCTTGGCCACCTGGTCTGCAAAAGCATTGCCTTCTCCTACCTCATCCACAATCACTTTGTGAGCACTGCATTTGATAATAGCCACTTTCTTGGGGAGAGTGAGAGCATCCAACAACCTCAAAACCAGCTGCCCATTCTGTATTCTCTGACCGTGTGAAGTAAGGAAGCCCCTTTCTTTCCACAGCCGCCCAAAACTATGGGCTACGCCAAAGGCGTATTGGCTGTCCGTGTAAATGTTGACCTCTAGTCCCTCACTCAGCTCACAGGCTCGTAACAAGGCCATAAGTTCAGCGGCTTGGGCTGATCGGTGGGGTAGTCTAAGTGTTTCAACAACTGTTTTCAGGGTCGTGATCGCATATGCAGCTGTCGTTGTGCCATCTGTTAGTTTGAAACAGGAACCATCCACATATAGCTCTCCCTGGGGTTGATCTAAGGGTGTGTCTGTGAGGTCAATTCTACCCTTGGTCTCCTCCTCTGTGCGATATATGCAATCATGTAAATTAGTGTCCTGTTCACTCGTATGGGGTGGTAACAATGTGGCTGGGTTCAGTGTTGCACATCGAGTAATCGTAATATGTGGTGCAAATAAGGTCAGCTCATACCCAGTAAGGCGTGCACTCGTAAGATGCTGCGTTTTTGTTTTATTTAGCAAGGTGTCTACTGCATGCGGCACCATTACAGTCAAATTGGAATTTAAAACGAGTCCTTCTGATTGTCGGATGGCCACTGCTACTGCAGCCGTAGCCCTCAGACAGCTAGGAAGTGCTCTTGCAACATTATCCAATGTTGCTGATAAATAGGCGCACGGTCTTTGCTTACCTCCAAAGGCCTGCGTTAAAACAGATAATGAACAACCGTCGACCTCGTGTACATATAGTACAAAAGGTTTACGATAATCTGGAGTACCCAGAACAGGGGCAGAGCATAAAGCAGTTTTTAGAGAGTCAAAAGAGAGCTGACATTCATCCGTCCAGGGTAGGGGTTCATGCACATCTTTGGTAGTCAAATGCAACAAAGGTTTAGCCAGAAGTGAAAAATTAGGTATCCATTGGCGACAGTAAGATGTGATGCCAAGAAAAGCGCGGACTTCACGCTGCGTGCAAGGTACAGACATGTTAGAAATGGTAGCAATACGTTCAGGTGTTAGTCGTCTACCCTCCTTCGATAAGAGATGACCTAAGTAGGTCACCTCCTTTCGACAATACTGAAATTTAGATAAGGATACCTTGTTCCCCTTGACAGCCAAATGGTGCAACAATTTAACCGTAGCTTTTTTACATCCATCCTCTGTGTCAGATGCAATTAGTAAGTCATCTACATATTGCAAGAGGACATTGCCATCCGGCAATTCTAAGTCATCCAACAGAGCCTTCAGAGCCTGGCTATATATACTCGGACTTTCAGTGTAGCCTTGAGGAGCGCGACAGAAGCGGAAACTGCGTCCGGATATTGAAAATCCGAAGATCTGTCTGCTATCAGGGTGGATAGGAATGCTGAAGAAAGCATTTTTCAGGTCAATGACCGAAAAGTACTGTGCAGTCGGAGGGATCATGGTGAGAATGGTAGTGATATCGGTCACCACAGGATACTGTGGCACCACAATTTTGTTAACGGCTCGCAAATCAATCACAAAACGATAGGCAGCACCCATCTCCCCTTGGTCATGGTTCCTCTTCAAAATCGGGAGGATCGGGCTATTGCAAATATTGGCGTTTGTTTCTTCTACAACCCCTTTGTCAATCAGTTCCTGGATGATGTGCAATAAAGCCCGTTCCCCCGCCGGTGCTATTTTGTACTGTGGGATGCGTGGTAGTTTAGCGCCTTGCTTCAACGTGATGTGAACTGGGGGTATGTCCAGTTCACCCACATCTGCGTCCCCTATCGCCCAAAGGGAGGTTGGGACGCCATCGAACTCCGGTGGGAGTCGTTCATTTTTCGTAAAACATTGTTTAACAGGTGTTACAGAGGGACGTATAGTTAAATAGACCCCATCCGCAGAACAATGTATAGTAGCATTCAATCTTTTCAGCATATCCAATCCCAACAGATTCTCTCCACAATTCGATGTCAATAAGAAAGGAGTGTCCATAGTGGCTGGACCAATCGTAAAGGGGATAGGTTTAGAGATGGGGCTTACAACGGGGACTCCGGAAAAACCCACCGAAACATTGTTTTGCCCGGACAGAGCTGCCCCTGGAACCAATGATCGAGCAACGGAACTGTTCATTGCTCCTGTGTCAATTAGAAAATTTTCAGATGTCCCCAACACTTCCCCTCTGATGTAGGGTCCCCTCTGATTGACCGGAATTGACACATGGCCCCCCCTCTGTCCCTGGCTATCCTATGCTGGGGCATATTCATCATCATTCCCTTCGGCATAGTCACCATGGTAGTATTGTCTGCGTTGGGGGTTATCAAAATGATTCCTTTCTGACCTGTCTTGTTGAACGTCTCTGTGCTCGTCTCTATGCATATCACCTCGGTCGGGGCCCCCTCGTCCTCTACCTCGTCCGCGAATCGCTGTGTTCTGGGCGGCCAAGTATGGACACTGAGCCTTCCAGTGTCCCTCCTCTTTACAATAGGAACACTGGTTGATGCCGATTGACGGGGCTCCTCCTGAACCCCTTCCTGTCCCCGCCCCTCTCGTCATTGGGCCCCGACCACCTCTACCTCCTCCTTGCCCTCGAACCACTTGCTGTAACAGTACTCGAGTCTTCAGATCCTTAACCTTTTTATCCACCTTATCCTTATTTTCATTTTCTCTATGCTCGTAGTACTGGGCCATGCTGAGGATTACAGACGGGGAAGAGGTAGTCCAGGTACTCTCTGCCGCCTCCAGTCGTGCGGAAATTTCCGGAGCCAGGTTCGTAACGAACCTGTTAACGAACAACCTTGTGCCCCCTTCTGTGGCCAAATCTTGCCCACTAAAATCAATAAAAACCTCTTCGAACCTGGTAAAGAAGTCGGACACACTTTCGTCCTTCTTTTGCCTACAGGCGGACAGTTTATCCCAATCGACTTTTCGGGGTGGGATCAGAGTATGCATAAAAGTTATTATTTTCGCTGGAAGAGAAGTTATTTCCACTCTTGGTTTGTCCCCTGGTTTGCGATCCTGGTCCCAGCCCCTTAACTCCTCCCACGTGCCACCAAATTCAGCATGATTAGAATCGTGCACCTGTCGCCATATATCAACCGGTACTAGTAGTCCGAAGAACAATTCAACATCGGCTAAAGTCATTACAGCGGACGCAGCTGCTTCGGTCAATTCTTTGTAGTACGCAGTAGGATTCTTTCGGGGATCTGGCAGCTGAGATTTCAACGCCAGTACTTCACTTCTTTTCCATGGGGTATAAACCCACTGTTCCTGGAACCGAGCCGCCACCCCTTGTCGTATGATCGCCTGATTACCATCTCGTTGTTCGGGGATTTCGGGATGATAGATTGGGTGTACTTCTCGCATAGGGTGTTGCGTAGTCCACTGTGGACTTTTCAAGAATAATCTGTCGCGATATTGTACCAAAGTGTCTACATTCTTAAATACTTCTTCCGGTGTTAGGCTAAATTTATGGGCCCAATCTCTGATAGTATACAGGATCTGGGGGGCTGTCCCGTCCCTAAAGTTTATTTCCCAAGACCCAATGAGCGAATTGGACATCTCGTATAGCACATGTTGTTGCATGACCGGCTCTAAATCCTTCACAGTACTCCATATGTCAATCAGGGTATATACTTCATTCCGTACCCACTTGATAGCCTGGTCTCCTAATGCTTCTTTCTCGCCATATTCTACAGATGCTCTAGTGAACAAACGCTTGCTATCTAGGCCCCCTACAGCTCCCCTCGGGGTCGGGTCAAACCCCCTGGGTGTAATACTAACTCGGGGGGAGGATATCTCCGGCATAGGGAGACTCAAGTGCGTCTGAGGGGATGTGATCAGTTGTGTAGACTCGGGGACAAGCGTAACCAAGGCCCCACCTTGAGGAGAGGAAACACCGTTATCTTGTTCATGGGTAACGGAGCCCCGTTCCTCGGGCGCAGATGCCCGTGGTCTAACTTCTGGCTGGACAGGTATTGCAGGGTATATACGCTCCGGGGCATATGGTGGGGGAGGCCTTGCATTTAACAATTCCTCAATCTCATCTTCCGCCCCTTCTCTGGCTACATAACATTGGTCTACCTGAAGTTTAAACCGCCTGTCTGCAATTTCAATATTTTGTTCTACCTTATTTTTATCATATGCGATAGCCTTCTGGGTAATAGTCTGTCCCTGCTCTATCTTCATTAATTTTTCAGATCGAATGCGTCGTCTCTTTGCTTCTTTCTGCCATTTGTTAAGGGTGTCGAACATCGACTGCCGGCTGCGTTTAATAAAAAGACGTTCTTGTAAATATGCCAGTTTTTGTTCATCGAAAGACCCGGTTTTTGGCCATTGCAATTCTATATTGTCCTTAGTGTATTTATGCCACAAAGAGTTAAAGATGAGGGGGCCAATACCATGCTTACAATACATAAAGTGGCTAGGTGTCCCTTCTGGTGGGTTCGGCTGACTCTCGTCTAACCTCCCCTCGTCGCTACGGACACAACCAAAACACAATTTGCTAAGGCACGGCATATCGTATTATCTCGTTTCTGGCTGAAAAGGAATTTCTCCGTTAGTACAAATTCAACGAACTTAAATATCACGTTATCCTTGTACTTTCATTCTCATGGCCATGACACCCATCATCCTCACATCCGTATTTTCCTTATACATCAGACAAACGTAAAACGTAACATATAAATTCCAGCAATTGCAATCAAAAAGTGGAGCCCGTCGGCTCCCACTTGTGGAGAACTCTTCTGCTAATTTATTCAAAAGGCTGCAAAAACACGTCCAACAACAGTCTCGTCCTCAGACTGCCTAAAGATAGTTACACAGGTTTTAAACCACAGACCGGTCTACAGGCCATCCGACAGCATTCATGGTTCACCTCCCGAACTGTTCTGGCTAAGCCCGCGTTTCAGCGCCGCTCCAGATTTGTCCGGGTGCTACCCAATCTCAACCATCGGCTTTCCCGAGAACAGTCCGGCCGAGCAGGAACCGCAGTTCCCCTAGGCGTATAATCCTTATCTTTAGTGTACCCAGAGCGTTCGCACGTGCAGTTCCACACTGCCCCCGTCGAACCTCCGACCAGATCCTCTCTGTGACAACTAATGCAAAGTCAGAGTTCCTCCGTGACCATGGGCCACCAAATGCTTAAATCCCGCTATTTAAATCTGCATATGCAATTCAACATATAACGAGACACAACACTCACCTGGTGCACGCAGGTTTGCCGGAACGTTCTTCACTGCCGACGTTTGCCCAGTATCAGCGCTGCAGGTTCTCGGGTTGCACCCGAAGGACTCCGGCGTGGGGTTACTAGCAGCTGAAGCCCTCCGGACCGGGAGGGCAGAGCAAAACCCCAATTTCTTATGCGTCTGGTCTGCAACTCTCCCGATCAAGAGGACCCCTTTCGATGTCGCCTGTGGCTACACAGGGACGACCCCAACGCGGAGTCCCGGCGGAGTCGCCAACTGAAGTACCGAAAATTATATGATCCCCTCCCAACAATAATCATTACATTACCAAACCCCTTTACCATTACCAATAAGCAGTCGGTCGGCAGTGTAGAAGGTTCAAGCGTTTATTAGACAAACACAAAACTCTGCCAGAGGAGCTCCTTGCGACCTAACCCAAAAGGTCCGCCAAGAAGACTGCTGGCACATTGTCAGCACATCACATATATACAATTGCGTTGGCACCGGCATGGCCTAACATGGAAAAATACAAATTGGTACAAGCTAGTACAGTAATAGGAAAACCCATATAAGGCACACAAAGAGCTCCTGATTTCGCTCAGGCAGCAAGGTCAGACGGGTGACTCCCTTCTGTCTTCTCAGAGACAAACCACCCTGCACCCCTCCCGGAATGTGCTTATCGGCCCTTCCTCGGCTAACTACGACCTTGCCGAGCCTACCGAGCTGAAACAGCAGTTTCTGCAACAGTTGGTTTCTTTCCCAGGAGCAGGGCTTTTAGAGCTAAGGGAGAATAAGGCCTGTGCATGTACGATATTAAAGAAGGCCATAGTATGGTATTCATATAGCGTAACGGGGCATGAAGCTAAGTGAAAGTAAATACCGTAAATACTAATTATGCATGTCTACAGTGTGAGTTTAGTGACACCATGCTAATCCTAACATATCGATTATCAATACTACGTGATCAGGAATCGATTCTGGTACCTCACCAGGTCCAGTAGTACGGGAACTGAGGGGGTGCTCAAAGGGAGAGCCATCAGATCTTTCAGAAGTTTGCTCTCCACTTTGGCTAGTACCTCCAAATTACAAGTACCCCACAGCTCTGACCCATAAAGTGCAGCAGAGACCCCTGTAGCTTTATAGATGTCAATAACAGGGGCCATGCAATGTTTGGGGGAGGAGCAGCAATGTTCCCTGAGTAACGCACCACCCACCCTTTTATGGCAGAGAAGCATTTTATTAATATGCGGAGTCCAACTCATGGAATCACTAAGCCCGATTCCCAGGTAATCGAACTCTGCTACCTTCTCCAGTGGGCAATCATTCAAGACCGGTGGACGCCCTAGTTTCCTGGGGGGATTCATGACCAAATATTTGGTCTTGTCAATATTGATCACCAGTCCCCTCAGGGAACAGAACTCCTGGAAGCGGTCGAGAAGCTATTGCAGGCCTTGGGGGTCTTGGAGATGAGGAGAGTATCATCTGCAAAAAGCAGAGTGGGATACGGATGCCCGCCAAGGAGGGTGCATCAGCTGGTTCTCTTTGCAAGTGCTCCACCACCCCATTCACGTACAAAGAGAATAGGGTGGGGGCTAGCACACATCCCTGGCGGACACCCCTGCACACCGGGATCCTATCGGTCTTTCCCCCCCCGTACCCCACCGCACCTGCGCATAGTTCCCTGTGTGTAGTTTGATTAGGAGTGACAGAATATAGGGGGGCAGCCCCATATTCTGCAGTACCCTCCACAACTCCTCCCTAGGTACCAGGTCAAAGGCAGTGTTCAGGTCTATAAAGGCCAAATGAAGACTGCCCTTGCCCAGCACCACCACCTTCCAGTGCAGGAGCATGAGTCTGAACGCCTGTTCAATAGTTCCAGTTCCCGACCGGAAGCCCGCCTGGAGGTCTGACAGAATCTTATTGTCATCCACCCATTGGAGAACTCTCCCCAGAATAGCCTTCCCTGCCACCTTCTGGGAAGAGTCAATGAGGCTTATGGGCCTATAGTTTGCAGGGCTGTCCCGACATCCCTTTTTGAATATCGGGACAACCTCTGCCCCTTTCCAAGAGTCAGGTACAGGACCTCCCCCCAAAATTGCATTCAATAAAGAGGCAACTAAATGGCCCCATTCTTTGGGATAGGCTCGTAACAGGTCGCCGGGAATTCCATCTGGTCCTGCAGCTTTTAGTGGGACCAGGGTCTTTATGACAGCTTCTACCTCCTTGGCGGTGAAGACATCGGGGGGACCAACCGCTGCCTCGACCACCGGGGATAGAAGATCGCTAATGGCCCCATCAGGCGGGGAATACAGGGCCTCAAAGTGATTATACCAACTCTGAGCAGGAATATTACAGGTGACCAGCGTGGCAACCGGCCTATCCCTATTCCTGACCAGGCTCCAAAAGCCCCTGGCATCCCTTCCTATGCTAGCTGCCAAGAGGTCCGCCCAAAACTTCTCCTTCCACTCCTTTTTCGCTGCCCTCAAGGTCCGGTAGTAGTCCTTCCTTGCAAGCCTCGTAGCTACTTGGGATTTAGTTTTGACTGCTCCCACCAGGGCTTTTTTCATGGCCCTACTTTTTTTGTGTACCATCCCTCTTTAACAGGCGGTTTCTCCCTGATGTTAGCTCCCGAACACCTACCAGGGAGGATAAATATATTACTTAATTCCCTGGTTAGGTTGCAGAAGGTCAACAAGACCTCCTCAAACACTTGGGAAGACAAATCTAATTTATTCGAAGCAGACATTAGCATTCCTGAGGACCTCCCAGTGCCTGCTGCAATCAAGGATTCCCATCAAGAATGACCCCAGTAGGAGTCTGTTGGCCCTCCACTCCCTCCCCGTAGGCAATTCAGCATGCAGGTTGTCTCTTCTCTGCACATGTTACAGTCCAATAGAAAAACTCAAGTAGAAAACTCCCAACATTCATCCCACCCCCAATCTTCAAACACCCCAACAGAATCCCCCCACCCCATCCACTCCTCCAGGCATGCCATTGGCCCAGCAAAATACTAAGGCAGTCACTGAAAACACTTGCATCACACACCAGAATCCCCGCCTCTCCCACCCCCCTTAATGACCCAGACTGATAATTAAACAAATCAGAAAGGCCATGTTATAAATAAATACAGACAAGTTCATATGAAGTTCAATTTAAGCACCATGGGCCATGGGTCTATGAAGTTCTATTTAAGCACCATGTGGCATGGGTCTTTTGCAGAATCTTAAAACGTAAACAGGTGGGCAGTATTTTTCCCTGGGAAGGTGGAACCCTATGTACAACATCCCCATGCCAGTGCTTAATTTGAGCTGGTGGTTTCCGGTGCTGGGTACCTGCACTTAATTGGTTTCCGGTGTGCGGCACCGGCACTTAATTGTCATCACCACCATTATGACACTCTTCCACATGGTGGCGCTGCTCATCTAATTTAGAGATGAGTAGAACAGCAATTGTTTATTAATACAATATACATTAAAATACTAATACATGCCTCTCCGGCCGTACCTTTAGCTTTGGGGACATCTGAACTGTCTCACTTGCAGGTGCGAGAGATGGTTAGTAGTTGTTTCAGTACCATCATTGGCAGCGATGTCAGGGGCAATGGGTGGTGCAAGCTGCAGTGGCCTCCTGGTCAGGGCCCTGGCACGTATTATTTTACAAATCAAGCACTGCCCGATGTCTAAGCAAGAAAAAAAGGCCTTGCATTTCATTTCATATACGCACACATGTAAAAGGATGCAATCTCTTTTTTTCCTTTTTATTTGCCAATCCAACTCGGATCGGCAAATAGAAAGAACAAGCATTGGCATTGCCAATAGGTCTCGCTTGTGGGACCTTATAAGCACATCTTCCACCTCATTATTTTGCAGCCTAGGCACATGTTCCAATGCCGCCCAGCGAGTGGCGCTGTTTCCTCACATGAGGTAAAGAAGGAAGAGAAATGCACGGCCGTGAAAGTGGCTCTCGGGGGCGCATTCCTTTGAAGTGTCGGGTCTGATGCAATAATGCGAGGCAGGCTGGTTAGGAAGCAAATGGCAAGGGAGGGAGGCTGAGGCTTTGATGTGGGGAGTCACAAGTGAAGTGAATAATTAGGGGAGG
This sequence comes from Lissotriton helveticus, assembly GCF_964261635.1. Lineage (NCBI taxonomy): Eukaryota > Metazoa > Chordata > Amphibia > Caudata > Salamandridae > Lissotriton > Lissotriton helveticus. The sequence continues at coordinate 125,504,266 of NC_136068.1, read as the reverse complement.
AGAACTGGCAGGCTGATAGGCAGAAGGCTCAGGCAAGCTCGTGCACGAAGGAGCTTGCTGTCACGTGATTCACGTGAACTTAAAGAAAACTGCAGCGCAAGAAGCCCTTGGTTTCACGAGGATTTTGGCTACTTGAATTCTCGCTCCGCTCGATGCGCTTGCGCGCATCGATAGGTCGCGAGACCTAAAAACACATGCAAAGGCATTTTTTTGGGAAAGCAGGTGTGAGATGACAAAAAGGGCGAGAGGGAGAGCCACGTGGATTTTAGAGAACGGGGAGAAAAGCAAACAGGTGTGAGAGAGAGAAAGCAACATGGTGCTGGGGGGAAGGCGAATCGCATGGGTGAGAAAGCAACACATGAGGGGGAGCACACAAGGGTGAGCGAATCACAGAAAGGGTGGGGGAGAACCACACGGGTGAGGGATGCACACTGGACATGCAGCTGTAAAGCACATGCAGTCTTCTGAACTGCTTAAATAGAGAAAAAAGTAGTACCTGAATAAAAGAGCAGTGTAAGGACACAGTGTCTATACTGCAGAGGAAGGACAAACAGAGAAGAGGAAGGAAAGCCCACACATGTTAACAAATATTAGAACATTGGAATGTTGGGAGCTCCATTGAAAACAATGGAGTGCTCCGGGCTTATAATGGCTGGTATAACCCTGGAGCTCCAACATTCCAATGTTACTTTGTTCACAGCTCTGGCTGTGAACAAAGGCTTCAGGGACCCTGAGCGGATTCCAATCCCCTCACGCTCCCATAAGGTTTTGTTCTTTTTTGTTAGAGCATTCTGCCCTCTAGTGGCAGAATGTTCTAATAGCCTTATAGCCCTTCGTAGTTGGGCTATACCGGCTATTAAAGTCCCTCTCCCTTGTTAAAGGCCCTCGCCTTCGGCTCGGGGCCTTTAACGCTGGAGAGGGCCTTTAATAGCCGGTATAGCCCTCTACGGCGGGCTATAAGGCTATAATAAGTAAGCATGTGAAAGTGACAGTGAATTAAACCAGTGGTAACCAATGGTGGGTTGGCCTCCAAGCCGACTGTGCGCTAACAATATGTCTCGCAATAGACAGTTCATGCTCTGTCTAACAGGCAAGACCTAAAAAAATATGGAACCAAGCAGCACAAATTAAAGAAATGTTTTTTCAAGTATATTAGTTAAGTGCTTTCCTGATAGATTGTGGCAGTGGTGTAATGCAAAATGATTGCCCCGTCCTGCAGAATGTGATGTTGGGACCCTGAATCTCTCATATTTCACAAATATTCGTTGGCCTTCGGCTGACTATGGGGCCCCCAGAAGGGTTAGGGCCCACCCTGCATGGAAGTGACTACATGGGCCTATGTTATACCTCTGGATCATGTCAGCCTGTCCATCCTTGAAAGTAGCCCCCAGCCTAACATTTAATAAGGGAAATCATGTGTGCCATTCTGGCTCTGCCTATGTGCACCAAATCTTACATTCCAACAGACCAGATTCAGGCAGGAGAATGCCAATTTTTAAAGCCAAAAGTGCTTTACTTTAACTTTCTTCCTAAATCTGTCCCCACTTCGGTGCCAGTCAATGGAGAAAATAAATCCCTCCATTAGTTTTTCAAAATGTCCCCCTCTCTTGTTTCTATGCTGACCTAGAGCATTACAGTAGATGCAGTTTTAGCTCTTTTGCTGGGCAGGTCTTCTTTGAATCCTGTTGACTGTTCACCCTCAGACCCTACTGATAAGGAGGTGGACGCCAGCCTGAAACGTTGTTATGGGGCTGCTAATGTTGCACTAAGGGCAGCCTACTATGCTGCATTAACCTCTTAGACCTTATTAAAGGATTTCAGTTCTCTGGCAGAAATGATGCAAGGAGTGGATGTATCAGATATTAAGACCTTTTTTATTACTTTTTAAAGGTTAAACCATTATATGGGACTATAACATGTCTCTACAAAACAAACTTAGCAGCCAGTATGGAACCACCAACCACCGCCTCTCCTTCCTCTCTCCCCAGCGGATAATTGACACTACCCCTATGACCCCCACCCAACCAGTGTCCCAGTCCCTCCTGTGCCTCAGTCCACCCCAGTCTGTAAGTCCCCCAGACCCGCAATAAGTTCCATCCTTCTCCCAGTCCCCCCAGATCTTCTCTAATTTGTGCGTCCACCCAGGGCTCTCATATATCATTCCCTCCTTTACCCTGCACAGTGCTATTCCCTCCCACTACTCTGCCAACCCTGGGCAGTACAGGTTGCCCCGATGTCTTGCTATGTCCCTCTTAGCCACGTTGTAGCCCAAACTGACCAAAAGCCTAGAGTACGATGTGACCTCTGAGTCTGTCCAGGCCCCCACCAACTCTCTCGATGCAGTCAGTGGTAAGGACACTTTCATGGTCTCCATCGGGGATGCCGCTACACTCTCCCAGATGGGATGAAGAAAAGTCTGGCAGTCCCATAGTAAGGTGCCCAGCTGACCACACTGCAGAAAACGATCGTCTGTGGCTCTGCCTATATTATGTATCAGGACCCACGTGTAATATGTTCTGTGTAGGATTTTCAGTTGTATCAAATGAACGTTGTCCCGAATGGCCACCCCCCATTGGAACTGTAGGGCATTCCTCTAGCCCTCATCCTCCAGCTCCCCCAAGTCAGCCTGCCAACGTTCCCACAAGTGCGTGAGCTCCCTCAGCTTGTTCCTCATCACTGCGGCATACGTGAGGGCGAGAGCCTTAATGGTCAAATGACTATCCAGCAGTCATAACTCCAGCGGGGAGTCTTCCTTTGTTTCCTCCTCTCTGGGCATGCTAGCCTGAAAATTGTGTCTTTACTGCAAATATATAAATATTTGAGAGGGGGCCACATAGTATCCTGCCTGCAAATGCATAAACAAAACCATCCCATCAGCGTACAAAATGTCCTCCAGGGCCTAGAGAACGATCAAATCCCATTTTTTGAACCCTGACAAGTTCAGAATGGGGTGGAGTCTTGTGCCTGCCCACAGCAGGGTGCGCAGTGTCAGACACCGCTCTCATCCCATCTTTCTAGTCAGTGTCCCCCAAACCGATAAGACTGTGGCAGTAGCCGGGGTTCCACTCTGTGGCAGTTGCCCCCATATAACACATGCAGATAACCCCCTGGTACCAGTACCTCCCGGGCCATATGGAACTCGGGTTCCAACAGAGGGGCGTATGCCCTTTCATTAACAGTCTACACTTACGCTGCCTCATAATACCATCGGACATTTGGGAGTGCTATGCACCTCTCTAAAAAAACGATCACCGCAAGGTGGACATTGCTATTCACAAAGGGCCGTCCTACCAGAGGAGGGATCTCATAAGCGTCTGTGGCCCTGAGAAATGTGTTCAGAAGCACAAAGTGACTATTCTGCAATACGTAGGTGAACAGTGGCAGTGCGATCATCTTAAACAATGCCACCCTACCCAGAAGAAAGAGCGTTAGGGCCCTCCAGTGCTTTATGTCTCCCCTAGTCTATGCAGCAGGGGACCCACATTATCCATGTAATGTCCTCACCCTCACTGAAGATCCATATGCTCAAGTATGTAAAATGCAGTGATTCTACATGCAATGGCAAGGGGAGACTGCTTCCTGACGACCATCCTCCTAATGGGAATGTAAGGGATTTCTCCCAACTAATTCTCAGTCCTGAATAAGTGCTGTAAGTCGCAAAGATATCCCCAAAGTGCGTCAACAGGACCCTGGGTCCGAGATGTACAACAGAATGTCATCTGCATACAGTGAGATGCTATCCTCCTACGAATTGCTCCAGCACCAGCCGCAGCCCCACACCTGAGCGTCCACCCTGATCCATTCTGAAAGTTCCTCTATGGCTATGGTGAACAACTTTGGTGAGAGGGGAAAGCCCTGACGCGTGCCCCCCCGCCCCCCCCCATTGAACAATCCTGGGAGAGGATCCCATTAACCTTCATCCTAACCTTGGGGCGGTCATACAGGAGGCAGATCCACCTCGGAAACCGAAGTCCGAATCCCATCCCCCATGATAATGAACAAGACTCTATTGCTAGAGGACCCCCCAGCCCACCCACTGCTGCAGTGTCGTTATGGAGATGATGGAGGTTCAACCTAGTCGACCAGTGAAGGATACACCCATTCTGGTCCGGGTGGATCGGGTTCGAAATCAAAACCTGCACTCTATTTAGCCTTATATGCCTCCCATTGAATCAGAGCATTTGTCTCAATCTCAGAGTTGTCCATAAAGTAGTGTTCAATTGTCTTACCAAGACTGGCCACAACTTATTTATTTATTTATTTATTTTATCAATTTATATGGCGCGACAGCTACCCAAAAAGGGTTTCCCGGCGCCTATCACAGCCTGGTAGAACGTGAAGACAGCAAAGGGATCAGATTACTGGTTAAACAACCAGGTTTTTATCTCCTTTCGAAACCTGAGAGGGTTTTGCTCTTTGCGTATTTGAATTGGGAGTGTATTCCACATGACGGGACCCAGGTAGGCGAAGGATTTACCTCCTATCCTGGCCAGCTTAAATCTGGGGACACAGAATTTTTCTGCTGCTTTTGATCTTAAATTCCTATTGGGGATGTAAGGGGAAGCTAGTGCCTGCAAATATTTAGGAGCGGTACGTGCTTTGATTTTAAACATGTAGTTTAGGGCTTTAAACCTAATGCGATCCTCCACCCTCAACCAGTGCAGTTCACACAGGTAAGGGGACACGCTGCTGTTTTTAGGTATGCCACAAAGAAGACGAGCCGCCGCATTTTGAACAATCTGCAGTCTTTTTGTGACTGCTTTGTTTGCACCTAGATACAGGATGTTCCCGTAGTCAAGCCGAGATGTAATTAAGGCATTGACCACCGTTTTCTGCATAGGGCTAGGCAGCATCCACAGGATCTTCTTGAGCCATCTCAAGATGGTAAAGCAGATGCTCACTACTTTGTTGACTTGCTGTTTCATGGACAATGAATTGTCCAGGACTACCCCCAGGTTTCTAGCCTGTGGCACTGGTGTCGGGAGATTTCCCATCTTCCTTATTTAACAGGCACCAGGCCCCTCTACCTGGCCATTACTTAAGTAACACTCAGCGGCAAAATCCCCAGTGCCTGAAAGTCCACTACCGTAAACCTATGAAGGGTCGTGGGGCCATCAAAAAATAATCAAGGTGCAAGTGAGTGGCATGAGCCCCAGAATAATGAGAGCACACCCTGTCCCCACCGTGCAAGGACCGCCATATGTCTCCCATCCCCATGGCCTTTTCAAAGTCACCCAGTCTTACTGCATGGGGGTTGTAGGACCACGGAAGATGAGACCTATCCAACTGGGGATGCATTTTCATATTGAAGTCCTCCCTAATAATAGTCAACCCCTATGAGAGATCCCAGAGTAGTTGGCTTAGGAGCCGCAAGTATCCACCTTGAGCCACGGAGGGATATAAATGTTAAGCAACACTAATGATTCTTCTTCCACGTGCCGGTGACCACTGTTTAGCAGTCAAGGTCATCTGAGTGCATCCTAGTCACCTGAAATGGGAGGGACTTCCTGACCAAGATGGCTGCCCCTCTAGCTTCTGCCGTGCAACCAGAGTGGCTCCCAACTACATTTCGTCCCCTTCCCAGGGGGGCGCAGTGGACCCCTTGAAGTGCTTTTCCTGTACAACATTCGCCACAAATTGTGTGAGTACCTTGGCTACTAGTCCCCTCTTGATTGTGCAACCCAGCCCATTAATGTTCCATTGAGCAAATGAAGGGTATCTGCATTGCAATGTTTATCTGTGTGTTGCACTTACTTAGGGGAGTTGGTCTCTTAGGAGGAGAGGACACACAGATCTGGACCCCGATGCCCACCCCAGCTGCATGCACAAAAATAAAAAAACACAGCACTCCAACTCCCCACCGACCCTTCCTTCCCATGGTCTTGAAACTAGCCACCACGCCAGTGCACGATATGTCTGTCACGTAACACACACAAAAATACAGAGTCACATGAAATGCAACCTTCAGACTTACACTATGGTGCGGTTGTCCAGTTGGCCCATCTCCGACTCATGAGATACCCAGTCTTAACTGTCCTGTTTCACCAACCCCACCATATTGATTCCATGAGCTGGGTCTGAGTCTCTCCTTGTGCCCAAAGGCCCAACGACCACCCCATTTCCACACCCCGTCCCCCAGCAAGCCCCATCACACTATTTCCTCCAAAGTCATCAGGATAACTTTTTTTGGGGGGGGGCAGATTACCATCTGCATCACACACCAGTGTCTCCTCTAATGAATCCCTCATGTCGATCTCTAGGGACCTCCTCCGTTTGGCAATCTGCGGGGAGGCTTGACGGAGATCAGCTACCATCCTCGCACTGTCCGTCAACGCTTGCTCCTTTGATAGGGTGGTTGGCGACGTCGTCTGTTGTGCCTTCCAATGTTGCTTCCGTTCCTGACATGGCGGGATCTGAAACAGTTCCTCCTCTGCTGGTGGCTGGTATCCCCTCATTTCCAACCAGTCCCATAATGCATCTGCCACCATGAACGATTGAGTTTCTTCCCGATCCACAATCCGAAGCTACACCTAGAATAAGGGAGCATACAGGAGGTTTAACTTAATCACCTGGAAGGATTCCCGCTGACGCTGGACTGTTGTTGTGTAGTCTGAGAAGATGTCCACCTTTGCGCCGACCACGGTCCAGGTACTTTTGCCACCTGTAGCATGGCATCCCGAAAGTTCATCAACCGGGCCACAACTGCGGCTAGGAAGGGGATCCTGTAGACGGTTTTAACTCATTACCTTCCCAATCTGCACTAACAAACACCGGCTCTGCTGTAATCAGGCGTCAAAGCACACCTAGGATGCACTTGGTACCCTGGCACCCTAGGTGGGAACCCAATGATGAAGCATGCCACCAACTAGGTTGATGGGTGAGGGTTCTTTTAAAGCCTATAGGTTGTGTCCACACAAATGGTTTTGAATGAGTAAACCTTTCTTGAGCCCGTTCTTTTTGTTGTATCAAATTCATTAGGAGAGAGGGACGAGCACTTTCACTCCTTGCTCTTTTCTTATTTAAAGATCTCAGAAGACATAGGCACTTTTGCATGCATGTATGAAACACCTAAATGGGATTTGGATGCCTATTCTATCTTGCAATTCACACCTTCCCTCTTTTTCTAAAACAACTAACTGTTTTGTAAATAGAATAGGAAGTACCTGGTAGTATACACTTAATGGAAGAGTATTGCTTTTCATTTTGGTATGTGTTTTCTTTTCTATCAGGTGACAGGATCTCCTAGTAATGGTGATTCATAATGGAACTCCGTTAATTTATTATCCTGGATTTTGTGTAAAGAAATTTGGTTCTGATTTCCCTGTGCTATCTGTTTTTTTCATTAAAGATCTTTATCCTGCCCCGTGACCACATTTTGAAGCACAGCATTGTTGTGTGGTCCTGAAGAAGGTGGTTGGATATTATTGATGCCCACACCAAAACTTATATTGACCATTCACAACGCTGCAATGGATAAAAATCAATATTGTTTTCCTCGTTGTTGTCTGTCCTATGAATGTGTTTAATGCTGGGTCACGGAATGAATGTAATGTATGATAGGGCGTGATCTTGGGTGAGTGCATGAATGGGTGTAGTGAGATGTGGGGGACTATTTTAACTTTTTGTAACACATAACAGTCATTTTTTCATTGCAAGAACAAGATTGTAATCTTAGAAGGAAATGTTGAAATACACATGTAGACTTCTGTATAAGATGTGTTTACTAAGACTAATGAATATGAAAAAAATATGAGAGATCAATAAATGTGGTCAGTAAAAAGATTCTGTATATGTAGCATAAACTTATTTGGGGAACAGAACTATTAGCATTTGTAAGATATATAAGAAGAAATACAGGGCAAGTGGAAATATTCTATTGTTCAGTGAGGAGAGAGGGAGCACAGGTAGTCCTGGTTGCTCTGGCATGGGCCCACTCTGCTTGGTTTCTTCTTCTAGTGTGGATGAGGATGAACAGAGAGAGGTTGCTGCCTAAGAGGCCATCTCCTCTTATCTTCTCGATGCTTCAGGAGGAGTACCTGGTTCGTCTGAAAATTGATTGACGGTTTGGAGACTGAGAAGTCAGGGTTGATGGCTTTGGGGTGTTCTGCTGCTGTTTCCTCTTCTGTTTAAGTTGCCAAGAGACCTTCCACTCTGGCCTCCTATGCTAGACACTAGGTTTTCTTTGGGAAATGAGGTGGGAAGCAGCAGATTGGGCCTATATCTGCTTCTCTCCCTCAGATCCTTTAGGTTCTACAGGATGGATTCCCCTTGGGGCTTTCTTCTTCCACTCTGAAGCTGCAATAGGGGGTGAACAGGCCCTTTTGGGCTCCCTGGAGTAATCTGCTGGATTCCCAGGACCTTGTCCAGAAAATGTTTAAGAGGATTTCCAACATTCGTTCTAGACGTTCACCTGTGTGTACTTCTTGGTAGTTGCTTATGGTGCTGCAGGCTTTACGTTACCCACCTTTTGAGCCTCTTCCTTCCATTGACCTCAGGTCCCCTACCCTGAAAGTGTTTTTCTGGTGGCCATTAGTTCAGGCAAGAGACTGGGCAAACTGGGGTCTCTTTCATGTAGATCCCGCTTTCTGCAGATCTTTGATGATTGGTTGGTTTTAAGACTGGGTCCTGGTTTTATCTCCCAAGGTTAATTATCTGCCTTTCATGCCTGGCGGAAGGTTATTCTGCCTGTCTTTTGTCCTGATCTTCAGTCTCCTGAGGCGTTTAGTCTTCATGCCCTGGATGTCAAGGAGAGCTGCTTTTATTTATCTGCAGAGGGTGAAGAGTTTCCATCAGGATTCCTCTTTGTTTGTGAATTTAGGCCATGCCAGATAAGGTTGCAAACCTACCACACAAACTTTGAGCAAATGGGTTCATTCTCCTATTGCCTTGGCTTATTCCCCATTTGGTGTCCCGTCTCCATTAGGGGTTCAGGGCAGGTTGACTATGGGATTAGCAGTTTATCTGGCTGAGTGTCAAGGGGCATCCCTGGGAGATATTTGTAGGGCAGCCACCTGGGCGATCCCATCTACATTTAATAAACACTAAAGAGTCACTCAGGGTCCTGCAGCAGGGGATCTCTTTGGATCTTGTCCGTGGTGATGTAAACGTGTCTTCCCTTTCTATAATGAAGGTTATTTCTGCATTACTTCAGTTGCCCTGGCTTTGGTATTTACATCTCACGTAGTAAGGAAGCTAAGCGAGAGGGAGGAGGAGATAATGCTTCGATTACTTACCGGTAATTGCCCTACTCCGAGCCCTTCTCTTCTTTGGCTTCCTTACACCCTCCCTCCTGCCCTGTCAGTCTAGGCCAACTGGTTTTGGTGGAGCTTGTTGATGATACATGAGATAAGGTGGGCTTTTTATTACATTAAGAGGTTGTTGGGGCGGCAAGGGAGGTCTCATGTAGTAAGGAAGCCAACCGAGAAAAGTACTCGGAGTAATGTAATTCAAATGTAAATTTAAATGTAAATTGATACTTGTATAGTGCACTACTCACCCGCAAGGGTCTCAAGGCGCTTGTACGAATACCGCTGTGGAACCCATCCTGGCTTTCCCTGTGAGGTGTCCACTCCTGGGCACCCCCAAGGTGGAGGCCAGGCATCCTTAGCGTTGTGGGGGCCATTGTGGAGATTAAGCAAGCTATTGCCCAGAGTTGCAGAGTGGGACTCCATGATTGGAATAGGCACCAAGGCGAGAATTATCAGGTCCGTGGAATTTTGAGCCCAAGACCCGCCTAGGCGGGGAATTGAACACTGGTCCCGGGCTAGACCTCTGCATCAAGGTCTGCCGCTCTAACTATTGTGCCACACTTCTCCACTACCAGTAAGTAATCAAAGCATTACTTGGCAATGCTGTCAAATGGCATGCTCTAAGGCAGTAATACTCAAATTACAGCCCGGGGGCCGCATGCGGCCCTCCTGGCCTTTACATGGGGCCCGCAGGTTAACAGCAGCACTGAGCTGCTGTTTCTCGACTCAGCACTAACTTTGAGAAATATGTTAAATAAAGGGGCACACATTTATTTACAGCTTAACTGAAGTTAAAGGAATTAATTAAGATATCGTGCACCACTGACATTTAGGAACACCTTCATTTTTAGAGACATGTTGCAACTGTAAAAATCTGATAGTCTTCAAAATTTTAAAAGTGTATTTCATTAGCATGCAGAAGTGTTTTGTCTCAGTACTTTAGATTATATCTGTGCAATGAGAATTTTTTTTCTTAAAAGTGATAGTTTGCAAAAATGAATTTAGAAACATTCATGCTTCCCCTCCACCCAGGCAACACTTAAAATAGTGAACTAAGAGGCAAGTCAGTTATGTTTACCCTCTGAGCGGCCAGGGTTCCTATTATAAATGGATAACATTACAGTATAGCAAATAAACGCAAAAGAAGGTTTCACACAGTGCGCATCCTGAAGCCATGTATTTTGAGGTCCTCTTATATGTGATAAAAAGAGGGATAAGTGAAATAAAACAATTGTCTAGGATGCCACAACTTGAGCAAGTGGGGAAGCTGGCATTGATCCCAGTTTATTGCTTTATAATGTGCAATTCAGCCTTTATATGTACATGCTTTGCTTCCCCTATGCCCACCTTAACCCCCCTCCCCCACCTGCCATCAATGCAGCCCTCATTCACACGACAGGCAAACTTTTTAGCCCCCTGGAAAATGTTTGTGAGTACCCATGCGCTATGGCAAGACGGGTGATGACATCTACCCCTCAAAACGTAGTTTATGGAGATTCATTGAGACTGAAACAATTGTTGCCCATTGACCACTATGTTTGCACTCTCCAAAAATGCAGGTAGAATATCTTATATAAAAAAAGAAGTGGTTTGGAGAGACTTGCACCTGTCTGAGGGGATGTATGACGTTACAACGCATACTTTTACAATGCATACCTTTACAGCGCATTTTTCACAACGTAAACATCCATTACAACGCATGCCAATACAACACATTTTTTTAAACTACCTTTACAATGCATTCCATTACAACGCATACTACCTTTACAACGCATACCATTACAACGCATAACATTACATTGGATGTATGGTAAATATTGGATAGTGTAGGGGTAAAAACTACTATTCTAACTCCAGGGGGGTGCAACAGTAGAGTAAGTGTGGGATAGTGTAGGGGTAAAAATTACTATTCTAACTCCAGGGAATGCAACAGTAGGGTAAGTGTTGGATAGTGTAAGGGTACTATGCATTGTAATGGTATGCGTTGTAATGGTATGCGTTGTAATGACATGCGTTGTAGTGGTTGCGTTGTAATGACATGCGATGTAATGGATGTTGCGTTGTAAAAGTTTTGTTGTAATTGTTGTTTCCTGTCTGAGGCTACCCCAAGGATGTCACTAGAGTACACTAGAGTTGCTATTTGAGTGCTTATGATATTAGATGCCCTTGGAACAGAGCCAACAAAACGTAAATATATGGGAACGTCTGAGTACAAAGGACATGGTGTGATGCCATGGCTGGTATAACAAGTCGTGGACTTTTGTATTTACAATAGGAATACAGGGTGGCACTTTTAGCATGGACACACATACATATATTGTGAACATACAGGTGATAAAAGACAAAGACTCATAGTAATATTAAGTTGTGAAGAAACAGGGACACAAACATGTTTCCTGAACATGAAGAGATTAAGGGTCAGATGTGTGAAGTCTTTTAGCAGTGGTGGGGCCTGCATTTGGCAAAATCACAGAGATTGCAACATCTAAAGAGTTTTTTCATATATACTAAGCCAATTTTGCAATTCTGTAAGTACTTACTGTGTCGCAAACTGGGTTTAGAAATGCATACCGCATGGCAATTCGGAAAAGGTGTGTTTAGGGCGTCCATTCCAAATTGTGATTTTGAATGCTATGTATCAATAGTACCTTTCTCTCAGCTCAACAAAGTCATTAACGTTTAAGGGGGCGTGCTGGTAATACTTTCAGATTCCCAGGGACTCTGCAACTCTTTGAGAATGGTTGGCTCAGTGGGTGCTGAGGACGTCCACCTTTTCTGGGTCTACCTCTATTCCTCTCACTGAGACACTGTGGTTGAAGGGCTTGACATTGGAGTATCACAACTTGAATCTTTCAAGGGACAGCATAGGCAGGGCTCCTGCTCGAGTTCCAGGACTTTCCACATCCATTGCCCATGCTCTTTTGGTGTCTCTCACAAGACTATGAAGTGATCAAGGTATACACCAAGGGGCAGATGTATCATCCCCATCATTTGCGATTCCCAAATAGCGATTTTTAAGGAATCGCTATTTGGGAATTGCAAATTGGGATGTATGTAGAAATTCGCTATTTTTTGGCGATTTCTTAAAATTCCTTAATTGCGATTAGCAAATTGCTAATCGCAATTAAGGAATAATTTCCCATTCATTTCTATGGGCCAGGAGGCCCATAGGAATGATTGTGAAAATATTCTCAATTTGCGATTCGCAATTTGCGAATCGCAAATTGAGAATAATTTCAAGGGTGCAAGGGTGTCTTAACAACACCCTGCTGCACCCCCTGAAATTGACATGTGTGCGCATATGGCGCACATACATACCCTAAGGGCATGTATGAGCGTCACATGGCACCTTTAGAATTTTTAAAAAGTGCATTTTTAAAAGAATTCGCAATTTACCACCAACTGCAAGTTGGTGGTAATTTGCGATTTCTTAGCCTAAATTCACAAAGCTTAAATGCTACATACATAGTATTTAAGGAATCGCTTTTTGTGATTCCTTATATGCTTGCGCAAAATTAGGAATCGCAAATTTTGCGATTCCTTAATTTTGCGGTGCGATTTTTCAATACATCGCGTTTGGTGATTTTTTTGTCGCAAATGCTGCTTTTTGCGAATCGTAGCGTTTGCGACAAAAAAAAGATGATACATCTGCCCCCAAGTCCGCAAGAAGGTTCATGTCAAGTACCACCAACTTCTCCATGAGTCGTTGCAGTGTTGCTGGGGCTCCTCGTAGCGTGAAATAGCCACATGACCTGATACATACACGGTGGACAGCTGAACACGGTCTACTTTTGTTGCTCTTTCCCAACATCTGTCTGACAGTATCCGCTCCTTAGATCCATTAGAAAGCCCCTAGCAAGAAAGTGCATTATAAATTTAGATATCATGTACTAGTCTGGGAGCAGTCGCAGCTGGTGTTGGGGTAAAGTGTCAGGCGGGGGGCGGGAACAAAAGAAAAAACAAATTTTTAAAAACTTGCCTGTATCCCTCCGCATTGCCATTCTTCTGGCTCTACTGCAGGCACAGGCTCCCAGACTGCCCTGCAGCCAATCCTGGTGCTGCTGTCACAGCATGAGAGCAGCGTCAGGATTGGCCTGAGCTCCCTTAATTTGCGCTCCCAGGGAGACTGGGAGCCTGTGCCTGCTGTCTCCAACTCGACAACAGGGTGGAGACCGCTTCAGTATGCATGACGGTTTGGCCGGCCTGAGACAGCTGGCCAAACCACCATGCGCACTGACAACAGTGCACCTACCCCTCTCCCTGTGCCTCTCATGGCCCCGCCCCTAGATTCCCCGACACAGATAAATAAAACAATAATAAACATGCTTTTTTATCATTTTATTTTTTAATAAACGTGCTTTTTTATCATTTTATTTTTCAATAAACTTGTTTTTTTATCATTTTTTTTTCAAGTTTTGTGGCTGCTGGCGGGGGGACTGGTCGATGCTTCTCCACCATCACAGAGGAGGCGCCGCTGTCTGGGAGGCCCGATTCATGTGCTTTGCACAACCTCACTTCTATTTATTTATGACATTTGATTAAGCGCGAACAAATGCCCGTAGGCGTCTCGGCGCTGCGACATCTGCAACAGATTCTCCAACTGCTTATGTATATTTTGAGATATTACTGATTGAACAGCCAAGTTTTTAGCTGTTTACGGAAGGACCAGAGAGAGGTGCTAGTCCGAATTGACTGAGGTAAGGTATTCCACAGTTTTGGGGCCGTGACCAAGAACCGACGGTCTCCCCAGGAGACAGTCTTGGTACGAGGCACCACTAGGTCGTTGAGAGTGGTGGATCGCAGTACTCTGGGGGGGACAGTAGGGAATCAGCTGGTCTTTAAGAAACTGAGGTCCCTGTTTATGCAATACCTTGTATACGATACAGAGAGTTTTAAACTTGATCCGGCTTCTGATTGGGAGCCAATGACATTTTCTGATTGTATCGGTCGCCGACTTATGTTTGGGAATTCTGGCGAGGAGTCTTGCTGCCGCATTTTGTATTGTCTGCATTTTATTGATTACCCTGATCTGAGCGTTAGCAAAAAGACCATTGCAATAGTCCAATGTAGACAACACTAGGGAACTTACCAGGGTTTTCCCTATAAGTAAAGAATAGCAACTGTGATATTCCTGGGAGATCCCTGTGGCTCTCAGACCCTCCCGGTGTCGGTGCCCATTCTCCACATTCGCAGGTGAACAGTGCTGGCCCTTTCTCTGATAGGTGCTGTACTTCAGGGAAATGTTGAGTTTGACCCCCTAAGCGTTTTCTGTGCCACACTTGCAGGTCGATAAAATGCCAGTCCAGTGGGCCAGCTTGCTACCAGACTCAGCAGACTCTGACATATTAGAGTAGCCAGAGGTCAGCAGTCTCAGGTTCAATGGTGTAGACAGGTGAAGCTGACTGGAAGACAGAGTTTCTTCCCAAAAAAGGCCAAATGCCTCTACCCATGTGTAGTGCCAGGCCCACTCCTAAGGGGCGCACCGTAACACAAGCATAATGAGGATTGGCATCTCCACCCATGAGGGGCACAGCCCTAAAATCTGACACACCTGCTTGGTACAAGGGTGTCATGGACATCACCGTGGTGGTTCTCATATGATTTCTATAGGAAGCACACACTCACACACAAACGTCCATGGGAAAAATAGGATTTAATGTTAAGTCAACTAAATCACCAATTGTAAAGGCAGAGGGGTGCCTAGGGGTCTGAGGAAGGGTATTATGACGTTCTGTAAGGGCTAGCCTTGGGAACAGGAGGCTGACATATTGCAACAGATAGTCTCAGGGCTTTAAGAGGGCCGGGTCCCTCTGATTCTCAGACCCGGTAGCAGTTTAAAGGAGTTGAAACAGGCTCCTATCAGGCCCTATATTCATGTCCTTAACTTTACTGGGAAAAACACTAACAATTTCTGAATAAATGTGAGAAAAAAGTTAAAGTAATCCATGTCAGTGGTTTAGTTCCTGTTTATATTTCACGTTTTATTTAATGTTTCACTCCATAAGCGTGTTAGCTATTTCCCAGTCTTGTATGGAGCATATACTTTGAACTGAGTCGCCTCGAGGTGTTTATAACAGGCCACGATTGAGACGTCTGGAGTTGAGGCTGACAGTGCGAATTTCTCACAGTGCCTGTCAGAGTCAAAAAGTTCAGAATACATGGTCATCCAATCCTTAGCCTCTTCACTGAGCACTCAGAGACAACCATTGACAAAGCCAGTAGTCCTGGTTGGTTTTAGGTGTATGTGAATTGTTACGTAATATATCTGGGTCAATGCTTGAAATGGAAAAATAAAAGTGCTGGTACTCTGTATCAGAGTGCCTGCTTGTTTCTGAGAAGTGCCGCTACTCTCCAATTAAAAGTATTACGTCTCTCTTGAGAAGTGCTGGGACTCTCCCCCTCAAAATAAAAAAAACAGTGCTGGAACTCAGTACCGGACAGTACTGGCCCATTTAAAGCACTGATCTGGGTGCAATAACAGAAAGCTCATAGAGACACCAATATGCCGGTCTGGTGGCACACTATGGAAATCACAGAAATGTAGTGTACGTTTTAAGCCACGCCTTTAATAACACAGACCCCCCTCCCCACACACTTTTTAAAAAACCCAGTTAAAAACCCTGGAAACTCCAGATGCATTGGGGGTATGGAGGGCTGGTTGGGGACACATATGATAACTTGTCCTGTGGGCGAAGGTCCAAGACTCCTGACAGGAAGCGCTGTCCTTTATGGACTGCAGGGGGCGCTGTGACAGTGACCCTAGCATCATGCTGTCTGTGCCAGCTGTGCCGTCCATGTGTCCAGCGTCGGTGGAGCCTGGACGCCAGCTGCCTTTCACCTGTTTCCCATTCCTGTGCCCTCTCCCGCCACCACACCCTCACCTGCCCCTTCCTGCACCACTGTCCCCACCCCGCCCTCAGACTCCGGATATTTCACGAGAAAAAAAACTGAGGGAACCTTGGTAATTCCCACTGTGGGCTCCGCGGTGATGGAAACAAAGGGGGGAGGAAAGGGAGGGACAGGAAAGAGGAAGGGAGGGAAGAGGAGCCGCTTCTGCTGCTGATGGGGACCGATGCCAGCTTCCTACCCCTCCACCCACCTCACTCCAGCTGCCCACATACCTCCCCCCTTGAAACAAAGAGAATCTGAAAAGGGGAACCGCAGAGCTGCCCCCTCCCTCCGGAGCGCACCTTTCTCTCTGCGCCCTTCATGTTCCCACGCGGGCAACAATTCACCTTGGTGGGGGAGGGGGAAGGGTGGTTATTTTAGGGTTTGTGAAAAAAGGTTGGGTCTCCTTAACCCCGCGGCAGGTCCCCCCTCCCTCCTCCTGCGCAGGGGGGGGGGGGGGGGGGGGGCATCAGAGGTCTGGAATGAGGAACCGCTCCCGCCTGTACTTCCCCTGGGGGGGCTGCCAGCCAAGGACAAAGAGGGAGAGATATCGGATCTACCCTCTCCTTTCACAGTGCCCCATTCATCGGCACCCCCACAACGCCCCCACCGAGCTCCCCACTCCCAAGCACCTGAAAACAAGGGCCAGGGGCTGAAATAAAGGTAAATGGATATCTGTGCCTCCCCGACAGAAACAGGTCCTGCCAGTTTGGAAGGTAACGCCGCTCCACCGTCTCCCTCCCCCCCACCCTCGCCCATCTGCCTCATTAATGCCCCGCCCGTCTAGGGTTACCATTTGACCAAATATTCCAGAGTTAGGCTTTCTTTGAATTTTTTTCTTCGGCATTCTGGTAGATTAGAATACAATTTGTTTATTCGTAGAAAAAAGGACTACAACTCCCATAATGCGTCACGTTATTCAATGAACGCTCTGGAAGTGGTTATGTGGCAGCTGGTGACATGGAAAAAGTGCAGAATCATATCGTACGTTCAGTGCCTTCCCCCACATGACAGTTTCACCTCCTCCAGATGTTTTCCTAGCTACGCCCCCCCCCCCCCCAGTCTAGTTCACTAGTCTCTGCCCTAGTGGTATTTTAATGCCCTCCACAGCCCTAGTAGGGAACCATTTCGTGTTTAAGACCCCGAGTCTTAGTTGATTTGCACATGTCGCCTGTCCTAGCAGTCTCCTGCTCCCCACCTGTCTCCGTCACCCCCACCTGTTTCTTCCATGCCCTCCCCCACCTTTCGCCGCGCCCTTCCCATCTGTCTCTTTCAGCAGTCAGTTCCCCTTGTGCGGTGACAGCACCAGTGACCTCCCACCCAGTGAAGCGACAGAAGCAGAGCGCTTCTTTGTGGTGTGCAGTCGAACAGCGCCCACAAGTGGTGTGATGCAGGCAGAGCACTGATGGAGCGAGATAGAAAACAAAATTTTGTTTAAACTCGCAAAGTCACATTTCCATAACATGAATAAAATTATTAATGATTTGTGATATGTCGTACTAATACAACCTAGATTAAACTTTACACGTGGGGGGACTAACATGTGTGCTCATAAACGTGCATATTTGTTGCATCTTTTTGTTCGTGCAAAATAATAAAATAATTTATTGTTTTTGTTTTTGTCATTACTAACTGCTGCAAACTTAAAGGAAGCATGTGCTTGTTTTGCTTTTCCTTGTCTGTGTGATGTCATTTCTACTATTCTAGGTGCATATGGGTCTCATAGAAAAACGGAGACTGGTAAATATAAACGCTGCTTTATTTGTTTGCAATGGCTAGGTAACATTTTGATTAATCGGGTGGGTTAATTAATTAGTAAACCATGGGGTGGATACAGAATATACTTTATTTCTTACATTAATACTTTTCTTGTGTTTGTTTTATACTAGAAAACATAAGTTGCCTGCTTTTGGGCCTAGTCATTTGAGCCGCAGAAAAAGAGCTGATCTATAATTCTGCAGAAAGTCACGAGACGCCCATTCTGAATTAAAATGTTTATTGAAGCTGCATTCACAAAGCAAAAGCTGATGAGCTGACATCATTCTGTCGGACATGCCCAAGGTCGAAAGTGAACTTTTTGTCAGTCCTTAACTTGGCATCCGCGGAAGTTGTACTGAAAATCTATGGAAGCTGCGAGGATGACTTAATACAAAGTTGCAATCGCAGGAAGCTTCTGGCTTCACGTGGAAGAGACAATGGTCTTTGTAAGACATGATTTTGTGGAACTTTTTAAGAATCTGGTGACATGTCACTTGTCACTCTCAGCCAATGGGACGTCGAGGATTTCTGAAAACTTTCCTTTGCTAGTTTAGTTAGCGTAGAAAGGTATAAAAAGTCATGCCCTTAGGGTTGGGCTGGCTGCTGCTTTCTGACTTTCCGATGAGGGTGATGTGCTGCTGGACTTTGCGTGGAGCACGTAAGAATCCTCAAAGATCTTTACTTTAATTTCTGTCTATTTAGCTCAGTTAGGGAAATAGGTTTTAGAAATGCTAAACTTTATATAATTTCTTTAAAATTGATTCAATTGCTTAAATTGTATTTTTCTCATATTTCTTACCATCATGCTTGCTATATTGCAAATAAATTTCATATATAAAACTTTCAACTTATATACCATAATTTAGAAAATAAAATCTTACTTTTGACAAACAAGCTGGTCTTGATTATTCAGAAGTATAGGTTACCATTAGCTAGATCACGTCGCCTATGGTGGTCGTTTAAATGGTTGGGTTTTATTCTAATGACAATATTCTTTCTGCAAATGTATAAATATGTATATAGTTTGTAGATAATGTGTATATAGATTTATTCTGACCACCTGATTCAGTAGGCCCCAAATATATCAGGTTCATAAATGGGTCCATATTTAGTATAGAATTTTGTTTATAGGTTATGAAGTTGGGTAGCGTAGTTTATGATATATTTTCTATAGCCCGCTGGATCAATTCTCTGGTAGCAGAAATTGATGGTTGCTAAGAGGTAACCAAAGTAATATGTTGGTTGCTAAGGGTTACGTCATGGTATGGAAATAGGATCGATGTTTTAACACATGTTAAGTTCGTTTTTCGTGCCTATCTGTAAGCTATACCGGTATAGATTGTGTGGCGAGAAATTAGTCACGCAAGCCATCTGTTCTGTTTGTAGTGATATCGCCGAGTATCACAAGAGGTATCGCCGTGTACCATAGTGTTGTCGCCGAGCAGCACAGTTTTAGGGCTAGGTCTGAATCTTGTATAGTGAGGATTTTCTAAGAAATCAAAGCAGCATGAGAATAGGGACAAAGCGCCTTCCATAAAACTCACTGTGATGAGAGTATTAGTTACATCCGAGCTTGAGTGAAGGGTAAAATTAACGTCGGTGCATGATTATCTATAAACAGGTTAGAGTCCTGTACGGGTACATGTTTCATATCTATAAACAGGTGAGAGCCCTGTACGGATAACGTCGTTATTTTGCTAACGGTGCATGAATTCTATAAACAGGTGAGAGTCCTGTACGGATTTCACGTGTGTTTGAATTTAGGGAATTTTCCGTGTAAAAGTGCGAGTTTTAATTGTATTTTATGTTCAAGTGGAACTCTTAGAACTTTCACTTCGCGGTGGGTTCAGAGCAAAGCGAGTTCATAATTATACGTGTTAGAAGGGTGGGGTAAGGTTACTCTACTGACAATTGAATATTATCCTTAGTGTGAATAGCGCCGTCTATTCCGAAGTGTGGATACTTGAATGTATGTAAACTATCCTAAATAGTGAAACGAACAGATGTTGTCTTTATAGTCATTGTTAAGAATTAATTTACACTGAAAAGTGTCCTTAAAATGGCGCTGTGAAAAGATTTTGTGAAGGAGGGGTAAGCGCCTGGAGTGAGAAGCGAGAAACCGCAGCTGCTGTGTACGTCACAGAGCCGCGCTGGGATTGGGTGACCTACGTCACAAGCTGTATTCTGATTGGCTCCTGAGTCTCTGACGGCCTGTGAGCTGATTAGTCCTTCGGAAAATCTCCAAATTTATTGGTCGAGCTGAAAAGTGACGCAGCTCAACTGCCATTGGCCTGTTGGTGTGTTTCGCGCACGGATTGGTTGTTTTGCGGAACATCCCGGAAATATTTTACGAACGATTTTGTGAATTAGATTTAACTCTTAAAAAAAAATGAGTTATCATTTTAAACATGTTGAGAAAAAGACAACATTATTTCAGAAATTTAAGAATTTATTTTCACCTGACAAGAAAATCGAAACGCGAGGTGGTAAACTACTTCATAAGTATAAAACACCTGCAGCGTACATGGAAGGTGAATACGGATATCATACTGTCTTATGGTTCGACAGTTGGAAACGCTATACTAAAAACGACGGTGTTTTAGCTTGGCCTGATGATGGTTCATTTAATGTAAGAGTTTTAAGAAATTTACGAGAGAAAATGAATGCTCTTGTTCCAAAACCGAGACCAACTCAATTTGAAGCTTTAGTTGAGTGGGAAGACGAGATGTATCAGTTACAAAGAGAAGCTAGTGGAATTAAAAGACCTTCTAAAAATCCATCATGGAAAAGAGAAACTCATGAAGATAGATTGCGAATGTGGAGACAGGGAAACATGAGTGAAGGATTATATTTAATTCATGAAATGGTAATGGGTTCTCCTACAGGGAAATCTATGGAAAGTGAATCTGAGGATGCAGTTATGGAAGAAATATATACAACTGCTAGAAAGAAACAGCCTAATCAGCCTTTGAGACCTCCTAGATCATGGTCTACTCCGGTGGTTTCTACTGAAACTTCACCGAGTGCACCTCCAATTAGTGAAGCTCCTAAACTTTATCCAAATAATAGTGAAATCACTGAAACTCCTAGAAGATCAGAATTTGAGAATGCTCGAAATGAAGGTAGACATTTTTCAATGACTCCAAGAGCAAGGGAACCTCCAAAAGATTATGCAAGAGAGACAAGAAATGTTGAGGATGTTGATTATAATGAATATTTAAGGTCTAAAGAAGAATTAATTAAAAGAATGACAAAAGGCATGGAAGCTGTCACAGTTCCAGTAACAATAGGTCCTGTTCAGCCTGTATTTGATCAAAGAGATACAAACAAAAACGGATTAACTATTCCTTTAAATACAGAAACTCAAAAGGCTACTGAAAAATTTTATTCAGACTTGACTGAATTAAACACTTCTAGATCGAGAATGCCTGATTTAACCTTTAATGAGGATTTATCTCCAAAAACACCAATGGGTGCTATGTCAGATGTAGGAAGTCCTGAAGTCAGGGTAACCACACCAAAACTTGATGTGGCCAAATTAAAAGCGAATATAGAAGAATTAATAATTGGAACAATTGGCCCAGATAGTTTAAATTACTATCGGGATGATGAACTACTATTCATTTGCAAAAGTATTCAGTGGAAAACGAAAAATAAATATGATCAATTAGAGGATCTAGCTGCAGAACTTGAAATCGATGTAAGTAAACAAAAGAATTTTGCAAAGCATTACAGATTAGACTTTTCAGAAAGTGACATTGAGAGTTTGAACTCAATGGGAAGAATAGTTCACATTAAAGATTTGATTGTCTATATCAAAAAGCTAGGAGAACTGAACAAATGGAGAGTGAAATGGACCAAAAGGAAGGAAGATGAAAGATTGGAAAAATTGTCAAAACAATTTCCAATGAGAGAAGTTGCAGGTGGAGGATATGTTCATGTCCCATGGTCAAGACAAGACATTCTGTTATTCACAAATGACTTTCCAAAATTGAGGGAAAAACCAGTTGAGTGGTACAGGCAAGTCGATAGATTTATCAAAGTGTCAAAAGTTCTGTGGATTGATTTAGATGGATTTTTTGACATTGTAGTTCCATCTGATCTTTGGACAGAATGTAAAATATCTATTAGTTGGCCAAAAGCAGAACCTGAGCGAATTAAAGAAACAGGTGCCCCAAATCCACTTGTAATGGATTTCTATGAGAAAGTAATTGTTTGGATGAAAAACAAAATTCCACCCAAAGAAGTTGATTGGGTTAAAATAGAAAGAACAGAACAGGAAACAAAAGAATCAGTTCATTCTTTTTATGAAAGACTATTGTTAATCTTTAAACAATACAGTGGTTATGAAAAATTAGATGAAAAAGACATGAGTCATTTTATCTATAGATTTGTTTATGGACTAAAACCTGAAATTGGAGAAATGATCAGAACTAGTATTGTCGGATGGCAAGCACTATCTGTAGATGATATTCTAAGAAAAGCAAAATATTGTAGCGATGAATTAGAAGTAAAACAGAAGAAGCTGAAGGAGAAAGCCATGTGGGCTCA
Source organism: Lissotriton helveticus (assembly GCF_964261635.1). Classification (NCBI taxonomy): domain Eukaryota; kingdom Metazoa; phylum Chordata; class Amphibia; order Caudata; family Salamandridae; genus Lissotriton; species Lissotriton helveticus. The sequence continues at coordinate 125,481,821 of NC_136068.1, read as the reverse complement.
GGTAAAGGTGGCTGAGCAACAGATTGCCAGCATGGGAAATAAGAACACTAATTTTGTTCAAACTGGAAATACAAACCAGATACAAGGAAAGTTTAAAGGTAATAATTTCCCAAAGAAATTTAGCCCAAAGATAGAAGAGCTGAAACAAAGATTACCTTGTTTTAATTGTGGCGAAATTGGACATTGGAGGGACGAGTGTCCTCATCCTCCTAGAAACTCAAAGAATCCCTTATTGAATCCACAGATGCAGAATGGTGTTAACCTGCAGCAACAGCTACAGATGCAACAGGGGTTAAATGAATTTAATATTCAGCGACAGTTACAACAACAGCAACAACAACAGGTGAATAATCGTCAAGACCAGTTGCCACAACCACCTTTTCCGAATTGTGGGGGAGTTCAAAAATATAATCCAAACGTGGGATTTCAGGGATGTGAACAGGTAATAAAACCACAAAAACAGCAAAAGCAGCAAAGGGTTCAAATGCAAAATGCTTCACAACAATTTTTATTAACAGAAAGTCAAGACAGTGATTCTGATGATTATTGCTGACGGTGCCCGAGAGAGGAGGAAGAGTGTGTTGTTGGAGCCACTCTTGAGGTTGACCAGTCTGGTCCTTATGTAAACGGGAAAGTTAATGATGTAGACATCACTTTTCTAGTGGACACTGGTGCTACCCGTTCTACTGTTAGATCAGTGGAAATTGAAAACCTACCTCTCTCTGGGGATACCATCCAAGTTGTGGGAGTAAGTAATCAGCAAATTAAAACAGACTTAACTGATCCAGTACCAGTTGAAATTGGAAATTACAGAGACAAACACAGATTTGTGGTTTGTAATAGTAGTCCAGTAAATCTATTAGGTAGAGACATCCTATGTAAAATGAATTGCAGAATATATTGTTCTCCTGAAGGAGTTGAGTTACAAACAATGGAGGAAGATGGTTTGTACAGAATGACAATGATGATGATGGAAGCAGAAGAAACAAAATTGTTTCCTGCATTTGAAGAAAAGGATTTACCTCAAGAGCTAAAGGAAACAGTGAAATCCGAAATATGGGATTTTACTGGGAATGAGATGGGTCTGATGAAAAACGTAGATCCTGTTAAAATTGCATTGAAACAGGGAATAGAATTTCCAAACACTCCACAGTATAAAATGAAAATAGAGACAATTGAAGGTATTACACCTATAATTGAAAAGTTAATCAAACAAGGTGTATTAAAGGAAATGAAGAGTAGCTCTTGTAATTCACCAATTATGGGAGTTAAAAAGTCTAACGGAACATTTAGGATCGTACAAGATTTGAGAAAGGTTAATCAAATTGTCATTCCATGTTGTCCTGTGGTTCCAAATCCAGCAGTAATTCTATTTCAGATTCCACATGATGCTGAATGGTATACAGTCATTGACCTTTGCAATGCATTCTTTACTGTTCCCTTACATCCAGACAGTTATGAAATCTTTGCTTTCAGATTCCAAGGTAAGACCCTTGGATGGACAAGAATCCCTCAGGGCTATACAGAAAGTCCTTCAATCTTTAATGAATTGTTAAAAAGATCATTAGAAGATTTAGACTTACCAGGTAGGTCTACGCTGGTGCAGTATATTGATGATTTGTTAATAGCTGCAAAGACAAGAGAAAATTGTGTAACAGACACAATAATTCTGTTAAATCGCCTTGCAGAAGAAGGACATAAAGTGTCCCCAGCAAAACTACAGTTTTGCAAACAAGAAGTAAAATATCTTGGTCACAGAATTGCAAAAGGAAAAAGACAAGTAACAATAGAGAGAATAAAAATGATTCAAGCAATGTTACCGCCAAGAACACAAAGACAGGTCAGAATGTTCCTGGGAATGGTAGGTTACTGTCGACAATGGATAAGTGGATTTTCAGTAATTGCAAAACCACTACAAAGATTGACCAAATCAGATGTAAAAGATCCAATTATTCTCAATGATGCTGAGATGGAATCTTTTGAGAACCTGAAAAAGAGCTTATGCCAAGCTCCTGCTTTGGGTATGCCAAATTATGAGAAAGATTTTGAACTGTATTGCAGTGAGAGAGAAGGATGTGCATTATCTGTGTTAATTCAGAGACATGGAAATCTAAAGAAACCTATTGCATACTTCTCCGCAGTTCTTGATCCAATTGCAAAAGCATTACCAGGTTGTTTGAAAGCAGTTGCAGCTACAAGTATCAGCCTTGAACAAAGTGAAGGAATCATTATGGGATTTCCTGTGAAAGTTTTTGTGCCTCATTCAGTTGAAATATTACTGACAAGAGGTAAGACTCAACATTTAACAAGTAGCAGATTGACAAAGTATGAGAAAATCATACTGGGAGCAGATAATGTTTCGATTTCAAGATGTTTGAATCTGAATCCTTCTACATTACTGCCTGATTCTGAAATTGTTGATGACATTGAAACTGAACATGAATGTTTAGATGTCATGGAATTCTGCACAAAACCAAGAAAAGACATCAAAGACAGACCTTTGTCTGAATCGGATTTTGTCTACTTTGTAGATGGCTCATGCTTAAGATCCGAAGGAGGTGTCTTGAAAGCTTCATACTCAGTTTGTACAGTTGTAGATGTTGAAGAAGCATCATGTCTTGAAGGAGTTCGTTCAGCACAAGTGGCTGAATTGATTGCTTTAATTCGTGCATGTGAAATATCAAAAGATATTAGAGTTACCATCATTACTGATAGTCAGTATGGGTACGGAGTTGTGCATGATTATGGACAACTCTGGTCACAGAGAGGATACATGACATCAACAGGATCACCAATTAAAAATGCAGTTTTCATTAGAAGATTAATTGAAGCAATACAATTGCCAAAAGAAATTGCCATAGTCAAGTGTGCAGCGCACACTAGAGGAACTGATTATATTTCCAAGGGAAATGCCTTCGCAGACGAAACAGCAAAGTACTGCGCAAGGAAAAATTATTCATATAATCGGGAGAGGAGTAAAGAAACTGATTCAAATTCATTAATGCTAACAACTGTTGTAGAAACATGGCATGAGATTAGAGACTTACAAAACGAAGCAGATGATGAAGAAAAAGACCTATGGTTAAGATCAGATTGTAGACCACGTGAAGAAGATGGAGTGTGGGTTTACAAAGATGGCAGAATAGTCTTACCAAATTGCTTGATTGCTGACATGGCCAGATTATATCATGGTCCTGCACATTTGGGAAGAGATTCAATGGTCAGACTTTTTAGAGAAACATGGTTCAATACCAAATTTAGAACCATTGCAGAATCTTTTTGTCAAAGGTGTTTGTCATGCCAACAAATGAATCCAAACAGGAAATCAGTGGTGGGGACAGGAATAATTGGTCGAGAGGGTGGTCCCTTTACCAGGTTACAAATAGATTTCATTGAAATGCCCTTGCACAACTGTTTGAAATATGTACTTGTAATTGTATGCTTATTCTCAAGATGGGTAGAGGCTTTCCCTACACGACATTGTGATTCAATTACAGTGGCAAAACTAATGCTCAGAGAAATCATCCCAAGGTACGGTTTTCCAGTCACTATTGAGAGTGATGGAGGAAGCCATTTTGATAACAAACTGTTGAAGTTAATTTGTGAAGCTTTGAGCATTGAGCAGAAAATACACTGTGCATACAGACCAGAGGCATCAGGTGTAGTTGAACAAATAAATGGAACTATCAAAAACAGAATTGGAAAAATGTGTCTAGAGACAGGAGTTAAGTGGACTGATGCTCTTCCACTTGTTTTGATGTCATTAAGAAGTACACCAGATAAAAAGACAGGTCTGAGTCCTCATGAAATTTTAATGGGAAGAGTTATGAGGCAAGCTTTTGTACCTGTAGGTAAACTGTTGAGCATAAATGACAGTGCAATTTTGGATTACTGTAAAAGGTTATCTGATATGGTAACTTCTGTGTCTAATCAGGTGGGAACTGAAGCTCAATCAAATGAAAAAGTTTTGACTCATGATCTGAGACCTGGCGATTGGGTCAGAACGAAAGTACATCGGAGGAGGAATTGTCTATCTCCTAGATGGCAGAAACCTAGGCAGGTAATCTTGATCACTACTAATGCTGTAAAGTGCAGAGGATTGAAGCGCTGGATTCATCCAAGTCATACTATTCCAGTACCAACTCCTGAGAGTTCTGATGTTGAAAGTGATACCACAGATGATTCTGATTCTGAAGCAGAAGACAGAACAGAAGGTGAAGTAATTCCAGATTCTGAAGATCGACAAGAAAGTCGACATCTGGAAACTGTGCCAGTGAATGGAAATCTGACAAGAAAAGACTTAGAAATAATTGAAATAGATTCTGAAGGTGAAGAGAATCTATTAAAAGGAAAGATAACTGAGGATTCAGTTGTCTCTATTGAAGACAAAGAAGCTGAACCAAAAGAAGTTTCAGACCAGGAGAGTATCGAAAGGCAGAGAACAAGCTCTGAAGTAAGGAACAAAAATCCGAAATCTGGGAAGCTAGAGGTAATTGAAGAAGAAGAGGAGAACGAATTACCGAGTACCAGTGATGGAAGACAAAGTGAAGTTCCTGAAGGAGTGAAATTGCCGAATAGAGAAGTTCCTGAGTCAATTGAAATTTCAGACTACGAAACTGAAGAAAGTGACGTGGAAGGTGGAAGTGAAAACGGAAAGAAAAGGACTTGGAAGTCAGAATCAAATAATTCTGAACCAAAGAAGAAGTACGTGAGAAAAGCAGACTACTGGCCTGGTGGAAGATTGAGAGTAAGATTGATCAAAAAGCCAATAGAACAAGTTGAAGAAATCAGTAGTCAAAAGAGTCCAGGAAAAGAAGTTGGAGTTGGAAGAAAAATTGAAGTGATATCGAGAAAAGGGAAGAGAATAATTAGACCAAACCAGAAATACAAGTCTCCTGAGTGGACTTACTTAGTAATTCCACCTGTTATTGACATATATGATAGTAGTGAAGAAGAAAACGAAATCCAAGAAATTAGTGACAATGATTAAAGTACAAAATTATTAAATTGGCAAAAGGCTGAAGAAATCCTGTTAGTTGACACAAGGTCGAAGAAAAACTGTTTAGTAGAAGAAAACTTATGTATGACATAAGGTCGAAGAAATCTTGTTTAGGGTTATAAAAAAAAAAAAATATTTTAAAAGGGGGGTGTATATAAATTTTAAAATTTATTTTTATTTTTGAGGCTAAAACTAACCTAAAAATGCCTTACGTTAAGGAGAGCACTTCAAAATGTTCTGTTTTTAAAAGATGCTGTAAGATGACTCTGGTGTGTCTGCTCATTTTAGTTCTGCTCTGGTTGGTACTAGCTGTGATTATACCTTTAGAAATGAATAGAGAATTACACAAAGTTAACATAACAAGCAAAGCTCTGGTTAGCCAAACTAAACATAGTGCATCTGCAAAAGTAATTGATCATCAGCCTAACATTCATCAAGATAAATCAATAGGTGATTTTTCAAGCAATACATTCACAAAACTTTTGAGTGAATATGTAAAGGTAATGGATGCAAAGGACTGTTATGTCTGTGTTAAGTTACCTGCTTCTGTTTCTGAGGGAGTAACATATAATATGCTTCCTCTCACTTATGCTGTAACATGTAGTGTATTAACTAGTTTATTTTATCAAACTGGTCGTTTAGAATATTACTATTCAAATTATGATGAGATTTTTGCTAATGTTAAGATTGATAATGCTTTAAATAAGCATAAGAAAGCAAAACAATTGAGAGAATATTTCCTTGTTACTAACGAACTCACTTATGAGTATGCTTACAAGAATAATCTGACATGCAAATTAAGTGCTGAAGGAAAGAAATTTTTGAATATGGTTGAGGAGAGAAGAGCAATTTATAAGAGAAATGAATTAGTCAAGCAGACTAAGTCATCCTTCTGGCAAAAAGAGGATGAGAAATTAAATGGCAAAATGCTCGAAAATATTGCAATTCACATAGACAAACCTGTTAGTGGAAAGCTTTGCATTAGAAGAGATAATACACTTTTTGATAATTATTTTGTAGGTGCAAGTAACTGTGAAGATACTTATCAGATTATGGGAGGTTGGGGATTTAAAGGTGGAAAAGATCCTATCTTCCCTGGAATTTATTTTGTTTGTGGTGACAAAGCTTACTATAACCTTCCAGACCATTGGTATGGAACTTGTTATGTGGGAATTGTTTTTCCTAAAGTGTTTCATGTTGACAGAGATTCAGAAGGATTGTTTAAAATACATAATTATGTAAATAGAGCTAAAAGAGAAACTTTTACTGAAGTTCTGGGAGATATTTTTCAAGCTGTAATACCTTTTGTTGGTATAACCCTAAATGCAGGGAGAATCAGAAAATTGTCCACTATAGTTGATAGATTATCAACTGACACTGCTGATGGATTTCAATTAGTGAATGTTGAAGTTATTGCAATTAGATCCATGCTAATTCAAGATCGTCTTGCTTTAGACATTCTCCTAGCAAAAGAGGGAGGAGTCTGTGGCATTTTACATGTCCAACATTGCTGTACATATATACCGGATGAAAGTAAGAATATTGAAATGTATATTAAGAATATTACACAAATGCATTCAGAGATAATTCCTTTAGAAGAAGAAGATTTTACAGGGAAACTTTCAAAAAGGTTTCAAGCAATTAAAAACTGGTTTCATAATATCGGAAGTTCAATTCTTGGCAAGATTCTGGCACCTTTGATTATAATAGTATTCATTTTTATTTTGACTAAAGTAGGTTGTTTGTTACATAAAAGAAAGAAACAGTTGAAGGAAAAGAAGAGAATCTATAAACTCAGAAAAGAAGAGGAAAGGGAGATCGAGTTACAGGAATTACATAGAGAGCGTCATGTTAATTGCAAAGATTATGCTGAAACAGACTTTTAGGTTTTCTAATTCAAATGAATTTGAATCGATTTCTTAAAAATTTAATTTACCAAAATTTTGAGTGCTGGTGTGGTGATTTGTTAATCACCAGATGAGGGAGTTGATGGAGCGAGATAGAAAACAAAATTTTGTTTAAACTCGCAAAGTCACATTTCCATAACATGAATAAAATTATTAATGATTTGTGATATGTCGTACTAATACAACCTAGATTAAACTTTACACGTGGGGGGACTAACATGTGTGCTCATAAACGTGCATATTTGTTGCATCTTTTTGTTCGTGCAAAATAATAAAATAATTTATTGTTTTTGTTTTTGTCATTACTAACTGCTGCAAACTTAAAGGAAGCATGTGCTTGTTTTGCTTTTCCTTGTCTGTGTGATGTCATTTCTACTATTCTAGGTGCATATGGGTCTCATAGAAAAACGGAGACTGGTAAATATAAACGCTGCTTTATTTGTTTGCAATGGCTAGGTAACATTTTGATTAATCGGGTGGGTTAATTAATTAGTAAACCATGGGGTGGATACAGAATATACTTTATTTCTTACATTAATACTTTTCTTGTGTTTGTTTTATACTAGAAAACATAAGTTGCCTGCTTTTGGGCCTAGTCATTTGAGCCGCAGAAAAAGAGCTGATCTATAATTCTGCAGAAAGTCACGAGACGCCCATTCTGAATTAAAATGTTTATTGAAGCTGCATTCACAAAGCAAAAGCTGATGAGCTGACATCATTCTGTCGGACATGCCCAAGGTCGAAAGTGAACTTTTTGTCAGTCCTTAACTTGGCATCCGCGGAAGTTGTACTGAAAATCTATGGAAGCTGCGAGGATGACTTAATACAAAGTTGCAATCGCAGGAAGCTTCTGGCTTCACGTGGAAGAGACAATGGTCTTTGTAAGACATGATTTTGTGGAACTTTTTAAGAATCTGGTGACATGTCACTTGTCACTCTCAGCCAATGGGACGTCGAGGATTTCTGAAAACTTTCCTTTGCTAGTTTAGTTAGCGTAGAAAGGTATAAAAAGTCATGCCCTTAGGGTTGGGCTGGCTGCTGCTTTCTGACTTTCCGATGAGGGTGATGTGCTGCTGGACTTTGCGTGGAGCACGTAAGAATCCTCAAAGATCTTTACTTTAATTTCTGTCTATTTAGCTCAGTTAGGGAAATAGGTTTTAGAAATGCTAAACTTTATATAATTTCTTTAAAATTGATTCAATTGCTTAAATTGTATTTTTCTCATATTTCTTACCATCATGCTTGCTATATTGCAAATAAATTTCATATATAAAACTTTCAACTTATATACCATAATTTAGAAAATAAAATCTTACTTTTGACAAACAAGCTGGTCTTGATTATTCAGAAGTATAGGTTACCATTAGCTAGATCACGTCGCCTATGGTGGTCGTTTAAATGGTTGGGTTTTATTCTAATGACAATATTCTTTCTGCAAATGTATAAATATGTATATAGTTTGTAGATAATGTGTATATAGATTTATTCTGACCACCTGATTCAGTAGGCCCCAAATATATCAGGTTCATAAATGGGTCCATATTTAGTATAGAATTTTGTTTATAGGTTATGAAGTTGGGTAGCGTAGTTTATGATATATTTTCTATAGCCCGCTGGATCAGCACCCGTAGTTTGTGACGAGAGTGTGGCCGGCACTCCAATTTAGACACGGTAGCAGCAGAGCACCCCCGTGTGGAGCTAAATCAACAACACACGCTGCCAGATGCTCTGAAAGTAGGGTTCACACCTGGCCGTGTTTTTTACTGCCACAACCACCAGTATGTTTATGTTCTGGCTAGTGCAACAATCAGGGAAATCACATAAACCCGGCATTCCCCCCCCCCCCATATAAATACATACTTCAAGCAGTGATCTATAACTGATAATTAGAGTTAAAAAAAACCTCATAAAAGCAAAGAGAACAGAAACAGAATGCAAACGATTGAAAAAAAAACGAAGTTCTATTTAATTATCATGTCCCGTCCTTTGCAGAGTCTTAAAAGGGGAACAAATGGCCTGTATTTTTCTCTGATGAAGACGATCCTAACCGCAGCCATAGCTCCACTTGAGATGTGACTCCAGCTGGACACCTTTTTGACGGACAACGACAGAGTGACTTTTTGTGGCAGTAAAAGAACAATTCCTTAAGATGAGAAAGTTACTTAATGTGGAATTGCAGCACTGAAGCGCCCTCTTGTGGTGCCATAGAAAATAGAGCGCGCCCATACAACAGAGGAGAAACAGAAGTGTGTGATGCCAGGAGGCATGGTCGGCTGGAGATAAGGGGGGCATTTCAAACTGACAAGGAGGGCCAAGAAACGCCGAGTCCCTTCTCTTTTAATCAGAATCCTGTATGAAGCAATCATTATTTGGCAGTGCTACAAGAATATGAAATTTGTTTCCTTACAACTTTCCTTGCTGCCTTCACAACTTTCAACAAGCATTTGCAATGCAATAGGTCTCGCATTAGGAAAGTTTGAGCTATTGGTCTTGTAAATGACAATTCTTTTATTTATGTGTTGGTTTTGAAAATAGCTAAATTAATAGCTTTGTTATTTACAATGCCAATAGTTCTAACTTTCGCAAATGTGACACCTATAACCTGGGGTTGCGCTGAGTGATGCGGTGGTGGTGCTGAGTGGTGCTAACACACAACCTAACACACAAATGTCCGTAAATTTCCCAAAAAATGACTGACTCGACCCCAGCCCTGGTGTACTTTCCGAGGCAGTAGTCTGTCACACAATATCCCCGTTTCCTAACAGGCTAGTGGGTTACAGGCCTTTCGCTAGCCAGTGTCTTAGACGAAAACGTCTTATGACGCTATGAGGTCCCTAAGCGAGAAAGGGCCTTGCCTCGGGCTCCATGGCCTACGGAACAGGGGCCAGGGACGGTAATGACCAACTGTGTACACAGTCCCTTGTGAGAAAGAAATCATTAACAAGCTAAAGCCCTACAGGTTTTATTTGGAAGAATCTGCGTTCAAACAGGACTGCGCTAAATCGTGTTTACAATGCATGGATAAGATTCAATGCAAGCATCTCCGGGCAGCGATGCAGTCCTCCGAGATGTGCGACGTCGCGCCTTCATCTCGAGACGCTTAGCGCAAGCGCTCACATTCTATCTGGCATCCTCTGCTCGTTCTGAGCGGTGCGTGAAGATATGGGTTACAGGGAACTTGGATCGGGAGGGTGCACGGAGATGCTTTCTATAGGCCACCGGGAGCTTTATGTTCAAAGGTATAACGTTGTCTAACACATCAGTGTGTGAGACTGCAAAGGATCTTTGTGCAATGTATAAAAGCCTTTTTGGGAGTGGGATAGAGGTTTCCAACTCACAAAATGGCATTTGCAAAATAGGAAACTTAAAAATAAAAATACAAAAAAATAACTACACAATAAAGTGATGCGACTGTAGCATGGAGGTCTGCTGCCCCTAACAGTACTTCTTCTCTGCATTCACAGGAAGCTGCAAAATTCCTCCTGCTCATTAATATTCATGAGGCAGGAAACTGTGTGACCTACTGCAAATAACCATGTATCCATTTTTCATGCTACGATTTAATACATCTAATGCATCGCATAATGCTGGTCAGGTTGCAATTTATCAGTGTGCAATCATGCTAGTTCGCGACTTGCCCAATAATAGATCAAGCACATGTTTAACCTATTAAATTTGAGCCCCCTGTTAACACATCTTAGTCATGCATCCCTCCTAATCTTGGAGAGTATAATGCCCCCAGAACCCAAACTTATAGTATGGTGGGAGCAAGAACTCATGGCATGTTACTCTGAGACTCCTCCCTGCTTATGCATGTGGGCTCAAATAACATCATTTATTGCTACCAATTGTTTTTATATTTACCATCTCTTGGTAGTTCTTTATTTGTTGGAAGCCGCCTCTCATTTATCTAAACACCTGTTTGTCACACTTTACTTCCTATAAGAAAAAGGGACAAGCTCACCCTCAGCTCTAGTCTAAATGCTGAACTCGTTTTCTATCATTTATCAGACTATTAGTTTTTAGCTTTTGTTTTGTATTACTGTGTTTATATGTGGTCCAATGGTGGGTCTTCTATTAAATTAATGCCCCTCTGTCTTGGGTTAAAAACATTATACTTTTCAGTTATCTGCAAAAATAGGAAAAAAGAAATTCGGTCTGTGAAATGGTCCACACAAGTAAGACTCAGCGTTGTTGGTTAATGTGCCATCAATCTCACCTATCTCGCAATGGGTTGCACGTTGTTAAATGCTCGGGTCTGGGGTGGGTATTGTTAGCTGGCTTTATCCTGGAGCAATGAGAAACGAATACGCGGGATCAGTCTTCGATTTGTAAAAAATATATGGACATTAGCGCTCTACTAGTTAGAAGGGGGGCTATCCTCACCTCGAATTTTCCAGTTTCGATTTTCCGCACCCCGCGCTGTCTACAGAGGTCCTCTGGAGCACCGACCGTGTCCCGTGGGAGTTGAAAAGGGACGTACTGCACTGCTGCAGCTTTATTTAATCCCCTCTTCTATTCGTTAATTGTTTCCAGGTGCGGCTTATTTTCAGTGTTGGCGCTTTAATCTGTATTTGTACAGAGTTATCGCCGGGAATTCCCGTAGTGAGTTTCAAGCCTCACTATCGGTTTTGGCCATTTTACTGTTCAAGCCTCGTTCTAGGAACCGCATGTTTTGCGTTCCACACCTCCCTTGTGTTTCATGGCTCGTTTTTTTTGGATTTACACAAAAAGCTTTACGATGTTCTCATGATTAAGCAAAGTAGCGTGTGCACTAAAAATTTCACACTGCCTCTATAGACAGTGGCGCTGCTGCCATTATGTTAAAGCACCGAACAGGGTGCTTGTAAAACTAGGAACACAGAACAGAAACAGAAAGCAGCCCGGGCTGAGTGAGAGGGCGGGGGCTGCCCGCGCATACGCGCTCCGAGCCCCGGCGCCAAAGCGGAGTGCGGCATCTGAAGTCCCGTGTCCCAGGAGGGGGCCCGGGTGAAGACCAGCGCTGCGGAGGAGACACGGAACACGCCGAAAGAGCCCGGTGAGTGGTAGGGGGGGGGGGGGTGTACGCGCGTGTGTCTGTTCGAGTGTGTGTGTCTGTGCGTGTGTCTGTCTGTGTGCACGGGGGTCTGTTTAAGGGGGGGTGCGTGTGTGTATGCAGAGTGTGTGTGCCTGTGTATGCGTGTGGCTGTGTATGTGCGCATGCGTGAGTGTGGCTGTGTGAGTGTGTTTGCGCATGGGAATATGAGGCACGAGAGGGGCACGGCGCCGTGCGCGCCCACGAGGTGAAATCTGCACTCGTGCCCCTCTCGTGTCTACATTCCTAAATACGGCTGACAATAGGTCTTTCGCTACGCTCGACCTAAAAACCATGCCATGAAAAGCCTGAACAGCGACCCACTAACTACAGAGGGTTCACACGGCCAAACCCAGCTGAAAACAGTCCTGAAGGAACTCTGATACTGCAGTTGGATCAAAAGAGGAAGATACAAACTTCTGCCCCGACACCAGATGGAAAAAGTCCTCCAATGACTGTCATTAGGGTTTATGGAAGCCAGTCGTCGGAACTGCTGTATCAGCTCCACGACATCCAAAGAACATCCTTGTTAAAAGGATGCCGGACCGCAAGCCTCAACCTTCGAAGCTTGTCCATTGGAATAAGTGTCTGACGCTGCAGGGAAGGATGGATTGGCAAAACCCAATGGGGTCAGATCGACAGATGGAGAAGACTAGGGAAGCAAGGGCACCTTGTCCAAGCTGGGGTAAACAACAGAATCTCGGACTGGTCCTGCACCACCTTCTGAACCCCAACCCCCCTCCCTCCCGGGAAAAGAGGGGTGGTGGAAAACAATAAAGGAGGCCCCTGGGCCAGGGAACAGCCAGAGCATCCATCGCCCAAGCTCTTGGGGATGGGACCAGACTGCAAAATGGGGAATGAGGGCGTTCTCTGTTGCACATAAATCCAGCCACGGGTGACTGAACTGAAGAAGAAGGGATTCAAAAAATATCAGATCCAGACACATTGTCACATAGGACGGAAACCTAACTGCAGAAAGAGCAGGAGATGGGATTTGGCCCAAAGGCAAAGCATCCGGGAAAGGAAAAATAGAGAGGAACACAGGATGACCTGCCGATTCAGATAGGAGCGGACAATCGGATTCCCTTCTATACACACTGCAGTGGCAGCCACAGAGGACATAAAAGCAAGTCCTTCAGAACTGCAGCCAGCTCTTTACAATTTGAAGACTGACGAGCCTCTATCTGATTCCACCACCCCTATGCCGCAAAATCCCCCAGAGTAGCACCCCATCCTATCACACCGTTATCGGTCGTGAGAACCAGAAAAGGAAAAGGTACAAACGAGAAACCTCTACTCTGATGAGCCGGGTCCAACCACCACTGGAGATCCATGTGGATCTGAGGATTCACTGGAACCAGTGTCTTGTACTCCAGAGACAACTGGTTTCAATACCTCAGGAGATGGTGAACAAGGGGGTTACAGGTGCAACCTCCTCCAGGGGATAAGGGCCAACGTAGATGACAACTACCCTTGATTGTGGAGACATGTTCTTGCAGATGTCGAAGGGTGAAGAAAGAAAAAGGACAAATAACTGTGGAGACTAACGCAATGCTCTTCCAACATAAACACCTCCCCCAAGTACATCCTGAAGCAGGCTCCAATGAAAAGGAGATCCTGAGATGGATGGACCTTTGATTTCTTCCAATTGATCAAGAAGCCGTACTCCTGCAACAGATTGGTCCCCTGGTGAGCCTCCAACTGTGCCTTTGAAAAAGAACAAGAGGCAATCAGCCAGTCATCCAAATAATGGAAGAGTTGCACACTTTCAGAATGTAAAATACCCACCAACTGTGCTAATAGCTTTGTGAACAGGCTTGGTACTGCAGCAAACCCATAGGGTAGGACCCAGAACTGGTAGTGGTTGCTCTGGACATCAAATCGGAAAACCTTCTCGTGAGACAGATGTACAGGAACGTGGAGGTAGGCATCTATGATGAAGTCGATGGAGGGCAGGTACCCGCCCTTCCGTAAGAGAGGTAGAATCACCTGAAGGTTATCAAATGTGATATCCAAGACAAACCAAACCTGTTGCTTCATCAAAATCACAAGGGCTGAGAAATCCACACCCTCCTGACCCTTTTCTGCCAAATAATGGAATTTCTTAAGGAGGGACTGAATTGAATAAGTAGAGTAGTCATTCGAACGGACCGTAAAGTTTGAAGCCACATAGGCCTGTTTCACTGGCCCTTCCATCTTCTTGTTCACTAGATCAGATGGTAAAGCCTCTTCCAACACTACAGCTCCCTGGGTTGACAGCCCAGCCATGATGTTGTCAATCTTCACAGCGGCTGGGAACGCCTCCGAAAATGTATCCACAAGATATTTTTTTAACATGAAGCGAGAAAAAACTGTTTTTCAACATCTTTCAATTCATTTGCAAAGACACAACGAATGTAAGCGTGTAAGGGTAAAGATGCGGGCTCCGCATGCTGATATTGCAAAAAAAGTAATCAGCCGGAGCCTGAATAGAAGAATTAAACCCCAAATTATAACACCCATGCTGCATGATCTCAGCCAAATCTGCGCCCTACAAAAAGGCCTTTAGCAGGAAGGGCTCCCTTCCGGGCCTGAAACAAAGCCTCCTCGCCGCTGCAACAATGGCCTGGAGATTTAGGGTCATAGCAACTTCTGCAGGTGGCCCCGCCACCAAGGGATTATCCTCTGAATCACTGATCATCAGAGGAGCCCACAACATCACATCATGATTTGAAACTCTGCGTTTCAATGTAAATGTCATGAATATGAAGAATTACTAACACCTGCTAAATGCGAGTGTCCAAAACAGGTGTACTTAATCTACTGGATTCAAGATAGCCTGGCTGATGAGGATTATGAATCCGAAACCGGTCCCAGGATGCTTGTTTCCGGTCCAGGAAAGACATGGCTAGGCAGTTCGGGCTGGACTGTTCCCATGAGGCACATGGTCAGACTGATTTGCACATAGCCATGTCTGAACTGGGGTGGCCGAGTGAGCTAAAGAATGGTGATGGATTAAACCCAGATCAGTTGACTGGGGGTGAGTGTTTGATTTGCTCAAGCGCTCCGTCCATCATCCCCTTTTGTATCGCTTTTTTCGCCCTAAGTGTGGCAGGGTATGCTCAGACGTGAGTCCCTTGCTCACTTGGCCACTGGATTCAAGATAGCCTGGCTGATGAGGATTATGAATCCGAAACCGGACCCAGGATGCTTGTTTCCGGTCCAGGAAAGACATGGCTTGGCAGTTCGGGCTGGACTGTTCCCATGAGGCACAGGGTCAGACTGATTTGCATATAGCCATGTCTGAACTGGGGTGGCCGAGTGAGCTAAAGAATAGTGGTGGATTAAACCCAGATCAGTTGACTGGGGGTGAGTGTTTGATTTGCTCAAGCGCTCCGTCCATCATCCCCTTTTGTATAGCTTTTTTCGCCCTAAGTGTGGCAGGGTATGCTCAGACGTGAGTCCCTTGCTCACTTGGCCACTGGATTCAAGATAGCCTGGCTGATGAGGATTATGAATCCGAAACCGGTCGCAGGATGCTTGTTTCCGGTCCAGGAAAGACATGGCTTGGCAGTTCGGGCTGGACTGTTCCCATGAGGCACAGGGTCAGACTGATTTGCATATAGCCATGTCTGAACTAGGGTGGCCGAGTGAGCTAAAGAATGGTGATGGATTAAACCCAGATCAGTTGACTGGGGGTGAGTGTTTGATTTGCTCAAGCGCTCCGTCCATCATCCCCTTTTGTATCGCTTTTTTCGCCCTAAGTGTGGCAGGGTATGCTCAGACGCGAGTCCCTTGCTCACTTGGCCACTGGAGTCAAGATAGCCTGGCTGATGAGGATTATGAATCCGAAACCGGTCCCAGGATGCTTGTTTCCGGTCCAGGAAAGACATGGCTTGGCAGTTCGGGCTGGACTGTTCCCATGAGGCACAGGGTCAGACTGATTTGCATATAGCCATGTCTGAACTGGGGTGGCCGAGTGAGCTAAAGAATGGTGATGGATTAAGCCCAGATCAGTTGACTGGGGGTGAGTGTTTGATTTGCTCAAGCGCTCCGTCCATCATCCCCTTTTGTATTGCGTACTTAATCTACCGACAATATGGGCGCCCTTCGACTGAATGACTATGAGCTGCTACTAGTACTAGAAATGTTCTAGGAAAAAAAGGCAATTCAGACTATCAAGGAACCGATGGAGCGCTCGGAAACAATGTAAAAAAAAGAAATCGGACTAGCATAAAGATAACTAATTACCTTTCGAAAATGGCTTGTTGTCAGTGCTCAAGAGGCTTGATGCATAGCGGCTTCCGAGGATACATGGCAAGGGCGAACTACATCATGGGTGCAGAGTATGTGATAATGGCTATGAGGGGTTAAGGAAGGGAGTTCCTACACACGACCCCCAAACATGCAGTTCGATCTTGATAGAAAACATGCTCTAATGAAGGCCTGCACAAGCCACCCATTTTGTTCGTCATAACAATAAAGCCCACTAACTACTTGTCTCGCAGGTTTTAGTCTGGGCTTTTTAAAAGGGACTCCGGTGGGCAATGCTGCTCCCAAATGGTCCTCGGAGGATTGGGAACGCCGGCGTTCAGGAGGGATAACACCCACGTGTTTTAAGGCTAAATGTGGCGATTGCTGCTAGCTAGCAGACCTGGTATACTTGGATGGAGGCAATTCCTATTGCCATATTAGACTGTATATGTGGCTCCCATGTGGAGGCGGTTGAATGCTGGCTAGGTGCTGACATAGAGACATACCGCTCAAAAGTGGGTGGAAGAAGGGTACATACAGGAAAAGGATATTTGTCTTACTGAACAGAACAGAGATAGGATGTATTTGATGGCTCTTTGTAAATCCGGCACAAGAGTCTGTGTCTAACAAGAGCAACAAAAGGAAATAGAATGCTGCAGCCAAAAGAAACGGAGAAACAGTAAATGGCAAGCATAGAAACCAATGGAAAGAAAGCGGGTGGGTGGTAAGACCATTACACACACCACATCACAGGCACGTATAAACAGGGAAATGTAAAAATAAAAAATAACAATCAAACATCCTCAAGGCCATCACAATGTAAAAATAAAAATGAAGGAAAAGTCAAGTTTGGTGATCATGGTGTGCATGGGAAGAGATAAACTCATAGGTAAGGACTGTGAAAGGAAGACAGACAAGGAGATAATAATCTTTAGAGATATACCAAAGGCCATACATGGCTACTGCACTACACTCTGGGGGTGCCTAATTAGTGGGCTAATACGTCCATCATAGGACCTGTATTTGACCTCATGGTGCTAAAAGGGCTTCAGCCACCCCACCCCAACAACCGTTGTGTGTCTCAGCCCGGACTGCTGCAGCTTGAGCTGCTGTGGGCTCGGCTGGGCAGTGTCTGGAGTCTTATCTCCGGCACGCCTGTATTTTTCACAGGTATTAAAAGACAATTTACATACCTTTGTAAACTGGTAACAGAAGCTTATTTTGTTTTCTGTACAACATGCTAAGTTACTTTAAGTGTTTGGGAATATACCCTCCATTCAGACAACTCACTCCTCATTCTCGCCCATCACGTTCATGCTCACCCTGTACTCGCAGCAATCACAATGCACTCACACTGATCACCATGCACTCAAAGTGATCATTCTTGTGCTGTTTACCCTGTACCTCACCCTGAGGTCACACCAGCACACTACTCACCCTGCACTCATGTGATACTTCAATCACCTATCCCCCTCACTGCTCAATCGGCAATCTCACTCAAACAAGTCCATCACTAACTATGCATTAATTCGTCCCACTCTGCACCCAAATTCATATGGCCACCTCACTCGCCCTACAGTCACTCCTCTTACCCTACTCTCAAACTTTCGCATTGCTCACCGTCCAGTCACCTGGGCACTCCTGCCACCCACACAGCGCAGAGGGTTAATGTGCCTGCTACAAAGAATGTGTACCATGCAGATCACAGAACTGAGTGTGAGTGAACTATGAGTAGCGCTAAAAAAAAGTTAAATGTTTGTCACAAAGGTGCTATAGAGAGATGAGGTGTATTGTTGGTGCATGGTAGTGAGGGAATTTAATGGAGAAGGAGGAAATGGGGTGCCAAAAAACACTGTTGCACCATGTGCCACAGTGCTAGGGCCAGCCCTGACTGGTAGGGTGACCAACTGTCCGTAAATTTAACAGACAGTCTGTAATTTGGACCTCATGTCCGTTGTTCGTGAGGATCCTTTTTACAGACGCCTTTTGTCCGTAATTCTGGGCCATGCAGGGAGCAGAACTGTTCCCTGTCAGAGGCCTCAGCTTTCTGATGGGCCACCTCGCTCCTTGGAGCACAGGAGCAGCCCCACCCTGCCCTTTGTCATTCTGTATGCAGCTGATTGCCACAGAACATACAGAATGACAATTAGTCAGTCTGGGCTGTGAAAGCATGTGGTGGCCTCCTCCTGCCCCCTTCTGGGCAGGACATTCTGTCACATTGAAGTGCAAAAACGCCCAGGGTGCTGCTGTGTGAGAGTCCAGTTAATCAAAGGAAGGCGGTGAATGGAGTTCAAAGGAACGGGTTAAAGTTCTTTCAGAGTCTCATCATTTTAGAACTGGCGCATTTTCAATATTATATTCAAGGAAGCCATGGTTGCTGCTTTTTTAGGTCGAGGACCTAAAGGCTGCGCATGCGCAGTCTCCGGTCGGAGATTTAATGTTTTTGAGTACAGGGCTTGAACCCGCCTCTGTCCTCCATCTCTCTCTTCCATTGGCTGGCTTCCTAAACGGAGGCCAGCCATTGGAGGAGAGGGGCATCACTCCAATCAAGCCCCGTCTCTTTCGGATTCGGGGACGTGTTTTTGCCGTTCTTTCCACCTGTGACGTCATCTGTCACTCAGAACGCCAAAACACGCCCCCGATTCCGAGAATTTCGGAAGCTTGCGGCGGCCATTTATTTTTGTGAGAAACAGCTCAGATGTTCGGTCTTGTTCATTCTGTGTTTAGCGCTTAAGGAGACCCAAGCTTTCACAATCTCCGATTTATCTATTATAGAAGACAAACACGCTGACAGCCTTGTATCAGTCTCGACACCAAAACTCGTCAGGGAACGAATAAGAAGGCATATGTCTCCCGGGGGCACCAAAGAGATCATTCTGAAGTATGACGTGGCCACACAACTTTTATTTTAGAATGGACTACAAATCCCACCTTCTTCTCAGCCTATTCCGAAACTCCTCACTTTGATGAGGGCTCCAATACAACCTATGAGAGTCCGCGTCTGCCTGCAGCCTATAAATACTTATTTCCGCTGTTGTGAGGTCTTCCGAGCTTATCGAGGCTCTCGGGTCTGTAGATCCCGTTATTCCACTCTATAAGATGTCTGCTCGTCTCGCATTTCCTTTGGCGCTCTGTGTGTCCGTCGTCCTATTGCTGACAGTTGCCTCCGAGACTCAGCGCCGCAAAAAGAAGGACATCCGAGACATTCAACAAAATCACGTGCAAGCATGCTGGCTCGGTGCCGTTGAAGTAAGACAAGGAGTTTCGATTATTAGGTTTAAATTATTTTGCCGCCAGAACGAGTACCGTTAGGCGCTTTAAATCCATGTTAAATCTTTCATTACGTCAACATTTCCAGCATGGTTAGGCATGATCACTACTGGACGTTAAACCTAATTCTACATCGTAAAACACACTGAAAAAAATAGAACTTATTACCATGCGACTCCTTCTAGGACAGTGGTAAATGAAGTTATTCGGCACGATTCCAACGATCAAGCTCTAATATGTTGGTAGCATGCGATGTGACTTTTGTACTGTAGCAAAAGATTTGGGAATGCACGTTTATTACTACACCTTTCCCACGTAAAATGCTTTATTAGACGGCAGTGAGTAAAGGGCCCCGCTGGGAAAGTGCTGCAGATTGAAAGCCACCGCTCGGGATTGTTTACTGTAAACCCCGGCGCACAATCAGTCAGTCGGATGGAGGGTCGTGGTCGGGGATGGAGGGCGAACCGGCTGCTAATTGAGTCCCGAGCCATCCCTGGCACCCGCTGCACCTCTTGGCACACTTCGAGGCGCAATGCGCCAGGGAGCCCCGAGCCGCCCTCTCGTGCTACGCTCGGTGCACCCCTTGGCACACTTCGAGGCGTCACCCACGGCTCCGCGACTCTCCTTAACTTTCTTCACACTGTGACACTTAGAGAGCGCCTCTCTCCACGCGCTCCCCGGGCCCCCTCCTCACTTTCCTCTCCCACTATCGCAGCATGATTAATCTCCGTCCTTCCCTCCCCTGCTCTCCCACTGTCCCTCCACACCCATTAACCCGTCACGGGCTAACTGGCACCCTTTGCCCGTCTCGTGCTTTTAATGTAGCTCCCGCTTCCCTCTCCTAATCTCTTGTAACACGTTGTGAGCGCGGCCTCTCTCCAGGCTATCCTCTGCCTTGACTTCCCCTCACCCTCTGCGACGGTTCCCCCTCCTTTCATCTCCTCTTCCTCACTTCTTTCAACTCCTCCCACACTTTGACACTATGCACGCTCTCTGCTCTTCCCCTCTTCTTTCTCTCTCCCTCTCTTTACTTCCACCACACTTTGACAGCACACCGTCACTTTCTGCTCGTCCCCTGTCCTTCCTGTTTCTCTGTTTGTCTCTCCTCGCGCTGTCACAATCTGAGAGTGCACTATCTCATCCTAATCTTTTATCTGTCCTCTCTCTTTTTACCCCAAGTTCACTGTGGGGCCCGGGCATCCTCCCAACCCCCTTTCTTGCATTTTCCCTTGCTGGTCCCCTGCACTCTCGTAACACTGTTGTCAACAAACCCCTATCAGAGTGCGACGGGACTCGTTCCTTTCCTACTGTCTCCCGACCTCCCATTCGCGACACTCTTGTCACTCCCTGGTATAACCACTCCCCTTCACTCTCCCCCTACTCTCGTACTCCGTACCAATTCAGCCGGGCGCCCCTCTACTCCCTCATCTTGCCCTAGTCTACCCCTTCCCGGGATTTCAACCCCTCCCTGCAAACCTTGCCCGCTCTGCCAGAAGCACGACTGACAGGCGGGAACATTGGCAGGCGAGTGAGGGAAACGAGGCATCGTCGCCACATGACAGCCAGGGACACAGAATCTCAGAGGCTAAGAGACGCCGCATGTTTACACAGAGACACCCAGCATTCACTGGGAACAGGTCGGTCTGCTACTTGGGAGAGAGAGCTATGAAAAACATAGGGCCACAAACCGCTTTCGAGCCTTGCCTCAGAGCTATGAGAGACATGAATTCATGAATGCAATTGCACAACGCTGTGCTGCCTCAAGGCGCTGTGTGGTAGGAGAAGTGAAGGTGGTGAGTCACAAATGGATCAGAGAAGCGGAGTTGTTTCCCTGCCCCCTCGCTGTGCTTGCTCTCCTGTGTGTGTATGTGGCTCTGTGTGTGTATGTGGCTCTGTGTGTGTGTGTGGCTCTGGGTGTGTGTGTGGCTCTGGGTGTGTGTGTGGCTCTGGGTGTGTGTGTGGCTCTGGGTGTCTGTGTGGCTCTGGGTATGTGTGTGGCTCTGGGTGTGTGTGTGGCTCTGGGTGTGCGTGGGGCTCTGGGTGTGTGTGGGGCTCTGGGTGTGTGTGGGGCTCTGGGTGTGTGTGGGGCTCTGGGTGTGTGTGGGGCTCTGGGTGTGTGTGTGGCTCTGGGTGTGCGTGGGGCTCTGGGTGTGTGTGGGGCTCTGGGTGTGTGTGGGGCTCTGGGTGTGTGTGGGGCTCTGGGTGTGTGTGGGGCTCTGGGTGTGTGTGGGGCTCTGGGTGTGTGTGGGGCTCTGGGTGTGTGTGGGGCTCTGGGTGTGTGTAGGGCTTTGGGTGTGTGGGGCTCCGAGTGTGTGTGGGGCTCTGAGTGTGTGTGTGTGTGGGGGGGGCTCTGTGTGTGTGTGGCTCTGTTTGTGTGGGTGGCTCTGTGTGTGTGGGTGGCTCTGTGTGGGTGGCTCTGTATGTGTGTGTGGGTGGCTTTGTGTGTGTGGCTCTGTGTGGGTGTAAATGCAATCGGTCATGCATTTGCGAGTTATTAAGCTATTGGCATTGTAAATGACAATGCCATTTATTTAACGATTAAGCTATTGGCAATGTAAATGACAATGCCATTTATTTATGATTTTTTTTTTAAATGTCAGGAGCAATGCAAATAGCTCTACCTTTAATAATGCCAAGACCATTGCATTGTAAATGCTTGTTATTTTATGCAACTAACAACCACTGACAAAGCCAATAGTTCTGGCTTGTTGTAGGTATAACGTTACTTGTTGTATTATATATCTGGATGCAATGACAGAAGCAAAAAAAATACCAGTCGGGCGGGCGGCACATTATACTAAGCACAAATTTTTAGCTTAGGTGTTTTAAGTCACACCCTTAATTACATCGAACACCCACTTTGGAGAGACACCCTTAGTTTTTTTTATCCCACTTTAAGCTCTGGAAACAACACCATGTCACAGTCACCTCACGTCCAGGCACTGTGCATCATGCATGACTCATGCCTTCTACCTATGTGCAAGGGCATAGTGAAATCTACCCCACCCCACCCCTTGCTTTAGGAACTACAGCGAGGGTGGAGTTCTTGATGGGTCTCTTCTGTCTGCAACTCTGCAGACAAAGGCTCAGCTCATAATTAATGTGAAAAGGTGATTAAGTAAGTAGAGGGATGGATGGATGAGTGAAATGATGGATGGATGAGTGAAAGGGTGGACGATGGGCGAGTGAATGGGTGGATGATGGCGAGTGAATGGGTGGATGGATGAAATAAATGATGAATTGATAAGTGAAAGGCTGAATCGATGGACGGATGAGCGAAAGGGTGGATGTAAGGCTGGATGAGTGAGTGAGTGAAAGGGCGGATAGATGGACAAAAAGATGGATTGACTGGTGAAGGAGTGAAAGGGTGGATGGATGGGAGAAAGGATGGACCACCCTCTTCAGGCAGCTCGGCCTCAGCATTGTGTCCTACGGTGGCGACACCCAGCTCATCCTCTCCCTCACCAGCAACCCAGAGGACACTAGACTCAGAATCCAGGAGGGAATGAAAAAAGTGGCCACATGGATGAAAGACAGCTGCCTCAAACTCAACTCCAACAAAACCGAGGTTCTCATCTTCGGACCATGCCTTTCTGCATAGAACGACTCCTGGTGGCCTTCCGCCCTCGGACCCCCACCAACCCCTACTGACCACGCTCGGAACCTTGGCATAATCTTCGACTCCTCCCTCTCCATGAACCGCCAAATCAACGCCATCTCCTCCACCAGTTTCAACTGCCACCGGATCCTACGCAAGACTTTCAAGTGGATGCCCCAAGACTGCAGAAAGACCGCCACCCACACACTCATCACCAGCAGGCTCGACTACGGCAACGCCCTCTATGCCGGATCATCAAATCCCTACTGCGCAAACTCAAAACCATCCAAAAAGCAGCCGCCAGACTCATCCTAGGGATCCCACGCCACAAACACATGACCCCACACCTGCGAAAACTCCACTGGCTCCCCGTCGAAAAGAGGGTCACCTACAAACTACTCACCCACGCCTACAAATACCTCAACAACAGCAGACCCAAGTACCTCAACGACCGAATCAGCTTCCACGGACCCAAGAGAAACATCCGCTCAGCTAACCTCGCCCTAGCAGAGGTCCCCCGTATCCACCGAAACAGAGCTGGAGGGAGAGCTTTCTCTTACACCGCAGCCACAGCATGTAACACCCTCACAGTAGAAATAAGACGCTCACCAACCCTGCAGACCTTCAGATGGGCTCCCAAGACCTGGCTTTTCGACTGACTGGAGCAGCCCAGTTTTCCCTCCCCCAGCGCCTTGAGACCCTCACGGGTGAGTAGCACGCTTTACCAACCCCTGAATGATTGATTGATTGATGGATGGATGGGTGAAAGGATGGATAAGTGATAGGTTCAATGGATGGATTCATGAGTAGATGAGTAGCTGGACGGGTGGGTGGATGAGAGGATGAATGGCTAAGTGAAAGGGGGATGGACAGAGGAATCAAGGATGGTCCATGGATGACGGAACGGGTGAATGGGTGGAAGGATGAGTGACTGGGTGGATGAATTAGTAAGTGAAAGGATGGCTGGATAGGTAAATGGCTGGATGGATGGATGGATGGATGGATAGGGTGAAAGGGTGGATGGATGGATGGATAATGGATGGATGAGAAAAAGGGTGGATGGAGAGATGGATGAGCGAAATGATGGATGGAAGGATACATGATGGATAGGTTTGTAAATGGTTGAATATGGACATGGATGGGCACACAGATGGAAGGACTGAATGAATGGTGAAAGACTGAATGATGGATGAAAGTATGATTACACCTTGAAACCCTCATTATCTTAAGCAACATTTCCTATACATTGACTTTCACATTTATATGAGTCACTGTCTCTATATAATATGTGTGTGTTGTAACTCACTCCGACACCCTGCCCTACGTACTTGGGATGAGTAGCACTGTAAAAGAAATTAAATACACATGATTGAGGGTCCCTGTGAAGATGAAGGGCACCATTGAAGGGTGGTAGCAAGGCCGGACCGGGCACCGGGTGTTTCCCAGTGAGCTGGAAGGGGGGGGGGCGTCTGTTACAGCAAAAAGACTTGCACATTTGCTTAAGGCTGCACGCATACTGAAACAAGCATTAGAAATGCAATCGGGCTCGGATTTATTTGAGTTTGAGCTAATGGCATTGTAAATGCCAATGTCTTTTTGCCATGTGTTATGGAGTGTGTGCATGTGGTGTGTAGTGGAAGTATGTTGGTTGAATTGTAATTTTACCAATGGTGGCATGCTGTGCTTTATATGAATATGTTTAAAAGTAAAGTGTACCATACTGCGATTGCTTGGTGGAAAAGTGCACTGCCGGCTGGAGGTGTGTGTGCCTGGTGGAAGGGTGCACTGACGGCTGGTGGGTGTGTGCTTGGTAAAAGCATGCACAGATGGATGATGGTTGTTGGTGTTTGTGCATGGTGAAAGCATTCATTGACGGCTGGGGGTGTGTTGTTGTGTGTGTTGTTTTCTGTGTGCTGGTGAGTGTGTGGTGGTGAGTCTGTGGGGGTGAGCCTGGGGAGTGAGTGTGGTGGTGAGTGTGTTGTGTTGAGTGGTGACAAGTGTGTGGTATTGAGAGACTGAGGTGTGTGGTTTGTGTGTGCGTTATGTGTGTGTGGTGTATGTGTGTGTGGTGTTTTCTGCACACTCACACACTGCCCCTACACATTCACACACTGCTCACCCGCACACTCCCAATGTCACCCTGCATAGTCACACACTGTTTACCCTGCACACTCATTCTGCACACTCACACAATGTGCACCCTGACACACTGTCTCTGCAGTCACTCTGCACTCACTGTCACTCTGCACTCACTGTCACTCTGCACTCACTGTCACTCTGCACTCACTGTCACTCTGCAATCACTGTCACTCTGCAATCACTGTCACTCTGCTGTCACTCTGCACTCACTGTCACTCTGCAATCACTGTCACTCTGCTGTCACTCTGCACTCACTGTCACTCTGCACTCACTGTCACTCTGCACTCACTGTCACTCTGCACTCACTCTACAGTCACTCTGCACTCACTGTCACTCTGCACTCACTGTCACTCTGCACTCTACAGTCACCCTGCACTCACTGCCACTCTGCACTGACTGCTACTCTGCACTCACTGTCACTCTGCACTCACTGTCACTCTGCACTCACTGTCACTCTGCACTCACTCTGCACTCACTGTCACTCTGCACTCACGCTACAGTCACTCTGCACTCACTGTCACTCTGCACTCACTCTGCACTCACTGTCACTCTGCTGTCACTCTGCACTCACTGTCACTCTGCACTCACTGTCACTCTGCTGTCACTCTGCACTCACTGTCACTCTGCACTCACTGTCACTCTGCTGTCACTCTGCACTCACTGTCACTCTGCACTCACTGTCACTCTGCACTCACTGTCACTCTGCACTCACTGTCACTCTGCACTCTACAGTCACTCTGCACTCACTGTCACTCTGCACTCACTGTCACTCTGCACTCACTGTCACTCTGCACTCACTGTCACTCTGCACTCACTCTGCACTCACTGTCACTCTGCACTCACTCTGCACTCACTCTACAGTCACTCTGCACTCACTGTCACTCTGCACTCACTGTCACTCTGCACTCACTGTCACTCTGCACTCACTGTCACTCTGCACTCACTGCCACTCTGCACTCACTGCCACTCTGCACTCACTGTCACTCTGCACTCACTGTCACTCTGCACTCACTGTCACTCTGCACTCACTGTCACTCTGCACTCACTCTGCACTCACTGTCACTCTGCACTCAGTCTGCACTCACTGTCACTCTGCACTCAGTCTGCACTCACTGTCACTCTGCACTCAGTCTGCCACTCACTGCCACTCTGCACTCTCAAACTGCACTCTCAAACTGCACTCTCAATCTGCACTCTCAATCTGCACTCTGCACTCTCAATCTGCACTCTCAGACTGCACTCTCAAACTGCAATCTGCACTCTGCACTCTGATTCTGCACTCTCAATCTGCACTCTCAATCTGCACTCTCAAACTGCACTCTCAATCTGCACTCTCAACTCTCATACTGCACTCTCAAACTGAACTCTCAAACTGCACTCTCAAACTGCACTCTCAAACTGCACTCTCAAACTGCACTCCCAATCTGCACTCTCAAACTGCACTCTCAAACTGCACTCTCAAACTGCACTCTCAATCTGCACTCTCAAACTGCACTCTCAACTCTCAATCTGCACTCTCAACTCTCAAACCGCACTCTCAAACAGCACTCTATAACTGGACTCTCAAACTGCACTCTCAAACTGCACTCTCAAACTGCACTCTCAAACTGCACTCTCAATCTGCACTCTCAATCTGCACTCTCAATCTGCACTCTCAATCTGCACTCTCAATTTGCACTCTCAACTCTCAAACTGCACTCTGCACTCTCAAACTGCACTCTGCACTCTCAATCTGCACTCTGCACTCTCAAACTGCACTCTCAAACTGCACTCTCAAACTGCACTCTCAAACTGCACTCTCAACTCTCAAACTGCACTCACAACTCTCATGCTGCACTCTGTAACTGCACTCTCCCACATCTGAAACTGGACTCTCACCTCTCAAACTGCACTCTCAACTCTCAAACTGCACTCTCAACTCTCAATGTGCACTCTCAACGTGCACTCTCAACTCTCAATCTGCAATCTGCACTCTCAATCTGCACTCTCAAACTGCACTCTCAATCTGCACTCTGCACTCTCAAACTGCACTCTCAAACTGCTCTCAAACTGCACTCTCAAACTGCACTCTCAAACTGCACTCTGATTCTGCACTCTCAAACTGCACTCTGCACTCTCAATCTGCACTCTCAACTCTCAATCTGCACTCTCAAACTGCAGTCTCAACTCTCAAACTGCATTCTGCACTCTCAAACTGCACTCTGATTCTGCACTCTGATTCCCACTTCACGTGCCTTTTCAAAATTCAGCAGCAAGAACTTGTGCACTTGTGTTTGGGATTGGAATTGTGAAAGGCGGGTGGGAGTTCCGTATTGTGTAGGAAAAGCTCTTGGGTGTAATCGAATGTCACAAAAACAATAATTGTTCTCGAAAACCAATGCTGCATTAAAAAAAATAGAATGTGAAGCAGTACTGAAAGAAATAGTAATTCAATAGCCTTAATTAAGTTACTATGCACTCAACTGCGTCTTGACAAAAAGTTATGAACAAACTTTAAAAAACTGTTAACATTTTTTTTTAACGATAGTCGCTGGATCGGATAAAAAAAATAGAAAAACATCAGCAGAATGGAAAGGCATGGAAAAAAAGAGGGTCTGGAGGGTTGGTTGTTAGTATTAAATGTCAACAGAAGTCCACACAAAGATCTTTCCACTGCACGGCTCTGGTCTGTACATAGCTCATAAGAAAACATTAATATGCAATGAATAAAGGAAGGAAGGAAGCAACATCAGACAGTTAGACGTCACAGAAATTCTTCTGAGAACGTTTGGGAAAAACATTTGCATCTATTCAAGAAGACTCGTGCAATGAGTTTGTGTGTAGAAGGCGCGTGGTTGTTTTTTTGGACCCACTAACAAAATAATACAATTTTCCTGTGATGACTAAAACACGAGTTAGGTGATGCCTAATAAAAGGCATGACATTATTACAAGTTGTGAAATGAATTTTCTTTTCTACAGCCCATGACAGAACGTCAGACTCTTGTTCTTGAACTAATGAAGCCCTTTCCCGGCCTGGCATGCAGCAGCTGCGCGCTGAGCGCTGCTGAATGGTGAACGCGCCCGGCCATCTGGATTCACTTACGGAGGCACCCTGACAGCTCCTAATTATAATTAATGTACTTCTTTGCGCGCACACGCACGAAAAATGCCAAACATGGCCGACGAAAACGACATTTAGCCTATCACTTCAAGGCTATTAAAAAGACACCACAGCGAAGACTAATCACTGGCCAGATGACATAACACACTAAGGAATGTGTCTCGCCAAAGCCCTAGAGATACTTTTTTTTTCTCTTTAACATTAGGAGCTCGAAACTCCTCCCACTTCGTGGGCGTAGGCCGAGCCCTAAAAACATGAAGTGCACAATTGTCTTAGCTTAATATAAACGTATTTTCACTTGCACTTAAGTGGCTGTCTATTTACTTACTTATATACTATTGCGCAAGATTCTCTGATGTGTCTGTTAAACTTAACTTTTGTCCTGAATTTTGACCTCCTGTCCTGAAATTTTGTCATGAATTTTGACCATTTGTCCTGAATTTTTACAATCACTGTCTTGAATTTGCACCCAAGCCAGTTGGTCACCCTACTGGCTGGGAGTGTTAGACCTCCCCCTTCCCACCTCTCCCCCCATGTTCGGGTCTAGTTGCACACATGCTCAAATCCTGACGGGTCTACTCAATCTTTAATCCTTTTGCGATCGATAAAATGAGTACCATTGGTTAACAAGCATTTACAATGCAACGGTTTCGCCTTTGCAAAAGTTAGAGCTATTGGCATTGTAAATGACAACATTTTTATTTATGTGTTGGATTTGAAAACAGATAAATAAGTGGCATTGTCATTTACATTGCCAACAGCGTAATCTCTCGCAAATGTAAGACCTATTGTACCCTACTGGACGAGCTCAGCAGACAGCAATTACTACCACACACACACCCCCAGAGCCAGCCACACACACACACACACACCCAGAGCCAGCCACACACCCAGAGCCAGCCACACATCCACACCCAGAGCCAGCCACTTGCATACAATGAATGATGTTTCACAATTTTGAAGAACACATAGAAAGCAAACATTCAAATGCAATTAAAATGTATTGCAAGTCTGGTTCACTAATCACAGTGCTGGGCAATAATTGGCAAGTATTTTAGCAGCATGGCCACTATATTTATATGTAAACCTTGCATATGGTCAGACCTCACCTGTAGCAGACCGAACAACAAATGATGGCCTGAATGGGCACTACAAAATGATCAGGGGCTAAAATGAATTCAAGCATTCTACTATTCACCGTGATTGTCCTCTCGGTGAAACTTCCTAAGTACAATGGGGATATCTAGATGTGGGCCTGTTAGTTCACTGGACCATAGGACTCAATATGCACCTCTCTTAAGAGGCCTGGCAAGTCGGAGGCCAGTCTGGGGTTATTTGTGTTTAGATGGGACATGACATGGCTTGACTGGTACTACTCCCATGGCACAACCTTATGCAAATCAGTGTTGGCCCAGATCTCTGTACTGGGTTGAATGTATGATATTGTTCTGCATCTGTCCATGAATTGTTCTTTTTGCATTTGTCACCCCGAGTGGGGCGGGTATGCCCAGACGTGGGTCCTGTGCTCTCCATGCCACTGGAGTCATGCTATCCTAGCTGATGAGGGCTGAAAGCCTGATACCGGTCTTAGAATGCTTGTATCCAGCCCAGGGAGGACCTGGCCTGGCAGTTCGGGCTGGACTGTTCCCATTAGGCGCAAGGTCAAGACTAATTTGCATATGGCTGGTGCAAACTGGAATGGCATGGCTAGCAAAAACCGAAGGATGTAGGCCCAGATCTCTGTACTGGGGTGAATGTATGATATTGTTCTGCATTCTGTCCATTAATTGTTCTTTTTGCATCTGCTCAGAAAGTAACATAGTGAAAAAAGACATGAACTGGAAATGCTCTCAAATAATGACCAGTGTCTAAAATGAATGCAAGGTTTCCTCCCATCAAGTTTTGCTTTGAACAAAACAAATAAGTAAACATCTTAACAGAACGTCTTGATATATTACTATATGAAATAAAAAATAATGGGTCTCAGAAAAATTAAAATTTCTCAAGTTGGATGTGGCACAGTTTAACAAAAATTATGTAAAGACTATGCTATAAATAAAAGAACAGAATATAACAGAGCTGCCACCTAGAAATTGGAGTAGCCAAGAAAAGCTACTTCTTTGATACTATCTTCCAAGCTCCAACTATGTTGAAATATTTATTCCATATTTTATCAGAACTACAATCTCTTTTAACTTCCTTAGCTACCAAACACCACTCCGAACAACTATGGGATAATTGTCCTCAATTCTTCTTCAACAAGATTAAACTAATACATGGCAACATCCAAGCAGAAACAATTCTACATCAGGTAATCTGCCTAGGACCAGACATAACATCCAAACTGTGACTACTTTAAATTATTTCACACCAATTAATTGGAGCCGGTCTTGATGCAGCTATTATAACCTGCCGCCTGACCAGCTTATTATCAGCTAAATTCAGGAAACTTATTTTCCCTTTGATTAAAACTCAACTGCTGGACGACATTTTTCTTAACTGTCATTTAGGACAAAGTATTTCCCCCATTGTGTGGAAAAGTGCCATTGTAAAATCCCTTTCATAAAAAAAACACTATTGGCCCACAAGATCAAGACATTTTGGGCATTTTCTCTTCTACTAAATATTGGCTGATGTTTTGAAAAACTGGCTGTTAAACTGCTCCAGCTATTTGTGAAAGATATTAATCTTTTGGAAGCCTTCCAAGCTAAATTATTGCTAATACACAGTATGGAACTGTTCTCCTTTTTGATAATCAGAACCTGCTTCATTGGGAACAGATTAAGTTTAATTAAACAGAACTAGTGGTCCTACACGTTTTGGATATAGCCTTTGACACCGGACAATGGGAGAGTCGGAACAATGATACATTAAGATCTGCAGCAGCCTTCAATACCATAGCATTTAATCCCACCCCAAAGCAATTGAACTGTGGTGCCCACAAGGGTCAGTCTTGCCCCCGCCCACACTTTTCAAACCACTCTCCTACAAAGTCTAAGCTTCAGTTTCGATTTGGAAGACACTCAAATCATTTTTAATCTGTCTAATCTAACAGGAAATGTAAATCTTGCACAAGAGGAAAATACTTTGACCAACTGCCTTACTGCAACACACTAGTGGGTGTCTTCCAACTTCATGTAGATAAATTCTACCATAACGAAGGTGCTGCCAATCTGTAAAATATCTTCATGTCTCATGGCCTTGCTGGCATGAATTTATGCAATATTCTCCATCCTCACGAATGGTTATCTGCACTCTACGCATCAATCTTTACACCAATATATAACTTGAGACACAAGTCACAAAAGTGTACAGTATGTGTTTTGACCAGATTAACATCTTAAAGAAACTTTTACCTTACGTTGACAGCAACTGGCACATACCAGTTGTCAAAGTCTTAATTCAGTCCAGGTTGGATTGGACTACGGTAATTTATTTAGCTCTCCCTGACAAACTCCTCTATCAACATCCACTTGCAAAAAGGCCACAGCCTGCCTTGATATTTGGCATATCAAGACATGAAAAGATGTCCCCATTATTAAGTACTCTGCACTAGCTAGCTATTCAATCTAGACAGCCCTTTTGACCATACATAAAATCTTATAACATCACTGTCGTACCTTTTTATCCTTCAAATTTTTACTTTATCAGCCAAACAAATTCTCATCTTCCAATCAACTGTTGCTAACCCTGTCACAAACTAGAACAGATGCATAAGGGAAAAGATTCTTCGCTAATGCTGCAAATTGTAGAACTCTTCCCCCAGCTGCCATTCACTCCGAAACAATTTTATCAAAATTCAGGAAAGCCATCAAAACCTGGCTCTTTAATCAATAACGTCTATTTCTCTTTCTTTAAGCTAGTAGTGTTACCTGCTGCTGCACCAAAAAGCTTAGTCTAAGTGCGCTCTGCATATAATCGTAGAATACCATCTTATTTGTTTTATCTCCTGACCTGAGCTTGAGAAAGCTTAAGTAAAACTGAAGGTCATGTAGACTAAGCATATCACGAAAGTGGGAAAGTGGAAGACTGAATATATTACTATCCAATATATGCCATTAACGCAACCCTTGTCACATGCTTGGTACAATAAGTTATACATTGTACAATTTCAATCAGTCATTCCTAGCAAAAGTATGTGGATTGTCTTTTAGCATAACACAACGATTAGATTCTTCACACAAAAAAGATCTTTGTTGAATGGACATAGCCGTGCAACAAACGGTTGAGGGGATTTTGCACACAGATTGGTTGGGATCTGGAAACATCAGTGCTAGTTTGTTTACAGGAAAGTAAATTAAAGCATATATTCTTTGAAGTTCAAAAGGAATCTAAAACAAACCTAACTCCACACCCCCTACCCAGAGACTTTCAGTGCTTGACCAGGCTGTGAGGTCTAAGGGAGAGAGGGCTCTACCTTGGGCTTCGCACTCAGAGTGAGGCTCTCCCTCCCTTGCAGCTCTTGACCATGTCTCTGAGGCTCAAGGGAGGTGAGGTAGGGGGCCATCCCTGGGCTTCACATCCACGATCCAGCACTGGGAGGTCCAGGGAAGCGCCTCCATCCCTTAGGCCGCATGGCATACGCAAGGGGGTCCGTGGTGTAGCAATGATGCCAGGGGTCCTGGTGCAAACAAGGTAAATAGCCCAGTCTACTGGCTGAACACTAAAAATCAGACATAATTTGGGAGCACTGGGTCCATAACTCAAAAGTGCTTCTGCATTTGCTGCACTATTGAAAGATATGACCCTCAGAGACTTTTCTCTTCAGCCTTGCAGACATGATCTACTACTGTTGGGTCCAGGGAAAGATGGGCCTCTCCTGGGTCTTGTGGCTCTGAATAATGGATGCAATGCCCCTGGGAGAGGGGCCAGTGGTACTGAAATAATACTACAGGCCCTGATGCAAGAAAAATAAATTGCTCCCCCATTCATTTGGTGGTCAGTAAAACAAAGCTATAATTTGGTGAAATTAGGTCCCCAACATCACTGAACCCTAGTGCCACTGCACTTGCTGCACTACTGATATCTACACCTCTAAGCATGACCGCACCCCATGGATCTCGCAGACATTATCCAGCACTGTGACCTCTATGGCAGTATGCCACCGCCACAGGCCATGCAGCACTCGACCACAACTGTAAGTCACCGGGCAGGGAGTGCATCTCCTGAAATTGTAACCCTGGAACATGGCTTTGGGCCACATGGAGGAGAGGCAAGTAGCGTAGCAATGGTAACATGGTGCAAAGTGAAAGCTTTTCCACCCTCCTCCAATGGCTGCAAAATAAATTAAAGCCAAAATTTGGAAGCATCAGGCACTTAATACATCTGGGGCCCGATGTTATTGCACCTTCTGCACTATTTATGGCTCTGCCCCCGACATGGGTCCATGAACACAGCAATGGTGCAGTGTTGTGAGGCCCTCTTGCATAGGCCGCACAACCATGGTCTAGAGCTGAACAGGCCAAGGGATAATAAGACCCATTCCCTGGGCCTTTTAGCTGTGGACTAGCACTGCGAAATCCCGGGGGCAGAGGTCTCCTTCCCTGTACCTCAACACCATAATGCAGAGCTGCAAAGGCAATAGCAAGGGATCCTATCCCCTGGGACTCACAGCCATGTTCTAGTGCTGCAAGGACCCGTAGAGGGGGTGCCACTTCCTGTACCTCAAAGCTATGGTGTAACGCGTACTCTTCTACGGACCTGCAGCTATGACCCAGCACTGTTAGGGGTTGGGGCTCAAGCCATGGCTTAGTACTTCAAAGCCCAGGGGATGATCTAGTGACGGGAAGGGCGGAGGCTTTTTCTCTCCCTCTGCTGGGCCTCACAATACTGGAACATGACTGCGACACCCAGGGGTTGGGGGCCCTCCTCTGGGCAGAGCAGCTATGAATAAGCTCTTTGAGGCTTAGGAGAGTGCCCCCTCCTCCATGGGGCCTTGGAGCGCTCCACAGCGCTGGGCAGCTGTCCACACTGCCCATGCCTAATGGGGGCCAAGAAAGTGGGACACTCACGTACCTGGGCCCGGTGCCACTGCACCTGCTGCAGTATTGATAGCTGGGGCCTTTATTTTCTCTTTCTCTCCGGCACGCGTAACCCATGTGGACAGAGACGAATTTACACAGTGCAAACTGCATCGGCTATAAAAGCGCTTAGTTACAGATACACGGTAGTGGAATGGCACTAGCAGGCTCACGTGTACGTTAAGCATAACTGCAGTGCATTGGGAGTTGCTTCTAGGCGCTGTCCGGACTCCGAAGTGGAAGCTTAGAGTTCTCCACAGCAGTGGCAGCTCACGTCTGCTTCAGATGGGTGAGGAGGTTCCGCAAGGAGAGCACGAACCTCACCACTCCTCCTGGACTGAATTACCCGCAGGGTGCAATTTAAAGCTCTCTCCTGGGCGGGAGCCAGGAAGCTCTGCTCTTAGGAGGTGCTGATTTGGTAAAACAGCAATTCCGCTCAGGCCCAGGAGGCAGGAGGGTTGTTTCCCCAAGTCGGGGTACGTAGATCCTGCCCACAGAGTGCTCTCGGGGCCCCCTATGAGAAGGACACTATGGGAGGTAAAGAGGCGAAACTGGCACTGGTCCAGCCTCCAGTGTCTGCAAACAAGTCACCAGGGGACAAAAGCAGTATAAAAATAAACCAAACAGCAAGGCAGTGAGAACCCCCGAGGAGAAGCGCCATCATGTGACAGTGCACTAAACAGAGCAGAGTGGGAGTGGGGAGTGGCGGGGGTGAGAAGGGCATGGAAGAACACAAAAAGGAGGGGGAGGGGCAAAGGTGAAGACAGCGGAGGCGGAGGCAATAAAGGAAGAGACAGACACTTCAAGGAGAAGAGAATGAGAGATTAAGAAGAAGACTAAATAAGAGACAAGCACCTACGAGGACACGGGGGGGGGCGGGAGAGGACACGGACGGCGGGAGGGGGCGGGAGAGGACACGGACGGCGGGAGGGGGCGGGAGAGGACACGAACGGCGGGAGGGGGGCGGGAGAGGACACGGGGGCGGGAGAGGACACACAGAGACGAATTTACACAGTGCAAACTGCTTCGGCTATAAAGGCGCTTAGTTACAGATACACGGTAGTGGAATGGCACTAGCAGGCTCACGTGTACGTTAAGCATAACTGCAGTGCATTGGGAGTTGCTTCTAGGCGCTGTCCGGACTCCGAAGTGGAAGCTTAGAGTTCTCCACAGCAGTGGCAGCTCACGTCTGCTTCAGATGGGTGAGGAGGTTCCGCAAGGAGAGCACGAACCTCACCACTCCTCCTGGACTGAATTACCCGCAGGGTGCAGTGAGAACCCCCGAGGAGAAGCGCCATCATGTGACAGTGCACTAAACAGAGCGGAGTGGGGAGTGGCGGGGGTGAGAAGGGCATGGAAGAACACAAAAAGGAGGGGGAGGGGCAAAGGTGAAGACAGCGGAGGCGGAGGCAATAAAGGAAGAGACAGACACTTCAAGGAGAAGAGAATGAGAGATTAAGAAGAAGACTAAATAAGAGACAAGCACCTACGAGGACACGGGGGGGGGGCGGGAGAGGACACGGACGGCGGGAGGGGGCGGGAGAGGACACGAACGGCGGGAGGGGGGCGGGAACGTGCACAGGACAGCGAGGGGGGGCGGGAAGGATGACGGCGCACGCATATTTCTAAACAAAATGCTCCTTACCTGATCGCCTCGTGGGAACTCGAATCTTGCAGCCAACTCCAACAACAAACACTTAGCAAAAGAAGAAAACAGGCGGACTCCAAAAAAAAAAATAACACACACCCACCACCGTGATGACGAACAGAAGTGGGTGGAGAGGGAAAAAATGTCGGGAACGCCCCCGAATCTGGTCCGTGAATGACGGACAGATCTCTGTTCCAATGGCTAGCCTCCATTTATGGAGCTAGCCAATGGGACAGGGGGGCGTATTCCAGAGTCCTTACTGAAATCAAGAGATTTCTCCTGGAGGCGGAGCTTACGCTCCGTTCTCCAGGCGAAACCTAAAAAGGAACTTAAACTCCTCTTGTTCTGTAGACATTTTAAATCTGTATCTGAAGTCCCATAGATTTCTCTCAGCCTCTTAATTTCCAACTTGTGATACCCATGTGACAGTGAGGTGGCTGTGACCCTGGAGTGTTCTCATTCTCTGTCTTCATTTTCCACAATTTGTTACCCCGGCTTTTTTTTCTGACCCTGGGTATGACTCGCATACCCACCTATGCTTTGCATTGTTTACTTCCTTCGTTTATTCCATTGCATCTAGCATTTATGTTTTTACAGAGACTGCAGACCATACAGAACTCAGCGGGCAGACTCATCCTTGACCTCCCCAAACGGGCCCACATCAACCCCCTCCCCACCTCAAGAAGCTTCATTGTCTCCACATTCAGAAGAGACATTGATTCAAGATGCTGATCCACACCTACAAAGCCCTTCACAATCAAGCACCAGCATACCTCAACCACCACCTGAACTTCCACCAACCCTCCATACTCCTGTGCCCAGCCTACCCCTCCCTCGCGCACACCCCGCATCCACTGGAACAACAGTGGAGGACGCTCCTCCAACTCGTGGCGAAATCCTGGAATGAGTTCCCTCTTCACCTGCAGACCTCATCCTCTCTTCTGGAATTCAGGAAAGGACTCAAAACCTGGCTGTTCGACTGAACCCCTTAGCAGCTACGCTCTCAGGGCTAGGATACCCTCGCGGGTGACTAGCTGCGCTCCATAAATCCGGTTTGATTGATTTATTAGTTGATAGGTTATTTGTATAGTAGCCTTATGCCCTTGGGCCAAGTTCGTGTTATGGAAAACTACATGAATAAAATAAACAAATGCATTGATATCTGCACATCATTTTCTTTTGACTGATGGAGGGAGGTGTAATAGTGTTAGTTACTGCTGGAGCACTTCTACAGAGTGGTCATTTTCTTCTTTTCTCTGTCTCCCTTTCTCTTCACTTTATGACTTTCTCATTTTCACTTTCTTACTACCACAGTCTATGCAGTACTCTCCTTCCCTGTCACTTTTCTTTCTTTGGCGACTGTCTTTCACTCTTACTGCATCATTGCTACTCCTGCCACACTCGTCATCTTTCTTAGTCTATAGCTATAACAATGTTTTCCTCTTAGTCTCTATGCTTCTTCCTGTAACCCTTTTTTGTAATAATTTCCTCTTACCTCCCTTCTCTGATGCAGATCACGTGTATCCGGCAACATGGAATGACCCCTATGAATGGAAATGTTATATTTTGCACCACTTCTGTTTCCAGTTGTCTCACGTAATACAAATCCGCACATGAAAACTCTGGAGAAATAATTCTGAATTCCACAATATGTAGCAATATTGAGAAACTAACTCCCCTGTCTTCTCACCACATGCACCTCCTTCCAGCTGGCAAGATACCTCAGTGAATAATTAACTGCTCATAGAATCAGCATTTCGGGTCTAATTCACAAAGGTAAATTTACACATGTAGATTTACTCATGTGTAAATCCACTACTGCACCTGGGTGTAAGTCTATACTTGTTTGCTATTCACCCTTTCCAAGTGTAGGTTGACTTATCTCCACCCTCTGGTAATGCCTCCTAAAACATGATTTCCGGTAACTTTTGATATTTGATATTTGATATTTGAGGGGTATTTATAGAGCGCAACGTTCGCTCCGGAGGGAGCATCTTGGCGCTAAGAAACCTAAATGAACCAGTCCGGGGGGTTAGATGGAAGCTTTGGAGTACTCGGCCGGAAGATTAAAAATCCATGTTTTTAGAAGCTTTCTGAAGGGTTTTTCCTGGGTTTGTTGTCTGAGAGTTTTAGGGAGTTTGTTCCAGGCTTTAGATGCAAGGAAGCTGAGGGTTTTCTCACCCTTCGTTTTCAGATTGTATTTCGGGAGAAAGATGAGGTTGTCATCGGTTGAACGAAGGTGACGGCTGGGCGCGTAGTGGGGAAAACGCCTGGTGAGGTATTTGGGGCCTGTTTTGTTATAGGCGCGGAAGGCTATAATCAGGATTTTAAAGAGAATCCTTTTGTGAAGGGGGAGCCAGTGAAGTGAGTGAAGCGCTGCAGAGATGGAGGAACTGCGGGGTAAGCCCAGGACGAGACGGGCAGCTGTGTGAAGTACACTCTGCAATTTAAGGAGGGTGCTCTTTTTGACTCCTGCAAGCATGCCGTTGCAGTAATCCAGTCGCGAGATTATGAGTGCGACTGTCAACGTCTTTCTAGCATTGATGGGGAGAAAGTCGAAAAACTTTCTGAGGGATCTGATCGTTCCGAAGCATTTGCCTGCGATGGTTCTGGCATGCTGGTCAAAGGAGAGTTCAGAGTCGAAGATTACGCCGAGGTTCCTGGCTGACGATACCGTCTGGGGGGGGGGCAACAGAATTATCTGGCCACCATAGTGCTGGACAGAAAGAGACCTTTGTGCCAATCGGGAGGATCTCTGTTTTGCTTGAGTTGCATTTCAGATGGTTGTTGTCCATCCATCGGAATACTTCGGTCAGGCAGTGTTTAAGGTTGAGTTCAGCTTTGGTAGATAGTTTGTCACACATAGGTAAACATCTCCACCACCGTGGCAGAGATCTACCTATGGCAAAGTACAGGGAAAATATTGCTTATATGGCATGGTATATATGACAAGGTTTATACAGATATCCCACACAACCCTCTGTCTAGTACACAATCCTGTTTTTTTCCCTTCATATTCTGATTCTAGTAGTTTTGCTTTTGAAAAAGTAAAAACTACAAGTACCAAAAAGTGAAGGTGAAGCTTGCACCTACCATAATAGCTTTAAATCTTGCAAAAGTTTGAATGAAGGAAGGAATATTAAGCTTGTAAAGCAGTTGTTATCATCGTGTGTCCTGTCTACGACGCTTGACCTGCTGTCTGCGGTGAAGCGCCCTTCGCCCTATCTCCTCTTCCACATATCAGGTTCTCGCCATGCGCCCCGAACGTGACCACCGCATTGACTGCACTCTGAAGACGTCGTCAATGTGCCCCTATGATGGAGCCCCCCCTACGCGAACAAGCTACCTCCGTGATACATCCCATTCCCCAACCGCCGGACCTACACTGACGCTGCAACGCCACCTTCCTTCTTCTCAAGCACATAGATACATCCACCCATACATTGTCCTCCTCTGCACATACCCCCAAGTTATGGTTCACGAGTTTATTGATATGCTGGTCCTGTTCACCGACCAGGCTGCTTAGTTTTTGTTAACAAAGACATTGTACGCATTACACAAGAGACTTTAGGCACCATATACCGACCGACATATCAACCCCCCTCCTTTTTTGTGCCAATAAAACACAACAACATAAAAACACGACCTGAGGGGAATGACTGCTGCACGCACTACTCAGAGACGGGCAGATAGATCCGGGTTATGTTTTACGATACCGGCCATTGCGCTTGCACCACCGCCAATGTGGGGCGCCACATGTACAAGACTGCTAAAAATAACAGCCGTGGCCATGGCGGTTCCTACCGGACGCTGCCGCCAACAAGAGCCTCTCATTCTAGGCATAGTGAGCTACATCGACACACGTCTATTAACGCACTCGTGATATCGCATGAGACTGCTTTTCAACTTCTATGCCCCACCGCCCCCATGGGAAAACTTACTGATACAACCACCTGCGATACTTACACATGGGGGCGGGCTGTTCCTCATATAATGCAGATGACAAGACACCACTGTTGTTCTACAAACTGATAAAACCTTACAGGCCTGCTTACTTATTAAGATGTGTGATTTATTGCATATGCGTACTACCAAGACATTGCGCCGCCGGACCCCAGGGTTGTCGGCCATACGGCTGTGTTAACTTGGCATTATTTTTTTTGGGTTATTGATCCACACGGCTGGCCCCCAGGGGTTCTAAGCTGTATGCTGTGTATAACGCATTTTGTACAATAAAGGTCTTTTAAAAAAAAATAATAATAATCGTGTGTCCTGGCCCTGCAGGTTCCAGAAGAAGTATATGCTGATGAAAGTGACAATGTGGCAGTCATTAGGCATGCACTCCTTTTAATTGCTGTATAGCCCCAGTCAAACACTCAGAATGTGTACAACAACTTGCAGGGATAGTCACCATTAAAAGAGGCACGTAGCTTGTTATTCAAAATTTAAGATATAAATGATGCGCTCTATAAAGCATTATCATGTTCTCTAAGCTATAATAACAATCATACTATCTAAAAAATTAGGCAATTTTTAAGGAAAATGTGTCCAGTTAGTGATTTTGTTTTCCAGGAGACTATTGCAGTTGGATTCTTCAGCTGCAGGTGAGGTGCAGATGTTCTTTCAAATGGAAGTGTTAATGGACCACAGAGCGCCCCTTCCTGGACAAAACACTGTGACGAGAGCGCTATTCACACCCACTTGATGAACCTTCAGCCGCTGACAGACATCACCAGGGGGCGGAGGGACCCTGGAGCCTTGGAGTCCAGAGGGTGATACCCTGCGGTCCCTCCCCACCCACGTGCCTAGCTATAAACCAGTGGCCTTCAAACTTTTTAATGCTACACCCCCAGTAAAGTAATAAAATTCATCGGCCCCCCTTCAGATTTTTCACAATTATTCTATTAAACTGGCAATGTTTAAATGTGTCTCGACTTATTTAACCCCTTGGCCGCGGCGGTAATTCTGCCACGGCGCTGGGGGGTAAGGGGGCCGCGCAGCGCCACCATGCTCATGATGGAACCACTGCGTCACGAGCCACGGGCGCACTGTGCTTGTGACAGAGTGGTTCCGTCATGGCCCCGCCCGCTCAATACAACGTGCCGCGCAGGCGCGAAATCACTGCAGCGCAGGCGCAGGCGCGGCGGCCGGGCCGTGACGGATCCACTCCGTCACCAGCACAGCGCGTCCGTGGCTGGCGACGGAGTGGTTCCGTCACAGCATGAATGTGGTTAAACACAAGACATATTTTTACATAGCAGGTAAATTCTGTTACCATTTTCCCAACTAGGATATATATGACAAAAGAAGCTAGTGAGGGCCAATTACAGAGTGGATTACTGCCACAAATTTTTTCCTACAGCTTAAAACAAAGCACTGCTATCAGTATAATGCTTCATTGGCCAGAGCTTGGCGCCCCTTCGCCAACTTGAGGCTCCCCTATGTGGCCCACCCCCCAGTTTGAAGACCTCTGCTAGATGCGCATTCAAGGAGGAGGAGCCCCGCTAGACTCTTGGGCTTCTGGGTGAAGTGCCCTGACAATGCAACTGCGAGGAGGACACCTACTGTGGAGTTTTAAAAGCAGAGCATCAACTTGTGACATGCTAGCTAGAGTACAGCACCAGCCAGTATGGATGGAGTGCACCGGTCTCTTGTGGTATTACAGTCATAATGCCAAATAAGAGCTGTGGAATCAGCATATCTCATCAAGCAACACTCGCAAGGTTCTCCCAGGACACCTTTGTGGCAGATTGGCAACATAGCATCTCATATGGCTCAGTGGAATGAGAGTACTTCCTGCATGATGCAGAAGAGCACCCTCTTGTGGCTCAGGAGCAGCAGTACAGCACCGCACAGCCCTTAATCAGTAGCAAAGGAGCTCTTATTGACGACGGAAGTAGAGCTCTCAATGGGTAGGTAGGGGGCAACAGGAGAGTTCACCACCTGCTGCAGTGTATCGGAAAGCTTCTGCATGTCAATAAGCACTGGCAAAGCCAGCAGGTCGCACCTATGCAAGAGTTATTGGCTTTGCTAATTTTTAGCAATGTTGTACACCAGAGTGGCTGCTGTTCAGGATGGCTAAAAGTTAATGGGGTAAAGGAGAGGGGCGTGGAGTGTCATAAAGTGGAGTAGAGTGGAATGTTATGGAGTGGCGTAGAGTGACGGGGAGTGGCGTAGAGTAGAGTTGAGTGACATGGAGAGCAGGGCCGGACTGGCTACCGGGCAGGTGTGTGTGCTGCCGTGCTGGATGCTAATTTCGTTGATGGGGACCTGCGTGTGCAAAACGAAATTCGTTTTGCTCTTTTTATTTCAAATCGCACGCAGGTCCCCATCAACGAAATAATCCCCCAACACAGAGAATTTACCCCCTAGCTCAGCAGCACACACAACTGCCCGGTAGCCAGTCCGGCCCTGATGGAGAGGAGCAAAGTGGAGTGTCATGGCGAGTGTACAGTGTTGTGGAGCATCGTGGCGGAGTAGAGTGTTATAGACTAGAAGGGCATAGAGTTGAGTGACGTAGAGTAGAGTACAGTCTCAGACTTGAGTAGAGTGTTGTAGAGTGGAGTTGCATATAGTTTCGTGGAGTGGCATAGAGTAGAGTGGAGTGGCCTAGAGAGTGTTGTGTGGAGGGGAGTAGAATGTTGTAGAGTAGAGTGGATTACAGTGGAGTACATTGTCATAGAGTGGAGTGGCATAGAGTAGAGTGGAGTGGGGTAGTGTGTCATAGAATAGAGTGGAGTAAAGTGGAATGGAGTGTCATAGAGGGAGTTGCGTAGAGCATTGTAGAGTAGAGTAGTATTGTATAATGGCATTGAGTTGAGTAGAGTGCTGTAGAGTGGATTGGCATAGAGTGGAGTGGAATGTCAGTGGAGTAGAGCTTATGGAGCAGAGGATCATAGAGTGGAGTATCATGGAGTGGAGTGTCGTAGAGGGGAATAGAGTGGCGTATAGTACTGTGGCGCAGAGTAGATTGGTGTAGAGTAGATTGCAGTGGCGTAGAGGGCATTTGTTTTGAGTAAAGTGGTGTAGAGTGCATTGGCGTAGAGTGGCGTAGAGTGCAGTGGCATAGAGTAGAGTGGTGTAGAGTAGATTGCAGTGGCGTAGAGTGCAACGTCATAGAGTGGAGTGATGTAGTGAAGTGGCAAAGAGTAGACTGGTGCAAGGTAGAGTGGAGTAGTGAATAGAAGAGTACAGTGGTGCAGGATGCAGTGGCGTAGAGTGCAGTAGAGTGCGTAGAGTTGACTGGTTCAGAGGAAAGTGCAGTGGCATAGAGTGCAGTCATGCAGAGTAAAGTGTCAAAGTGGAGGGTCGTAGAGTGGTGCAGAGAGTAGTGACGGTGAGTACAGTGATGGAGTATAATAGAGTGGTTTACAGTGCGGTGTTGCATATTAGAATTAAATAGAGTAGTGTGCAGTGACGTAGAGTACAGTGGCGTAGCATACAGTGGCATTGAGTGAAGTGGCATAGAGTAGTATGTTGTAGAGAATATAGGCGTAAAGAGCAGTGGTGCAAAGTAGTTGGTGTAGCTGCAGTGGAGTAGAGTGCATTGGTTTTGAGTAAAGTGATGTAGAGTACATTGACGTACAGTGCAGTGGTTTAGAGTACAGTGGCATAGCGTAGTCTGAAGAGCAGCAGAGTGGCGCAGCATATAGTGCAGTGGCGTGGAGTAGAGTGGCTTAGAGGGCAGTGGCCTGGAGTGCAGTAGCGTAGAATAGATTGTTTCAGAATAGAGTGTAGTGGTGCAAGGTAGAGAGCCGTGTTATAGAGTGGATAGGTGTAGAGTAGTTTGTAGTGGCGTAGAGTGTAATGGCATAGATTGGAGTGGCGTAGTTAGAAGTGGCAAAGAGTGGACTGGTGCAGGGTAGAGTGGAGTAGTGCATGGTAGAGTGCAGTGGTGCAGAGTTCAGTGGCATAGAGTGGCGTAGCGTTGAGTGGTTCAGAGTAAAGTGCAGTGGCATAGAGTGCGGAGACATAGAGTGCAGTCATGCAGAGTAGAGTGTCAAAGTGCAGGGTCATAGAGTGGTGCAGACAGCAGTGACGTAGAGTACAGTGGTGAAGAGTATAATAGAGTGGGGGGCAGTGCAGAGTTGCAGATTAGAATTGGATAGAGTAGAGTGCAGTGACGTAGAGTACACTGGCGTAGCATACAGTGGCATTGAGTGAAGTGGCACAGAGTAGAATGTTTTAGAGAATATAGGTGTAAAGAGCAGTGGTGCAAAGTAGTTGGT
Organism: Lissotriton helveticus; assembly: GCF_964261635.1. Classification (NCBI taxonomy): domain Eukaryota; kingdom Metazoa; phylum Chordata; class Amphibia; order Caudata; family Salamandridae; genus Lissotriton; species Lissotriton helveticus. The sequence goes on along the minus strand of NC_136068.1, from coordinate 125,437,603 downwards.
GTAGCTGCAGTGGAGTAGGGTGCATTGGTTTTGAGTAAAGTGGTGTCGAGTACATTAACATACAGTGCAGTGGTTTAGAGTACAGTGACTTAGCATAGGCTGAAGAGCAGTAGAGTGGCGCAGCATAGAGTGCAGTGGCATGGAGTAGAGTGGCGTAGAGGACAGTGGCATGGAGTGCAGTGGCATAGAATAGATTGTTTCAGAATAGATTAGAGTGGTGCAGGGTAGAGTGCAGTGTTATAGAGTAGAGTGGTGTAGAGTAGAGTGGTGCAGTGTTGATTGCAGTGGCGTAGAGTGGAGTGGTGCAGGGTGGAGTAGAGAGGCATACAGTGCAGTGGCACAGAGTACATTGTTTCAGAGTAGAGTGAAGTGGTGTGGATTGGTGCAGGTTAGAGTGGAGTGATATAGAGTAGTGGCATAGAGTGCTGTGTTGCAAAGTGGAGCGGCATAGAGTGGAGTGGTGCAGGATGGAGTGGCCTAGACTGGAGTGGGGTAGAGTGCACAGGCATAGAGAAGAGTGGTGCAGAGTAGAGTAGCATAGAGGTGAGTGGCAGAAAGTAGAGTGGCATAGAGTGCTTGGGTACAGAGTGCAGCGGCAGAGAGTGCATTGGTGTAGACTGTGCAGTGGTGTAGAATGGTGCAGAGTAAAGAGACAGAATGCAATGGTGTAGAGTGGCATAGAGTATTGTTGCATACAGTGCAGTGGTGCAGAGTAGATTGGCATAGAGTGCAGTGACGTAAAGTGTATTAAAGTGTATTGATTTTGAGTGAAGTGGTAAAGAGAGCATTGGTTTAGAATGCAGTGGAATAGAGTGCAGTGGTGTTGAATAGATTGGTGCAGAATGAAGTGGCGCAGAGTGGAACACAGTGACATAGACAGCAGTGGCATAGACTAGATTGTTTCAGAGTAGAGTAAAGTGGCGTAGAGTAAAGTGGTATAGAGTAGAGTGTTGTGTAGTGCAGTGGTGTAGAGTTGATTCAAGTGGTTTAGAGTGGATTGGTGTAGAGCACAGAGGCAAAGAGTGGAGCGATGCAGAGTATAGTGGCGTAGAGTTCAGTGGCGGAGAGAGCAGTGTTGCAAAGTAGATTGGCGTAGAGCGAAGTGGCATAGAGTGGATTGGTGTGCAGTAGAGTGGAGTGGTGCAGGGTACAGTGTAGTGGCATAGAGTGGAGAGGTGTAGAGTATAGTGGTATAGAGTGCATTGGCATAAAGTAGAGTGGTGCAGTGGTATAGAGTGCAGTGATATAGAGTGCAGTGGCATAAAGTGCAGTGGAGTAGAGAGTAGTCATGCAAAGTGCAGTGGCATAGAGCAAAGTGGCATAGAGTAGTGCAGAGTAGACTGAGGCAGAGAGCAGTGGCATGGAGTATAGTGGTGCAGAGTAGAATAGAGTGGTGTAGAGTGTAGTGATGTAAGGCACAATGGTGTAGAGTGACGTAGCATGCAGTGGCATAGAGTAGAATGTTGTAGAGTATAGTGGCAAAAAGTGCAGTGGTGCAAGGTAGCTGGCGTAGGTACAGTGGCATAGGGTGCATTGGTTTTGAGTAAAGTGGTGTAGAGTGAACTGCGTATAGTGCAGTGGTTTAGAGTAGAGTGGCAGAGCATAGAGTGCAGTGGCATAGATTCGAGTGGTGTGCAGTGATGTAGAGAAGATTGTTGTGCTATTCCTCATAAGCATGATGCTCTGGTAATCACAACTGTGTCCTGAACAGGCACAGCTGTGGGGTAGTCACTATGATGTCATGTGTTGTGGGTTTCTATGGTGACGGAATGTGATTACTTGAATGTACCTGTCAGTTGGAAGCAGCCCTGCTGATGGATGGCTGTGATCTTCTGTTATTAAAGGATCTTCAATCTACAACTGCTTCCTCTGTTACTTTGTGCCTAAACAACTCTTGGCAAAGTGATATCTTGAATTGTTACTCTTTGGTGGCTTGGTAGATGATGGGTTGCATCATTGAAAAAGTGCATGATGAACTTTGGTTGAAAGACGATCCATCATAGATGAAGTTTTGGTCATTGCGAAAAAGGTTGAGCATTCCATGGAGTGCGTTGGGGCCATAAAGAAAGCAAATGGGAAAGATGTTGCAAATGTCCATGTCATCAAAGAAAAGAGTAAAGAAAGTATAAGAAAGAAAGAAGATGAAAGGGCCAAGGTTATTGCTAACGTATGGAGGTGTTACAGATGTGACAACGTTGGGCATTTAGCTAATTGTCTATTGTCTATCGGGTAGCATTTCTTAAGCGCATAGTTACCCGGAGGCATCCCAGCACTGGGCAACCTAAAAAGCACCAAGGAATTAAAAGAGATAAGATTTAAGAAGCTTGCGAAATTTAAGGTGATCGGGCTGAGAGCGTAGGTGTTGAGGAATACTATTCCACAGTCTAGGAGCATTATAAGAAAATAGACGTCCTCCTGTTCTTGCCTGTTTGATTCTCGGTATAAACATTAGGCTCTTACCACAGGATCTAAGGGTCCTATTGGGCACATACGGTTTATTACAAGACCTCATAAGGGGGGACCATTTCCTGATATCGATTTGTGAACAATACAGAGGGCCTTGAATTGCACTCTCTTCAGACCCGGCAACCAATGCAACCTCATCAGAGCATCTTTAGCCGATGACCGCCTGGGGACCTTCAGCAACATCCGAGCCGCACAATTCTGTACTGTCTGCAGTTTTCTCATGGTACCTATGGGAGTGCCGAGATACACGGCATTAGCATAATCAAGTCTTGATAAGACCAGTGCCTGTATAAAAAATGTTTGCTAAGAAAGGAAGCAGGGACAGCATCTTCCTAAATTTCCAGAGTAATCCAAAGCAAATGCCTGCCAATTTACAAGATTGAGCTTTGAAATCTAGGTTAGGTTAGTGTCTATGCATACTCCTAAACTTTTTACCTGCTTCTTCGAAACAGGAGGAGGACCAAGGCAGTTGGGCCACGATGAATCAATATTAGTAGGGGCCGATGTCCCAAAAAACATAAGCTCCGTCTTAGAGCCATTAAGCTTTAGGAACGAACTGCTCATCCAGAAAAAGACCTCCCGAAGACAGGAGCGCAGAGCTGGATCAGGAAGGCTGCCTTGATTAAGAGACACCACCAACTGGGTGTCGTCAGCATACGACGCGACCTGGACACCGAACGGAATACGTTTCGGGGCTAGGGAGCTCATATATATGTTGAACATTGTGGGGCTCAGTGAAGATCCTTGAGGCACTCCACAGTTCAACATAATCGGTTCAGACACCGACTCTCCCTTAATCACCCTATATGACCGATCCTGAAGGACGGACTGAAACCACTTGAGGGCAGAGCCTATTATACCGAGCTCCCTCATTCTTTGGATCATAAGCTGGTGGTTCACCGTATCGAAGGCTGCGCTGAGATCTAACAAAATTAGAACAGCGCAGCCTCCAGTGTCCACGGCTCTTTTAATGTCTTCCAGGGCGGCAAGTAATGCTGTCTCTGTACTTTGTTTAGGTCTGAAACCAGTTTGGGAGTCATGTAGCAGATTATTCTCTTCCAGGTGTGCAGATAAAACAGAGTTCACATATTTTACCGCCACTTTACTAACACCTGGTAAAAGAGAAATTGGGCGATAATTGCTCCAATCATCTGGATCGAGGTTAGGTTTTTTGAGCAGTGCCCTAACTCTTGCCTGTTTCCATTGATGAGGGACAATGCCTTACTCCAGGGACGAATTTATACAGTTAAGCAAGACTGGAGCCACTGCATTAAAGAGGGTACCCAGAATTTTTGGAGGTGCAATATCTACGGGGAGCCTGATTTCAAACCTTTAAGAAGAGTTTCTAGTACAGTACGTTCCAAAGTGGGAAAAGACTCCAGTAAGTAGGTGGAGCCATATGAGTCAAGCCCATTTATTTCAACTTCTTGGGGGGGCAGCGTATAGATCGGAAGTGATTTATAAATAGCTTGGATTTTGTCTTCGAGATAGCATGCAACCACCTCACATCTGACCTTTGGGGGGCTGGAGAAATAGTCCTGCCCTGAAGGCAGTCTGTACCAAGTGTAAAAAGAAGGGACATTTCACGGTTGCATGCAAAGCTAAGATTGCAAAACCAAATGTAAAAGAAGTGTCTGTTGAAGTTGATTCTGTGCAAGAGGATGGTGATACTGACTTTGTCTATGGTCAAATTGTGTTGCAAGTTAATGGGGATGCTATGATTAAATGCTCACCTGTGGATACCATTAGTGTTCACGGTGAGACTACTAATGTCCTTTCTGATTCTGTGGCAAAAGTAACCATTGTTTCAAACACTTTTTATCAAAAGTCTCTTCTTGGTAAGGTAACATTATATCAACCTGATATCAAGCTGTGTGCCTATGGTGGACAGCCTATCAAATTGCAAGGCTTCTTTGAGGGGGTCATTGAATACAAACAGAGATTAACTTCAGGGAAAAATTACATTTCCCAGAAAGGTGACAGCGTCATAAGTTGGTCACATAAAGATGATTTGGGAGTTATCTTGGATCCTAGTGGTCCTGTTCCCATTCTTTTAAAAAACAGAGATATGGTGTGTCCTGTTGGAGTTACGGGTTATTCTGATTTGGTTGTGCGGATGAAGTGTGAGTTCACTCAGGTGTTCAAAAAGGAATTGGGATGCCTGGTGGATTATGAACACGAGATACAGTTGGTAGCTCATGCACAACCTGTTCACTGTAAGGAGAGAAATGTTCCCCATGCTGTTCGTGATGAAATGCATGATGAGATTGAAATCTTAAGGAAGGTGGTATCATAAAGGAGGTTGAGGGCAGAGAATGGCTGGATGTTGTCGTTACTGCCAGGAAGGCCAATGGTAGCCTTTGCCTCTGTGTGGATTTGAGACACCTCAACAAGTGTGTCATCGCTGTTAAGTATCCACTGCCGAACATAACTAAACTTGTTCTTTTGCTAGGTGGTGCTTCTGTTGTTAGTACCATTGATCTCACCTCAACGTACCACCAGATAAAATTGAAAGAGTTGTCAAGGGATTTGACAGATTTTGTGACTCTCTTTGGCACTTTTAGGTTTGTTAGACTCCCTTTTGGCCTTGTCTCAGCTGCCTCCAGTTATCAAAGAGTCATGGAAAGAGTCCTCAAAGGTATTCATGGTGTCTGTGTATACCAGGATGACATCTTGGTATTTGGTATAGGTGTGGCTGATCATGAGAGATCATTTGAGAGAGGTTTTGAGCAGGCTGGCCATGGCTAATCTCACCATTAAAGCAGAAAAATGTAATTTTGGCACAAGGATGGTCGACTACTAGGGTCACACCATTTCTGCCGATGTGTTTCCTAAAGCGGAGTGGTTGATACCATTTCTAGGATGGTTTCACATACTTCACAAGAAGAATTAATGACGTTTCTGGGTATGGTGGAGTTTTATGGCAAGTTTTTTAAAAACTTTGCTGACATGAGTGTCAACATGAGGAGCCTCTTGAGAAAAGGAATTGTTTTTACTTGGGATGAGGCATGTGAGGAGGAATTCATCAATCTCAAACCATTTCTGAGTTCTGAATCGAAACTAAAGAGTTTTGATCCAAAAAAGTTGTCTTTTGTCACCACTGATGCCAGCTTGAAGGGCCATGGTGCTGTTTTACAACAGAAAGGAGAAAATGGCTTTAACCCCTTGCGTGCGGCGCACATTTTCATGCTTTGCGGGGATTTAAATAAGTGGACGGGATCCGGACGTCCAGGGGCCGACCTCCGCACACGGAATAAACTATGCCAGTTTCCCAGTATGCGATCCCTCGAAACAGGATATGGAACTAGTAAAATTTCTAGGAGGAAGGGGTCTTCTCTGCCTAAATGGCAGAGTTAAAACAGACTGCCCGGCAGGGAAGACCTTTAAAATAGGCTCACAGAATTGCCCGATTGACTACATGTTTATGTTAGCCTGGAATTTTCACCTAGTACAGGAATTTAAGATATATCAAAGTGAAATTAGTGACCACACTCCACTGCATCTAACAATAATGGGGGGAAGAAAGGTGCATAGAGATAAAGTGATCGCACAAGAAGTTGAGTACCCCAAACGTGTGACGACAAGACTAACTGAGGAGTATCAGGAAAAATTAAAGGACTTTCAACTTAAAACTGAACCAGAAGATTTTGGGAGTAGGGGCTTGGAATGGTATATAGAGAAGATAGCCCAAGTAGTTCAGTGCTTAAGAATAGAATTAAAAAAGGATAAAAGAAATAGTACAAAAATCCCGGTTAGTCGAGTGAAATGGTTCTCTATTGACTGCCAATCTAAAAAAAGGGAGATACGGGCAGTGCAATGAAGTCAAAGGAAAAATTTCACTCAAGAGAGAGAAAAATACTTAAATAAGTTGAAAATGGATTTGAAAAAAATGGTTACTGATGTAAAAAGAGAAATGTTGGTTAAACTTGTTAGTATCAATTGAAGATAAAAACCTGAGGCAATTCTGGAAAATGGTAAAAGCAGCGTCTGGTCCAACAGACGGAGAAATGAAATGTGTCGTTAGTGAGGCGGCTTGGGAGGAGTACCTAAGGGAACTGTATAAGGCACGAGATCCCCAAGAGTACACAGAGCCCCAACCCTGGCAGGAAATATCGGAAGATCTTAAATTAGATTTCAATGAACAGCAAATGGAAAACATAATAAGAGAATTGAAATTAACTCGTGCGGCAGGCCCCGATAATCTTCCCGCTATAATATTAAAGTCAGAGATAAAGTGGTGGGCAAGACTCTTTGCCCAGATGTTTCTTTTAATACTTTCAGAAGGTATAATGCCACCAAATTGGAAGGGCGCTGTAATCAGGCCAATCCATAAAAAAGGTAGTATGGACAGACCACAAAACTATAGACTGATTAACCTTCTAGACGTAGGAGAGAATGTCTTTTCAAAAATGGTGTTAAACCGACTAAACGCATGGGTTGAGGAGTTCTCAATTGTACCCACTGAACAGGGAGGTTTCAGAGAGGGGCACTCCACGATAGATCACTGTTTTGCACTGTGGGCAATGGCAAGGAAGTCAACGGAACAAAACGGCAAGCTATGCTGCTGTTTCGTTGACTTCCGAGCAGCGTTCGACTCAGTAGACCGGGATTGCTTATGGGAAACTCTCATAGAGAGAAATATCCCCAAAGACCTATTGACTATAATAAAAGAATTACACCGAGGTAATTGGGCTCAAGTAATCAGAGACACTGAAGGGTCATTAACACACAAAATAAGATTTGCAAATGGCCTGAGACAGGGCTGTGTTTTGGCCCCACAGTTATTCTCCATATTCCTGTCAGATTTATCCGCCTGTCTAGAGGTCGGGGGTAGTGCAAGCCCCAGAATGGACGGAAAAAAGGTGCCCTGCCTTCTATATGCAGACGACCTGGTAATAATAGACCAGACAGAGATAGGCTTTCAAAGAAAGATGAAATCTGTGTTAGGAAATTTTTAATAGTAAACTTAGACAAGACAAAAAATGTATGTTTTGGTAAAAAGGCAATTAAGTTTAATTGGTTCTTAGGTGATCTTAAACTAGAAATGGTTAACGAATATCGTTACCTAGGTATATGGTTCGATAAAACATTAAAATGGCATACTCATCTGGAAGCCCAAAAAGCAAAAGCACACACATCAATCTGTGGACTAAAAATGTTTAACTGGGAGTATGGGGATATGTCACACCGTCCATTACTGAAAACCTTTAATGCAATGATACCCCCACAAGTCCTCTATGGCGCAGAAATCCTTTATTTGAGCGGTAAGGGAGTCTGGGACCTGGAGGAAGGGAAATGCCTGAAAAGCCTATTATCCCTACCCCAATCCTCAATGGCCCAAGCAATAAGAACGGAAATAGGAACAAAGTCTTGGGGGGTAGAAGTACAAGCTGCGTTAATTAGATTTTGGAAATGATTGGAAAATACAAAAGGCCAAAAGGTTGCACAATGGTGTAGGAAAGAGATCCAAATCAGTGACCTAAAATGGGCAAAAGCTTGTAGGGAAAGAATGGTGCAGGTTTGTGAAGGGCTAAAGGTGGAGCTGTGCCAAGAAACCCAACAAATAGTTTGCATTAAGAGTGATCTGAAAACTAACGGGCAAGAAATATCCAGAAAGACTGACATGGGATACCTTGCAAAGAAAAAATCAGTAGAATTTATGATGCACTCATGGTCAAAGGGAAACTGGTTCCCCTATTTAGATATTCTACCAAATCGCTGGTATAGACAGGAGATATTAAGGATGGGAATTGGGATTAATCCGTGGTTAATAAATAAAGATCTTAAATTAAAAATGTTAGACCATAAAGGATCTTGTAGGTGTAATTTGGGCACCAAAGGAGATTTGGTGCACATCCTTCTTGACTGCCTAACAATATTAGACCAGCGTAAAATGTGGCTGCGCCCAATATTTCTAAAATATGCTATAAGAACAAGGGCACAGGCGGTCAACCTTTTAACAGAAATGCCCTCAATCGAAATCACCATTGCTCTAAGGAAATACATAAAAGTAGTCCAGAATTTCCAAAATAGCCATGAGTAATTATTAGGAATTTTAAAATATTTAAACTATATAACTTGACTAAGAGAAAAAAGGTTGTTTTAATAATTTGTTTTTAAGAGATGTATATAGTGTGTGTAAGTCTTTTTTAAACTATAGTGGAATATCTTTAACTGTAATGATTTTACTACCTTCTTGTAGAATATTTTAAACTTGTAGCTATGCCTTTACACCTGTTTACAGATTTTTATCTAAATAAACATAATCTTTGGACTTGGCCTCATGCACAACCTGTTCACTGTAAGGAGAGAAATGTTCCCCTTGCTGTTCATGATGAAATGCATGATGAGATTAAAATCTTAAGGAAGGTGGTATCATAGAGGAGGTTGAGGGCACAGAATGGCTGGATGCTGTCGTTACTGCCAGGAAGGCCAATGGTAGCCTTTGCCTCTGTGTGGATTTGAGACACCTCAACAAGTGTGTCATCGCTGATAAGTATCCACTGCCGAACATAACTAAACTTGTTCTTTTGCTAGGTGGTGCTTCTGTTGTTAGTACCATTGATCTCACCTCAACGTACCACCAGATAAAATTGAAAGAGTTGTCAAGGGATTTGACAGATTTTGTGACTCTCTTTGGCACTTTCAGGTTTGTTAGACTCCCTTTTGGCCTTGTCTCAGCTGCCTCCATTTATCAAAGAGTCATGGAAAGAGTCCTCAAAGGTATTCATGGTGTCTGTGTATACCAGGATGACATCTTGGTATTTGGTATAGGTGTGGCTGATCATGAGAGATCATTTGAGAGAGGTTTTGAGCAGGCTGGCCATGGCTAATCTCACCATTAAAGCAGAAAAATGTAATTTTGGCACAAGGATGGTCGACTACTTGGGTCACACCATTTCTGGCGATGTGTTTCCTAAAGCGGAGTGGTTGACACCATTTCTAGGATGGGATGGTTTCACATACTTCACAAGAAGAATTAATGACGTTTCTGGGTATGGTGGAGTTTTATGGCAAGTTTCTTAAAAACTTTGCTGACATGAGTGTCAACATGAGGAGCCTCTTGAGAAAAGGAATTGTTTTTTACTTGGGATGAGGCATGTGAGGAGGAATTCATCAATCTCAAACCATTTCTGAGTTCTGAATCGAAACCAAAGAGTTTTGATCCAAAAAAGTTGTCTTTTGTCACCACTGATGACAGCTTGAAGGGCCATGGTGCTGTTTTACAACAGAAGGGAGAAAATGGCTTTAATCCCTTGCGTGCGGCGCAAATTTTCATGCTTTGCGGGGATTTAAATAAGTGGACGGGATCCGAACGTCCAGGGGCCGACCTCCGCACACGCCCACCGTGACGCGTGAAGGCTCCCGGCCGTCACAAGCACACAAGGGGTTAATACCATTATGTTTACCTCCAGTGGCTTAAAAGATGCTGAATCACGGCTTTGTTGCTCCTACTGGTGGCCTGGCATGGATAATATGATTTAGAGACTGGTCAGAGAATGTTCGTTGTGTGCACTCTGTGATAAGAACAAACAATCTCGGATTCAACCCATGGAGATTAGGAAATTGCCTGAAGGTCCCTGGTGTGAGATTGCATTAGATATTTTAGGAACAATTCATAGGGAATGCTTGCAGAGATTTGCCATTGTTGTTATTGACATGTTCTCCAGGTGGCCAGAAGTCTGTATTTCAAATTCCATGAATAGCAAAGAAGTAATCAAATTCTTAGATGTCCTTTTTGGTCGTGAGGGGTTTCCTCGTTTGATCCTCACTATTGTTGAAGCTGAAACACAAAGGATAAATGACAACACTGAAATAAACAATTCTCTCTCAGCACACAAGTTTGCAAGATTTATTGGGAACCCAATCAGAATGCAATCAGAATAAAATTTAGGTGCGGCACGGAGACCTCAGCAAAGCTTACTGAGTGCCCAATTGGTATGACAGTGCAGAGGCATTTTATAGATACAAGCCCTACAGGATGGGCATCACAACATACGTAACATAGATCAGATTATGTCCTACTGGACCAATCAGTGAAGGGCAATTGTGGCGTGATACCCTTTTAAGGCTCGAAATATGTCTATAACCTGGCGTTGCTGCCCACGTGTCATCTACAAGAGCAGATTTGGGTTTTTCCGTAAAGGTGAAATATGTGCCTCTGGTATACGTGGACATGGCACGGACGTACCGGCCAGGTCATGTCGACATTATTGTGAAATGTGAGGTTTTGCAATAGCTAGCTGAAAGCTGGCACGCTTATTCTCGGAAAGCCTTGCGTTGTTTTACACGTTTGTAGCTGGCCGACACAAAATGGCACGTGTGACCATTTTGTGCATTCTCGCCGGCGTCCATTTTTAGTAGGTTAAAGAAAACTACAGGCCTTAAAGCAAAGGCATTTGGTATCATAAAAAAATCTGCGTCATCATTCCCCCATTTGATACTGAATCATATGTTAATCAGAGATCAGCTTTGTTCATCATCTCTTGTCCCTCATCCTCATGGGTGTGGTGCACTGTAATCCCATCCCTGGGTGTGCAACGGGCACAGGAGTTGCAAATGACTGTACAACTGGCTGGACAGATTTTGACCAGGAGGCATAGTGTCAAAGGGACTGCTACCACTATTATAATCGCCTTTAGTATCCAAGAACCCCCATCTGCAAACCAGTTCATCAAGTCTTCCCACAAGCCGCCTGTGTGTATACCGTGGGCTTCATCTCTAATGTCCTTGATCTTATTGATGGCCTTATTTATATTCCCACTGTTATCTGGTATGAATGCACAGCACTGGGAATGGATGACGGAGCAAACTCCTCCTTCTTTGGCCAGAATGATGTCTAGAGCAATCCTATTCTGGATTGAGACGGCCCTCACGGAGGTGAGTTCTTCCGTTATATTCCCTAAGGTGTTAGTGGTAGAGTCCGCTAGATCCTCAATCATTCTGGATAACTGATTTACCCTGACTGATGTATAGGCACTGCCCACTACTGGTATCATTGCCCCAAAACCTGTTAACATGTTGTCTACCCATTCTGCTGTTCTTTTTGCCCTCACCAATGCCAACACCTTCTCTTCTGCTGGCACCAATTTAGTGAAGTGGGACATCCTTGGAATGATGGATGCTAGGTAGCAACTTCCATACCATCCTGGGGGCAGATAGAAGTATACCCATGGGCCACAGACAAAGAAAAGGCCCCTGTAACCTACCAGACCTGGTGATGGTTTATCACGGCTCCTAATTCGAGTTAGTCTGGCGGTGTGGTTACAGCTGCTGGTGCCCATATGTATCTGTGGAACTGTCTTGGCGGGTAGTATACCTTTTATCCTATTTATCCTGTCTTCACAGTCAAACAACCCCTGCTCCCCCTGAAGCAGTTCTTCAAAGGTGCATTTAAATGAAATGCATTCTTTCCAGTTGTCTTTGGACAGTAATTCTGAAAAACTGCATGCTCTAGCAGCTCCTTTTGGCAACACTGGTGTTTTTTTGGATGTTATCCTTTGATCATTGAGGATGCAGGAGGGGGCAGACACTTCCTCTACCCTGAACCTTAGTACTTTCATGTTGCCTGTCTGCTCTGTCCCTATGTCATCCCAGCCTGCTCGGCCTCTCCAATCATTATTCCTGGATGTCCTGTCAAATCCCTGTAACATCTCTAGGTCTCCCTTAGTTGGCTGCAAATTCATGCAAGGGACCTTTCTAGGAATGAGAGGAGGGCCTCTTGTTTGTCTGTGAGGAGGGCCTGTTGTTTGTGTGTTAGAGCTATAGCTAAAGCTGGGATTGGCCTGTACTTCAGGTATAGTCATACCTACTGACACTGACACAGACATGCTGTGTTGGCTTAGTAGCATGTCACACACTAAAACACAGCCTGCATATTTGGACACTGACAGTATGTTGTACTTTAGGCTATGTGTGGCATCTGTGGGCAGGTGTGTACAAACATAGCAATCGGATACATTAAAAATTGATACATAAAGCTTTAACATTTCAATATATTGATTTCCTTCATATGTTTCCCACAATCTCGCTTGATCCCCTTTATTCACATCCACCCCCATTTCAACATTGTTTGTGGTCATATTAAGTTCATAGTCCTTTGGGGATTTTGTTGGTTCACTTCTATCACTCCCATCCCCCACCCTTCCATTGAGATGCGGTATCTCAAGATCAGCAGAATAGACTATAATCATCGTTGTCACTAGTATTGCTGGTGCCGGCAATAAGATTGGTGTGCAGTTCGTTTCTAAAGAGATGAGTACGTTTCTTTCGGATAGATCTATTAACCACAAGAGGTGTTCTCTGTATCAGCCAGAAACCAATGGGTTGGTGGAAAGGCTGAACATGGTTCTTAAGGAAACAATCTCTTTGGTTAAATCTAATTCGCTTAACTGGAAGGAAGAATTGCTTAAGCAGATTGAGATGTATAGGTTGACCCTTAACTGCACCACGGGGAAAACGGCTTTTCAGCTCTTTAGAGGTAGGTTACCAAACACGTTTGTGGAACCTCCCTGGGCCAATGAATTTAAATGTGTAATTGGCAAAGCTTGTTGTGATGATGACAATTGGCACTTGAGAGAAGTGAAGAAGATTTAGCAGAGGAAGAAATACTTTGATGATAAACATTCTGTGAAAAAGCTTAATGTGGAGGTTGGGGATATGGTCATGGTCAGACAGCCATGTTTGGAGGGTGCTATGAAATATTCCAAACCCATTCTTGTTGTCAAGACCTTCAACAATGCTGTACGCACGCAAGATCACCGTATCTGGAATATGAACAGGATTGCTGTACACAAAGGGGCTGGTGGTGATGTAAATAACCTCCCTGAGCCAGAAGGGCATGGTTGTTGCAAGAAAGTCTGGCAGATTGGTTAAAAAACCAAAGCATTTGGAAGACTTTGTCCGACCTCCTCTGTGGGTGTTATTTTATAGGTAGTAATCTTATTCTACATGTACTATTCTCTTTATGTTGTTTGTGTTGTTCTTGATTTTCAGAGGAGGGAGGTGTGTGGTATTCCTCATTAGCATGGTTCTCTGGTAAGCACAGCTGTGTCCTGAACTGGCACAGCTGTGGGAGATTCACTATGATGTCATGCGCTGTGGGGTTCTATGGTGATGGGATGGGATTACTTGAATGTACCTGTCAGTTGGAAGCAGCCCTGCTGATGGATGGCTGGGATCTTCTGTTATTAAAGGATCTTCAATCTACAACTGCTTCCTCTGTTACTTTGTGCCTGAACAACTCTTGGCAAAGTGATATCTTAAATTGTTACAATTGTTTCAGAGTAGAGTGAAGTGGAGTGGTGCAGGGTAGAGTATAGTGGTGCAGGGTAGAGTGCAGTGGCATAGAGTAGTGGCGTAGAGTGCAATGGCATAGAGCGGAGTGGTGCAACGTGGATAGAGTGGCGTAAAGTGCAGTGCATTAGATGCAGTGGCATAGAGTAGGTTGTTTCAGAGTAGAATGAAGTGGAGTGGTCCAGGGTAGACTGGAGGGATATAGAATAGTGGCGTAGAGTGCATTGGCGTAGAGTGCAGTGTTTCAGACTGGAGTGGCATAGAGAGGTGTGGTGCAGAGTGGAGTTGCCTAGACTGGAGTGGTGTAGAGTGCAGTGGTGAAGAGTGCAGTGGTGTGTAGTAGAGTGGGGTAGAGTGCACTGACGTAGAGTTGAGAGGCGTAGAGTGAAGTTGAGTAGAGTGCAGTGTCAGAATGCAGTGGTGCACAGTAGATTAAAGTGGCATCCAGTGTATTGGCTTAGAGTGCAGTAGAATGTGAAGAGAGGTGCAGAGGAGAGCTCAGAGGCATAGAGTAGACTTGCAAAGTGTAGAATGGTGCAGAGTAAAAGTGGCGCAGAGTAGAGAGGCATGGAATAGAGTGCCATTGAGTTCAGTGGCAGAGAGGTCAGTGCTGCAGAGTAGAGTGTAGTAGAGTGCAAGGAAGTGGGGTAGAGTGCCGTAGAGTGCATTGGTGTAGAGTGTAGTGGCGTACAGAGGTGTAGAGTAAAGTGATGTAGAGTGGAAAGGTGTAGAGTAGGGCGGTGTACATTGCAGTGGCATTGAGTAGAGTAGAGTGGCAAACAGTGCAGTGGTGCAGAGTACATTGGCATAGAGTGGAGTGGCGTAGAGTGTATTGGTTCTGATTAAAGTGGTGCAAAGTGCAGTGGTGCACAGTGCAGTGATGCCTTGCGGAGTGGCGCAGCGTGGAGTGGCATAAAGTGGAGTGACTCAGAGTAGAATAGAGTGTTGTAGACTGCAGTGGCATAGAGTAGATTGTTTCAGAGTAGAGTAAAGTGGCATAGAGTGAAGGGGTATAGAGTAAAGTGGCATAGTTAGTGTCGGTGGTGGATTAGATTAGAGTGGCTCAGAGTGGATTGGTGTAAAGTGCAGTTGTGTAGTCTGGAGCCATGCAGAGTTCACTGGCATAGAGTTCAGGGGCGTAGATTGGCATAAAGTAGAGTGGCAGAGAGTGCAGTGTTGCAGAGTATGCTGTCGTGGAGGGCAGTGATTTATATTAGAGTGACGTAGAGTGCAGTTGAGTGGTGCAGAGTAGAGTGGTGCAAAGTAGAATAGAGTGCAGTGACAGAGTACAATGGTGTAGAGTGCAGTGGTGCAGAGTAGATTGGCGTAAAGTGCATTGGTTTTGAATAAAGTAGTATAGAGTGCATCAGCATAGAGTGTAGTGGCGTAGAGTGGTGCAGATTAGAGTGGAGTGGTGCTGAGTGCAGTGGCACCGAGTGCAGTAGCGTAGAGTAGATTGTTTCAGAGCAGAATCAAGTGGTGCAGAGTAGATTAGAGTGGCATAGAGGGGACTGGCAGGGAGTGCACTGGCGTACCTTGGAATGGTCAAGAGTACAGTGCATTGGTGTAGAGTGTAGTGGCATAGAGTGCAGTATTGCATAGTAGGGTGGCGTGGAGTGGTGTAGAGTGCAGTGGCGAAGAGTGCTGTTGTGCATAGTAGAGTAGTGTGGGGTAGAGTACATTGGCATAGAGTAGAGGGTGAATGGTGTAGAGTAGAGAAGTGTAGAGTTGAGTGGTGCAGGGAAGAGTGCCGTGATGCAGTGTGGAGTGGAGTGGCGTGGCGTAGGATGGAGTTGAGTGGTGCAGAGTAGAGTGCAGTGGCGTGGAGTGGCGCAGAGTAGAGAGGAGTGGGGTAACATGGAGTATGCATGGGATGGTAGCGTACTGTCATTACGGACAAGATATTTTCAATTGAAATGACCATTACATCCGCACTCACATACAGTTTTGCTGATAAAGGTTTACAGCGAACAAACGATACTGTGAGAAAATCTCATCACCCAATGTACTCATTTGATCCTCAGCACAGTTCATTTATTTACATTTAAATTTTGTTGTGTGTTAGAAAAATAACATCCTATTTAAAGCCGAGGCAATGTCACCTTGAAACTTGCCCATTTGGGCATTGAGGGTTTTGTTTTGTTTCACTTGTATGTGCTTTGCCATGAAAGCACGCGTCTCAGGGTGTGAATGTTTATCAATAACTCTGATTCTGTCTCCTAAAGAAACCTTTATGCACACTCTAATATAGGAACTGACGGGTTTAAAACATTAGTCATGGGGGCTGCAATTAATTTGAGTCTAGATTGTTGTAATGCAGTATATGCTTGCCTGGCTTCCAATGCAATGCACAGGCACCAGTTAGTTTTGAACACTGCCATTCAAAAGGTATTTTGCCTGAGGAAACAAGAAGATGGCTGCTCATAGCCTTACAGTAGATCTCTGTTAAACAGCATGTTCTGTTCAAAGTGTTTTGCTTGACTTTGAAATGCATCTCTAACCTGGCACCCACCTGTCTAGCTGCAGCAGTTCATTCTATGCCCAACCCGTTCTTTAAGGATCTCTAATGATCTGCTTCTAGCAATTCCTCCTTTCAATCGGCCATCAAAGGGAGGCTGTTGCTTTTCTGTGCTTGCCGCCAAACCATGGACTAGCCTCCCCAAGAACTCAAAATATGGAGCAGTCCTTCAGAGACATTTAACCCGTTCGCTGCTTCTGTCGGCCAACAGCCATCGCGAGCACTACCTCCGTAGTGCTGTGCACGTCCGTTGGCTGACGCGGCCCCGCCCACTCTTCAAAACCACCGCAGTGAAATTTCGGCCGCGGAAAAGGGGTTAAAAAACATTCCTGTTATAAAAATCCTTTAGCACTCTCACACGTTTGTCTCTGAGAGGCCGCTGACCAGTGCTTAAAAGCCTTGTACACTATATAAATGTAGTTAGTTAGGCATGGATGTCGATTCACCAAAATCATTGGGGGCTGCGGAAGAGACATCACATACCCTTAGACCTTAATGATGTCACAGGAAGTGACATCATCTGACCTTTGACCCTGAACCGTCCCAAGAAGTGATGTCACACAACTCTAATCCTGATGACATCACAATAATTAACATTACTGAAGTGACATAATAATTGCACAATTGATATTCTTTATTCTTCTAGGGGAGAACAGCCGTAAGTTCTGAAAAAAACCACTCACTTAATATTCAAGTCCTTTCATGGCGTGCCTAGCTAATGAAACCTGGCTGTCCCTATGAGTTCACCCGATTATGCTTTTAAAATGTTCTGTGGGTGCCCCCTTATGTAAACAAGCATTGAAAATGCAATAGGTCTCGCAATAACGTGAGTCTGAACTATTAGCATTGTAAATGATTATGCCCTTTATTTTTGCGTTCTGGTTTTTGGAACATAAATAAAAGGCTTTGCCATTTACAAGGCCTATAGCTTAAATTTGCGTTAAAACGAGACCTATTGCATTGCAATGGTGGTGGTGCTGCTGAGTTTTCTCTGAATCTGCACCCACAATCTGCACCCACAATCTGCACCCACAATGTGTGAGTGGCGTTGCGTGTGTGAGTGGCGTTGCGTGGGTGAGTGGCGTTGCGTGTGTGAGTGGCGTTGCGTGTGTGAGTGGCGTTGCGTGTGTGAGTGGCATTGCGTGTGTGAGTGGCGTTGTGTGTGTGAGTGGCGTTGCCTGTGTGAGTGGCGTTGCATGTGTGAGTGGCGTTGCGTGTGTGAGTGGTGTTGCGTGTGTCAGTGGTGTTGCGTGTGTCAGTGGCGTTGCGTGTGTGAGTGGCGTTGCGTGTGTGAGTGGCGTTGCGTGTGTGAGTGGCGTTGCGTGTGTGAGTGGTGTTGCGTGTGTGAGTGGCGTTGCGTGTGCGAGTGGCGTTGCGCGTGTGAGTGGCGTTGCGCGTGTGAGTGGCGTTACGGGTGTGAGTGGCATTGCGCGTGTGAGTGGCGTTGCGTGTGTGAGTGGCGTTGCGCGTGTGAGTGGCGTTGCGTGTGTGAGTGGCGTTGCGCGTGTCAGTGGCGTTGCGTGTGTGAGTGGCGTTGCACGTGTGAGTGGCATTGCGCGTGTGAGTCGCGTTGTGTGTGTGAGTGGCGTTGCGTGTGTGAGTGGCATTGCGTGTGTGAGTGGCGTTGCGCGTGTGAGTGGCGTTGCGCGTGTGAGTGGCGTTGCGCGTTTGAGTGGCGTTGCGCGTGTGAGTCGCGTTGCGTGTGTGAGTGGCGTTGCGTGTGTGAGTGGCGTTGCGCATGTGAGTGGCGTTGCGCGTGTGAGTGGAGTTGCACGTGTGAGTGGCGTTGCGCGTGTGAGTCGCGTTGGGTGTGTGAGAGGCGTTGCGTGTGTGAGTGGTGTTGCGTGTGTGAGTGGCATTGCGTGTGTGAGTGGCGTTGCATGCGTGAGTGGCGTTGCGTGTGTGAGTGGCGTTGCGTGTGTGAGTGGCGTTGCGCGTGTGAGTGGCGTTGCGCGTGTGAGTGGCATTGCGCGTGTGAGTGGCGTTGCGCGTGTGAGTGGCGTTGCGCGTGTGAGTCGCGTTGGGTGTGTGAGAGGCGTTGCGTGTGTGAGTGGTGTTGCATGTGTGAGTGGCGTTGCGTGCGTGAGTGGCGTTGCGTGTGTGAGTGGCGTTGCGCGTGTGAGTGGCGTTGCGCGTGTGAGTGGAGTTGCATGTGTGAGTGGCGTTGCGCGTGTGAGTCGCGTTGGATGTGTGAGAGGCGTTGCGTGTGTGAGTGGTGTTGCGTGTGTGAGTGGCGTTGCGTGTGTGAGTGGCGTTGCGTGCGTGAGTGGCGTTGCGTGTGTGAGTGGCGTTGCGTGTGTGAGTGGCGTTGCGCGTGTGAGTGGCGTTGTGCGTGTGAGTGGCGTTGCGCGTGTGAGTGGCGTTGCGCGTGTGAGTGGCGTTGCGCGTGTGAGTCGCGTTGGGTGTGTGAGAGGCGTTGCGTGTGTGAGTGGTGTTGCGTGTGTGAGTGGCGTTGCATGTGTGAGTGAGTGGCGTTGCGTGTGTGAGTGGCGTTGCGTGTGTGAGTGGCGTTGCGTGTGTGAGTGGCGTTGCGCTTGTGAGTGGCGTTGCGCGTGTGAGTGGCGTTGCGCGTGTGAGTGGCGTTGCGCGTGTGAGTCGCGTTGCGTGTGTGAGTGGCGTTGCGTGTGTGAGTGGCGTTGCGCATGTGAGTGGCGTTGCGCGTGTGAGTGGAGTTGCACGTGTGAGTGGCGTTGCGCGTGTGAGTCGCGTTGGGTGTGTGAGAGGCGTTGCGTGTGTGAGTGGTGTTGCGTGTGTGAGTGGCGTTGCGTGTGTGAGTGGCGTTGCGTGCGTGAGTGGCGTTGCGTGTGTGAGTGGCGTTGCGTGTGTGAGTGGCGTTGCGCGTGTGAGTGGCGTTGCGCGTGTGAGTGGCGTTGCGCGTGTGAGTCGCGTTGGGTGTGTGAGAGGCGTTGCGTGTGTGAGTGGTGTTGCATGTGTGAGTGGCGTTGCGTGCGTGAGTGGCGTTGCGTGTGTGAGTGGCGTTGCGCGTGTGAGTGGCGTTGCGCGTGTGAGTGGAGTTGCACGTGTGAGTGGCGTTGTGCGTGTGAGTCGCGTTGGATGTGTGAGAGGCGTTGCGTGTGTGAGTGGTGTTGCGTGTGTGAGTGGCGTTGCGTGTGTGAGTGGCGTTGCGTGCGTGAGTGGGGTTGCGTGTGTGAGTGGCGTTGCGTGTGTGAGTGGCGTTGCGCGTGTGAGTGGCGTTGTGCGTGTGAGTGGCGTTGCGCGTGTGAGTGGCGTTGCGCGTGTGAGTGGCGTTGCGCGTGTGAGTCGCGTTGGGTGTGTGAGAGGCGTTGCGTGTGTGAGTGGTGTTGCGTGTGTGAGTGGCGTTGCATGTGTGAGTGAGTGGCGTTGCGTGTGTGAGTGGCGTTGCGTGTGTGAGTGGCGTTGCGTGTGTGAGTGGCGTTGCGTGTGTGAGTGGTGTTGCGTGTGTGAGTGGCGTTGCGTGTGTGTGTGGCATTGCATGTGCGAGTGGCGTTGCGCGTGTGAGTGGCGTTGCGCGTGTGAGTGGCGTTGCGCGTGTGAGTGGCGTTGCGCGTGTGAGTGGCGTTGCGCGTGTGAGTGGCGTTGCACGTGTGAGTGGCGTTGCGCGTGTGAGTGGCGTTGCGTGTGTGAGTGGCGTTGCACGTGTGAGTGGCGTTGCGCGTGTGAGTGGCGTTGCGCGTGTGAGTGGCGTTGCGCGTGTGAGTGGCGTTGCACGTGTGAGTGGCGTTGCGCGTGTGAGTGGCGTTGCGCGTGTGAGTCGTGTTGGTTGTGTGAGAGGCGTTGCGTGTGTGAGTGGCGTTGCGTGTGTGAGTGGCGTTGCGTGCGTGAGTGGTGTTGCGTGCGTGAGTGGCATTGCGTGTGTGAGTGGCGTTGCGTGTGTGAGTGGCGTTGCGTGTGTGAGTGGCGTTGCGTGTGTGAGTGGCGTTGTGTGTGTGAGTGGCGTTGTGCGTGTGAGTGGCGTTGCGTGTGTGAGTGGCGTTGTGTGTGTGAGTGGCGTTGCGTGTGTGAGTGGCGTTGCGTGTGTGAGTGGCGTTGCGTGGGTGAGTGGCGTTGCATGTGTGA
The DNA here is from genome assembly GCF_964261635.1 of Lissotriton helveticus. Taxonomy (NCBI): domain Eukaryota; kingdom Metazoa; phylum Chordata; class Amphibia; order Caudata; family Salamandridae; genus Lissotriton; species Lissotriton helveticus. Next base: position 125,417,286 of record NC_136068.1, on the reverse strand, counting down.
GTGGTGTTGCGTGGGTGAGTGGTGTTGCGTGGGTGAGTGGTGTTGCGTGGGTGAGTGGCATTGCATGTGTGAGTGGCGTTGCGTGGATGAGTGGCGTTGCGTGGATGAGTGGCGTTGCGTGGATGAGTGGGGTTGCGTGGGTGAGTGGTGTTGCGTGGATGAGTGGGGTTGCGTGGATGAGTGGGGTTGCGTGGATGAGTGGGGTTGCGTGGATGAGTGGCGTTGCGTGGATGAGTGGGGTTGCGTGGATGAGTGGGGTTGCGTGGATGAGTGGGGTTGCGTGGATGAGTGGGGTTGCGTGGATGAGTGGGGTTGCGTGTGTGAGTGGCGTTGCTTGGGTGAGTGGCGTTGCGTGGGTGAGTGGCGTTGCGTGTGTGAGTGGGGTTGCGTGGATGAGTGGGGTTGCGTGGATGAGTGGGGTTGCGTGGATGAGTGGGGTTGCGTGGATGAGTGGGGTTGCGTGGATGAGTGGGGTTGCGTGTGTGAGTGGTGTTGCTTGGGTGAGTGGCGTTGCGTGGGTGAGTGTGGTGTTGCGTGGATGATAGTGGGCTTGCGTGGGTGTGAGTGGCGTTGCGTGTCTGTAAGTGTTGCTGTGTGGGTGAAAGTGGCACAGAGCCTTTGATGTGGCCTGGCGCAGGAGAAATGCTGCTGCTGCTAATTAAATACAAGAGCGGCTGGGAAGCGGCCGGGAAACACAAGTACGGCCGGCCACATAATTAGGGGAGGAGAAGCCGCACAGCACACGCTGGGAGAAGCCCTTTGATGTGCTGTGCGGCCGCGATGCACGCTCTGTGCTGGGGGAGGGGGGAGGGCCATTAGCCTGAACTCGCGGCAAGATCAAACGAAGGGTGGGAGGGACATTGAGGAACAGGAACAGATGGCCATGAAAGTGTATGGGCCAAAAGCGCGTGCCTGTACGTGCACTCGAAGAAAACGCCACGAAAAAAAGCGGTGGTTTGACAATCAGTTCGAGCACTTGAATTCTCGCCATTTCCCATTCCTTCGGAATGGTAAAGGCGAGACCTAAAAAATCACATCCATTGCTAGACCCCGCATTTTGTTATGGTATACCCTTTTACCCAAACATTATATACAATATGCCGGTGTCAGAATTTTCCTAGTACCACTTCCCTCGCACTATGGATGCCCCTTATGTCAAAGGTTATGTCTAACATGTCGTGGACCACATTTTGTCATGGATGGCCCCATGCCATTGCCACAGTTGTCTTCCCAGAAGTCAAAAATGTCCTCTGATGGGCCATCACCAGTAGTTTGCAACCGGGGCTACCTATGCCAAGGAATTCCTCCAGTAAACCAGGGCTGGCATTTTTTCAACGGTGCCCCATGCCATAATTTACCTATAGTGTGCCAGCACCAGCATTTTGCTGAGGGTATCCTATACACAAGTATCCAGTATGCCAGTGCTAACATATTGCCAAGGGTGCTTCTATGCGCCAAAAAGCATGCCAAGCCCAACAGCGGATTTGTAAGCCTAACAACACAGGTTCACTTACTCACCCTCATTCTCTCATTAGCACTCAGTTGCACTCATTCATTTTCACCTAGTGTCTTGCTCTTACTATCACCCTGAATCACTAATTCGCACTCTCTCTGACTGACTTATACTTGCTCACTCATTTTCACACACACACTATCTCACATGCAAACATACATGCTCACACATATACACACCCTCTCACACAAACTCACTCTCACCCACATGCATGCACACAACATACATGTAAAGCCATTTAATTTTTCTTACCTCAGACTTTCACATGCCAGTGAAAGTCCAGATCTTGCAGCTCCACTTTTTATTACAATAATAGTGAATAATACACTATTATTCACTAGTAATGTAATAAAAATGAGCTGAAAACAAGATTAGAGCCTGACTCTGATGTTGTGAGACACCCATGCATTCTTGTCACTGATTTTGCCACCTCTGAGGCCAGGGGTTGCAAAGGCAGTGCCAGTGGCAGCAAAGGGCAAGCTAGGGGTTGCAACACCGCCCCCTGAGGACCTCTAAAATATGTCCTTGTAGTTAGGTTGGCACCTTTCACTCTGGAGCCTGTGGATTCTTTTTTTACCTCACATATTAGTTCTGCAGTGGCATTCTTGGCAGACTGATGAAGCCCTGCAGACATCTCAAGAAGCGTCTTGTGGATTGTGCAGAGGGGCCTTCTTGCTGTCCATCAAGGTGTCATCTATGCCAGTCAGATAGTGCTTCATGTTCTCTGCATGATCATTCAAGGGTTCCATGCTGGTTTGGATTTCTTGGAGATCAGGATGAATGGCAGCTGTCACACAGTCTAGTTTCCTGGCTGTATGGGTTTGACACTCTGTAGGATCTCATCCTCCTTGTCGAGGGCACCAAGACTGCGTTGACTTACAGGTTGTGTCTTTGGCCTTTGCAGAGGCAGCCATGGGTTGATTGATTGATGTTCCCATGACCCATGCTGTCAGTGGTTACCCGTGGTGGTACTTCAGTAACATCTTCTAGCAGCTCCATCATGGTCATCATTACGGCATGACAACGGGTGGTTCTGTGTCATGGTGACATCTAGGGGTTGTGTCGCATCATCTGCTGTTGTGGGTCCGCTTTAGCAGAAGGAGACCATGCATCAACAGGAAATGCTGTTATGTCATGAACATCATGATTAGAAGAATACACTTTTATAGGTGTCCTGAATTTTATGAAATGTAAAGAGAGGCGTGGACATGGTCAGCAATGCAATGGTCGTTTGCCATTAAATATTTGATTAATACTAGAAGTTACATTCCATGTATACAAAAGACTACACCACTGGTGCTATGCTCTTTCCTTATGCACTGCATGGGTGTGTGTCAAGGCATATGCAGTGCCCCTGTATCTGTTGTTTGGCTATGTATGGCTCAGTCTTCTATATCCTTTGAGCGATCTCGTCAAACTCAGACAGATTCTCCAACTGTGTCTCACTCCTCAGAAACGTATGTAGCTGCTTGGTTCCTTAAACTGACAGCAACATGATTTGCACATGTGTGACACATTACAGTCACAGTATGTGACATTTCACAGGGGTTGTGGGACCTATGTTCAGTGTGATTCGCCTCTCTCCTATACCTACCTTTCTCTTTGATAGGAGTGGGCATTCCAAGGGATGGATAATATGTTTTGAGGGGATAGGTCATCCATTGGAGACTTGTTAAACAACAATTTATGGTGATCTGGAGTTCTCCACATCCCTAAATAAAAGGGGATTCATTTAAATAATGTTGGGATGTCAATGCTGCACACCAATGTCCACCAAGGGTGCTGCCCATTAACTATCTACTTCTCTACGATCCAGTGTAAAGGTATCATAATCTGCTCCCTTTTATTTCCTCATCGCCAAATGATGGGAGCGTGTCAGGTTCCTGTTGAGAAGAACCACTGAAATCCCTGGCTGTCAATAAACCACTATGAATTTGGAAAATTGGATAACACACCATCTGTAGGAATCGAAAAGTGAGAAAGAAACACCAGGCTGAAGCTCACTCTGGGGATGGATGGATCATCACAGACTGGGAAGAACATTGGACACACTCGATGCGGGTGGGATGGTACTTCATTGCACCGGCTCTAGGGCAAACAGGAGACCACAGGTAAGAAAACGGTATAACCCTGATCGAACTATGTAACAGTATGAGCAAAGTGAGCTTTCTGGATATGGTAGTGGATGTTACTATGACGAGTCCTCCACAGCTTAGCTCAGGTTAATTCCCACAAGCCAAAACCGCCCATGGTCCTACTACCATGCTTGATGTACGCTGATGATCTAGTGCTACTCGGCCGAACAAGGATCGGCCTTCAAAGGCTTTTTGCGTCACAGCTTTATGTTCTACAGCCAATGCAATGGAAATGAATCTAAAGAAATAAAAAATAATGACTCTGGGAAAACTGGTGTGTAGCCCTCATGAGTGCCCCCTGGGCTCGGACAGTGTAGAGGAGGTAAAAGAGTACAAGTACCTGGGCATGCTTCTTGAAGGGTGCCCAACTGGCATGGGTGCAAATTCAGGATAGTGAGTGTAAAAATTCAGGACAAAGGGTCAAAATTCAGGACAAAAGGTAAGTTTTACAGACACGTCAGAGGAGGTTGTGCAATAGTATATAAGTAAGTAAGTAAATAGACAAGCACTTGAATACAAGTGAAAATAAGTTTATATTAGGTTGAAACAATTTTGCACTTCATGGTTTTTCAGTATGCGCGCAGCTTTAAGCAAATGTGCAGGTCTTTTTGTGGTAACAAAACTGCTGCGCCCACCCCACCTTTCCAGCTCCCAGACAAAACGCCTGATGTTCGGTCTGGCCCGTCTGGCCTTGCTACCACCCTCTAATGGTATCCCTCATCTTCACATATACCTTCTCTCATGTGTATTTAATTTCTTTTATAGTGCTACTCACATCCCAAGCATGTAGGGCAGAGTGTCGGAGTGCCTTACAACACAAACATATTATATAGAGACAATGACTCATTTAAACGTGAAAGACAATGTATAGGAAATGTTGCTTAAGATAATGGGGCTTACAATGTGTAATAATACTTTCATCCATCATTCAGTCTTTCACCATTCATTATTTCCTTCCATCTTTGTGCCGATCCATGTCCATATTCAACCATTTACAAAACTATCCATCACGTATCCTTCCATCCACCCTTTTACTCATCCATCCATTATCCATCCATCCACCCTTTCACCCTATCCATCCATACACTCATCCATCCACTCTTCCACCCATCAATCCATTCACTCATCCATCTAGCCATTTACCTATCCAGCCACCCTTTCACTTACGCATTCATCCACCCAGTTACTCATCCTTCCACCCATTCACCCGTTCAGTCATCCAATCACCCATCCTCCCTTGCTCTCTCCATCCCCCTATCACGTAGCCAACCATCCTTCCATCCAACCACCCATCCATCTACTCATCCACTCATGAATCCATCCATTGAACCTATCAGTCATCCATCCTTTCACTCATCCATCCATCCTTTCTCTAATCCATCCACCCTTTCACTCATCTATCCATCCTTTTGTCCATCTACCCGCCCTTTCACTCACTCATCCAGCCTTACATCCACCCTTTCACCCATCCGTCCATCCATTCACCCTTTTACTTATCAATTCATCAATCCATCCATCATTTCACTCATCCATCCACCCATTCACTCTCACATCATCCACCCTTTCACTAATCCATCCATCCATCATTTCACTCATCCATCCCTTCATTTACTTACTCTCTCACTCACCTTTTCACATTAATTATGAGCTGAACCTTTGTCTACAGAGTTGCAGACAGAAGAGACCCATCAAGAACTCCACCCTCGCTGTAGTTCCTAAAGCAAGGGGTGGGGCAGGGTTCACGATGCCCCTGCACATAGGCAATCTGAAAAAGTGGAAGGCATGAGTCGTGCATGATGCACAGTGCCCGGACGTGAGGCGAGTGTGATATGGTGCTGTTTCCAGAGCTTTAAGTGGAATGAAAAAACTAGAGGGGTCTCTCCAAAAGGGTGTTTGATGTAATTAAGGGCGTGGCTTAAAACACCTCAGCTAAAAATCTGTGCTTAGTATAATATGCCGCCAGGTATTTTTGGTTGCTTCTGTCATTGCATCCAGATATATAATACAAGTAACGTTACACCTAGAACAGTAATGTTACACCCACAACAAGCCAGAACTATTGGCTTTGTCAATGGTTGTTGGTTGCATAAAATAAAAAAGCAGTAACCATGGCTTCCTTAAATATAACATTGAAAATGCGTCAGTTCTAAAATGATGAGACTCTGAAAGAACTATAATCCTTTCCTTTGAACTTCTTTCACTGACTTCCTTTGATGGACTGGATTCTTACATAGCAGCAGCATGGGCGTTTCTGCACTTACATGTGACAGAATGCCCTGCCCAAGACCGAGACTGGTGGAGGAGGCCACCACATGCTGTACCAGCCCAGACTGGCCCATTGTCATTCGGTATGTGACAATCAGCCGCAGACAGAAAGACAATGGCCTGGGTAGGGCTGCTCTTGTGCTCAGAGGAGTGTGATACTGAAATCCTTTATTGTTTGATTATTTAAAATCTTACAATTTTGAAAACACATAACATTTAATGTATAAAACTATTTAAAAAAACATTACACCATAAAATTAATAAAATTTCATTAAACTACTTCATTTTAAAATTTAATCACCTAATTTTGTTTTAGCTGTTAGTAGGAACCTCACAAAGGTAGCGTTCATACCTATATCATTCGAATCAAGGCAACATTTCAATGCATGCCTACATGACCTTATTCCACGTAGATTAAAAGGTATTTTAAGTAAGGATCTTCTTTCTTTTAGGAGTCCAGGACAAATATATAAAAGATGGACAATGTTCTCCTCTCCCTTTTTGCAAAGTCTGCATAATGTGCTATTTTCAGTATTTTTCCACGGGGGGAGATGACAAAGTCCCGGGAGTATTCCAAATCTTGCCTTGAGTAGAACTTGTTTATTTTTTCCGACCAAGGTGTTTCCAAATATTGTTGTACCTTCTCCTTTTTGTAACTATTTATTATTGTCCAAGCATGTTTTCTTTTTATTAAAGTTTCTTTGTCCTTTACGAGGGATAGCTGGTTTGTAGTTTTATTAATTATTTTTTTGAACGATGTGTTATTTATCGTATTGTTCCAGGTTGTAGTAACCGCAAACTCACCTATCGCTTCTTTAAGGTGATTCCATGCAGTTGACTTAACATTATTATTTATTTATTTCCACAACAAATGGGATATCTGATTATCAGAGGAGTGTGAGGTAGCCCCATCAGGGAGCTGAGGCCTTTCGCAGTGGAACAGCTCTGTTCCCTGAAAGGCCCAAAATTACGGACAAAAGGCGTCCGTAAAAGGGATCCTCACCGCCAACATGGATGTGAGGTCCAATTTACAGACGGTCCGTGAAAATTACAGACGGTTGGTCACCTTAGCTTCTCGACAGACACGGTTCCTTCAAACATCATATGGAGCTTATGCGCCATAAATCAACAGCTTTCACAGTAGCCTTCAGGTGCATAAAGGCATCCATAGCAATTTCCACATATCTCCCCCTCTATAAATAATCCAGGCTAAAATGTTTCCAACCATTTGCTGTGAAGCCTTAAGGAGTAGAGGCGCTCTACACTTGTATAAAGCCATCACCAAACTCTTCAAGTCAGTCTACTCCCTTCTGGGACACTTGTCCCCAGTCCAGCTGCATCTTGAATTTGGCCTAATTAAGCGGGGAACATCCTTTTCAACGCGGATGTTACCCCGCAGTGCTTTTACAACGCAAGTCGTAACTACGACTTGCGCTGGAGGGCGCTAAAGGATAAAGAATAGTATATTCACTATTCCAACACCTTCCCTACTATCCACGGGGACTGGTGTTAGAATAGTAAATTATACTATTCACTATCCGCGCCCAACAACGCAAGTCGTTGTAACGACTTGCGTTGTTAAAGACGCGTTGTAAAGGCACGCATTGAAACGGTACGCGTTGTACCGTCCTACATCCAATTAAGCAATTGATAGCAAGGCAAGGTGCTTTCATCTAACTCTGCATCTCAAACAGGCCAACAGTGGGTCCCTGAATTTGCATTTCTGGGCAGAAATCACCCACAGAGCCCACTCTCCGGTTAGAAACTACCTCAACTCTGTAGCAGTCCTTGGCCTAGCAGGCCAATGGGACACAGCTTCCACCTGCTCTCAAATCAAAGCCTTGGTAAATAAGACAGTCAAAGCAAACTCGCTACTGGCAGACAAAGATGCATTTGCATTGAGGTGCCATGCCTGGCTCATAATAGCGTCTTATACCAAGCTACCACCGCAACCGTCCTTGGGCGCTGCCATCAAAGCCAGATTAAAACACCGTCCCTAACCTACTAGCTGGGCTTTCTTCCATCACTGTTGTACCTGCCACCTTGGAAGTGAACCGGCACAAAGGAGCTTTGTCGACTCTGTGGAAAAGCTCCAGAGACTGTGGTTCACCAAATCTGTATATACGAGATAAACATAAAAAACTTGAAGAACCATTTTAAGACCAGCTTGGATCGAGAGGGGCTTACGTCACTGTAGGCCTGCGATTATAGCTTGCTTTAAACTCAACAGACTGCCAGCTCTGCTGCAGGCTCACAAAACATCTGATCAGATTTGATCAAAAAATCAACCAACTAACTGAAGCTATGACTTCCATGGCCACTCAAACTCCTTGATCAAGCTCTGCACACGTCTTGCTTTTAAACCTGTATTGCACCGCCACTTTAACACTTAGGGGTCCATTATGATTGCGGGCGGATCGCCACCGCACGTATGGCGGTGGCGATTCGCCCGCAAAAAACCTCTGCCCGCTCGGAAGACCGTCCGCCGGTTTTCCGCCCGGTCGAGGAGTCGACCGGCGGAAAAGCTGCTGACATGGTGGCGGTGTCCGGGAGACACCGCCATCCATATTAGCATTATGGCGGGGTCACATTGCTTTTACACGGAGCTCTCACCTGAAACGGACTAGGACGCCAGCGGCACCCATACCTCCAAGCCTACTTCTCGCCGCACCCGCTCCGCGGGTGCCGCGTCGCGTAGAGGGGCTTGGGGGATCACTGAGGAGACTTGCTTGCTGTTGTTGGCTGCGGGTGAGAGGCGCTAGCGGGGCTGCGAGCGTGCAGGGACTCCAGGAACCGGGAGTCCCTGCGAGACCGTCTACCACCTTCCGGTCCGCTCTCCCTGCTGGCCCCGCCCCCCGCCTTGCCGAGGATTTTAAAATCTCCCGCCTCTGCCCTTCCTGTGGGTCACATTGCTTTTACACGGAGCTCTCACCTGAAACGGACTAGGACGCCAGCGGCACCCATACCTCCAAGCCTACTTCTCGCCGCACCCGCTCCGCGGGTGCCGCGTCGCGTAGAGGGGCTTGGGGGATCACTGAGGAGACTTGCTTGCTGTTGTTGGCTGCGGGTGAGAGGCGCTAGCGGGGCTGCGAGCGTGCAGGGACTCCAGGAACCGGGAGTCCCTGCGAGACCGTCTACCACCTTCCGGTCCGCTCTCCCTGCTGGCCCCGCCCCCCGCCTTGCCGAGGATTTTAAAATCTCCCGCCTCTGCCCTTCCTGTGGGTCACATTGCTTTTACACGGAGCTCTCACCTGAAACGGACTAGGACGCCAGCGGCACCCATACCTCCAAGCCTACTTCTCGCCGCACCCGCTCCGCGGGTGCCGCGTCGCGTAGAGGGGCTTGGGGGATCACTGAGGAGACTTGCTTGCTGTTGTTGGCTGCGGGTGAGAGGCGCTAGCGGGGCTGCGAGCGTGCAGGGACTCCAGGAACCGGGAGTCCCTGCGAGACCGTCTACCACCTTCAGGTCCGCTCTCCCTGCTGGCCCCGCCCCCCGCCTTGCCGAGGATTTTAAAATCTCCCGCCTCTGCCCTTCCTGTGGGTCACATTGCTTTTACACGGAGCTCTCACCTGAAACGGACTAGGACGCCAGCGGCACCCATACCTCCAAGCCTACTTCTCGCCGCACCCGCTCCGCGGGTGCCGCGTCGCGTAGAGGGGCTTGGGGGATCACTGAGGAGACTTGCTTGCTGTTGTTGGCTGCGGGTGAGAGGCGCTAGCGGGGCTGCGAGCGTGCAGGGACTCCAGGAACCGGGAGTCCCTGCGAGACCGTCTACCACCTTCCGGTCCGCTCTCCCTGCTGGCCCCGCCCCCCGCCTTGCCGAGGATTTTAAAATCTCCCGCCTCTGCCCTTCCTGTGGGTCACATTGCTTTTACACGGAGCTCTCACCTGAAACGGACTAGGACGCCAGCGGCACCCATACCTCCAAGCCTACTTCTCGCCGCACCCGCTCCGCGGGTGCCGCGTCGCGTAGAGGGGCTTGGGGGATCACTGAGGAGACTTGCTTGCTGTTGTTGGCTGCGGGTGAGAGGCGCTAGCGGGGCTGCGAGCGTGCAGGGACTCCAGGAACCGGGAGTCCCTGCGAGACCGTCTACCACCTTCCGGTCCGCTCTCCCTGCTGGCCCCGCCCCTCGCCTTTCACGTCACCTATTTCTTCCTCCTATTCTCCCGCAGCGCGGGACGCAGCCCGGGCGAAGACAGGGCAAAGACTGGGCCGTTTGAGGCCGTTCGAGGACGGCCGAGGACTGGACTGGCCTACCCTCCTTCGCCTATCCGGGGAAATCGTTCTACTGTGGTTATTGTTGTTAGAAATTATTTTGATCCATAGAAGGTTGTATTTGGGTTCTCACTGTTCACGAATATGTCAGTTAGGATTACCCGTAGTAAGTCTGGCAAGGGAAACACCTCAATCAGTGGCCCAATGGATGATTTTATCACCCGTACTAATCAGGCAATTGATGAGGAAATTGTTAAGTTACAGTCCCGTGTTTCTCTTGAACTGGCAGCCGCAAGAAGATTATCAGAGGTAATCACTGCCTCGAAAAAATCTTCATTGGGGCATATTGCAACTGTTGTTACCCCGGATAGACCTGCCACTCTTAAATCATTAGTTGTGCAGGCAGAGGTCCACCAGGCTCCAACTCTACAGCTTGGTTTACAGACTGCAGAGTCCATTGAAGATGCCGGTGACATAATCCCACCTGTATTGTCCCCCGTGAAAAATGTATCTTTTAACTTTTTTAATTCAGCAACTGTAAAACCCTCTGTTGTCACGCAGGTTAATAGTTCTAATTTTCCTGACCCTGTAATTTTTAACTCTTCAAGACCTAATCTAGATTTGGGCACCTCCCAAAAAAGGAAAAAGATTTCCCGGTATGTTTATTATGGAAAAAGGGCAAGACCTGTGCAAAAACCAAAACTGCCCCCTGCTCAAATCCCTGAAACGATCAAAGGGATTACTTCGAAGGAACAGATACACGTAGAGGGTCCCAAGGGTGTGTCTTTACCAGCAAAAAACTTTAGTACCCCTCAGGAAGGGAGTTTAACTGTCGAGGATCAGTTAGGGAAGGAAGGGAAGGACGGGGAGTTCATAAACACGGTTTGGGAAACACTTAAGAAGTTACTCTCCCCCCTTGCACATAGACTCTCCTCCATTGAAAACAGTTTGTTGGAAATGGAAAAAAGTATTATAGCCCTGGCTACTCTGGGCTTGAGAAGTCTAGAAAACCAGGGCATTGGGGTAGAGGATCCAACTCCACAGGTATCTAATTCTCTTTTATCTACACCTTTACCTGTACGTCCAGTTCCGAAACCACGATCAGTGGGCGTGAACCAAATTATTGCGCCTCTACCTGTCGTTCCTTCCCGTCTTTGTACTAAACCTATCTCTAACCCTACTGTAGTTCCCCCTCCTAAACAACGGCCTACAGAACCTTACCAACAGTATCCCCGGGGTTCATCTGAAAAGAATAATTTCAGAGGGGGGTATATCGATCTTCCCCCAGAGGCAAACGACTACGTGGTTGTTCTGACGGGCGTTCCAGAGCTTGTCAATGGCCATCACGAGAACCATTGGTCTTTGAAGAACAAAACAATGCACTGGCTCAACGCGAACCGTGCAATTCCCAATGGCAGGAAGAGCAGTGTGTTGATGGTACGACGTGTCCCTTGGGTGGGCCCTACAAAGAAAACGGTGGTTGGAGATTGTGTAGTGGTGACCTTTGAGGACCCGCATACAGCACGTTATATCTGCACTTGTCCCAATGGGGAAGGTTCCCGTGTAATTCCTAGACCTTTGTCCTTTTTCTATCCTCCACCCCCCAAAAAATCCCTTTACGATGGCTGGTCTTTGGTTCAGCGCAACCCATGGAGGACTTATTCCTCCAATTATCAAGAATCCTCTATGTGCTGGAATGGTTTACCCACCCAGAATAGGTTCAGCTGCCTTGAGGAGGTAGACTGACTTACAAGGCAAGCAAAGGCTAATGTAGAATTAATGGCCTCTGCAACTTCAATGGCAGGGTCCCCTGCAAGCAATCTTGTAATGTCTGATTATAACCACGGACAAATGGAAAGATATCCAAACCCGATATTAGCACATATTGAAAAGGCTGATGAATGCGCTGTTGCCATGATTGGTCCCCCAGCCAAGATATTATCCATAGTCAACTCACAGCAAGATAGTGCAGCCACCCCCTTGTTGCCATTGGTCTCTAATAATGTACCAGATCCTCGTAGTACTGAGCCAACCCCCCAATTGATTTTCATGTCATGGAATATCGCTGGAGTGGGTAAAAATCTGAAAGACCCAGAATGGGCAGACTACATTGACAGCAGTGACTTCTGCCTATTGCAAGAAACCTGGGCGTTGGACATCCCGCACAGGGTGGGTTACAAAACTTTTGGTAACAAGGCCTCTCAGTCCGTCAGGGGAAGGCCTTGTGGGGGATTGCTCATATGGCTCAAAATTACCTTAACTGTAAGAGCCGAGGTTACAGATACAGGAACCCCAGATATTCTGGCTTTAAAAATTGTATCTACCAATGGGGGCGAATATTACATTATTAATGTTTATAATAGACCAATAGGGCATTCAAAAGTCTCGCCCACTCTGGAAATTTTGGATACTTTCATGAAAAGGGTGGTGGGCGAAACTCCTGTAATAATAGGGGGCGATTTAAACTGCAATTTTGAACCAATTCATGGGATCACAGATATATTCCAAGAGGAAGATCAAGCATATAACATTCCTCAGCTTGACACCCTGAACTATGTCCCCTGTAGTACTCTGGCGGTTCAACTTATGAGGCTAACAGTTGACCATGGCCTTAGAGCGTGTAATGGTCGACTTCCCTCAGACTTTACAAAACAACCTACCTTTGGGAAATCGAATAGTAGATTAGATTTTATCCTCGTTTCATTAATTATTTGGCATTTTATGCTTGATTTTAAAGTCTCCTTGAGGGCAGAGAGTGATCATTTCCCTCTGGAACTTTTTATTGACCCGCAGATAATTAATGACATTTATGGTCCGGCATCATGCGAGGTGGGTGTTGATGTCCCATGTGAGCAGGCACATATAATTAATAATAATAGACGTGCTTTAAAATGGCCACATCTTTTAAGCGAGGGTAAGACCCTGGCTGCAGTTTATTCATTGTTTGATAAGACCTTTTCACCCTTAGTAGGACAACCTTTAGCTACTGATAATTGTGATTATTTTATTGAGCTACACACTGTCTTTTTTGAAGAACTTAGGGTCCATATGTCTAAATTGCCGAGGAAGAACTGCCAAAACGTACGCGTGGGATGCCATGGAAAACTGTGGTATGACCACGCTTGCAAAATGGCTAAGAGAAAGCTCTTAGATGCAATTAGAAGTAAAGTCCAAGAGGATGTTAGACTCGCTAGGGAGGAGTATAAGCGAGTTCAAAGGGTATCACAAAAAACATGGGAAGAGTCAATCTGGGCAGAAATGTTGTTGTCTGCTAAACGCAATGACAATGTCGGCTTTTGGAGGTTGGTTGCAAATGGGGGACACGCCAGTAGACCCGTGAGGGATTCGTATATTGACGAAATGACATGGGTAACGCACTTTTCAAATTTGTATAAACCATATGAGAATAATAATGAGGAGGAGCCCCCATGTCTACTCCCACCACCTGTGTGTCTTGACTTTACTCTGGAGGAAACACACAGAGCAATTAATGAACTAAAAAATAATAAAGCCCCCGGACCAGATAAAGTATCGGGTGACCTCTACAAACATGTACCTGAAGTTTGGGCTCCCTATATTAACCGTTTGTTTAATGCCCTGTCCATAAACTGTAATTATCCCGACAGTTGGCGTGCTGCAGAAGTTGTCCCGATTTTTAAAAAGGGAAAAAGATCAGTACCCTCAAACTACAGACCTATTAGTTTGATGGACATTCTGCAAAAACTCTATGCTAAGCACCTACTATTTAGGATAAATGACTGGTTGGAGGAATCGGCCATACTTTCCAAATTTCAGGCAGGTTTTAGGTCCAAGACCAGTACGCTAGATCAGGTCTTTAGATTTTGTTGCCTGATTTGGAAGTATGTCCAAATTCGGAAAGGTCATTTGTATGTAGCCTTTATCGATCTAAGGGCGGCATTTGACCTTGTTCCTCGCAACCTACTATGGAGAACGTTAAACACAGCCGGCCTGCCAGCAAGTCTTTTGGTACACATTATTGAATTGCACGCTAGAAATCACGCAAACATCAGATGGGGTCCGAAAGGTGAATTGACGCGAGACATCCCGATAATGCGTGGTGTCCGACAGGGTTGCGTCCTGGCCCCCACTTTGTTTTCTATTTTTGTTAATGATGTGCCTGATTATCTTAATGCTTGCAATAACGATTCGCCACAACTAAATGGAGAGAGAGTGCCTGCGTTACTCTTCGCGGATGATACCATCTTAATATCACAAACGAAGAAGGGTCTCCAGGCACTCCTAAACTCCTTTAGTAGCTACTGTGTGACCAAGGGACTAGAAATAAATGTTGATAAAACAAAATGCATGGCTTTAAACCCTATTAGACCGGATAAAGGGAACCTGACCCTGAATGGGGAAACTTTAGGTACTGTGGAGAATTTTGTTTATTTGGGGGTAGTACTTGATTCTAAATTAACATGGAAGGCTCAAATCGAAAAAAGTAAGGTGTCATATGCCCATAATGTAAAACCTATAATCTGCAGACTGAATGCTAGTACAACCAAAAGCATTACTCCTGTACTCGAACTTTTTAAATTCAAGACTCAGTCCGCAGCTTTATATGGGGCTGAGATATGGGGACCTTGGGCCAAGGAGAGTTTTCAAGGCCTTGATAACAAATTCATGAGATCAATTGTAAGGGTCCCAACCAGCACACCATTAATACCTCTCCATTTCGATTTGAACCTCAAACGAACCGACCACCTAGCTACCTTAAGACCGCTAATGTTCTGGATAAGGACTTGGTCCACTCCGGAACTGGTAGACTACAGAAAGGGACTTCAAGAACTATTAAATTTAGATACTTTTAACTCCCTTCGGTGGTTCGGGCATGTTAAAAAATGGTTTTATATTTTGGGGTTAAGTTCATTTTGGGAAAACCCAGACAATTTAACTACTCTCGCAAAAAAAACTGTGAAGAGAGCATATTGGTCCTTTATGACTGATAGACACACTCATGATAGTAGAATTGGCACCCTAACAAGAAACTTCCTAACCTTCAAAAGCGAACCATGTTTTGAACAGTTCTTGGACGAAATAGAGCCGCCTCTGGCCAAAACTCTCTTCCTGAAGTTTAGGTACGGGAACCTTATGTTGAACTCTAACGTTGAGCGTTGGACAAATAAAAAACTAGATTATCCTAATAGTAAAAGTGAGAGTTGTCCTATGTGCTCAGTTCAATGTAAGGAGAACGAGGTCCATATGTTGTTCATATGCAAAGCATATTTAAATGCTCGGAAAAGATGGCTTAAACCGATGTGTGCTCTTTTAGGAACTAGATCATGTCTTGTAGCATACAGAATCCTGAAAACAAATACTGCACAGTTTATTGTATTTAGTATTAGCAGGTTTCTTTACTCAGTGTTTATTGTCCGAAAGAAAATGGGACAGGTCCTTTGAAGATGGATAAATTTTAATATTGATTATTGCTGCTAAAAATTGGTATTTTTTCGCTGAATGAATTATGTCTTTGAATCTATTGGCGAGAATTTGATTTTATACCATATTAATGTAATTATCGGTTTATTTGATTCCACGTATATATTGTGTATGATTGATGAATGTATATATGTGTCTCTTTTATGGCCGACGGCCGAAATAAAGATATTTCAATATTATGGCGGGGACATGCCTTTCCACGTCGCCACGGAAAGGCAGGTGTTTTTCGCCATTGGGGGCCTGTAGTGGGCCCCCAGGGATTCTAGGGGGTGGGGGGTGCACAGGGGGGGTTCCTATGGTACCCCCCTGCACTTCCATGCACAACATGGCAGGCACTGCACAGTGCCTGCCACATTGTGCATGAAACTGCATAACATGCCTTCTTGACATTGTGGCAGGTGGTGCTGAGAGCACCGCCCACCACAATGTCAAGTATGCAGGATGCGCCCGACAGTGTGGCGGGCGCATCCCAATACCACCAAAGGAACCCCCGCACCGATGGCGGGAGGTCCCATTCCCCGTGAGGATCCTAATGACCCCCTTAGTGACAGCTTAAGTTCAACTGCTGCACTTTCTATCCTACAGACAATGCATCACAATAAACACTTTATCTTGGTAACATCTTGCACTACGTGTTTATCCATTCAAACTGTTTATGCTTTTGTCCCGACAAGGTTTTATCTAAATGGTTTTTTGTATGCACTCAGTGCAATGGTTTTAATTAACTGTGCACTTTAATAAATAAAACTGAAACTGAGTCTCCCACAGACCAGCACACCAGATGGGAGTCACTGGATGCCACTGCAAACCAGCCAGGAGTTGAGGAAGGGAAGAGGAGAAGATTCCCCAGGTTATCAAGCACAACAACCAAAAAGAGGAACTAGAAAAGACATGTTAGAGAATGCAGGTAACATGTAAGTTGAATTTCATTAGGGATAAGTGCTTGAAGAGCTGTGTTATGTTTCTTGATTTACCTAGCCTAACGGCTAGGGCGGTCGACCGCGAATCGGGGAACTGGGTTCGAGTCTCGGCAATGACGCTGAACATCCAGTGATTCTGGGCAAATCGCTTAATCTCACTGTGCCTAACAAAAGTGAATGTGTCCTTATGTAACATAACTGGTGCTATATAAAGCGCTCTGATACCTAATTCGGGTCAAGTTCGCGCTATATAAAACTCTGCAAAAAAAAGGGACCTAACTGCAAAGGAACCCAAAATGGAAAAAACAACAAATGTCAGGGACGGGTAAGCGATTGTGAATGGAACAAAATGGAAAGTCCTAACAACATTGTTATGATTAGGTTCCTTGTTACCCTTTTCTTCCTTTAATCTTTCTTCTCCTTGCCCTGTTCTATATCCCCCTTCCTGCCTCATTTATGGTCTGTTCCCCCGACTCACTTTTAGAATATTGATGTTCTGAGGTATTTTTCCTGAAGTGATTATAAGCAACTGCTTTTCCTGTTTGATACTTGATGGGCCTCAATTTCACAATTATTTTAGAAGTTCCTTCTCTTGGCAGCAACATTTGAAGACTGGAGAGGCAACCAGAGGAACATCAACACCTCTTAAAGTACCCACTCTTGGACATTAATTTACCTGCCGACCGTACTGGAAGTGACGGTTCCCCCTCAATGGTGTACATGGGCGGGCCTCCTTGTTTGCCCTAGAAGTGAAGTGTGAATGGACAGTGTTATCTTTGCTGTGGCTGGTCTCAGTCACCATCACTACAGCCACACTCCACCCCGGTTGTGCTACCTCGCCGTAGCCAACTTCCTCAGGTCAACAGGCTGTGCCCCAAGGCTTTTCAATGAATGAAACTGAAGCGGTACTCACCATCACGCCAGCCGTGCTTCTCCTCGTCTCTATGCTGCGCTGCCTGTGCTGCCTCTCATTGGCTGACTGCTCAGGTGGGCAAGCTACAGGGACTGCAGGAGTGGTGGAACAAGATCCATCCAGAATCCAGCCTGTGACCGCCCAACCATTCTGCCAGCGAGCATCTATGGAGTCTACTGCCACTTGAGGCCCTGCAGCAAGGTGTGCTCCCACGTGTTGGGGAGCACCAAATTTAAGGTAAGCTCTGGAAAGCACCAAGAATATTGAACATACAGCTGAATACATGAAAGAAAATCCAGCAGAAGCAACCAGTTTATGGCGTAAAAGACAGAAATTGGAATTAAAAGGTCGGCAAAGGGCTGTAGTCTGGAATACTGAGTAGGGAATATTGTTATACCGTAATATCATAGCCAAAATATTGAAGGCAAAAATATTGAAAGGTAAGTGCATATAGTGAGGTATGGAGTTCCTATTCTTAATTCTGGGATTAGGTATGAAAAATCTATACATACCTGTCGAAAGTTTATCAAATTGGTGTGGGGTTGGTCACCAGTCTGGAGCACACGCTGTCCAAGGATGGAGTGAAACCTATATCAACTTAGTTGAAGATATAAAGAAAGCCCCACAACCCCAGAAAACACAGATGAAGATAGATCCTTTTTAAGGATCACAGAATTCTACTTTAAATTTGTCCAGGGTTTTACCAATATTGTTTAAACTCTTATTAATGTCTTCTAAACAGAGACAATCAGGGACAACATCAGCACCTCCCTGGTTGGGTTTGAACCAGAAGATCGAGGTTGATATGGACAATGTGATGATTAAGGTATGAATCCACCAGATCAAGTACAAAGCCGGGTACAACAATGAATAGCAGAAGTAATGCGAGTCAAGAACCTGAAAACCATATAAAGTATCTTTTTTTCACTCTGCCCGTGAAATTTATCTGGGTAAGTCAGAATGCAGGGCGACTTGAAAACAGACAGAAATGGCGCACGGATAAAATCTGCTCTGCCCAAAATGTGAAACCCTCAAGATAAGAAGAGGGCAAGAAGAAATTCAATCATTGGGGGGAAAAAGTGTATAAATGCAGGTCAAGTTCCCCCTTATATCTAGGTTACACTTTGTGCTGTAGTTACTTCTAATAATGGTTCTCTACTTAAATGATGTTGGATAGCTTCACGCTTCAATGTGTGGCACATGCTTGTTCCCACTTCTAGTATTGTCTCATTTGTTGTATTTCATATGGGGGTGGGGGTTGTGATTAGAGCCCTTGTCACCCCTTCCTTCTTCCTCCCATTGCCCTCTTCTGTACCCTCCTCTTTCCTGCCTCACCTGTGGTCCATTCCTCCAACTCACATTTAGAATGTTAATGTTCTATAGTATGTTTCTGCAGTGATTTTAAGCAACTGTGTTACCCGTTTGGCACTATCTAGTGCGACCTTTCACAGTACATTTCGAGGTTACTTTTGATCCTTTGTTTTTTTCTTGGACTTTTCTTCATGTTGTCTGGCACAGCCTCCATGTTAAAGTAGCCTCACGTACTGTCACTGCCCCAAGTGCTCCGGAAGTGAACTATACACTAGGAAGTAAACATCAAATCGTATCAGTCAGCCTGGACGTGGTTCTCTGACATTGATCAGCATGAAACCTGCCAAAGATTGCTAGGAAAAAGAATCAATTAAGTTATTAAAAAAAACACTTGACAAGACTACAATAGGCTCAGCAGTGTTCTGAGGCTGGCTCCACCTGCCATGCAATCCAGGGGGTAGGTTTTAGATACTCCTCAAGAGACCTGACATCTAATGCTAGTTTACCACTGTGTAAACATGTTAGTACTAGGCTCTATCGAAACAAGCATTTACAATGCAATGGTCTCGGCATCATTAAAGGTAGAGCTATTGGCATTGCTCATGACATTTCTTTTTTTTTTCTTTAAATCATAAATAAATGGCATTGTCATTTACATTGTCAATACACACCACTCTGCACTCAACTGCACTCACCTGTACTGCACTGCACTCACCTGCACTGCACTCACCTGCACTGCACTGCACTCAACTGCACTCACCTGCACTGCACTCACCGGCACTGCACTGCACTCACCTGCACTGCACTCACCTGCACTGCACTCACCTGCACTGCACTCACCTGCACTCACCTGCACTGCACTGCACTCACCTGCACTGCACTGCACTCACCTGCACTGCACTGCACTCACCTGCACTGCACTGCACTGCACTCACCTGCACTCACCTGCACTGCACTGCATTCACATGCACTGCACTGCACTCACCTGCACTGCACTCACCTGCACTGCACTCACCTGCACTGCACTGCACTCACCTGCACTGCACTCACCTGCACTGCACTCACCTGCACTGCACTCACCTGCACTGCACTGCACTCACCTGCACTGCACTCACCTGCACTCACCTGCACTGCACTCACCTGCACTGCACTCACCTGCACGCCACTGCACTGCACTCACCTGCACTGCACTCACCTGCACTGCACTCACCTGCATGCCACTGCACTGCACTCACCTGCACTGCACTGCACTCACCTGCACTCCACTGCACTGCACTCACCTGCACTGCACTCACCTGCACTCCACTGCACTCACCTGCACTGCACTGCACTCACCTGCACTGCACTGCACTCACCTGCACTGCACTCATCTGCACTGCACGCACTGCACTCACCTGCACTGTACTCACCTGCACTGCACTCACCTGCACTGCACTGCACTCACCTGCACTGCACTCACCTGCACTGCACTGCACTCACCTGCACTGCACTCACCTGCACTGCACTGCACTCACCTGCACTGCACTCACCTGCACTGCACTCACCTGAACTGCACTCACCTGCACTGCACTGACCTGCACTGCACTGCACTCACCTGCACTGCACTGCACTCACCTGCACTGCACTCACCTGCACTGCACTGCACTCACCTGCACTGCACTCACCTGCACTCACCTGCACTGCACTCCACTGCACTGCACCCACCTACACTGCACTGCACTCACCTGCACTGCACTGCACTCACCTGCACTGCACTCCACTGCACTGCACTCACCTGCACTGCACTGCACTCACCTGCACTGCACTCACCTGCACTGCACTCACCTGCACTGCACTGCACTCACCTGCACTGCACTCACCTGCATTGCACTCACCTGCACTGCACTCACCTGCACTGCACTCACCTGCACTGCACTCACCTGCACTGCACTGCACTCACCTGCACTGCACTCACCTGCACTGCACTCACCTGCACTGCACTGCACTCACCTGCACTGCACTGCACTCACCTGCACTCCACTCACCTGCACTGCACTCACCTGCACTGCACTCACCTGCCCTGCACTGCACTCACCTGCACTACACTCACCTGCACTCACCTGCACTGCACTGCACTCCACTGCACTGCACTCACCTACACTGCACTCACCTGCACTGCACTGCACTCACCTGCACTGCACTGCACTCACCTGCACTCACCTGCACTGCACTCACCTGCACTGCACTCACCTGCACTGCACTCACCTGCACTCACCTGCACTGCACTCACCTGCACTGCACTGCACTCACCTGCACTGCACTGCACTCACCTGCACTGCACTGCACTCACCTGCACTGCACTGCACTCACCTGCACTGCACTGCACTCACGTGCACTGCACTGCACTCACCTGCACTGCACTCACCTGCACTGCACTCACCTGCACTGCACTGCACTCACCTGCACTGCACTCACCTGCACTGCACTCACCTGCACTGCACTCACCTGCACTGCACTGCACCGCACTGCACTCACCTGCACTGCACTGCACTCACCTGCACTGCACTCACATGCACTGCACTGCACTCACCTGCATTGCACTGCACTGCACTCACCTGCACTGCACTCACCTGCACTGCACTGCACTCACCTGCACTGCACTGCACTCACCTGCACTGCACTGCACTGCACTCACCTGCACTGCACTCACCTGCACTCACCTGCACTGCACTCACCTGCACTGCACTGCACTCCACTGCACTGCACTCACCTGCACTGCACTCACCTGCACTGCACTGCACTGCACTCACCTGCACTGCACATACCTGCACTGCA
Source organism: Lissotriton helveticus (assembly GCF_964261635.1). Lineage (NCBI taxonomy): Eukaryota > Metazoa > Chordata > Amphibia > Caudata > Salamandridae > Lissotriton > Lissotriton helveticus. Next base: position 125,395,738 of record NC_136068.1, on the reverse strand, counting down.
CTGCACTCACCTGCACTGCACTCACCTGCACTGCACTCACCTGCACTGCACTCACCTGCACTGCACTCACCTGCACTGCACTCACCTGCACTGCACTGCACTCACCTGCACTGCACTTCACTCACCTGCACTGCACTGCACTCACCTGTACTGCACTCACCTGCACTGCACTCACCTGCACTGCACTCACCTGCACTGCACTGCACTGCACTCACCTGCACTGCACATACCTGCACTGCACTCTGCACTCACTACTCTGCACTCTGCACTCACTACTCTGCACTCTGCACTCACTACTCTGCACTCACTACTCTGCACTCTGCACTCACTACTCTGCACTCACTACTCCCTACTCTGCACTCACTACTCCCTACTCTGCACTCACTACTCACTACTCTGCACTCACTACTCTGCACTCACTACTCACTACTCACTACTCTGCACTCACTACTCACTACTCTACACTCACTACTCTGCACTCACTACTCTGCACTCACTACTCTGCACTCACTACTCACTACTCTGCACTCACTACTCTGCACTTACTACTCTGCACTCACTACTCTGCACTCACTACTCTGCACTCACTACTCTGCACTCACTACTCTCTACTCTGCACTCACTACTCACTACTCTGCACTCACTACTCTGCACTCACTACTCACTACTCTGCACTCACTACTCACTACTCTGCACTCTCTACTCTGCACTCACTACTCTGCACTCACTACTCTGCACTCACTACTCTGCACTCACTAATCACTACTCTGCACTCACTACTCTGCACTCACTACTCTGCGCACTCACTCCTCTGCACTCACTCCTCTGCACTCACTCCTCTGCACTCACTCCTCTGCACTCACTCCTCTGCACTCACTCCTCTGCACTCACTACTCTGCACTCACTACTCTGCACACTCACTCTGCACTCACTACTCTGCACTCACTACTCTGCACTCACTACTCTGCACTCACTACTCTGCACTCACTACTCACTACTCTGCACTCACTACTCTGCACTCACTACTCTGCACTCACTACTCTGCACTCACTACTCTGCGCACTCACTACTCTGCGCACTCACTACTCTGCGCACTCACTACTCTGCACTCACTACTCTGCACTCACTACTCTGCGCACTCACTCTGCACTCACTACTCTGCACTCACTACTCTGCACTCTCTCTGCACACTCTCTCTGCACACTCTCTCTGCACACTCACTCTGCACACTCACTCTGCACACTCACTCTGCACTCACTACTCTGCACTCACTACTCTGCACTCACTACTCTGCACTCACTACTCTGCACTCTGCACACTCACTCTGCACTGTACACGCCGCTGATATCATGGAATCTTCCACCACACTTTCTAAAACTCTATAGTCCGAAGCATAATAGGCACAGAACCAAAAGAAGGGTAGACATTGCTTAAAATAATCTTATTGTATTCATGAGAAGCAAAAGCGAGACTGTGAAATGTGCTGAATATCAGTTTGTTATGAATCAACAGAGTGGAGTTAGAGAACCAAGAAATAGTAATTTAGATTCCGGGTTAGAAGGAGTAGTAATCACAAGCTGAGGATCAACGGGCGCGAAACAGCGTGGTGGGCGCGCAGGAGACGCAGCGTGA